>NC_143153.1:30162782-31630584 GCF_041381405.1 Jatropha curcas
TTTTTTTTTTTTTTTTTTTTTTTTTTGGTTTTTGGCGCTGTTATTGATGGTTTATTCAATCTGAATGTTTGGACGTATGCAGAAGGGGCTGTGAGCACGTGCGGCCGTGAGGGTAGTTATAAGTTACTATGTGAGTGTAAGGCCTCACGCTTGGTTTAAGGTGCTGTTTGGTCGAAAGTACACTTTTAGGAAATTACATTTCCTCTTTTTTTAGTAGCAGGGTAACTGGGTAATTAGCTTCGATTTAAATCAATTATATTGCACATATATTCATTGCTAGATTATGCATTAGTGTGTAAATGTCATTTTCTTAAATTAAATAAGATAATGCAAACTAATAAAGTAAGGGTGAACGAATTGCGTTAAATATAAAGAATTGATTTCAACCGATTTGATTTGATTATTTAGATATTTTATGCATACACAAAATGACAATAAATTTAAGTTCAAATCACATTTTTCAATACTAAAAAAAAGTCTTATTATTTAGAGTCAATCTCGATTTCAATATTTAAAATTAAAAACCAACTAAAACGATAAAAATTGATTGGTTTTCAACCATATAGACCGAAAACACAAGAAAAAAAATCAAAATTGGTCAAAATCATGTTGGAACGAGAAATGCAACTAAGACCAACGTAATATAAGTCGGTCTAATTTCTAATTTTGAACAATCCAAATTGAGAATTCTAAAACTGAAACTAATGTTCCTAAAGTTAGTGGTGCTTAAAAAGAGAAAATCATAGGAAAATAGTAGATTGCGCACGGGGGTATGATTAAATTAAGTCAAACTGATACATTATAAACTCGATTAGAACACTTAAAACTCAAAACTTAATTTGAACACTTAAAATTTGAATTAGTTTGAATCTTTAACTCTATGGTCATGAGAGAGCCGAGAGGTGCGTAGAAAGAAATATTAAATCGATTCTTTAATACGTCGCCGTCACGGCAGCTTACGATTCCTTTATCTCCGATGTTATTATGTTGGTGACCCAAAAAAGAATGGCTGATTGCTGTTCTGCCAAAAAGAATGGCATAAAAGTAAAGGCGCACATGGTGGTGGTGCGAACAGTGACACGAAATCCAAGTTGTTCTCTCTTCTTCTAGCCACCAACTTCTCTCCTTTATGTCGACATAATGAATATATGTATTCTTGTATTCGTATGCCAAAAAATCAAATACAACTTGTATTTATTTACGACCCAAAAATTATCACTTCGCAGTCGGCATCTCCTTAATGGGTGAGTTGAAAAATAATTTTAACATATTTTAATTTAAAAAAATTACTAGATAATAATAAAGTGTTGGTTGGAATAATAAATAAATTCAATTTCGGTGAAAGCGAATACAAATTTAATTTTTGACAAATTTATCTTTTTTTACTTGAAGGGAATTACACCTTACCTCCTGAATATATATATAAAAAAATAACAATTTTTACGAATGTTAATGATGACAAAATGATATTAGGACAAGAAAAAGAAAAGGCAACATGATGCCATCATGTCAAAAGATCTTGCAATTCTCTCATGCGGACTCATCTCTATGACTCTTATCTTAAGTATCAGCATCGTTCTATATATTTTAGTAGTAAAAATTGGTCAATAGATAAGTAACCAAATTCTCTGAGTGTCTCATAGCACAGACTTTAATTACTACGTCCTGAATGTTTTGTAATAATAAAGTTTTTAGGACCACAAGTGTCCTGTCTCTTTCTCATTATTTACTGTTCAATGGAAGCAATAAAACCCCCTTCACTTCAATTTCATAGTTATATTATTTTCCCAACATAAGTTGCATTATTGCATTCTTGGGATTTTAACTACTAATCATGTTAAATGTTAGCTAGACTACAATTGCAACCTCATCCAATCTTTTTAATCATTTATCCCTATTCAAAAATCAATACTTAAAACAAAAAAAAAAAAAGAAAATATCCAAAAAAAATACCAAGAAAGCTCTTTAAAAGTCGAATAGAGCTATGACCGATAAGAGCAGTACGAACCATGAATATGGAGGTGAAAATGACGAGCATAAAAATAGCAGTGATGGCTATTCATAAACACAGTCTAACGATGCCGGTGCTCATTGATCAGCTACTCTCCTTTGCATAAATGTCCATAGAATTTATTAATTCTATGAAGCAAAGAGCTTTCGTACTTTGCTAATGAATCTCCGGCAAATAGGACAAACCTTATTTTCCCCGCTAAAAATTGTCTTAGCACAAATGTAGCAAGTAGCACAATGACCACACGGAACAAAGAAACAATTTCGTTCCTCATCATAGCATATTATACATATTTTTCCGTCGTACAATTCCGTTGAGGAATTATTACTGCTGCTACTACCACTGCCATTTCCAGGCTCAAAATCTCTATCGCATGTTCCATACCTAAACGTCATTGCCTTTTCCGGTAGTAAAGGGTTAGTATCATCTCCAATATCCATAATATATTTCATAATTAGGAAAATTACAAGCACCATCAAAGCTGCATAATTGAAATAAATAAGTTAAATTAAAGAAAAATTAATTTCTATTCTGAAATTGAGCAGGTAATTACTAATGATCACCTAAAATTCCAACATAAGCAGAGAAACGAGCGAAAAAAGTAAATGCTGCACACCACTCATCCTGAAATATACCAAAATGAAAATCGAGATTTTAATTATCAATTAATTAATTTGTATATGATAAGTTCTATATCACGTTTCTTGAACGTTAAAACAAATAACAACAAGAAGAGGTAAAATACTCACTGGATTTGTAGTGGGTAAATCTTGCATAGTGCACATTGTTGCTGCTTTGTCCCCTCAACGTCTTCTTGGTATTGTTTTCTTATATCTGGAAAGTAAAAAATGAATATAAATAGAGAGTGTGAGAGGAAGAAACTATTTGAGCAATTAATTACCTAAATCAGTCAAATCATTTACTTTCCAATAAATAAATAAAGACAAATTACCTCTGGAGCCCCTGAAATGAATCTTGCAGGCTCAACTCCATCTTCTTCCATGACTAGACACTCACAGGCATCTCAAGAGGAAATGACAATGCCATTGTTAATAGTTACTAATATTCATTCAAGAAAACGAAAATTACAGGCACAAAATAAACACAAGAATTGCAATTTTGGAAGCATATATAGCGAGAGACCTCTTGTCATAGTAAAGGAAAGGTAGGTGTTAGTCTCTCTTTAGGACTGTACTCATCAACTACTCTGTTTTGATGATTTGGTTGGGAAAGAGACAGGATTTTGTAATTTGAATGTTGGGTTGGCTACTTGAATGTATTACAGGATAAGTTGGTGGGCTCAATTCATTTTTGTATTAATTAATTGTAGGACCTTTTTGTCTTTTTATGTACTTATTGTTGGCCATTGGAAAATGTTGACTTTACAAAATTAAGTATGATGTCTGATATCAAACTATGTGGTTTCGTGCAATAGAAAGTTGGATTTGGTTCAAGAATTATAGGTGGAATGTTAGGTGGATTATAGTAAGTTTTAAGTATTATTTTATTTGAAATCTGGCTAAGGACTCCAATGCAAAATAGAATGGTAGTTGGGAGTTGGGATTGCAAAGCAAAGAACAACTAACATATCAACCAAAAAAAAAAAGAAAAAAGGATTGATATCCCTAAGAATAGGTTATGGTGGTTTTTTGCATTTTAAGTCCGGGATATTAAATATTTTTATTAGTGGGATAATTATATTTTTGGTGTTTGAATTTTTATATTTTTATAATTTAGGTATTTGAATGAAAAAAAATATTATAATTGAGCACCTGAATTGATTAAAAATTTGCAATATACTATTACTTCTACTCCATAATATTTATCACATTTGAAAAAATAGTTTGTTCTAAAATCCTTGTTACCGTCACGACCCGTTTCCGTGGGCCGGATTGACACTAGGGCCCAGGTAAACTTAAGGCCCTCGAGGCCCGTAGTAAGCCTGAAACACTAAAAATTTACTATCTCAATATAATTTTAAACATTTAACCCATATTTATCAGTTACAATATTCCACAGATCGGGCCCAATTAACATTACATCACATTTTTAATATGGCTCACATAATTATATCATCTATGTTAATACCTGACTAATTATTCACAAATTCTACAACTGCGGAGTCACTAACTATTTGATATACATAGCTTTTTATACATATAGTTACATAACAAAATAATTCTGGAACTAGGAAAATTTCTCTACTGCCCTGTGCCGAAGAAATATAGCCTAAATCGAATTAAAGAAAAACTTACTTCCTGAAAAAAAAAAAAAATCAAACAAGACATGTGAGTTTTCTAAGGAGTAATAATTTTTGCACCACACACGCGGTCACACAAATGTGTAAACATATTAATCTAGTCGTCCGACTAGTTATATGCTCACGCAACCAGTCACACAAATGGGAAATCACCAGCACTCACAATCATTAACATTTTCATATAATCACATCATGTGGAAATTGATCTGTGGCATCACCGAAACCCCCGATGAGCCGTCCTCCCACATACCCATCCTCTCATATCGTGTGCACCAGGGAGCCAATCCCCCATACTGGCCGACCGGTCTAATCCTCACTTGACCAGCTTTCTCATTGTTTTTCCATTCTCTCTTTTCTTTTCCATACCAACAGGAGGCAACCCGGTCGTCTCCATCAAATCTAGATCATCAGGCGCTCACAACAGGAGGCCACCCTGCGGGCTGCGATCAAATCTAGATTATCCAGTGCGCCCAATAAAGAAGCCAACCTATGGTTAACAGTAGCGGTAACGGTAGGTGCACACGGGGGCGCCGATCTCCCATTTACCCGGCCGACGGTCCAGTTTCATAATTCATCATAATCAGGATCCATGCTTTATCGACCGTTCTCACAAACCCATGGTGACCCACTTCATCCCAATTCCACACAAACAAAGCACAGCAATATCACAACACAATTAATCAAACATTGCAATCAAATGCAAACATATTAATCAATTAGACATCCAAAATCAATGCAAATAAATAAATAAACAAATAGTATTAACAATAAACAACAATAATAAAATAAATAACAATAATAACAATAATAATAATAATGAAAATAAATAAATAAATATGTAAATATTTAAATGAATAATAAAGATAATAAATAATCAGAGCACTATATTTATTATGTACCAAGTTATAGAACTAATCCAAATAAACTTATTAATTATGTTGTTAATTAAAATTAGTCTAAGTTCTATCAAAATTTCGGCAGAACCTCACTTAAAAATATGACTATCTACCTGTTTAAATATCACAATAATTATATATTTATCAATCAATACACACAGCCCATCCATCGGGCAATCAATCAACTTAATTCCCATCCTCCTTTCAAAACAACCATGTCGACATTCACCAATTAATTTACAAATTATAATAACCTCCAACATGTTCCAATGATATTGTTAATTGTCCTCTAACTAATTATCGAATAAATGTACACTTTATAAATACAACTTGCATCGATAAATTAAATTCAACTATTCTCGTTTGATAGTTACTTAGCCTCTATCCATTATAAACTCCCCGTCGAGCCTTTACTTCATCATCCTTGCTTAAGGTATAAACCACATATATTTATACATTAGTTAAAATTCTAAACTAGCCACTAAGAATCAATGCTAACCTAAATAAAAATTCAATTAAAGTTATTGTCATCCCAATCTATAGTTCATATTTCTTTGTCAATCACATCATTAAACCTTATCAACAACATTGTCAAATACGAATCAGAAATATATAGCATTAATATAAACTCATTTAGCAAAACTCATAAAATCTTACCAACTAGCCCCTGCCAAGCTAAAGAAATCAGATTTCTGAATATAGCCTGTACATTACAGGCCAATGAACTCCTTTCTCAACAAGAACTTAATTGATAATATCCTAAATCATATATCAAAGCAATAACTTAAACAAATGGTTAGATTAGCTACTGCCATATCAAATTTGTTCTAACACCTTAATGAAAAACTGTAATAACCAAACATATCATTCTCGTGCTATACCGAATTCCAATCTATAAATCATCTTATTCATGCTAATATATTCAGTAGATTGATCTATAACTTAAATTAGTTTGAAGAATCACATTCTCCTTAATAAAATTGTATGAACAGTAGTAGCTAGGGATTTAGTTCTAACACCAATTTAATTCATGAATCAAATCCTTCATCATCCAGCAAGAACTCCTAAATTCTACTGAAGAAGGTAAAAATTTGGCTTACCTAGTAGAAAGTGCCGCTGCTAGTTCGGTCGAAAGTGAAGGAGGTAGTGGTCGAAGAAATGGTTACGCTACTGTCCCGCTCGGAACGCAACCGCAGTTCCTTGCGTTCGCTATGCCAGCAGGTGAACGGCAATGGAAGGAAGAGTGTGAAGCTGCGCCGTCGTTCAGACCGCTTGGAACCGCCGGAGAGCCGAGGAGGATACTGCGACGCGGTTCCGATCGAGGCAAGGTCGCAGCTCTTCCTGCGACTGTTGCTTTCTCTAGAAACGAACGGAGAGAGGGAAGGGGAGGCCGGAGCTGCTGCGGCAAGGAATCGACGGCGAGGAGGCGCGGCGCGGTTCTCTGGTCATCGGAAAACGAGAGAAGAAGAGGGCGAGGGTGAGGTCGACGCTGGAGGAAGAAGAAGAAAGGAAAGAAAAAAAAGAAAGAAAGAAAGTCGGTTTCTAGCAAATTCTAGGCCATTCCGGTTCGATTCAAACCGGTTTGGTCTAATTTGATGATTTTGCTTGATTTTTGCTTGATTCTCGGATTTTTCCACTGGTTCTCAAGTTATTCGTGTGGTTTTCGAAAATTAAGTTGATTTCCGGGTTCGGTTCGATTTATTTTAATTATTTAGTTTGGTTCCATTATATTTTCTCCATTTACTCAATATTAATAATAAAAATATTAATAGTAACAATATTTGGTTTTTGGATAATTAATTATATATATATATATATATACATAATAGATTAATTGCTGGACTTTCATTTTATTACTCGAAAATTTTTAACTGTTCTCAAACCGAAAATTTCCGAACGAACTATTTCGGGCTTAGGCCCAATTCAAAAATTTGGGCTCGAATTGGGACTGTGTTACAATTGCAGCCCACGCGGCCAAAATTTGCGATTTTTTTGATTTAATAAAAATTGAAAAGTTTTGAAAATAAAAATTCAGGGTGTTTCAGTTACATTTGTGGTTTCAAGGTGTAATAAATTTATTTTTTTTATGTTTACCCTTTATATAGAATCAATAATTATTACTTCAATTTAATGGTTTCTTAGAGAATTAATATTACATTGAAGGTAATATAGTCAATTTACTCAATAATTTATTGTAATAGAAGGTAATATAGGACCAATAATTTATTGTCGTTTTCGAAGGATAGGGAAAAGTGGCGGCAAAGATTTCACGTCGGATGGAATTCATAGTTCATTGTATTTTTTTTTTTTTTTTTGAAAATTGTAGTACATGTCACTTTTTGAAATTTATTTTTACATATTGTCAGTTTGACTTTAAAATTTAAATTATTATCATTTGTTATATATTTTTACTATTGTGCCCTTTTTTATTAATAGGACATTAATTTATTAATATTTTGGTGTTTTAATATGTTAGTGTTTCATTTCTATTTCAGTGTTTTATATGTTAGTGTTTCATTTTGTATTAATTTCTTATTTTTACTGTTGTTTCCTTTTTTTTAGTATGTTAATAATATTTTTTTCTACCGTTTTTCAACCCTCATTATTTTTTGACGATTCTTTCTGCTTTTGTTGTTGTCCATTGTTTTCTTATCTTTCTTTCTTCTTTTCTTTTGCTATTGTTCTTCTCATTATTGGTGTTATTTCATGATTTCGTTTTTTATTTATAATGTATGTTGATATTTATTTTTGATCTGCTGTTTATTGTTGAGAATATCTCTATTAATTTTTTATATAATCAGTAATTATTGTAGAGTTAAAATAAGACTCTTGATTCTGTTTAGATTAATATGATACAATATATATATATATATATATATATATATATATATATATATATATATATATATATATATATATATATATATACTATGTATATCGTATTTACCATTGTTTTTGTCGTAGTTGCCGATCGTCATTGTCGTGGTTAAATTTAATAAGCTGTATAGAGATTTGCTTTTACAGATTTCGTGTTTCATTGTATTTTCTCTTTTTATTATTATTTTTTTCAATATTTATTTTTTTCGATTTTCCTTTTTTCCAGTGTTTCCTCCCTCTTTTTCAATATTTCTTTTTTTTAAGTATTTCCAGCGATTTTTTTTAGTGTTTCTCGTTCTCTTGCAAAGTTAGTTTTAGTACTATTGAATTTTTTTTGACCGAATTTTTTATTATCTAATAAGTATTCTTTTATGATAATAATTTAAAAGTGGAACCTTTAACTTAAAAATCCATTTTTTCTATTATTGGAAAAGTGGGTTTATCTTCCTGTTTCGGCCCATAAAAGGTTCAATGGGCTTCAATTTTTCTCCACTGCCTTCTTTTCTAATTGTGGGCCTCTTGCATCTCTTAATCCAATAAGAGAGAACTTTGTTTCTCTGTGAAAAAGAAAGTGAAAATCTACCGTGCAGACTTTTTAAAGTGTGAACACACTGTTATTTTTGTTGAATCCTTCTGAAATTGGGATTTGACTAAAGAAGTAAGGTCCACAATTCCAACAAATGGCAATTGTCTTACTCTACACATAATTATTTTTCCAAACCGTAACCGTTAGAATTTCAGACACCATAGTCAGGCAGACCCACACAGATAAAATCCAAAAAATAACTGTTGTAGGTTAACCACCAGATTTTCATTAATCAAATTTGGAAACTAATTAACTTCACCTCACATGTGTTATGCTCATTCGAACTGGCTTTTTGGCTTCCTAGTATAATCATCAAAAGCTGTGCTCTGCCATTCTTAATTCTCCAGTTGTACAATTTAGTTTCAGTCCATTCACATTTATATCAATTTGACAGTATAAATTTAGAGTTGACTTTTCATAACGACCAAAATTCAATTTTCAAATTATATTAAAATACAAATTTAATTTATAGAATCAGGAGAAATAATTTCCTTTCAAACTATAGAGCATAAAGGAGTTAATAACACTTTTAGAGTTGGTGGCATTTTTAGATTTTACAACTTTAATTGTGATAGCATTTTAGATTTTAATTGTTAGATAGTGTAGGTTTATCTATATCTACATATATAGAGGTTATTATTATTATTATTATTACTATTATTATTATTATCAAGGATAAAATTATTTAATTATATTTTCAAAAATACCTTTAACAAAAATCAACTTAAGATTAACAAAATTAATTAAAACTTAATGGTTGATGCACACTTGTAATTTGGGAATCTTTTTTTCTTGTAGCTTTGAATAGGATGAAAATGGGAAGTCTACCATATTACATAGAGCCCAAAAGGAGTCCATAGAAGACCTATTTGCTTATGTGTTGTTGTCCAAAAGAAAGGTATAGAATATAAGTTATAAGAAAGGTAGAGAAGAGAAGTTGTTTAGGGAGAAAAGAGATGGGGAGATCAAAAATAATACTTAAGAAAATTGAGAATCCGACTTACAGGCATATTACTTTTGCTAAAAGAAAAAGTGGAATTATCAAGAAAGCCTACGAACTTTCTACTTTATGTGATATTGAAATTGCTCTTATTGTCTTTTCTCCTGCTGGAAAACTCTTTCTCTATGAAGGAAAGAAGAGGTAAATGATATGAAGAATTATTTTTATTCAAATTTTCATTTAATTTCCGATTTTTGTTTTGTTATAGCACATTATATCATTTTACTAAAAAGAAATTGATAAGATTGAATTATCAATTGCTTTAGGATGATAAGGTATAGACTTGATAATATTTGGTTTATATGTACTTAATTTGATTCACTTATAGCTAATTAGTTTGAATTTTGGATTTTAATTATAGGTTGGAAGAAATCATTGATCATTATTTTGATCTCCCCGATAACCAACGTCAACGGTATGAAAATTATAATTCAATTACTTCAGATTTGGTATAATTGTCCTGAAGGAATAAAACAATTAATTTACAAATGGTTATGAAGAATTTCTAGTTTGCAGAAACTCTATTTTTAAAAACCCACCCTTGTTTAATATGACAATGTAGATGAAAAATGGAAATTAATCTCCTACAAATTTATGTTAATATATGGAGATTAAGGCTAATAGATGAAAATTTATCTCTTACAAATATATATTAGTATATGAAGATTAAGTCTAATATCATTTTTGAGAAATAAAAAGATCATTTAGAAATATATTTTTGTTTTCTTTTAAAAAAGAATATGAGGACGAGAGATCAATTTTGGTAGTAATAGTCTTTTCATTAGAGAGGTTAGAATCTGCGGTTATTATTTAGGAGGAGGAGAAATTATGTAGAGAAAAATAAAAAGAGATGGAAAAGTGATGAAGTACATGTACATTTGGTTTGGTTTGATTTGAAATCCAACCATTCAATTCCACGCTTTAAATTAAGAGTCTCATAACTATAATAAATAAAAAAATTACAAAATTGTATCGTATTTATTTATATTTATATTTATATTTATATTTATTTACAAAACGTGTCAATTTTTATATTTATTTATTATTAAGATTCCAAACTTGTAATTATATATATAAAATTTTGTCATACTTATTTATTATTAAAAGTTAACTATAATGAATAATGGATTTATTGAAACGTGTCAATTTCTCATATTTATTTATTATTAAAAGTTAATTCTAACGAATAATGGATTTACAAATAAAAAATTTTAGAACGTGTCAATTTTTCGTATTTATTCATTATTAAATCTAAATATCTAATTATGTTTCATATAGTTATTTATGATCACAAATCATTTCAAACAATTAAATATATTTTTAATTGAAAGTATATAACGAACAATACACATAATCTACAAATTATTTGTATCTAATATAAATTCTCAAAAGTGTATGGCCAAAAATAATTTATAAAATGTCAATAATGTTTCTTGGACTTAATTATAATTGGAAATCTTTTTTTTTTTTTTGAGTAATCAACGATTTAGAGGATGTTTAGCTCCATTACTTATTTTTAATTTTTGATTTAAAATGTAATTTTTATTTTTAAGTTAATTTAAAATAATTAAGTATTGTTAATAGGTATTTTTTTAAAAGTTATCACAATAATATAGTTTTTGTTTGGTTAAAGGATAGTTTTAAAATAAGTAGCATACTTAATATTTCTATTTTATTTTATGAAATATAATATTTACTCTGTTCTGTATTTAATTAGCAAATATTAATTCAATATTGATTTCATTAATTCATTCCATAAGTATTGCTGATGACTTTATCTTCTTTGTATCTCCCCAAACTACATGTCGTAAAGGCTGCACAATGAAGAGGTAATTAGTAATTACCCACAAATTTAATAATTTATTTGCTAATAATTTAATTTTTCAAAATCAATTTCCAAAGTTTCACTAATCTTATATATATATATATAAATTATGTTGCAGTTGATTAAGCGGATTGCTCATCAACTGGGTCTTGAGACAAACATCTACCATCACTTGGTCATGGCTGGGTTTGTTCTCTTCTTACAAACTCTTTAATTTTCAGATATATATGTTTATTAATTAATTAATAATTACTAATTAATCAGTAATTAATTAATTGGCTTAGTGCATAATGTTAACTATTTGTTTTCTTTTGACATAATTAATAGTCGCTGCCATGTAAGATCTGGATCTCAAATGCAGGTATTTATACATACATATATATGATTAATTAAATTGTTTGTAAATTTCTTTTATATATTTATACATAATAGAGAAAATTCATCAATAATTGAATTACAGGTGATTCAAAATGAAATTCAAATATTCAGTTCTGAAGTGGAAGATGTTGAGAAACAAATAAGGTATGAAAAATCAATAAATGTGCAAGAAAATATTTTTCAGAGACTGCTGGATTAATTACTAGTTCATTGATTATAAAATAGCTAAACATGGAATTAAATGAAAAGAGATTAATCCATTTAATTAAAATTTTTCTATTAATTAATCTTTCAGCCAATTTTTAAAGAGCCCAAGTAGCATCGAAACAGTGACTGAGGCTGAACACCAGGAGAACACATTCATTGAGACATTGAAACATGTCCAGATCCGAAAGGCAAGAAATCTTCAGCTTTCTTTTTCTTCCCCAATTTTATTATTTTTCCTCTCTCTCTCTCTCTCTCTCTCTCTCTCTCTCTATATATATATATATATATATATATATATATTCCTTAATTATACTGTCTTCTGTAATTTTTAGCAGCAACTTTTGGAAGAAATTGAAAGCTTTCAATCAGTTCCAGAGGTAAGTCAGCTGAAGAAGCTGTTAGTTAATCACATTAGCTAACAATAATTAGTAATAACCCATAATTAGGGAATATATAAACTTAATTATATTAGGGAATAATGATTAATTTATTTTGATTTCTGTGGCGCATAGCAACCTTTCTATCCAATGAATATAAATTCTGATGGCTTCATGATGGGAAGTTCAAGCTATAATCCAGTTGATAGGCCTCTACAGTTTGATTTTGATGTTCCGGGGTTCAGTGAATTCCCACTCTTCAGGTACATTTGACTCATCATATTTGATCTTCTCTGTAACACGAGACACATCCAATTAGAGCTTTCTTCACGAAAATTAATAACCTAATCGATATGCTTAATTAGAATTAGTTAATCCTTAACATTTCTTGCTATGACTACAGCAACCAAGAGCAAAATTTTCCTGAACTACAGCCTCCACTAGCATTTCTTGATGGATATGGATTCCCTCTTAACTATGTCCAGAACAATGACAACAATTTTAATGCCTGTGTTCCTTATTCTCATCAAATGGGGCAATTTCCTAACATGAACTTGCCTTCAACTTCAACTTCAACTTCAACAATCAATACAAATGAACAGGTACCATTTTTTTAAAGAAAGAAATTACATGATTCCATTTACTTTTACTTCTTAATTAATAAAAATTATATTAATAATGGATCCCTTGTTGTTGATCAGGGAAGTGCTTCGAATGCACCGGTGCAGGGACAAGAAGGCGATCCGGCTACAGGTTTTTACAACCCTGGCTATGGGAATTACCCTTTTCGATTTTGATTTGAATCGAAGGATGAAAAAGGAAAAAGAGAATCATAATCGAAATTCAAAATAAAGATTCAAATTAAAGATGAATCATTGTGTTTGGTTGCTAATCATCTTTCTTTAATTTTCTAAACTGTACTCAATTCAAACATCATGAGGGTGTGTCTTAATGAACTCCTTTTAATATGGCTTTTGATGATTTGGCTGGGATTTGAAAGCTTTATCAGTTTTGCGTTTAGACTTAATAAGATTATTAACCCTAACTTTTATTAGGCAAGACTCAACAAAGCCCTTATAAAGTTAATTATTTTTTTTAATTTCAATTTTGAATTTTGATTTCTTTTAGAGGTAAAAAACTCTTGGTTAGAGTTATAGTTGAAATGCATATTAGATAGGTATTTAGCATACCAATTAAAAAAAATATTTTAGAGCAACTAGTAGTCCGTTCAAGATCAGCGGAGGATTAAGAACGAGATCTCTTAATCATATCCATAGTCTATGCAAAATATAATCTTTACTCCATAACAATATCTAATAAAATCCTGAAAAATATTTACATTCTTTCGCTTTCATAAAAAAAATTTGACTTACTAGACAAATGTAGAATATAACTTTAAGAGACAAGCAATCTTACAAGTTTTACTTTTACCAACAATATATCACTTTAACCCCATATTTGCTCAACCGGCCTACACATATATTAGTGGCCTAATTATCTTTTTAATCAGTTAATTAAGCTCAAAAAAGAGCAGAGCTGAGACTTGTGAGTCAATTTGGCACTTTAGGCTTCTTTTAAAAATTTTGTTTCCTAATCCCTTTTTGAAACTCTCTCTTACCTTTAGAACTAATAATGAGAAATCCCTATGTATAGTAGCACGTTTGCCAGGATCTTTCCAAGAAGCTTCATAGCAAAAGCAATTTTATAATGCCAAAAGGATTGATGTTTTTCCTTCTTGTTACATTATGTTATCAGTACTTCCTCTCCTTTTTTTTTTTTTTTTCTTTTGCTTTTTTTTTATTTAGAACGTGGAAAAGCTATTCTATGAATGATCAACTAAGGTATATTCCTTAGATTTTTATTAATTGGTAATGTAAATATTTATTTAATTAAAAATTTTAATATAAGCTAAGAAGGTTGCGTGACATAAAGCTTTTTCTTTCGTTAGCTTATGTATATATAAATGTAATTAATTCGGAGAAAAGTTATTGCGTCTTGTCTTATAAACACTTAGGCTGTGTTTGAAGAGGAGGAAAAATAAAATAATGGAAGAATCATTTTCTTCTCTGATTGGGAAATATTCTAAGATTGTGCGTCAGGAAAGAAAATAGTAGAACTATTTTCCACACCTTTTTCCTCATATATTTTCTTTCCTCCAAAAAATATCTTCTTTTTCAAACAAATTAAGCCTGTGAATATTTTAATCATATGCTTGAGTTATAATATTTTCCATCCTTGGGCAAGAATAATTAATTGGAGGTTCCTTCACATGATTTCAAATTAACCATACAAATTAATTAAACTAGCTAGTTAATTTAGCAACCATCAACACTATTAATTTAATTACAAAAATGAAATAATATTAATCTTCTGCAGAATAAATATAAATGATGGGTAAATCATCAAGGCATACCATTTCAAGACATTGTTTGGCTCTACTACTAGAAATTCATCTATAACGCTTCTGCAACTAATTTCCACTGTCCCATATATTTTTCCAGTCCCAAAATCGAAGCACCCAACAAACAGTCTCTGCTATATATATATAACAAAATCAGAGCTCTTTCTTTATATTTATAAAAGAGCTGTCTGCGATTGATGCTTGCCCACTATATATATGAATCTAAGCATAACTTATAATATGCATATCTACTATATATAGATCCAAACAAAAACCCTCTGCAAGAAACTTAGTAATCACAACAGATCAATAGGTCCCCCACAAGTGTGTGTGTGTATATATATATTATATATTTCAAGAAACCCTAGCTATACCAGAAGAATATGTAGCACGTGCACTACAATCCATGCACAAAAAGCCTAGATATATCCAAAATAAAACACATATCAAGAAGAGAATTGATTAATATATATATATAAATATGAAACGGTATCTGTTTCAAAACTTACACTTTATGGACGTCTTTTCTACAAACTTTAGAGAAAGCTGAAGCAATATAAAGAACAAGAAAAGAAAAAGAAAGAAGACAGACACATACAGGGAGAGAGAAGTAAAGGATTCCAATGGACAAACAAACATATAATGGACAATTACATCATGCGCAGTACAGATTATGTGAACTTATTACACAAACACAGACTCCCCTTATGCTATTTCAAAAGATACTTTTAAAAGCTAATAAAATTCAAGAAAAAGAAAGAGACATAATTAGAGAGTAGTTGCTGTCTGTCACTGGTACGTCTATCTTCCCAAGGAGATAGATTAAATCCCTTCTTTTTTTTTTTTTTTTTTTCCTTGCCGCCATGCATTCAATGGCGTCGTTCTGGTGTCCAATGTGGTAGAGATGGGCTGAAATGCTTTGAAACAACTCTTGAGTCCAACAGTTCCATTATTGGCGTGAAACTAACACATCTTGGTACCTTATACTGGTTAATAGACGCACCTCTTGATATTGCATAATCCATAAGCTCTTCAAAAGTGCCATTTTTCACTACTCTTATCTCTAGAGGACCGATTGAGTTGTCAGCAACTCGTCCTTGTCTATAAACCGAGTTCAGTGACTCTTCCATGGCGAGACAGCACTGGTTCAATACTTCCTCTGTTGGTGAATTTGCTGTGTCCTTAACCATCAGTTCCCAATATATGACATAATGACCTGGAATTGTATTAGTATCAGCATAACTTGTGTATTCAACAACGCTTGTGTTGAATTCTTTTAGAAGAAAAGAAGCATTTTCAATGGCCTTTTGCAACTCAGCTTCGTCGGTTTTATCCGAGTCAATACTCAACAACACGTTCTTTCTCCTTATAAACCGAAATTGTGGAGCTGAGTTATAAAATCCGGTGACTCGGAGAATGTCACCGACTCGGTACCGGTATAAACCAGCGTAAGTAGTGATTACCAGTTCATATTCTTTTCCAACTTCAACGTCGGCAAGATCAACAAGGCGTGGAGGAGAGTCACGAGAGAAAGCTCCAGAGGGTTGATGAGGCAAGAACTCAAAGTAAGCCATGTTCGGCATTATTGTATAAGAAACCTCAGACGGCTTGCACATTGGCTTCAAATTAAGCCCGAAATAACACTCAGAAGAAGCGTACATGGTGCAAGCCATAGGCAACCCACCACTGTAATATTCTAGGGTAGGAATATACTGTGCCATAGCTCCAGTCACAATTACGTCTAGATATTTTGTATTAGGCCAAATTCTTGTTATGATACCTTCCCAGTTCTCTTTCGAGCATTCTTTTGCAATGAACTCAGCGAGTTCTGGGTTAGGTTTCAAGATTTTGCCAATACATTCCCTAACAGAGACTTCAGTTATTCTAGGGTTTAACGTTCCAGATGAAATATCCTCTGCCAGTTGCTTCCAGTGGACCTGAAGGAAATTAATTGCTCTTAGAAGACCAGAGGCGAAAATTGCACCAACACGGAGTACTTCTTCGCGCACAAGGAGTCCACAAAGCATTTGGGAGTACATGCTTTGGAAAGAGTCTGCACAAAGAACAGCCTCGTTTGGGCTAGTATAATTATTGTAAGGATCATATGGTCTGTTCTTGAAATGTTCGCTCTTGTAGTAGCTTGTGAGTACTGGACGCGCCACTAACCCACTTGGCGTTTTTGTCTCAGCCTTCACAAACAAGAAATATAGTCCTTTCCCTTTGTCCAAACCAGGCACATATCTGTCAAAGTAGTAAATTATTATCAACTTCAAATTTTATCAAAAAGATCTGAAAATAAACGAAAATAATATATGTACATACAGATTCATAACAGGCATAAGAAGACTGTATAATAATTGGCGACGATCCATCTCTTCTTGAATTGTTGGCATCAGTTTCCTCTCACCAGCAGAAGTACCAGAGCTACAAATATTTACAGTTATTATTATTTTTCTAAATGAAAAAAAAAAAAAAGAAACAAGGAAAAATTTACATATTATGTAGTGTTCTGAAAAGTTCTAGCTCACCTAGTGAGAAACTCAGAAACAGGGTGTGCAGAGAAGATGGGAGAGCGATCACCATTAGCTATACGTTGAATATCAGGCTGAAGATCCTCATAGGTAACTACAGGGATTTTTGATTTAAAAGTGTCTCGATCAGTTGCTCCTTGAAGCGAAAATCGGCTAAGATACTCAGTCTCTGAGTTTCTGCTGAGTATTTCCGCAAGAAGCCTTTCTTGCACTGAGTCTACGTTTTTAGTCATGTCTTCAATGAATTGAAGAACTTTGGCGTCCTTTTCAGATGCAGGAGGACTCAGAGGAGATGATAGACCAGAATCAACGGCCATGATAAAAAATCAAAAGATTAAATTGTTTTTGAAGAAAAAGAAAGAGAGATGAGCAGATGGTGTTTCTGTGTTTAGGCTGTGAGAGGAAATGGAGAAGAGAAGGATGTATATATAGGAGGAAGTTGATGTGTAAGCCAGGTAAGCGTGCATTGTGTATAATATGTCGACGTGGACAAAAGGAACCAGTAAGAGGGTTGATTTGGAAGGACGTTGACGGATTTATATTAGCAAAATCATTTCAATAATATTTATGTTACAGAGGTTGGCCGGGTGACCAGAAGACACGTAGGGACCACTACACGTCACTTTTGTTATTTGAGACCCGACATGAATGGGTCCACATGTTCTGCCATGTCAGCTTAGTATTGTCTCAACCTAAGCGCCAGGCGGACCACGCGGCACCTATATGGTGAGTTTGTTGGTCTCAGATAGCGATCGCTGCCGGCTGATATACCGTCTGATTACCGATTCTTTTTTTTTTCGCCTTCTAATATTTTATTTTAGATATTAGATATTAGAAATTAATTTGGTAACATGAAACGAATGGATTTTATAAATTAATTAATACATATTCGAAGTAAAACAAAGAATTGCTTAAACATAATAAATTATTTGAAGAATTTTCCATCACAAAATTTTTTACTAATTTGATGAGTAATCTATTGATATTCTTTCGACTCGTTGGATCTCTCTAATATATATATATATTATGTTGTTGACAGCTTAGAAAATCCTACTAGTAATAGAGTATTAGTTTAAGTAGTAACCAGAGACCTAGAGAGTATCTGTGACGCTGGGCAAGAATTCTTGTTTTGCTAATGGCATTGAAAGTTAATTAGAAATAATATAATTAATTAGAACAAAAATTATACAATCAGGTGCAGTAATCACGTGGATGGGACATGGATTGGTGTTAGTTAAATTTGATGGTTATTGTAACGGATTTAATTTAAATTAATTTAATTTTTAGTAGAATATACTAGTATAAGATGGTGATGATAAGGCCGGGGTAGGTTTGCTTTTCAATTTGCATTGTTTTAGTGTCATGTCAGTTTGCATATTTACAAACTCCATTGTTTTGTTCACCATCCTTTTGGGAAATTATGATTAGAATAATTAATCTTTTAATTAATAATGATGATTTCGGATTAAAATAAATGGGGGTGATAAAGTTTTTAATGGCGGTTTAACATTGACATTGAAGGAATCCTAAGGAAAATGTCAAGAGTTATATATTATAAGCAAAATATATTTATATAATTAAGAGAGCTTCATGTCTATGTGTAGCTTAGTGCTATAGCAATCTAATTGGATCCAGCAATTTGGTTTTTCTATATGAAAGAGAAGGAAGGATTAAATGTATGTAGTGGACTCCAATTAGTACGACACGTATATGATGTGTCATGGTATATATACATCTTACGTTAAAATTTTAAAAAAATATATATAAAATAAAAGGTTAAAATTTGGTGGAAAACCCTACAAAGTGCCTTTTGGGTAGTAAAATGACTTGTAAATGATAGTAATAAAGCATTTTCAGAAGTTACATATAACCCCCTTTTAGTGTAAAACTTTGTCATTTTCCTATTTCTTTCAATTTTTTTCTTTTAGAAATTCTGCTTTTGCATATGTAATTCTGCATCACAAATAACTATTCCACTAGCAAACTTGATTTTATTAATTATTCCCACAAGAAAAAGGTAAACCTAATAAAGAACTATTGATTTTTTTTTTTTTTTTTTTTGGTATCTTTTAGTTTTTCCATTTCATGATAATTTTCTTTCTCCGATGCAAAGAAGCTGACTTTAACAAGTTGAATGTTGATGTTGGGTTTATTTTAGGGTTAGATGGTATTGGCCTATGCAAGTGCAATGTTGTGTAGCTCATAGTAAAGATAGCAATACCAGGAAACTTTCAATCTTCCTTTTTTATGTTTCTTATGCTTCAATAAACATCTGTGCACCATCTTCAAAGGGGAATAGATTAATTGAAAAAATAAAAAAAAAAAAGATTTAGTAACTATTATGGAAATAGAAACAACACATCTGATACGACATACCACGTGATATGACATTTTTGATAAAACACAAGACAATAAAACACTATTGTAATAGAAGTGTTAAACTTTTACATGTATATGATATAATTTTGATAATTTAATCTCAAAACTCTAAAAATGATTTTTTTATGAGCAAAATTAATAATATTATTATTATTAATAAATTCTGGGAATATTTAATATAACCAAGAACTAATGCACCAAACCAATAATTTTAACATATATATACATCCAAATCTATCTCAAATATATCAAGTGAAAAAATTAGAAAAATTATTCAGCTAGTGACCCAACCAATTATTTTTTTTTTTAAATTACTCCATAAATTATTGAAATTAATTTTTTTAGTCCCGTGAATTTAATTTCTAACTTTGTCATTGTATTCAGCTAATTTCTAACTTCGTCACTGTATTCAGCTATATATGTCCTTTTAAATCTAAATGAAATCCATAGCATATCATGCTTAATATAATTTTCCATAAAGTATTTCCCTGGGCGAATTTAATATTTTGAATTATATAGCAAGGAGAGGTTTAATTAATTTCTTAGATAGCATAGGTTAGGATTTTTTTTCCTTTTTAGGTCCATCAATTTTGTTCTAGCAAAATAAAAAAAAAAAATTGTAGGAAAAAATAATGGAAGGAGCTAGACACTTTGTCCTCCAATTATTTTTCTATTGTTTTCAAATTTCAACCATTGAAACTATAAATATCATTAATAAAAAAGACATTAGGTTGATTCCTTCCTAACCAGTAATACAGCACTAAAAAATCATTCCTTATTTTGCTATATAGTTGCTATCAATACTCATAGTGTGGCCACTGGACACTACCCTACATACCCAGAAAAAAAAAAAGGTGGAAAATATGTATATTGTTGCTTCACATGCAAAGCAAAATCAGGAAAAATTGAATTTTATGGGTATAAAATAGACAAATGCTGATTCATTGATAAGGTAATTAATAATAATTATTTATTATGTAGCAGTAAACTTGATAATTAAATTAAATATATTAATTAAGTGTGTCATATAAAGTGCCAACAGATGGAAAAAAACACAAGATTTAGGAAACTATTTATGAAGGCTACAATATATTACTTTAATCAAACCATTCTTGTTACCTATGTCATATGATTAGTCATACACAGAAACAAAAATTGTGGAAATATATGGAGAGATGACATCCCAACTACCACCTCTGTAGCTACCCATTCCACAAATTGGATTTTTTATTTTTTATTTTTACCCATTTTTATTTTTCATTTTTGCCATGCAGTAAATATTTAATTGGGTGTAGAGGAAGTATCATCATGATGCATTAAAGGGTTTGATGAGTGAAAAAATTATAAGGAACCATTCATTTTATCAGAAACATGTTCAAATGCAATGATTTATCATAGTATTTAACTAATCCTTAATTTTATATATCCAAAAAATAATAATTTTTGTTCTTTTTAATATAGTATAATATTGTAATAAAATTTATCATATCATAATAAAAATTAGGTAAAATCGTGTATTGCGTGGATTTACCAACTAGTTGAAATGTGCACACACAGCCATCAAATTTGAGAGGTTAAGTAACAAATGCAAGAAATTCTCAATCTCTGATCCACTTGAGTTGACTAGTCCTCTCTTGGTAATTACGACTTTAATATAAATAATAATTATTATTTACCATATCCTGCTTTGTGTTTCACGTAATTGACTTTCACTTTTTTGTAAAGGGTCAATTTATCTGGTACGATCAGTTGTTGATTAATTTCTCTACTTGTAGCAATGTATCTCAATTTTGCCGTCGTAATCTATTTGGCATATGTTACGTACATATAATTGCATTATATGCCTTTATATAGTCAACTACAACTATTTTTTCTCCAATAGATAATGTCTAATGAGTATAAGCAACGCAAACCTTTATAAAATAATAAAGGGTGTTTTGAAAAAATAAAATTTCAAAAAAATTGAATATGCATTTTTAGATAATCAATCCATTACGAAATGTTCTCCTTCCAAAATAAAACTTAGAAAATTTTTTTTCTGGAGAAATATTCTCGTTCTAAAATATTTTTCAAATGCAAGTCATTTTCTGAAAATAACGTAATCTTATTATAAATTTATAGTTCAAGAAATAAATTGTTTTATTATAAATTTAAATTATTTAAATATAAAAGCTTCTAAAATTTTTTCTTTTGTTAATTACCACGAAAAAAAAAAAGATTAAATGTATTGTCTCGACTTAATTTTGGATATATGAAACATAGCCAAATTCAATATTTTAACCTTGAAATCAAATGTATTTGATAATTATTACTTCTCCGCATAGCTATATTAGGCAAGAAGCGATTTCGTACTCATAAAAATCAAAGGTGGTCCTGAAGACTGAAGAGTTAGGCAGATATAGAGGAAACTGACATTAGTACTTGCTTTACAATGTTTTTCCCATTTTGTTATTTAAGTCCCACAAGTTTTGTCAGTCTCTGCATATAGAGAGCTCTTAAAGCTGCAACTTCTTTAAGATGATCTTGGAGATGACTGGGTCAAAGAAACATCCATCGCTCTTTGTGGGTCATACACGATCACCAACTTGTTATATCCGACAGCTGAATTAAGCACTCCCTACGGATAAATTTTTCCACGGAAATCATTTCCTTGTCACCCTTTCTTGCTGGGTGCTGCTAAGGCAATTTGGCCTCTTCTGTTCTTGGTGAAATGTAGGGTATGCTGCCATGCATATTAGTCGGTCATTTTTAACCCTAGCTAGCAGTACTAAATATATATATTATTCGATTTTAATCAAGTGAATAATACGAATATCGTTATGTTGAAATTATATGTTTTGTGAATTCTAATGAAATACAATCTAATGTAATATTCAAAAGCATTTCTAATATATTCAATTTTATTTTCCATTTTTTGAGGAGATCACTCTGTTTCTCATATTCTTAGAGAAATTAATTTTAGTGGAGATTGACTTACAAGTTTTGCTCATTTTTCTAGATTGTAGGTATAGCTTACTTTAGATGGTATGATTCTTAGTGTTTTTCCTCTTTTTTTATATATAAAAAAAAAAGACATTTTTAATATAATATTTAGAATAAAAATGCATTTATTACATTATATAACATTTAATTACAGCCACTTATAAGACCAAAGGAAAAAGGAAAAAGAAGAGAAGTGGTAAAAGTTATGGTTTTCAATTCCGTGACATTATCAAATACTTTGGTGTATACATATAATATATATAAACCACAGAAAAATCTCATTAGTCATACTATCCTCTGATCAAATTGTCTTATTACACCCACGAGGAAGTAAAATACAATATTTCTTCCATTAAAGCGTGTGGTCCAATACCATTTCTCCAACTTCTTCTTCTTCTTCTTCTTCTCCTTCTTCTTAAGTTGAACGTAGACAATGACCTTTACATTTTGTCTAAGTATCATAAAACAGGCATGCGCAATTATTTAGGCAAGTTTCAAACTAAGACATATAAATACACACGCTACTTATATATATATATATATATATATATATATATATATATATATATATATTAAAGTTATTCTTGAGTCAATTTACACGCATTAAAATTATATTTTTTTTGTCAAACAATTTTAGAATTTCAATACTCAGCTACTCGCAAAATCATATATATGGATTATATTTTTATCAACAACTTAAATATATTCATGATTGTTATTTCTCCAATAAAAGATTAATTAGTTGTTGATTGTTGAGTAATTAGGAACATAATCTATATTTCACATATTGTAAGTTTGAAAAAAAAAAAAAAAAAACGTACGTACAATGACATACAATTAACCATTAACTGTATGTATGATGTATCCGATACAATGTATTTGTGTTTACATTTGTTTTCTATCCTTAATTAACTGGCACGACATTGGATCTTGTCTTGGCTTAGGCATGCAACAATAGAGCCAAGATTGTAACAATCAAACATCATGTTTTGTTCTATTTATTACCAAATATAATCAAGCATATGTCTTTCCATAATCTTGAGCTACATCTATAAAAATGTTACCCTGTCTCTATGAATTAATCGAAAACTAAACACGATTAGTTCATTTTCAAAACGCAATTAAATTCATTAAATTTTATTATAGGACTAAGTACACAATTAGTTTCATTTTCAAAATGCAATTAAATTCATTAAATTGTATTACACGACTAAGTACAATTCATGTTAAGTTATTGGCAACAGTCATATTAGCATAATTTGTCATGAAATTTATTAAAATTTTATTTTCCGTGTTTTTGTTATTTGATATGATAATTAAATTGGGTTGGCATTCAAATTTGCAACGTCAACTTTCTGGCCGACAGTATGATTTCAGAATAAATCATGAAAATGTAGAATTATGTTATCTATATTGTTGACATATTAATAAATTGAGATCATAAAAAAAAAAAATTATGTTTCTTCCCCCTCTAAATCACATGGTCTATAATTTTGGTCTTGAGCTTCATGATTGGTCCAAGAAAATTTGGTAAGAATGATAATATTTTCCTGTATTTTTTCAAGATACAAATAGCTGAAACTAACCCTAATTTCTAAAATCTTATTTAAGTTCACATGCATACGTATGAGCTAGCTGCCAATATCATTAGCTTTTGAAATACGTAAACTTAGAATTGATCCTTTTTAGATAATCTATATTATGGGTTGTACATGAAGCCATGTGTATCCTCTCCAAAATTTTCTTGCAACCTATTTCTAGCCCTACCTAAAATGTATATTAACGACGAACAGGAAGAAAAAAATTTATAGGGAAAATAGAAATTAGCTAAAGGTGTAAGGCATGGACAGGCCAAAAAAAAAAAAAAATAATAAAGAGTTAAAAGAATGGTTCATGAACTTGTCAAACACGTTACACAGACAATGTAGTGTATGTGTACAATGGATCGCACAAAGTTGATAGAGACAAAATTGAGAATAACATTTAGGTATTTTCCTTGTTACCCTAAAAAAGGTAATATGGTGAATTGATCTTTAAAAAAAGAAAAACAATGAATTTTTTTGGCTCTTTCTTCTTTCACTAGAATTAGCATATGATGCTTGCAGTTGATCTCAATGAAATTTTCAAGATAAAAATTAATTATTAACTAATCATTAAGGATTTATTATCCATTTTACTGCAGGTCTGGTTCTAGTGATCATATCATAACTGATGATTTTTCCTTATTTACGAGTTTCCTACCTTCAAAATGAATGATCTATTCTTCATTAAGTTAGAGAGATAAATTAAGTATAATGCTCCAAAGTTAACTTGTAATGTCATCTCTTTGCTAAATTTGAAAATAATACACACATTTACGTAGTCTACAACAAACTTTTACTTGTATTGCTTCAAAATTGGATTTACGTGCTCTTTTATGGTACTGAAATGATTTGTCAATCTACACCATAACCATTTTTCTTTTGTTCACATTGGTTCTTCAAATATATTAATTACAATTTCTGCCTAGTTTATAAATATATTCTTTTTTTTTTTTTTTAACACGAGACTGATGCCAAACATCACATGGTTACGTGTTATATCTATATATATATATGTGTGTGTGTCTATGCATTTAGATTCTAAAATAGGTATATGAATTTGCTGTTTAGGCCGACCAATTACTATCTCCCCCATGTGTATACCCTAAAAGAATATCAGTAAAGCATCCTCTTTCTCTCTGTGCACCGTGTCTAGTGCACCTATACTAATTCTACAAGAAAAATGTGCATGGCTTATACTAATTATAGTTTATAACGTAATTAACTTTCTATAACCTAATAAACTAAACTAGAAGGGAAGATTAATTACATGGACTTCACAAATATAGCAGTGTTTGCAATTGTGTTACATCCTAGTTGCAAGATAAGGCACAAGACTTGTCTTGAATCGCATATGTAATTTCAATATGCGGTTTATATGAGTTTGGATTCTCTAATTTCAACAATTAGCTTTTGAGATGTGGTTCTCTAAATATCATAATAATTGGTATCAAAGCCAACTGCAATTTTTTTTATTTTTCATATTAAAAGTTGGGGGTTTATATAAATTTGGGCTTTCCAATCTTAATGGTCACCTTTTGAGGCGTAGTGTTTTGGTTAATAATTTTCAAATTGTTAATAGCTGAATTTTAAAACTTTGTTTTAACTATTTGATTTCCAATTAACAGATTTATACCTTTTCTATTGGGCTTCAATTGATTGGGCCTAAACGTTTGGGCCACGCTTAGAGAAGTTTAAGCCCTTATGATATTTTAGGCAATAGGTAGTTGCTTAGGTTGTAAAGTGATTGCGTTTGGCAACAAAAACAATCACAAAAAGGTTAGGTTAGGGGATGACATGACCACATCGTTTGGGGAAATTAGCTGTCTTCTCTTTCCATTCTTATTCATTTGAATTTTAAAATATAGAATAAAACAAGAAATCCCTAAGTGGGTACGAGCCTAATTCTTTTGGATTTTTCATAAATATCTTTATATTCTTTTCGTCTACAAAATTAATTTTGTTTCGAGATTTAGGACTATCTCTTTTTATAAGTGTTTTTTTTTTTACAAATTAAACCATTAACCTTATAAAAATCATCCACTAAACTATCACCGCTCGATTATGTTATGGGTTATTGAATTGTGAGTTTAATTACATAATTTTACTTTTTTCTATGGCCCAAGAAGGCCCATTAAAGAAATCTTATGTTTTGGGCTCTACTTATCCAGTGACTAACGAGAGAACCAAACCTGACCCTTGGAATTTCTTAAACCGCTTGCTTCCTCAGCCTTCAAATTTAATGGAGAAAAAAAAAAATTATATAAGAGTTTTCTGTTTCTTTATTCTGATTATTTGTACTGGACTTTTCAGATATCTACTATCTATAGGAATTTATTGATTTCTTAATTGCAATTAAAGATAGATGCAATTATTACCTTTATTTCATGAATGTGCACATAATAATATAAAATATTACATAAACAATTAAAAAAAAAAAAAAAAGAAAAAAAAGCAGCAGCTAAGGTGCTATGAATATTGATCACAACCTAAGATTTAAATCAAGTTTATGCAAATCAGAACTTTTTTCTCTATCCACACGAAAGCTTCCTGGCCAAACCAAATCCGTTGCTTCTTCAAGCATAAATGGTGTCCAAGCCAAGCCATACCCTGAATTTGCATCACTAAATCTTGCAACCAAACAAGAACCTTCTCTACTAGGCTTATGTACAAGTGAATGAGCTTGTACACCAAGTGATCTAACAGAAACAGGATTAAAAGGGTACCCTAATGTTGTTGTATTACTTGCCATAAGCATTTTATGAGACTGAAACCTCTTTGCAGCTCCTCTCTCTCTTTTATGTGCATTTTGGTGACCCCCTAAAGCTTGTGAGCTATAAAATTTTCTCATGCAAAAATTGCATGAAAAAACCTTATTAGTACTAACAGGTTTTGATGATGATGATGATGTTTCAATATTACAATTTTCAACTGTGAGAGATTTATTTCTGCTGAGGCCTAGACTCAACCATTCTTTGATATTATCTTCGCGAGCTTTTGAAGATATCCCAGTTGTTGCTTCTTCTTCTTCTTCTCCTTCTTCCAAGTTTTGAAAATTCATGGTAGATGAATTTTCAATTTAGAGGAAATTAAGTTTATGATTTATGGAGGTACAGGGTGTTTGCTAGTATTGTATAAATAAAGTGCTATAAAGATAGAGGAAGGTATTATATTTATACAAGTAAGAGGAAGTGGAGAAGGATATTATTAAATTTATCTTTTATGCCTTTAACATTTTCTTTAATAAGCAAGAGTGGGGACGAGAAATGCTTATGTCAAGTAATAGAGTTGGTTTGTGTCAAAGCTTAGGATTCCTGACTCATCGTTTTCAACTTTTTATTTTCTGTACATCAGAAGAAACATAACCCTCGTGGGACTGCTATAAAACAGAAGCTTAATTGTCTATAATATTATCACTCGTCAAATCAGGATTTAGGTTTCATGTCTATTTGTTCTGTTTTTGATTGAACTTGTTGGTTGATTGAGTTGTTAAGGAAAAAGAAAGATTACAAAAAAAAAAAAAAAAAAAAAAAAAACAACCACCAGTTGAATCGAGGGAAGTGAAATGTATTTCCAGGCAAATTTTACAGATTTGAACTTATATTTTCATAGTTTAAAGACATTTTTGATATTAATGAATATGAACTCACTGTTATAACGAGTTTCAATCTACATATCCAAAAAAGTTTCAGAGTTTTTAATTAGAAATGTTTCAGAACATGGTCCTGAGCAATTTGCCTCATCCGGCAGATTTCAGCCGCCCAAGCAGGACCCTCAAAACTTGGACCACAACTTTAGAAATAATCTTATTGGTCTTGAAAAAGAAAAGGGGAAATTATATTTAATAAAGAGACAGTAGTCAATCAAATACAATGGTAAGTACAGAAAGAAGAAGAATTGGACAATTTTTTGACAGAGAAATGGGTAGGCATAACTCTCATATCCTGTACTTTCCATCCACATTCTATGTTACTGGAAGTTGTAAGGGCATTATCAGTTTTCTATGAATCATATAATATAATATAATATAATAATATTATAAAAGGGAAACAGCAACTATTAGAAAAGAGAGAATTTTACATTAATTTTTTATTTTTGAAGAGAAAGCATCGAACAAGTTAGTGAATGTTAAGCTTCCATGGAAGATTCTTAAGTGGAGATGCCATTAATTTTTGTTTAACGTTTTATGAAATTATAAGACAATGCCATTTTAAGGGATGGAGGGACCCAGTTAAGTAATGATCATGGTTATTAATCATAAACAATAAAAAAAAGTAAAGAGAGAGAAATGTGGATTGTCCATTTCCAATTGGGTTTAGATCCTAAAATCAGAGAGGATCTATGTGGGTGTCTCCATGTAATGGGCAATGTATATGTACAGTAGGAGAAAAGCATTGGGAACCACTTGTGCTTATTCTCAGAATCATTGCTGTTCTAATAATAATATACGATAAATTATAAAAATCTCATCTTGGCCACAGTGTCTGTGTGTGTGTGTAATGAAAGCAGCTTTGGTGCTGAAGGTTCTTTAAGATAAAATAATTGTGGTGTTGGAATGCTGAGTCAGATCTTGAACACTAGACCTGTCTTATCAATCAAGTAGTTTCAAATATAAGCCAAATTTAGCAGGGACGCAAGTTAAAAAATTAAAAAAAAAAAATATTTCATTCAATAACCAATGATCAATAATCTGCAGAGATTATAAAATAACAAATTGGTGATTCACAGGATATTATAATTTTATGTTTCTTTTCATTTGCTGTTATCTTTTCTGGCCAAATGCAGATAAATCTTCAATTCTTTAGTTAAGTAGGTCGGAGATAAAGTTGTTCTCTTCTGCTAAGAGCTTTTAATCAATCAATGAATAATACAAGGAAGTAGAAACATCAGAAGCCAATCATCTTATTAAAGTATCAAAGTTATAGCATCTGTTGATAAAGATCAAAAAAAGAAGAGATTACGGATGTCATTAAAGTGCTAAGTCTAGCATGGCAAAGGGGTTATATGCCTTTACCCATCAAAAAGAGGCAAGAAAAGGATGAAAAGGGAATATGATAAGCTTCTCAACTTGCTATTTCATTATTCAATGAGCTAAGATGATGCAAACATATCATATACTGAACACTAATAATGGATCGCTTTTGAAAAAGCAGCTTAGCCTAAAAGTAGTTTTTAAGTTATATGCCTCTTGTTATGGCATTCGACCGCAAGAATTGGCTAATACAACCTCTGTAGAATTACTCTGATATATTCTTCAGGATGTTTCTGCTCTATGATGAATTGATTGTTAGTGTAAGAGAATATTGAGAGTTGCAAACAACTCCATCCTTATGAAAATGACTGAACACTAGATAGCCATTCATTCTTGTTTGTCCTCGTGGCCATGAATCTGGTTCCTTATACACACACAGAGAAAGAGAGAGAGCTAGACTTCCATACTATACTCTCCGTTTGCTGGTTTTCTGAAAACAATTAGCAAGCAATATGCAACATCGACGATGACAGACATCATTTAAAGAAAAATATCTCCCATCGAATTTTACTGACTCAAGAATGTAGAAGAGTCATTTATCAATTATTCTATAATTATATGTATATCTTTTGTTATTAAAATGCACATCTCAGATACAACTAAATAATAGAAGGCTGTATTTTCTATATGTACTTGAAGAGCACAACCCTTTTTATGTTAAAGCTAAGAACCTTAACCTAATAAGAATGATGTTAAGATTAATGAATCTCGAGAAGCAAAAACAGAATATGAAATTCTATACTTAACTCCCGACAACCATGCAGAACCGGATTCAGGGAGGGAAGACCACGTTTTCTTGCATTACGGGTACCTGTGGAGACAAGAAATTATCAACTAATCAAGGGTCAAGTAAGTGTGGGACATAGTGCCTGAAATAGTAACGGCACCAGCATGTGCTCAAGAATATAGAACATTTATATGCATTAGCATAAAGTTTGGAACCCATATTTGGCTCTTTCCACAATTTAATGCCACGTTTTACGATTGACTTGGCTGCACTGTATCCAGAAACAAAGTTCAGTCTGACTCTGACTCAAATTAGTTAGAATAATATTAAAAAAAAAAAATGCAACATGGAACTCTAACCAAGTAGCTGCAGCATAACCTAGAGAAACGAGCATAATTATGGACATAACAAGCAGTTTTAAAAAATACAAGACACCTTCATTTTAGATGAAGGTATGGTCAGAATATGGTTGGTTGGGAGTTAATATAGCTAGTCCTATAGAATCAAGGTCAAGCATCTTGCATTTTCAAGTGCTAGAATACAGATTCCATTAAGCAAATGAATTTCTTGTATGTAATGATGCCTTCCCAAAGACACTGTTTAACCATTAATTAAGGAGTTTTAGCCTAGAGAAGGGAAAACTATTAACAGGTTTCAATTCAATCCAACCCAAAGGTTAATGCCTATGTACATATATATTCTTTTTCAAATGTTGATTCCCATCAACAATCTGCATTACTAAAACTGAAGTCTGAAGTTCATAAATGGTAAATAGAAGGAAGAGTTACCCACATTTGTAACAGAGATCATATAAATTTATGCCAGTCAAATGCCTTGTAAAAGGGCCAGTAAAACCAGTTGTGAAATGTTCAATCTACATGAATTCAGTTCTTAGCTGCTAAGAAGAGAAGAATGAAGTAAACAACAAAATGTGATCGACAACAGAGACATGCCTCCTACATCAAAAGTAATCCTCACTGATATACTTAAACCAAACAAAGCATAACAGTTGGAGCACCAATCCAAAAGTTACTTCAGGTACCTATAGTACAAATAAATAACTACTCATTTCATCATAAAAACTCCTTACTCCATCCATGGCACATTTACAAAGAACAATCTAGTAAATGTTAAAAATTAGGGTCAATGAGCTCAAAGAAATAGTAAGAGAATAAAACATATGGAAAAAATGAGCAGAATTAAATATTTAAGAGCTCACTTCCAAGTGAGTTTCAGTGGTAACTGACAAAGGAAACAGGAAATCTTAACAAATTCTTACGCCGTGAAAACTAGTTCTAATATGGCACGAAGTTTGAGCTTGATTATCCCAGGATTAATTGAGTAGGACAAGTTTATTTTTCATGTCTATTCCGGGTAAGTTTTATGATTTTCTTGGCATTCATCTTGTAATTCACATTAAAGCATCCATTTGATTTGTTAACTAAGAGCACGTCCTTCTTAAATACATTTTTCGTAACTGCTTAGCCGGGGATTCACAACCATGTTGTCCATCAGTTTCCAACTCATGACTTGTTATACACACAAGACAAATTTCAATTTTTTTTTTCTTGAATTGAACAAGTTGACAGAAAGTCCAGTTTCTATGCTTAAGTGATTGTGCTGATACTATACATATGCCGCAGGCATATGATACAAGTGATTCCGAGGAAATTGTTGAAATTTCTCTATGTCTTATGCTCTATTTGTCAGTAATTGGTTCCTTAATACATTTGTCCTGCGACAGACAACAGCTGCAAAACAGTTTGTTTTATTTAGAATTCTAATTCATCCTGCCTAAAATGCTATTAGATGCTTTGGGTACAGGTTAAGTGGTGAAATGTTACTCTTCTCCCCCTTAAATGCGTAGATTACAGGAGGAGATTTGTTTCACCTCCTCTAAAGGGGCTTACAAGCTGGAGTGGAGAGGACAGAACCGCACAATATTCCATTCCCAAACTCCTTGGAAAGGAATGCAAGACAACAGCATGCTCTATATTCATCCATGCTCTTTCGATCTGTAAAATCCAGCTAATCTTGTGCTTGAGGGTCGCTTTAGCGTAATGGTAGAGTTACCATTAAGGTCATCATTCGAGCACATAAACAGCGGCCATTCTATAAAAGTAGAAGAAGACAGCACACATGTGGTATGCACTTGGTCCCCTAAGTTACTGTTGTGATTGGCCCTTCTCCTAGATCGCAAGTGCAATCAATAATACACAGGCCTTTTTGGTACCAAATTTGTTTTCTGTTTATGGTTGTTGTCCAACAGTAAAAAGATGTATTGTCATTAAAAAAATGAAGAAAAAACGCAAAATCCCATTTTTGTGGCTCTCAAATTGTCAGTAATAATGGAAGTAAACACAGAGTAGTGATAATTTTTTCTTTTGAACAAAAACCAAAACGTGGGTACAAAGCGGCTTGTCAAGCTGAAACATTTTATTGGTTAAAAAAAAAATCAAAGAAGAAAACTTTAAAATTTTGAATATTTAAATAGACTGTTAAAACTAAAATCTAGTTGTTCTAACAAAATTGACAGAAAGAGTGGGAAAAAATTCCTATTTCGAACGTAGCGAGTAATGATAGAAAGACAAATTGAGATAGAGAGAAAAGAAAAGGAGATAAAGTACTAGCGAGCTTGACAAGTCCGATTGAAGAAGAAGGTGGTCTCAGACAATTCGCAGCACGCGCGCGCATCAACTGAGATATTTTGCTGGTTATCACTCGGCAACCTTAGTAGTCATTTTTTGATAAAAAAAAAAAATCAATGAGATTGAATAACCTATACACACACACACACACACACACACACACACACTATATGCGTGAGCTGTGTCTTACCAGGAAATGTGAAGAGAGGACGCGAGAAGCTAAAAGAGATGTAGAAGGGCGTAGAGGAGGGAGAGTTGATGATCTAGCAGAAGATGTCAGTGAGCTCGATACAGATCCGCAAGCGCCGAGTTTCTTTTTTCCAAATCTGAAAGCGATGGCAATTGATTTTAGACAGAGGTTATACGACGCCGTTATAAGTTTTATTCCAATTTGCCTAAAGCAAGAAGTTTTTAAAATGAAAATTTGATCCAATTTACCTGGAACTAAAATTATAGTCTTAATTTGATCCAAAATTTACCATTTTATCTAATTAAAAAATATTAAAATAATTGGAAATCAATTGAGAGTAAAATTGTTTCAGATTTTGTTTTAAATATAATTAATCTCAAATCTGAAGACACAGGCATTTCCATTTCTGCCATTTTCAAGCGAAATTATCCTTATGTTAACCAATCGAAATCAAGTGACCAAAGACGATATCTAGAAAGCGAACTATTTATGTAACCAAATTTATCAGCAAAAGGCGTCCGCTACCATGTCCTCCGCCACCATCTTCACTGCTCCACCACCGCTGTTAGACGCCAACATAAGCCGCTCCTCCGCCAATTTCTCCCATCTACGGTCAGAAAAACTTGCAATACTAATAGACAAATCCAAATCCCTAAGTCATCTTCACCAAATCCATGCCTTTCTGTACCGCCACAATCTCCATAACCACCCAATTCTCACCTTCAAGCTTCAACGCTCCTATTCCTCTTTGGGTCACCTCAACCACTCGCTTACTCTTTTTAACCAAATCCAAAATCCTAATGTCTTCTTTTACACCTCAATTATACATGCCCATGTTTTGCTTAGCCTCCATGACCGAGCTCTTCTGTTCTATGTACAAATGCTAACGCAAGAAGTTATCCCAAATGCATTTACCTTTTCGACAATTTTAAAGTCCTGTCCTTTAGAACCCTCCAAATCAATTCATGCTCAAGCGATAAAATTTGGGTTTGATGCAGAATTGTATGTGAGAACTTGTCTTCTAGATGTTTATGCGAGAGGCGGCGATATTGAATCTGCATGTAAGTTATTTGATAAAATGCCGGAGAAGAGTTTGGTTTCGATGACCGCAATGATTACTTGCTATGCGAAGTACGGAATGGTAAAGGAAGCGAGAAAATTGTTTGATGGATTGCAGGAAAGGGATTTAGTTTGCTGGAATGTGATGATTGATGCTTATGTGCAACATGAACAGCCTAATAAAGGTTTAGTGCTATTTAGACAAATGATGAAGGCTAAAGTAAGACCTAATGAAGTGACTGTGTTAGCTGTTCTCTCTGCTTGTGGGCAAATTGGTGCTTTAGAATCGGGAAGGTGGGTTCATTCTTATATTCAGAATAATGGCATTGAGATTAATGCTCATGTGGGTACTGCCTTGATTGATATGTATAGCAAATGCGGGAATTTGGAGGATGCAAGGTTAGTCTTTGAAAGAATGAGATACAAGGATGTTGTTGTTTGGAATTCAATGATTGTTGGATATGCCACGCATGGATTCAGTGAAGATGCTTTGCAGTTGTTTGATGAAATGTGTAGGCTTGGATACCGACCTACAGATATAACCTTCATTGGCATTTTGAGTGCTTGTGGTCATGCTGGTTTGGTTAGTGAAGGATGGAGGTTTTTCCGTTCAATGAGAGATGAATATGGGATTAAACCAAAACTTGAGCATCATGGGTGTATGGTTAATCTTCTCGGTCGTGCCGGTCATTTGAAAGAAGCATATGAGCTTGTTAAGAAAATGGAGATTGAACCAGATCCCGTCTTATGGGGAACTTTGCTTGGGGCTTGTAGGCTCCATGGAAACCTAGTTTTAGGAGAGGAAATTGCAGAGTTTCTTATTAGTCGGAATCTTGCAAATTCAGGAACATACATTCTCCTTTCTAATTTATATGCAGCAGCTGGCAATTGGGAAGGTGTGGCAAGGATGAGGACTTTGCTAAAAGGAAGTGGGATAGAGAAGGAACCTGGTTGTAGTTCAATAGAATTGAGTAACAAGGTACATGAATTTCTTGCTGGAGATTCGAGACATCCAAAGACCAAAGAAATATATATGATGTTAGAGGAGATGGACAGTTGGCTCAAAGCTCATGGTTATACCCCGCAGATAGATATTGTTTTACATGATATTGGGGATGCACAAAAGGAGCAGCACCTGAAAGTTCATAGTGAGAAACTTGCCATTGCTTTTGGACTAATCAGTACTAAACCAGGAACTAGTATAAAAATTGTGAAGAACCTTAGAGTGTGTTCAGATTGCCATGCAGTGACTAAATTGATCTCAAAGATTACCGGCCGTAAAATTGTAATGAGAGATCGGAACCGATTCCATCATTTTGTTAATGGTTCATGCTCTTGTGGGGATTACTGGTGAACTGTAAGTTTATTGCTTCTCCATAATGCAATTTGTTCTCAAAAAACTTTGCTGCTGTTAAAGCATGCTCTGACACTTCAAGTATTGTTAAGATAATATTTCCTCGACTTGATTCTTTATGAGATAAGATTTAAAATAAATTATTGGTAATCAAGTTCCTGACAATCCAAGAGAACGATGTCATGTTGATAATTTTATCTAATACTATATGCTTGTATAAAAGTGTAAGCTCCGACACTGAATTAAAAGATCATAAGTAACGAATTCAATGAGAATAATTATGTACATAATTTGTCACTGATCCATATAATACAAAGCAGATTCCTGGCTGATGATTGAGTGAGCATTTCGTTTTCAATTTAAATGCAGATATTAGAATTAGTAACAACGCCTACACCTACGTAATGCTAACAAAAACTATCAAATCTACGGTACACTTGCCCTCTGCATCAAAGAAAAACGGTGACAGAAACTATGACCAACAAAACAGAATGCCCGCAATCTTTGAGGACAATCCTCAGATAATTGATGCCCTCCTGAGTACCCTACATTCTCAAGTCTAAAACGCACACTGTGTTGTTGGCAAAACAGGCTGCAATTTTATCACCTTCCTTGTTCCAACAAACCTCAAATATTCCCCCATTGCCACTGTATGTTTTCACAATTTTAACTTCCTTCAAAGACCATATGTTGATACATCTATCAAGAGATCCACTTGCCAGATACTCTCCATTTGGGCTAAATGCAACCGAGTACACAGGATCCCTGGAGATTCAGTCACATCAATGAAAAGATAATTTTTAATAAAAAGTATAAATCAGTTGCAGCAATTCAAGAATGGTCACTGCAAATGGGATCCTGGAAGAACATTGATAATTAAAACAAGCACTTTGACCATGCAAGGGAACAGTCATTCCCAATTTTGCCAGGCGGAAATGCCTCCTCAAAATTGCCTTGTTTAAGCCTTCCTGCTTCGATTCAAGAAAAAAATAAATGAGAAAGGAGATCAAGGGGTTACCTGTGTCCATTCAAACTGCAGATAAGTTTCCCATGTTCCACATCCCACAACTTCACAGTTGAGTCAAATGATGCACTGTGTAGAATAGCAGTCAAAGATCAGAAACAAACCCAGGAATAAAGGGGGAAAAAAAAAGGTTCCTCTGATCCTAATAAAACTTTAATTTAGGAACTACATGGACTTTAGTATTAGCAACTAATAACACTGAATGACGATGGCTAGACTCAGCCACTCAGGCAACTAGTTTTAACTTGTAACACATGCATATAACCAAGCAACACATACAAATTAAAATCTAAGTTCACTTAGGCATCACACCTTGCCAGCACTAATTGCTGGTTAGGATTGTTTGTACCAGGTCCAGTGGGGCTCCATCTAATGGTGTAAATCTCCTGCAAGAAGCAATGTCCAATTTTGTCATCGCAATCCAATGAACCTAAATATGTGCATAAAAGCCAAAACAAAGCCATGGCAAAGAAAAACCAAAATCCATCAGCACCTTAGAATGTTCCCTTAAATCATGGACATACTTGTCCTGCTTCATATTCCATATCTGCAGCAAGATATTCCAGGAGTTGTTAACCATTTAAATAACAAATGAACAAGTATTAACAGAAGAAACATATCAAATCATTTTTTTTGACTTTGAGTTTGAAAGGCCTCATGAAAAACTTAGAGACTAAGAATGTTAGGAATGAAGCAGGCCCAAGACCATTTATGGTTTATTCTAGAAGGGGGAAAAGTGCAATGATGCAAGGGAATAATCTGTTAGCAGGAAAAGACAAACAAGGGGTGCAGCCGAGAGAAGGGAACGTGGCATGAGTTAGTTAGAGGATCTGTATCCACCAACTGTATATAATGAGTAGTGAGATAGCGGGCGGGTATGCTATTTTGTTAGTTGTGTTTTTGGGGCAGACTTGCTCTGCACGGGATATTTATCCTGGGGACTATTCTTAGTCATTTTTGCTATTTCTGTTCTTGAGTTTGTGAAACAGATATCAGGTTGTTTGGAATCTAAATCCTCCTTGATTTCATTGCTGATTAATTCCAGTTTTGCTAAATTCACTTATTATTTGCTGTTCTTTCCTTACTCTACCAAAGACAGAGTACTAACAAGTAAAACACATATAGATGGAATAAAAGTGCAACATAAGTACATAAATGAAGAAAAGGCAATGTAAAACAACCTTGGCACTGATATCGTCAGAGCATGAAGCCAGTAATGAGCCTGTTGGATCCCACTTGACACAATTAACCTCACCCTGAAATTTTAAGCAAAAAATGATAACCACAAAAACGAAGTTTCATTTGTGACAGTTTTGCCTACAGAACTTATCAAAACTTGGACATCAAATAGAAATCATGTGCACTCATTAATTCACGGTTTTCTAATTTACACCGACACCACACAAGTATAATCTCATTGCACATGAGACCAGGCACGACCACGATTCATTTTCAAACCAAAACCAAACCAATCAAAACCAGCACCAGATCGAAGTCAAATGGTTCTCCGTTTCAATATTGTTTTTTGTTTTATTATAATTGTCCAAAATAAGTTTTTAACACTTTTTATAACATTAGTTTACTCTCTTTTAATAGTACTATTTATTGTTACTATTGTTATTATTATTATTATTCAATCTATAAAACCAAAAAAAAAATAAAAATAAAAAGCTTGAAAAGGATTGTCTAATTTCGGTTTGAAACCAGAACAGAAATGAAATCGGCAATTCCAAAACCGTCTTAAAAACCACCTAAAAACGGTATCCACCCTATAACCGGAACCTGCGATTCTGGAACCATGATCATGCCTCCATGAGAATATGTTCCATGCCCATCAATCTGAGATCAACCTGACTGGTGCTATCTCGATTCAATATTTAAAATCATAAAATTGTTTTGAGTATTTATTTTACCCGTTTGGATGCCTGTTGGGCTGACCAATCATACTAGAGGTCAGATTGCAGTATTTAGAATATCAAACACAGGCCAAGTTCAACTAGGCATTTACAACCCAGATACTACCTGACACATCACAAATTGCCACTTCTAAACGGTCATACTAAACCACTTCAAAAAAGACTTCAACTTCAAACATTATGACAAGGGGAAGAAGTAGTTCAACACGGTCACAAACCTGATGCCCAGCAAAAGTTTTAACAGGGCGGGGATCTCCAACTTTGCAAACATATATCATATTGTCTGTGGAGCTTGTTGCAAATGAAATATTATTACGCCAGTCAACATCAAGTATAGGACCTAAAAAAGATTGAAAAGTAGAAATACAACAATTGTGTGAATATTTCTCCTGTGAAGAAAAGACAAACAATTCCAAAGAGGTTTAGTTTAATTTTCAACCTGAATGAAATTCAAACTGTTGTCTCCACTCCTCAGTTTTCACATCCCATACTATTGCAGCTTTGTCACAGCTTCCAGTAAGAAGAAAATCCCCCTTTTTGTTCCACTTCAGAGAAAATATGGGCCCTTTGTGCTTACTCAGTGTAGTCTTTAGTTCACCTAGACAGGGGAAAAATGCAGTGAAATGCTGAAATAAAGCATCGCAAACAATAGATATTCAAACAAATTCCTTTAAAGTTCTGAAATAACTAAAACATTATATTGAAATGAGATGCCTAAACTAACTTTATGCTCCTTGAAAAGGCCAATCTTGAAACACATGGTTTACCAACCAGCTAGGCCTCAATACCAAACTGCCTTAGTTAACAGATTCATTCCGGTTGATGCGAGCATGCCAATATGGCTGAATAGTGTAGAAAACAAGAAAACAGACTCCAAAAAATTATGAAGCAACATGGTAGCATTCTACATATTATCTATTTTCATAAATTAAAATTACAGCAGGTATTTGAACAGGAAATAGAGGGCAATGAACCAAGCACTGATGACAATATCTTACCATTTGTGTTCCAGATTCTTGCTTGCCCATCATATGAGCCTGTTGCAAGTAAGGTCCCCTCACCCTGCACATTGAGTCAAATAAATGACATCAAGTATGAAAGGAACTAACAGAATTTAGTATCATAAAAAATTTTCCCTTCTGCCAGAATTTGAAATTCAATGTATGGAAAAAGAGACAGTAAAGCAACTGTATAGGTTTGAAGGACAGAAACCACAGAATTGTGTAGGGTTAGGAAACTCATTGTGTGCATAACCCCAAGGAAAAATTATGACGTATAAAAAGAACATATTGGATTCATAAAGATGATCATATGAACAGACATTAACATCTACTATCAACAACAATGGAGACCTGTAAGAAAACTCACATTCCAATCTAGTGTTGTAACATCTTTGCTCTTCTCATTTGTTCTTCCCTTTACGTGTTTCAGTACCAATACATTTAATGGACCATTCTGCATGCCTGATTTAGACGTCCCCTCCGCTATGGACCAAATACGTGCTGTGGAATCTCCAGACCTAGAAACCAAAGCACAAAGGGAAAATGTAAGAAATAATTAAAACAAAGAAGTCTACAGCATTGATGTGCTAGACACTGAGCATCTTACAGAAAATCTAGTCTTGAGGACATGCACATTTTATAAGCATGAAAATGCTATCATTGTTGACAATCCTTTATCACCAAATCCATAAAAATTAATTACAAAGAATAAAATTACCCAGTTTTAATCTAGTTAATGTAGAGTCACGGAACAGATAATCTATACATGGTCATAGCTTTAGCAGTGAAGTACTAATAATAATCTTAAATGGTGATACATGTAGCAAAATTGCAAATCAAAAAGGGATTAAGCAAGACAGAAAAGAAACCAAATACATCAGCCATAGAACTTACACACTCACTAAGGAGATGAGATTAAATTCAGCTCTTTATTCTCTAATTTCCATATCATACTACACTCAGAAGTAGAGGAATGGACTAACCATCTCATTAGGCCACCAAATTGTCTCAATCAACTTCAGTCCATTTCCTTCAGAAAATTGATTTAGGATATTATGTAAAAAAATACTAGCTTTGAGCTCACTTTAATATAGTTTAAATTTCCAGCAAGAAAAACAATCAGCTCCATTTTTGTAAAATAAAATTTCATTTTTTATTCAATGCTAGTAAAATGAACATAGTTGGCAAATACTTTAGACCAATAACTACAAAATATAAGGAAAATTGAAGATAAAAAGGCAAAGGGGATTAATCTATAATCATTAAATGCAAATAGACAAGACTAAGTGCTCATCAAGTTAGCTTATCTCAATCAAAAAAAGCACTCACCCAGATGCAAGAAGTGATCCTGTTGGACTCCATGCACAGGCACAAACCTGAAGGAAGAAAGAGAAGAAAATTGCTACATTATAGTATATGCATCTTGCTAAAAATTGCAGGAGGAAAGAACGACAGAGAACATTTTAAAACAAAGTGCATGAGGACATGAAAATGCTTGAACCTCAGATGTATGTCCCTCCAAAATCATCACATCTGAACCGGGGATCTCGCATGCCTGAGATGTTGATGTTGTAGAGACATCCATTGGTTCTGGTCCTATAAAGCAAAACACTTATTTTGTTATCACCAGATATTGAATTTGATGTGTCTTTTTACAGATTTTATCACAAGGACATTGAAAGACAACCGAAACAGGAAATTTATGTATCATTCTCCACAGCTTTATAGTGATAATTCAAAGTAAGACAGCCAAAATGTCAGCAGAAATGCAATATATTGCTTACTAGCATATCGGATGCACTAGAAACTTGCCAATGAAAACCTGAGATAACTCCTCGTTTTCTATTTCTTAACATGAACATGCCACCTGTGAATAATCTATAAACAACATATCACTACAAAATACGGAGAACCATAAACATCCCAATTACAACCAGCTGCCAAGTACCTCTAGGTCAACTATCTGACATAACTTCATTTCTGAGTAGGAATGCCTTCGACTCATTTCCATGCAAAACCATAGAGACCAGTCCATTCTGATTACATTACATGTTAAACCATTTAACATTACCATTTGATTCTTTGTTTAGTTTTTCCTCCCCAAAGCTATATTTACCAAATCTAAGTGTTATAATACAAGCAACGGAGCAAATAGTTGGGAAAATGTAACATTAGAAATGTTGCAGGCAATTTGCTCTTCCAGAGACATAATTCAACATTAAAATTATTTGACAATAAAAAGGATATTACTTCAGCAAAGTGGCGAACTGCCATTTATACAAGTTTCCATCTTCTAAAACAGCATGTAATTTTGAAACAATAATGTTCTGGAGTAATGAGTTGCATCTATCATTTGGCCTAATTATTGTGAAGCAACTATCAGGTTCCAGCAAATACAGGGCCCCTTTCCCTAGCTATTACTTGATTTTGACCACTTATATTTTGGCGACTGCAGTCATCTCACCATCCCAATATTACAAACACATATAACTCTAGATTACTGGAAAGCAGTAATGAAATCAGACTACCTATCTATATATGAAATAAGACAATAATGTTATAAATTTACACAACAACTGTAATCTAATTGAAATACTTAGGTTAATGTGAAGGCATTAGCAATATAAAAAAAAAAAACAAAATGAATAAACTACAAGAAATCAATTTTACCTCCAAAATTTCCATTTTCTTCATGCTTGGCATTATTCTTATCTACTTGATCAGCAACCATTTCTCTATCAGTATTATCCTCATGCTGCTTTTCTCGCTCTTTTTCCTTTTCCACCCTCTCTCTATCCTTTTCACTTTCCTTCTCCCTTTCATGCCTTTCCTTCTCTCTTACTCGAGCACGTTCTCTTTCATGCTCCTTGTCACACTCCTTGTCACACTCCTTATCTTTATCTTTATCTTTATCTTTATCTTTATCTTTATCTCTGTCTTTGTGCAGATTTTTTTTCTTATCTTTTATCATCTGCCGCAATTCATATACATCTTTTGTTATAAGATCCAAAGGTTGCAAGAATGAGAAATCTTCATCAACATCTGCATCACTCTGGCAAGCTTAAAACAAATCTTGATCAGCACAAACTCCATGAAATGCAAATTGGTAAAATATTTAAGAGGTAATATTTGAACATGAGAAATCAAAAAGGGAAACGTTTATGCATGCTAACATTACTCAAATTTGCTTCCATCTCCAAATACTGAATTCCCTTTTGCACAAATGTAATAAGAGCACCAGGTGGAACCATATTGCCATCAATGGTACATTTGTTAATACCTGCTTCATATCCTAAAGCGAAAGCTGAATGTGTAAAACCTGAAAGAATCCAATTGGCAACACATCAGAATCTCCTTGTCATGATTTACAAAGTCATTTAAGACCAGCCACCGAATGAAGATCTAAAGATTAGAACTTTCAGAGACTACTTTAAACTCAAATGACACGAGGAAAAAAAAAAGAACTTTCTCAGGAAATAGTTCATTGTTGGTGGATGGAGTGATTTGAACCATGTACCTACCACAAAAGAACGAGAGAAAAAAAAGTACACATTGAAAATTTCGTACCAAGTTTATCATTTTATGGTGACAAGTATAAGCCTATATTCCTTGAAAACCTAAATTCAAAGCCATATTATTTCCTGGTATGCCTACACTCAAAAATTGGACATTTCCGTCTTCTCATTCACAGGGAACATTTAGTAGAAAACAATTCAATGCCCTATAGCAATTCACAACTGTAAAATAAACTTAACTCTCACTACAAAAGAATGCCTAACAAGAAAAGAAGAATTCAAAGGTCCGCAGATCTACAAGCCCTAGCTCCTTTATGCGGCAACAACAACAAAGCTAGCTCATAAATTGCACTTAACAACATGTAAAACCAGAATATAAGATAAAACCCTAAACTTGTTTTTGGATAGAAAAAATAAATTGAGCAGCTCCAACAAAAAAAAAAAAAAATGAAAAGACAAATTTTAATGGTCTGACTACGAAAAAGAAAAATGAGAAGAAAGATATAAAATTAAAAGAACAGAAGTTTAGCTGACCTGACTCTTGAAGGTATCGGAAAACGAGGTAATTCAACTCGGCGGAAGTAATAGAGGTCATTCTCCCAAATTCGTGGACCGGAATTCGAATCTGTAGACAATATCACGGTCCAGCTACAGAAAGAGAGATAAAGAGGGGGGGAGAGAGAAATTATGTGAAGCAACCGGAGAAAGTGGAGGTTTTATGGTAGAGAAACGGGGTGGGCAGGCTCTGCAACTGAAAACCGTATCGGTAAGAGAGAGCATTTGGGTTTGTTCGATAATTTTATTGAGACAATACGAAACGTTTTTTGTCGGGGGAAACGTACGTTTTATCACCCTTTGAGAGAGGCTCTTCACTTGGCCAGGTGGTGGCCACAGAGATTGTGACATGTGGCAGATTCGTATCTCTATAGGTATAGATCCCGTTTAGTCAGTATCCCAGCGGAATGAATAGTGTAGGCCTGATTAAAAGTTGAATCAGGCCGGGCCGTCTTGGGCTGGAAGTTTAGACCTCAATTATAATATTATTTGAGCTGTTGAGAAAAAAATATATTTAAAAAAAAAATACTATTGTATATATTACCTAGAAATATTTAATTTCATTTTTTATGTTTGATTTTTACATGTTTAGATACAAAAATTTTAAAATAATTAAATAGTAATTACAAACTATTATTTCCTTTAAAATTGATTGAAAGTGTAAGTGAATTATAAAGTTGCGTAAATTTTCTTAAGATAAAAAATGCGTAAACTAGCGGGAGAGAGAATTATAAAGTTGCACATAAAACTTTAGAAAAAAATCCAACAATTTTCATTATGAGTTTTAATGTAAGCAATAAGGTAATCATATTTCCCATGTATATGTTGTTACAATTATAGGCAGATAAATTAAATTTGTTAAATTTCAGTTATTAAATAAAATTGTAATATTAATATAATTCTTCAAATAGTTTGTTTTTATGATTAGAATTATTCTTGAATATTAATTAATAATGGAATGGGCTTTTAGTGAAATTGCTCATGCTTTGATTTGTTAGTTTTTGATTTAAATAAATAATTAGACAATTTCAGCTAATTTTAAAAGGAAAAAAGAATAAAAAGTTGGTTTCTTGGCAAAAATATTTAATTCAAGTTTAGGGAATAAAATGAGCCTTTCTTTTTCTTTTTAAAAAAAAAATATAGAATTCAAATTTCAAAAACCCTACCCCATGTGTTAGAGTGAGGGGAGACATAGCTGCTAATTTTGGGGTTTCCACTGGATAATACCAAAGATTTTGTGTTTCTTGCAAATGGCATTTCCAGTTAGTTGCCCTGCCTTCTGCAATATGTATTTCAATTAGTTATTGCGCGATTTGTTTAGTTTTTCTGGGCCTAATGACCACTTCAGCCTAAAAAAAGCCCATTTCGATGCTGTCATGAGATTCAATTCCGACTTTCCGAGTCCAAATGCATGTGAAAGGTGCCATATAATATGACCAATAATAACTAAAACGTTTATTTTAAATATACTTTAATTTTGTATATGCTGAAATTCAAAAAATAATTAATTTATAATTTAAAATTTAATCATTCACTTATCTAATAAATTTAATAAAAATAATACAAAATCATGTTTTAATTCTAAAGTACCTAAAATATATTATATTATAATAAAAAGTAAATTGTATTCTTATTTAAATTTAATCAAGAAGTTTTGACTTTAAAATTTTAAGACATTACATCTTAATTAAGAAATTTATTTTTAATACATAATTTATGAGTATTAGTATATATTTATTAGTGTTAGTATAGTTAGTATTAAAATTACATGTGCACTGAATTCTCAATACACTAGCTCAAAAATATGGCCTCATTATGTTCTTTTTTATTTGCATGATTTGATAAAACACATAAATTTAGTCAATAAAAATTATTTTACTATTTTTTAACTCATTAAAATATTAATAAAAGTCATTCATTTAATGTACAATAGTAAAAGTTATTATAGGAAAAATAATTGTTACATATCTAAATTTAAAAACCTTACAAACGAACAACAAATAAATAAAATTGGACGAAATGAGTATTCTAAAACAATTAATGTAACTCCATCCATACAATTTTCTTACACTACTATAAATTATTGTAATAAAATTCAGCCACGATAATTAATTAAGAGGTTTCAAATAAAACAAATCCATTATCGCATCTAAATCCGGAAAATTTTATTACATTAATATAAATTTATTAACTAAGAAGTTTCAATTAGAACCTTATTCATTATATCACGAGATTTGCACATGACCTTCAATGGCTCTGCTTTGGGCATTGAAATCCCTATACCTTCAGTCATATCAACTAATTTCTCATCAATTCTTCTCCATTCAAAGCATTGAATCAAAGACCCCAATGTCAAGCCCACCACTCGTTGAGCCATGGTTGCACCAGGACAAGCTCTCCTTCCCAATCCAAATGGCAAATATTTGTACGCCTCAGTTTGTCCTTGCTCAAACCTCTCTGGTTTAAAACTTATCGGATCATCCCAAACTGACGAGTCCCTGTGAATAGCCCAAGCATTAACCAATACTATTGTTCCACGTGGCACATTGTAGCCACCAATAGTGCAATCATCAGAGGTGAAATGTGGGACCAAGAGTGGAGCTGAAGGGTATAATCGAAGAGTTTCTGATATGATATTATGGAGATAGGGTAATTTTGAAAGATCTGATTCTTCAAGCAAGTGTTCTTGTCCAATTATTGCATCCAATTCGATTTTAGCTTTATTTAAGGTATCTGGATGATTAACTAAATTGGACATTGCCCATTCTAAGGTCACGGACGAGGTGTCAGTCCCTGCTAATAACATGATCTGCAAGATGAGATCAGATAATCAAGATATAGATCCACATAGAAAATAAATAAAACAGGATTAGACGCCGTTATAACACTATTTGGATTTCATTAGTTTAAGTGGAAGGATAAAATTTATCTACATCCAACGTATAATGACCACTAAACCACGATTTAAAAAAAAATTACTATTTTATTGTTAGAAATATCTGTTCTGATAAAAAAAATTATTTTTAATTAATTTGGTATATAGCCAAACCGAGGTAAATATACTTTTAATTCTAAATCTAATAAAAAAAGTTAAAATGGATATTTTTTATAATATTTTTACCAAAAAAGGAAAAAAAAAGTCACTCATTTTATAAAAAAAAAGAAAACTAAAAAAAAAAAAACAAATTATGTAGTAAAAAAAATCATGGATCTTTACTTACCATGATAAGTCCCTTTATGACGTCATCTGTGTAAACATTTGGCTCAGACCCCTGCAACGAAAGTAAATGATCGATCATTGTATCTGTAATTTCTGATCCTTCCTTTCTATGTCGATGCTCATCGATTAGACCTTGCAGAAATTTATTCGATCTTTTAGCGAGTCCTTTGGCGGTCTTCTCAAGCTTACCGCCGTTGATCCAGCTCAAAATAGGCAAAAAATCCTCTGGATGTGATGCTCCGCCATTTCTAAAGATCTCTCCTATCAGTTCCCTAAATTCCTTTGCCTCCTCTTTATTATTCGCATCATCACCATAATATCGCTTCCCTGCAACCATTCTCAAAATAACGTTGAAAGTTAAATTTGAAAACCGTGATTTCAACTCTACCTCAGCAAAATCTTGTTTCGAATGGCGGGATAATTCGATTAATAACCGCTTAATTTCATCTTTTCGCGTACTAGTAAACTCATTAAGCCGATTCGTTGAGAAGATCTCAAGAGTTCCGATACGGCGGAGGTTGCGCCAATGATCGCCGTAAGGGACTGAGATTATGTCGTTGCAGTTGTAGTTAATGTGTTTGCTTAAGGTGAACTGGGGACGGTTTGCTAAGACGATGTCGTTTTTCGTAAAGCATTCCTCAACCGCCGATGGTGATGAGACTACGACGACAATGCGGTGACCGAATTTGAGGGAAATGATTGGGCCGTACTTTTGAGACAAGCTTTGAAGAAAGCGGTGAATGGGTGGTTTTAAGAGGTGGAGATGGCCGAGAATTGGAAGAGAAGACGGTGGGCTTGGAGGGAGGTTTTTGTAGGTTGTTTTTGAGAGGTAGAATTTATATGAGAGAAAAAGGAGGAGGAGAAGAGAAAGGGATGTGTAAAGGTAAGAGATAATGACTTCCATTTCCTTAATTGCTTGCTCGAGATTTTATTTGAGTTCTTTGTCAGAGGAAATTTAGTTATGCTATGGATGTAGTAATGAGAAGCCTGTAGAATGCTGTGAAGTGATATTAAGGATTTGGAGGAGTTTTCATTTGAATTCTTATCTCAAACATGGCCCTAAAAAAAGACATTGAATGGACTATCCTTTTCCTTAACTGTAACGACTGAAATTTCTTATATTTAAATAAAGAGGCTATCTTATAACCAAGAAAGTATTGGTGTTTTGCAATAGGCCCCTCACACACAATAAAGAGGCTATCTTGTAACCGACAGAGTGTTGGTTAGAACGACGCTGACTCATCTTAATTTTTGTAAAATTGTGAGGTTAAAATGGTCAAAATTTAAATATATCTTAATGGTAAAAAATTATTACGCTTTAGACCAAGAAAAGTTATTTTGAAAGAAATGATTAATATATTAATAAAATTTTTATATTATTAATTTGAGTGTAACAAATTTTTTCCCTGAAACTAAACCATAAAAATATAAGACAATGTAGAGAGCCACGTAGCCATGGCCACGGTTCTGGTTCCAGAAAAATTGGAATCGGAACCGAACCAAAAAGGTCCAATTTCGGTTCTAGTTTGGAACCGTCCGATTTCGGTTTCGGTCTGATTATAAAACCAACGGTTTCGATAGGGTTTTCCAACGAATTGCATAATTTTAAATTTTAAATTTTGAAGACCGGTTTAAAAAAAATTATTTGAACATAAAAAATTAAAAAATACACCTAAAAAATTAAAAAATACTTCAATTAAATTTATTTTTTTAAAGACTTGAACATAATTATTTTTTAAAAAAAGATTTTCAACTGAATTTATTTTTTGTTTAAAAAAGTTTGAACATAATTTTTAAAAAAAATGGGCTTGAACTTAATTTTTTTTTTGTTTTTCAAAAAAATTAAGTTGCATACGTATCCTCTTAAGGTTTAGAGGAATCAAAGCCCACGTAGTTCTTACTTACCTTATACCGATTTCACTCCTTTTACCTTAATCGCTATTTGCACCACCGGTTGATATTCCCGTTGAGGACCCATCGTATAAATCATATAAATCTTCATTTTCTTTTGAATTTTCTTGGGCTCTTAGTTCGGCCTTGCTCCAATCATTCACGCATGATTGTGCTTCTAATGAATCGGGTGTCATATGAGATCGTGTTTCATCAAGTATGTTTCCTTCTTGACTAAAAGCTTGTTCAATCGCAACAGTGGAGACCGGAGCTGCTAAAATTTATTTTGCAAGTAAAAAAAGAATTGGAAAAGTATTCTCGTGACGACTCCACCAATTTAAAATTGAAAAATCAGTATCTGCATAATCATCACCAAACTCAAAAGAAGTGGTTAGATAATTAATAAATTCAGAAAAAGAACTGGATTCCCTTGTTCTTTTTTGTCTTTGTAGTAAAACTTGTTGAGCAACACCAACACCACTTACCCTTTGCGTTGAAAATTGTTGAATATTAGATTGAGAAGAAATAGAAGTAGAAGTAGATGAACTAGAAACTTGAACAAATTCATTATATAATTGCATAATATTTTGTTTAACTTCATGCATTACTACATTTATATTAACATTATCTTCTACATCAAGAGTTAATACTTCATAATAAATAGTCAAATAATCACATAAAACATCCATTTTACAGCTAGGATAAAATACAATAGCAACAAGATAAAGGGGTGGTATATTTTTAAAATAAGATAACCATTTTTTTTCATTGAAAAAATACAATCTTTTAATAAATCACCATAAAAAATACAATCTTTTAATAAATCACCATTTTGAAATTCTTAGAGTGCAGTAACAATATTAATACACATAGGTAAAAATAAATGAGATGTGGGATAATAAACCCCACTAAATTTATAGGTAGCATCATTAAAAATTTTTAAAATATCTAAAATTTTTGCACAAATCTCTCAATTTTGTGGATATAAATTAATATCTTCAATATTATTAGTAACAAAAAAGCATAATAATTCTTTATAAGAAAAATACTCGTTTAGTAATTCATATGTTGAATTCCAACGAGTTGGGACATCCCTTGGAAAACGTTTTGGTCTTTTATTATTTTTTTTACAAAATTTAGCCCAACTTTTCATCACTTGGGGATGTCCCCGTAAATATGAAATAGCTTTTTTAATTGGAGAAATAAAAGATTCAAGAATTTTTAAATCATCTTGTACACATAAATTTAAAACATGGCATGCACATCTTATATGAAAAAATTTTCCACCAATATTTGGTTCACAAATTTTTTTAAGTTCAATAATTGATTTAGTATTTGCAGAAGCATTATCAAATGAAATTGAAAATTTTTTTTTTGTCAACTTATATTCATCTAAAATTGAAACAATTATTCTATAAATATTATTTGCATTATGTTTATCATCAAAAACACGAAAAACAATAATTTTTTTTGAATTTTCCAATCATCATCAATCCAATGACATGTAATACCCATATAAGAATGCATTTGCCAATGATCACTCCAAATATCACAACAAATTGAAACATGAATTTTCATTTGAGAAAATAAAAGCTCTAACTTTTTTTTCCTTTATTATATAAAGAAATAATAGTTCGTTTTACAGTATTTCTTGGTACTCTTTTAGCAGAAGGATTTAAAGCTTTTTGACAATAATTATTAAAACCTACTTTTTCACCAAAACTAAAAGATAAATGTTCCATAGAAATCATTTTTGCTAATTCTTCGTTTTGTATTTTTTCAGAATACTTAAATAAAGAAGGTTAGAAGCGTACCCGAAAATTTGTGTTTGAGACCGATCAACTCCTATTTTTGTTGGATATTTTGTCTCCAAATGCTTCCAAAATGATCCATAGCCGCCCGCTTGTTTAAATTTATAAGATTTTCCACAATAATTGTAAATTACATCGTACATTTTCTCACCTTTGAATTTTTTCGTGAAATGAATGGCGAATACGTCGGAACTTTTGTCTTGCTCTTGCAACAATTTGTGCTCGTTGCTCTTGGTCTTGCTCTTCATCTTCTTGTAATTGCTCATTAAATTCAGATTCTTGAGTTGGAATTTCCAAATTTTCATTTGGATAAACCTCAAAATTAAATTGGTTGGGAGTGATATCATAGATGTCGTTTGTAGGGATAGATGAATATTGTGTTTCTCCAATCTTTCCCTTGCTCTTATCCGAATTTGAGTTTCCCCCACTTGCCATTATATGATAATAAGATATAATTTGGAAAATTGAATAAAAAAAAATTAGAGAGAATAATAACTTAATAAGAGAGATTGTAGAGTAGACACTACAAAAAAATCGCCAAATTGCGACCGATTTTTGCGACCGACTCAAATCGGTCGCAAAATTGCGACCGACTTGCGACTTATGGACAAACAATCGGTAATTATAGCGCTAAAAATTCCCGCGAGTTTCTTTTTCAGTTTGCGACCGCCTTGCGACGGATTTGCGACTGATTTTGCGACCGATGTGCGACTACGTGTTATTCAGTCGCAACATTGCGCGCTTCAAAATTAGGAATAAGTTCTACGATCGATTTGCGACCGAAAGTTTGAGTCGCAAATCGGTCGCAATTTTATTGCAAAGTAAAACGACGTCGCAGACTTAAAATTTGCGACCGATATTAATGAAAGTTGCGACCGACAGATATTAGGGCTTTAAACGCCAGACGCCCTCCTTCTTTTTTCTTCTTCTTTCTTCTCCTCCTCCTCTCCTCTCCTCCGTTCGCAGCGCCGCTCCAGCCCTTCCTGACGCTGCTCCAGCTCGCCTGACGCCGCCAGCTCCGCTCTGTTGTAACTCCGGTCACTCCATTGCTGTTTGGACACAATTAAGTTGAGGTAAGTTTTGCGATTTTTTTTTCAAAATTTTTTTTTGCGATTTTATGTGTTTTTATTATAATAATTTTTGGTTAGTTTTGTGTTGCGATTACGAATTAGGTACTGTTATTATTATTATTAATTATTATTATTATTATTATTATTATTAAAATACAATATTGTTACTGTTATTATTATTATTATTATTATTATTATTATAAAAAGAATTGGAGAAATCTCCATTTCAGTAGTAGCTGCTTGAAACTGTAGTTGCAGAAACATAAGTGAAGAACAAATTCAAATTTCTTGGAAAAATTATTTTTTTTTTGCAGAAATGAGGTGCTTTTTTTGCATTAGTTCATCCCGTAAAGATACTAAGATCGACGTTGAAAATGGCCTTCGATCTACCTCACGCCATTCTTCTGATTCTTCTGGTTTGTCTCTGTTTCTCAATCTGGTTTGTTCTTATCACAACAGATTTTATACTGTTGAATTTCTTTTTCTTTTAGTTTATTTAGTTTATTTTGGTGAATGCTTGTTGATGTTTTGTTAAACAACATGTGGAATTGTAGGTAGCGGGAAGAGAAAGCCTTACTCTATTGATAATTCGACATTTTTGAATATAATTCCAGTTCCAGGTCAGTATTTTTTTTAGTTTAAAAATAATAAAGAAATATCATATATATACTTTGGTGCAGATAATGGTAATAAGGCTGCGGACACCAGTGGAGCTCGCAGTTTCACTTTTCGAGAGCTTGCATCGGCCACCAGCAATTTTAGAGAGATAAATTTGGTCGGAGAAGGAGGTTTTGGGAGGGTCTATAAAGGCCATCTAGAATGAGGGGAGGCAAGTGAATCGAATTATACAATTTGGCCTTCTTATGTTATGAAAAAGATATGTATGGTTTAGTTTGTTTCACAGTTCTAATAATTGCTTCTTTTTCTTTGATGATCAGATTGTTGCAGTGAAACAACTTAATCATGATGGTGTTCAAGGGTTTCAGGAATTTATTGTTGAGGTTCTGATGTTAAGCCTGTTACATCATCCCACTCTTGTCACCTTGATTGGCTATTGCACTGCTGGTGATCAAAGACTACTGGTTTATGAGTACATGCCAATTAATGGGTAGATTGGAAGATCATCTTTTTGGTAAATTTTTTGAACAAAGCAATCAATGCTGATATATGGTATTTAATTTCTTGGTAAACTATTTTCTTGGTTTGTATGCATTGTACAGGTATGACTAATTTTACTCTTAAATGCTTTGATTTGTTTGGCTTCTTTTCAAATATAATCAGTCAGAACTAGTTGCTCTGTTACGATTTTGTTATTTAGCAGATGAGGTAGTTTCTCTTCAACTTTGTTATTGCTTTTGCCTGTGTATAAATGAATTTAACTTATAAGCACTCCTCTAGGACGTATGATAAGAATATTGTACCTCACTTTTGATCCGAACATCATAATGCCTAGAATAATTCTTTATTTTGGAACAAATTCAATTTTCACAGGTGTGAAAAAATTATGGTTTTATAATAATATTTATTTTTTTTATTTTTCTAATTTTGCGATCGATTAGCGACCAAAAATGAAAATTTTAAATTTACAATTTGCGACCGACTTGCGACAGAATTTTCTGCGACCAATTTGCGACCGATTTATCGGTCGCTAATGTGCGACTAACAAAAAAATCGGTCGCAAAATATTTTGCGACGAGAATTTTTGCGACCGATAAATATCGGTCGCAAATCCGTTGCTAATTGAATTTAGCGACCGATTTTTTGGCATTTTGCGACCGATTGGTCGGTCGCAAAATGCCGTTTTTTTTGTAGTGAGAGAAGAATAAATGAATAATATAGAGTAGAGTGTAGTATATTGTAGAGAGAGTAAGTAGAGAGTGTAGTATATTGTAGAGAGAGTAAGTAGAGAGAGTTGAGATTTTTTTGTAATGAATTTATAAATAAAATGAGGTATTTATAATAAATTCAAAAATTCATTTTTCTAAAAATAGCCTTGAAACTAGCTGTTATGTAGCCGTTTATGGCTGTTGGGAAGGGTAATTAAGAGATTTCACAACAAAATTTTTTTTAAAAAAACAGGTCTGACAGTTTACAACTGCTAGAACCGCCGGTTCGAACAGACGGTTCCAGTCCGGTTCCGACCGGTTCTCTTGAACCGCTGATTTCGGTTTCAAAAAATTTGGAACTGGAACGGAACCAGAATTCTCCGATTTCGGTTCCGATTCTCACCGGTTCTGGTTACGGTTCCGGACCGATTCGAACTGACGGTTCTGGTTCTAAAACCGTAATATAGCCATGCCTAGAGCCACTACTGTGAGCGATAGGATTAGGATATGTCTTTGTCTTGTGCAAGAGAGACCCGTGCTAATGTGTGCGTATTCAATGACGTAACTAGACTAAAAACAAATAATTTGTCGAAGAGTGATTCATAAAAACACAGGTAAAACTGGTAGTTCACCTTTTTCCTTTCTGTAGATTTGTATATTGGAAGAAGGATTAAGAATTATTGTTGATCAAGGATTAAGGATTATAAATTTATGGTAGTCCAGCGACTTGAATGTTTGGGGAATTTGTTGTTAAATATTTTTTTAGGGATAAATTTCTACTGTCAGTTCAGTAGTATAAAAGATTTCTTGCTTTGGTATTAACAGCACTTAACAGAACCTGCTCTCAAAGTAACGGTATCCTATTATTATTAGAAAGAATATTTAAAGAATAAATACATTAAATAAATATAAGAAACGAGATTTAATTATTTAAAAGATTTAACTTTAGTACATATAAATTGTTCAATGAAACATATAATTATAAGCCAAAGCGTGCACACGCAAAAAAAAAAAAAAAAAAAAAAAAAAGTCAACTCATTTAAAGTTTGAATAGTATATTACTGAGTCATGTCAGCAGCGGCGCCCAGATATATAGTATAAACAGAAACAAATGAGCACAGTATACACCTGTACTTATAAAAATGATGACAATTTTGATAACTTCATTCAGAAGTTAATTAAAAAAACCGTTGAATTGTTGAACCGGAATCAACCCGATATCAGTTGATTCGAACCTTGTTCGTAATTGTAAATTTATGATTTGAGGTAAAATTAATTTCCATACGGTTTGATTTGTATCTCATGCATGGTTATCCTGAACTGGTATGTGGCCCGCCTTCAAATGCCATCAAATTCATTTGACAGTGACTTCATCAATTATTATCATTTTGGTTATAAATTGCCATCATTATCCGATGGACCGTAAAATAAAGGTTTGCTCGTCATCTTTACATCAAATGTCTCTTCAGCCACACAAATGGACACCTGGTGCATTCGATCTCGAGTTGAGTAAGAAGAAAGAATGACCAACCGCTCATTCAAGCACTATTAAAGTCCATATAACCCAATTGCGTTCTAGACATTTTCGCAGAAAATATCACTCCAAGCAAAACCAGAAACATGGAACACTACACAACCCTCTACTTCTTCTCCTCCTTTCTTCTCCTCTTTCTTACTTTAAAACTCTACCAATCAAAAAAACATGGTAAAAATCTTCCTCCTAGTCCACCTTCCTTTCCAATTATCGGCCATTTCCATCTTCTAAAAAACCCTGCACACCGCACTCTCCTCACTCTAGCTAAAAAATACGGGCCCGTCTTCTTGCTCCGATTCGGTTCCCGCCCTGTAATCATCGTCACTTCATTGTCCGCTGCCGAAGAATGCTTCACCAAAAACGACATCATTTTTGCTAACCGTCCAAGATTACTCGTGGGCAAACATTTTGGTTATGACAGCACTACCATGGTTCTAGCACCGTATGGTGACCACTGGCGTAACCTCCGCCGCATCGGCGCTATCGAAATTTTCTCAAATCATCGACTAAATATTCTTCTGAGCATTAGAAAAGACGAAATCAAGAGACTAATTATTAATTTATCTCATAATTGCATGCAGGATTTCTCTAAAGTGGAATTAAGATCGAGGTTTCTAGAACTAACGTTTAATATTATGATAAGAATGATTGCAGGGAAGAGATATTATGGCGATGATGTGAGTGACGAAGAAGAGGCGAGGGAGTTTAGGAAGATAATGAAGGAGGCATTTGCTTATGGTGACGTAACAAATCCAGGAGATTTTTTGCCTATCTATAATTGGATTGACGGTGGTGCTTTCGAGAAAGGAATGATCAGAATTGCTAAAAGATGCGATGAATTTTATGTAGGTTTGATTGATGAACACAGAAATAGCAAGGGCAATTTACAGAATACGAATACTATGATTAAGCATCTTCTTTCTCTGCAAGAGTCAGAGCCTGAGTATTACACAGATGAGGTTATTAAAGGGCTTATACAGGTTAGTCATTCTTCTTCCTTGTTATAATCCTCTAATAGTCCAATCTCTGTTTTCAAAGTTATTAACTTTATCTCTATTTTCAATTATTTGTGGAAAGGTTATATTATTTGCTGGAACACACACATCAGCAGTGACATTAGAATGGGCAATGGCTAATTTACTCAACCATCCAAACGCAGTGAGAAAGGCTAGAGATGAAATAGAGAATCTAATTGGGGAAAACAGCTTACTAGATGAACCTGATCTTCCCAAATTACCTTATCTTCAAAACATTGTATCTGAAACCCTCAGGCTATATCCAACTGTTCCACTTCTGGTTCCCCACATGTCATCCGAAGATTGCACAGTTGGAGGATATGAAGTGCCGCGTGGCACCATGCTATTGGTAAATGCATGGGCTATACAGAGAGATCCTACGTTGTGGGATGATGCAATGAGTTTCAAGCCTGAAAGATTTGATAAAGAAGGAGAGGCAAATAAGCTAATGCCATTTGGATTGGGCAGGAGAGCTTGTCCAGGAGCTGGGCTTGCTCAACGTGTGGTGGGATTGGCTTTAGGGTCACTTATCCAATGCTTTGAATGGGAAAGGGTTAGTGATAAGGAAGAAGACATGTTAGAAGGTGGAGGAGTTACAATGCAAAAGGCTGAACCTCTAGAGGCCATGTGTAAAGCACGCCCCCTTCTCAATAAGATTTTGGTTTAAATAACTTCATTGATGGAATAAAGTAGTACGTATTTTAATTTGATTTTCTAAGTAAGAAGTTGATTTTGGTTTCTTAGATCATAAATAAATTTCATTTCTTTTGTTGACGTTTCCCTTTATATTTGCAACTATATATTCCATTTTGAATAGTTCTTAATTCATTTTTCCACCATTTGAAATGGTAGGGCACTTCACTATGTATATTGAAAAGTAGGAAGGAGACCCATCTATTGGGAAATTAATTTTTAGGAGAATTTATAATTTTTATTTACAGCAACTAAATATAATTTTATTTTTCTAAATCATTTTTCCTCGAGATTATGACAACCATACTCTCTTAATATAGCAACAAGTCTTTGCAATCACTGTTTTGCTTTGTTGCCTTTTATATTTTCCACAACACATGTTCAAAGCCAAGACAAACCATACACATAATGTGTGCCGGCCAAATTAATTTAATTCAGCTTCAAAAGATTTGAAAACGACTTTGTAACCTCTTGAATTTATTATCCCTTAATATAATTTATTTTTCATATACTTAAAATCTCTTGAATCTGATTCGTTATTCAATCTATAGGGCGTGAATTAAAAAATAAAATGAATTACTTGCTAAGACATGGTCATGCTATCATATATACACTAGTTCGTATAGCCAAAAACACTAGTTCGCATTTTACTTAAAAATTTTTGTTGCAATTAAGATATTAATGTATTACACTTCTACCCACTAGCAATAATGACTTTTTTGAATATTAGTATTTATATGAAAATATTGACACTACTAAAGTAATAATTTTAATATTTTTTGAATTATATAAGTCAATATTTAATTAACCTAATTTTATAAGTTTAAATATTTAATGGGTTAAAGTAGAACAGTGTTGGTTTAACTGATTAGCAATCTCAATTCCCGTAAAAGTGAGAATACAAGATCAGTTTCCGGAAAGCGCATTTTGCAGGAAGAGCCAAAGATCTGGGTGAGAACACAATTTTAATTCTAGGGAAACGCATTTTATTGGAAAAGCTAAAGACATTTACGCTCTATGGCTCCAGGAAGATGAAACCTTGTAACGCTCCATTTATTACCGGTCTGTGAATAGTATCATCGGTCCAGGAATAAATATTATTTTGGTCCAAAAAAAATTATTAGATAGGATTAATATTTTATGTCACATTTTTGGAGCATGCATGCATGGTTTTTATGGGTAGAAAGTAAGTAATGAATATTTTTGGAGAATTTTAGAGAATTAGTGAGTAGTGACTTAAGGTGTGATATTAATTAAGGAAATTAGAGGCAATATTTGTATGGATTAAATTTGAAATGGTGTTATATTAATTAAGAAAATTAGAGAAATTATTTTTATGGAGTAAATTTGAGAATTTTGTTGTGTTATATAATATTTTGAAGGAATTTAATTTGGAGAATATTTGTAGCTATTAGATTAGATTTACATTCAATCCTAGCCATCCAATTTTGGTGAAAAGACCAAACTCCCCTTTTAGTCAACTCCATTATTTGAGCAATATTTTTCTTCCTCTTCCTCTCCAACTAACGTGAACTTCATCTTCTTCTCCTCCATTTCACCTTTAGCCTCTCTTTCTCTTCTCTTTGTTTTCTCCATTTTCTACTTGAATAATTCACCAAATTCACTCCATTTACCTTGAATAAAGTAAGAAAATCTAGAGATTAAAGCTTGAGAAGTGGTTTTGGGGATTAATTTCAAGGAATTTGGAGACTTCCTACTTAGGTGAAGTAAACTTCATTATTTTTGGATTTAGAGTTTTCTTTTAGCATATACATACTTAATCATGCTCCAACTTCTTCTTTTCTTTGTTTTCTTTGTTTTGATTTTGAGCTTATTACATGTAGAGGATGGAGAGCCTTCTAACAAAGATAAAGGCAAGACCAAAGTTTAAGGAACTTTGATTCAAGTTGTTTTGAAGGTTTGTGTTCATAAGCACACTTACCTTACTTCAATTTTTGATTTTGTGAAGTTTGTGCTACTTTGTGAAAATTTGGGGATTTGGTATGAAATGATTTGATTGTAGTAACTATTAATAGTCTATCGATATTCTTTTGCTATAAATGTACATGTATGCTGAAGCGTTAATGATTTTATGATTGTAAATCTTTTGCTGAAAATTTCTATTTTAAGTGTGTTGCCATCGCAACATTGGTTTGTTGTGTTTTATGAGCACCACTGAGTTTTATACTCAGCGCGTTGATTTTATCACGCGTAGGTTGAAGTCTGTATTTGCTGTTTGAAGACCAGAAGAGTAGCATCAGAGCTGAAGCGATATTTTAGTAGTTGATTAGTGTTTTATGTAATTAGGTATTATGGCATGTATAAGTAGTCCATTTTGGAGACTCTATTATGTAATTTATACTTTAAGTCTACTATTGTAAATTAATTGGGTGTAATTATTGGAAGATAAACTTGGACTTATTTATTGTGTAGAACATTCAAAGTAATATGTTTAACTAAATGTATCTAATTAATGCATACGAAAATGTTGTAGTTATGAAATTAGAAAAGTGTTATTGTGTTGTTTGGAATTTGAATTTAGGAGTGTTTTGTATTCACCTGTTTGGCGACTTCTATTTTTCGGGGGAAATTCTTGCAGTTTTTCTGTAGGATTCTCCCAAAGCATTTAAAACAAAAATGTAGATTACTACTTGCTAAACTTGTGAATACTAAATCACTTATAATTCATGATTTATAGGTTAAGACGGTGCCTCCGGCACCGAATGTGACATCCGCCGTCGGGTCTCTCGGGACTGGGCGGCGGGTGTTATATTCCTCCCGGTTATACTAAAAAAAAGTGAAATGGTATATTTATATATTTAGAAAATAATAACTTATTTCTTAAGGTTAAATATATAAATTCACCCATATACTTTTCACAAAGACCATATGGCAAAAATTATGAATTTTAGTAATATTTTGCACATTTCTACATTAGTGACAATAATTTTTAAGATTTTTGAGTTCTAATTTAATTTGTAGTTAATAAAAAATTTGACATAATAATTTTTATATTTTTCAACAACAAATAAATGATCAATTGATAAAATTTTTAGATCTGATAGTTAAATATATGATTTTACATGTTAAATATTTAATGTATACAATTTTATAAGTTGAAATTTTCACCAAATCAGTGAAAAGTAGGAGTATTGTAACACTTACTATAAAAATTAAATAAGCAATTTTATACATTTGACAATTTCTTAGGTGACTTTACATCATCCTAATTAATGTCATACTTATAATTATCAAATAATTATAATGCAATCGTCGAAGTAATACTATGTTTGGATTGGTGGAAAATATGGATGGAAAGTATTAGAAGTTGAAAGGGTAGAGATGGACTGAGTGAGAGGTTAAAATCTATGAGATGAAAATATATGATATGGGCTTACTTGGGTTTGGGCCAACCATTGTTAAAATATTAGTACTAACCGATTAGCTAGCTAACTTAGCACCCTTATATGTCTTTTGTCGATTTAGTATTTAGTTGATGTGAAATTCTTAACAGAAAGAAGATCGAGGAAAATACTTCGATCAATAGGTGTGCACTTAATGACTTGTAAACTCAAAATAATCTACTTTTTCATTTTTAGAAATGCTTAGCTTCATTCGTGTTTTCAAACATTTTTCATCAGGTTATGTTATTTGCTGGAACAGAAACACCAGCAGTTACAACAGAATGGCCAATGTCTAATCTGCTCAACCATCAAAACATACTGAGAAAATAGACAATCAATTCCAAAATTGTAGCTTGGGACCAACATTACTTTCGAAAATTGTTTTAAAATCTTGTCTCTTTCATAAATTGTTCTTCAAAAGAAATTATTTTAGTCAAGCAAAGAAAAAAAACCCTTAACGTGCGTATTGCAATGCGTTAAGCATAAACACGTAACTCTTTTCAGTCACTGTTTTGTATTATTGCCATTCACCATCTCTAATTTTCTACAGCACGTGTTCAAAGCCACTACAAACAGAGTGGCAGGAAAGATATGACTTTGCCTTACAAAAGAGACTAGTGCAATCGTTTGCGTAATCAATGACGTAATACGCCAAAATAAATAATTAATTATTAAAGCAACCCAACATGGAAATACTGTGCAGAGTTCATATCACAACTAAATTTAGCAGCTTTTCGATTAAAATATCTACATTTTATTCTCTAATTCTCAATTTAGAAATTAGAAAAAGAAAGAAGACAACGTTGGTGATAACAAAATGTAAGAAAATTCAATTTACCTCTTTTTATTATCAATACATTTTATTTCTCTTATAAATTATGATGCAATATTTCAAAAATAAAAACTATAAGTAATCACAAACCTTGAACGATATTAATTTTATTTCTTAAAAAATGTATGAAAATTCATTTTAAAAATTCCATATATATATAATATGAGGATCTGCATGACTAAATTGTTCTGGATTATTCTATATAAACCCATTTCATTCGGCACATTTGCATCGGGAAATAATAATCCAAGAAAAACCAAAAACATGGAACACAACACAGTCCTCTACTTCTTCTCCTCCTTTCTTCTCCTCTTTCTTGTTATAAAATTTTACCATTCAAAAGTACACCGTAAAAATCTTCCTCCTAGTCCACCTTCCCTTCCGATTATCGGCCACCTCTATTTTCTAAAGCCACCGATCCACCGCATTCTCTACTCTCTAGCTCAAAAGTATGGCCCCATCATCTCCCTTAGATTCGGTTCCCGACCTGTAATCGTCGTCTCGTCATCATCCATCGCCGAGGAATGCTTCACCAAAAATGACATCGTTTTTGCTAACCGTCCAAGATTTCTCTTGGGCAAACACATAGCTTATAACTACACCACCATATCTCAGGCACCGTATGGCGACCACTGGCGTAACCTCCGCCGTGTCGGGGCTATTGAAATTTTCTCAAACCATAGACTTAATATGTTTTTAAGCATTAGAAGAGACGAGATCAACAGACTGATTATGAAATTATCTCTTAATTCTATGCAGGATTTTTGTAAAGTAGAATTAAAATCAATGTTGCAAGAACTAACGTTCAATATTATGATGAGAATGGTTGCAGGGAAGAGATATTATGGTGATGATGTGAGTAATGAAGAAGAGGGGAAGGAATTCAGGAAGTTAATGAAGGAGGTTCTTGCTTATGCTGGAGCATCAAATCCAGCGGATTTCTTGCCCATCTTGCATTGGATTGACGGTGGTTATCTCAAGAAAAGAATTATAGGATTTGCTAACAGATTTGACAAATTTTTTCAAGGGTTGATTGATCAACATAGAAGTAAGAAGGGCAATTTAGAGAATAAGAATACTATGATTGATCATCTTCTTTCTTTGCAAGAGTCAGAGCCCGAGTATTATACAGATGAGATTATCAAAGGGCTCATACAGGTTAGTCATTCTTCTTTGTTATTAATTTATGCTGTGTCCCAATTAGGTTTACACTTAATAATTGTAAACTAAAGACCTTCTCTTTTATTTTGCAAAATTATTAACTTTATCTCTATTTTCAATTATTTTTCAACAGGTTATGTTATTTGCTGGAACAGACACATCAGCAGTGACATTAGAATGGGCAATGTCTAATCTACTCAACCATCCAAGCTCACTAAGAAAGGCTAGAGAAGAAATAGACATTCAAATGGGGACAGAAAGCTTAATAGATGAACCTGATCTTCCCACATTACTTTATCTTCAAAACATTATATCCGAGACCCTTAGGCTATATCCAGCAGCTCCACTTTTACTTCCCCACGTGTCGTCTGAAGATTGCAAAATTGAAGGATATGACGTGCCGCGTGGCACCATGCTATTGGTGAATGCATGGGCTATACATAGAGATCCTACATTGTGGGATGATGCAATGAGTTTCAAACCTGAAAGATTTGATAAAGGAGAAGAAGAGGCGAAGAAGCTAATGCCGTTTGGATTGGGAAGGAGAGCTTGTCCAGGAGCTGGTCTTGCTCAACGAGTGGTGGGATTGGCTTTAGGGTCACTTATCCAATGCTTTGAATGGGAAAGGGTTAGCGATAAGGAAGTAGATATGAAAGAAGGTAGAGGGTCAACTATGCCTAAGGCTGAACCACTAGAGGCCATGTGTAAAGCACGCCCAATCATCCATAAGTTGATTTAAATAACTTCATTGATGAAATGAAGTTGTACGTATATTTTTAGTCTGTAGACATAAGAATTTTATCAATGATAAAGAGTGAATAGTATTCTTCCCTTTTCACCCCATCTTTTCTTTCACCAAATGATAATATTGCAAATATACTAACAGGATAAGAATGAGGAACACTATCTATAATTTGGACTGATATAGCAGTTAAAAGGGTTCATGTGAGAGTTAAAATGGTTGTGAGGATAACTTTTACTGATAACTATTAACTACTGAAGGAAATATAGAGATAAATTTTTAGGGATAGTCCAAATATAGTTTCCCTAAGACACTTTATAATAATGGATACAAGAAGTCTCTCCCCATAAACGGAGATAAAATGCAGGTTGATTCTCCTGGGGTGGACGGGCTCACACATAAGCTCTCAACTATGGTCACCCCGGGCGATACATAGACCAAGAAACGACAGCTTAGTGATGCGTTCTTGGACGTCTAAACCGTGAGAAAAAATAAGAACGTCCACAGAAAATCTAGAACTGACAAGTAGAAGGTAACTTGTTACTTTTCTTTCTTTGTAAAATAATCGGAATCTTGAAATGAATTAAAGTCAAACTGAATGTTTGATGTTTCTTCCATAGAAACTGTTTATTCTTTTTTCTTTTTTGAGAATTATCATTATCTCTTTAATCATTACTTTAGTTATATGCATTATCCTAGCTTGTTAATCTTTAGTTTTTTTATTAATTGACAAACATAAATTCCAAGTTGGTCTATTGAGTTATGTTTAACAAGATGGTTTAAGGGCAAAAGTATCCACAATGTTATGTCTGAAACTGATTCTCTTGCACTATTCCAAGCTCTTGCACTATGCGAAAATTTTATTAGCTTGATTTGATGTATGGTTGGTTAAAAAAATAGTAAGTTCAAGGGAATGATGAATTTTTAGATAAAACTTTAAAGTTTAATGGAAAATTTTTGAATTAAGAAATAATAAAGTGAAAGTTTTATAATTAAACGTATCTTATAAAGCTTTATTATTTAATCAATTAAAAAAAATGGTTAAACAGTGGAGATTGCGATCGCTATTTTGTTATTCGAATATTGTAGCTTGGGACCAACCTTACCTTGGAAAATTATTTTAAAATCTTGTCTCTTTCGTAAGTTGTTCTTACAAAGAAATTATTTTAGTGGGAAAAAAAAAAAAAAAGAAAAGAAAAACAAAGGAAAAAGCCTTATGGTGCGTATGGCAATACGTTGTTCAAACCGTTTTATTATTGTCTTCCACTGTCTAGGAAATTATTGCCACAAGCATGGACCACATCACTCACAATATAAATTTTGTAAAAAGCATTTCAATTTTATTTTATTTTTTTAATATATAATAAAAAATATTTTCGTTTTAATAAAAAATTTTATTCTACCACGTGTTCAAAGCCGCTACAGACGCAACGACGACAGGATATGTCTTTGCCTTATACAGAGTTAATTTAATCGCTTGCGTACTCAATGACGTAATACACCAAAATAGATAAATATTAAACCTACCCGAAATGGATTTGTCTGCGGAGTTCATAAACGCTAGCTCATCATATCACAAATAAATAAATTTAACAACTGTTCGATTAAAATACTTTCGTTTTATTCTTTAACTCTCAATTTTTAGAAATTAGAAAAAAAAAAATGACTGGGGCTTAATAAATGTCGACCTTTTAATTTCCATTACCTCTTATTTACATTATAAGAAAACTTGCACGCAAAATTAATAGATTAACCTCCTTTTACTATATATATCTTTTAATTTTTTTTTTATAAATTACTCATTCTGTTCCATAATACTTATCGCATTTGAAATTTTAAATTCTTTTAAAAAAATTATTAAATTTGTCTAAATTACAATAAATTATTAAATAAATTCTATATTACCATTAATTTAATATTAATTCTCTAAAAAAACCATCAAATGGAATTAATAATTACTGATCATATACAAATGGTGAATATAAAAAAAAATATTTATTAGTTTTTAAAATTATAATTGTAACAAATATTTTTGAATAAATTATTTTTTCAAATGTGATAAGTATCATGGAACGGAAATAATATGATGCAATACCCAAGTGAATTCTGATTCTTCTACGTCAATCCATACTTTGGCATCATTTATTCAATAATTTTTCTCTAGATTGGACTATTTATTTTTCTCATATTTAATGCGAGACTAATTTTTATACATATTGATTACCTAATTTTACTTTTTAGTTTTCTTAAATGAGTTTGCACATGTTTAATAAGATCTCGTGCAATATTCGGCCATGGCTCTTTTGTAATATTAATGAAGTTGCTTATGCAAAATGATGTAATAGTTTATTTCTTTATTCTCTTTCCTTATTTTAACAAATATATATAGTCTGTCTATAGCTGTATTTAACGGCAACTTTAACGTTTTAACTAGTTAAAACGTTAAATTTTATTTTTTCTAGCATAGCATTTGAGGTAATTTTTAAAGATTAAAATAATATTTTATAAAAGTAACGTTTAGTTTTATCTTTTAACATTTTAAAAAGCTATTTCAATAATTAATAGTTAAGTCAACTAACACTTATTGGAATACCTAATTTTTCGTAAGAAATCCATGTCTAAATTATTTTTGGACTATTCTAATTAAAATCTATATAAACCCATTTCCTTTGGCACATTTTCATCAAGAAATAATACTCCAAGAAAACAACAAACATGGAACACTACACAGTGCTCTACTTCTCCTCCTCCTTTCTTCTCCTTTTTCTTGTTATAAAATTTTGCCAATCAAAAGTACACCGTAAAAATCTTCCTCCTAGTCCACCTTCCTTTCCGATTATCGGCCACCTCTATCTTCTAAAGCCACCGATGCACCGTATTCTCCACTCTCTAGCTCAAACTTATGGCCCCGTCATCTTCCTTCGATTCGGTTCCCGACCTCTAATCATCGTCTCTTCATTGTCCATCGCCGAGGAATGCTTCACCAAAAACGACATCGTTTTTGCTAACCGTCCAAGATTACTCATGGCCAAACACATATCTTATAACTACACCACCATGACTCAGGCACCGTACGGCGACCACTGGCGTAACCTCCGCCGCGTCGGGGCTATTGAAATTTTCTCAGCTCATCGTCTTAATACGCTTTTAAGCATTAGAAAAGACGAGATCAAGAGACTAATTATGAAATTATCTATTAATTCTATGCAGGATTTTTGTAAAGTAGAATTAAAGTCGATGTTCCAAGAACTAACGTTCAATATTATGATAAGAATGGTTGCAGGGAAGAGATATTATGGTGATGATGTGAGTAATGAAGAAGAGGCGAGGGAGTTCAGAAAGTTAATGAAGAAGGTTGTTGCTTATGCTGGAGCATCAAATCCAGCGGATTTCTTGCCCATCTTGAATTGGATTGACGGTGGTTATCTCAGGAAAAGAATTAAAGGATTTGCTAAAAGATTTGACAATTTTTTTCAAGGATTGATTGATGAACATAGAAGCAAGAAGGGCAACTTAGAGAATAAGAATACTATGATTGATCATCTTCTTTCTTTGCAAGAGTCGCAGCCTGAGTATTATACAGATGAGATTATTAAAGGGCTCATACAGGTTAGTCATTCTTCTTTGTTATTAATTTATGCTGTCTCCCGAATAGGTTTACACTTAATAATTGTAAACTAAAAACCTTTTCTTTTATTTTGCAAAATTATTAATCTTATCTCTATTTTCAATTATTTTTCAACAGGTTATGTTATTTGCTGGAACAGACACATCAGCAGTGACATTAGAATGGGCAATGTCTTATCTACTCAACCATCCAAGCTCACTAAGAAAGGCTAGAGAAGAAATAGACATTCAAATGGGGAAAGAAAGCTTAATAGATGAACCTGATCTTCCCAAATTACTTTATCTTCAAAACATTATATCTGAGACTCTTAGACTAAACCCAGCAGCTCCACTTTTGGTTCCCCATATGTCATCTGAAGATTGCAAAATTGGAGGATATGACGTGCCGCGTGGCACCATGCTATTGGTGAATGCATGGGCTATACATAGAGATCCTAAATTGTGGGATGATGCAATGAGTTTCAAACCTGAAAGATTTGATAAAGGAGAAGAAGAGGCGAAGAAGCTTGTGCCATTTGGATTGGGCAGAAGATCTTGTCCAGGAGCTGGTCTTGCTCAACGAGTGATGGGATTGACTTTAGGGTCACTTATCCAATGCTTTGACTGGGAAAGGGTTAGTGATAAGGAAATAGATATGGCAGAAGGTAGAGGGGTTACTATGCCTAAGGCTGAACCACTAGAGGCCATGTGTAAAGCACGCCCAATCATCCATAAGATTTTGGTTTAAATAATTCATTTGTACATATATTTTTAGTCTAATAATAATAATAATAAAACTAATAATAGTAATAGTAGTAGTAGTGAGAGTTTTGTGATTAATCCACACGCTTTATCTTTGGCAATATTTTATTTTTGATGGATTGACATTCAATTGATGGTAGTCACCTGATATTACCACTCCATGTCACGACCCGATTCCATGGGCCGGACCGGCACTAGGGCCCAGGTAAGCTTAAGGCCCCCGAGGCCCGTAGTAAGCCTAAAACACTAAAATTTTATTATCTCCATATTATTTTAAACATTCAGTCCAATTATCAATACATCACATTTTTAATATAGGCTCACAGAATCATTTCGTGCACGAGGATACACGACTAAATGTAAGTAAATTCTACAATTGCGGAGTCACTAACTATTTGGTATACATAGCTTTTTATACATATAGTTACATAGCAAAATATTTATGGAACTCAAAAAAAATTTCTCTATTGCCCTGCGCCGAACAAACATAGCCTAAATCGAATTAAAGGAAAAACTTACTTCCTGAAAAAAAAATCAAACAAGACATGTGAGTTTTCTAAGCAGTAGTAATTGTTGCACAACACACGCAGTCACACAAATGTGTAAAAATATCAATCTAGTCATCCGACTAGTTATATGCTCACGCAGTCAGTCACACAATAGCACATCACCAGCACTCACAACATTATCATCTTCATATAATCACATCACGTGGAAGTTGGTCTGTGGCGTCACCGAAACCCCCGATGAGCCGTCCTCCCACATGGCCCATCCTCTCATAACGTGTGCACCAGGGAGCCAATCCCCCATACTGGCCGACCGGTCTAATCCTCACTTGACCAGCCCTCTCATTGTTTTTCCATTCTCTCTTTTCTTTTCCCATACCAACAGGAGGCAACCCGGTCGTCTCCATCAAATCTAGATCATCAGGCGCTCACAACAGGAGGCCACCCTGCGGGCTGCGATCAAACCTAGATTATCAGGTGCGCCCAATAAAGAAGCCAACCTGTGGTTTTCCATATCATACAAATCACAACGGTAGGTACACACGGGGGCGCCGATCTCCCATTTACCCGGCCGACGGTCCAACCGTCCTCACAAACCCATGGTGACCCACTTCATCCCAACTCCACACAAACAAAGCATAGCATAAACACAGAACAATTAATCAAACATTGCAATTAAGTGCAAACATATTGATCAGTTGGACAACGTAATGCAATGCACAACTAGACAACCATTCTCAAGTGCAATTAAATAAATAAATAAATAATATTAAGAATAAACAAACAATAAAATAAATTATAATAATGGAAACAAGTAAATAATTGAATAATTCAATGAATAATAATGAAAATAATTAAATAATTAGAGCACTCTATTTAATATTTATTAAGTTATAGAATTAATCTAAATAAACTTATTAATTATGTCATTTCTTAAAACTAGTCTAAGTTCTATCAAAATTTCGGCAGCACCTCCCCTAAAAATTGGACTATCTACCTGTTCAAATATCGCAATATTATATATATTTATCAATCAATGTACACAGCCCATCCGTCGGGCAATCAACAATTTAAGTCCCATCCTCCTTTCAGTACAGGTATGTCAACGTTCACTAAATAAATCTACAAATTATAATAACCTCCAACATGTTCCAATGATTTTATTAATTGTCCTCTAACTAATTATCAATTAAATGTACACTTTATAAATAAAACTTGCATCGATAAGTTAATTTCTAAACTAGCCACTAAAAACCAATGCTAACCTAAATAAAAATTCAATATATATATGTATATTTCTACGTTAGTATATCTAAAAGGGCATCCGTTACCTGAAATAGTTGCTGCCCACCAAGAGAAATAGCTTCAACTTGACTTAAACTTATATACAATAAACAAACTAACTCATCTCCCATCAAAATTTAAACTTAACAACAACATATAATTCATATCAAAGCAAAACTCAAGGGAAAAGCTGAAATGGTCGCTGCCATCTAAAGTTTCTAACTTCTTTCGCCAAATCCTGCTGTAAACTAAATAATTGATTCATATAGGTAAGACTTCAGTTTATAGTTCAATTAAAGCTTCATTTTCCTCCATTTTGGTATACCTCTACCATTTCCATTTTAATTAAGGCAAATCCATGATCAAATTGTTTATCTAGCAAGAATAATATTATCGAGTACTAACCGTCCTTAGCTCAAGTATTAATAATATAATTGTTGTAAAATTTATGCTATGCTTATACTTAGGAATTATACTACATTTATACATTATATTATAGCTAGCAATGTCTCTTAAAAATTCTAAGCTAACATGTATAGATAATAGCTAGATTTCTCATTCCTAGACCAAAACTGTTAACCATAATAACCCACTCAACTTCATCAAGAAACTCAAATAATAATTCCTAAGTAGCTATGCTTATATAATTCCTGAGCAAAACACAGGCAGTAGCTAGAAATGTACATTCCTATACCCATATTATTTAATTCATGATACCCCTTAAATAAAATTTGAAGGGTCTATAAACATATTATAAATGGTTAGAAATTAATTACCTAGTTAAACAATTAGCGTCGGAAAAATGAATTTTCCGGTTAGGATGACCGGAAATAGCTCCAGCTATCTGCATTTGCCCCCTGCCGGAGTTGAGAAAGACGGTAGCCGGTGGAGTCGCCAAAGGTGTTAGAAGGTGTAAACAGCCAGCCCTTGACTGGTTTCGCCGGAAATTGAGCTGAAGACGCGATTTCATGTTCGAGCGAAATCGCGGCCTCCTGCAGCTGCTGCGCTCACCAGGAACGAAGGAGAGAGGGGAAGGGAGATCTGAGCAGCTACGGTGGTGACGTGACGGCGAGGAGATGAGGTCAATCGGCTCTGGTGGCCGGAAAAAGGGGGGGAAAGGAGGAGGAGGAGGTTGCGCGCTGGCACTAGCGCAAGGAAGGAGAAGGGAAAAGAAAAAGAAAAGAAAAAAAAGAAAAAGAAAAGAAAAGAAAGAAATATCTTGGCTTCTAGACCATTCCGGTTCGATTCGAACCGGTTTGGTCTAATTCAATAATTCGGCTCGATTTGCTTGGTTTTCTAATCCGATTTGATTTATTTTAATTCTTTTAGTTAGGTTCTAGAACATTTCCTCAATTTACTCAATAATAACAATAATAATAGTATTTGATTTTAGGATAATTAATTTTTATATATTCATAATAGGTTAAATTACGGGGTTTCTATTTGTTTATGATTCAAAATTTTCGACATTTTATTTGGGCTTGGGCCCAACTCGTAAAACTTTGGGCTCAAATTAGAATTGCTCGATCCTACCAACCCATACTATCAAAAATTCAGATTTTTGATTTAATAAAAATCCCAAAGTTTTGAAAATAAAAATTCGAGATATTTCAATCTCCCCCCCTTAAGACAATTCGTCCTCGAATTGAAATTTAACAGGGGTAATAAGAACAGAGGAATAGGTGATTCTAAAGTCATAAGAGATACTCCGGATACTAAAAAGTCGGCTCAAGAGTGAATAAGATAGATCGAGTAACAGGAATAGTTAGGGCGTTCTGATTGTACTTCCACCATCAATCATCCTACTTAGTACCACCTGGTGAAAACTTACAAGAAACTCGAGTTTATTACCTAGATCTCTAATTACTATCTTTAGACAGCTACTGAAATCTTTAGAAATCTTTATTGAATAAAAACTTACAATAAAACTGGGTTTAATAAGAAAACAAATATTTAACCTTTCACGAGACATTTCTTCATGAAAGCTTAACACATAGTTTTCAAACACAAAACAATTGAAATTTAATTTCATTTATAATAATAAGAAGTAACTCGTTTAATTTACATATGTTATTTAATAAAACTCTTATTAATCAAAACTTTAAGCAAAATCATCTGCAACTTCTGCTATCTATTATATCACAGGCCGCTTCGAAATAACTGCCTAAATCTCATTTGATAACCTTCCATTCTACTAATGTTGCCTATTAATTTGTTAAGGATAAGAGAGTATTCTTATTAATTATTTTGTCTACTAATTATCATTAATCGCGATCTATCTAATCACCAATAGTTCAACTTAGTATTTATTAACTATCTTAAATATTCACCTTTAACTAATACCTATCAACACTGATTTTTCAATTAAATTTCGTTAGTTCCCGACCTAATACTACCTTACGATCCAAATATTACATTAAGTTGATCTCAATAACTCCTCATTTTCCAGTTTATATTTACTATTAACCTCTCACTTCCTGTTCATAGCCTAAATTAGGATTTACAACCCACGGTTAAACAAAAGTTCAATTCTCTATATGGAATTATTAACTCAAGATTCGCATCTACTTATCACTACCTTACGTCAATTCCATATTCAACTTACCTATTTTATCTATCTTTAGTCAATCAATCTTCCCCTTATTCAAGTCTAGTAAGGTGTTTATAAATTCTCAAACTTTTATCTACCACTTACTCCTCATATATATATTACAACTCGTTATATATATCATTTCTATACCCTTAAATCATTCAAGTCCATTCCTAATGTTATGTCTTCCATGTATTACATTAAACAATCCTATACTCCACATCTAATCGCCACTTACCTTCTATACCAAAATCGGCTACCCGACATTTCCAGCGTTCATGTTCTAAACTTGACTACTAACTGTCTACTTACTTATTATTATCACCACCAGTCTCATTCTTCTTTTCCCAATCTTCTTTCAAAATTTTACTATCCTTGTAATCATTTCATTTCATGCTCTAATCCAATTGGCCCCGTGATATAAATAGACGGCTTTCAAAAAATAATTTTCTATATAAATAATCAATTTCAAATTATTTATCATAACACAATTTGAATTCAAAATTAAAATGGGGTTTTAAATTTAAAATGTCAGGTAAATAAAATGAAAACAAAAATAAAAGGTTTATATTTTTAAATAAACTCTAAAGATATTCAGTAGCTGTGTTGAAAACTAGACACAAATTTCTAATTACCTCAAAGTTATTATTTGTGTTCATGAATCTACCATACCAATGAAAATCCTATTTATTCTCTACACTATCCTACTCACTGACAGGAATAGAGTTCACATGAAAAGTAGTGTACTGGGTGATCAGGCCAATCCACTACCATCAGGTATTACTCTATTCCCTAGCTTAAGGGTTGATACCATTCTAGCCCCTATAGGTACTGCGATAGATGTATCTTATTGTCTAGTGCTTTCACTTCAAACCTTGAATTACTTCTTCTATAGCCTATTGATCTACACAATAGGTGTGGATTTTCCCACCTCATAGGGTCTAGTGCGTCCACCATCCCTGGAGGGGAAAATCACAAGTTTCCTTCCTTATGCTGGTTACGGCCGATCCCAACATAAAGAAATTTCCTATACTCCGCAGTTGTGTCCTAGAATCCCTAACCTAAGCTCTGATACCAACTTTGTCACGACTCGATTCCATGGGCCGGACCGGCACTAGGGCCCAGGTAAGCTTAAGGCCCCCGAGGCCCGTAGTAAGCCTAAAACACTAAAATTTTATTATCTCCATATTATTTTAAACATTCAGTCCAATTATCAATACATCACATTTTTAATATAGGCTCACAGAATCATTTCGTGCACGAGGATACACGACTAAATGTAAGTAAATTCTACAATTGCGGAGTCACTAACTATTTGGTATACATAGCTTTTTATACATATAGTTACATAGCAAAATATTTATGGAACTCAAAAAAAATTTCTCTATTGCCCTGCGCCGAACAAACATAGCCTAAATCGAATTAAAGGAAAAACTTACTTCTTGGAAAAAAAATCAAACAAGACATGTGAGTTTTCTAAGCAGTAGTAATTGTTGCACAACACACGCAGTCACACAAATGTGTAAAAATATCAATCTAGTCATCCGACTAGTTATATGCTCACGCAGTCAGTCACACAATAGCACATCACCAGCACTCACAACATTATCATCTTCATATAATCACACCACGTGGAAATTGGTCTGTGGCGTCACCGAAACCCCCGATGAGCCGTCCTCCCACATGGCCCATCCTCTCATAACGTGTGCACCAGGGAGCCAATCCCCCATACTGGCCGACCGGTCTAATCCTCACTTGACCAGCCCTCTCATTGTTTTTCCATTCTCTCTTTTCTTTTCCCATACCAACAGGAGGCAACCCGGTCGTCTCCATCAAATCTAGATCATCAGGCGCTCACAACAGGAGGCCACCCTGCGGGCTGCGATCAAACCTAGATTATCAGGTGCGCCCAATAAAGAAGCCAACCTGTGGTTTTCCATATCATACAAATCACAACGGTAGGTACACACGGGGGCGCCGATCTCCCATTTACCCGGCCGACGGTCCAACCGTCCTCACAAACCCATGGTGACCCACTTCATCCCAACTCCACACAAACAAAGCATAGCATAAACACAGAACAATTAATCAAACATTGCAATTAAGTGCAAACATATTGATCAGTTGGACAACGTAATGCAATGCACAACTAGACAACCATTCTCAAGTGCAATTAAATAAATAAATAAATAATATTAAGAATAAACAAACAATAAAATAAATTATAATAATGGAAACAAGTAAATAATTGAATAATTCAATGAATAATAATGAAAATAATTAAATAATTAGAGCACTCTATTTAATATTTATTAAGTTATAGAATTAATCTAAATAAACTTATTAATTATGTCATTTCTTAAAACTAGTCTAAGTTCTATCAAAATTTCGGCAGCACCTCCCCTAAAAATTGGACTATCTACCTGTTCAAATATCGCAATATTATATATATTTATCAATCAATGTACACAGCCCATCCGTCGGGCAATCAACAATTTAAGTCCCATCCTCCTTTCAGTACAGGTATGTCAACGTTCACTAAATAAATCTACAAATTATAATAACCTCCAACATGTTCCAATGATTTTATTAATTGTCCTCTAACTAATTATCAATTAAATGTACACTTTATAAATAAAACTTGCATCGATAAGTTAATTTCTAAACTAGCCACTAAAAACCAATGCTAACCTAAATAAAAATTCAATATATATATGTATATTTCTACGTTAGTATATCTAAAAGGGCATCCGTTACCTGAAATAGCTGCTGCCCACCAAGAGAAATAGCTTCAACTTGACTTAAACTTATATACAATAAACAAACTAACTCATCTCCCATCAAAATTTAAACTTAACAACAACATATAATTCATATCAAAGCAAAACTCAAGGGAAAAGCTGAAATGGTCGCTGCCATCTAAAGTTTCTAACTTCTTTCGCCAAATCCTGCTGTAAACTAAATAATTGATTCATATAGGTAAGACTTCAGTTTATAGTTCAATTAAAGCTTCATTTTCCTCCATTTTGGTATACCTCTACCATTTCCATTTTAATTAAGGCAAATCCATGATCAAATTGTTTATCTAGCAAGAATAATATTATCGAGTACTAACCGTCCTTAGCTCAAGTATTAATAATATAATTGTTGTAAAATTTATGCTATGCTTATACTTAGGAATTATACTACATTTATACATTATATTATAGCTAGCAATGTCTCTTAAAAATTCTAAGCTAACATGTATAGATAATAGCTAGATTTCTCATTCCTAGACCAAAACTGTTAACCATAATAACCCACTCAACTTCATCAAGAAACTCAAATAATAATTCCTAAGTAGCTATGCTTATATAATTCCTGAGCAAAACACAGGCAGTAGCTAGAAATGTACATTCCTATACCCATATTATTTAATTCATGATACCCCTTAAATAAAATTTGAAGGGTCTATAAACATATTATAAATGGTTAGAAATTAATTACCTAGTTAAACAATTAGCGTCGGAAAAATGAATTTTCCGGTTAGGATGACCGGAAATAGCTCCAGCTATCTGCATTTGCCCCCTGCCGGAGTTGAGAAAGACGGTAGCCGGTGGAGTCGCCAAAGGTGTTAGAAGGTGTAAACAGCCAGCCCTTGACTGGTTTCGCCGGAAATTGAGCTGAAGACGCGATTTCATGTTCGAGCGAAATCGCGGCCTCCTGCAGCTGCTGCGCTCACCAGGAACGAAGGAGAGAGGGGAAGGGAGATCTGAGCAGCTACGGTGGTGACGTGACGGCGAGGAGATGAGGTCAATCGGCTCTGGTGGCCGGAAAAAGGGGGGGAAAGGAGGAGGAGGAGGTTGCGCGCTGGCACTAGCGCAAGGAAGGAGAAGGGAAAAGAAAAAGAAAAGAAAAAAAAGAAAAAGAAAAGAAAAGAAAGAAATATCTTGGCTTCTAGACCATTCCGGTTCGATTCGAACCGGTTTGGTCTAATTCAATAATTCGGCTCGATTTGCTTGGTTTTCTAATCCGATTTGATTTATTTTAATTCTTTTAGTTAGGTTCTAGAACATTTCCTCAATTTACTCAATAATAACAATAATAATAGTATTTGATTTTAGGATAATTAATTTTTATATATTCATAATAGGTTAAATTACGGGGTTTCTATTTGTTTATGATTCAAAATTTTCGACATTTTATTTGGGCTTGGGCCCAACTCGTAAAACTTTGGGCTCAAATTAGAATTGCTCGATCCTACCAACCCATACTATCAAAAATTCAGATTTTTGATTTAATAAAAATCCCAAAGTTTTGAAAATAAAAATTCGAGATATTTCACTCCATAATTGCATATTTATTTTTGTAGTTATTTTTTTATTTTTTAATAATGTTTATTTTTAATTTTTAATATTTTAAAGAGAACATCATGTTTTCAGATTTAAAAATATTAAAATTTTGTTTATTTTTATTTTTTCAACCTATGTTTCAATAAGGAATTTTAATAATATTACAAGTAAAAACTAAAAATAAAAACCACAATTGATTATATATAATTCTTTTAATTTATTTGTTAATTTCTAGAAAATATTTCTTTTAAATAACTTATTTATCCCCCTCTCCTCCACAAGTAACAAGTCCGTCTTTGCCAAAGATGACGTCAATTTTGTCCTCAGCTTATGGACTATATCGTTCAATACAATCCAGAAGGTCCATATTACTCATCACGACGTCGTAGGGGTAGACTTTCCAGTTACTCCAACTTCTTCAACCGTTCTTGAGTTGACTGCTTTACAGACTTATGACTGCAAATAAATACAAACCTGAACCCATTCGAGCAAAGCAAGAAACCATTAAGCATGGAAGACTCACTCCATTACTGCTTCCTCTCCCTTGTCTTCCTCATTTTTGCTTTTAAATTTTACCAGTCAAAAATATCCCACAAAAACCTCCCTCCAAGTCCACCTTCTCTTCCAATAATCGGCCACCTCCGTCTCCTAAAACCACCGGCTCCTATGCACCGTACTCTCCACCATCTATCTAAAAAATACGGCCCAATCATATTCCTCAGGTTCGGTAGCCGCCCGGTAGTTGTAGTCTCATCAACATCCGCCGTCGAAGAATGCTTCACCAAAAATGATATCGTTTTGGCCAATCGTCCAAATTTTTTTCTAATAGGGAAGCATATATCTTATAACAACTCCACTATTGGGCAGTCGCCTTACGGTGACCATTGGCGCAACCTCCGGCGTATTGGAACTATCGAGATTTTTTCAACGCATCGTCTAAACGCGTTTCTAAGCATTCGAAAAGAAGAAATCAAACGACTAGCCGTAAAGCTGTCTCATGAGTCGATTCAAGATTATGCTAAAGTAGAACTGAAATCAAAGTTCAAAGAGCTAACTTTTAATGTAATAATGAGAATGATTGCAGGGAAGAGATATTATGGAGAAGATGTTACTGATAAGGAAGAAGGAAAACGATTTAGGAAGATAATTGGTGAGATAATGTCTACCGGAGGTGTATCAAATCCGGGAGATTTTCTGCCAGTTCTTAATTGGATTGATGGTGGTAAATTTGAGAAGAAAGTGATAAGACTTGGAAAAGAGGTTGATAAGTTCTTGCAAGATTTAATTGATGAACATAGGAGTAAGAAGAAGAATTTAGAGAGTATGAACACGATGATTGATCATCTTCTTACTTCTCAAGAATCAGAACCTGAGTATTATACTGATGAAATTATCAAAGGCCTTCTGTTGGTTAGTGCTCTCTGTCTCTACATTTTGTTTTCGTGCTTGTAAAATTATTTCAAAAACATTTATTTTTCAGTTCTTCAATAGAAATATAATTCTTTTACAGTAAAATATACTTAAATCTTTAAATTATATTCAAATGAGCAACTTATTATTTAGACGGAAGGATAGGATGATGGATTTAAAGTAAAAAAATTAGAAACATTATAGTGATTTTTCGAAAATAAAAGAAAATTTTCAGATGTAGTTTTTTTTTTTTTAGTTATAAATATCATCAACGCGTGCAGATTGAAATTTCCCATCTGAATTTCAATCTTTTCTCTTAAAGTCTAATGGAAATTAATGAAATGAATTGTGTTCCAAATTCCATAAGATAACGACATTATGATTGACTAAGAACAGTCTTGGTCTTCTAGAAGAATTTTAACGGAGTAGGGTCTAGCTGCTCCACTCAATTTACGAACAATTACCATTGACTTAATAATAGGTAAAAAGACAGCAAGAGAACGGAAGTCTTTCTTAAAAGGCAATATATATAAATATAAATATATATATATTGAAGCTTTTTTTTATTATTATTTATAATACTTGCTTTATACATGTTTTTCACACTCATTTTACAAACGTACAGTTTACTCCTACCTATTTAATTACAATATGATAAAACTAAAGTATTTACAGTGTGAAAATTATATTCATACATGTTTCTCACACTCATTTTTTTGATTTATTTTTGTTCTATTGTCATGCAGAACATGATTTTTGCAGGAACTGACACATCAGCAGTGACATTAGAATGGGCGATGTCTAATCTACTCAACCATCCAAGCATACTAAACAAGGCAAGAGATGAAATAGAAACTCAAATTGGGGAAGATTGCTTATTGGATGAGTCTGATTTTTCCAAATTACCATACCTTAAAAACATCATATCTGAATCTCTTCGACTGTACCCAGCAGCTCCTCTTTTAGCTCCTCACATGTCCTCAGATGATTGCACAATTGGAGGGTACAACGTGCCGCGTGGCACCATGCTGTTGGTCAATGCATGGGCTATACATAGAGATCCTACGTTATGGGATGATCCATTAAGTTTTAAACCAGAGAGATTTGATAATGGAGAAGGAGAGAGTTTTAAGCTAATGCCATTTGGATTAGGGAGAAGGTCTTGTCCGGGAGCAGGACTAGCCAATCGTGTGGTGGGTTTAGCTTTGGGGACACTGATTCAATGCTTTGAGTGGAAAAGGGTAACTGAGGAAGAGGTAGACATGGTAGAAGGCAGAGGGCTTACTATGCCTATAGCTGAACCACTCGAGGCCATGTGCAAGGCACGCCCGATTATGAAACAGACATTGTCTCAGCCTGTTTGATGTAAGGCAACAAAGAAAAATCAGTAAATTTTAGTTGAATAATGCTATATTGTTGTTAAGTTTATAAGCTCAAAATATAGTTATAGTCTAATTAAATATACAAAATAAACCGTGGAAAATTTTGGTTTTTAAATTTTTACTTTCAATGTTTGAGTTGTTCAACTACTTTACTTTTTATAGTGAATTTCATATAAGGCAATTTTAATAGTAAAATATGCTTGAGTTGCATAATCTAATGCGGTAACTTTATATATAATTTGACAATCGATTCAAATTTGAATCTCCCTTCCTGAAACTCCTAAACCCAATATGTAAAAAAAAAAAAAAAAAAGAGTTTGAATTCAAAGGACCATCTTTGTGACTATGAGATCAAAAGTTTAATATAAACTTATATTCATATTTTAGAGTTGTAATATTTTAGAATTGTAAATTAGTTAAATTAAGTCAAGTACTATCAAGTTGGGGCTTGACTCAACAGAAAAACACTCATGCTCGAGCTAGATTCTAAATTTGAAAATAAAACTCTAATTCAAAGTAAAGAAAAATTACCTCTTTTTAGACTCAAAATCAATTAACTCGTTAAAATTGCCCAACGAGGAGTTTTTTTCAAGTCAGAGTCTAGAATTGTTAACAAGCAGTTTTTACGAGCTTAATCATTTTTGTTTTTAGTTTAGCATGGTTATATATTTATTTTATTTTTGTTAAAGTTTTAATCAATTCTTTGCACATGGAAAACTGAAAATGTCGAGGGTGTAGATAGAAATTTCCGTCGCCCTATTTAATTATAATTTCACCATCCTTGATATATGCTTCAACCCAGAAAGGATCAAACAAAGCAAAGAAAGCAAGGATAATTAAGCATGGAAATGGAAGACACAGTCACTTACTTGTTTCTTTCTGCTATCATTCTCATCTTTGCTTTTAGACTTCACCGATCGAGGATATGCCTGAAAAACCTGCCCCCTGGTCCACTTTCCCTTCCGATCATCGGCCACCTCCATCTCCTAAAACCGCCCATGCACCGGACTCTCCACAGTCTCGCTCAAAAATACGGTCCAATCATTTCTCTCCGGTTTGGTCTTCGCCTTGTAATCGTAGTCTCATCATCATCAGCTGTGGAAGAATGCTTCACCAAAAATGATATCGTTTTAGCCAACCGTCCAGAATTTCTAATAGGCAAGCACATAGCTTATAATAACACCACCATGGCTCAATCCTCTTACGGCAGCCACTGGCGAAACCTCCGCCGTATTGCGACCATTGACATCTTCTCAACGCATCGATTAAACAAGTTTCTAAGCGTAAGGAAAGATGAAATACAAAGACTAATTGTAAAGCTATCTCATGGGTCGGTTCAAAATTTTGCTGAAGTAGAATTGAAATCGATGTTTAAAGAGCTAACGTTTAATGTAATGGTGAGAATGATTGCCGGCAAGAGATATTATGGAGAAGATGTGAGCGATGAAGAAGAGGCGAGACAATTTAGAGAGATGATGTGTGAAATAATTTCTTATGCAGGGGCATCGAATCCAATAGATTTTTTGCCATTTCTGAATTGGATTGATGGTGGTAGGTTTGAGAAGAAGGTGAAGAGACTTGGAAAACAAATTGATAAATTCTTGCAAGATTTGATTGATGAACATAGAAGTAAGAAGGATCATTTAGAGAGTATCAATACGATGGTTGATCATCTTCTTTCTTTGCAAGAATCGGAGCCTGGGTATTACACTGATGAGATTATCAAAGGGCTTGTGCTGGTTGGTGCTCTGTTTCTCTCCTCTGTTTCTTTCTCTTCTCTGCAACCTTTTAATTTATATTTTCAATGTCCATTGTACAGAACATTCTGTTTGCAGGAACTGATACATCTTCAGTAACATTAGAATGGGCAATGTCTAATCTACTCAATCATCCAAGCAAACTAAGGCGGGCTAGAGATGAAATAGACAATCAAATTGGGCAAGATTGCTTAATAGATGAGTCTGATCTATCAAAATTACCATACCTTCAAAAGATTATCTTGGAGACGCTTAGGCTATACCCTGCAGCTCCGCTTTTAGTTCCTCACATGTCATCGGATGATTCCACCATTGGAGGATACGACGTGCCGCGTGGCACTATACTATTGGTAAATGCATGGGCTATACACAGAGATCCTACACAATGGGATGATCCATCAAGTTATAAACCAGAGAGATTTGGCAATGGAGAAGAAGAGAACTTTAAACTCATGCCATTTGGATTGGGAAGAAGATCTTGTCCAGGAGATGGATTAGCCCATCGTCTGATGGGTTTAACTTTGGGGTTATTGATTCAATGCTTTGAGTGGAAAAGGACCACTGAAGAAGAAGTTGACATGGTAGAAGGCAGAGGACTTATTATGCCTAAGGCTAAGCCATTAGAAGCCATGTGCAGAGCACGCCCAATCCTAAACAAGATAGTGTGAAATAAAAATAATGACTGCCAATCCCAGCAAAAACTGTTACTGTTATGTATTTTAAAGTGCAAATGACACAAAATAAGAAAAAAAAAAAAAATCCTTTTTAGAACATTTTCAATAACCAACCTAAAAGCAAATTCAAAATACCAATTCAAGGAAAGAGATCAATCGATAGCTATTAGTTACCAGGTATCATAAATAGCTAAACAAACAGGCCTTTGATATTTAGTATCAATCTATTTGGTTAAATAACTAAACTTTGTCCTTATGTTTAAATTTTGAAATAGCATTAACTGTCTTTGCAAAATTGGGATATATTTAAAATAGAAAATGTTACATTTTTTCGTTTGATTCAAAAATGAAATTGTTGGTTTTTTTAAATGGTAAATAAAATTAAAATTTAATTGTCAATATAGTTGGTAGATTTTCTTATTTATGTGGAGAGTTCGAGTCCCGGTGATTTCAAGAATTTTTACCATTTTGATACTCTAAAAAGAAAAATGCTTCTTATTATATAGCTCATTACACTATCTTGACTCATTGGACCTTTCTATAAAAAATTTAAAAAAAAAAAAAAATCTAAAATTTAATTGCTTCATTAATAAAAATTAAAAAAAAAAAAGAAGCTTATTGGTGGTTTAAGAGATAAATAAAGTTTTTTTTGTTATTTGAGGAATAAAAGATAAATAAAGTTAAATTTCACCACTTGAAGTATCAAATAAGTTGAATTTACTTAAAATGGTTTAGTACATTAAGGTTTATAAACTTTGTACTAATTTCAAAATTTTGAAAATTTATGGCTTAAACTTCAGATCTTAAATTTAGAGGTATAAGAGTTATCATTGGGATCCCTCTTAGTTTTTTCGACAGGAGGAATTCTCTCATGTGGAACTTTAATACGAAGGGAATTTACACCGTCAAGTCCGGCTATTATGTGATCCCTCTTGGTTCCAGTAAGATTTTGGTTCAAATCCAATTCGGTTCTTAAAAATAACCCGGAACAGGTATTAAATCATAAAGAAAAAGCCGATACTGAGTTTCTAGCGATTCTGGCCTGGAAGCTTTGGCCAACTAGAAACCAGCTACTGTGGGAACAAAAATGGTGCTCTTCTGCTGATGTCTTTGTTGGCTCAAGGGTCAAAATACTTATTTTGGATTTTGATGATTATTACAAAACAAATAAATTTAAATTATATTATTTGTGCTAATTTTATTTTATGCAGAATTTCTTTGGAAAGAAATTATACAAGGCAAGTCTACATTGAGAGTGAAGATTTCGAAGATCCTAGTAATCTAGGCATTTAGGAAACTTTGTAGGATAGAGAGAAAGGTTACATATGAGCACAAAAATTTTTTTCTCTCTCAAAAGTATTTTCGGAAATTAGATTTTTTCAAAATAAATTCTTTTATTTTATTTTTTCGAAAATATTCTTTTAAATCGAAAAGATTTATTTTTCCTAAAAACTAAAGAGATTTTCTTCTCTAATGTTTTTGGTAATAAAATCATTTACTCTTTCGGAAATATATTTTGAAAGATCTAAGGTGTTTCAAAGTTATTCGCTTACCTTAAAATGAAAGGGAAATCTCTTTCGGTTTTGGAAAGTGCATCTTTCCGCAAATAAATTCTTTCCAAAATAGATGCTGTCAAAAATCTTTTCTAAAGGAAAGTAAAAATCGGGTTTTATTCTCTTACCAAAAAGGATGAAATAATTTTTGGTAACAAAGATTCTCACATCTTCTAAAATAAGGAAAGAAGATATTCTGTTTTCAATCTCTTTCCAAAAGTGACAGCTTCCTTGTTTCCTATATATAAAGGAACACTCACGCCCTTTTGGTGAGTAAGAGTAATTGTTTTAAGAGCACTCTCTCTCATTGAACGAATCTTTTTCTCTCAAAACTTACTCTACCCCCATTTTTCTTTTCATCTCTATACCTTAACGTTTTCATATTTAAGGAAGAAAAGAATTTTTACAGTTACATTTTGAAAAACAGTTCTGTGTTCTAATCGACCTTCTAATCTGATAAAACTGTTTTTCCTGTGCTTATATAGGCATTTTTTTCTGTCTATTTAGAATCTGTATTCTACAGTAGACAGGCTCTTTATTTTGTTAAACTTTTGAGTGTAATAGCTTAGGTTAGAAGCTATTGAGATAGAGGTTATCAAGCGACCTTCTCCATGTGTGGGATAGCAATGTCTTGAATTGAGTTTTCTGTACTCTACCAAAAACAGAAAGGGTTGAGGTTAACTAGAACCTTTGGAAAATCTAGTGGGACAAAAGGGTAGATCTAGGTTGTTGATCTATTTGCCTTGTACTGTTGGTTTGTCTCTTACCCTTTAAAAGAGATAACTTAGTGGAGGATCTCAAGATGCGTCTTGGAGAGTTGATGTAGGCGAGTTAGTGCCGAACCACTATAACTCTCGGTGTTGATCTTTTTATTTCTGAAGTTTGGTTGATACTGTCTCTTTCACACTCTTATTTAATTTTTTTTTTGAAACGCTGAAATTGTTAATATTCAGATGTTCTAAAACGACAATAAGTTTCATCTATTCTAAACGTTAGAACTCTGGTATTCTAATATAGTGAATATACAATGTTCTAACTATTGTTCTATTTCCAGTATTATTCACTGTTTGGGTTTCTATTTTGTTTTCTAAACTTTATGAGGATGTTCTAATCCTGATAACTCTTCATCATAAAGTTACTTTAACATTTGATTAAGACTCTGTGAAGAAGTTCTAATAACTATCTTTCACATAGTGTTATATGGTCTTGCAAACTTTATGAGGAAGTTCTGAGTTCAATAACTTTCCTTCATAAAGAAGCTCTGATATTGTACAAGTCAGTGTGAAGCTGTTCTAATCAATAGCTGCACTTTGCACAGACTTTCTATATCTAAAAATAGAATATTGTGAGGAAATTCTAATCCATATTCTACTCTCACAAAGTTCTGCGTGTTTTTCCGCTGCACTTAGAATTCTAATTCTTGTTTAGAATTTCTAAAATTTATTTCAGTTTTTTAGAAAACCCAATTCACCCCCTCTTAGGTTGTGCCATATATATTCAGGACCCACAGTCTTCGTTGCAACTTCGAGATACACTAATGAGTGGAGGCATTTGGATCTATGTAGCAACTGTTTCATCTAGTTCCACGTCTACCATCATGCATCATTCTCACGCATGACTGTCTATTTTTAATTCAAATTATGAGTGGCTGTTGTTTGTCTATGGTGCATTATTTGCTGCTTCGGACATGATTGGCTATGGGTTCGCGACAGAGGACAGTGAATGAAACTTCCAACGAGCCATTTCAGGTTTCCAAGAAGGCAACAGTGATCCTGCTGTCGTGGAATCAATCGCGCTCAGGACTTGTTTACTCTATGAAAGAAATTATTTACCTTTCAAGGGGTGTGTTTTTTGGGATCTGTCAAAAACTTATCAATGCTCCTAGTTCTTTTTCTTTAGATAATTCTGAATTCAGATTCACGGGATTCTAAGAATATATTTTAGATTTCAGGCTTAATATTAAGGTCAAGTGGTTTAGAAGAAAAACAAATATGGATGTTCACTTATTAGCTAGAACATCTATTCTTCATGCTTGTTTTCAATTTTCGGATAATCTTTTTCGTCGTTGTGTTGGTAATTTCTATTGAATTAATGAAAGTCGCTCTCTCTTTAAAAAGAAATAGAAACAATTCAAGAATGGAAAAAACTGTCCATTAAATGAACGCTAAAATTTTCAGACATGGACCATCTTCAAACTGAATTTGCCTTTTATAGCACCTAAAATGCCACGAAAGTTCGACAATTTTTGTCCAACCTCACTCTACTGTCCAAAAATCAAATCCAACTTAGATTCTTTGGATTGCAAGCATTAATTGCAATTCAATTACTTATAATTCACAATTGAGACAAAATATTAAAATTTCCGTATTGGGCTTTTCTTCTTCTTGCTTTAATCAGATCAGAAGCAAACACAAAAAACTTCCGAGGATGATATTGGATTCTCTGGTTCTTAAGTTTGAGGTCTAATTTGGTTACTCACAAGTTATAAAACTCCTATTTTAATTAGTAATGCACTTCATGCTAGGGGCTATTCGGCAAAATTAACTGTTTTAGTAGCCGTTAGTTGTTTGAGTAGCGTTTAGTAGTTAATTGTTGGAGTAGCTTTTCATGAAACGCTAAAACTTTTTACAAAACACTACTTTAACCTCTAAAAACTAATCCAAACGTTATGTTACCGAACAGTATACAAAAAAGTAGCATTTAGTGTTTTGACTTAAAAAGTTATTACCGAGCATGAATTAAGTAAAGAAATTCCATTGTGTAATCAAAGAGATTGTAGTGTATTTTTTAAAATATAAAAACAAACTAATAATTAATAGCAAACTCTAGGGACAAAATTATAATTTTTCAAAAAATAACCCTACTTACAAACCAGAATAGTAAAGTGGGGTGTAAATGAGTCAAGCCGGCTCGAAAAAGTTCGGCTTGAATTCGAGCTTGAACTTAATGATGTTCATTTCAGAAGCTCGTTGTGTCTTATCGAGCTTTTATATATATATATATATCACATTATTAGGTAAACAGAACACAATTCTAAAATTTTTACACAATTTTAAAATTTTTAGACCGGTTAAATTTCAAACTGAATTAAATTCTATGAAGCTGAATTTTAAACTTGGTAGGTGAAGCGCGGCTCATTTACATCCGCACTTAAACCTATATATACTAGAAAAATCAGTAATAGAAACTTGCAAGACTTTTAGCATGGAAAATACGATGTTATTAGTTTGCTCTTTATCCTTCATTTTTCTTCTGCTAAGTTTGAAGCTTTGGTCATATACAACATCACATAACACGAAACTCCCTCCAAGTCACCTGCTCTACCGGTTATAGGTCATCTCTATCTTCTCAAGCAACCTCTTCATCGAACACTAGACAATCTTTCTAAAACATACGGTTCAATCTTCTCTCTCCAATGCGGTTCACGCTTTATGATCGTCGTCTCATCACCATCATTTGTCTAAGAATGCTTCACCAAAAAAGACATCATCTTTGCCAATCGCCCTTTTCTAACCATAGGGAAGAACGTAATCTACGATCAAAACTTAAACACCCTCATAACATCGCCGTACGGCGAACATTGGCGTCAGCTACGTCGCATAGGTACTCTTGAAATTTCTCAACGAATCGCCTTAATGGGTTTATAGGCATTCGAAGAGAAGAGATAAGAATTTTCCTTAAAAATATTTACAAAGTTTGTAACGATGGTTCTGATAAAGTAGAGATTAAACCTTTACTTTCAGAGCTAGTGTTTAATATAATGATGCGAATGATTACAGGAAAGAGGTATTGTGAAAGTAAGGTATTGGTAAATGAGATTTTTAGGTATACAGAGGTTTCATATTCAGGATTTTTCTTGCCAATTTTACAATGGGTTGATGCTAAAGGGAATTTAAAGAAAGTGAAACAACTTGCTAAGACAAGTTATGAGTTGATGCAACAACTTATTGATGAACAGAAAAATGATAAAAAAGGCAGCAATGACTCAGTGATCGGCCATCTGCTTTCTTTGCGACAATTGGAGCTGGAATATTATACTGATGAAATCATCAAGGCACTTATAATGGTCGGTACTGAAATATTAATAGTAAACATATTTTATAATAAAATTGTTTTATCTATATTTAACTTTTTAATAACATGTGCAGGATATTATATCAGCTGGCACAGAATCGTCAATTACTACAATGGAATGGACGATGTCTAAGTTGCTCAACAACCAACAAATGCTAGAGAAAGCTAAAAAAGAGTTGGATAGTAAAATTGGTCAAGAAAGATTGATAGAAGAATCTGATATTTCCAATTTACCCTATCTGCAAAATATTATATCAGAATGTCTTCGATTATACCCAACAGGTCCACTGCTTCTTCCATACATGTCGAACGAAGACTGCAGAGTTGGAGGATATTATGTGCCAAAAAATACAGTTCTTGCTGTTAATGCATGGGCTTTACACAGAACCCCTAAATTATGGGATGATGCATCGACATTTTAGCCTGAGAGATTTGAAGGAGATAAAGATGAGGCTTACAAGACAAGTTCCTGCCATTCGGACTTGGCAGGAGGGCCTGCCTTGGAATGGGGCTTGCAAATAGGGCTACGGCCTTTGCTTTAGGGTCAATGATCCAATGCTTTGAATGGAAAAGAATGGAAGGTGAGGAGATTGACATGAGTGAAGCGATAGGATTCACCGTGTCAAAGTGTAAGCCACTGGTGGCCATATGCAAAGCACGTGATGTCATCCATAAAGAACTCAGCATGCTTGACCTTAGTAAGTTGTGGCCATAAATAAGACTCGTATTGTATGTGTCGTCCGTCACGTTAGTTCCATTTTACGTTTGCGGAGTCCCATTGCTAAAAATCTAAAGTCAATGTTAGTCTTTTTATCACAAGTTTTTTTTTTTTAAAGGAAAATTAAGCTTTATTAATAAGATGATAACAAGAGATAAGCTTTAATATAATACTATCTCAATATTGATGGTTAAAGTAAATATAACGATTAATTAATAAAATAGCAGTACGTATATATATATACATTTCAGTTCAATATATATATATATATACGATGAAGAGTTAAAGTGAATATAACGATTAATTAATAAAATAACAGCACGTGTATATATATATATATATATATATATATATATATATATATATATATATATATATATATATATATATATCATTTATTTAAAATTCTTTATAATTGTTCTATAATATCACATGTTTCAATATATATAGATATAATAATAAAATATTATATATATTCTTAAAATTAAAATTTTCAACTCTTCATCACTCATACACATGTTTATTTTATTTAAAAATAAATTTTAAAAGTTAAATTTAAAATTTTTGAAATATTTAATTATGCATATTCTATTTGAAAATTTATTTTAAAAATATATATCCAATCAAATTATATAAACATAAAGAAAAAAAATAAAAAATATACTTTTTTTCTATTCTTTTTTATCTCTATCCTAAATAAAATATTCTAAATTATAATAAAAACATTATCAAATATTTTAAAAAATAAATATTTAAAAGATAAAACATAAAATTGCTTAATTATCTCTATCTATTTATTCAAAAAATAATTTTAATAAATTGTATCTCATTAACTAATAAAATATAATTTTATTAATTAATCATGATTAGATATATTTAAATTTTATTAATACGCGGTTAAAAAATTCATTATGCTCCCTATTTTCATATTTATATACAATAGAGAGTAATTTAACTTATCGAGATAGCTGTTGAATGAACCGAGCCGCCCACCATAGCCATAAACTAGAAATATCCGCCGCCGGTAAATCACTAAAGTCAACTTTTACATTTTCATTGTTTAAACTCCAAACAAATACAATATCTACTCATAGATATGCAAACCCTTTCTTCTTTTATATATACATAATCAGCACATAAAATTACAACACACTACAACTGAATTGAACCATGGAAGGTTTCTTACCTATAGTTTCTGTTTTATCTTTTCTATTTCTATTGTTCAAGCTCTGGTCACATAATAAAAGAACACAACTAAAACTCCCACCAACTCCTCCTGCTCTTCCAGTTATAGGTCATCTTCATCTTTTTAAACAACCCATTCATAGAAATCTCCAAAATCTTTCTCAAAAGTACGGTTCAATTTTCTCTCTCCGTTGTGGATCTTACCCTATGATCATCATCTCATCACCATCAGCTGTAGAAGAATGCTTCACTAAGAACGACATCGTTCTAGCTAATCGCCCTCCTTTACTAATGGGAAAGTACTTAAATTACAATCATACCACTCTAGTAACCGCCCCATACGGGGATCATTGGCGTAACCTCCGCCGTATAAGTGCTCTTGAAATTTTCTCAGCGAAACGCCTAGATACGTTTCTTGGCATTAGAAGAGAAGAGATAAGAATTTTCCTTCAAAAGCTAAATCAAGCTTGCTGTGATGGTTTTAGTAAAGTAGAGATGAGACCTTTGCTTTCAGAGCTAACGTTCAATATAATTATGCGAATGGTTACAGGAAAGAGGTATGGTAATTATGACGTTGAAGAGGCAAGAAAATTTAGAGAAATGATAAGGGAGATCTTTGCATATGCAGAGGCTTCATATCCTGGGGATTTCTTGCCATTTTTACAATGGATTGATTTTCAAGGTTATGTGAAGAAAGTGAAAGCACTTGCTAGGAGAACTGATGAGTTATTGCAAGGTCTTATTGATAGACAAAGAAATGATCAAAATAGCAGTAATAAATCAATGATCAGTCATCTTCTTTCTTTGCAAGAATCGCAACCTGAATATTATACTGATGAGATCGTCAAGGGCTTTATATTGGTGAGTGAAATTAATCTTTTAATTTCTACATTTTTACAGTTAATTCAATTTTTTTTTTTTTAACACTCTATTGAGATTAGTACTCAGAAAATTCCTTTCCAAAATGGTAACTCCATATGATATCACCATTTGCAGATCCAACCCAGTTTTAAATTAGAAATTCCTCCACTTTATTTTTCCATGAAATAGAGCATGAGAAAACATATTTTTATTTTTCTATTAAAAATTGGATTAATTATCTCCATTAAGTTAATTATATGTCTAATTGCAAATAAAAAATTAAAAAAAAAAAAAAGTCAAACAATTATACATGAGTTGGTGGAAATTGGCTGTTGCTGTATTGGCTGTAATATGTATAAATGACAAACAACAAGTTGCATATGTTTTTATTATAAAAAATGGTCAAAATAATATTTTCTTTATGAATTATGATAGAAATAATTACACGGCCTTTATTATATTAATCACTTAATTGTAGATGGATTAAAAAGATTAGTCATCATTATACAGCTTTCGGATTAAGCTTTATCCATTCACACTTGTTGGGTAAGAAAGTAGAACTTTACTTTTATTGGTTAATAGTATTTTTTATATATGGGAGGCCAAATGAACCAAGAAAACATTTATGTCTGTTTGTTTCTATAATATAACTCGCAGAAAAATAAGTAATTTAAAAAATATTTTGCATGAAAAATATTTTTTTTTGAATAATATTTTCTAAATTACTTATTTTGCGTTGTTTGATTATAATATTGAAAATTAGCTAAAAATATTAAAGTTTTTATCTCATATGACCATAAAAAAATATTAATAATTATAGAAATTTTAAAATTTTATTGTTAAATATAAGAAGAATGAAAAAATGTAAATTATAAAAGTCAGCGGTGGCCGCGGTGGTGGCCGGTGGTAAATGGTGACTAGTAATAGTGACTATGATGATTAATAAATTATTACTCTGTTGAAAATGGAAAGTTGTTTTTTTTTTTTTTTTTTAAATGATTTAATTTTTCTTTGTTCAGGAAAATATTTTCAGTTGACTTATTTTTTTAAATGTCCCAAACAACGGAAAATTGTGGTAAATATTTTCCTGTAAGTTACTTTACAGAAATAAACGGAGCCTAAAGTCCTCCTTCTTGAATAACATTCAAATATTTTTAGTTGAGAAGACTCGAACTCCAATCGTAGAAAAAACAATCATTGATGCTGCTATAGTATTTTTAGATACAATTTTTTTTAATATTATTAATCAAGATGATTTGTTTTGATACATACGTCAGTTAATATATGAATTATAATGACATTTTCTATAATAGAACTTATGGTAAGATTTTCAAATGTACAGGATATCATATTTGGTGGGACAGAATCGTCAGCTCTTACAATAGAATGGGCATTATCAAGCCTGCTCAAAAACCCACAAGTGCTAGAGAAAGCTAAAGATGAGCTAGACATTAAAATTGGGCAAGAAAGTTTAATGGATGAGTTAGATATTTCAAAATTATTTTATCTTCAAAATATTATATCTGAGACTCTTAGATTATATCCAGCAGGCCCATTGCTTCTTCCTCATTTATCAAGCAAGGATTGCACTATTGAAGGATATAATGTATCAAAGAATACAATTGTATTGGTTAATGCATGGGCTATACATAGAAACCCTAATTTATGGAATGATGCAGAGAAATTCAAGCCTGAGAGATTCGAAGAAGGTGAAAGTGATGCATATTGCTACAAGTTCATGCCATTTGGTCATGGCAGAAGGACATGTCCTGGAATGGGCCTTGCCAATAAGGTTGTGGGCTTTGCTTTGGGTTGTATGATCCAATGTTTTGAATGGGAAAGAGTAGATGGTAAAGAAATTGATATGACTGAAGGGATTGGGCTCTCCATGCCAAAGGCTATTCCACTAGAAGTCATGTGCAAAGCACGTGAAATAATGAAAGTGTACTCTTCTTTGTGAAGCAAACAATGAAAAAAAAAAAAAAAAAAATCCAAAATAGAACACAGTTGAATTATCCTCCTAACTTTGATTTTGGGTCATTAAAAAGGGTCTTCTTTTTTAAGTGATTTGTTAATATTCACAATCAAAATAAAGTCATATATATATAATAGTTTACCATATGAAAATTCATTAATTACTAAAAATATCCATTTTTTTACACGTATTTTCACGTTTAGACCAAGAGTAATATTCTTGTAATAATGTCAATTTTTCAAGTAATATTCGTCGGGAGATGCAATTCGCTCCCACTTATCCCACCAAATATTGATATCAGTATTCTTTAGTTAATTATTATAAATTAATTAATTATCATTAAGTTATTCAAATCTAAAAATTAAGTAATTGAATTGATGAACCACACATTGTTATAGTTACATATGAGATCATGAGTCGTGAATCATTACTTACTAGTTATGGGCCACGGGCCCATGGATAAGTCCAGCTTTCCACAAACCTAAATATAATAATACATGTAGTAATAGTGCATTATACAAATTCCACTCCAACAGACTCTGCGAGGTCCACCAGAACAGAGAAAATGGCAGAAACTGAAAAGCACCAACTACAAGACCATCCTCAATCACCAGAAATGCCAAGTTTCTCTCTCCGCATTTGGCCACCGTCGCAGAAAACACGCGACGTCGTCATTAAACACCTCACCGATACCCTCTCTTCTCCATCATCCTTCACTAACCGCTACGGTACGTTTCCGTTGGAAGAGGCCGTCGCAACAGCCAAAGTCATCGAGGAAGATTCTTTTCGCGCCGCCGCCGTTTCCGGCGTTGAGGATGATGCCTGTCGTGGAATCGAGATCCTTCAAGTTTATTCTAAGGAGATCAGCAAGAGATTGCTCGAAATGGTCAAGAATCAGGCAAGAAAACAGCAAGACGGTTCTGTTTCTAGTGAGGAAAATATTCCATCTTAGAAATGTGATTGCTTGCTTGATTAATTGTTATTATTAATGGATGAATTTTCGGTTATAGAGTTTGATAGATTGCAATGCGGTTGCCATAGATTTGTTTCTGCCTTTTGGGCTGCGATTTGTGAATTTGAGATTTGATTTATTGGGATTTCTTTTGATTTTGCATTCCTGTGCGAATAAATGTAAATGAGGTGGTTTTCAATTGATTTTGAATAGAAACACAAATGAATGCGTTGATTAGGCAAATGGAACGAGTCTTTCTCTTTTATTTTGCATTTCAGTCAACTGAGTTCTAATCAAAATTTTCAGCTACATTTGAATATTTGGTATGTGGACATATTCTCTTGATTCTACTTTTCCACCCTAGCAAGGGCATCTAGGAAACCAGTTCCTCCTTCATATGGCTTTTCTTTTAGTATTGGAGATATTGCGGGAATTGTAAAAATTATTGAAAATTAAGAAATGTCAAATTTTTTTTGTCTATTTATTGGACTATTCTGATATTTTGATTTTTATTATAGAAAATCATGACTCTGCATTAAAAAAAATGTAGGAGGTAGCAGAAGTTGTATAGTTGGTATGAAGTCACTTCAGAATAAGAATAATTTAAGCAAAATCCACCAAACCTATCCTTATCCAAACTTACTATTACAGATACAATAATAATATTTTAAATCAAAAGTCTATGCAGTTTGTCTCTCTGTGTGTTGCTGTTCTAGATGCCCTCACTCCGATTTGGCTTGCAAGAAACAAAGCCCTGCAAATCAAAGATGAAGATTGAAGAATAAGAGGAAGAAATTATTGTTTTAGCATTCAGTTATATCGAATCTCAATAACTTCTGGGTTAATTTCTAAGAATAGACACCTAACCTGACTGTCGTGTGGGCTAGGAGTCCAGTCGTTTGTTGCGGGATTGCTTCTGCAACCTGAGACCAGAGTAGCAGCATCCCCATGACCTCTTGGCAATTGAATATAATATCCATTTTCATTTTCTTCTTTCGCAGCCCTTATGAATCCACTCCCTGTCTGTTCAATCACAAAAACCAATCATAAGGCATTCAAAAACACACAAACACATAAAAAATAATAATAATAATAATAAATAAATAAATAAAAGGGAAAGGAAATAATTGAAACAGAACCGTGTAGTGCTGCTTGTCAATAGAATCCAACTCTTTATAGTACTGCGTCTCCACAAACTCATCTTGCTCAATGTTGACCCCTTCTTTAGAGAATACGATCTGGAAAATATATAAGATCATTCATAGTATTGTATATGAGCAAAATGTCAAAGAAAAGGGAGTGAAAGTATAGGTACAGGAGATATAGATTGGGATTGAAGAGATCGAAGCCTCTCAAGCTCGGGAATATCGCGTTGGTCAGCGTCAGAAAGAGGAGGGGTTCGTGTTGTTATGTCTGATTCACTTCTATTTGGTTTTGCAGGTCGTTTTGGAGCAATAGAATCGAATTGAGCTCTCACTTTTTTGGCGATTTCGAGCTGATCATTGGCATCCAAAATCTCGTCGCTTCTGCTTGGCTTTGTCACAGTCCATTGATCCACCATCTTCCGAGTTTCTTTGTTAGTGCTTCTCTTCTCTCTGTCTTGCCTATGCTAATGTCCCTTGGAGACGCTACCAGCTATAAATCTTTCCCGATTTTATATTGGCAGTTTTGTTTCATATACCTGGATGATGTAAAAAACTAGGGGCTGTGTCAAAAACCGCTTGCTCGGTTTCCTTTGGTTTTCGGTTTTGGTGGATTTCCATTCTGGGCTTTGCAAGGTTAAGGTGGGCTTTGCGCTCCTTTCACTCTTAAATGTTGGGCTTTGAAATCCACGTGCACTCAAGGGTCTTAAGAGAAATGGTTCTGAACTTCATTAATTATGCATATGATTTGCAAACAAATTAAACGGCAATGACATTTACTTAATTATAGTTATTTATTTGTAATAGCTATCACTACAAATAATTGGTTTCTACTTTCCTAAAAGCAAGCCTCTGACTTTTCTCAGTGCGCAAATAAAAAAAGGAAGATTAATTTCATTAATCTAATAATCTAACTGGAAAGGAGCCCGGTAGTGGTGTATGGGCCCAAAACTTTAGAATATGTTTTCTTTGACGCTTCATTTTTCTTTCCATGGTGACATCTGTTCATACTGCTTTTTTGCTGAAGTGACCCTGTTAAGTATATTTCAATTTCAGTAATGTCTTAACTAAAGCTGAAATAGACTTACATCAATTTAAGTAAATTAATTATGCATCATATATTACTTAATAATGTTAATTAATCATTTTAATCAAGAAGTAACAGGCCACTGAATAGCCATCATAAACAGTGAACATGTGAAAGCAGGTTGATTATTTCAACCATAATGTATAATTTACGACTCAAACTCCGGTCTTGTCCTTTCTTTAACAACTTTAATTTTGTAAGGATATGCACGATTGTTCATCACTACACCTTTCTTTTTTCCCCTCTCATGGACACCCATTAGCTTCACTTCTCGACAATTCCCACCAATTTCGATGGAAAAGTTTCAGTCTTGCAAGTTTCATATCATTCTGTTCCTTATCATATTAATTCAATTACATTCACTTGTTTTTCCCTCCTCAGGTTACACTCTTCCTGATAAGTACTTCATCAATTGTGGATCAGACTCCCCAGCCAGCCTCGGACCTGGGCGGTCTTTTATTGGTGATGCCCCTTACTTACTTGGTTCAAGGAAAGCTGTAAAGGACAGCAACCAATCTACAACCACATCATTATATCAAACTGCAAGAGTTTTCCAAGGACACTCTTCTTCATATCAGTTTGATATTGATGAACAAGGAATATACATAATAAGACTTCATTTCTTTGCTTTTTCATCCTCAGATGCTAACCTGACCAGTGCTTTATTCAATGTCAGGGCTTCTGAATTTCTATTATTATCAAATTTTAGTATCTCGAGGAGTAATTCACTTATGATTAAGGAATTCTTGTTCACAATTGATGCAAGAAAATTAATGATCCACTTCATACCATACAATAAGTCATCTTTAGCTTTTATAAATGCTATAGAAGTCTTTCTTGCACCAGAAAGCTTCATTCCTGATAATACAACTTATATCACTCCTTCAGGAATGAGAGGCAATTATAGTGGGTTGCTCCAACAAGGCTTGCATACTATCCACAGAATCAATGTTGGAGGCGACAAAGTCACAGAAAATAATGATAGCCTGTGGAGAAATTGGATACCTGATGATGATTTCTTGTCTTATCCTGAAACTGCAAAGAATCATTTACTCTTTGAAGGCAAATTACTTTCTGGTCCACAGGAAACTGAATATTCTGCTCCAGACCATGTATATAGGACTGCTAAAGAATTGAAGAGCTCAAATATTTCCAATATAACGTGGGGATTCCATGTCAGCAAGAATTCGAGGCACCTTGTCCGGGTACATTTCTGTGATATTATTAGTACAGGACTTGCTGTTCTTGTGTTCAAATTTAATATCTATAGCAACTTTAGTAAGAATATCAGCTCTTACGAAGCCACCCAGTCAGTTGCAGCTCCATTTTACTTTGACTTTGTTGTTGACTCTGATAATTCTGGATTCATGAATATAAGCGTGCACCAAAGAAAGGATTCTGAAACTAAAAATGCATTCTTGAATGGGCTGGAGATTATGGAAATGATGGAAAAATCGCACGAACCCACGAAGAATAGTAGGATGCCTTTTATGGTTGGTTCAATTGGTTCTGTGCTATTTCTTGTGGTTTTAATAGTAGGTTTGTTGGTGATTGTGAAATACAGGAGAGCAAAGGCTTCTAGAACTTCAGGAGTGCCATTTTCTGTGCCTCTTTATGGAGGAAGCTCCCACAACTGGTTGGCTGAAAGAACTGCTAATATTTCTCTGGCTCCTGACTTGAAACTAGCACTAAAAATACCATATGCTGAAATACAGCGTGGAACGAGGAACTTCAATACAAAATTCTTGATTGGTGAGGGTGGATTTGGAAAAGTCTACAAAGGAACTCTCCGTGACGGTGTAAATGTTGCAGTTAAAAGAAGTGAACCAGGTCATGGTCAAGGTATTTTGGAATTCCAAACAGAAATCATGGTCTTATCCCAAATTCGCCATCGCCATCTTGTTTCCTTAATTGGATACTGTGATGAAAGAAATGAAATGATATTGGTTTATGAATTTATGGAGAAGGGGACTCTAAGAGACCATCTTTACAGTTCAGTAGAAAACTCTGAAAAATATTCTTCGCAATCCAAACTGTCTTGGGAGCAAAGACTTAAAATTTGCATTGATGCTGCAAAAGGACTTCATTATTTGCATACCGGCTTGTCAAGCAGAATAATTCACCGTGATGTTAAGTCAACAAACATTTTGCTTAATGAAGAGTACATTGCTAAAGTTGCTGATTTTGGTCTTTCCAAGTCAGGTCCCCTTGATCCTGATGAAAATACTGGTGTAAAAGGCAGTTTTGGCTATCTTGATCCAGAATATTTTATGTCATTACAGTTGACAGAAAAATCTGATGTATATTCTTTTGGAGTAGTACTTCTTGAAGTACTTTGTGCTAGACCAGTAATTATGACATCCGATAGGAGGGAGGAGGTGAACTTAGCAGAGTGGGGAATGCTTTGGCAGAGGAAAGGTCAGCTTGAGAAAATCATTGATCCTTCTCTGATGGGGACCATTAACTCGAGTTCATTACGAAAATTTGGCGAAACAGCAGAGAAATGTTTGAGGGCAAGTGGTGCAGAAAGGCCTATGATGCATGATGTGATGTGGGATTTGGAATTTGCATTGAGGCTTCAACAAAACTCAATGCAAAGAGAGTTAGATGAGGACAGCATGAATACTGCTTCTCTGGAGTTGGCATTGCAAGCTGTTAACCACCTACCATCTCATAGAGTTCCAGGCGAAGAAGACAATTCATTTGCAGTATTAGGAGGTCCTGATGCTTCTGTTACAATGGCTAGTGGGGTTTTCTCACAACTAAGGATTGATTGTGGTAGATAAATCTTCACAGCTCAGTTTCAGGATAGCTAGTGGGTATATTTTTTATTTTTTTTCCTTTTTCCTGATGAGTCCAAATTAATTCCTTCTGCCTTGAATGTAATTTTTTAACTTTATTGAGCAGATGGTAAGCTTTTATTGATGTTTCAATTGGTGAACTAATTAATGTTTAATTATCAGCTGAAAGAGCTTATTAGATAAAGAACTGAATGTTAAACTGTTTCAAATTAGAGCTTTGTTTTTTCTGCAGAGTGATAATCAGCAGAATTTAGCAAAAATTTTGTTGGTAACTGGAATGATGCCACATCATGTGGAATAAATAATTTGCTAATAAAGTAGAGTAAAATATAAATTCTTGCTAAAAAAACCAATTTTTACCCTATATTTTTAAAAATACACATATACATTTATGTAATCTTCTACTGTCAACTTATTGGTGATTCCGTCCAAATTGTATACTTTTTGTATCGTACGCAGAATTGGACTTGTAACCTTCCCTAAGAAAACAACTTACAGCCCAAATGGGGTTGGGGCAGAGTCCAAATAGCCCATCATGTATTGCGCTGCTCAAGGCAAATCCGTGTCGCCTATCTCTTCCTGTTTTGCTTTGAATTTTCAATTTTCTTAGTTTTATATTTGCATGGTTGATGATTAAGTCTACGCTACCTGTCACGAAGTCTTCTCTCTTTCCCAAAAAGCAGTTACTGATCAGACTTCTACCGTGTCTGTCCACTCCCAATTCCACAATTCTCAGTTTGCATTACAATTTACAACAATACGAGAAATTAATTCCTACCATTCTCATGGAAAAAATCCTTTCTTCTTTCTCTCTTCTTCTGTTTTTCCTCCTCTTCTTTTCACTTCACCTTTCCGCCTCAGCTTACACTCTTCCGGATGAGTATTTCATCAACTGTGGTTCAGATGTCAGCATCTCCGCCACTGGCCGGAACTTCATCGGAGACTTGAATTCTGCTTCTCTCGCAGTCAAAGGGCAGAGCAGTCCTGTTAAAGAAAATAACAACTCAACAGAAACACCACCCCTGTATCAAACAGCTAGAGTTTTTAGGCAAGAATCTTCTTACGAATTCAAAATTAGTAGCTTTGGTACTTATGTGGTACGTTTCCACTTCTTTACTTTCTCTTCCCTATCAGCTAATCTCTCCACGGCTATTTTTGATGTTTCGGCATCTGGGTTTTCCTTGTTGAGCAATTTCACTATTGAAAATAGTAGAAATACTCCTCTAATAGAGGAATTCCTTCTTAGTATCAGTACAGACAAATTCATTATACAATTCTTGCCTAAAGATTCATCTTTTGCATTTATTAATGCAATAGAAGTGTTCATTTCTCCTGAGAATTTCATTCCTGAGAGTGCTGCATGTGTTAGTGTTGAGGGTATTAGAAGTACTTATAAAGGTATACTCTCTCAGGCTTTACGAACAGTTTATAGAATCAATGTTGGTGGCCCTACACTTACACCAGATAATGACACTCTATGGAGATATTGGGTTCCTGATGATAATTACCTCTATCTGCCAGAGACTGCAAAGAATAGTAATTTTCATGGAGATAAGCCTAATTATATGGCAGGAGAAAGCGAATATATTGCTCCAGATCTTGTGTATCAGACTGCTAAGGAGATGAATATAAATAGCAGTAGGGATCCATATAACTTCAATGTAACATGGTCTTTCAATGTAAGCAAGAATGCTAGATATTTTGTTAGGGTTCACTTTTGCAACATAATTAGCCCATCTCTTGGGGTTTTAGTGTTTAATTTGTATATCTATGGCAACTTTAGTAAAGAAATTGATGCCGATTTAAAAACTTACCAGTTGGCAGCTCCTTTTTATGTTGATTTTGTTGTGGATTCTGGTGGTTCTGGACTTATGAATATAAGCATAGGCAGTAGCAGAGTTTCTGAAGAGAAAACTGCCTTTTTGAATGGGTTGGAGATAATGAAGATTTTGGGTGAGTCTGGTTCAGTATCAAGAACACATAAGCCTAATAAAACTCGTACCTTGGTTGTCGTTGGTTCAATTCTTGGTGGTTTAGCTCTTTTTTGCATTTTGTCAGTTGTTTTATGCTTGTGTTTAAGATGGAGGAAACCAAAATCAGTTGAAAGTTGGGACTGGTCATCAGTGCCTGTACATAGAGGGGGACGTTCTCACAGTAGGACGCCTGAGGGAACTGCCAATGGCTCACGTGGAGCTGACTTTAAACTTGGCTTAAAGATATCTATTGCTGAAATTCTGTATGCAACAAACAACTTTGATGCGAAATTGATAGTTGGTAAGGGTGGATTCGGTCATGTCTTTAGAGGAACTCTAAGGAATGGCTTGAAAGTTGCTGTAAAAAGAAGTGACCCTGGATCAGGCCAAGGCCTACCAGAATTCCAAACAGAAATTATGGTTCTATCCAAGATTCGCCATCGCCATCTTGTATCTTTGATTGGATACTGTGATGAAATGTCAGAAATGATACTTGTTTATGAATTCATGGAAAAGGGAACATTGAAGGATCACTTGTATAATTCAAATTTTCCTTCCTTATCTTGGAGGCAAAGGCTTGAAATCTGCATTGGCGCAGCTAACGGTCTTCATTATCTCCATAGAGGTTCAGCTGGGGGATTTATTCATCGAGATGTTAAGTCTACTAACATCTTACTGGATGAAGAACTTATTGCAAAAGTTGCTGATTTTGGACTTTCAAGATTGGGTCCTCCTGATCAAACTCACGTCAGTACAGGTGTTAAAGGAACTTTTGGTTATCTTGATCCTGATTACTTCAGGACTCAACAATTGACTGAAAAATCGGATGTCTACTCCTTTGGTGTAATTCTTCTTGAGGTTCTTTGTGCAAGACCAGCAATTAATATCTTGCTTCCAAGGGAGCAAGTAAATCTAGCTGAGTGGGGGATGATTTGCAAAAACCAAGGAACACTTGAAGAGATTGTGGATCCCTTAATAAAGGATCAGATTAATCCTAACTCTCTAAGAAAATTTGCTGAAATAGCAGAAAAATGTTTGCAGGAATATGGAACTGATAGGCCTGCTATGGGAGATGTGCTGTGGGACTTGGAGTATTCATTGCAACTACAACAAACAGCGATTCGGAGAGAGCCCCACGAGGACAGCACAACTGATGCTTCAGCTATGTTAGCTTTGCCTAATATTCAATCTTTTCAGTCCCTCAGCATATCAGTTGATAAGGATGATATGCCCATATTAAGGGAGGATAGTGCAAATATGTGGGCAACTGAAGTTTTCTCCCAATTGAGAATTGATGATGCGAGATAATGGATATAGATATTGATGTAAACAGACTTAAAAAGCTTATTTAACTTCTCAATACTCTGTACAATTTTCCTCTAAATTATGTTGTTCTCTTTTTGTTAATTTATGTTGGCTTACCACTGCTCTTAAATTGTATATTAGTGTTTGTAATAGCAGAACTGTCTTTTTCTGCAAAATGTTCTTGTTTTGCTTACTACAGAAAACAATTTCTGCTTGGAAAAGAATCACAACACACTTTTAATGAAAGTCTGAATGTTCTTTCTTGATCAAAAATGGATTATTATGAAAGGTTCTTTCTTGGCCAAACATGGATTATCGTGAAAGTAACAAAGAACATATTCAAGATAGATAAAAGCCTATTGATAGCATTGAGTCTTGTTTTGAAGGAATATGACTTCCACAAACTGGCATTTCACTATCAGTCAAAAACAAAGGCTCTTTCCCAGCTAACTACTTCAAAAGTTATACGCTGTAGATAGCATGTTAAGTGCACACTTCTTCACCAATAGCCTCGAGACAAGTTGATCAAGATATACTCATCTACAAAAATCACTTTTATATGCCATAAATTAAAGAGCAGGAGAAGATAAATCTCTCTGTCAATCTTTCCTTTTCCATCATTGATAACTTACTCATGTCTCATGCCTCTCCAGTAGCTAGACTTACGAAGCATTATCTACCCATATTTAAGTTGTGCAAAGAAAAAATATCACAATCAAGTTGAGAGGCTATTTGCAATTAAACTTTATTGAAAAGAACAAATTCATCTACTGCAGGAGATGCAGAAAGGAACGGCTACTGATTTGTGGCTCATGACTATGCTTTCCTTTTACAGCAGCTGATAGCTTTGATTAGTGGTTAAACTGTTAAAGTGAGATTATGTGTCTGAAAGTTTCTTAAGTGCCAAGAAGGGAAGGGAAAAGGCATATATCTAAAGTTGTTCACCAGCATAAACAAAGCCCATGGCTGGAGCTAATTCTGGGCCTTTTTTGCGTTAGCCTGGTCTCAACTCTGAGTTAGCTTCAGCCTAGAATCGTTCTAACCCAGATTGCCAGCTTTTCCTGATAATTATTTTCATTATTTTACCATCTTTTGTATTAGAATAGGAGAATTACTACTGTTTGAGATTAGAAAACCTGACGCCTACTGTAAGATTCTCTCTACCTTTACCATATGGCTAAAACACCAATTCGTGACATTAACCTGGAAACTGCTTTTGGGAAAATGGAATGAACCAAACAATCAAAACCACGGTCTTGCTAATTTGTGCATAATAGAATGTAGAAGTTACAAATATATATACACACACAAACACAAACTTCTGTCAGCCCTGAAGTAGCTAAACATACGTTCTGAGATTTTCTCTTTCTAAATGAAAGACGATCAAGTTTTCTTCTATAGGCTCTGACAATAACTTTGGAACACATAATATTATTTATGTATTTTGTTGAAGAACATCCATAGCTGTTATGTGCATCACCTAACAAAATCAAAGAATTTCCCTGAAACATGCACTTTGCCTAAACCTCTGATCTGTATAGCTACTACATACACAGCTTACTTACTTACATGTGACATTTCAGAATAAATATCAAACCAGTGAAAGTTGATTAATGGCCAGAGCCTTTTCTGCTTGGTCCAGAAGCCATAGGGAACTCTACATCCGATTCCAAAACTTGATCATTACCCATCATCACTTCCTCCGCAGACTTGGAAACTGAAGTTGCATCCATTGATACAGATGGAGTTTCTTGCTGGTTTGTATTTGAAAGGGGTCTGCCATTAGCAAGAATTGGCTTTGAAAACAGAAACATCACCAAAACCACCAATAGAGCCAAACTGAAGCGGCTCATTGTTGGAATTGGAGGGATGTCTGTGCTTGCTTGACTCGATATGGTGGTGTTAAATGTTAATTATACATTCAAATATTCTTTTGTAGCAAAAAGAATGGAGGGCTTTTTTTCTTCTTTTTTTTCTTTCTTCTTATTTTTTCTTTTTTCCTTTCCTTTTGTAAGCTCAAAGAATGGAGCAGAAAGAATTGATATGGAATCTCCAATTCATAAGGCACCGGCCTCCATCGAAAGGGATATATTATTATAATATAGTTTTGGTGGCAAAGAGAAAGAGGTCGGAGAAGGGCTTTTAGGAAGTGGGACCTTTCAAATGGAACATTTGACTGAATGACTTTTTTCCCTCTCTATTTGTTACGAGGTGGCTTCAGTTCACAGCAAGTTTCACTTTCACATTTTATTCCATGTATTTCTCGTCTGTGGAAGTGGTTTTGCCCATTTTGGTAACCCCTACTGTATCTTCAACAACAAAGCAATTGCTTGTTCTAGCCATTTCATTAATATAAATATCTCAAACCCTTTTCGGTACGAGACTATTCATGTTTTGGCACTCATAATTGTCACCCTGTATAAATAAATAATTTTTTATGCATTAAGCTCTTGCAATATTTACATAAGTATTTTAATTGGCTAATAATAAGCAATTAAATAATAAACTTCTCAGAAAAATTGATCTCAATAAATAAAAAAATTGATCTGGTGACATATTAAATTATTTAGATATTGTAAATTATTCATAATAGGTTATTGTTTAAGTTGCAATATTATTTCTTTATTTTGTCAAAAAGAGTAAATTATTGGTCAAAACGTTGGTTTAATTAGAGCTTCCAACATTTTATTCTTGATACCAATTTAGCGGTAGCAACTAGGAAGGAGAATAAAATCAACGGTGATGGGAGATACCTGAAGGACCCAACAACCAATCGAAGCCTCTCTTTAGTTTTACAGCATCTGTGTTCCAAATTATTTGGTGTTTTGCGTAGCCATCCATTGTTCTTTTAACATTGTTTTACCAAAATTAGATCCTCAAAGTCAACATTGTAAATATTTATAAATTAAATTGTGGGAACGAGCTTTTTTTCTTGGGAAAATCAGGAATCTCCAGTTTCTTGAATAAAAGAAAGAAAAAAAAAAAAAAGATATATTCTTTTGTGAATGGAAGAGCCGGAAGGAGTTGCTTGCAACATAAATATAACTTGAATAAAGAAATAAACAATGTATCTCAGCAAAAATAGAAAATGAATAAAAGAGTCTGCGAGAGACACATGGCTTGTTGACATGCTGGATTCTTCATTTCTTCTTCTTCTTTAGTTTTGATATATTAATCATAAACTGGAATCAACTTGTCCACTCCTATACTACAAACGGAAAAAAAATTCAAGATTACCTAGATAAAATTTTATAGATAAATTCTGACATTCTGTGCAATTAACTGCAGCAATAGAGTCCTTATTGCTAATTATTTCCGTCAAAATAGCGATAGAATAGCTAATCTTACATCTTGAGATAAATAAATAAATAAATAAAAATATATCAAACTCTCTATGGCTTGCGAGGGGACAGAAATTAGAAATGGCTCTCTTGTCTTGCTGACTTATAGCCATATCGTTAGAATGAAAAGAGTTGTTCGCTAAAGACAAAAAAAAAAAAAAAAAAAAAAAAAAAAAAAAAAAAAAAAGAAAAAATCTTTGGCATGAGAAGCACATTGATATGCGATTGTTATAATAATAATTAATATGGGTGGCTAAAGATGAGCTTTCAAACCCTAATTTTTTGTAAGCATTCACCTGCCTGATCTGACTTCATCTTTGCATTAAATTTCTAATAAGATTTTTCTGCTTCCTCCGTGAGTGGCGACCGCAACTCATCCCTTCATGCTTTCTTGTCAACTCTTCAAGTCTCACGTGCTTTGAAAATTAACTAATTGATTACGACTCCAACCTTAATAAATTATTAATGTTCAATACAACAAAAAACAATAACTAATAAGCATATCAGATTTTGTGCATAAAATAGTTGTACCCAATAATTACATCTATTAAATTTTTAGTTTTTCGAATTAAAAAAAATAAATAGTACAAGATATGAATGGATTTTGTCATTCTGCCTGACTTTTTTTATTATTGTCTTCTTTAAATTTGTTTTTAGGTAAAAAAATTATTGAACTTTTTGCTGTGACACTTTCGGAAAGTTGATCCTTTTTTAATAAAATCAAAAGGAAATGATTACTAATTCATAAACAATATAATGTAAAATGTATGATTGTGGATGGTTGTTAATTACTCGATATATTTCCGAAAAATAACTCAAAAACAAAATTAAGTTGTTCCTTTTAAAAATAATGACATAAAAATTAGGGTTTTGCATGGTTCTTGAATTTTGAGGACTCAAATTGAATTAAAAATTTGTACCTGAAAAACAGAATTAAGCTATTTCTTTTAAAATAAAATTAAAAGAAAATGAATACTGATTCATAAACATGTGATGTAAAAAATAAGATTGTGCATGATTCTTAAGGGTTCAAATTGAATTGAAGAAGTGCATCCGAAGTATAACTAAAAAACAAATTAAGTTATTTCTTTTAAAAAAATGAAAAGAAAATGAATACTGACTTACAAAACCTGTGATTTAAAAATTACAATTCAAGAAAGTACTACTAATTCAAAACTTCCGATGTAAAATATGAATAGTTATAGTAATGGTTAATTTCAGTCCAAGACATAACCCAATGGATGCTAATCAATTTAACAATTGGCGACATTGCCGATCATCATGTAGCAATTCATCGATTTTTTATTTGAGCCCAAAAGACGAATTAATTATTACTTCTTCGGGTCCTTAGGGATATGTGGCCCAAAATAACCCAATTAAGTGGGCTTTAGTGACTCACGGGCGGGTCCAACATTTACAACCCACGATCATTTAGGTAATGGGTTAGGTAACAAACAATTAGTAGGGACGTCAAAATTTGAAAATTTTATTTTAGATATGAGTAAAGTACTAATATCTGAACTCGAATCCATATAATCCAAATCAAAACTTCGAGAGGCTCAAAAATTTATTATTCTTTAAAATTATAATATGGAATTTTTAATAAATTTGGATATTTTTAGTAAATTATTTATTTAAACTTCAACTTTATTTTATTGTGATATAGTGTAGTATAAAATGACTTCACTCTAGTTTTCATATATTAATTTGAATCGGTCAAATTTTTAAAATTTTAGATTTTAAAATTTCACTCTAATTTACAATAATAGGATATCAGATTGGATATGGAAATTGAGGATGGGCTAGGGTTTAGGTAATGTATTGCATTAACTAACTACAACCCTATTATTATCATCCCTAAATACGATGATATCCTTAGTTATAAGCTACATTAATTCAACATATTGAAAATGAGTGGTCACAACATTCAATTTTCTTTGTTCAACTTATTCAGTAAATTATTCATTTAATTCAAACGTGTTTTGAGAATGATTTACTTAAATGAGTTTATGAGTCTATCCATAGATCTAATGAATGAAAAATACTTTTCTTTAGACACGAAGGTATTTATGATTTTTAGCTATAAAAAAAATGATAAAGTGAAAAGAATTTTTTTAAAATACTCAGTTGTAATTGGTCTGAATCTATAAATAGAATTGGACATATATTTTACATTGCAATTCTTATTAGCATTAGGATACAACTTGTCTCTTTATTCTATAGGCCAACAAAACCAATAAAAATAAACATTTCACTTTATTTTTTTTAATTGTAAGAAATACTCTTGTTTAAAAAATATTGTTCATTGATTTGATTAATGAATTAAGCCATAAATTACATCTAGACAATCTTAAAATTATTATATCATGGTGGCGGTACGTGAATAAAGCCATAAAGCGTATTTAGGCGGGTCATTCTCTCAGAATTATTACATCATGGTGGCAAATTTGTTAACATAAAGACGCTGCAACTACAATCTTATTATCAAACAAGTACCCATTACAGTTCAGTTGGAGGAACTTTCAGCCTTTTTCCACCATAATGACTACCCTTATTCATTCATGATCTAGATATTAAATGCATTGAATAAACCTATTACATTAGAAATTGATTTCATATAAAATCATGCTGGCAGCTTATTTGACATTAATATATGCTACTAAGATTTCAAGAAGCACGAAGAGTTCAAAATAATCTTTTTAATAAAAAGATCAAGATTCTTATTAGAAGAACCATCGTCCGCCATCGCTTTTTTAGCTACCTCACTCAACTTCACAGCATTTCTCTTAATCTCTTCCGCTTTTTTTCCATTAGTAATTTCCAGAATACATCTTTTTATTTCATCTGCGCTTGCTACCACCTCACCATCTTCTTCTTCAATCTTAATCTTAACTCCAATCTTGAGAACATCAACCAACATCTTAGCAACTGTTGGCTGATCAGTCCATCCCGGATAAGAAATAACTGGCACTCCGGCCGTCACAGCCTCCAATGACGAATTCCACCCACAATGCGTAATGAAGCAAGCAATAGCTTTGTGCATTAAAACCTTATCTTGAGGACACCAAGTAACCACCATGCCCCTATCTTTTGTTTCCTCTAAGAACCTAACAAACAATTCACTTCTATTTTCATGATCAAAATGATTTTCTTTTACCTTAATAACCCAGAGGAATGGTTTCTCACTATTCTTTAATGCAATCGCCAAGTTATCCATTTGCTTCTGAGACAACAAAGTAATGGTTCCAAATGAAATATAGATGACAGAAGAAGGTGATTTTTTGTCAAGCCATTCTATGCATGCATTTTCATTAGAATTTCGCATACCAATATTGCAAATAGCAGTTTCTTCCTTTTTTTGAAATAAAAATGGTGAAACCAATGGACCAATAGGAAAAATATGATGGGGATGGTAATTCGTGGACTTAACTACCTCTTCTTCGAGTTCAGTAAAAGAATTTGCCAAAACCCATTTCACTTTATCCAATTTTTGAAAAAACTCTGACAAAATTTTTTTGAATGTTTCAGGACTTGATGGCAATATAAACGAAGGAAGATCTTTTACTTGTAAAACAGGCAATCCTGGCAATTTTATGGACTCGTTAGGGTTTTCTATTGAAGGAAAAGAATTAGGATACTTAAAAAAATGATAGTAAATAGAATACACAGTACAAGCTTGAATCCAAAGCACTGCACAAGGGATACCATGTTTTTCAGCGATATCAGGTACCCATGGCATAAATGGGTTGCAAATAATGCAAGAAAATTTCTTATCCGAATTGGATATCATATTTGACAAGTTTTCGGATCCTACTGTACGTAAGGACTTTATCATCAAATCGACATCATTGTCGCGATCGAATTCTGGGCTAAGCCCATCGGAGTAGAAAACAATATCAATTCCAGGAGGTTTGGGAGTGGTGTTTGGGGCAGTGGTAGACAAAGAAGTTGAGACTTTTGACTGTAGCATCCGGTGGCGAGCGACATCGTTAATGGCAATAGTGATGTGAATAGCTTTTGGAACAAGGCATTTTGCTAGGCTCAACATAGGGTTAATATGGCCATGAAAGGCCACTGTTACCATTAGAATATTTACTTGTTCAGCTTGAGCAGCCATTTTGGTTTTTGATTCTAAAGCTATAAGAAAAGAAAAAGAAAGAGAAGAATGCTATATGAAAGTTTTCTTATCTTGTCACCTGCTAAGTTCAATTTTGAAATTTATAAGATTTTTTCTATTAATTAATTGGAAGTAGCATAAATGGACAAAATATTTTGAGTTGTCTTCAGATTTTTTATGCTATAAAGGGCTAATTCAATTTAACTGCGATCATATTTCCATATCTGCAGAATTTAATGTGGAGAAACATAATGGACAATTTTCAATTATTGGATCTTTTCTTTCAACAATAAAAATATAAATCATTCTAAAGAATTGATTTGTCGAAACTGGCCTTTGACTCTATCTATGGACCAAATTAATAAAAATAAAAATTTTTGTTAAAATAAAAATATTTCTAACCATATAATAAAAAAAAATATGAACAATTTTTTTAAAAATGAAATATCTTTTCCTCGTCAACCCGAATTTGACTTTAACATCATTGGTGGCACCCCTCAATTTAATATTTCTTGAATACATAAATCTTTAAAATTGTTTGGAAAAAAAAATTACATAAATCTTAGTATACATATATATAAGTCGATCCGTTATATGTCTAACCATTAATATTAAAAAAAGTATAAATAATTTTATATATCCAGTTTGGCTTAATAGTATTAGAGTTATCTTAAAAATTGTAAAGTTGCAATTTGGCATAATATTTTTTAAGAGCATTTTTATATTACTAAAAATTTAAGAGCATTCACAAAATTCCAAAAAGAATATTTTATGAAATAATAAAATAAAATAAAATATGTTTTGAATTTATATTATAGATATTATATATTATAAGTAAATATCTGTTATAATGATTAATAATCATCGTTTTAGAGAATTTTTATAATTTTGATATCTTTTATTTTTATTTTTTTTTAATCTTTAAAGATATTAGATTCTTAATTACCATATTTAATATATGCCTTATTTAGTATCCATCAAATTGAATTATCATATTATATTATATTACCATATAGTATACATACATTACCATATGTTATATATATATTATCATATATAGTATCGCGATATTATATTATATTACCATATAATATATATATATATATATATATATATATATATATATATATATATATTACCATATTTAATATATACATATACATACCTTACTTAATATTATATTATATGATTTTAGTTTCAAAACTAATGGCTTCAATTAGAAAAAAAGTTTCAATTGGAAAAAAGCTTCAATTAGAAAAAAGCTGGAACCCAATAATATTACCATTTTAATATATACCATATATAGTTTATAATATAATTTATTATCTTATCGAATATAATTTAAATTTAAATGATCTTATTATAATATAATTTCTTGTTTTATTGGATATTATAAAAAAATCATTCAAAATCATCGGAAAAACAAAACTCATGTGAGACTAAAATTAATAATAATGTAATAAATGATCTAATTACAATATCCAAATGATTCCATTTTCTTATATTTATGGATACCAATTTTTCTAAAATAACACCATCTAATCTGTTTAGTTTTCACTCAGGAACCATGTAATCAAACCAAATTTGAATTTTATTATTATTTTTAAATCTTAGAATAAAATCGATGGAAATTGCTTGAATAAAATGAATGGAAATATTAATCAATTGTTTACAACTAATGGAAAAATAAATAACTAACAAACAAATATAAAAAGCAAGCAACAAAAATATAAATGGTGATGATTGGATCGGTCAATAACTATCATACACTAACCCAATTGAGGAAGAGTGTTTTCGATGAATTAATTTTAATTTAAGTTTTCAAAAGGACTTGCAATTATCTATAAAAATATATAGATAAAATTAATTAAAAAATTTAAAAATTTGTATATAGATATATTTAGAATTCAATATGAACAGTAGAGTATAGTATATTAAACATCTAAGAATAATAGAGGCATTCAATTAAAGTCTAAATTGTGATGTCAAACATATAAAATTCATCAGAAATTAATATAATATATAATTAAAATAAAATTGAAAAATAAATAAAAAATTATTTTTACATTTTAAAACAGAAAATTAAGCATTGGCCAATGGTAAATAGAAACAAAAAACAAACCGGTATGTAAAATATATATATATATATATATTGAAACACCCTGAATTTTTATTTTCGAAACCTTTGCATTTTTTTATTAAATCAAAAATCGCAAATTTTGGCCGCGTGGGTTGCAATTGTAACATAGTCCCAATTCGAGCCCAAATTTTCGAATTGGGCCTAAGCCCAAAACAGTTCATTCGGGAATTTTCGATTTGAGGACAGTTAAAAATTTTCGAGAATAACGTGAAACACCAGGATTAATCTATTATATATATATATATATATGAATTAATTATTCTAAATTAAAAAATCATTACTATTAATACTTGTATTATTAAGTAAGTGGAGGAAAGGTTGCAAAACATAATAAAAATAATTAAAATAAATCAAACCGGACCTGGAAATTTAATCGATTTATCGAAAACCACACGAATAATAGGAAAAACTCGAAAACCGAACAAATGAGATCAGATCACTAATCGGACCGAACCGGTTCGAATCGAACCGGAATGGCCCAGCCCACTTTCCTTCCTTCCTTTTCTTTTTCCTTTCTTTTCTCTCCTTCTTTTGCCCTTCTTCTTCCTCGCGCGCGCGACAGTCTCTCCTCTCCCTCTCCTTCGCGTTTCCGGCCACCGCTCAACAAGATGAAGGCGGCGATCGGTTCTTCTGGCGATGCTGGTCACGTTTCCAACTTCCCCTCGCTCCGATTGGACCTCCAGCGGCGCGAATCGAGACCATCTCCTCCGACAGTCATACTCTTCGATCTCCGGCGACTTCTCGCCATTTCCGACGGGCTCAAGGTGAACTGAAGGTCTCGATTGACTCCTCTCCTCCACGTGAACAATTCCCCTCCATTGGTACGTGATTTTGCTTGAGTTTTGATGAACCACCATGGATGGCGGCTTGAAGGTGGCTGTGGAGGTCGATCCGGCCAAACGAGCCACTGCCTCATCAAACCGATGGTAGATTTGGACTCCTCGCGAAAATTGGAGTCAGGTGGTGGTGACCTTGCAATTTTCTGGGCGGTTTAGCTTTTCCGGCCACCGTGCACGGCGGCCGGCCGGCGGCGGTCCGGTGACCGGCCGACGGCACTCCGGCGAGGCCCCGAGAGACAGAATCCTCTTCCCTTCGCGCTGATCATGGAATCGTCGCCCGATTCCCAATGGGTACGTTCTAAAACTCAGTTCTCAATTTTTATATATAAAGAATTAATTGAATTATTTAATAGACTAAATTGAATAACAAGAGATTAACTTATTGGATTAACTTGAAAATATATGAACATTTATAGTCTTTTGTAAATAAATTCTCAACCTTTTCTAGTATATTTCATGAATTTTGTGATTTAGTGGGTGATTTGGTGTTATTGAGGTAATTTTTATTTATAGGCTAAGAATTGGATAGATGGCAACAACTTGTGATTAGAGAAATTGTAGTTTTCGGTTTAATTAAGTTCATATATATGAATTTTTAATTACTGTTGAGGCAGCAGCTAGTTTAGTTATTTTGGTTAAATTTTGCTTAATGAGTAGCAAAGGCTATAGTGTATTGAGTTACAAATTCAATTCGTGCTAAGACTTGATTAGCTAGAGTATACCTATTTAGTTATGCTTAATAGATAATTTAAATAGGACGTTTCCTATAATCTTGCTTGGTGAGGATAGTGATTCACGGATTATTAAGTTGTTACATAAGATTCTAGTTAATGTTGGTCAAAGAAATATGAATCATAACTTGTATGATTATTGAAGGTATATATGATTGGATAGTTTAAAGAAGTAGAATGTGGAGATTAAACAAATAACCATTTTCATTTAATTGCGTATTTATTTACTTATTTGTTTAATCTTAGTAAAGCTATGAATATTTTTGTATTAGTAGTAAACTAATTTGTATCAATGTTGAAATCATGTATTAAGTAAAGCTAAGGTTTTGTATAGATGGTTAAATAATAATTATTTTGTTACTTAGTTGGAGGAAGGGAGAATAAATTGATTGCTTGCCCGACGGATGGGCTGTGTGCTTTGATTGATAAAGATATAATGATATTGTGATATGTGAGCAGGTAGATAGTCCAATTTTTAGGGGAGGTGCTGCCGAAATTTTGACAGAAATTAAACTAAATTTTAATTAACAACATAATAAATAAGTTTATTTAGATTAGTTCTATAATTTGGTACATAATAAATCCGGTGCTCTAATTATTTATTATCTTTATTATTCATTTCATTATTTATATATTTATTTATTTATTTGCATTATTATTGTTATTATTGTTATTTATTTTATTATCGTTGTTTATTGTCAATTCTATTATTTATTTATTTATTTATTTGCATTGATTTTGGATGTTTAATTGTGCATTGCATTACGATGTCCAATTGAATAATATGTCTGCATTTGTTTGCAATGTTTGATTAATTGTGTTGTGATATTGCTGTGCTTTGCTTGTGTGGAATTGGGATGAAGTGGGTCACCATGGGTTTGTGAGGACGGTCGATAAAGCATGGATCCTGATTATGATGAATTGTGAAATTGGACCGTCGGCCGGGTAAATGGGAGATCGGCGCCCCCGTGTGCACCTGATGAATTGATGAAATGATGTTGATGAGATGGAAAAGAAAAGAGAGAATGTAAAATAAAATATTGAGAGGACTGGTCAAGTGAGGATTAGACCGGTCGGCCAGATATGGGGGATTGGCTCCCCGGGTGCACATGTTTGAGAGGATGGGCTGTTTGAGAGGACGGCTCGTCGGGGGTTTAGGTGACGCTACTGACTAATTTCCACGTGATGTGATTATTTGAAGGTGATATTGTTTGTGAGTGCTGGTGAGATGCCATCTGTGTGACTGGCTGCGTGAGCATATAACTAGTCGGATGACTAGATTGATATGTTTACACATCTGTGTGACTGTATGTGTTGTGCAATAATTATCATTTTAGGAAAAACTCACATGTCTTGTTTAATTTTTCAGGAAGTAAGTTCCTCTTTAGTTCGATTTAGGTTATGTTTCTTCGACGCAAGGCTTCAAAGAAATTTTCCTTAATTCCATAATTATTTCAGTATGTAACTGTATGTATAAAAGGCTATGTATATCAAACAGTTAGTGACTCCGCAGTTGTAGAATTTACTTACATTTAGTCGTGTATTATCGTAGACGAGATGATTCTGTGAGCCTATATTAGAAATGAGATGAAATAAAATCTTGAGGCTCATTTTTTTTTGTAATATGGGCTAAATATTTGACATTTATATTAAGATAGCAAATTTTAGGGTTTCAGGCTTACTACGGGCCTCGGGGGCCTTAAGCTTACCTGGGCCCTAGTGCCGGTCCGGCCCGTGGAATCGGGTCGTGACATATATATATATATATATATATATATATATATGGTTTCATTTGTTTTATTAACCATCACAACTTCATCTTTTTTTTCCTTTTTATTTAATTTTAAAAATTATAATTTTCACGTACTAAATATATGCTAGTGGTAAATTGCAATAGATTCATATTTGAATCTCTTTCAATATTCAAAAATATACATATATAATTTCTATTGTTACAATTTGTTGACTAAATAAATATTTCCTATTAGTGGTAAGCAATTAAGCATATTGTTCCATTTAATGATTGCATTTAGTCATAAAACGACATCAAATTATCTATTTTATCCTAAAATTTACAATAAATTTTTAACATAGATTTAAAAAAATTTTAAAACATGAGATTTTTATTATTATAAATATTTTTATGGTTTTATAAATTAAACATTTTTATATTTTTTAACTAATTTTTTAATATTATAATCAAATAAAAAATAAATTATTTGTAAAATAATTTTCAAAAGAAATAATTTTTAAAAGTAAATTATTTTTCGAACAAAAATTGAACCTCGTTGTCAAAAATTCCTGCCGAGACTTTAGAGCTCTTCCCTGGACCCAAAAAGTACTCTTGGACTTTTGTTCTGAAAAACGAGTCAAGTCAAAGATTCGTAGCAGTTGTTAACTAAATGGGAATGTTTTTATAATTTTTTTTTCCATTCATATTAAAATTTATTCGTTTTGAAATTTAATCCTAAAATGTTTGAATTTAATCACTACGTTGAGCTAAATAAATAGGTGAATATTTAATGAATAATTTTAAATATTGACTGGAATATAAATTAAATTTATAAGTTTAGAAATTCTACAATGAATTTATTACAATTAAATAAACTAAGCTTTATTGTAAAATGTTGATGGAGTCTAGCAATTAACCAATTCATCTATTGGTTACAGATTTTTGAAGATAATATCAAATTAAAGTTAACAAAGGGTCAAACCTTTGTTTATGTTATGCCAAATACAAATCTGCATTTGATATATACACAATGTGATTACTGATTAGTAACTTTTATCAATTGTAAATGTTGACTTTGTTTTTAATTATATTCGAAGTATTGTATTATTAAGTAATTAACTATCTGGCCCAATTAATCTGTTTGTAGAATAATAATAAATTATAATATGTTTATAAAAATTATTACTCTTTATTACTTTTTTTTTCTCAAATACAATATAAATATTGTGGTTTAAATAAAAAATTATTCTTGCCCCGGTGGAATTATACGCCCAGTGCAGTAAATTTTTCCCATATATATAGCTTACTAGTCACGCTAGCTCTTAAATATACCTAACTACTCTTTCCCTATATAGCCCCAACCGGTTGGAATTCAAACTGTATTTTCCTAGTCTTTGTTCTCTGGTCTCCAACTCTTACTAAGAGAGGAAAGAAATGTCTCATTACCTCCAGACCAAGAAATAAAATATCAATATATGAATTAATACCATGGTTTTGAGAATAATTTTATTAATTAATTATTAATTTCCTAACACCTTCCAACTTGGAATACTGTCAAATTCCTTTTCTTTTTTTTAATTTTCCTCCGTTCTTGATTTTTCTTTTTCTTTTTCTTCAACAAGAACCTCCCTGGTTGGTTCGTGGGATTCATACATCACCACGTTCGTTTGAAATAAAGAACACTGGAAAATCTCACGTTTGTTTTGAAAGCCCAAAACGACTTCATTTAGTCAAAGAAAGATTATCTCATCAACAATATAAATACTATACTCCAACATCTCCATTTCTTGCTACAATATCACATCTCCATTTCTTGCTACAATATCAAAAATACACAAGCAAACTAAACCCAGCTCCCTCTGTTTTCAATTCCCCACGTTCTTCAATGGCGATTCTTGTAAAATCTTCAAGTTTCTTTCTTATCCTCATAGTGATAATTAACTTCGGTTTCATTGAGACTGAAGGGCGTCCTTTGAAAACAAGAAATTACTCTGCTACGAGAGTAATTGAAGGTTTCTTGGATGGATTCTCACTTGGAGCAATTAAGGAATCTGGCCCAAGTCCTGGGGCAGGACACAAGTATGCCAATGCCCAAACGCTTGGGGGAATTAAGGACTCTGGCCCCAGCCCTCCCGGTGAAGGACACAAGTATACCAATGCTCAGACGCTTGGAGGGATTAAGGATGGTCCTAGCCCTGGAGAAGGACACAAGTATACCAATGCTCAGACGCTTGGAGGGATTAAGGATGGTCCTAGCCCTGGAGAAGGACACAAGTATACCAATGCTCAGACGCTTGGAGGGATTAAGGATGGTCCTAGCCCTGGAGAAGGACACAAGTATACCAATGCTCAGACGCTTGGAGGGATTAAGGATGGTCCTAGCCCTGGAGAAGGACACAAGTATACCAATGCTCAGACGCTTGGAGGAATTAAGGATGGTCCTAGCCCTGGTGAAGGACACAAGTACACCAATGTCCAGACACTTGGAGGCATTAAGGACTCTGGTCCAAGCAATGGTGGTGAAGGACATGAGTATACCGATGCCCAAACACTTGGAGGGATTAAGGACTCCGGTCCAAGCGCCGGAGGTAAAGGGCATTAATACAACAATGTCTGTACACTTGGAGGGATTAAGGATTCAGGTCCCTGTCCAGGTCAAGAACTCACCGGGAATCAGCACTAGCCCCTGTTTCATTTTACAACTCAAACAGTTCTTTTATTTTTTATCCAATACATACATTCATACTTTAAATTCATTGACATTGAATAAAAATTTATGAAAAATTATTCTTTGACATTGTTTATTCAAATTATATATATATATATATATATATAATGTAGTGTAAGGGAATATTCTTTTCTCTTGAAATTTTCTTGTATGTAATACAGTTAGAAAGAGGAAAAGAAAACAGATCAAATAATGTAATTTGAAAAGTAATACATTATATAATAACATACACTTGTTTTTCATTATTTTGATGTATGAGATGTGGTTTTCAGCTTTGAAGATTTTATTATTAATTTTGATGTTCGTAGTCCTCAACTGGAAATTTTTATTGGTAATAAATTCAGATCCATTCTTGATAGGCCCAGCTTCCGCAACTAACTTTTAGGTAAACAAGATAAACTAATGTCAGCATTTTTTTTTTTAAATAAAATGATCCTGTACAGGATTTAAATATTATTTACTGGCTTTTTTTTAATTGATAACAAAGATGAGCATGGAAAATCCGCGAGTATGATTATATTATATTTTATTATATAATTTAATGTTATGATGAAAATTTTACTATTTAATTAATGATTAACTAATGTTAATCTTTTAATATCATACATATATATATATATATATATATATATATATATATATATATATATATATATATATATATATTAATCTGTACTAAACAGATGAAATGAATATAATATTTATTAAACTAAGCTAACAGATAATCAGGTTTACTTATAACTCGAAGATTCTAATTTTATTTAATCAATATTTTAATTAAAATTAATTATCAAATTGGAAGTATATCACTCCTATTATTAAATTAGATGAGAATCAATTATGGTGATCATCTCGTATCTATCCAAGAATAAAATAATAAAAATAATAATTTATTCCCATAATATATTACTATAGCTCTATTTTTAATTATCTTTTTATATTAAATATTAAAGGTATAATCTAACCGCTAGACACTAGATTTAGTCAAATAATTATTTTAGACACACTAAATTATTCTCTTATTTATTTATTTGAGCCCAGTAATTTCCACGATATAATTAATTATGAGAAAATCTTATCTAAATTTGTGCCACAACAATTTCAACTCACTATCTCCAATAATTTTTTTTTTCTTTCCAAAAAAAAAAAAAAAAAAAGAGCATTTGTGTCCACACCAGATATAATAGAGCATTTTGAGCTAAGCTAGCAATTTTAATAATTATTAACTGTTAATAGTTGTCATGTGCTTAACTAGTGATTCATCGATCGTTAAATTTAGCAACGTTTCATGATCTGTTTTTTCAAATAAGAAATAATATAAATATTATGTTATCGAGATTTTAAATTTAGTCAAAATAATATACGCAGTATGAAAAGTCATTACCAAATGTACATAGCCATTAAATAAAAATATGTTTTTATTTATTAATTGGGTGTATAAAATAATTGCTTGCAATTTACGTTTGAAATAATTTTCCCTTCTTACAAGTGACACGTGCTTTAATGTGTTTTCGCAATTGGACTTTGTAGTGGTCCTAAATTCTTAATTCTGAAACGACAATTCAAAATCAAAGGTGGCCGAGCAGGAGGCAGGCAGCCTGCTAATTCGAGACTGAAATTTTATGGTAAATTTGGACTCTATTTCTTCCCCCCCTTCAAAAGTTGGACCATTCAGATTCCAAAATCTGCTTTGTTTCGTTATTTTAATGATGTCATCTTTGATTCAATGTTCTATTTTCTCATTTTGACTCATCACATCAGCAATGACAAAATCTCAAACATTTATATCCACCAATGTGTGTACATGTGAATGAAGACACAGCGTAAGTGATTTTGTTTCCTTTTTTTTCTTGCAAGAAAATTCATATGCCCTTCGTTTACTGGAAATAACTTTTAGAGAATATATATATATATATTTTTTTACAATTTTTTTATGTTTAGGATGTTGATGAACGGGGAAAAACTAAGTTTTTTTAAAAAATTAAATATTTATAATTATTAATCTATTAATCGTTGATGACCAACGCCACTAGTTACTGATCATAGCCAACTACCACAATGAGTCACTAGTTACTATTAATCAGAATCACTAGTCACGATGACTCCCACAACTTACTATTTTTTTTCATATTTAGTAATAAATTTAAATATTACATTTATGTCATTTTACATATTTTTATAGTTTCATAAATTATAAATTTCAATATTTTTCAATTAATTTCCGTCAAACAACAGAAAAATGATGGTTTAGTCTTTACATACACGTGTATGGATGTGCATAAATATACTGCTAATTTTTCATCAAGAAAATATGAAATTTTGAAACGCAATTCCGTCCATTTTCTTGAAATAGCTAAATACTTCCATTTTCTTCAACGTGGAAACTTGATGTGGACATATATTATATTCTATGCAAAAGCAAGACACGTAATTGAATAGATGAGGAGTTAGGTGGTTTATGAAATTTACGTTGGGTTTCAAAGATGTTTACGAATTAAATTTATAATAGCGATTTATAAAAAACTATAAACTCAATCAAACTAACTATTATAAAATTTATGAATGCAGTTTGATTCTATTTAGACAGTTTATGTAATCTATGAACATGTTTTATATATGTGAAAAAAAGAATTTGCATCCTTTTTTCCTCGAGAATGAAGTTAAAAATTATATTTATTTAATTATTTAATATTACTTTAATTTTCATATTTTAACTCTTGAGCAAATCATTAAATTAAGCAATTTATATAGTTTGAATTCAAACGTTAACACTACTAATCACGTTTTTTTATATTTATACTAAAATAATTATCAAGCCTATGTTTTTTTTAAAGGAATTATCAAGCATACGTATAATTTGCAATTAAGGTGTACTAATGCATTTTCCATTAATAACTTTAAATTTGTATTTGTTTTATTTTATTTTAGTTACTATAATTTAATAGATATAATTATTAAAATATAATTAATATATTAATTAAAAATCAAAAATAATTCTAAGTCTAAGCCTTTTTTTTTTCTTCTCGAAAGAATGTCACATAATTATAAGCTGCAGGTTAGGTCAGGCTTCTTTGATTTAGTGGACCAAGGAAGCCGCCCAATGTGAACCTCACTTGATGTTTCCTCTTCACATGAATAAACAGGAACTTTGAACATTGGGCTAGGTTGCTAACACTATATATATACAAGTAAGATATCATAAGCTCAGCAGCAACGTTTTTTTAAACTAGTTTCTTTAAAGTAATATTGACAGAATGGCTAGAGATTTTCTGAACTACCTTGTCCGCTGCTTCTTGTTTGTTCTTTTATTTCTTGGCTCAAAAACACAAGCTCGACCATTGAATACCTTGGAGTCTCATGGTCCTAGGGTTCGGGACAAAGGTTTCTTTGATGGATTGTTTCTTGGTGCCATTAAGCAATCAGGACCAAGCCCAGGACAAGGGAATAGGTTAACTGATTCTCGGAGTTTTGGAGGCATTAATAAGGATGGTCCTAGCCCTGGACAGGGACACTAGCGGGTTAATTATGAATTACTAGTTAGTTGTATTTCTTAATTAATTATTACATTGAAATTTGGAATTGCTATATAGAATTTACTATGAAACCCGTTTTGAGTAGGACTAATAATATCCTTTTTTTTTTTTTTTGAAAAGATATATTGTGTAATATCATGGTAGCAATCTCGCATATTAATGTGTAATTAATATCAATATGGTAATTAAGTATATATGTATTCAGTACTTACTGGGTGTGAGTTTTAGTAGTTAGAAGACAGTATATGCTTATCCTTTGTTTGGAAGGGAGTTTTTTTTTTTGAAGCAAGAAAATTAACTATGAAAAATATATAGAAAAAGATATTTTTCCTTGTTTCGGAAATTGAAGGAATATATTTGAAGAAAGTATTTCATTTATTTTCCACTATTCACTCAATAATAAATATAATAAAAACAACTATTTTCTTATAAAAAATAATGCTTTTTTAGCAAAAAATAACCTATGTTAGTGAGGGCAAATTAAAAGTTGAATGTAATAGCCCAGACCTATTAAGATATTGTCAGCTTTGGTCCCATGAGCCCGCACGGTTTTGTTCCTGGGCCAGCGAAATCACGCCTGATAGCCGAAAACACGTCTTGGCATCCTAAGGCCTATCACCTTATATTTACATCACTTCCACCTAGTGCGTAGTCGATGTGAAATTTACCTAAGGTGTTTGTGCCCCAAACCTAGGATGTCACGTTGAATACATGAAATGATAATTGACTTAAAATTATCATATTTTTATGGATAAATAAAAAGCAAAATTTTGGGACCTTTCAAATAATAATATATAAAATAATATTGATATTAAATTAAAATCAATAAAAATTTAAATTAACACATCAACTATCGATAATAATAAGTTAACCGATGGGTGTTCGATGTATTTTTAGTTGTGAAATCTAGTTGTGAAATCCTTGATAACAAAAATAAAAGAGCCTTTGATAGCAAAAATAAATAAAACTTATATAGATAAAATAATCATATATATAGTGGTGATATATAATATATAATTTATAATTAACATAGGACAAAACTTCTGCAATATGATTATAATTCCTAATTAGATATGATAAAAGTATAAATTAAAAATTTTAATTAGCATAAAATTTCTCAATTAGGGATTTTATTAAATTTACATCTATTAAATTTAGAGTTATTTTGTACATAAAGATTTTTTTATTTTTTTAATAGTTTTTTATTTTACTTTGACCTAATAAAATTTAATTTTAAATATGCAAATAATCATTTATATTTTTTCAACTAACAAAATTAAATTCCTTAAAAATATTTTTATCAATTCATAAACTTAATAGAGTTATCTTTGGCAATTTCAATATTCCTTATTTCAACTTCAATATATATTATAGATTATGGATAGACATAGAGATAGATTAGTCAAGATTGAAAAAAAAAAAAAAATGCAAAAGCTTAAGGACCCATTTGGTTTAGGGGTTCATATTAACTTATATACGATAATGATTAACATTGATGAATCTTGATATTTAGTAAAACATTGGTAGCGGACCAATTGATGTTATAATATAAAATGACCATTAAAAATATAATTTTTTAATATATTATGGTGTATAATGTATTTTTTTTAATTTTAAGGTGAATATTATTTTTTATTTTATTATATTATATAAATAAAAATATTAATTAAATTTTTTAAAAATTAAATTTGAATAAATTTTATTATATTTAAATAATTGTAAATAGAATGATGATAAAAATATTAATTAGTAGTTATCTTATTCATGTCAAAAAAAAAAAAATACTAGTAGTTATTTTATGAACTTAATGCCTCAGTGAAGTCTAAATATAATATAAATATAAATTAATTGCCAATTAACATAAAAAAGCTCCATATTAATTAAAAATTTTACCGAACACATACAATTTAATTTTGATTATGAATATTCTAAACAAAATTGTTGGTTATTGATCACCAAGGTTTTTATTGATGATATTGAATGTATTTATCAAATAAATATGAAAACTTAAAAAATATAAAACAACTGAATATTGGAGTAGATTATTTTTCCAGTATAACCGAATTATGCTTGGTCCTTCGAAAGGTGAAAAAACCTCGGTCCCCTTTCGTTTCAAACTCGAAAGCAGAAAATAGAAATCCCGCAGGGAACATAGTCCACAGCGGGAATTTAAGAAATTAAATCAGCAACAGATCTCCCGCTCTTCCTTCCTCTCTCTTTCGGTGTCGGTAAAAGAAAATGGGGAGCTCATCGAAGGACGACGCTGGCAGCGATGGCGAGACCTCAAGTGGAGACGCTCCTCCTTCCAATTCTGGAGTCTTCTCCGAGGGCGAGCGCGTCTTGGCCTATCACGGTCCTCGCATCTATGAGGCTAAGGCATTATTCTCTCTCTGCGCTTATCTTGAGTTCTTATCTGCGCTTATTCAGTTAATAACTAAGTTAAATTGGACTTGTTCATTGCCTACCGCTTCTATAAATTTGAAGTTTACTGTTTAATTTTGATTCATGATGTTATGATCTGTTTATTTGCTGAGAATCCTGATATATGGAATGGAACTGAGGTCGATAGATCGAGTTCAGTGGCTTGTCACTCAAGGTCGTGAAAAGCTGGTTGTGTAAATTAGGGTTTATAGTGTTTGAAATGTTAGTGTTGGAAAAATGCAGTGGTGTGCTTTCTTTTAAGTCGAGACAGCGTAATTATATGTGACATCGTGTATTTGTATTTGTGAATACAGCCTTGTAATTCATGAAAAGGTCGTAGCATCGTTGATTGTTCTATGGTTGTGCTATTGCTTGTATAGTGTCCTTGATTTTGAAGTTGCTGAAGAAGTCATTTGGATTCACTTAGATGCAATAAATAATATCTGCCTTAAAATTCAATTTCTATTTTATTCTCTGAGATATTTTCTTTTACAGTTGTACCAAAAAGTGTATATCCTAGGATTTCCTTTGTTTTATCGTTTTAACTTTCTGTTTTTATCCTATATGCTTTTGAATTTAGGTTCAAAAAGCTGAGCTTCGAAAGAAGGAATGGAGATATTTTGTTCATTACCTTGTAAGCTATTCTCTTATTTTACCCTTCTTGAGCGTTGCTTATTTTTATAAGGTGCTTTGTTTGGAAGCATCTTCCTATTATAGCTGCTAACAGTATTCTGTCTGGCCTAACAGTTTTTTGCATGCCTAAATCACTAAATTCACAATTATAGTATGACCTTGTTATTATATTGAGTAATGTGCTATTTTCTGTTTTACAGGGTTGGAATAAAAAGTGAGTATGCCTTCTGCTCTATTTTCCTACTATACTTTTGAGCTGAGATTTTGGAACTTAATGAGGGACAGAGTGCATGATTTGAAAGGTTATTTCTAAATCTTTTTCTTAGTTTCATCTAAATCAGTATGAGTTGTCTTAAGAGATCCTCTGACATGATTTGCCATCATCTGGAAGTTTTCACCCTAATTCTACAGTGTTTGGTAAACTCACAACTACTCCCTTCTGAAGGGGTAACAGAATATCAGAAAGTTTTAACACGTGGTGCAACAGCTGCTATGTATTGCTCAGCCCGCATGACATAAAGAGAAAAGGAGAGAGGGGAAGAAAAAGAAAAAGATAAAAGGGGGGGGGGGGGGGGGGTTGAACATTAAAAAAATACCTTGTTTTCATGAAAATTGCAAGTCTCATCTGCAAAATGGTTTTTATTCCACAGGTCATGCTATTTCTTGCATTTATTCTGAGGGTTGGCCAAAAGAGGTCTTATTATAAGTTCTGTGTTTTGTCTTTAGGTTAGCTTTCACAATTTTTATTGTCAAAAAGAAACTTTTGAGATTGCAAACCAATATATTAAAGTTCTCATTTGCATATGCTAGCTGTATATGCCACATGTTATGCTTGCATTAGTGCCAAATAGTATTTATTAGAACTGCATATAAAGTTGCTATGTTTTTGGAGAAGAAAGAATTAAGGAAAATGGTTCAAATTGGATAATTCTGGAGATAGGATACATAGGCAGCTTTTGAGATAATTGAATGAAATCATGGTATTTAAAATCTTTAAAAAGTTGCATATTGACAATTCTGTGTCATATATTGCTGCCTTCAGTAAATCACCAAATATAACAATACATGGAAAGAAAAAGTACTATGTTCTATTTTTGTACTATCAATGTTTTTTTTATTTTTTATTTTTTTTATTTATAAATTTTTTCTTATTTTTATATATGGTTGTCAGAGTTCTTTACGATCAACAAAGAAACAGTTGTCCCCTTACTTTGATTATATATGGCTTATGAATAAGACTAACCATCTGTTGTCGGACACACACATTTGGATATCTGAGAATCCATGTTGAATGGGATAATCTCCTGTTGTATTTGAAAATTATAACGCTTAAATGAAATTAGGTAGTTAAATGCAAAAGAAATGGCAAAGAAGTTTATGTTGCCTACTACAACTAAGAAACTTCAGAAAAAAAAAAAAAAGTTCAAGTAGATGAGGACTACCACCAAAGAATGTTTCCGATGCTCCTCTTGTATGTCAGTTGGTTGACCAGCTGTTAAGGATTGAATGAGATTTCTGATTTGAAGCCTTCTTCTATTTATTTATTTATTTATTTATGTACAGTATTCACAGTCTCGTTCTTTAGAAGCAACTAAACTATTTTAAAAGTTCAATTTTACTATAATCAAAGGGTGGCCCAAAACTTCTATATTTTGTTTGGGGAAGTTTTCTTTAATTAATAAGCATGCCCTTTTCTGGAAAGGTATACAATAATCATGTCTGTGGCTTGCACATATTGCCAACAGTTGGGATGAATGGATAGGCCCAGATCGATTATTGAAGCATACTGAAGAGAATGTGATGAAACAGCAGGCTCTCGAGAATAAACAGGGTGTTGATAAGACATCAAAGCTTGGACGCTCAGCACAGACTAAGCCAAAAAGCTCTACTGGTTAGCTTCACTTTATATTTATCTATTTAATAGTTGAGTTGAGTGTGATGCGAAAATTGCTAATTATGTATTTCAACCTCAAATGGCAGTCTCTGCTTGATCCCATTCATTTTGCATTACCGTGTCTTTGTTACTTGCTTAATGAGAAACTTTTCTTCCTCCGGTGTTATCTGGGAGAATAAATTTACTGATTCTCAGGTCAATGAGTGTACATGTTCGCTCTCTCCTTGCCTCTCCCAATTTCTCCATTGCAGTGATTCTTGTCTCCTTTTTTTTATATGAGAATGTACATAGGTTGCAGACTTTTTTGGCTGTACTTGCAAAAAATCGGAGATGTAATTTTCCTTATCCTTAATATATCAAAGTGTTCATAGTTATAGATGTATTCACTTTCAGAATGTTTAACATGGTCATTATAGTAAACACATCTGCTTTGGTTGATGATCTTGTGGAGTCTCCCTCTAGAGATATTCACTCAAAGTCCAGTAATTTGTGGAAGACAGGAATATTACCATTGATATGCTTGTCAATCATGCTAGTGAATTGGAGATTTGCATATTCTGATTGCCTAACCTTTGATGATTTTTAACTATGTTTTCTATCTTTTTCAGAGTTTAACTGCCTTTATTATTACAAGTTGCTAGCATTTTTAACTGTTTTAACTTATAATTTCCCAGTTTAATTTTATTATTTGTCAATTGAAATAATCTATTTTGCATTATAAAGCTCTTGGTGCTTTTTCTTGATTTTGGATCATGGTTATTTAGTTGTGTTCAATTAGAAATGTTTTCTTTGTCAAGTTTGCTGAACTGTGGAAGTACTTGGTGTTAGTTGAGATGGTAAATAATTCTGTCTTATTAACGTTACTCATTTTGATTTTCCAGATGCAAAAGCAGATAAAGAAGACCAGAAAAACAATGGTCTGTCATTTTCAAAAAGTTCTGTTTTTTCATTTTCCCTTATTTTCTTTCTTGAGTTTAGTTGCTATTCTTTATCATCTTTATTTTCTATATGAGGTCCTATTATATTTAAGTGGTCCTTGTAATTCTTATTGTTAGTAATTCTAGTTTTGTTTTGGTCATTAATTTGTATAGTGAAGGTCCCATGAGAATCTTAGCACCATCGATTCCTAACTTATACTGTATTGTTTAACATGCAATTCTCTTAAATCGACCATGTGGCACTTTTAGGTCATTTTGATTTCCCAACTTATGGGGGCATACATGAGTATCTCACAGGGAACAACAAATATGAGTTATTTAGGATTTTATACATTAAAATCTTTCCTGGTTAACATACTTTGCAGGCATCTTTAATATTTATGATTTCCTAGTGTTTATTATCAATCCTTTCTAAAATTATAATGACAAAGAATTTTGTTTATAAAGCATAAATTTTTTGTTTTTTGCAGTGGGAAAAGGGAAGAAGCGGAAGAGTGACTCCGGGATTGAGGTGTGTTTTCCAGCATACTGCTTTTTCTGTTTTGAACTATTTGGAGGATGCAATGGTGTTCTCATGCTATTATGTTGCATACCTCATTTTTCCTGTATTGTACTTCTTTCAGATAGACCTATCTGAAATATTTATGCAACTAGGGATGCTCGTGGCTAGTTTTCTAATAGCTGTACTCACCCTGCCAACTTAAATATATACTTGTCGGATTTACCTACTTTTGTTTCTATTTTTATTTTCATTATGCCAACAAAACAAAAAAATACATTCATAATTCAAAGTAACTATAAAATTTGAGATTCACCACCATAAATGGAAACAAAATAAGAAGAAACATCAATTCAATATTTTCTTGATCTTAAACATTGCACGCATGCTTACCTTGTGGCTTATACACCTTTCATTTCGGAATTTCAAATGTTTTTTCGTGTTCTTCTAAATCTAATGAAGATTATTTTGTATTGTTAATTTTAGAAGGATAATTTATCTGCTGAAAAGCTTGTCAAGATCCAAATTCCATCAACACTAAAGAAGCAACTTGTTGATGATTGGGAATTTGTCACCCAACAGGATAAGGTATATATCAATGACATCAGGGACTTTTAGAATCTCTTTTATTCAATACTGCTATTGCACTCATATCATGACATAAGATGCATGACTGCATTCATACAACTTAATACCTTTTTCTTATTCCTACGATTACATCTCTGCATACAACCTGAAAGGAGAATACTATCGTATACTTAACCTGTAAGTAAACAACTCTTTTCCTGCTGTTTCTGCTTTATATATTTAAACCTTGTGAAACCCTTTGGTCATCTCTCCTTCTCCGAGAAAATTTCAGCCCCATTCTTTATGACTCTTCCATTGCCTTTCTACTTGAGTTATTTCATGCTTATTAAAGTAATTAAGTCATAAATATGTGCGAAACAACATTCATGAAATCAATGACTTGATGCTTGTTACAGAATTAACTTTATTGAATTTCTGTCTTGGTGATATGAATTATTTCTTTACTTGATATTAACAACCAGACAGCACATCTGTAACTCTCAACCCTTAGTCCCAGCTAATTTGTTGTTTCTTGATAATCCTTGCTGTTTGGTTCTATATCTCTATGATAATGCTCTTTTGATTACTGAGAATGGGACACTGGCACTGGGAATAAATCCTTCATTCCCTCTCCTCTAGTATTTGGAAACTTGGTATGAAAAGTCAATGAGAAATCAAGATTGACATTGTGTTTGTACCCTAATTTTCATTAAAAAATTGGTGTGACAAGTGATAGAAACCAAAAATGGAAACTGTGTAGGATGTTATGGCTAAGGTTTGGAATTTGTCATTGAAATGTTCCAGATATGTTTTGAGAGAGTTCTGCCTATGACCTACACAAAAACTCATAAACCTTAGCCTAAGTAGTGCCAATCCTGAAGAAAACAGAAGGGTTGTGATATGTCGTGGTCAGCATAAAACTGCATTCAGATCCTTTCGACTTGAGATTTTTGCCAGAAAACAGTTTGTTATTTCACAAAGAAAGGTTTTGATTTTGATTTTTTTGGTTAAGTATCACAATCTGCAAGCGAAAATTGAGCAACTTACTTCCCTCTTATCAAATTTTTTTTTTATTCATGTTTAAATTAATTTCTGTTGCCCTCCAGGAGCATGATTGTATTCAATAGATCTTCTTCAACACATTATTATTGTGCACGTATTTTTCTGTAAGTTAGAATCTGAATTGTCCCCACTTTATGCCGTTTCTTTTTCCTGCAAGTGTATGGAATTATATAAATTGGAAGCTATATGCTACAAATCTGTATAATGTTTCCTTTTTCAGGATAAAGTGCAATAATGATTTGCAAAAATGATAACTTGAGTTTTTGTGAGTATATATTCTTATAATAATATAGTCTATTTGATGGGATTTGTTTTTTGGTTGCAGCTTGTTAAACTTCCACGATCACCGAATGTGGATGAAATATTGACAAAGTACCTGGAATACAGGTCTAAAAAGGATGGCATGTAAGTTCTATTTTAGTTCCTGTTGAAATTGCATGAATCAACTGTAATTGAATTCATGTCCTGGCACTTGTGCTTCTGAGCCTATGCAACTATTTTTATAAATTTACATCTGAATATGCCAAAATCCTGGTGTGACCCATTCTTGAATATATGGTTTTTTTGACTTCCCCACGTTTCAATTCAATTGTCGGATAGTTCATTTATTTTGAATATAAAATTTCCTATGAATACTTCGATAGAATATTCCCCACATTTCAATGCAATGGTTGTTTTAGATTGATGATAAGATTAGCATGTATTGGACTTTTAAATTCTAAATTTTGTCCATATTTGGAATTTTGCACATGTAAATGGATGTAAAAACATGCTTCTAAAAGAAAAGTATAAAAGGCTTTCTTATATTCTTGGTTTGCACATGCATATTGGCCAGTTTTAATTTCTCTCTCTCTCTCTCTCTCTCTCTCTCTCTCTCTCTCTCTTTTTTTTATTTTTATTTTTATTTTTATTTTTTATGTTTGCAACTAATTCACTTAGAGCTATTTCTCATGCTTGTTTAAGATGTGGGTTTGGAAATGCCTTAGTTTGCACTGATAATTGTGGTGTGGACTATTCTTTTCTTGACACAGGATGACTGATTCGATAGGAGAAATTTTGAAAGGGATACGTTGTTACTTTGACAAGGCATTACCAGTAATGCTTCTATACAAGAAAGAGCGGCAACAATATTACAGTTCTGTTGAAAATGACACGTCTCCATCAACTATATACGGTGCTGAACATTTGCTGCGTCTCTTTGGTATTCTCATAACTCTGATGTTATGCTTTTGTTTTTTTGAACAAGGGAGAGTAACAGTTCAATCAAGTTTCTTAAGAATTCTTTTGGCTGGTTTTGTTTGATGAAAATTAAACTGGTCAATTGTTAAATTTATCACAATGATGTATTTTGCTATTTCTGGAGTCAACTTCTATCATTTCTGGCTTTTGAGAAGCATTAGTATCTACCTCAAACCTTTCAGTTTTGTGCAACAGTTGATATCCATTTTTATTGCCTTTTGCAATGCAATCATATTATCAGTCTTTTCCTTCTTGAAACACAATTTGAATGCTCCTTTTTACTAGAAAATCCATTTTGGAAAAGGGTTTTTCTTAGGTGTGTAAGAAAATCCTTCCTGGCTTGAACTACAGATTTGACAGTCTCACATTGGTAGATGATTATTCTAATGTTGAACAATGTTAAAGAAATTGATTTTCCATTTTAATGAAGTTGCATGTGGGTAGTAGAACTCAGGTAGCAATTAACTTATTTGTTGATTGTGGAATCTCTCTCCTCATAACTGCCTCCTCTGACTCGCTCCCTCTCTTTATTATTAGAATTGTTATTTGTTTTTGGTTTTTAAAAGATGGGGATGCAGAATTTTGGAAGCCTAACTAAATACACTACAAGCCAAGAATCCAACCATGGGGTCAGTAGTAATAGCCTTCATGAGTTGGTGTGTTGTATTCCACAATTTCCTGTGGGTACATGAGCAGTCTTCCATATTTTTATTCGTATCGTTGACAGTAGATGATCTGCTTCTTTTAGTAATAAATTTTAGATTCAATATATTGTATAGAATTAGTTACATGCAGAAAATATATAGTTGTCCTTAAAGAGGAGTGTTCAACTTGTTCGCCACATTTTATACCAATTTTTTGTATTGCTTGATGTGATGCTAAAATAGTGTTGTGTTTACCCTCGGCACTAACAATTCATGGATGTGTAAGGAGTATGAATAACAAAATGATGCATTTTCAAATGAGAAAATTGAGATGGTATAAAATGTTTCTCAATAAAGATTTTCCTGATTATAGTTAGCTCAGAAATATTATCTTCACATACTTTTGCAAATTGTGTAGTGTTTCTCATATTTATTTAGCTTCTTTTTTTTCCCCTGCAGTCAAGTTACCTGAGCTATTGGCATATGTTAACATTGAAGAGGAGACATTAACGCGCATGCAGCAGAAATTGCTCGACTTTCTCAAGTATAGGCTCATTGCTTACACATTCAGTTAGCTTTTAATTTTTTTTTTAGATAAAACTCAATGCTAAGAAGTTCTGATTATATGCATGTTCACCCACTCATCTCTATATTGACTTGAATGCCTGAAACTGAAAGTTTGTCAAACTAAAAGAATATATTGGTTATGTAATGGTTTACATGGCTGACATCTTAGATCGGTCTCCTCGAGCTCATGAAATCACGAGTGCTATAAACTGAAAGTGAGTTTTAGTTTTAAAAAGCTGAGGTGATTCTTCCATGGAATGAGTTAATATAGATGTGTTCTACACTCTAGTAATCATCAAGTGGTAGTCTGTTTATTAAACATCCTCTCACAAAAATCTCTTAGAAATTTCCATCATGGCAATAATCTACAAAACAAAATTCTGGGACAAATAAGTTGTTTTTCTTCTAAATAGATGCTTCTGTTGTCCAATCTAAATTGGTAATCTCTTTGATGCCTTGCAGATTTCTGCAGAAAAATCAAAGTACTTTCTTCCTTTCAGCATATGATGGATCTAAAGGTTCTGAAGGCAAAGGCAAAGGAAAAGATGAGTGAGCAGTTGCCCAAGTGCTCTACCTTATCTGTTATTCCTCCTATCATCAGTAGGTGAAAAATGCTGTGGCAGATCATTTGCCTTGTCATCTGCTGATTTAACTCAACAGGGAGGTAAAACATCTAATTGTTGTTGTAACAATAGCATTGGTTATTCTTTTCAACTTCAGGGAAGGGATTTTTAGCAATTTTAATGAGGGTATGTGCAGTTATGAGGGATCTTATTCTTATTTAAAATAACTTGTAAGGCTTAACTTCATTTAGCTGATTGAAATGTGCACGAAACGATATACTTAACACTGATGTAAAATGCGCTACATAATTCGAAAAAATGTATTCTACGCATCTGCAAAGTTGAAGAATTGATAGTATCATTAGACATTAGTATCTGCTTATATTTCAGCTGATTAACTTGGGTAGTTGGTTTGCATGAATAAATCGGAAATCAATATTGTTGATATTGTATTTAATGCTATTCATTTCATAGAGAGGAGAAAATACATTCAGCTTTTGCCCCGCAGGCGTTTGATGATATTATTATCAGGATTCTGATTTCTGAGGGTAAAACCTTTATTTCAGTTTTAGAGCTTAAGAAGGGATGACATTATTATCATCCTTATTGCTGTTATCAATATCTGCTTCATTCGAGCTTGCTTCCTGCCACATCAAGCACGAACCTATACCTCACGTCATTCCTTTCCATTCTCTCAAATGCCTTGTTCACATAATCCACCTTTACTAACTCAATCATTGATGACAAACTGTTCTCTACCCAAAATTCCAGTAGTTCCTGCATATCTTCTATGCTTCCAACGAAGCTCCCTGATATATTTTTCTTCCCTAGATGGTGACACAAAAATGAAGACTTAGTTACAAGCATTTCAGTGTTAAAAAACAGGTACGAATGAGAGTGACATACCTGTACTTAAGTTAGTAGCAACAAACTGCAGTGGTTTTGGAGCAGCCCCTACTATAATAAGCTTCCCGTCAAACTTGAGAAGTGAAATGTAGAAGTCCAAAGGATGCACAGCAGGTACAGTATCAAGGATGTAATCAAGGCTGTTCGCAGCCTTCTCCATTTCGCCTGCCTCGGAGCTCACCAGAAAAGCATCAGCACCTAAATGCTCTAAAGCCTCTTCCTTCTTTTTCTCTGAAGAGCTTATCACAGTCACATGATGCCCCATTGCCTTGGCAATAAGCACACCTAAATGACCAACACCACCTAGACCCAGAACACCTGCATTCAAAGCCTTATTAGACCCTTTGAACTGTTTCAAGGGACTATAGGCTGTCACTCCAGCACACAATAGTGGGGCTGCTTGCTCTGGTGCAAGCTTGTCTGGTATTCTAACGACAAACCTGCATTATTTGTCCCCAAATTAGGTTTAAACTTAATAAAAGCTTTAAACCTTTGTTTGGTTAGGAAAATTATTTTAAATTTCATATTTTCCATTTAGTATGAATGGAACTGTTTATTTTACTTCCAGAAATTCAATTTTGTAGAGGCGATGAACAAATCAACTCGTTTGCTGGACTTACTCACCTCTGATTGACAACCATAGCAGAAGAGTAGCCCCCCTGAGTGATTCTCCCATCTTTGTCTATGGCATTGTAAGTAAAAATCCTTTCGTTGCAATATTGCTCCATCTTGGACTTGCAGGTCAAGCATTCCCCACAAGACCAAATTATGCACCCAACTCCTACAATATCTCCGACTTTCAATTTCCTTACTTCTGGTCCTAGTTCTACAACTTCTCCTACCACTTCATGCCTTCAAATAAATCAAACAAGCAACAAAAAGTTCAATAGAATTTTAAAATATACACCTACGTATTTTTAATATTTAAGATATATACCCTGGGACTAAAGGGTAGCTTGTTTGGTAAAGCTCGCCCCTTGCCTGATGAAGATCAGTATGGTCTACCCCAGAATACAAAACCTTCAACACCACATCTTCTGCCCCTGTTTTCCTGTTCATGGGGAAAATTAATTAAGAGATAGATCATCAGTAGAAAAGCAGACGAAGAGAGAGATAGAGAGATCATAACTTCATAAAACTGACCTAAGAGTGAATGAGTAAGGTGAAAGATATCCTGATGAATCTCTTGCCGCCCAACCAATGACTCTTCTCCCCTCCATTTCTGTTTTCTTCACTTAAATGGACTGCAATGATGAGAAAGTACCATCTAATATACTTATGGATGCTTCTTTTTGGGGTATTTATATCCGAAACAGAGTTCATGATCATGGCCTTTTTACTATGCTATTCTTATTTAATATTCATATATGTTTTCTGTTAAAAGTGTATAATACTATGTTTCGGTACAGAGCATAAAACAGACAAAGGCTGCTGTGGATAAGCCAAATTATTAAAATAGTCCTGGCTGCGTTGGATAATCGAACATTTACATTAATCGGACGAAAGCAGAAATTTAAAAATATTACATAATAAATGGCGGTGAAAATAAGAATTAAACTCATGACATTTAGTGATGAAGACTTCCGTCTTAACCATTAGGTTAAGAATTTATTCACTGTCACCAAATATTTTAATTTTTATTCTTTTGCTTTCATTATTTGCCCTCTTAATTAAAACCTTTAAATTATCATTGATTTTTAGTTTGAACTTTATTTGTCTATTTTTTTTTTATCAAATCAAATGATTTCACCAGTCCGCATGGCGAATACTATTCCATTTTAAAAGCACTGAAAATACTTCTTCTTTTATTGAGAAAAAGCAAGGTGTATAAAATAATTATACATATAAGATAAGAAATATCATATAAAAAGATTATTTACTTACTAAAATCTAAAACCATCAAATTTTCAATTGTTCAACCAGTACAGTCCTCATGCATTTTTTTGTCATCGCACACGTCATGGTTCTTCAACCTTTTTAGTCTGATTTCGCCGGCTACTTCAGGTTTTACTAATAGTAATAGTCAAACTAGTAAAATAGTAATTTTTTCCCAAAAAAAGAATATTATTTTTTTGAACAATAAAAAAAGAAAGAATATTAATAGTAATAGTTCAACTTAAATTAAAACTTGACTTGTTTACAGTAGTCGAGTTTACTGCCACTGGGCTTATCTACTGGCTGTAACTTAAAAAATGTTTGAAATGCCGTTGCAGTTAGATGGGCCCAAAACTTCTAATTTCGCGTGGCTGATGATGGTGCGGGTCAATTACAAGCCTCGGGTCATGAGCACATGGTGTTGGTTCTATTGCCACACTCTCAGTTCACTCTCTCTCGACATTTTTGATTTAGTCTCTATAATTGAATAAAAACCAAAGAATATTTTGCTCAAAAGTTTCTCAGTTGATTATGGTGATGATGATAATCAGCTGAAATTCCAAATTTAACATGGAAACCGCCGCTCTCCGTCACGCAATCGCAATCGGCGTGACCGACTTCCCCTTGAGTCGCTCCAGACGGAGGCGAGTCAACTCGGTCAATCTTATCTTTCACCGAACTTCTCTTTCTTCCCGTTTTCACCTCAAATCCATATATCCTCCTCGCAAATCCTTCAATCCCCGTTACCAAACGCTCCGTTGTTTGGCGGAAGCTAAAAATCACCGAGATCATGACCTCCACCAGCACGACGATCACCCCCACCACCACGACGACGACCATGACCTACATCACCATTCCCATCATCATCATCATCATCATCATCATCATCATCGAGATGGCGTCGAGCTGAGTGGAGCTCAGAGAAGTTTTATTAGCTTCGCAAAAGCGGTGGGGTGGATGGACCTGGCCAACTTGTTGAGGGAGCATTTGCAGCTCACTTGTTGCTCCGCGGCCTTATTTGTGGCAGCTGCTGTTTGTCCTTACTTAATACCCAAGCCAATAGTCAAGCCTCTTCAAAATACCTTCATGATTATCGCTTTCCCTCTAGTTGGGGTAAATTTTTCAGTACTAAGTCATATATTTATCTATTCATCTTGTGTAATTTCAGTCGATTTTGATTTCTCTCGTTTTCTTTTTAAGTGATCAGAATTAGGATTCAAAGTCTCAGGGTCTATTTGGTTGGCTATTCTATAAATAGAAATCGAACGCAAATACTGAAGTAGAATTTCATTGCCATTTGAATTAAAATGTGTATAATAACCTTGAATATGAATTGGAATCAAAACCTCGGAATGGGATGTTTGTGATATCAGATTGTTCCTATTCCATTGCAAACAGAACTGATCCTTATTTGTTTTACTATTTGGACATTATGGGGTGTATATATGTGCCTATTGCTGATATCCCTTTGCCATCATTTTCAGATACAGCAATTTAGGTAGGGGAAAATAACTGTTTATTTTTTTTGTGAACCTAGTTTCTTCGACCCTTAACCACTGCACAAGGATGGGCTTTTTATCATTTCATAAAAATTATTTCAAACTTTTTGCTAACTAATATGTAAAACCATATGCCACTCTGCATGTCAGGTCTCAGCATCTTTTGATGCTCTTATTGATGTTACTGGTGGGAAGGTAAATATTCACGTGTTGATGGCCCTTGCAGCATTTGCATCATTATTTATGGGCAATGCCTTGGAAGGAGGATTACTTCTCGCAATGTTCAATCTGGCTCATATAGGTGAATATTTGAAGCTAGTGTATCAGCAACAGTTACTTTTATTGCCGCACTAAATTACATAATCACACTCTTTTTATTGCAGCTGAAGAGTTTTTCACAAGCCGCTCAATGGTGGATGTTAAGGAGTTGAAGGAAAATCATCCAGCTTCTGCTCTTGTGCTGGATGTTAATGATGAGAAACAACTGGACCTCTCTGATTTGTCGTACAAAAGTGTCCCGGTGCATGATGTAAAAGTGGGCTCATATATTTTGGTCGGAACTGGTGAGGTCTGTGATGTCAAAGTTGTAATCTTATTTTTAAGAGAATGCTTGATTTTAGTTGCAACATTCCTGATATTATTGAGATTTCAGCGAGATAAAGAGATAATGAATCATCACTGTTGACTGTACTTGTCCTTGATTATCAAGCTATTGAGACTGCATTGTCACTTCTATACTGCAGGCCTGTGCCTGAGTATTCATGAAGCTGTGACTTCTTAGAGCAAGTCACTAGATTTTATTAGTTCTAGTAACTGAGTTCTTTAGCATCACCATACTTCCAACTAGGATATATTCCATTGCCTTCACAGGTTAATTCATGGTATGACAGTAAAAAATGTGAAATCGCTGAACCACTAGTTTCATAACTGGGGCTATTATCATGTTTAGGCCGTGCCTGTCGATTGTGAAGTTTTCCAAGGCAGTGCAACAATTACTATTGAGCATTTGACTGGTGAAATCAAACCTATGGAGGCAAAAGTTGGAGACAGAGTACCTGGTGGTGCAAGGAATGTGGATGGTAGAATGATTGTAAAGGTGTGTTATCAATTTTCTTGTGATTAAATTATTTTAGAAGTTTGTGACAAAAGGAAGTTGGCATTCCTTTTCTTGTTTTCTCGGCATTGTTCTATTCTGAAAAAAACTTTCTATATTCAGTGTAGAGTTCTGAATGAAGTTTTAATTACTTGTTTCAATATACTTTTATTTTTCACATATGACTTATGTTCTCTATTGTGCTGCTTTATTGACTATTATTATTTTTTTTATTTCTTCTGAATTTGATTCAGGCCACCAAGATGTGGAAAGAGTCAACATTGAACAGGATAGTAGAATTAACAGAAGAAGCACAACTAAATAAACCAAAGCTTCAAAGGTGGCTGGATGAATTTGGCGAGCGTTATAGCAAAGTGGTTGTGGGCTTGTCCGTTGCTGTTGCTCTGCTTGGGCCATTTATTTTTAAGTGGCCATTCATTAGCACATCAGGTAACTTGGATGATGATTTAATAGTTTTAGTAATGCTCTTTGATAATCAATCTTACTGCTTCTCTTGAAGTTCCTTATGCTCTTGATGATGTTCTCAAATGCATAATTCTTATGATAGCAACTGATTGTTATGTATGCTTTGCACATACTACTACTGATCTTTATGGGGCCTTGATGTACTTATGGTAGTTTGTCTACTCGTGAGATGATACGTAGATGTGAATAGATGATTCTTTGTAGTTACTTGTTCTATCTTTTTCCATATAAAATCTGTTGAGTTTTACTTCCTGAGTATTCCAAATTTGCTAGAGGATAACTTATTGAATATAGAGACATGATCTTGCAGTTTAAGTTTCTCAATATATATAGCTAAGACAAAGGAAATCTTGTTTTCCTGCCAAACGAAGAAAATGCAACATGGTTAGCAGAGCCCCTTTTGGCCATTCTGCTTTATCTAAAAGCATTCTGCTTTATAATCCAAAAAAGATTGCTGATTCAAACGTTTGCGGGGTGGGCAAAATTCTTCTGATTTTCTCTATGTCTAGTTTGAAACTGCCAAGTCGTTCCTTTTTGGCACTGCTTTTTTTATTTATCAGTTGTGTATTTCTGGCTTGATCCTTGCATATATAGTTCTCTCTCTCTCTCTCTAGATTGAATTCTTCAATGAATATCTAATGCAATGTTCAATATGAAAATATTCTTACTTCTGTCTTTTCTGGTGCTTGGATAACGATGCAGTCTGCAGAGGATCAATATACAGAGCGCTAGGACTGATGGTGGCGGCATCACCATGTGCCTTGGCTGTAGCTCCATTGGCATATGCCACTGCTATTAGTTCTTGTGCTAGAAAGGTACTTATCCTTAAGTACTTAAATCACATATTGAAATTTAAAAAAATATGAAGAAAGACTATCTTCAAAAGCTGAATCTGTACAAGTATTATTCTCCTGATACTGTTAACTATGTAACCATTTGGTAACTAAGTTGGAGTTTCTTATTCTATGTTATTCTGTTTGTGTTTTTAAATTTTTGTGTCGGTTTACTGGAATAAGACCATGCTAGGACTCATTCTTCATGAATCATCAGTATCTTATATAAAGATAAAACTAGGTTCTATGCATTTATTTTATGAAATAACCAAAGCACAAAGGACTACCTTATCTGAAAAGTGGAAGAAAAGAAATTGTCTTTTAAAAAAATAAAATGGTAGCAAAGACTTTTTTTTTCTTGTTTTGAAGCTAAAGTAGAACTGAAAACCTCTTGTATGGTAATCTTTGTCTAAAGGGAATATTGCTTAAAGGAGGCCAAGTTTTAGATGCTCTAGCTTCCTGCCACACGATTGCATTTGACAAAACTGGGACCTTGACAACTGGAGGGCTTATGTTTAAAGCAATTGAACCAATTTATGGACATAAGGTTGGAAAAAAGCATGCAGATGTCACTTCTTGTTGTACTCCCAACTGTGAAAAAGAAGCTCTTGCTGTAGCAGCTGCCATGGAAAAGGGTACCACTCATCCTATTGGAAGGTAAACTTGTTGAATATGTACATTACTGGTTCATTGCTTTTCGATGTGATCAATTAGGATTATTTTTCTGACATTGGATTCTAAGTTGAGCTTTTACAACTTGGGCCACAGCAGCTTTTAGCTGCAATTCATCTATCTATTGGGCTCACACATCTAGGCACAACAAAGGGGAAACATTGTTAGGTATCTTTACCCTATCCATCTCACGTGCCAGCTTATTGTATTTTGCCCTCTAAGAAGTTGGTGATTTTTGTACAATTGGGTGTTCATGAGCGAAGTTCTTTTTGTATTTCAGTATGTAATGAATTAAAGAGGTTCTTATTTAGTCAAGGCTACTCCGGTGTGGGGTATATACTTCTTAGAGATCATATAGTTTCATTCAGAATGCAATTCAGATATTACAGTGCTTGCAATTGATTCAACAAGCCCTCTTGTCTATAGAACCTCGAGAGGCAAAGGTTTTAATTTCAGTCTCTAATTGATGCGAGACATGACTGTGTTGGCTGTATTTGGAATTAGTTATATTTTCGTAATTTATCACTGAAGTTTTATTTGTTAACCATCTAAAATGTTTGATTCTCTTAAATGTCAACTATTTGTCGTTTACTTACAGTCATTCTTCTGCTTTTTGCAGAGCTGTTGTGGATCATAGTATAGGCAAAGACCTACCTTGTGTTTCTGTAGAAAATTTTGAGTACTTTCCCGGCAGAGGTCTTACTGCAACTCTGAACAACATGGAGGTACTTTGTTTCAAAAAATAATTTTAATGAGAAAGTAAAGGATTCATCTGTTTTTCTGGATTTAAATGTTTCTGAAGAAGCTTCTTGTCCATTATTCATTCTGTAATTTGCTAGAAGGTTGATCTTTATCACTTGCAGCATTAGCTCAAGTTTTTTATTTTTATAGTCAGGAGCTGGGAGCATCAAGTTGTTGAAGGCATCACTTGGATCTGTAGAGTTCATCACTTCACGTTGCAAATCTGAAGCTGAGTCAAGAAAGATCAAGGAAGCAGTTAATGCATCTTCTTATGGAAGTGACTTGGTTCATGCTGCCCTTTCTGTAGATGAAAAGGTAAGCTGTCATCCAATAGATTTAGTTATGCACATGATTTTTAGTGAGAATGGAATTGGAAATGAGGTCAATTTCATGCTGAATGTCCATATTAGTTGCAACTTAAATTCTAACCTGAACTTTTCCCGCCGGCAAATCAAACGGGAGCTCAGTTTGGGTCATTTATCATTATCATCCTAACCATTAGCTGAAATTACTGTTAACAGTTCTAAGGGCATGATATTGCCGCACTTCAAGTTCTGTTAGTGCTAATTCCAGTTGTTCCCATAACCAATAACCAAGGACAAACACCTAGGTGTATGTGAGATAAAGAAGGCATCGTTACCAATTGTTGGTTTGTCTTTGTACTTATTCAGCTCTTAAACCATAAACTTGAAGCAATCTCTTGATCTGCAAAACAGAAATTGGAATATTAGAATATCCAACATGCATTCTCTCTGCACTCTTTAATTGTTTTTATTTCCTCACAGTCCAAAGGATTCCTTGCATTTCCTGTAGTAGTTGATCACTTCGTCTGCTAATTCCTGTGGCCCCATGCAGAAACTTATTCCTGATATATTGAGGGAGCGGCCTACTATAGTGCACTCTGGTCAACTATTCCTTTCTTTATTTTTTTTTGTCACAGACGCAGAAAACAAATAGGAATTAGTTGAAGCTATTTCCTCCTTTAACCACACCCCCCCCCCCCCCCCCCCCCAAAAAAAAAAAAAAAAAAAAAAAAATTCACGAGTCATATATACATGATCATAGTTTTATGCCATAACCCATAAGGTTGTAATATATATGATTTATCAATCACAGTGTACATCATTCTTTTCCATCTCTTGATTTTCTTTGCCTCTATAAAACAGTAGCACCAAAAAGGGCAGTGGGCTGACTGTGGTTCAGCCATGATTTCGTGTTTTTACATAATAACTCCCTATGCAGGTAACATTGATTCACCTAGAGGATAGACCTCGACCAGGGGTTTCAGATGTCATTGCAGAATTACAGGATCAAGCAAGGCTCCGTGTTATGATGCTAACTGGTGATCATGAATCAAGTGCATGGAGAGTTGCAAAAGCTGTGGGTATCACTGAAGTTCACTGCAGCCTGAAGCCTGAGGACAAGCTCAATCATGTGAAGGGTATCTCGAGGGATATGGGTGAGCTCCACAATAAATTTTTTCATTATCACATTAATACATATGTCTTAGATTTTGGTAGCACAAGGACTAGTTGTCAATTTGATTAGGTTGATCTCCTTCAGTAGATTTGTTCCAGTATATTGACATCCATGCTTAGCTAGCTTGTATTTTACATGATAACCTAACCTAGAAATGAAGATATTACTAGTACTTGGCTCCCCCCATTCATCATGAAATTCTTATACAATGCCTAAATGCTATTATAAAAATATACAGGATATGTATAATCACACACATTATTTGCCACTGTTTTTTTTTTGACAAGTACTTTAAATATCTCCTTGTCTACACTCTTCCTGAGGTAGAGTGACAAAAAGCTCAAAAAATTTTGCATCGGTATTTGAATCAACAATATTTTCTTGTTCGTTTTTCCTTCATAGATATGATGTCAAGCAACATCTTTCCTGGAATGATCTGCAGTTGCAAGCTGCTCAAGTTATTCTTGTGAAATTTTGTGTCTTACTTTCTGACCTACTATGGTGAGATGAACAGATTTGGGGATTTGTTACAGGGGGAGGTCTGATTATGGTAGGTGAAGGTATCAATGATGCACCAGCACTCGCTGCTGCAACTGTAGGGATTGTTCTTGCACAACGCGCAAGTGCAACTGCAATTGCTGTTGCAGATGTCCTGTTGCTGCGGGACACAATATCCAGTGTTCCATTCTGTATTGCCAAGTCCCGCCAAACAACTTCACTGGTACTTTTTAGATTTTTTCTGACATACACTGGATTCTCGAGATCAAGTTGATGATTCTTTCTGACATACACTGTATTAATGATGCAGGTCAAGCAAAATGTGGCCCTTGCCTTGACTTGTATAGTTCTGGCCTCTTTTCCATCTGTTTTGGGCTTTCTTCCCCTGTGGTTGACGGTATAAATCCAGTTTTTATAACTTCTTCACTTCCCATTACTTTATCGTAGAGGGTTGATATTCTTAAGCCTTTTCGATATCAAAGATGTGTTAATAGACATCGAGCAACATTAGCTAACCAGATACTACTTGAAAATATTTTAATAGATATTAGTTAATAGAAGATTTCTTGGTAAATTGATTTCTTTTGTTTCAGTTTCAAATTTGTAGCTCATGATCAATTTTCATTTGTAAATGAATAGGTTCTTTTGCACGAAGGTGGTACGCTTCTCGTTTGCCTCAATTCTATACGAGCTCTAAATGACCCCAAGTGGTCATGGAGGGAGGACTTATGGCATTCTGTAAAAGAACTCAAATCTAAACAGATATCGTTGGAGAAAGAAGGCACAAGCTCAAGCAACATGCAGGCTGCATCTTTATAGCCCTCGCTCTGTTGTATATTTTGGTCTTTTCTTCCCCACTTAGAAACAGGAAATATCCTTCCAAAGTTAAATTTTGTGCAGCTCATTTCTGATTTTTAGATCTTTGTGTAAAGAGAAAGATTAAGAAATGGTGAATACACGACAACTGACAAGTCTTTTTTTCTCCAAAATTTCCCCCAAAATTGTAAAGAGCTCTCCTAACAACCGAATAAAAGTTTTTTTTTTTATTTATTTTAATGAAGAACACATTTTTTTGAACCTCTGAGGTACTTGGAGCGGGAAATACTCATGAAATATTTTTTCACAGTAATTTTTAATGCAATGTTTTAACTTCCACTGTGGCTGTTATTTGGCACCTTATTTGATGCTTTTACCCCCTTTCGTATGTCCAGAGGTGTTAGGAGGGTCCAAAAAAAGAAAGAAAAAAGACAAGGAAGCCATAAGAGTTTCTAATGGCTTCTTAGAAATAGTAAAGAAGACAGGATTTTTACCTGGACGAATGGATAAGCCTCGAAGGTTATGTTTCTCTTAACCCACCCCTACCTTGCCTAGGTTTTGCCGTGATTCTAACTACACATTCGTATTACAATTTTGAGTTGTATAAATCTAAAAAAATTAATCTTTGAAATTATACTATTTATTATTGCGTTTTATTTTTCCTTTCTCATATAATAATAATGAAAATTTTAATACTAACCGTTTTGAAATTTATATTTTTTTCCTTAAAAAGTCTCCCTATCTATCATAACAGGAACATTCCGCTCTATTGCAATTCGCTCCAAAAATTCAACCCATAAAAAAAAAAAAAAAGCCCGAGAGAATTGGATTTTTATATTTGGTTTATATGTCCAAGAGCCCAATTATGTGAAAGGATTGCTGCGGTTCTAAGAACCGCCGGTTGCGGTTCGGTTTCGATTTTAAAATCGAACTGAAAATTGATTTTTTCAATTACAGTTTAGAACCGAACGATTACGAATCTGATTTCAGTTTCTTAACAGTTCTAAAATCGATGGTTCCAATCGATTTTTTGGTGAATCGCATAATTGTAAAATAAAAAATTAGTGAACATTATTTTTTTAAAATTTAAATTTTAAAAATTTGTGAAATGATTTCTAAAGAAAAAAATACCCTTAAAAAAATTTAAAACACTTGAGCTTAATTTTTTTAAAAAAAGGCTTGAATTTAATTTATTTTTTTAAAAAAAAAGTCTTCAACTTAATTTATTTTTTGTTTGAAAAAATTGGATAATTTGAAGAATTAATTGACTATAATTTGAATAGATAATTGGAGACTGGACTTTGAAGAAATTAAAGAGAATAATTACAATTGGAATTTGAAGAAATTAATTGACAATAATTTATACAAAAAATTAAATATTGGACTTTGAAGAAATTATTTTGTAATATTTTAAACAATAATTTGTAAATGAAAATTGAAGAGATTGTAAAGTAGAAAATAATAAAGAGTAGAGATAATTTTGTGTAGCGGAATTATAAATGAAAATAAGCATTTATAATAAATTCAAAAATCATATTTTCACAAACACTCTTAAAACTAACCGTTATATAGTCGTTTATAATTATTAAGATAGGTAATTCCGAAATTTCACAAAACTATTTGAAAATTTATAAAAAAGGAAAAAAAAAAAAAGCTCTATTAGAATTGACTGAAACCGCTAATTCTAACCGCTGGTTCTAACCAGCTAAAAAAAAAGTCAATTCTAATAGATTCTTAAAACCGTTGGTAACACAGTTCCAAAATTGATGAAATCGGTTCTGATTCCCGCCGGATCAACTCGAAAGCTCAAGAAGAATAATCCCACTAATAACACAGTTAGCCAGTCAGAACAGGTTGATAAGAAAAAGCATAACAGAACAAAGTTGACTCCTTTTATTAATTATTAATGTCCGGCAGCCATAAGCAGCGAGATTTGCAGTTATGCTGCTTTTGAACTTGCACCCTCATAAGTCATATTAATTACCACAAAAATCCTAACATCAATATTACTGTTTGTAGATCAACTATAATTTGGTGTTTGCTCTGTAAGCGTGAAAACCATGTTTAACGTGAATAACATAGCCCCTCCTTGTTTTTTAACTCAAAAAGGAAAACGACACAACCATTACCATTTTACAATTACCAGTTCATAGTGCCAAAAAGTTCCCAGAAAAACAGAAGCCCAAAACACATTTCATAATGAGAATTAAGAAATAAGGAACTACTACTAAAATTTCAAGACTTCATTTTTTTTTTTTTTTTTTTTTTTTACAATTTTCCTTTTTGATTCATATTCTTTTGTTCCAAGTTTTAGTTGCCTGAGAAGAGCCAGGGCCAGAAATGGGTAAAGTTCCAAACTTTCTCATTCTCGTCTTCATCAAAATCAAACTTCCATATCCATGTTTTTTTTCCGTCTGTCAAAACATTCTTCATTTTTACCCATTTCTCTCTTTTTCTCTGTACAATGCCCAAAATTATTCCCTAAACAAAGAGAAAAAAAACAAAGCCCAGTTCTCTCTCTCTCTCTCTCTCTCTCTCTCTCTCTCTCTCTCTACTCTGTTCAATTTTCACCGACTCATTCTCACTTACTACTCGCAGTAACTAGTAACTACTCGATCTTACTAACCCCAACCCTATTCATTGCCACATTTCTAAAACCTTCTCCGCCCGCCGCCTGAAAACACATTCCAACATTAGCGCCACCGCTTCCTCCGCCTGCCTTCTCAATCATATAATTCCTTACCTCCATCCTAATCATCTCTTGCATCACCGCCATAAACTCTGCAGTAAACCCTACAAACCCTGTTCCTAAGCCACCATTCACCGCCCCCTGCTGTGGTTGCACAGATGCAGCCGGTGGCGGCCGTGCAGGTGGAGGAGATGAAACGTTATTCATTGGCGGCATCAAGGATATTGTGTTTGTCGCTTGAGTTGACTCAGCTACTCGGTTTGACACCTCAGAAGAGTCAACGCCGGGAAGCGATAAACAGAGCGAGGTGGGTGGGTCGTTGTTATTAGAAGACGATGTCGTTTCCACAGGAGGAATAACAGCTCCAGTTCTAGCTACAGGTCTATACACATGCGAGGAAGATAAAACAGGAACACTTGAATCGCTTACGTCAGATCCAGATGGACTACCAGGGCTCATATAAAGCCCTGTAGACACAGCCATACCAGAACCCGCACTCACCGATCTCTTTAACGGCTGACAATTGCCATCAAACGCACCACCATCTTCCGCCATAGACGAGCACTTTCTCTTCAGCGTCGAGTTCCAGTGGTTCTTAATAGCGTTATCGGTCCGGCCGTTAAGAAGCCGTGCTATGGTGGCCCACTTGTTACCAAAGCGAGCATGAGCACGAATTATAGTCTCATCCTCTTCCGGCGTAAACGCCCGGTGCTCAACCTGCGGCGAGAGCTGGTTGCACCACCGCAGCCGACAGGACTTACCGGACCTACCGGGAATAGATTTACTGATCAAAGACCAGTTTCTCGGTCCATGCTTTTGAACAAGCTTTTGTAAAGCATCGTCTTCCTCGGGGCTCCATGGGCCTTTGATCCGATCGACATCTTTATTAGTAACCGCCATAGAATTAGATAGAGAGACGGTCCTTAAGATCATAAAAATGGAGGTTCTGTGGAGAGAGAGAAGGCGTGACGAGAGGGAGAGAGGGGAATGGAGAAGATTTATAAGAGAGAGAGACATATATAAGGGAAGGAGATGGGGAACCGAAAGAGCCGGTGAAGAGGAGTTATGGAGCACCGATGTTTCGAGGGAAGCGGTTGGGTTAAGGAATACAGCTGGCAAACGGACACGCGTCACATCTTATTAGCACTGATTTACATAAGTCGCTCTCTTAACATCTCCGATTTGCTTTTCTTTCTGTGGACTTTTTTTTTTTAATTTTAAGCAGTGGACTCTCTCTCTCTCTCTCTCTCTCTCTCTCTCTCTCTCTCTCGTTGAGGAGCGTCTCTCCCACTCTCTATCTCTCTCTCTCTCTCTCTCTCTCTAATGATATTAAAGCGGTGGTTTTTTGCCTTAATTTTTTTTTGGTTGGGAGCGGTTTTTTCTTTGTTCTTTTTATTATTGGTTGCTCATATTAAATCAACGAAATTTTATTTCATCACAGTTCAAATTTTGAAATTACCATTATTAAAAATGCTTCTAAAATTTTATGCAGTGAAATTAAAATAGACTGTATCATCGAGTTAATTTTATTAATAAAAATTAAAATTTTTCAAATCTAAATAATCATTGTTAGAAATGTTTTATCTGAATACTATTGAGTCTAAATATGTAATACATGTACCGAAAATTAAAATTTAAACTTGCTAAGAATGAATAAAAATTGCTCTTGTATTAAAATCGTAAATTAACTTTCATTTTCTATTTATTGAATTGCATAAAATATAATGTGATATAATGCAATTATATACATTTTAATAATGATATAATATTTAAAATATATTTAATTGCGATAGATTACACTATTATTCATTAGCTAATTTTATAGTGCAATTTTGAACTACTTTTTTTTTTGTGAATTTTACCGCAGAATATAATTATGCTATTGGATATAAATAAAATAACAGAAAATAATGATTTTTTTATTTTTATCAATATTAGTTAACAGGAAAGTGAAAGTTAGTTAGTGAATTAGTCAATTAATAGCAGCTACTGCTTATTTTTCCTTGCAAGGGAAGTTGGAACTTATTAGTTTAGTTAATTAATTAATTAATTAGGCAACTGAAAGTTTATAGTATTATTAATATTGAGATAGACGAGGAAAAGGAGAGGGAGAGTGAGAACACGCACCTTAAAACAGAGTAAGAAATAGGAACTAGAATTTGAATACTAGCAGTAGAAGATAAAATTTCCATAATTGTTCCTTACTGTTTTGGAAGTTATAGAGACAAACAGAACCCTGATAACCATAATTATATCACGATAAAATTTGGACAGCAATCTTAATAATATCTTTGGATAAAGATCGTAACGGTTGGTTGGGTAAGGTTTTATGGACTTTCAACTTTGACTGAGCCATGCCAGCCTGTACACCATCTTCTTATGCCATTTTTATTACTAATTAATAATTTCTTTTCTTTTAACCAAAAAAAAAAAAAAAAGAACGGCCGCACGGAACTGCTGAGCTGGCGCAAAACGACAAGATTGATCGCCGAATCGGAAGGAGAATCATTACTGCATTTTTTTTTTCCCCTGTCAAGGCCAGCCTGTAAACCTGCCACCACCACCACTGCCACTCCCTTAACGGCCTCTTTCCCACCTTCCTACCGGCAACTGGCGGTCTCTTCTCCTTTCTGCTTCCTGTTCAGAACCCTTCACCTGTACGGAACCGGTGGCTTTGTTATCCTCCCAAAATTAAAAATAGTGCACACGCCCCCATGGCCATGAGCACGGACTTTCTCTTCAGCTTCCTTAATACTATAAAATACAATAACCCTTTATTTTTTTCAGAGAGAAATTATTAAGGGAGGAGGGGAATTATTTTATAATTTATTTTGTTAATAATAATAAAAAGAAAACAAATAAAGGTAAACATGGATTTAATGGAGGAGATATGGAAATAGAGATCCGTATCCGTTTCTGTTACTCGTACATCGTACCTACTACCTGATACTGGTGCCGTTTGGCGTGTGAGATTTTTTTTTATATTTTGTTTATTAGTATTATTAGCAGATTCTTTTTACAATTATTTTGTGTTTATCTGTCGTTTTGAGGTCGGTGTTAGACAATGTTGCGAGATTTTCTGCCCATTTATTTCGCTTCCTCTCAAATTCCTTTACCAACATCAATTGCTTAAATATCTTATCTTATAGTAGTTTTATTTTATATTATTATGTACTGCAGCAATAATGCTGTGCCTTTCTTTAAAAAATAAATGTTAAGACTATTATCACCTTTGTTCAGTACTAAGACTATTATTTTTCTAACATAATATTATAATTTTAGACGTTGCTAAAAAGAAAAAAATATTAAAAATATCATATAAAAATAATATTATATAGATGAAATATATAAAATTCATCATATATACATACATTGAGTAATGCTACACGCTACGAAAGATTTAAGACCCATGTTTGTGGTGCAAATATAGAAAAAATAGATATTTAACCTACCACTTGGAGAATTAAAATTTTGTAACTAATTGAATGACTTTTAAAATAAAACAATTATACAAATTTAAGTTTCTTCTTTTTTTTAGTAAATTTCACTTAAATTAGAATTTACATTCACCGATTTAAAAATAAATTTAGTATAAGTGAGTAAATGTGTACATGAGATGAAGAATGAAAAATTTCAAAATGTCAAGACATGAAAATGGAGTTTCAGTTTTATTCTAATGGTTATATACTTCTATCAAGATGAGAATTTAGGCATATGAGATGGAACGGCTGTGATCACACGCTGGGCACAAATCCGAGAACCATAGAAGAAGTGAAATTGAAATTTATTGATTTTTTTAATATTTTTATAAAAATTAATTTTTTGACTAGAAAAAAATAAATTGCTATGCTTATTAATTGCAATGAAACAAAATTTATCAACGGAAGTTTAAATTTTAAGAAAAGAACAAATAATTTCAAATATTAATTTAATTTATGGTTAAATTCAAAATAGAAGGAAACTCTACATTGATGTGGATAGATTTTAATTAAAGAAACATTTAAATTTTAATAAAAAATTATTATCTTCTCAAAATTATTTTCCAAATTGGATTTATGACGAATTTATTAAATTATATATTATATTTCTTACGAAATTAGACATTTGGCACTGTTTAGTTAATAATTTAACCGAATTGCTCTTTTTTTTTTTTTCATTTTTTTCTCTCTTGTTTTCAAGAGTGACGCTAGAAAATGTATAAGCCCACCTTCCAAGCTTACACAACTCATTGAAACTTGCAACTGGCAATGATGGATGCCCAAGATTGGAGTATTTGAGAAAGTTATAATTAATGAGGCTATAAATATAGTATCCAACGAAATCCAACTGTATTTTACCATTTATAACTTGTAACAACTTCCACAGACAGCTCTATTGCAAAAGGTCAACATAATGAAATTAATTCTAGCACCCAAGTCAATGAAATTGGTACGGTTATTTATCTTGGTAATACCTGTATTCAACCTAGCTCTCTCAATATCTACTTGCTTGGACTCCATTTATGTTTTCGTTAGCTTGGCTGTTGTACTACTTGAGCTCTAACTCATATATAAATAAATAATCATAGGATAATAATATTCCGTTCTTTTAAACCATACATGTAATTTATTACTCTTCCCGTTTTATATATTTATGTAGAGAAAACTATCTTTGTACTTGAATTAATGAGGTAATTAAACTAAAATATATGAGCAGTTCCCATATTTAAAATAGAGCATATTTGTTTAAATATTTTTGCAAACTATTTATTGCTTCATTTAAATGTGATTGAAAGTGAAAATTTTGTAGTCATTTTCAATAGAAACAGTATGTGTTATCACTTATATGTTGTCATTTTTAATTGAATTCAAGATTTAATCGATATGCGGTTTGTTGTCGCAATTTGACTCACATTTTTGGACACATGAGAGGCCCGACGAACCGGAATAACATTATGGGCTGCACAATAAAAGACAACTCTCTTCTTTAAATAATATTCACCAAATTAATAATAATTTTATGATGAAAATCACTCGAACGACTCACATTTAATATCCATTCAAAATCTTTATCTACCGTTACCTTACCTTGATATTTTCTCACTTTTAAAGTTTAAGAAATGACTAAAAGAAGGATAATATGGACATTTTATTTTGGCATAGTTCTAAAAGTTACAAAATCAGACAAAATTCTCTATATAAATTCGATTTTTTTTCAAATCCTTTATCGGATCACTCTAGTCTCGGTCTTAAATTTTCACAGCACAGACTTAGGAGCGAAAACACTCAATTTAAAAAGTTTCTTCACATAAATAGAACATATAGGGTATCATGATAAATAAATTTCCTTCATCTTAATTACTATATTGGATTTTTTTAATTTTTATTTTATTTCTTCATTAAAATTGTTGATATAAAAATATTAAAAACATTTATAAAATAATTATTAACAGATTTAAATTAAAGTATCATTATCCTCTTCCTATGTAAAGTAAAAAAAATTAATCAGAAGAAAAAAAAAAAGTAAAAAAGGTAGGAAAAAGAGACGGGAGAAAAAAAACAGTAGGAGATACGGGAGATCGTTTTTTCAGCAATTGTAACCGTTAGATGGGGACAGTTGTTACGTACACAAACCAAATACTACCATTATTTATTTAATTTTTTTTCTTTTATTATAATAAATTAATAAAGTTATTCTTTACTTCTCTTGGTAATGGTATGGTAAAGATTGCATGTGCACAGGTCACTTTATCACGTGCTAAACCTTCTAACGTAGGAGACACACGTGCGACTTGCATCCTCTGGCGCGGCAGAGATTTTATTTATGACTATTCATTTCTTATATATTAGTAGGAGATATCTCCTCAATATATATATACATAATAATTGTAATTATAATCCTTTTTCTCTAATTTTGACCTGACTTTTTTGGGAGTATCTTATTGTGCAGTGGCCTAAAGATATTAATATGTAATAAGTGGAATAATGGTGATTATCTTAGATTTTACTAGCAACTTTTAAGGGTGATATTATAATAATATATATATTGGTAAATAAATTTAATTTTTGACCTTTTTTATTAAATTTGATCAAAATAGTAGTTAAATTGACGGAATGAATTGATTCAATGAATTCAAATTAAAAATTTTTTTAAAAATAATTAATTCACTATTATTATAAATTTTTATTTTTATCAGTTAAATCAGCCGCGTCGAATCTAGTTTTAAAACAGTGATGTAAGGCCTAACTTTCTTTTTTTAAAAAAATTCTTGTAAGGCCTGCTTTTTAATCTTATTTTTGGTAAATTGTTTTCTTTTTTAAAGAATTTACAGTAAGTTGTTTAGTTTAATCATATTTACAAATAAATTAAACAAACAGGAGGAACACGGGTTTAAAATTTCACCGTCCATGGGAGTGTCACAGTATGGGCTGAATTATTAGTACGGCATTCCTAGGGCACGTGGAAAACGAGCTTTATTAGGCACCGCGTCTAAGTAACGGACAAAGATGACAGTTGTTATGGAAACAGACGAGTAACCACGTGTTAACTAGCAAGAGGTGCCATATTGGTAAAAACAATTGATAGTTCAACCTCAGACACACGCGTCCCCATATCTCCTTCATGTCCGGTTCCCGAAGCCACGTCATCAGATTTGTAGGCTAAACAACTTCGTCGTTTTCCTTGACGTGGAATTCATTTTTTAATTTTAAAAAATGAACGGGTTTTGCTTTGTCTCCTCTGTTTAGAACCGCGAATGGGATAAGACCAAAGAGGAAAAGGAAAGGGGGCAAGGGAGAGGATGCCACGTCATAGGTGGGAGAAGCTTTTGCCTTTGCCAGCTACAACGCATTAATGCAGAGATTTGTTTGTTTGTAGATTGATTTGGGAGTTTGTTTTTGTTTTTGTTTTTTTATTTTTTTTTGAAGGTTAACGAAAAGGACATACTATTTTTTGCTTGGGGATTCGTTACATTGATACCTCCCTTCAACAGTCCCATGATTCCCGCTATCGTAAGCCGTATGCATAAATCGTACACTCCCTCTCCCTTCGGCCCAAACCCAAAAACGTGGCCATGTAATTCAAGTCTTTCCACCTGCGCATGTTAGTATCTGGAAAACATATATTTCGATAATTTTATATGTATTAAATTATAGTAATTGAAACTATAATTTGATTGGCCCTCTCACTCGGTTAAAATATATTTTAATTATAATTATATAATAGTAAATTTAAATAGCGGATAATTTAATTTAATTTTTTGGTTAATAATGAGGTACTTTTTAAAGAATAAATAAAGGTATCCTTAAGTTAGTTTTTGTTTATATAAAAATTAAAATTTTGTCACTAAATATAATCATAAATGTTTATATTTAAATTGCATATTTGAATGTTAAGCCTTGTGCTATGTCAAATCAAATGGATTACGACTTGGCGAATTTGGGTTAAATAAGAACAAAAATTGTTAGGCCAAACAGTTTTGTTGTTCCTTTGACATACATATGCATAATGCAGACAACAATATGATATAAGATTAGGTCCACAACAATATATATTTCACCAACTTTATCGTTAGAATTTTTATTTCTTAGGTGAAAATATATTGATTTATAATTGTTTTCGAGGTAGATGATGCCATATTTATATTATATGCAATAAAAAAAAATTCTGTGTAGCATAATTAATATTTTGTAATGATAAAAAAAAAAAATTATATTTGAATAGAGGTTATTTTTTATGGGTGGGCCTATAATGATTTTAAGGTAATTTGTGCACAAATTATTATTAATGTGTCCAGAAAATAGAAACGTTATTTCGTATTTAGAAATTTTCAATCACCGTAATTCATCAGCTTATACCGACCGCTAAACTAAACATCATTTGTATATATTGCGTAATTAAGGGTAAAAATCCTAGCATTCAAATTATAACATAGATAAAGATCATATCTCATCCTTTATTCAACACCTTGTCTTATGAATGTAACAAGAAAAAATATCTTAAAAATTCAAGAACAATAAATAAAATGAAGTCATTTTCCACAATAAGTGCTAACTGACATAATTAATGTTGTCCAACGTAACATGTAATAAAATAATTATTAATAAAAATCAATTTCTTACAAATATTAAATTGGTCTCTATACTAAAATAAAATGAAATTATACCATAAATCTAAGAACAATAAGCTTTTCTTTTTCTCCAACAAATAATTAATTAATTAATTAAGGTCCATTACTTAATTAAAGAGCTTATCTTGACTTTATTCCTTCATGGCTTGTTAAAAGCAAAAGGATTTAAAAATTTTAGAATAATAGATGTGACCCATATAGGTGGTTGATGATGTGTATGTAGGGGTAATTTACATATAGATTATAAAATAAAAGCAGTAATTAAAAAATATTTTAATTTTTGATGCCATAATCAAATTATTATTATTATTATTATTATATAAAATTAGAACTCAAAGACGTGTTTTGATTAGAAACTGCAATCGCCCAACTTACGTACTACCAACAACAATGGAGACATTATAAGATTATGTTTAATGTCTCATACGGCAGAGCTTTGATTTTGCCCATCCATGATCCAACTGCTCCTTTCTATTTCTTTCTTTCCTCTTCTTTTGGCTATTATATTGCTATATAAATTGTATGTGTTATGTAATGCTCTTGTTTTCTTTTTTTTTTTTTTTTTGTCTTTTTTTATTTATTAGATATATGATGCAGTTTGTCCTTTTATAAATACAAAGAGTAAAAAAATTCAAATTCAAACGTTTTTATCATCAAAGTTTTCATCAATTTAGTAAGTTAAGAGAGAAAATATATCTTTATTTATCTAAATTAAATTTCTTAATGAATAAAAAAATAAAGCTTTATGACAAAATATTCTAAATAAATAAAACCCGCAGCCTTACTTTATTAATATATGTATAAAAAATATATTATATGTATATTTATATAGATAATAAAAAAATAAAAGAAAGCTAGCACTAAAATAAAATGGACTAAATAAATAAGTGATCTTTTTCATAGAAGTGGTCAGATCATTAATGAGTTCAAAAGGATTTTTAATGTCCATGAATTTTATTCTTTACAGAAGAATTAAAAGTGGTGTAGGATTTCAATGACTTAGTTTTTTTTTCCTCTTCAATTTTTAATATTGAATGGGAGAAAAACAAAAAGATAATAATTCTAACCATAAGAAAATGTCAAAATTAAAAAATTAATGATCAAGAAAACAATTTATCTTAAAAATAATCTAATTTATTTTTTTTAATTTATCTTAAAAATTATAAATAAATTTTTGAAACTTATATTTGATCAATTTTAGTTAAGAACAAAGGTTCATTGAACAGATTACCAATGGAAAAACTGTCTAATTTTAATTTTAAAAAGGCAGATTTTTACCAAGATAGATACAAAATTGAGAGAGCTTCTCCAATCACATCAAATATCTTCAACACCAAAACATTACCTACTCTTGGAATATAGATTTAGAGTGATAGAAGTGCTTTTTTGGGTGATGGTTAGCCTGAAAACAATTATTGCATGGACCAACAGAGCTCTCTTCATTGCACCAAAATTTGAGTCCCTGTCAATATAACAGGTGTAATCCATACAAACAATGGACCATTTAGTCTTTTTGTTTATGAAAATTGCAATACTCATTTTTGCTTTTCATGTTCATCTTCATGTCTTACATAAGTTAAATTTTGTTGACTAGGTGGTCCAAATAATTCAAAGTTATAGCTAAGCTAAAAGAGAGTAAAACGAAATGGAAAAGAATTATTTATATGAGGTTTAGTTCGTGTATACACTTACCATTAATATTGATAATTAGTTTTGATAAGATTAATGATTATTTTTTTCATCAGAGAAATAAAGAATGATAATTTTTAAAATAATAATTTATTATTGGCTGAGTGTATTAAAAATAGATATACATCTCTTATAAGCAAGTATTTTCTAGAAGAAAATTATTCATGCTTGGATAGATACATATCATCACTATGTTCTTGCAATAGATTCCCCTCATCTTCTTTTGGTAAAGTTGATCCACTTAGTCCAATTTTGAAGTGTCTAATGTTTTACAGTTTGCATTATCTTTCATTTGAGACCCTCATAATTAATTACCTATTAGGAAGGTTCTTAAACAAGGGAAAAACACCAAACTCAACCTAATTTCAAGTTAAACCAATATTACAACTTTTCTTCTTTAAATGAAAATTTTCTCTTTGCCTTCATTCATAAATTAGAAGGCAACCAATATTAATCATAATACTTTTAATTTTGTGAAAATTAGAAGAAAATCATATATTATATGCAATTTTCTTCTTTTATATATATATTATAAGTGTCCCCAATTCATTAGGTTAAGCTAATTATGCTCTCACTGCACTATGTTCTGAGCGGAGATTTTTATAAATAAATTACTTTCAAAAATTGAATATTTATAATATTATTTTCATAATATTAATTTTTTTCTTTATCTTGTATTTTTTTTTTACTCTCAAATTTCAAGTCTACCTTGGCATCTCAAATCAAGAATCATGTTTAAGGATAATTCCTACTATTTTTAAAAAAATATTTAAAACCTAACTAATTTTTCAAAAAATTAAAATGCTTTTTCCCCATAAAAACATAAAAGGAATATGCTCATCTCAAAAAAAAAAAAAAAAAAAAATCTCATTAGTCATAAAGGAGCATACCCCAGTACTTGTAACTTTTCTTGCAGGAGAAAATAAATGTCTTAGCACTCACGTTGAAGAATTTCCCTTCTAGATTAATTAATTAAAACTTATATATAGTTGTATGGCACTTTGCATAACATTGTGGAATAATAATAATAATTAATAATATATAATTATATATTATATACCTACTTTAATCATTGTACAATACATAACGCATGCATCATCTGAATCCTGTTAATTAAAAAAGAAATTTGTGGGAGCAGTCAGTCCTTTTCTTCTTTCTTTATCAGATTACTATTTGAAGCTTTTGATTAATTAAGTTGGTGATCAATATAATATACACTTAGCAAAATTAAAGTATAGATATTAAATACAAATAAATAATAGTATAATAATAACTATGGGATCACTTGTCAAATTTTCTTTCTTTTCATCTTTGTTTCCAACTATAAAACCTTGTGCCCATATTCCCTCTTGCAATTAAGTAAAGACTAAAGCCACATTGATGGGATCTAAGCAACAACATATTTCATCCATCACTTTGTATTAAATGATACCTTAAAGCAATATAATTCATTAATTATAGATCTATATGTTCTCTTTTAGGCTTTCTATTCGTCGTCATAATAAACGACTAAGATCTTCGTAAAAGTGAGAAACATAAATTCGATTCGATAAAAACACACTTATTGAGAGGTTAAAAAAACCTTATGTTTTATAGCTGGAATGGAATTATTAGGAGGTGTGCAAAATGACCGACTAAACCAAATTGGTCCATTTCGGTTCGATTTGGTTAGCTATTCAAGAGAGATTTGATTGGTTGATTTATTTAGTTTGAACTGAATTTGTTGTTTGATTCGAGTCGATTCATAAAAATTTATCGATTGAGTTTAAAACTGAATTGATATGGCAAAAATGAACAAAATAGACTTAATCGACTGGTTTAATTTGGTTCAGATGTCAAATTCAATTCGGTTTGTTATCCAAAAAACTTCCATTACATTTCCTGATCTTGGTTTAATCTTATTTAAACGAACTGACCGTTAGCTCATTTTTAAAATTATACTTTCTAGTTAAACCGAACCGAACGTTAGCTCATCTTTGAAATATTTAGTGATAAATGAAGTAAAGCTTAGTTATTAAGAGTTAGGGGCCAATTATTATCGAGCCAAGTTTAAGTTAGTTGAAAATAGGAAAATTGCTAGCTAGTTAACCAAAAAAATGGGAACACGAAGAATCTGTTAAAAAGAGGTTGGAGAAATCATGAAATGGTTCCAAAATCTCACATGATTTAGAGAACAACATACAAGAGTTTGAGTACTAGGATTGAAGGTGGAGGGCCCATCCATTAAAGTCAAAAAAAGAAACAGCTAAAGGGTGGTGGACATGTCATTTCCATGAACTGGCATTAGTTAGTGGATATGAAACTACCAAAAGACCTCATGTCTTGCCCTAACAAAAGCTGTGTTACCTCATTAATGATTGTCCTCCAAAGGCAATAGAAATACTACGACGGACATTGGATAGCTACTTTTTTAAACTAATTTTTAGCGTTTTTTTTTATTAATTTTTAGCATTTTAATAAAAATTATATTTTACATTTGTTGTTTAATATTAAAATAATATTTTTATAAAATATTAATTTATATAATATTTAATTTTTAGCGTTTTATAAAAAATTATTTAAATAACTATAAATTATTTAAATTGCTAAATTCTATTAAAACAGCTAACAACTATCAAAACAATTAATTTTACTGAAAGTCTTACTGCTACTAGCTTTTCAAACAGCTAAACATTATTAAAACGGCTAACAGCTACCAAAATAACTAATTTTGCCCAATATATCATATATAATAAGTGAAAGGAGAAAACAGCATCTTTTTGAAATTTATTGTAAATTTTCTAGGCGAATTCTATTAACAAAATTGGAGGCTTGAAATCTAAAATAGAAGAGTTCAAGGCAATACGCCCGTGCCTCAGCTTGCAAATAAGTGTGAAAGAAAAAGAAAATTTTTTTTATTATATAACAAAATAAAATTTAAAAAGTAAACCCATTTGCAAATGAATATATTTTTCATTTACTAATTTTGAAGTATGAAAAATATAGACCTATTAATATAATGCACATAAAATTACGATTTAATAATAATAAATAAATAAATTCCATTTCCTAGAGTGTAAAGTGCCTCCATAGCCACCCAATTATATGGGCTTTTTGTCAAAGTGGTGGAGCCCTTTGTCTTCCTTTCCTATGGCCTGTGGTTAGGTGAAGGGTCGTTTTCCTTGGAGCTTCAAAGCTTAATTGGGCTAATCAATTTAGAGTTAGTACTAAGTTTATCTAAAATATGTAAATATATCACATTAAAAATCGTGATGAATCACATCATAATCCCAACTGGATATTCTGATAATTCTTGTATTTTGTGCCCATTCCTTTGCTTAGGTCCATGTTTGTGTTGATGGAAATTTCCAAATTTGGAATTGCAATTAGGACCATATAGTGTTTCAATGGTTTTTAAAGAGGATTTTTAGACCTAATTTCCATTTCCATATAATTTTTTTCTAAAATAGCCAAGTTCCTAATTATCTTTTCCCTATATATTCATGCCTATTCTCCATGTGTTGTTCCCAAATTACTGTTAGGCAAGTTATTCAAATGCAAATTTTCTAAATTGTAATCATACCTCACAAATTTTCTATATAAACATATTTTTTATAATAGAATATTATAATGATTTACTTGAAATTTGAAATTTATATTTAAATTTCAGTACATGTATCTTTGTGGTAAGCTTTCAACTGTCATGATTCGATGAAATTATAGCTAGATCAATTTCATACGTAAATTTTTATTTTTATTTATTTTCTTATTGTTCATGTATGGTTTTGTTAACAACCAAAAGGGAAGGAAAAGAAAAAAGAATATTGGAAATTAGACAGGAAAATTGAAATCCACTTCCTAAAATTACCTAACTTAGTGATGATTTCAAAATTGAAGTAATGGATGGTATGTTTGGTCTTGTGGGGTGTGCTTTGGACTGAGGTGTGAACACAAAATATTTCAGTTTTCATGTTTTGCTCTTTTCATGAGACGTAGGCACAATTTGTTGCTCTTGGTTGTTCGTTTCTGGCCGCCAAGTATTTTTGTAGATTTTTATTTTTAAAAAAAATGAAAATGACTCTTAACTGTAAAATTCTTAATTATTTTATATACATTTATATCATAAGCACATTTGTTTGATATATTTAAATTATTATTATCTTGAAGTGTTTTTGGAAAAAAGAATTTTAGAATATACCTGTGCTGATTATTATTTGTTAGACTTTTAGACATTTTCTTAAAGAAATTTTCAATTTATTTTTTTGTTTTATTATAATTTTTAAAGGATTTTTATTAAATTGGTTTAATTTTTGAATCTGGCTTGGCTCCTCCGAATCAGTACATCAACGTTATTATAATATGTTTTTTTTTTTTTTTTTTTTTTTTTTTTGGAAATTGGAATTGAGAATTTGTTCTACTTGTGCATGAGTGAGTCAGAGTATACAGTTTACTAATAGCACAAGTTATAGAAAGAGAAGTGGAATTTTGATTCTTGCAAGTTGCAACTTTTTGGTTTTTCAGTTTGATTTTCCTCTTCTGTATTCTAAAACCAGATACCACAAAAATTTATTTTTTTAAATTTTTAATTTCTCTTTTTGATGGCCGTTGTTTTACTTTAAACCACCTTCCATTCCCTTAACCCAAAAAATGGTTTCTCTTTCAGTTAAATTCAACAATTTTTCTTCAACTGTTTCTCTTTACAATGCTCTTATCTAGGCATGGCCATATTGCGGTTCCGGGAACCGGAACCGTCGGTTCGAACCGGCCCGGAACCGCAACCGGAACCGGTGAGAACCGGAACCGGGACGAACCGGAACCGGAACCGGAAAATTCCGGTTCGGTTCCGGTTCCAGCAAATGTGGAACCAGAACCGGCGGTTCCATAGAACCGGTCGGAACCGGAATGGAACCGCCGGTTCTCCGGCCGGTTAGAACCGCCGGTTCGAACCGGTTCGAACCGGCGGTTCTAGCCGTTGTAACTGTCAGATTTTTGTTTTTTTTTTTTTTTTTTTTTTTTTTTTTTTTTAAAATTTGTTGTTAAATGTCTTAACAACAAATCATTATGTTCAAACTTAAAAAAAAAAAAAAATCAATTCAAATTTTTTTTTAAAAAAAATCATTATGTTCAAACTTAAAAAAAAAAAAATCAGTTCAAATTTTTTTTTAAACCGGTCTTAAAAATTTGAAATTTTTTAGGTGTATTTTTAAATTTTTTATGTTCAAATAATTTTTTTTTTAGTTGGTCTTGATATTTTAAAATTTTTTAACAGTATTTTTAAATTTTTTATGTTAATATAATTTTTTTTTTTAAACCGGTATTCAAAATTTAAAATTTCAAATTATGCGATTCACCGGAAAACCAATCGGAACCGTCGGTTTTGTAATCGGATCGGAACCGGAACCGGAACCGGAACCGGACGGTTCCAAACCGGAACCGGAACCGGCCAATTTCGGTTCGGTTCCGGTTCCAGCTTTTCTGGAACCGGAACCGCCGGTTCCGGAACCGTGGCCATGCCTACTCTTATCTTAGGAAGGAAAAGAAAAAAAAAAAAATATAAGAAAAGTAGAAAAAGAGAAATAAAAAATTTGATTAGATAGATAATGTTAGATTAGAACAAAAAAAATAAATGGTAAGGTCATGATGAATTGTGTAGCACTAATAAAAAGCAATTAGTGACAAAATGCAATAATTTTACCTAACACTTGAATGGAGAGAATTTAATAGGTTAAGGAATTATTGTCCCCTTAGTGCCAGAAGCAAAGCCCTAAGGGACGGGTCCTATCAAATAAAGACAATAGGATCACTCAGCAAATAACCATTCTGTCTCACTCTAATACAATAAAATTACCTTGCAACTTGCCTTGCTAACCAAATCGTGATTAAGAAGAGTAATTAAAAATAATATATAATAAATGCTAGTATGAGATCATTTTGTAGACAGGTCATATCCCACTTTGTGAAATTGACATCATTTTATATAATTATGACATGAAAGTACTGCAACTGTTAACCATCATTATTATTTACTGGTTTTCTGTTTTCTTATTTTTTTCTCATTTTATGCTAATTTAATATTTTTCATTAATTTCATAAAAAAAATATTAAAAAGCAAAAATTACTACGCTATATGAGATGTAAATCACTTTGTTAGCCCAGATCGTAGCCACGGCCCACAATGGGTCTCAGGTTTAGCAGAATGGGCCTAACTTGGACTAATAAAGAAAGTTCGGTTCCAAAAAGATACTAATCAAGAAGAGGGCTAAGCCCAAAGTCAATTCACTAAGCGTAATGCACGTGTCAGATCCAGAGTAAGCTTGTACTTGTACATAGTGCACCAAAACAGGATACGAATGGCGGTAACATTACCGCCGACACTTCCAGTTTTCAATCTCTCTACGCTTCTCCGACGAAATCGCAACTCTGCAATAATTCTCAAGAATTCCTCGATACGGTGCTCATCATCTCCAACGGCGCCCATGGACCGGAACCAAAAGCGTGTGGTGGTGTGCGGTGGCGGCGTTATCGGGGTATGCACAGGTTATTTCTTAGCCAAAAACGGTGCCGCAGTTACGCTTGTGGAGAAATCGTCGGTGGCATGCGCTGCGTCTGGAAAGGCCGGCGGATTCCTCGCTCTAGACTGGTGCGACGGTGGGCCTTTATCTTCTCTAGCCCGTGCCAGCTTCAATCTCCACCGTTCGCTTGCCCAAGAGCTCAACGGATTTGAATCCTACGGCTACCGTCCTCTCACTGCCCTCAGCCTCACTGTAACAGAATCGGAGAGCAAAAATAAGTCGTCGTCGTCGTCATCGGCACGTGTTGAAAATCTTCCTTCCTGGATTGATGGGCCAGCCCGAGGTCCAAGAACAATCGGGTCAACAGAAACAACGGCCCAACTGCACCCACAGTTATTTACGCGGACTCTTCTGTCGAAGGCCATGGAAAGTTACGGCGTGGAGTTGGTGATAGGGAAAGTGGAGAGAGTTGCAGTGGAGGAAGGGCGAGTTGGCTCGGTAGTGTTGGAAGGAGGACGAGTTATTAACTCCGACGCGGTGGTTTTGACGCTTGGGCCGTGGTCTGGGAAATTTGAAATGCTGAGATCGCTGTTTAGAGTTTATGGGCTAAAGGCTCACAGTATTGTATTGGAGCCCAAAGAGGCAAGTGCTATAACGCCTCATGCATTGTTTCTAAGCTATCATCCGGCTCATGGAGGAGAGCCCATAGACCCTGAAATCTACCCTCGTCCAACTGGTAATTTGAATATTTTTCCCTGTTATGAAGTTCTAATAATATTCTATTACATTCTTTTATTACATTTCGTTACTATTCAAGAAACTGAACAATGTAGCCAAAATGTAATTGATTGAGTTGTCAGGGGAGGTGTACATCTGTGGGATGTCATCAGAGGTGGAGGTGCCGGAAGATCCAGAGGAAATAGTGGGTGATCCAGAGTCAATAGGGGTGCTAAAGAGAGTGGCTAAAACAGTTTCAAGCCATTTAGCAGAAGGGGAGGCACAATTGAAGGCAGAGCAAGCCTGCTTCCTGCCATGCACTGATGACGGTATCCCTGTAATAGGAGAGTTCCCAGGAGTGCAGGGCTGTTATGTAGCCACTGGACATAGCTGCTGGGGTATTTTAAATGGTCCAGCAACTGGGGCTGCTGTGGCTGAACTTGTGCTAGACGGAAAATCTACTCTTGTTGATCTTTCTAAGTTCAGTCCTGCCAGATTTCTTGGGCTTAGAAAGGGGAAATGTTGATGTAAATCATTGTACATAATTTAGGATATGTTTGGCGTTGTTGTTTTTCTGAATTTTTTCAACTATTTTAAAATTCTAATCATAAAAATTTCAAAACAATTAAATGGTACTATCAAAACAATTATAACTAGATTGTTTATTGGCAAATTAATATTGGTTTTGTTTGATGTTTCTGCTTGCTAAGATTTGAAAGAATATCTATAGCAGTTGGGATCACAAAATGCTGTCTTTAGTGTGTAGATTGGACTTTTGTTCTCTGGAAGCATTCAAAGAACTGATTCTCTCTAATAATCTCTGCATATTTTTCCAACACCCAAATCACAGATGGCAAGAACATAACATAACCATGCTAATCACATGCTTCCCTCATGAAATTCTGGGACTGTTGGATCCTGCGTGGACTGTATTTTAAGGGTTCCATCTAATAAAACCTCTCAAGCCTAATTAACTAGTGGCCAAGCATGTGCAATTACAGCATATAAATCCAAACACTTTTCTCCATTTCAATTACTTACACCCAAATTCATGATTTTCGTAAAAAAAAGAATTATTTTGTATTAATTAAAAATTTAATTGATGTGAGTGAGAGTGGGGTGTAATGACCATTACATTAATAATGTGAGTGAAGTGAAAGAGAGTTCCCTAGGTCAAAAGCAAAGAATATAATACTCCACCAAGAAGGAGAAAAATATCTTCCACCTTTTATGTGGCCCTTTCTTTTAAAGCACAATTATGTAGAATATGTACTAAAAAACATGTGCAGGGTAAATTAATTGTTCTACATTAATATTACTATTTAATTAGGTTAGTTCCATCCAATCTTGTCTGCCTCAATTAAAAGAAGGAAAGAAAGAAAAAAAAAAGAAAAAAATCAGTGGGTACGGGTGTATACTAAGACATACCCTAATAGTAAATGTACGTATGATATAAATTAGTTGGTATAGAGAACTGCTTGCTAACAGCTTAATGCAATATTGCCTTAAATAAAAAAAAAAACCGCTAATAATTAAGATCCCGTTTTCGATTGAATTTGGAGTTTATTTTAAAAAAATTTTAGGAAGAAAAAAAAAAGTTTGGTCTTGTTACATTGTTATTAAACTCCATAAAATTTAATTCTTACGAGAAAATGAACAGTTTCATTTATATCATATATGAAAATATGATATTTATAAACAAATTTTAAAACATTTTGAGGAATTTATTTATGAATAATATATAAATTACAACCAGTATGGGGACAAAATTTTGGAGGTAGCTTGTTTTGGTGAAATTTAAACATTTCATTGATTTGTTAGATTTCTTTGTTTGTTAAAAAAATAGGTCACAATTTGATAAAATTGATGAATTTTGCAATTTAGAGCAGAGAAAATAATAATAATAATAATTTAAACAATCGTGCGCTTTGTTTTTTCAACCAATTGATAGAAAGTGAGATTCTATAATTTTCACAATCTATGAATTTTGCATGGACTTTGTGAAAATTTATGGATTTCACATTCAATCGATCTAAACTACCTATCAAAACAATAGACTACGAATTTTTATGTTTTACTACTTTTATTTTATAATAATTGTCACATTTTTAAAAAATTATTAAATTTGTCAAAGTTACTATAAATTATTGAGTAAATTAACTTATTACCCCTAATTTAATGCTAATTTGATAAGGATTAAAGAAGCTAGCAACAATGGAACACAGAGTGTTTACAGGAGATGCCATTTTGGGATAGCATTCCCGAATCTCATACTGTTTATTCATATATCTGTGTTAGTATTTATACAAGAACTGAACCAATCACAGAGTTGTGTGAGTTGGCATTCTGTTAGAGTCTAGACTAAACTAACATGTCTGTGAGGATACAAAATACAATATATACACTTTACACCCCCCTCTCAAGCTGGATTTGGAGAGAAATCAACCAATCCAAGCTTGCAAACAAAAATCTGAAATGGCTGATTAGATAAAGGCTTGGTGAACAAATCAGCTAACTGAAGTGAACTGGGGAGATAGGGAGTACTAATAAACCCAGTTTGTAACTTGTTGCGCACCACGTGACAATCAATATCAATGTGTTTAGTTCTTTCGTGAAAAACGGGGTTAGCAGCAATGTGCATGGCTGCTTTATTGTCACAGTGCAAAGGTATTGGTGTAGGTACAAGAATATGAAAATCAGTAAGCAATGAAAATAACCATTGTAGCTCATAAACAGTGGATGCCATTGCCCTGTACTCAGATTCGGCAGAAGAACGACTGACGGTTGGTTGCTTCTTCGATTTCCAAGAGACCAACGAAGGACCCAAAAAAATACAAAATCCGGTAACGGACCTCCTTGTGTCAGCACAAGCTGCCCAATCGGCATCAGAGATTGCCCGAAGCTTGAAATCATTCGTGGCAGACAGAAATAAACCCTTAAGACTTGTGCCTTTCAAATATTTTACAACAGCCAAGGCTGCTTTAAAATGCTGTTGGTGTGGAACCTGCATGAACTGACTTAATTGCTGAACAGCAAAACTTATATCGGGTCGAGTAAGAGACAGGTATAACAATCGACCAACAAGACGGCGGTAGCAGTCAGGATCCGGAAGAGGATTGCCCATGTCAGCTGTAAGTTTTAGCCCCTGAACATAAGGACTAGAAATGGCTGTGGCAGCCTGTAAACCAGTATCGGCCACAATATCCGAAATAAACTTATGTTGCGTTAACAACATACCATCCGAGGACCGAGCAATTTCAATACCCAAAAAATACTTTGCAGGACCAAGATCTTTGATAGTGAACTTGGTATGTAAGGATTCTTTCAAAGCAGTAATTAAGTCAATCGAAGGACCTGTAATAAGACAATCATCAACATAAACCAAGATAGCCAAAAAGGTAGGACCTTGACCTTTAGTAAACAAACAATGATCATAAGATGATTGAGTAAACCCCTGTGTGAGCAAACTAGAAGTCAATTCTTTGTTCCACTGGCGGCCAGCTTGCTTCAACCCATAAAGCGACCGTTGCAACTTACAAACTTGTCCAGGCATAGCTTTCCCATAACCGGGCGGCACCTGCATATAAATGTCTTCATCAAGAAACCCATGTAAATAGGCGTTGTTGATATCAAGTTGATGCACGGGCCATGTGAAAGCAGCTGCAACGGTTAAGAAAACCCGAACAGTAACCAATTTAGCCACAGGAGAAAAGGTCTGGTTGTAATCCAAACCGAGCAATTGGTTATAACCCTTGGCGACAAGACGAGCCTTGTAGCGTTCGATGCTGCCATCTGCATTATACTTCACCCTGTAAATCCACTTACAACCAATAGGAGTGACATTAGGAGGTAAATCAGTGAGCACCCAAGTATTATTTTGTTCTAATGCAGTGAGTTCCTTATGCATGGCAGTTACCCAATTAATGTCATTTTTAGCTTGATTATAATTACAAGGTTCAATAATCTTGGATATTTGAGCAACAAAAGACAAATGAGAGGTAGAAAAATGGATATGAGAACCGTTGGTTGAATCAGTGACAAAATCGGTTAACCATGGAGGTGGATTGCGAGACCGAGTACTTCTCCGTAATACTGGTTCAGAAACAATAGGTACAATTGCCAAACCGTCGCCGGAACCAACCTCAGCTATCGAATCACTACCAGAACCAACCTCAACCGTCAAATGTGGCTGCTGAATGATATCAGGCGGACCACTTTCTGGATGTTCAATCAAATCAGGAGGCAGTGATATTATGTCAGCGATCGGTAAAGGAGCAGTAGAGGGAAAAGTGGAAATAGGGACATCCTGATCTATAATACATTTAGGCAAAACAAAATCTGTGATACTGTCAGGTTTAGAATGATGAAATGGGAACACATCTTCAAAGAAAAACACATCCCGAGAACTGAAAAGAGCTTTGGTGTGCAAATTATAAAGTTTATATGCTTTTTGCTGCTGAGCATAACCAAGTAAAACACAAGGAGAAGCCCGAGGATCAAACTTTCGCTTGTGTGGTAAAGTATTGGTAGCAAAACACAAACAACCCACAGTTCGAAAATAACTATAATCAACAGATTTGCCATGTAATCTTTCATAGGGTGTTTGCCAATTAAGATTTTCGGAGGGTAACCTATTAGCAATATGAGTAGCAGTCAACAATAATTCAGACCAAAAGGAAGATGGAAGCTTAGATTGATAAAGTAAAGCTCTGGCAATATTCAAAAGAGTGCGATGCTTTCGTTCAACAACTCCGTTTTGCTGCGGAGTGTGAACACAAGACCGTTGATGTAAAGTGCCCTTTTCTTGAAAAAATGAATTGCAAGCAAAATTAATGAACTCAGTGCCATTATCCGATAGTATTATTTTGATAGTCTTGCCATAATGCGTGAACACATATTGAAAATAAGACTTTAGAGCTGTCAATACCTGATCCTTACTTTTCAACATATATGTCCAGCAAAACCGACTGAAATCATCAACAATCGTCAACATATATACAGCATTAGTGACAGATTTTAACTGATAAGGGCCCCATAAATCCACATGAATGAGATAAAAAATATCCATAATAGTGATTGTGCTAGTTGGAAACGGCAAACGAGTTTGTTTTGCAATGGGACAAATTGGATACATCAAATCAGCATAATCATATTGAGAAATTCCAGGAACATGTTTCAATCTTTTATGTGCTATATGCCCCAAACGAGCATGCCACAGCATTGCTAAATGCCTATCGTGATTATTACAACTAGCAGCAGAAAAACAACTACTGCGTTTATTAAAAGAATCACTTGTCAAAAAATAAAGGTCTTCAATAACCCTTCCTTCTCCCAACACCTTCTTAGTCAGTAAATCCTGGAATACACAATGTTCATGAAATGAGTGGACCGACAAACGGCAAGTTCTAGTGACCAAACTGACGGACATGAGATTGCAATTAAATGAGGGAACATATAAGACATTGTACAAAGTTATTCGATCATTTAATTTTATATTCCCTATATGTGTCACTGATCTGGTAGAATTGTCAGGTAACCGAATGGTTTTAGGTGGTTTTAGCTCAATCACTTGATCATAAAAGGACAGCTTAGGTGTGATGTGATCAGTTGCTCCAGAATCAATTATCCAATTATCCTTGCAATTAAAATCAATGCCAAAAATAACAGAATTAAGTAACGTACCTGCGAAGTTCACATTTCTGATATTCCCATCATCTTGATCAGCAAAGCCACCCTTGGACCTGAGAAACTTTTGGAACTCTTGCTGTAAATAATCAGAGACAATGTTATTAGCATTGGGTACATCATTTCCTTTCTGATTCTGACTATGTTGTTGTAGTGGAGACTCTGCTTCTGCAATCTGTGAAACATTATTAGCAGCATAATACTTGTGCACGTCCACCCCCCTACTCTTCTGTAACTCAATAAACCAGTCAGGATATCCATGAATAGAGAAGCAATCATCAATCTTGTGCCCTCCTGTTTTGCAGTTGGTGCAATACTCCTTCTTCCTATCCTCTTTTCTGGTGTATGATGAATTTCTGCCACTGTTCTTAATTTTATTTCTATTTTCGGAATAACTACTGCTACCCCTTCTCGCCATCATAACTGCTGCCGTTTCAGTGGATGTGATATTGCTGGTCTATACTTCCCTTTGTTTCTCTACACTCATCACCATGGAATAGGCTTTGTTAATCGATGGAAGAGGATCTTGCAGCAACACTTGATTCTTCACGTTATCATATTCATCCCCTAAACCCATCAAAAATTGCATAAGCCTACGATTGTTATCATAATCAGTGATAGCTGTACCAACCTCACAACATACTGGTAAAGGTGCTAAACATAAAAGCTCATCCCACTTCTTCTTAAGCTTTGTATAATACTCTTGTACAGTATCATCTCCTTGCTTGTAACTGGCGATCTCCCTTTCAATTTGATAGATCATCGGTCCATTACTCTCACCATATCGTTGCTTTAACTCATCCCACAAAGCTTTTGCGTTTTTGCAGAAAACAAACGCATCAGATATATCTTTGGCCATGGCGTTTAGCAACCATGAAACCACCATACTATCTGCAGTCAACCATTTATCATAATCGGCCGACCCAGATTCAGGTGCTTTGATCTTCCCATCAATAAAACCCAGCTTCTTCTTTGCTCTTAAAGCAATCTGAACTGATCTGCTCCAAGAGAGATAATTTGGTCCTCTCAAAGGTACACTCACAAGGCTGAATCCAGGCGCCTCTGAACCATGAGTATGATATGGATCATCCTTAGTTGATTTGGTGTTGATCGCAGCAATGATCTTCGCCAGATCTTCTGGAGACATCATCGTCTCGATTGTAAATTTTCTAACTTATGTAATTTTCTCAATTTCAGGCAATTGAAACAAGGTTTCGATTAATACAATTACCACGGCTCTGATACCATGATAAGGATTAAAGAAGCCAGCAACAATGGAACACAGAGTGTTTACAGGAGATGCCGTTTTGGGATAGCATTCCCGAATCTCATACTGTTTATTCATATATCTGTGTTAGTATTTATACAAGAACTGAACCAATCACAGAGTTGTGTGAGTTGGCATTCTGTTAGAGTCTAGACTAAACTAACATGCCTGTGAGGATACAAAATACAATATATACACTTTACATAATTTTCTAAGAAAACCATTAAATTTAAATAATAATTATTGGTTAATACAAAAGGTAAATATAGAAAAAAATTTATTACTCCTTGAAGTCACAAATATAATAAATATTTTAAAATAAAATATTTTTTTAAATGTAATAAGTAATACGAAACTGAGGCATTCCTCTCATATGTTTTTCAACGTGAGATTCACATGACGTTGTCATTCCAACAATTTATTATACTCCAAAATAATAATAATAATAAAGCTGGTCATGGTCCAAGCAAGGTTGCTCTTATTTCACGGGGTCGACTCCATAAATCGAAGCTCGAACAAATTCTTATTTTCTGACCTCACTTCAATGCAACTCTATGTTAATGGGTGTAATTCAAGACATTAAAAGCGTAATTAAGCAGTGGAGTGGCAAAGCACGTGCAATCACACAGTCTAGAAAGATAAAGCTTTAGCTTTTTTTGTTTTTTTATGGGATTCAACTGGTCCTTTCTTTTTTTTTTTTCTTTTTTTTTAAACCATCCGTATTCGAATTTTATTATTAGAATGATCTAATTCAATTTAAAATTTAATCACAGTTAAGATTTTTCGCCCATTTTTACTGGTATATTTAATGGAAATAAAATACGAGAGCTCTTTCCATATGTCTAGTTTGCACTGCTAATTCAGTCACAATACGTATATACAGTCTATTCTTTATTTAATGTGAATGAGATGATATATAAAGTTGGTCTTTTTGAGGTTCCCTGAGACAAAGGTAGAATCCAGTACCCCACAAAAAATTGAAGAAATCTTTTCTTTAATGCATATTCTCTTGTATTATTAGCTCAATCTTGTGTTTAGTCTTATCCATCTCCCAAATCTTTTCTTTAAAGCTTTACCTTTTTTTGTTTTTTTAAATGGGATTCAATTAGTCCTTTCTTTCTTTTTCTTTTTTTAAACCATCAGTGTTTGAATCTTATTATCAGGACATTCTAATTCAATTCGAAACTTAATCACAGTTAAGGTTTTTTGTCCATTATTACAGGTGTATTTAGCGGAAATGAAACACGAAAGCTCTTCTCATATGTCTAATTTATGCTATCAATTGAGTCAAAATACGTAGATATAGTCTATTCTTTCTTTAATGCGAATGAGATGATATATAAAGTTGGTCTTTTTGAGGTTCCCTGAGACAAAGGTAGAATCCAGTACCCCACAAAAAATGAAGAAATCTTTTTATCACCCTGCTGGTTTTCTATTTACTAAAGCTAATTATGCATATTCTCTTGTATTATTAGCTCCATCTTGTGTTTAGTCTTGTCAATCTCCCAAAACTCCTTAATTATGGGGTTATGAGAAAACAGTTGGAAAGCTTGTCGTTTCTTCACCAAAATATTAAATTTTAGCTGTTAACGCTAATGAAAGTTATTTGTAAAATTATAATTTGGAAATTTTAAATGGAGAAATAAATTAATATCCCATCAATTCTTTTTATTGTAAAAAATTTTATTCGTTCATTTTTTTTTTTAGAGGAAAATATTTAATACGAGATGAGATTGGAATTCTAATATATATTTTTGAGATAATTTCATCTTACCTAATAAATTAATATATAAAAATGACTACTTAATATTGATTCCTACATCTATAGAATCCATTTTTCATTTTCCATCAAAGATGGTAGAATTTGGAATAAAGACAAAACAAATATTTTCCCTATAAATTCAACATGACAAGCAATCAATGAAAAATTAAAATAAATAAATAAATGAAATAAAAGTAAAATTAGTGACACTTGTTCAATTGTGTTTCCTTCAAGACAAAAGATAGTTAGACTTAGACAAACCAATTTATAGTTGATCAAAATTGGCAGTTAATAATTGTATTGTTGTAGTTTCTGACTTTCATGTCAACTCTCAACAAATCATAGTAAATTCTATTTATCTTGCCAATGAATAAATGAGGAGACATGATCCACTCCTTTGGGGCTGAGAAAAGAGGAAAGCTGCCTTCTTCAAGCAACCCTCTACACCTCTACAATGGAGTCATTGACTCATATAATAGTGTTGCTTTTCTTTTGAAGAACTTATTATTTATATTTCTTGAAAAATTATAATATTGTAATAATTAAGGTCTTCAAAATTGTGGTATTACTGTACTTTACTAGTAAGGTAGTGTTCGGCAACAACTTTTAAGTAGCTTTTAGCGTTTTGAAAATACTATTTTTTATAATATTTAGTAACATAGCGTTTGACCTAACTTTTAGAGGTAAGCTAGTATTTTATAAAACATTAGTCTATATAACAGCTGTGTTCGACAATAAACTTTTTAAGTAGCCAATCAAAATGCTAACGCTATAAAATAGCGTTTGAACTAACTTTTAAAGGTTAAGGTAACATTTTATAAAAAATTAACTCTTATAATGTTTAGCTTTTAGTATTTTATGAAAAACTAATCAAACAGCTAAAAGCTAATAATTATCAGAATAGTTAACTTTATCAAACAGACCCAACGTCAACTCAAATATTTAATAGCTAAACATTACTAAAACAGTTAACAACTAATTTTACCGAACCGATCCTAAATAAATATTATTTTTTATCTAAAAAAAATATTTGTCTTCACTTTCTTCTAATTTTTTTTCTCATTGTAATGCATATAGTGTCTTGTTCGTTTTGCGGGAAATGAAAATGACCCTATGGGCATCTTAATGAGAGTGAAAGCAAATTAAGGGCAGTAAGTTAATAACGTCCAAAAGGAGGAGTAGAAACATGTCTATAAATTATGGCAAAACGCCAATAAGAAATTGAATTGGAAGTGTTTGGTATTTTGTGAAGTGATAAACAAAATTGCCAAAATTTCTGACGGTTGGCTTTGGTGATCTTTGTTTGACTCTTTCGAAAGTTGCGTTTGCTCTTCCTTTTCAAGAAACATTATACGGGTAATGGGCTGCTGTGCCAACTTCCATTTCCCACCTATTCCGTCTGCAGTTTCTTTACAAGCTTTTGACATAAAGAAAATGACGCGTGTCCTTGGAGCTTTTCTTTTTTACCACATTTTGTTCTTTACCTTTACTTTTTCTTAGCAGTTGATATTGTACACCAATTTCTACATTTTTTAGTATTTCTTTCATATTAAATCTTTTCCTCAATTTACTCTTATTTAATATAAATAAGAGTAAAACTGAAAAATAATTATTTATCACTTCTTAAATACTTAAATTGTATTATATTTTGAAACTATAATTTAGTTAATATCAATGGAATATATGAAGAAAACCAATTTAACAACATAGTCAAAATTTGGCGATTCTTTCTTTTACTTTGAGAGTAAGAAAAGATTGGGATATTAAGAGATCCAAGAATAAAGAAAAAAGGTGCTCTTTTTTTGATTTAATAAAAGAAATAAAGAAATAAAAAAAGTGAGACTTTTCTAATATTCAAATCTTGGTTACTGTAATGAAGTGAATTGTCCACCAAACAAAGCAAATCTCAGATCTTTAATCTTGGCAGCATTAAGCATTAATCATAATTAAATGGATTTTGCTTAATAATAATAATTATTATTATAATAATGATGGGGGTAAGTAAAGCTGCCACAATCAATTTGATTAAAAAGGTGAAAATAACAGATCAAGGAAAAAAGAAAGAACATAAGAATGATGACAGTGAATTCCCATGTCTGCACAATCCTAGATCTAAAATTCCAGAATTCAATTGAGTATAGCTCTGTAAAAATTTCTACTGTCCTTACAACTCTTTATAACCATATTTTCTTTTCCAGAACGCCAACACCAAAACAAGAAGAAAGTGATAAGCAACAGGAAGCTAAGCCAAGTACAACATACAAAACGACAACATATATAAAAACAGTACCAAACTCAATTCAGTGGCTTGCTGCCAATAAAGCCAACGGCAAATCTATTGCCAGTATTGAGTTTCATATAAGGTCCAAAATATATTGAGAGAAGGTGGTCAGATTAATTTTTGTCCACCGTGGACTTGTATTTTATTCTAAACACGTCTTACACACTCTCGTCTAAACATAATATTTAGATAAAAAATTTTAACAGATGTAATTTTAGATTTCAAATCTCTAATTTTACAGATAAAATTCAAAATACTATTCTCGAATGTTGTGTTAATTAAGTGTGAAAATGATGTTAGTTTATCCCAATCATCAAACTATCGATTTGTTCATCATATATAATGTATGTATATATATTATATATATTAATGATAATTGCTGGGCCATGAAAATAGTTAAGTTGTATTATTTTGGTCTAATCTCCCTATACGAAGAGAGTAGAGCTAGTCAAATTTCAAGCGGTGGAGCAATCAATGAACAATAGAATAAAAAATGAATCATCATAAAAATGTCAATAATGATGATGTGAAGCAATGTAAGTAGCAAAGGGCCATCTCGGACCACCCCACTACCACCATAATGGTGCTACTCATTATTCATAACACTGTAAAAATAATCTAACGATTCCTAAAACGGAAATTCTAACCATTTTGCTTTTTTCATAATTAATTCTTTCCATTTCTATTTCAATTATGTTAGGTATTTTTTTTTTTCAATTGCATTACGTTAAATTTATTTATTTATTTTTAACTAAATAAGGGGGACGAGCAAAAATAAAAAAAGCTTGCTTGATACAAATATGCAGCTCGACAAACATTTTGCTGTAATTCTTTTTCTTTTTTGATATTAAGGAAGAGAATTCAAACATGAGTTTATGTCCAAGTTTTATATGTACATATTCTTAATTGAACAGATCTATACTAAATTGATAACTTCTCGAAATGGGAATATAAGTTGTTGTAATTTTTTGGCCTATTACGAGGAATCATTTAATTTAGTTCGAGATTTAGTGATAATTAAAGTTTTTCACTTCTCTCTGCGGGTGTGTTTAGCAAAGATTGAATTCGATAGTCTTCTCGTATGTGCAGTCTGCGATGCCAATTGAGTCATATATTATGGACATAAACTGTTTTCATTTAATATATAATTAAGTTAATTTAAAGCTTTGCTATAATTCATCTCAGTACTGCAGCCATAAAAATGTTATGGTAACGTTAACCGGTCTTTGCTATAAAAAAAATGCCAAAGGAATCCTGAAGGCCGCTGATTGACCTAAGCTTTCACACAGTAACATCAGCATGTTACCAAAAACAGGATGATAATAATAACAGTGAAAAATAATAATAAAGAAAAGCGGGATTATTTGTAAAGTCAATCTAACAGAGATAATATATTATAGACTATGAAGCACTGCTAACTTTGTAACTCCACCTGGATGTTCTTTAGTAAAGATGCTATTCTTGTCCCCATCTAATTTCGTTCTTTCTCTTGTTCCTTAAATGTAAGCACAGGCAAGAAAATGATCAAGAAAGCAATTATTCATTATTCACAGAAATTATTAAACAATGGACTCTTCTTTCTTACTTAATTTATTCCTTCCTAAGGCATTTTGGTAGTGTGGAGAGAAGTTTTGTTTGGTGAGCTGTGTATCTCTGTATTCGCTGCTACATTCTTATATTTTATCAATTTCCTTCACATGGCTTCATAAATCTCAGTTACTTTACTTACGTCTTCCTTTTTCTCTTTCTTTGAGAGTGTGTGTATTTTTTTCTGCAAGAGAGATATCATGTGGGTTTACTCTGAAAAATCATGAGCTTTCAAAGAAATAGAATTCTTGCACTTAATCTTTTACTTCTTGTAGTTAAATCTTTTGGGCTTAACACAGATGGTATTCTTTTACTTTCTTTCAAATTCTCTATTCTTGATGACCCTCTTCATGTTCTTCAAACCTGGAATTTCTATGACGAAACTCCATGTTCTTGGAATGGAGTTTCTTGTAGTTTAGACAATTCTTTCCCTCATGTTACTGGTTTATCTCTTCCAAATTCACAGCTTCTTGGTTCCATCCCTGCCGATCTTGGCATGATTCAAAATCTTCGAAATCTTGATCTATCCAACAATTCTTTAAATGGGTCTTTGCCTCTTTCCCTTTTTAACGCAACCCAGCTTCGGTTTCTTGATTTATCTAATAATTTGATTTCTGGTGTTTTACCAGAGACTATAGGTCGGTTACAAAATCTTGACTTTCTTAACCTATCTGATAATGCTTTGGCGGGAAATTTACCTGCTAGTCTTTCTACTATTTATAATCTAACTGTTCTTTCTTTAAAGAACAATTATTTCTTTGGTGTTTTGCCTGCTGGATTTAGAGCTGTTGAAGTTTTAGACCTTTCTTCAAATCTAATTAATGGATCTTTACCTAAAGATTTTGGTGGTGATAGTCTTAGTTACTTGAATTTGTCTTATAACAAGCTTTCTGGTTCAATTCCAGCAGAATTTGCCTCTCAAATTCCAGGTAATGCCACTATTGATCTTTCATTTAATAATTTAAGTGGGGAAATTCCAGATTCTAGAATTTTCTTGAATCAACAAGGAAGTTCTTTTACTGGAAATCCTGATCTCTGCGGCGATCCATTAAGAAACAAATGTCCAATTCCTTCTTCACCATCTTCTCTTCCAAATGTATCTTCTCCTACTTCTCCTCCTGCAATTGCTGCAATTCCAAGAACTATAGCTTCTAGCCCTGCCGCCGGTAACAGACAGGTAGGTTCTCAAGGACTTAGGCGAGGAACCATAGTAGGCATCGTAGTGGGTGACATATTAGGAGTTGTTATTCTCGGTATGATTATCTTTTACGTATATAAATTAAAGAAGAAGAAAAGAAAGAACGTTGAAACGACAATCAAGGACGAGGCTAATAGTGCAAAAGACGACACTTGGTCTTCTTCTTCTTCAGAATCAAGGGGGTTTACAAGATGGTCATGTCTACTCAAGAGAGGAGATAATGAAGAAGAATCAGATTCCTCTAGTTGCGATAATGATTTGGAAGATCCAAAACGTCAAGAAAATCAACGGCCACAAGAGCAAGAACAAAATAAAAGAGGTACATTAATGACGGTCGACGGTGAAAAAGACTTGGAGCTTGAAACTTTACTTAAAGCATCAGCTTACATACTGGGTGCTACTGGTTCGAGTATAATGTACAAGGCTGTGCTCGAAGATGGGACTGCACTTGCGGTTCGTAGAATAGGTGAAAGCCATGTGGAGCGATTCAGGGACTTTGAAACCCAGGTCCGGGTCATTGCCAAGCTGGTGCATCCAAATCTGGTTCGAATTCGTGGCTTCTACTGGGGTGTTGATGAGAAGCTCGTTATTTATGATTTTGTCCCTAATGGCAGCCTTGCCAATGCCCGTTACAGTGAGTTCTTCTCTCTCTTTTCATCATATTTTTTTATTATTAATTTATTTATTTTTTTCCCAGTTGAATTATGTGTGCGCTCGTTAGTAGATTGATACTGTGTTTGCTAGCATGCGCTGGTGAGCAAGGACTTTGACGGTGGAGTAGGTGCAACTGAAACCTTTGTTTTTAATGCATGAGGGCAGTCAACTGTCTGATGATGCGGTCGTATAATGTTAGCGTTAACCCCACGGTATTCGATAGCGACTGGCGTCACTACCCGTAGTTCCAGAATAGATCAAATTTCCCCACCGCAAGTGACTCGCCCTTGTTATTTTAAGTCGGGTCATTTGGTCATCTACCGGCTAACTTGCGTCTTATGTATATTTTATTTTGTAGGGAAAGCTAGCTCCTCGCCCTGCCATTTACCATGGGAGACCAGGCTCAAGATTGCGAAAGGAGTAGCCCGTGGACTCTCATTTCTGCATGACAAGAAGAACGTCCATGGAAACTTGAAGCCCAGTAATATTCTTTTGGGTTCTGATATGGAGCCCAGAATTGGAGATTTTGGGCTTGAAAAGCTTGTGACTGGTGATTCAAGCTACAAATCCAGTGGCTCGACCAGAAATTTTGGGAGTAAAAGGTCCACGGCCTCACGTGATAGCTTCCAAGATATTTCACTTGGGCCCAGCCCAAGCCCAAGTCCAAGTTCAATTGGAGGCCTATCGCCTTACCATGCTCCTGAGTCGCTTAGGAGTCTAAAGCCCAATCCAAAATGGGATGTGTATTCATTTGGGGTTATATTATTAGAGCTACTAACAGGGAAAGTGATAGTTGTGGATGAGTTGGGCCAAGGAAATAATGGGCTTGCAGTTGACGATAAGAACCGTGCCATGAGGATGGCAGATGTGGCGATTCGAGCTGACGTGGAAGGAAAAGAGGAGGCCTTGTTGGCTTGCTTCAAGTTAGGGTATAATTGTGCTTCTCCAATCCCTCAAAAAAGACCAACAATGAAAGAAGCCTTACAAGTCCTTGAGAAAATCCCATTTTCATTTTCCTCTTCCTCGTCATACTTATATGGTCGGTAACTAAGGTGGTAAATGGATGTCTCGGCTCGATAAAGATATATCTATTCAAGTTTGAAAAACCAAATTCAAGCTTCATTGGTTAAGCTTTTCAAATGAACTCCAAGTAGCTTTTTTTGAATCAAATTTCGAGCAATTCACCTTACGTTCAACTTCCTTCATTTACAATCTTATTCAATAATGATAAAATTGGATTAGCAGCTTTGTAAAGCGATTGTGTGTACTATTTTAACTTATAGACTCTTAATTGTTTCGATGTTTGAGGGCCAATTGTGTGATAATTTTATACGTGACTAATTTTTAATTTCACTAATTTTGAGCTTGGCCATTCTTATTTTCATTTACATTGATTTATAGCATGATTATAATTTTTTTTTTATATTTTCTCATATTATGGTTTAACTATTTTGTGCCTGTGATGAAGTTAATTGGACTAACATGGAGAATGATTTGTTTTTAATTAGAATGGGGGATGAAACCGAATAACTTATTTATCTAAACCAAACAGATCCTACTCTATCAACCTCCAATAACACATGAACTGAAGGAGTATCCAATACATGTTCACCTTGCTGTCACAGAAGCGCTATCGTAGCCTCTTAGATATAAGTCTTGTGTAGATTGTGAAGTTGTGTGAAGAGATGGGAATCTAAAAAGATCTCACAGCTTACATATGTAAATGTTTATAGTGTGAGATGTCTTTAATTCAAATAAATTGGACATTGGAGGGAAACTCTGGAGAGAAAATAAATTTATTGCTTGCTTATATTAAAACTCATTTTTTAATTTTTTATTATTTATATAAAATTTCTTTTAACTGTTGTTTAAAAGAAACGTTTATCTAATAGACGCAACTGTCTATTGAAGGTTTATTTATGTTAAAACTTAGTATTTTATTTAATTTATCCTTAAATAAAAAAATACATAAATTATTTTATGGTACAATATAGGTTACGGAGGCAAAACGAGTCAAAACGGAAAAATGTCTGCATATGGAAATTTATAGACTACTTGGATTTTTAATTAAAATATGGTTAAAGTACTTCCTGAATTATTTAAAATACTTTTGAGTTGGTTTAGAGTAACGATATCATTAGGTCCGTTTTGACAATTTTGAAATTTTTAAGTTTTTAGCTCAAAACTCATTTTGGGGCCCATATATTTGGGTTGGACAGTCCATTTAGCCTTATTTTGGATCACTATAACTTGCAGTGACAATAAGGTAGAAAATGAAGAGTCAAGTTGAAGAGCTATCCATTTTAATTATTGTTTTAATTTTCATTTATTTACTTTATACACCCCTACTCTGTAAAATTGAATTGGCTATAGAGAGATTGAATTTTGTATAATTTCAGATTAATAAAAGTGAGGTTTATGCCTTTTTTTTATCTTTATACATAAAGTATTTGTTTGGATTGTAATTGATTTGTTCAGTTGCTATTCGGATTCAATTCCTATTTCTTATGTTTTTGAACATCTAATTAAAATTGAGTTTATACGGATATTATGAGATTTTCTCTTTTAAGTTTTTTTAAGTTGAATTCTTAAATATAAGAATAAATCAAAATCATGATCGCTTGATGGTTAATTTTGCTAATCAAATTGATGGATTTTAAGTTCCATCCTAATCTTGGGTTCCCGTATCATTTTAGTTTATTGTCAATGGCTATAATTAGTCTCGATAGCTGGTGTTTGGCAATTGTGATTAAAGATGATGGTAACACCGAAATGCAACGGTAATTAAAAATTGATGGTAATATCGTATGTTTATGTGTTTATATATATCTTTTCGTAATAGTGAATCTGTCAAAATTTAGAAAATGATTTATTTGTTTTAAATTTTTTTTAGAGAAAATTACTTTGCTTGAAGATGATTTAATTTTCTATTTAAAAAATATTTTCCATTTAATTTATTTTTCTGAACATGTGATATAAAAAAATTTTGCCAAAAAACGGAGCCAATTAAAAGTTTTGCCAAAAACTGATTGTCAGAGCCCAGCTAACATCGGGCTGGGCCCTTTAAGCCTTAACACATATCCGAAACAGGATCTTTGAACCCTACCCGCATTACCCGGATATGACAACGGCTCTCTCGGTTTGTCCCATTTTTGAATTGAAAAAGCGCCCGCTCTTCTCCCACTTTAAATTCTTTCTCTTTACGTCCCTCTGCCCCACAAGGAGCGTTTGCTTTCTCTCTCTGGAACGTAGAGTCTTAGAGATATAGAAGCATCAAACATATAGTCATAAACTCAAAACAGAGCAAATCGGAAATCGGAGATGGCGACGCATATAGGGATGATGGATCCGGCTTATTTTGTTGGCAGATCGGAGATTCTCTCCTGGATTAACTCCAATCTCCGACTCAATCTATCCAAAGTCGAAGAGGTTTTCACTTATTCCTGCCTTTGAGATTTCTTCCTTGCTCTTGTTTAACCTAATTTCTCAATTATAGGGAAGAATTTCTAATTTACGTGGTTTGTATCTGTGAATTTTAGGCTTGCTCCGGTGCGGTACATTGCCAGCTAATGGACGCGGTTCATCCAGGAATTGTTCCTATGCACAAGGTCAATTTCGATGCAAAGAGCGAGTATGAAATGATCCAGAACTACAAGGTTCTTCAAGATGTCTTCAATAAACTCAAGATCACTAAGGTTTGTGACATTTGTGCGTTTCTGGGACTCTGTTTGTGACATGATTTTTGTTTTTGTTTTTTTTGTTTTTTTTGTTTTTTGTTTTTTTTTTTTTTTTTGCTGATTTTGGAATTTGGTTTCGTGTGTGTGTGTGTGTTTGTCGTGTTTTTAGCACATTGAAGTCAATAAGCTTATAAAGGGAAGACCGCTTGATAATCTGGAGTTCATGCAGTGGATGAAGCATTACTGCGATTCTGTTAATGGAGGCGTTGTTAAGTAAGTTTCGCTTTGAGACCTTTACTGACTTATCCTGAATTCCTGACTTTGATTTTTGCTCATCAAGTTGTAAATTCTTTCTTCATCGTATAGCTTTATTTTTCTCTTATAGTTTCTTATTGTCTGTCAATTTGAAGCAAAGCTATTGCCAGATAATGTAATTTTGCGACATTGACTTCATTGCTGATCTTACAAAAGTTTTTGCTGCGTAATGTGTATGCAGTACTGACAGTAGAATTAATATGTTTTTGCTGGATAAGTTGATTGTTTCCTGTTATGCTAGATTACCTTAATGTCTCAATCTCTCATTGATTTACTTCCTTCTGTGGTTAGTTACAATCCATTGGAAAGGAGAGAGGCATGCAAGGGAGGGAAAGAATCTAGCAGGAAATGTCTACCATCTCAATCATCAGCCAAGAGTTCAACAGCTGCCCCCAAAGCACAGTCTTCCCACAGTGGTAGAAGAAACGACGTGTCCTCTGTGAATACAAATCAATCTGTGAAGAATTCAAAACCACCACCTCCTAGTTCAGTGCCTCAATACGATGAACAGGTAAAAATTATTGAAGAAATGAAATCATTTCCTTACTGATGGCTTCTATGCTCTAATACTACTTGATATGCAGATCACAGAATTGAAGCTGTCAGTGGATAGTCTTGAAAAGGAGAGGGACTTCTACTTTGCAAAGCTGAGAGATATTGAGATTTTGTGCCAGAGTCCTGAGATCGAAAACCTACCTGTACTATTCAGACATTTTGGAAAAATTTCAATACCTAAAACATTGTTCGACTATATCACCATTTGCTAATATGTGATATAATGTTTGTTCTCTGCAGGTTGTTGCTGCAATAAAAAGTATCCTGTATGCAACAGACGATAATGCATCAGTTGTTGCAGAAGCTCAAGCCATGATATCTCTTCAACAGAAAGAAACAAAGCTTTTAAGTCCGATAATGGAGATCTCATCAAAAGAAAAGATGAATTCAGAATCTCAAAAACGAAAAAACATTGTCAATTTCGATCTTGATACTACTGGCATAACAACATTGTCACCGAGGCAAAGGCTTTCTGATGCTACTGATGTCCATTGCAGTGGGTCACCTCTTATGACTTACTGACTGTATTTCCAATTTGAAGCTGTGTAGTTCTACTTAGATCTACTTCACCAAATAGTTTCCTTCAAATATATTTCTCTTGCATCTATATTACTTTGATGTTGCAATGTGTAATTCAAAAAATTTTGGTAAGGATATGGATTCTCAATTACTTGGCCTGGATACATTTTAAAAGCGCTCTCTGGTTATTTTTAGACCATGAATTCTCGAGTTGGTTGATTATCTTTGAATGGATATAAAAACCCACCAAATCTTTCCTTTCAAGATCGTTCATTTGTTAGATCTTTTTAATTCCCAGGCATCAGCGTAATTTTTTGGATACATATACAATAATGGGGTGACAGGTGGAGAAGTTTACACGATATAAGGGCCTCCAATGGCTAACCAATGGTCTCCCTGAAGACCAAATATTGAATGGTTAATCCTTCTTTAAACAAGAAACATTAAATATGGGTATTTTACCTAATTATACATCTATTATATAAAACCTACGCAATTCCACTTTAACCCTAATCAAATTAATAATTTCTGACTTCCAACATGAATGCACAAGCCAGAAAGGTACCAATTAACCTTATTTCTTATATATTAGTAATTATTAGCAAAGAAACATAACTATTTTTAAAGTAGTTTCTTCAGCTTTCTTGATAAAACTTTGTTATGATGCCAGGATACTAATGAACAAGGTGAAATGGAAAAAACGATTGAAACTGTTGATTGTCGGTCATCGGCCGGACAAGGACAAGAGGTGAGGAATGTGCAGGTGATTCATCAGCCCCATCAAAATGAGAATTTAAATACAAGCGGTGGTGTTTTGACTAAGGCAGCAAATTCTGTTGCATCTACCCTTCAGTCTGCACAGTTTGTTATCTCCAAAAAATGAAAAGCTGAAGTTCTTTTTAAATTAATTGTATCATATTTATCGAGTTTTGATCAAATCCTCTATCAATTTTTGTTTGTGAATGGTATTTGTAAAAAAAAAAAAAAAGTCACTTTTTTTTTTTTTTTTTTTTTTTTTTTGGTTCCTGAATGATGGTGTATCAATAGCTTATAGCTAGATTTAACTATTGGCTAAAAACATGAAATTTTAATTCTTGAATTTTCTTTCTTAGTTTATTTCATGCAAAGCTATTAGTGCCTTGTTTAACCTAATGAATATAAAACAAGTCTTTAATTTCAATTTCAAACTTTTAGCATTTCAAAGAGATGCAACAATTGATACATAAGTAAATTTAAATAAAATCAATCAGGCGTGATTTAGTTGATTTCTTCACTTATATGAGAAAAAATGAAAGGTCTTGAATTTGAATTTTTTTAAACCTATTAACGGGCCAGGCTTACCCATTAACTGACATGGAGCCCCATTTATATTCTTTTTGCAGCCCAACTTGGGAACTGTATCAAGAAACCATCCGCATCCAGCCCCATGTCAATAGCACGCAGCTAAAAGTCCCTGTCAAAGAAGAGAATAGCTAATATCCACTACACCGAAAGCAGAACAAAAATAATTCTCTTTATTCTTCTACATCCTTCACAAGAATCCTATTCCGTTGCATCTGTATACTTTAACTAATATCTCTAGTTGCTTATAAAATATGCTGGCAAACTCTTCTTTTCTTTTCAATAGTCTTGGTAAATTTTTGAACTTTTATTTCAATTTTCCCTCATAGCTTGATTTGAAGTAGGAGTAGAAATGGGTTTGGCAATATCTAGGCTCATGAAAATGCTATTTGCAAGGAAAGAAATGAGGATTCTGATGGTGGGTTTAGATGCAGCTGGTAAAACAACTATACTCTATAAGTTGAAGCTTGGGGAGATTGTTACTACCATACCTACCATTGGTAATCTCTTGTTCTTACTACAGTCAATTATTGCAATTCCAATTTCCAAATGATAATTTTAGTATTGGTTGATTCATTTTGATGGGTCAGGGTTCAATGTTGAAACTGTTGAATACAAGAATGTTAGCTTCACTGTCTGGGATGTTGGAGGACAGGACAAGGTAAATTAATTACAAGTTGATCTCTAAACTGAATGTTCGGTAATTTACAAACAAAATTTTTCCAGAATTATGCAAATAATTAATAAGCTTAACTATCACAAAAGAGAAAGCTGATTCTTTCTAATCTTTGGATGAATAGATTCGACCGTTGTGGAGACATTACTTTCAAAACACGCAAGGCCTTATCTTTGTGGTGGATAGCAATGACAGGGAAAGGATTACAGAAGCCAGAGATGAGCTTCATCGTATGCTGAGTGAGGTACTTTTTTTATTCTATTAATTCACTTCTATATAAGAAAATTCCACTAAACAAGCAAATTAAGTAAGAGTTTGTCTATCATTAAGATCGAAACAACAGTTTTGAAGTATCTTTAATATGATAATTGTTATTCTAATTAGCGTTAATTGTGGAGGAGAATTTTATAAATTTATACTCAATCATGCAGGATGAACTACGGGATTCAACCCTTCTTGTATTTGCAAACAAGCAAGATCTTCCAAATGCGATGACTGTTTCAGAAATTACTGATAAACTTGGTCTGCACTCTCTGCGCCAACGCCGTTGGTAAGCATCAATATTCATTCAAACAAAACAATTCTTCATCCTCCTTTATAACTGATAAAAATATTATCTAAGCTTTACTTGGTGATAATGGAAATTGTATGGTGTGTGTGTATATATATATATATATATATATATATATATAGGTACATTCAGGCTACTTGTGCTACTTCTGGCCAAGGACTCTATGAGGGTCTTGATTGGCTGTCCAGCAATATCTCTAGCAAGGCAAGTTAATCATACATATAAGTTCAGTATGTTTATGAAACTAATAATTACATAGCTCAAACAATTATCTTTTTGTTGGTTTACAGGCATAATTGAAGCAGCCATGGAAAGCTTTGAGTACTTGTGATGACTTCCATCACTTTAGAGAAAAGAAAAGAAGCAGAATAACTAGAATTTTACATATTAATTATTTAGGTATAATGTTTTTGAACAAACTAAAATATTAGTTCCATACATGTAATAAAGAAAGACCAAAGCTTTATGTTTTTCTTTAGCTTGTAAAACTGAATGGAAGGTTTCCCTCCATTGCAAACAACAGGAAAATATTTTCTTGCCGTCTGCAAGTAGACAGGAAACATTTTTTTCCTGTGGTTTCATATAAGAAGAAAACTTTTCCCTTGACTATATGAACACATTTTTTTTCCTGTGGTTTGCAATATTGATGGAAATGGGAAATTAGAAATAGAAAAGCCTCTGAAACCTTATTTACTGTATTTATCAGATATCAATTTAATACCAGAATCAAACAACAGCACTGGTAGGGTGAGCTATCACAGGTTGTTCCCTGGATACCTTAATTTTTCTGCTCTAAACTGTTGTTCGTTTAAATGCAAGGTATTTATTGTATGCAGCTACCAATGATGGTAAAAAAGAAAATGTGACAATTTAATAACTACAGAATAGTCAATGCAGGTCAAAGGACCTTCATTTCTAATATGACAAATTCTGGTCTGGTACAATTTGATCAGACTGATTACTTTTTTTTTTCTTTGCAGGATTTGTAGTCCAGGTAAAATTATGGATTGAATTCTAGTTAATGCAAAATTTGAATCTACCCAATAATATTCCATGTGCTTTTTTTATATCTGTCGTTTAAAGTTTTTGTAAACAAATTAAGAAAAATAATAAATAAACTAAATTTTAACGAAAATAGAGATCAAACTTTTTGGAAAGACAGTAACTCACGTGATTTAAGTAATTTAAGATAGAATTTAAGTTTAACATGACTATTAATATTACCGGTGATAGAAGGTAAATCCAGAAATAAAATATTTAATGAAGCATTGAATCATAAAACGTCACTTATTTAAAAATAAATAAATAAAAAAACTCGTAAATATGTATAATTTTTGGTAGGTAAGGTAAGATAATTGTTGTGGATGGAGATAATTATTGAGGCTGAGGCAACAATGAAGTACCTAAATGTTTAATGATCTACCTAAATATTGGTTGTATCAAAATATGAGCAATTCAATGCTTTTTGTTGCTACGTAGGCACACAAGACAAACAGTTTACCAAATGAGTTAGTTGATACTCAATGCTTTTCAATCACAATAAATAACAATTTAGAGAGTGTTTACTTATTATCTGCTGTCTAAGAAAATATATATATATATTTTTTTTTAAATGTGTTCACTTGCTACTAATAAGAAATCATATTTTAATTTAAGAACTCACAAATATTATTCTTAATTTTCATAATTAAAAGAAATAAAACATTATAAAAATAAGTTTAGAATTTTTTTAATTTTTTTTTGAATTTTTATTATTGATTATTTATAATAATAATAATATCAAAAACTATCAATTTTTAATATTTTTAAAAAATAAAAGATGTAACATATTTTTAATATAAATTAATTATATATAAAAGCATGATATAATTTTTTATGTTATTTAAATATTTTTATTTATTCAATGAAAATATTTTATTGAAAATTTTATTTATAGATATTATAATTTTAATTATGAAAAATATCATTTTTAAAAAATAGAAAATAATTGGAGAACATGGCATTTCTTGCGTTTTCCAAATCTTAATTAAATTTTGAAAAACTGACTAATTTGAACACAAAATTTTATTTTTCAGTTTTCTTCAAAAAAATTTCAAGAAAACTATTCTAATTTTCTATAAATAAACACACCCTTATAATTCTAATTATTTATATAGAAATAAATTTATTTCTAATATTATTAAGAAGAAATTTTGTATCTAAGGAATTATAAATGTTTAGTAAGTTTTTCAATCAATAGCTGATATCTAGTAGAAATCTCAGTCAATTATTGATTCAATCAGCTACCAGCTAATTTGTATTTCTATTTTAGGACTTATAAAAATAATTATTAATAAAATTATTTATTTTTAAATTAATTTTTCATCATTTTATTTATAATTATTTAAAAATAATAGTTTTATATTAAATGTTACTTAAAAATTTTTTAATTAATATTTTTATTAAATAATACATTAAAATATAAAATAAATATATTTACCTTAAAAAATTTTTTAAATATATATTTTCTGCATCATTAATATATAAAAAAAAAAAATCTTAAATTGCTATCAAAATTTCACCGAACAACCACGTTCGTCGCGATAGCTAACTGCTTATCTGCTATGGCAAGTGTTCATTATGCATTGGTAAAAAATGTTGACATTATGCATTTCACACAAGTGTTCATTTTTTTTTAGTGGGTACACCCAAACTACACATGTGAAACCCTTTTTCTTTACTTTGTTTTTTCTTTAGGTCACTTTTTGATTTGTGATTTGTCTCTTAATTCTAGTAAGTGAAACTTAGAATCAGGTGGGGTCTTTCTAGTGATGTCCAATTCCATAACATGATGAGACCTCTCAAAACATTGACACCAAAAACACTGGACATAGCTAATGAAGGTAGGAGAGAAGTTTCTTCCCTAAAAAGGGACTAGAGCATCTTCATATATGGCTCATCACAGTAAGGTTTTGAATACCTTAGAATTTTTTCTTGCACCATAACAGATTTGTCTGCCCTTTTTCACCCCCTTTTTACATAATTATTTTACTTTGAATGGACTTTTAACTCATAAGGGCAGTTGCAGGGATGAACCCAATAGCAGAACAAATTTCTCAGTTGTTCTGCAAAATCTGCAAATTTTTCCTCTTTCTGATTCAGCATAATATAAGAAACAAGAAAGTACTAATCTTTTGACAATTTCTCCAAGAACATGTCAAATACAAGGCTTTCTCTAGCTGTTTTCAACAACTCCTGTTTTTTTTTTTTTTTTTTCCTTTTTTCCAGTTCACTTCTCCCTCATGTGTACTTTACTTAACCGTATTCTTTTATCCACATTCACCCTTTAACCTGTTATGCATTTTCTTGTTTTTACACATTAAGAAAGATTTTTTTTTCTTTTTCCCATGCATATCATATTAAAGCAAGTGAGGACAAGCGAGTGATATAAGAAAGATTTATTTCTTACAGTGATTTACTGATCCATATCTTTGCCTGTAGAATCTTTGAAAGAAAATTTTGCTCAGTTTATGTTAAAAGATTGCCAAAGGTTCATACATACCACATGAGAAACATGGCAGAATCATCAAATAAGTTAATAGGTTCTAAATGTTGAAGACTGCACACAGAGCATTCATTAAGTGTAGGCAGAGCATATCATGTTCAGGTAAATTTTGCAGAAACACATTATTTTTATTTCTGAGATTTGAAAACCAATTCACGAGGCTCATAAATATACATGTTCATTAGTAGAATTAAATGTGAATCTTCTTTTCGCTTTAATTTTTTGTTTTTTGAAATGATCATTTTGGAAATGCATCTGGCTCTGGCTGGAATGCTCCTTTCCTGAACATTGCAAGCAACTTGCAGGTCATAACTCATAATTGCCCACTCTAATGCTAGAGATGTACTATTTTCTACAATAGTAATTTCTTTTCCACTGAAAATATTTGAAAGGGAGGAAGCTATAAGGATTTGAATTCCTAACTTACTGCACTGTAGAAGAGACATTTGACCATTGGGCTATTAGCTTAATAATTGTCATCAGTCTTTATTCAGGGGCTAAAAAGGAAATTCCTAGAAAAAATTATTTCGAACTGCATCTATGAAGACCAGCAGCCAAACTCCAAAACAAAAAAGAGCTTTTTTTTTTTTTCTTCTCTCTGGTAGAACATCCTAATGATAAAGGCTTGACATTTAGAAAGTTTAAGGTTTAAATCCAGCTCGAATTGAGAAAAGGAGATTTTTATAAAAGCCATCAATGAATTTACACTTGAATTTCAAATTACTTGGAAACAAATAAATGCTCGAACTATTTAAAATCAGAGTTACTATCACATGATTCTAGAATTATTACTGGATGGGGCCAATTGTCTGACTGTTGCATTGATGACCTTTCCTCTCCCTTCTCTGTCTCTCTCTCACGAATTATGTTGCCAAGGCATTATTATGCCTGTTAATGGCCAAATTATTTACTACACCAAAGTTATAAAGCAAAAAAACAAGAATAGGACCACAGTAATGTCCTTCACATAGCCAAGGGGCGCACTCAAACTCAGTATCTACTTTCAATTTCTCCACTACTCTCCTCCATTTGTTCTTTTCAGGTTTTGGTAGTTTAAAAAACAGCATACACCAGAAAACCTATTTTTCCTCATTGTCCTTTCCGATACCTTTTTCTTCCATTACTATTTTCCAAGATTCACTTTTTTATGCAAATAATTCATGTAACCATTGCCTTGAAACCTGAAAAATCATCTAGCTACATAGAAAAAGGCTTATACATCTCATATTTGCGGGGTTTGTGGGCAGTTCAAGGAACAAAGATCCACCCAAAAACCAACACTTGCTCTTTCTCCTTCCCCCTGTAAGCAATGCAGTCCAGGAACTTTCACTTTCAACATACTATGACCATATAGACAAAGAATGCCAAAAGTAATGTCTACAAGTAATAAGCTGAACCACACACTAAGGTAGATCCTTATTCAATTACTGGATATATGGAAATTCAGACAAACAGTTCTGTGCATATTTGATAGGATATCCCTAAAGAAAAATCAGAGCAGAGTCCACCGGACCAGTTGACTAGTTCTGCTAATAAAAAATGGGGGCTTGTTCTGCTGATGAAAAACGGGGATCAAAGGAGCTCAAGTCAGCAAACCATTTTTTTGTGAACAACTTTCAACTAAACTCACCAGATATTTGGTATAGCATAGCATGCCTTGACAAGTGACATCATACATAATAATCTTCAATCCTATTATTTGAATAAATTAAAGGTTTATCTCTAACTGTTCATAGGGAAAATGAGACAGACTATTACCTAAACATTAGGATATAGATAAATGTTGTTGGCTAAACACAAACATTAAGGGAGGAAGGAAGCAAAAAGTCCCAAAGGCAGAAAGTTATGTCTACCTAAAGAACTTTGGTTGTTGGTTAGTTAAGACTTTTGCCTTGTGGTTTGACATTGTTGAAAGACATCACTGATACTATAATATTTTAGATATTATGGGTTTTGAATTCCCATCAACTCTATATCTTTGCTGTTCCTATAGAAAGAAGTCAACAACTCTTTTATAATTTGTAATTTTCCGTCCATTGTCCAAACTCTACTAAAGTCAAGGCCCTTTCTTTCAATTAAGGCAACTAAGGACTTCAGATGTCCGACTCTAGCTATGGCTGATGAGATGGGTAAATGACCAGCAACAACATCAGTAGACAACATCTCAAGCTTAGTTCAACAATGAACCATGTTATATAAGTAGAACAATCATCTGAATGTGCAGGAAGAAATGACATTATGGTGAATTTTAATTTTCTGTCTGAGAACAAGTAAATTTCAAATATTAGGCAAGAAATGTATTGGTAATGCAAGAAACACAAAAAGGTTGCGCCTCAAGAACAGCATTGAGTGACTAATATGCAAAATAGAGAAATGTATGACATGTTTTCTAATAGACAATAGAAGTAATAATTAATGAGGACTACTAAGCACGTCCACAAACATACGATTCAGTGAGGGCAACCGCATCTGCTGATCCTGGACCCTGTTCCTTTTGAACCGAGGCACTGATGATGGTGAGACTGTTGATGACACAGCCCATGAGTCATTTGAGCTATCACAGCTGAAATATGCATCAATAACACCACTCGGACTGCTGGGTATCCATGAATGTTTGCGCTTACTACTTGAATTCTGGCTGCCTGATAGCTCCAAAATGTGCTTGTAACACTCTTTGACTTTGTCCTGTTGCAATATAGTAGACAATAATTAACCCACTAACTATAAAGCCAGAAGTCGCATACAGCATGATATCCAAGACCCGATAGAAATGAAGGAAACAAGTTAACAAGGGACAGACCTCACTAATTTTGATCACAGCCATAAGCTGATTCTGGTATTCCACTTGATTACATGCCTCAACCTCCTTAATAACATGCAACATAATTGCAGTAGCAAATATAGAAGGAAGATAACTCGTGAATCTTGAATCTGAAACCAAAATCCAAATGTTGGAAACTAATTAAGGATACAAGTTGGATAGTTTAATAACGGTCCCTGTTCTTTGCATTCAATATTTGCTTCTACAAGTAAATTCAGATACTGGCAACTAAATAAATATCAAATAGCTATTCAATTGCTTACCAGCGATGACAGAGAGAAGTAAACGCTCACACCTCCTCAAAAATTCCCAATGTAAGTGGTTCTTTAGACCAAGCCTCCTTATAATGTGATCAAAGAAAGAAATTGGAGTCACAGGATTCATCCTCCATTGAAGAGTAGAGAGCACCAGAAGCTCCATTCTCTTCATAGTCTTAGCTTCAAAAACATATTTTGATTCCTCCACCTAAAACCCAAACACACACACATACACACACAGACAAGAAAAAAAGATGGCAAGTCAAATAAATAGTTCCATAAATATTCAAGCAAGGCATTTTAACAAACACTGCGATTGCGAATTTTTGCAAAACATACTTGCAAGTCCAGAAGAAGAGGCACTTGGGTTTCCTCCACTTTAGCAGCCAGAGACAAACAAGCGACTGCAGCAAGTTGGCCCATCCAAGGCTTATCTCTTGGAAACTTTAAAGTTGAAATAAACCTATCAAAGTAGTTCACAGCAAGAACACTAGTCAAAGCAGTGAATCCATAATGTGCTTTCACCCTCAAAACCCAATCAATAGCCTCTTTACGAGCAACCATTGAAGACCCATCAGAAAATATGTTATGAAAATCAAAATGGGTGTCTTTTTCTTTAGAGATTAGAGCCAATAACTCATTATCTTCCCAAAACAAGTCTTGTTCAAGCAAAAGAAAAGAAAAAGGCGACTCCTTTTTCACAATCTGACCACGAATTTCACTACAAACACAGTCTTCCTCTTCAATAATGCCTTCCTCTTCACAATATAATCCATCAAGAACCAATGCTGGGCTTGAAGGCTGACGATTCTCTTCTTCTTGCAAAGCCATCTTCTTCGAAGAAGAAGAGATTCAATCCTCTTCTCATTATACCATCTAAAAAAATAAAATCTCAAACTCCTTGCATATTACCATACACTCCTTTCTTTTCTTTTCTTTCTCTCTCTAGAGTCTACTGATAGAGAGAGCAGATACAGATAGAAAACGAGACAGATGGAGTATGCAAGTGAAGAGTTTTTATCTGAGAAGGTCTTCACGCCTGTCCTTTTTCCCTTTTCTTTTCTTTTCTTTTTCTTTTTCTCCTGAATTCCTTCTTTTCTTTTATACTACTTTGCTGCTATTTAAATTTTTTAAAACTATTTATTTATTATTTATTATTCTAAGCGACCGTTTGGCGCGATAGAAATTACACCGCACAGAAAAGGCACAGTCATCGAGAGCTTTTTCCCGAGAAAATGAAATCTCTCTGCGTATATATATATATATATATATGAGCTAAAAATTGAATTGGTCTATTTATTTAATTTATTTAATTAAAATAAATATTAAGTTTCTCTTTCTCAGCAATAGGTTGATACGTATCGGACAAACGCGTATATTTTTTAGACAAAAGCTACGAAAGCTTATTGTGACCATACGTATTTATAACATCAAACTCTGAGACGAGCGCGTGCCTTACAACTTTCTTTTGAGTAGTGAATTTGTTTTACACGCGCTCTATTTTAGTATATTTATATTTTCTTATACTACATGAAAATAAATATTTTTTTCATCCATATAATATGTAATTAAAATTAGGTTGATTTACTTATCTCATATTAGTAGCACGGACTTCACATGGATGATAGCACACATTAGCAGTATTTATCAATTTGGATCGACTGATTTTTCTCATTTTTCAGGTTATTTTTATAATTTATTCCCAGCTAATTTATCGCTAAAATATTTAAATTTTGTAAAAGATATTCTAGTGACACACTTGGTTCTAATTTTGAATTACTATTTATTTTCAATTTATAAAATTATATCTATTTAGATACTTTATACCATATTTATTGGCTCAGGATAATATTTCCGTAATTAAATTTTTCTTAAACATTGTAATTATAATAAATTTTATTTTTTGCAAAAAAGAAAAAAGTAACACGATGAAATAAAAATGTGAAATCATTGTTTAAGCACTTATATAAAAAGATGAATAATGTATCACAATTATTGAATACATACACAGTAATTAAAAAATATGTAAAATTATATTTAATATGTGTAACTTCATAAATTATTGAATGGTCTAATAGTTCAATTTATATTTCTTATAAATAATTTTTATAAAATCCATTTGCCAATTTATCTAAAGAGTTTTTTTATATTCCTTTTCGAAATTATTTATTTTTTTATATTAAAAAATGTACTAGAAGGTAAAATATGTACAATTTGTATATGTATTTTTTTAATACAAAATAAATACTTTTATTCTGTTTAGTGAATTGTAATGAAATATAATATTATATAATTAAATATATTTTTAGTGTTATATATTAAAAATAAATTTGGTTATAATATAATTGGTAATTGTTCCACCAAATGGGGCATAAGTATTGAACAAAACTAAATATAAAATTCCTGAATAGAGCTTTTATTTAGTCAAAAATTTTCATATTTGAATGTGAAGGGTAAAATTGTCTTCTAGCTTGAGAATATGGGATTGGGAGGGAAGGTAAAAAGCGTTGACCGTGTCAGCGGAATAAGAAAAGCACGCGCCAGCCAGTGTGGTGGTGTTGGGCATTTTTATCTTAGTAATACTGGAAAATATCAAAATATACTGACCAATGGGATCTTCTGGTTACTACCAATAAAAAGCGTCTAATTGTCAACAGGTTTTGAACACATGACGCTAACTCTGTTCCAATTCTGATTTTTCCGGTTTTTTTTCCCTTACAGCAAATACTCTAGTTTCAATAATTATTATTGTTTATTTTCCATCTAATTTTTTTTAATAATTATTTATAAAATATAATTATAAATCTTGTAAAACAACTAGATAATAGTATAAGAAAATATAAATATATTTAACATAAGAATATATGAAATGAGATAAGTAAATCAACCTAATTTTAAATACATATTATATGGATGAAAAAAATATTTATTTTCACGTAATATCAATAATAACATTAAACTATTCAGTATAAATATATATATATATATATATATATATATATTGATTATTGTGCAAAAAATTTATTTGTATTTAATATATAAAATATATTTTTGAAAATATATAAAATCAATCAAGAAAATATATTGGATATGCTTGTAATCCATCCTGCCCTACTTCCACCCACCTTGGCCATGCACATCCACTAATGAATATGTTGGTGTTATCTGTTGTATTGAATTTCATGTGTATTAGGGGGGAAACAGTACACTTTTTTTTTTTTTTTTTTGCTAAATGGACAATTAAAATATGAGATAAAGGGAGTACTAAACACAAATAAGTAGTTTATATATATATATATATCGTAAATAAGAGTAATATAATCAATTTACTCAATAATTTATTATAAATTAGACAAATTAAATTATTTTTTTAAAGGAGAGAAAAGTGCAAATAAGACAATTATTTGTGGAGAGATAGAATAAATAACTAATATTAGCGAATACTTCAAATTTAAACCTAGAAGCTAAAAGCTAATAATCAGTAGAACAATTAACCGCTATTACCTAAAGAAAGTATAATTGCAATTTTAGTATATGAATTTTACAAAATTTTCTATTTTTGTGTATAAATGTAAAAAATTAACAGTTCGGTGAATCAATTCTTAATTTTTTTAACAATTGAATTTATTTTATATATGTGAACAGCCGAAGATTCATGTCAAACCACTAGGTCCCACTTGTTTGTACTTTTTTTTCTTATTAGGTGCCAAATATTTGGTAGGCATAAATACGGTTTTGGTTATATTATTATAATATTGAGTAAAAACTATTTAATATAATCTAACAATACATTATTTTAGTTGCATTTATGTAGAATTTATTTTTCATTTATATTATTTAATAAATAAAACAATTTTTGTTATAATTTTAACGAGTGATGTAAATGTATTGTATTAGAAGGAGTCAAAAATTAGTGGTGCGAGAAAAGAAAATGGGGGAAGGGAAAATGAATGAAGTTATACGCAACTCACGAGAAAAATGCAATAGATAAATAAGAAGAAAGAGTCCAAAAAGGGACAACTCATGAAGGAGAAAGTCGTTAACGCTCTGTTTGTTTTTTCTTTTTAACAAGACTAGAAATCTTACTATAAGAAAACAAAATATAAATATGACATAGTAAATTTCTATATTTTTGTATGAGAAATCTCGCTGTAAATCGCTTATGCGAAGAATAGAAAATTTTAACATATTTCGAGAGATTCAATCCATTTGACAAAATAATAGATTTGTTGAAACATGTTGGGTTAATGGCTCCATACTCCTAACTCTTGCCATTACTAAACATTTATTACTTTATATTATAATTTATAAACTCTAATTTTGTAAACAAAATTCATCTTAAAATACCGCTGGATTTTCACTAATTGACCGTCTGTTGGGTTTTGCGTTGGAAAAAGATGAGAAAGAGAAATTAAATTGAGATCCAACGCACAACGAACGAACCTCTTCTGTTTCTCTTTCTAATTTGCAATGCATTATTATTATTATCAACTTATCATAATTGTGGCATTTCTTGTCAGCTGTCACAAACATAGGCCGTACCCTTCTTTTGCTGTCTCTAATTTCTCTGTCTGTCTCCGCACCCTCTCTATCCTCTTCCTACTATTTTCATTTATTTATTTGTTTATTTTGATTTCCTGAAAGTTATACGTCTAATTCAATTTGAGATTTAATTATATTCAAATCTCTTTATTTCTATTTATAGATATATTTAATAAGAATTGAATTCAAAAATTCTTTTCACATACTTGATTTGTATCGCCTAATGAGCCAGACTGTGGATTATACACTACACTCTTTTGTATCGCCTAGTGAGCCAGACCGTAGATTATACAATACAGTCTTTTGTCCTTGATGCCTCTTAGTTACATTCACATCGAGTCTCTCATTTTCTATTTTTTTAATATTAAAGGGAAATGTTTTTATATTAATTAAATTTGAATTTTGACATTCAATTGTAAATAAATTAGTACTTCAATTTATAAACTTTTAATTCAGATATTTCAACAATTATAATTTTTGTTAATTTGACTTTGAATGAATTAATAATCACAATCTCATTTTCTTTAAGATCAATATTTAAATTAATTGGTGCATTTTCTTGAAAACATCTTATTTTCTCATAGATATTTATACTTAATCAAATCTAATTAGTGTGTTTAATTTGATGAGATAAGCTAACTTTACATATGAGGTAATTTTAACTTTTAATTGGTACCGTCCATAATTTTTTCTTTATAAGGGTGCGACAAAAGAAAGAGAAAATGAAGAGATCAATTTTATGACTATACAACTCGATTTGAATTTGAACAATTTATGATATATGCTTTAAACAACTACGAACCACAAACTAAATATATAAACAACAACTATATAGAAATGTAGATAATTTATTAAAACTCTAATATTTCGCAATGCAATAATGAATTCTAATAGGGTCAAATTATGGAATTTCATCATTGTCCTTGTGGTTACATATTTTAACATCATTAATGCCATCATCATATGACATTTTTTCCACTAATATTATCATCAATTTCACATGGACATGTACATATGTAGATCACTTATTTGTGGTCAATGATTAATTTGACAATGACAACTTAATTTTATCATTAGAGATCTAGTTTAATTTCCCTTAATCATAGCCAAAGCTTATGAAATGCATGAGCTTTTGCACATGAATTACACTATCTAATTGCTTCACCAAATCGGTTCACTTGAAATGTACAATATATAATTGCTATTCTATATCGACAGAATAATAAATGATTATGCCTCTTGCAAGAGATAATTATTCCAAATAATAAAAATTAGAATCACAATATTTGTTGTAGAAATCCAAATGTTGGGATTAATTTATCAAAAAAAAAAAAAAAAAAAGATTTACATATATTAAAAGGGAGGAACTAGACTTCAAGCCTCCGTTGGGAGGCCACAAATTAATAAATAAAAAAAGGAAAGCAAAATTAAGGGCCAATGTGTAAATAACATTGAAAAAAAATATAATATTTACGGGAAAAGATTGAATTTTAAAAAATTTTGAATCCATAATATTAAATAACTAACAATAAATAGAAAATTATGGGAAAAAAAAAAAAAACATTAATGATATTATCCTCCCAAACTTTTCTCCCTAACAACCAAACCTAATTAGTTATAGTATATTATATAGTACCACCAACCATCAGGAGAAGCAATAATTATGATACAACATAACAACTGTACCATTTCACCTCTTATTTATTTATTAAAAAAAAAAAAAAAACACTTATTTGTGTATACGGTGAAAATTGATTACCAAAACACACTGATGAATGGTCATGATTTTCCAGAACACCACTCAATTGAGTTGCTTCGTCTGTTGGCTGTTTTTTTTTTTTTTCAAAGCCCACGTTGCATCTAAATGTAATCAATCAAGGACAAGAATTATTAAAAAAAAAAAAAAGAAAAAAAGAAGAAGAAGAAGAAGAAGAGGAGGGTTGGTTGAACTTGGCATCCACCGGAGCAACAATGATGGGAGCCATGGGTTTGACTAATGTGAAAAGAGAAGAGACACACACCATCAAGGCATCAACAACCTGAATCAATCGGTGGCTCAGTTTGACTAATCCACACCCATCCAATGATTTGAAAAGGCTCAAATCATTAATGTTCTGGGTCTATTCACTTTTCGCATTTCTGCTCCCCGTTTTATGTATTACTCATATATACATATATTTCTTCAGTTTCACACTTTCCACTGTGTATAAAGCTGGTTACCTATAAACCCGGTTGGCTTGAATTGGAAAATCCAGCTTCATCATTGCTTAAAATTATTATTTTTTATTTGGTCATATATAGCCCGGAACTCCACGTCTTTTGGTATCTTCCATTTGGGCCTTGAGCCCATATCTATTAGGCTCTTTATCCACTTCCCATAAACATGATCTACTTATTGGAGCTGGTCTATCTTAAGTTTTGGGCCTGTCTGCTCCTTGTTTCGAATTTAATCATCTGCAGCCTACTTTTGGTACGACCGACTACAATAAAATGGAATGAAAATGAGAATCGATGTTTTTATTCTTATATTTGGTATGAGAAATGAACTATAAACTTCGATTCAATTCCTTTAATTGGTCCTAGTCTTAATTTCCTCTCTAAACAAATGAATAGAAAATTGAAAATTGAAAAGACTAATCCACATATGATAGCGTTCTCATTCGTATCGTAGACCAAAAGTAGATTTTCTTCATACAGTGTGTTTTTTATCAATTATCATTCAAAAGTGTGTTTTTTATCAATTATCATTCAAAGGAGCATTCAACGTTTCAAAACTTATTCATAAATTTATTTTTATATATAAAAAAAGAGAATAACATTTCAATTTCAAAGCTTGGAAACTTCTAGTGGGGTGGAGCCAATTGATTTTGCAGTATGTGTATATCTATTTTAATTTATTTCACCGTCGATTTTCAATTTTCGATATTTTTCTAAAATTTACTAATCCCTCTATTATTCTAAAATTAATAATTCTAAAATTAATAATTTTTGTCATAGTATTTGTTTTAAAAAACATTACTTTATCCCTAATGTTTGACTTTGCCAACTGTTTACTCATGGCTGTCAAATGCTTCGTAAAAAGATGAAAATATCTGTGTCTTTTCATAAGGCTTAACCGAAAATTACTAAAAAGTCAATGTGAAGTAGTAGTATATATTAAAAAAAAGGGGATGAAGTGGTTAATTTTAACACAATATAGGAATATAATAGTAATTTTAATAAAAGAAATTATAATGTAATAAAATGAGCGCCGTTGCCTAGTGAAATACCAAACAAATCCTTGAACTGATATACAATCTCACCTTACTTTTAAACAAAACCCTTGTTATTCCCGGCTTAACGGCTTCTTCATTTGCTACTGGCCGCCGCACTCTCCGCTGCTCTCAGTTTCTCTCTCCATCGCCACAATCAGACATGAACCATAAACACGCCAATGCAATAGCCACCGCGCCGGAAAAGGTGATTTCCCCTCTATCGATTTCTTAATTGTTTATAGAACCTGAACTCTCACACTAAGATTAGGAACTACATAAATGGCGAGCAGGTGCTTGTCGAAATTGTGAAGTTGATTCAAAGGCAAGAAAGAAAAGGTACTAAGGGAGGCTGGAAGGAGTTCCTAAAGGATCATGATTCGAAGTTCGGGTCTAGTATAAGTGACCCAGCGAAGAGGTCCCGTAAGACTTTGATTTCGTTTCTACACACCTTTACTGAGAAGGATGACTTGAAGGTGATAAATTAGGTTTTGGTTACAGACTTACAGTCTATGTGTCAATAGTTAGTTAGCCTGTTAATATAACTTACTACTTCCTACAACGGTTGTATTCTTTTTTCTTAAATTTGTTCATTTGTGATTCTAGTTTGTGGATTCTGTTCTTCGGTTGCATGCGAATCGTGAGGTATTAGAGCAAATAAGAAAAGAAACTCCAGATAATGAATCACCTGAACAGGTATATAGTTTGGAAAATTGTGGTATATTATGAAATCGATATGCTTGTTTTATAGTAATATGTATGATTGTATTCACTTTGAAGTTTTAGCATCTGGTTAGTGAATTCACATGCAGTAAATGCCTCCCTTCTTTATTTTATTTTTCCCAAAAAAATCTCACTTACTGATAGGAATGCATTTTTAGGTCCATTTGGTGATAGGCCTTATGTGACTATAATTTTGCTGCGGTTTTGAGATTTATTGTTTTAATTGTTCTTTTGAGACAGTGTATGGGCACCCTTTTTTCCTTTTTGATTCTTAACTATGTTATTCCCATTATAATCATGGTTAATTTGCGATTGTGGCAGAGCAGAGGCTAGTCAGTTTAACTGTTGAACACCCATTTTATCTTTCAAAGTATGCGTTTCCATCATATGATAAGGTTTGCAGCTGACTTCTCAGGACTTCATGCATTATATTTTTAATTATTGAAATTGTTTCTTTTTTTATCTAGTTTAAGCAAGATGCTTCATTTAAGTGATGATTATTTTCTGCTATAATTTGAACTTATGCTTTACCTAAGTAAGGAAACTGCTTTTTTACTTACTCAAGGAGTAGTAGGCAAATCCTGTCCTTTTGATTTGCTTTCACTTTCTCTGCACTCTTCCATTCAATTCATAAGCTTGAATAGGTTCTAGTTATTATTCTCTTCTGACCTTCTATTGTCGGGTCCTCTCTTTTTGAGGTTAGATACAATATAATCTTTGAAGTTATGTGGATGCCCGTGATATAATATTTATTGCCTTCACTAAGGATCATATTGATATCTAGAAGTAGAATGTTAATTGGCTTTGGAACAATAACACTGGCCATATTAATTCAGTTTGCTTTTGCTGGTTGTGATGCATATTACATTAATCCTTCACTGTTTCTTGAAATGACATTGTATCTTGTGTCTTGCAGAATTGTTTATAATTTTGTGATGCTAAGTTATCTGTAGTTATTATGCATTCATCAGTCTGATTTAATATAAAATGAGGTTGTCTCCTTTTACTTTTTTTGTATATTTTGTCAAGGTGTTGGTAATTTACTTGTTAAATATCATCTGGCTTTAACACTTCTAGTCAATTTGGCTTGTCTTGCTTTTGACCTGTAAAAATTGGCAGCAGGACTGGATAATAACAAAGCTCCCTGAAAAATCCAAGTTGATGAGCTCGAATGCAATCATTGCTATTGACTGTGAGATGGTTCTTTGTGAAGATGGTACTGATGCTTTAGTGAGAGTGTGTGTTGTGGATCACCATTTACAGGTATAAATCGTTCTTTATGTTAATAGAAATGGTTAATTTAGAAAATATTGATTTCCATTTGGCACAAAAGAATTAACTTTATGCTGGCTTCTCAGGTCAAACTTGATGAAAAAGTAAACCCTTGCAAACCAGTTGCAGATTATAGAACTGAGATTACTGGAGTTACTGCTAGAGATTTGGATGGAGTGTCTTGTTCATTAGCAGACATACAAGTATTACTCATAATTTACAGATTTTCTTTTATTATCATTTATTTTCTTCATCTGAAGGTATTTACTGCATTTTGGTAGAAATCCATGAAGAAACTCCTACAGAAAGGAACTATTTTAGTGGGCCACGGTTTATATAATGACCTGCAGGGTATGTCAACCATTGTTTACTGATGAGCTTGTTTTAAAGTGGTAAAATAAACTTGCTATTTGAGCTTAGTTGCACTTCTGTGTCATACTTTAATCTTTTCCTTCTGTTGGAATTTATTTATGCTTTATAGCACTGATGGTAGACCATCAGAGAGTGATTGACACGTCATTTATCTTCAGACGTTCAGATGGACGTCTTCCTTCTTTAGACACCTTGTGCAAGGTCAGTTCCTATCCTATTAATAATTGTTATGGTTATGCTGCAGTAAATTTGTCTTCTTTTGTGGCTGGAACATTTGACCAAGCAAGATGTGATTGTTCTAATTTGTTTTTGCCTGTCAATTAGTTTTATGCTGAGCTATTTATAGCAGTTGCCTGACATAGTTTGCCAATAATCCGGGTCTTTCTTGATTTCGACGACTGCTCTTCTGTCGTCAATTTAAGACATTGTTGATATGATTTCTTTGTCTGAATGAAAAGTGTGTTTCCATGTTTAATTCTTTCATGTATTTTTCTGACAGTCTGTGCTAGGTTATGAACTTCGCAAAGAAGGTGCTCCACACAATTGTGTAGATGATGCCTGTGCAGCAATGAAACTCATTCTTGCCAAGGTCGAACTCGGAGTTAATACTGACATTCCATTGAATCATGAGGATGTAAGTTATGAGATATTTGTTCTCTCTAATTTTTGACTGGTGCAAATCTAATAAGCAATTTCTTTTCAAAATAACAGGTGTTGGAAGGTGAAATGGCAAAGCTACTTCTCCATAATATACCAATTAATGTCCCCATCAAAGAATTACATGGAGTTTTTCCTCAGAAGTTTATAATTGAGTCCAAGGTTGAGTATATCCTGTTTATTTCTTACTCTTTCTATAGAAGACTCTTTCTTAGTGTGACTACATGAAATGCAGAAATACCTCTCTAGAGGATACTTGGCCTCGTAGAGCCATGTCTTCTGACGAAGTTATTATTCAAATGAACTTGACCCCACACATAGCCTTAATTGTATAGTTCAAAACTTGAAAAATTTCTTTTAGCTGCGGAAAGCTGCTAAAATATTTTAGACAGCATTATGGATACTTGGCCTCGTAAAGCCATGTCTTCTGATGAAGTTATGTTCAAATGAACTTGAACCAAGGGTACCTGTAATTATATAGTTCAAAACTTGAGAATTTTCTTTTAGTTGAACAAAGCTGCTAAAATATTTTAGTTAGCACCATGGCTGGTAGGCTATTTGTGTTGTGTCTGCCAAAGTGTTTTAGACAGCACTGTGGCTGGTAGGCTAATTGTGTTGTGTCTGCTAAAATACTTTGGGCAGCAATATGGCTGGCAGGCTATTTGTGTTGTGTCTGCTATTCGTGCATTCTGAACCCATCTGATTTTTCTGAATATGATTTCTTAACTAGTAGCGGTAAGGTGTGGTTTTAAAAGCAAAGGATGGGAAAAGTTATTGACGTTATGATATTTTATCAATTCGATACAAGAGAAAATGAGGAAATGTACATCTGGCTAAGACCAGCTTTTATATCTCAGCATTTAGGATATTTGTTAGTCTCATATGCTGTGTGCATTGGTTTATCAAAGGATAAATTTTGTTATTTCTTGATGAAAGCCTCATAGTAACATGCATCGAGCAATCAACCAAAGGTTTTATTTTGAAAATTTTGCCCTGTTTAAAGAGAAAATCAGTTAATCAAAGGTTTAATGATACCTGTGAAAATAATTTCTGAATTCGTGGACAACCTACAAGTTCAGTTTTGAGTGAATTTGACCAAGGCTTCACGCACAAACTTGTTGGTTTGTGGGTTGGGAGAAAATTGCTGCCATTTAGTTGAATTTCCATTATTTCTGGTTCAATCCATATGACTTGCTTCGCCACTGTTCCTGTGTACTGACTTCATTCAATGTCTGAATAAGCCATTTCAAGTTTTCTAACGTGGTGAATGGTTTTAATAGCAGCCGCCTAAGAAAGCTCATGGAGTGAAATATTCTGCACTTGCAATATTTAAAAATTCACAAAAGGCATGCCAGGCATTTGAAAACTTGAATGGGAGACTAGAAAAGGTACTTGCTAATATTGATTATGCTGTACTGTGTGAATGAATGAGAAGTTTTCTGCTCTTTACAGTTGTTGAATGCAAAATAAATACCTGTTTTTGTTATATCAGGACAAAAATGGACTGCAACAGAAAATGATTACATTTAAACTCAACACAGGAGCAACTGCTAGTATATTTGTTCGTAAAATGACTCATGATAATTCTCCTCATCAAGGTTCGCTCAAAAAGAGAGTTTTTCAAGGTGAGGAATTAATTGAATCCAAGAAACTGAAGACTGATGATTGTGATGATCATGTGAAAGAGATTGAAAGATTAAAGGGAGAACTTAGAGAAAAGGATTTAAATAAGTGCGATAACCACTTGAAAGAGATTGAAAGACTAAAGCAGGATCTGAGCGCAAAGGATTTTCAAATCTCTGCACAGGATAAGATCATAAGTAAGCTCAAGAAAGAGCTGAAAGAAATGAAAAAGAAGAGAAAAGGACACTAATTTTGGTCTTGTATTTTTATTTTTGATACATTTGGAGTAATGTATTCTCATTTTAATGAGATTTATGTAGCGATTTGAGGCAGCTTAATACAGTGGTTTCATCCAGTATTCTTTAATATGCTATGCATCTATGCTTTGATGATGCGCGTATGAGAGAAAGACGTTAAAGCTGTATTAGGCGGTAGAATTATTTTTCCCAATTAAAATGAATGAATAGAATCAACCAGCACTTATCCAAATCCTGTCATCTTATAGTAAAATTCCAATTCAAATGCAATGAATGAAAAATTTGTGCTATTGCACTTTAGTTGTAACAAAATACAAATTTAGTTCAATAATTTCTCTTTCATCCTTTGTATTATTTTTTTTTTCAAAAAAAGGCATTCAATTTTTCATTTATGCGGATTATTATTATTGGATTTGTTGTGTATAAGACAGAGCTGAAAGTGTTTTGGTAATTATTTCTCAAAAATGTACTTAGGTCCCCATCCCTAAATAATGACAAATTGGCGTATCACATTAAAGGGACGAATCACAAATTTACAATTTTTTTTTTTTTTTTTTTGGAAAAGGAATAAATTTGCAATCTAAAATGTCCTTGATTTCCCACCAAGTCTCCGGTCAATGGTGACCAAAATTGCTTTTGCTTTCTGAAACTTTTACCAGACCTTCTAGTGCTTTTCTTACATGGCCAGACGATACAACGCATGGGTCCACCCTCTTAAGTGCATCTGCTCCACACTTATATCGTATACTGACCCCACAAGTCATCACTTTAAACGGCCACGATTCATTTCCTTGACTTCGTACCACGCAATCCACGCTTCCCAACTATGCGCGTCTATGACGGCAGTAAGTGCATGGTCGGCCCTGGCGATTGCGACGAGGACACGCACACCCTTTTGACGGGGCAACCGAATCAGAGCGACGCACCTAATTCACAACTTCCCATTTATAATTCTCTCTACTACTGAATCCCCCAAGTCCAGAAACAATAAATCGAAAACTCGGTCAAAATTTCTCTTTTCAAGTGGCGCGTGTCTATCACTTTGCTAATGGGCCAGTCCGCCTCAACCACAAACTCTTCCGCCAATCGAGTTTTAACTCCGGCGTTTCTTTCTAGCGAATCGCCTCAGCTCGTTGAGGAAATGACTACTGATGTTGATTACACAGAGTATATTCCTGATGAGTGTTTGGCGTACATTTTCCATTTCCTGTCTGCAGGGGACCGGAAACGGTGTTCCTCAGTTTGCCGGCGGTGGTTATTCGTTGACGGTCGTAGCCGCCACAGACTATCCCTTAATGCGAAAGCGGAGATTGTGTCGTACGTTCCTAATCTGTTCATGCGGTTCGACTCTGTCACTAAACTAGCTTTACGTTGTGACCGCAAATCTATGAGCTTAAACGACGATGCATTGGTTATGATCTCGATCCGTTGCCAGAATCTAGAGCGCGTTAAGCTCCGCGGCTGCCGCCAAATCACCGATGAAGGTATGGCTGCATTTGCTAAAAATTGCAAGAAGTTGAAAAAGCTCTCTTGCGGCTCGTGCGCTTTCGGTGCCAAAGGCTTAAACGCGGTGCTCGATCACTGCGCGGCTTTGGAGGAGCTGTCCATTAAGCGGCTTCGAGGCATCCATGACGGAGCCGAGATGATTAGGCCAGGTGCCGCAGCTTCGTCTCTGAAATCAATTTGCTTGAAGGAACTGGTCAACGGTCAGTCTTTTGAACAACTTGTAGTCGGAGCTAAAAAGCTTAAGACCTTGAAAATTATTCGGTGCTTGGGTGATTGGGATAAAATACTTGAAAGTATTGGAAATGGAAATACTTTCTTGATTGATGTTCATCTAGAGAGGATTCAAGTGAGCGATCTTGGACTTGTAGCGATTTCAAAACGGGTAAATATGGAAATTTTGCATATTGTAAAAACTCCTGAATGTTCGAATTTTGGTCTTGTTACAGTGGCAGAGAATTGTAGACAATTGAGGAAGCTCCACATAGATGGTTGGAGAACTAATAGGATTGGAGATGAGGGTTTGATTGCTGTAGCCAAACACTGTCCTAATTTACAAGAACTTGTTTTGATTGGTGTAAATGCAACACATTGGAGTTTCGCAGCTATTGCTGCTAATTGCCAAAAACTGGAGAAGTTAGCTCTTTGTGGGAGTGGAACAATTGGTGATCATGAAATTGCTTGTATTGCATCAAAATGCGTGGCATTGAAGAAGCTGTGTATAAAGGGGTGTGCTATTTCAGACATTGCAGTCCAAGCACTTGTTTGGGGATGTCCTAATTTGGTTAAAGTCAAGGTGAAGAAGTGCAGAGGAGTGAGTAATGAGGTTGTGGAATGGTTGCAGGAGCGAAAAGGGTCATTAGTTGTTAATTTTGATGCCAGTGATACTGAAGGTTTGGATACTGGTCTTAGTGACGTTGTTGGAGCTTTAGAAAGTGGAATGGAGTTTCCTGTAATGGTTGGTCAAGTAGTTGTTGCAGATAATTCATCAAGTACAAATGGGAGATTGGCTTTGTTAAGAGCAAAGCTTGGGCTTTTTGCAAGTAGGAACCCATTAGCTTGTGCCTTTACTAGATGGTCAGGTAATGAACATGCTAATCCAAATAACAATTTGTGAATGATCTTTGTAATAGTTATATTTTGGGGCTTTGTATACAAGTTTTCTTTGATTTTTGTTCACACACTGAGATTAAATGAAAACAACAAGAAATATTTTGTCTTTATTATTGCTGGTATATGTGAAGTTCATCTTATATTTGTAGCATTTCATTGACCCTCTTGTTTGTTGGCTTTTTAGTTGTCTTTGTATGAGCAATGAATCCTTTTATTATGACCTCTTTTCTTTTTCAAATTTATTGTTATATCAAACAATTGAGAGTATTTGCATCATTGCATTAGAAAGGACAGTTGCTGCTGTTGATGAACCATCTGACCCTAAAATACCGAGAATGATGATGAAGTATGAGTCATTTGCTCTTGCCCTTCCAAAAAATTTTGGTATTTGATTTGAAAATTTGAATCCATTTATTGTATTGTGCTTGGGAGGGAAATGAACAATAAACAAGCCACTGCAATAGCCACCGGGCCGAAAAAGGTATTCCCCCCCTCTGTTAATTTCTTAATTGTTTGTGGAAACCTAGCTCTCACACTTAGATCAGGAACTTCAAAAATGGCGAGCAGGTGATTGTCGAAATCGCGAAGTTGATCCAAAGGCAAGAAAGAAAAGTACTAAAGGTGGCTGGAAGGAGTTTCTAAATGCGTATAATCTGAAGTTTGGGTCTAGTATAAGTGACCAGCGAAAAGGTCCCGTGAGACTTTGATTTCGTTTCTACACACCTTTAATGAGAAGGGAGATTTGAAGGTGATAAATTAGGTTTTGGTTACAGTCTATGTATGAATAGTTAGTTAGCCTGTTAATATGACTTATTACATCCTACAAAGGTTGTATTCTTTTTCCATAAATTTGTTCATTTGAGATTCTAGTTTGTTGATTCTGTTCCTCTGTTGCTCGAATCGTAAGGTATTAGAGCAAATAAGAAAAGAAACTCCAGATAAAGACGTTTCATATCTTTAATATGCTTGATGTAATTGTATTTATCAAAATCCCTCTTGATCTTTATCATTTTTTTTTTCTCAAAGAGCTCGTTTGAGCAAGTTCCTTGTACACTTTCAGGCTGCAATGTAACCAATGCTTCACTCACTTTCATAATCTTCTTCGTCCCCAAAGGTAAAAACTGAAGCATCAGCAGCAATTGCCTTAATGTCACTTGCTTCCACTGAGCCCAGGTTAGGAATCTCAAGGCCTGAGACAGGTTTCTTAATCCCACCACTGGATGTTCCCTCGGATGCATTAACATGCGAGGGTTCTCGACTCCCAGTAGATAATTGCTCAGTTCCCTGTGTTAAGCTCTTAATTTGCTCTTCTGTGATGTTTGATGTTTGACCAGATTGAGGGGATCCAACTCCAGAAGCATCAGCTTTGCTGCTCTTTGGAGCACCATTTTCTTCTCCGTCACTATCTGAGAATACATCATCTTCATTTTCGGAGAATTTTCTTTGGTTAGAATTAGCTGCAACTCCATCATTTGACTTGGAAATAGAGCCTAAGCTAGTACTGGCAGAATCAGCTTTAGGCCTTGGTGGAGTACCATCGTAGTCAATCATCACAACTTCAACCTGGAAACCTGGTGAAGGCAGTTTTCTCTGAAGAAACACAGTCAAGACGCATCAAAAAAATGCACCGAAAAGTATAGAAATCTAGCCTACCTACTGTCTTGAATCTCGAGTATTTGCTGAACCAGATAAATGGGGAAAAACGAGGTAGTTATTTACCTTGTCAAAACAATCAAGTTCAGATGCGTCTAGTGTTTTTCTGTTTTCTGTCATTGTCGTATTTAACCAACTGATGACCCAAAAAAATAAAAAAATGATATCTTCAGTTTTAACAAATACGGACAAACAAAGAAGTGACTACAGGTCTTTTGTAAAAGATGACGACTGTTTTTGCACATTAAACAGAAAGATAAATTGGATAAATGGCTAATTCTTTCAGTATAACCTATTGAGGGAAAAAGTTATCAGTATTAGAATTTCAAATAGGGTACCAGTAGAAATCTCCTTGGCGATCATGAAATTGAATTTTGAAGTCCCCCATCAACTCTGTCAGGCCTGGCTCACCTGGTAGAGCAAATACCAAAATCCCCTTCTTAGGTGCACTAATCCAGAAATCTTCCGGCTGCAAAAGTTGATTCAGCATGCTTGGATCAGAAATTTAAAGTAGGATTAGCACAGAGGTGACATTAATAACCAGAACAAGCAATTAGACCATAATCAAACAGCTTGAGTAAAGATCTACCATTAAATCCTTAGTTTTGGGATGCTTTTTTGTTGAGAATAGAACCCCTGTGGATAAAAGAAAACTTCTTGGTTTACACATTTATATGCCACAAAATTTAATGACAAACTAAATGAAAAACAAATGAAAATATATAGCCTTCCAACATTTAAAACAAATGATTTTCTACCAAGAATTTCTGATGATAAAAGAACTCAATAACAATGCTGGTAATAACAATGACAACATGCATGCCAGTTGGAGCAAAACCTAACTCAGATGCTACTCAATAATAGAAGCCAATGTATGGACACAACACTGAAATGAAAAGGAAAATCATTTATCTAATTTGTTAACTTAGCTTTATAATCGAACTCAATGCTTGTAATGCTTTATTTATTTAAATTCTATAGATTTAGGGCAATTTTGGGTCTTTTAAATTTGCTTGAAACATTCTATTATCAAATAGAATTAAGGAATATCGACAATTTTCAAGTATAAAAAAAGTTTCTGATTGCAGTGAAATTACAGAAATTTGGCACTATAAATATACAATGAGCTCTACTGACTTGAATACTACGTGGTCAATTTAGAAGATAATTCAGGTAATTGTGGGACAATAAAATGCTGAGAAAGTAGGTTTACGCTATACATTTTTTTTTTTCTGCAAATTATTAATGACAATGTTAACACAGTTAATGAATATGAATTTGCTGAAGGAAAGTCATTGTACCGCTATGATTAGAGATTGTAATAGAGGGCCTTATCCAATAAGGACACTTGTGAAGCCGAAATCCCCTAAGCATGCACCTGTGTGACTAAAATTTCAGTAACTCGGTGAAGAAAACTTTATGAAGTTTGAAAGATAACAAATTATACCTTCGTCCAGGCTGATTTTCTCCATTGAAGTATGTTAAGATGCGTTCAAAGTATTTGACATATCTCTGGGAAAAGCAGGAAACAGTTACTCCTTTAGTAATGCAAACGTCAATCTCTTAAGATACATATAAAAAAAATGTCCATGAATGGATTGACTAACAATCTGACTTGGGAGAGTTATAGCCTTTCCATCTATGCATCTTTTCTGGTTGAAGTAATCAATGGCTTCATTGGCAGTTGGGAAGAACTGCACAAAGAAGGCAAAGAAAATAACTGTACAATAATGCATTGGTCATACAACTCTAACTCCAGATGAGATAGTGTTAGGTCTCACCTTAAGGAAAAGAAGAAGGCTACATATCATTACACCTGTTCTGCCCATACCAGCTTTACAATGTACTACCACCACATTTTCAATGTCCTCTTTCAACCATGAATATGCACTTTTACAAAATGATATTATGAGGTGAATGGGAGGACAATTATGGTCATCAAATGGGAAACATGCCACCTGGAAAAAACGCATGAGGAAAACCATGCTTAGAATCTCAAAATCATTCACCATGGAGTTTAATGCTAAAATTTGCATACTATGCTCACTAGCCATGGTATCTAATTCAAAAGCTGAACAACAATGCATCAGTCAAACATTTGCCATTCCTTGTATTACACTAATTTTCGACACAATAGATCTCCATAATTCAGTAAGATATTGACACTAGCAGATGACAATTATACTCGCCAAGTCATTTCACAATGCGTTCACGTCATCACAGGAGTTTTTGTTGTCAAGACAATATATAGGAGCTTTTGTTTTTGCAAGATGCTAGTCATTGATTGTTCAGTCAAATGCATCACAGGAAGTTCAATGATTATCAGGAATAGTGAAATCCCAAATTCAAATGTGAACCTTATTCTTAAGACTTGAAAATTCAATTTATAAAAATATGAAGAACTCCTAACTGCGTTCACTATGAAGCAAGGGCCAAAATCTTACCAATAGTCTTGAATATCCTTTTTTCTGTGTGTATACAGAGAGAAAGAAAACCTTAAACAATTTATAAAACATACAAATTTATGACCTAAAATCAGTATTGCAATCAACTCATATACTGCAGCAATGACTTCTATTAACCATATATGTTGCACAGAACGACAAGAAACTGATATTTATTAGACCTAGTATGGAGATTTCTAAATTTTTTCCGATTCACTATGATAAAATAAATGAAGCTCCAAATGTCGTCCTAATTTGATCTTGAGATAAAATGTAATCAGAATAAGGCAAATGAAGATGAAGAAAACACCTTTCCCCCAAACTTGGCTGCATCATACAATCTCTCAGAACAAAGATTATACACTTTGTATTTTCCCTGCATAAAGAACAAGTAGATATCATCAAATTAAGACTTTCAATAACCAAAGCCTAGGTCAGAGACATGCCCAGCTAAACACAAATTTGATCATTTGATGAATAAAATAATGACAAAAGGCACAAACAAGAAAAATCCATAATGATATCATACCACATTCCTTTGTTCTGCTAACTATTTTGCACTTCTAGCCAGTAAATTCAATATATATATATATATCCATTAATGCATGAAACACACATATACAAATTTTACCTTATGATGAGTCTCTAAGAAACTTATCACTTCTTCCATGTGATTTCGATAGAACCCCTGCATTAGTTTTCCAGTTTATGCATTATTTAGATGATAAATCAAATTTCCATCACGTGAACTAGATAATATTGTTTACCTCAATGAATCCAAAAAGCCCAGAGCTTAAATCACCAGCAGGGAATCCCATAGCAATTATATTTTCAGTGATATAAGCCATATCCAAGTCAAATCCTCCCTCCTGTAAATTTACTAAGATGTAATCAGTCACATTTTTTGCCAAAAAACCTATTATGTAAAAGCAAAACCTATGGTAAAGAAAAAGAGGTGGAATGACACTCTCAGCGTTTAACTGAAAACTAATATACAATTTATGAACTTGCCAATAAACTAATACTAAAATAAAAGCAAAATCGCAAAAACAGCAACCTGAGTAAGCTACCTGATATCTGCGTTTATTTTGAGATACAGCATGGCGTGCCTTGACCTGCATAGCCTTCACAGCACTTCGAGATGAATCAACCAAACCTTTAGTTAAAGATTCAAAAACACCAGCTTGTTCAGATGCTGCATTGCCTTTAGAACTCTCATTTGGTCCTGGGGCTGCTGAAGCAAAATGCAATCCAAACCCACTAGTGAGACGAGAAAATGCAGAAATCCCAGAACTTGCACTCTGATCTGTTGGAGGTCGTGTTGGCTGTGGTAGGTTTGAACTTCTCTGAGATGATACACTAGAAGCAGGTGATTCACCCACCGTATCATCATGCCTAGTGGCATTTTGGGCAGCAGGCTCAGTATTGGCAGCTTTGGCAGGAGACCCACTATTAGAAACTTTCACTGGAGGCTCAATGGAAGAAGCTTGAGCAGGAGGTTGAGCAGATGAGTCAGCAGATTCAGAATCCATTAATCAACTATCAAGTCTAAACGCTGGCTGGAGTTAGAAGCCGAGTTACAGAATCTGTAAAATGGCAATTACAAGAAACTAGGAACTAAGAAACTTCGAGACACAAATGTAACAATAAAGTTAAACAAAATTTCAAATAAACACTAGAACCAATAATGAGCTCAATTAGATGGAAGCTCAATTATGAGATTCCAACAGAAAATTATCAGCAACAATAAGCAAAAGTGGCAGATCAAATAGTAAATTCTACATTATAGCAAGAGCAAACTATTGGAAAAAGCAGATTATCTGACAAAGTAGAAGCATTAGCAAGAGCTATCAAACCACCCTCGTACTGAAGTTGATGTACCCACAAAATTTGACTGAGGCATTTAGTATTCCAGGAACTGGGTTTTTAATAGATCAGTAAAACATGCTAAATTGGAGAAATACGCGAAAAGGAATTGAAATTTGGAAATAGAAATAAAACAAATATAAATAGTATAGCATTTCGAAAAATGTGAGAATAAGCAATAGCCTGTTAATGGCTTTTGGACCGGCGGATTCAGTGAACAAAGAAGAAACACACGCAGAACAGCTGAGATCTGATATCGAATCTTCAACAAGAGAAAGTTATGTATATATGTTTTCGTGCTCGAATTTGCAAAAAATATATAATGAGACTTGAGAAAAATTGCAGCATTGGATCAGTTAGTTACCGGATTTGAATTCAGCTTTTCTCTTTCTCTGTTTGCCGGGAAAATTAAACGGGAAAAAAGAAGAAGAAGCTAGAGCTGGTCGTTGTGAGAGAAGTGAAGGCATTCCGTTGATTTGCGCTAATCTACCAATACCATACCACGCTCATATCTCCCCGCTCTCTTCGGTCAAAGCTCAAAATTGAAAATTAATAAATAAATGAGTAACTGTCTTAGTTTTTCTGTAATATTTATGGGCCAAAAGCCTGCTTTAATGGGCCGCTGTTGTTGTACTTTAGTGGGCTTAGGCAATTGTGGAGAATATTGGAAATATTTGTAGCCGACCTGTCGTCCGACGACCACGATAAAACGTTTTCAAAAGAACGCACGAAACGGTGTTCAATGAAAACAAGAGATGAAGAGGAATTTGTCGATAAGGGTAGTTTAGTTTTTCACTCGATATTTAATGAAAAAAAATCATTTTTTGAAGGTATAATGATTTAAAAATTATTAAAATTGAATGGAAAGACTGTTTAATGCTTTATCTTAAAAATTAAAAAAATTTAATATATAAAAAAAAATGAACGAATTAATTAACTTTGTAAAACTCGAGAATGAAATAATTATTTTTCATATAAAAAAAGGCAAAATAAAAATGGTATAAACTTATGAAATTTTAGTGACCCGACCCAGGTCTCAGAAAACAACACATCCACGGGACTGTTGAGAGACTTTGACGCAACACAAACACTCTCTCACAGAAGAGCCCAAAATCAGGAAACCACAGCCATAGACGGAGATACCATTAGATATATATTTAGTTATTGACAAACATACAAAAGAAGAAAGAAATTCTCAATTTCTGGGCCCACAATGGAGACCGGCCAGTCCAGTGGAGCCCTATCCGGCGACAATCTCTCTTCCTTATCATCTACCCCGGCCACCATCATTTCCCGGTGGAGCTTCGCCGTGTGGCGGCGTTACCAGCACCTGCTTGATAAGACGGTTCCTCATATCCTTTACCGATGGATCTCTTGTCTCTTCATTGCGCTTATCTATGCCATACGCGTGTACATACTCCAGGGCTTCTACATAATCACATACGGTCTTGGCATCTACATGCTTAACAACTTGATAGGGTTTCTCTCTCCTCAGATTGATCCTGAGATCCACGATGGGCCCACACTCCCTACCCGTGGATCCGATGAGTTTCGCCCCTTCGTTCGCCGACTTCCCGAATTCAAGTTTTGGTACGATTTATCATTCTTGATTTTCTCTTTGTTTGAATTTGTTTTTAGTTCTTCTACTGCAGTTGTTCGTCCGTCATCATATTTGTTGGTTAGTTACTATGGATTTTCTGATATTTGATAATGGGTGTGCAATTAGAGTTGAAACAAATGTTTTTGCGACGGAATTTGAATTTGATTTGGGGTTTTTTTTAGGGATAGATCAGAGAGATCATTTAAGTTCTTAATTTATTTCTTATGAATAATGTGCTGCTGAAACTTGTGGTGTGACGATTCTTAGAGCTTGGTAAATTGTTTGTGTGAATAATATCAACGACAAAAAAGGCAACCATGAAAATTTACTAGACAGATAAAATAAAATAAGTTTTGATTCTGAAAATATTTGATGTTTTACAAAATGGCGGAGGAAAAAGAAAAGCAACCAGGAGAATATCAATCTATGAGTGAGGGTAGAGATTCTATAATATCTATAGACTGAACTAAGAGATGGTTTGCCTTCTGAATGAGTGGCACTGGCAGCAGCAATGAGATTTCACCTGATAAAACAAAGCTGAGTGACTCTTCACTGCCTCATAACAAACATATCCCTTTGCTTGACCGTTTGTATGATCTTGTGTTCTTTGTTTAGATAATGCCCTCTTGGGTGGCAGTTGTTAAGATTTTGTGGTTTATCTATCATTTTTATATTTCTTCCCATTTTGATGTTGCTGTGAGACCTATAAACATGATGCTTTTGGTCCAATTATTGAAGTTCCTCTTTTTTGGTCATGATTTAAGGTACTCTATCATCAAGGCTTTCATCGTTGCTTTTATCATGACGTTCTTTGTCGTCTTTGATGTACCTGTCTTTTGGCCAATACTTCTTTTCTACTGGGTGTTACTTTTTATTCTCACTATGAGGAGACAGATAATGCACATGATCAAGTACAAATACGTTCCATTCTCTTTCGGTAAACAGGTAATACAAAACACTGCATTCTTCAAATCTATTTTACAAAATTCTAAGCTTCAAATGAGCCAAGCTAAAATTTGCAGAGCTCAAGCTTAACTTTAGCTTGGGTTGCATTTACCTCATTCAACAAAGCAAATGAGTTGATTTTGAGCTCAGCTTCTTTATTCAAAATGAACCAAGCTTGAGCTCAACTAATTACTGAAACTGAGCCCACCTCAAGCTTGACTTGTTTAAGTATCGAACTTTTTTATTATTGATGACATCGCAAGCCAACCTTCAGAGTTTACACCTTCAAAGCACATTTGTTCAGTATTGGATTTCAACTTTTAACTAATATTGAAATTATAAATTGCATCTTGGAGTTATATAATACGTTTCTATTGTTAGCCTAGAGATATGTTAACGAGTCTTTTTAAGCTTAACTGTATCATATTACCACCAATTGATAGTAAGTTACCAAGTTTTCAGTATATTACAAGTAATTATAAGTTTTTATGTGATTTGGACATAATTGCAATTTGCAAATAATCATTACAGTATCATATGATATAGAACCTGTTATTTTTTATGAATTGGATGCATTACTTTTTGGAGAATATTAACATTTTGGTGGTATCAGCATAATTTTCATCTTAATCTAATATATCATCAAAAATGATTGTATAGTACTGATGATATACATAAGATGTGCATAAAAGAACTTATTTATTTAGTTGAGATTACTCGGAAATTATTTAGTTTATGAGGCTGTAAGTGAGCCAATTTGGAAGCTTCTAAATGTACTATCTCATGAGCCTTTAATAACTAATTGTCTCACAAACTTAAACAAGCAAACTATCAATTTAAACTTGACTTGATTATTAAAGAGGCTTCAAAATAAGATCTATCTTTGGCTCTTTAACCTTAAAGAATGAATTTCATGCAAACTTTTATTGGCCAAAGTTCAGGTAGCTAGCTCAAGAGTAACTTGACGAATAACCAACCTATTAATTCTATACCATTAGTAATTAAATTTACAACCATGGTTTTCTGATTTTAACTGTTATCATTCTTCACTTCTCTACAGCGATATGATGGGAAGAAGCCACCTTCAAGTGACAACATGCCCCTTCCTAGGGACTGAATTTTTCAGGTAGCTTAAACAATATATGATTATCTTTGCTCTTTAAAAGGCATTCTTGTGCCACTTGTTTGACTTGTTTATGTTGCAGGTGGATTGTGTGAGGGCTTTGGATGTTGTAGAAGTTATTTTGACAAATGACAGCTAATCTTGGTGCAACGAGTGATTATCTTTGTTCCTCTGATTCCCAGATTTTTACTTGGCAAGCTTGCCCATGTCATAGAGGATTTTACAAAGTGGTCCCTAATGTTATTTTCCATGAAGAGCACGGTGTATAGAGGGCAGCATACTACATTTCTTGAGCCAAATTGTTAATCTAACGACTTGTAGTTCAAAGAAGGATATGCCAGCCAAGGAATGCAAAAGGATTATTGCTAAAAATTGAGTTATAAATTGTTATTTATTTCGTTGAGAAAGCCTTGTTCTTATTTAGAGATGAGCATTTTTTTAATGTGATATTTCTCTATCTTTTGGATTGATGTCTCTTGTCACAAATTCATGCATGCCTTCTCAGCATTAGAAAAAAAAATTGTTATCGTGAATTATTTGATTGGTTCATGGTAAAAGTTTATAGATATTTCTTTTATGCATACGCAGTGGAGCTTCAAATAATGTCTTGGCCTTGCAGTAATTGAGCAGTGGTCTTTGCAAATATGAAATAACCTAATAAAGGTTATTTTTCATGCCAAGCAGATATAGGGTACTGTAGAATACTGGAAAATATAACGAAACTCTAATAACATTTATCAAATAGGTACAATAAAAAATTGCATGTTTGATAAAATTGAAGGAATTTTGTTGAAGGTTTGCCAAATAAGTGGTAAGAAACAAGCAAGCAAACAAACCAAACCTGTCGTATAGTTCCATTATTTTCTTGTGAAACAATCAAGTTAGACTATTTTGTTATGAAATGGCATTCAGCAAATTTTTCTTGTAGGCTAAATATTCTTATTTCAGCAACTACAAGTCCAAAGAAAAGAGACAGAAGGCTCAAGAAGCTGGCTTGTAATAGCCATAAACTCCATAGAAAGTCTGCGCAAAGGTAAGCAACAGCAACACAACAGCAGCAACTAATGAAATGATCGCCCAAGGATTACCGAAATAGTTATGTTTGAGACTAGCTCGCCAAGTATTCCATCGGTGATTATAATACTGGTTAACATCCTGAGACAAGCGAGAAAGGTAACTGTTGTTTATGTCAAAAACCACCTCTTGACACAGTCGGTTAAAGAGATCTGCAACTTCTGCGTCGCTGCCAAGCCAATGTTCGATTATTCCACAGTAATGAAGGTAAGCAACATCTTGTGGTGAGTTTATTAAATTATCCATGAACACTATATATGATGTAATGTCATTGCTGCAATCTAAATGGCATTGCTCAAATGCTATCAGATTAAGGAAAAGTGACCTAGTACCATCATGGATTAGAAGACGAGGCATTCGAAGAACACCATTCTTGAATTTTATATCCCAAAATCTATCAGTCTTCCTTTTCTTAAACTTGATACCTGCTTCTTTAAGCTCTGTAACACAGTGAATCAATTGTGTTCGACGTTTATCAGCAACTCGATTTGAATTTGACCATCTTTTGATCCAAATTCTTGGAACAGGCGTAGGCCCTCTGCGAAGAAGACTTGTTCGGAAAACATCAAGACAGTGCAATCCTTCTTGATCTGCTAAAGGATCAAATGTTGCATTTGAATATCCACGAGAAGATTCTAACTTACTCTTTTCGCTTTTGGTCAATGGCTCATCTGTTGGCATTAATGGATCAAAAAATCTTAATGCAAGCTTAGCTACTATTCCTTTCATGTCAGGACGATCAAATTGAAGACCAAGTAAGCGATCAAGAACAAAGAGTGGAAGCTGATTCTCCAACATTATCATGTCTCTTTGAATAGAATGCATAGATCCACGCATAGCAAAAATAGGATCATTTCTTGCATAACCCAATTGTTTAAATCCTTCTGCAGCACCTCGAAAAAGTTCAAGAACAAAACAACCATCAAGAACCATCATTTCTACAAATTCATTACTACTAAGACTAATTTTGCTTTCGTAACAAGAACGAGCTTTCTCTTCGAGTTCCCTCATAGAATCAAGAAAAAGCTCTATATCTTTATTGGTACGCTTTAGCATATGGTGAAGGGAACGCCATTTATGGCAATCCAGTTGGCGTAGACGTCTCTTTCCATGGTGGTAAGGCCCTAAAGAGACAACCTGAGGAACATAAGCCTTATCATCTCCTTCTCTTAAGTAATGAGGAACTCTGTATATGCATAATTTCGCCCATGAATTTGCTTCTTCATCGTGGCTAGCTTCTTCCAGTTTTTCTTTGATGGATATAACCCATTCAGAATCCGGTGAGGCAGTTTCATCTTTAATAGTGTCAGGTTCTGATGGTGTTTGTTTTTGTAGCTCTGATGGCGTCTGTTGAGGCTGCTCTGGAAATTGAACCAATTGGGTACCTGAAGATGGTGTTGGGATCGCAGATTCTACTGTTTCTCTAAGTTTTAGAGTGATAAGGTACCAACTGAGAAGTTCTTTGTTGTAGACTGCGACCATTTTTTTTTCTTGTTTCAGGAAAAGCAAATGGTAGATTTGGTTTTGATTGAAAGCTGCAAAGAATGCTACTCAATAAATAAAATTACAGGAGGAATTGTTTTCATCTTTTAGAGACTAAAACCTTGATTGCGTAAAGTAACGAGTTATCCAAACATCATGATTAAAAAAGTTATTAGGATTAATTTGTTAACTTCACTATTGCCAGATCAAAAAATTATTATTGCCAGATAAATATTGTTTGTTAATTTCAATATTGATAAAATAGCATTTATTGGCCAAAAAAGTATTAATGGAAATGCACAGAAAAAAAATTAAGTTAACTATTTAATTTATAAATGTAATTTTATTATTTTTTATGTTAACAAAATATTTTAATCTAATAAATAGAATTTTATCAAATATTAAATGAAAAAAACATTTTATAATTCATTACGCTAAAATATTAGGAACAATCTTTTTGGCCGCTTGAAAAGCACATCCCTTTCTTTAGAATAATAATTTTGAGATACTTTTTTTCTTTTTTTTTTTTTAGAAATAGATGATATGTTTCTTTTTTATTACTTTTAAGGTGTTTTCAATTGTGTTCCACAACTTTGATAAATCTAATAATTCTTGCAAAAATAATTGGAGATTAGTCTAACATTAGTAATAATCTCTTATTTAAATTATTTTTTCCTTGATACTCCAAAAAGAAATCTATAGTAGAAATTAATAATAATTAATTAGTTTTTTTAAAGAGCAATAATAATTAATTAGTAGTTTAATAGTCTAGTAATGTATTAAAATATTATTCTTGCAAAAATAATCATAATTATCTAGAATTTTTTTGTGAAAAAAAAAAAAAAAAAAAAACTCCTTCAATTATTCAATTGAGCATATAAAATCTTGCTAAACTATAATTGACCAAAAATGTATTTCTCGAATTACCTTTTTCTTTTCTCTCTTTTTTTTTTTTTGTTTTTTTTTTTTTTTTTAATTTTTCACGTGCTGCTTAATAGATCTAGGGTTATCTCCAACAATGCAATTATGAAAGTGGGGGACGGAGGTGGGAACATAAATAGATTGAGAGTATGCAAGTAGGCAAAGTCTGAATTAAATAATTAAAATATAGTTTTTAAAAAAAAAAAAACTCTTGTTTAACAAATTAGCATTTAAATATTTTAGTTTTTTTGGGGTCTTACATTGACCTTATAATTACAGAAATAGGGAAACCCTTTAATCATATTTTTATAGCACAAATACAATTAATTATACAAAGTCAAGACAACAAACAAAAAAATTGTCAAAATAGAGCTATTTTTAACAATTTTTCAATTAATTTTTAACCATGGCAATACAAGCAAAGTCTTGTTGAATGTACAAAAATGAAAAAAAAAAAAAATTGGGAGTAGAAGAATGCAATTTCTAGATAACTTGCAGGTGGAACGTTTACATTCTCAATTTTAGCATTACTCTACCTTTTTTTTTCGAAAAAAAAAAAAAAGGAAAATCAAAATAATCGTATAAATGAATTGGTCTTTCCTAATACGAAAACAATCTAATGCTGACCCACCTAAACGTCATTAAATTATTCGGACTAGAAGCAGAGACCAAACAATACCCATTCCAGAAATTTTGTTACTGCTAATGTTTTTTTTTTTTTACGCATAACTCTCAAGTTGTAAGAATTCAAATTTTGCTTGTCATTTTTCAGGATTAACGGTGTTATATTGTGTAGGTGAGTCTTATCCTTATATATAATATCAATCGTGTAAAATATTTTAAATTTTTAATTGAAAATTTTTTAAATATATATTTCCTGAATGAAATGTGAAATAAACCTAATAGCTTTCATTTTCAACATCAAATAAGATGATGTGTATGATAAAGATCAAAGAGGACATTGATAGGGATTTTTATAAAAAAAAAAAAAAAATTGCCTTGGCTTAACTATTACAGGAAGACATGATTGCTTAACCATATAATATTCTTCCCTTTAAGCTACTTCGAAATACAAGGGAGCTCGCAATTTTCTATTTTATATTTTTTATTTTTATTTGTACTTTTTTTTCCTTTGTATAATTAATGTATGTGTATTATCTTAATTTAAATTTTATAAAATAATTAAGAATTCTAATTCTTTATCATAAAACAATAAATTATGACTAGAGAATTGATTGGTCATAATTAAAATCAATTATCATACACTTAAATTTTATAGATGATCTCTATAGATTAAGAGTTTGATTCATAGAAAAAAGCAGTCATGAAAATCAAAATAAAATTAATTTTATATAAAAAAGATACGAGAATACTCGTGAAAATAAAAATAGGCACATTTTTTATTCATTATTTTATGTTGATAATTTGAGGATGCCACTGAATTTTGTAGGATTGGAGCCAACTGCTCCAAATCATAAAAAAGCCCCACCTTGGTGACAGACTCAACCATCAAATTCAAGAAGCAGCCTCTTGCAGATCCAACCCCACAACAAATAATGCAGCTACACACCAATTTTCTCTTTACAAAACTCATAGAAAATGGTTCTAAATCGCATATTCCTTCACAGAAAATTCAAATTATAATCTTTTCTAACCGTAATTCAACTATTGGAAGAGGTCTATTATATCTCCTATTATCAATTTTTATGTCCAACTTTTTATAATATTTGATTTTTTTTTTTTTTTTTTTTGGTTGCTTCTTCCATACATATAGTTAACATTATTTATTTATTTGGATAAATAACTTTCTTCATTGTATATATAAATCCTTTTCTTCTCCTAATAAAATTCAAAGCTTAAACCTAAAATGTTGTAAGTTTTTTTTTTTTTTTTTTCCAATTCAAGTGATGTTTTAAGAAATTAAGGTAACTTTTTTTTTCCTACTTTTAATCTTATATTAAAATTATTAGTTTGAAATGTTTAATAAATTCTTTAAGGATATTATAAGAGTATTTGAGTCGATTATTAATATTTTTTAAAATGAAATTGTTTAATCTTCATAATGGAATATTAAAACGAAGCTAAAGCGCAAGGACAGAAGTGGTTTCTTGCTCCTTTTCATAATGGAATTATTTTATCTTCTTCTATTTCTTTTTCCTTTTTGTTTCTTTGTTTAGTTTAAGAATTGTGCCTCATCTTGATTAATTCTCCTCTAGTTAAGTGTTTGCTATTACACATAAAATATGAATTATTTTATAAACTTGAAATTTATTTCATTAATGCTTTAATGATTAAGGCTATGTTTTATAATATTGGTTGTTTTAATAAACCTCACGGTTAAAGAAATTTCGTTATGTGGGTGCAAAAACACAGGTATATGTAATGAAAAGAAATTTAGTTCTAGTCTAGTGGGCTCATGATACATGTGGTTAAGACGAAAAAAAAAAAAAGAAAAATTATATTTTATTATTTGATCGGATATAATTTTTAAAAATTATTTTTCAAATAAATAAATATATAAATAAAATAGAAAAAGTACATTCTTTTTTTATAGTTGTAGGAAAAATTGTGGGTTTATTTGGAGAGAATATAACGTTTTTATGTAATATTTTTTTATTACTTAATTAAAGTATTTATTTATTTATTTTAAATTTGCAAGTTAGAACAATGGAGAAATAAAATATTTGAATAAATTCATTAACTAACCAATATTAGATCCTAGCATGATTTGCTTTGTAATTTTCATTTATTGACTTGGTTTTTTTTTTTTTTTTGTATTATCAAAAATTTAATTAAATTATAGCATTTTCAGGATTATTTTTGAAATTCAAATTGGTAATTTTTTTAATATTATTTATTTCTTGTTGTATGTTAAGATCTTAAAAGAGTTTTATTCTTAATAAAAATTTGTTATTTTTTATTTTCTTTTTTGGTATTGAATTTATTTGTAATCACTGTCACTTTAATTTAGTAAGATATTTATATTTCCCTTGCAATAAATATATGACCTCTTGATTAAGCATTTTTAATTTTCTTAATATTTTTTTTTTCTATCCTAAATATGTTTGACTTGAAAGAAAATAGTGTTTATGAAATTGAAAAAAAAATAGAACTATATATTTCTGTTTTGGATTTTGAGTTTTAAAAGTTTGTGTACACATTGATATATTCTTTTCTCTAATGCGCTGAGGAAGTAATACTATCACAATAACCAAAATTTTTACCATTATTAATTCAAATCATCTTTTTATTTTTTTCTTTTACCTACCAATAAAAAAATTTTATTATTATTTTTCATTATATATATATATATATATATATATATATATATATATATATATATATATTGATTCACAATTGAGGGCAAGGATTGGAGATTGAGTGATAACTTGATTTTTTTTTTTTTTTTTTGAGCACCTATCAGGGTGCTAAGAATCTGTATTTATAAATTAAGGACTGAACGATTAGGTATAAGAATTTGATTGAACTTTATTTTGAGACCATTTCATTATATAAAAATAGAATCAAGTCTATAAGAAATAACATTGCAAATAGCTTATATGACAAAATCTAATACAAATTAACCAATTGTATTTATTTTAATCTAAACAAAAATTTATGATTTAATATTATATAGATAAAAAATTAAAAAAGTATAAAAAATAAAATAAAACGAGTATTGTCATCGTGCAATGCAAGTCATAAAAAGGAATAATATAAATAAAAGAGGTAATGTTTTAACCTTTGTCCAAATACTAAAACCACCTTAAACGTTATTGTGTAACATGTTCTTAAGTGTTTTCCTTGCAATATATTAGGTTTAGCTTCAATTTAAAAGTATTTCCTTTAAAAAACAAGAAAACACCTGCTTTATTATGTGCTTGAAGAATTTTATTTAGCCCTTCACTTCAAGAGAAATGAAATTCAGAAACCAGAATTTCAGTTTTTTTCTGGTGCTGTTTAACGATTTAAAGCTATGTACAACAACATTAATCATTAATTGAAACAGCCTGCCTTATGAATTAGACCAACAAGGATACATAAGAGGCTGTAAACGACATAACAAACTAATCAAGAAGCAATTTCTTGCCATCTTATATATATATATATATATATATATATATATATTCTTCAAGCATTGATAATTTTGTCAGCAGCGGAAGAAGCAGCATTCTTGATTGGATAAGAAGATTGCATTGCAATTCCACATTTGCCTCTATATGTATTAACTACATTACGTTCCATCCTTATATATCCATTTTCACCCCATCCGGGACCCCATGAATTTCTAACAATCCAATAATCAGTTCCATTTTCAGTTCCATATCCAACTATTACTACTCCATGATCTAATGCCGAACCACATTCGCCAGTAAACACACCCTGCACAATATTAATTACAAATCATTTAACTAATTAGAAAAGAACAAAAAGCTAATTAAGAAAAGAAAGAAACTAAAGAAAGAACTTACAGATTGATAGAACTGTAAAGCCATGCCACTGGCTTCAATGGCAACACTGACAGGTTGATTTGCTACAGCTTTCTGCAACGATTTCTCGTCAAAAGGGGTAACGTTCTCAAACCCATCAATTTTAACCACCTTTTTATTCATCTGAAACAACCCAAAAACAAAATATCTAAGTTAACCTCAAAAATTAGTTGGGACCAAATCTAACGAATTAAATCAAGGGTTTTAGTGAGCAGCTTCTAATTTGTATATTAGAACCTTGGTTTTGTCGCATGTGCCATCAACGGCTAGATAAGGATAGTCTTGTTCAGTGTCAATGCCACCATTTTGTATGATAAACTGAAAGGCGTTTTCCATGAGGCCTCCATTGCAACCTGCATCATATGTCCTGTCACAGTCTACAAGTTCTTGTACTGATAGAGATAGTAGTTCCCCCGTTACAATCTTGTTTATTCCTTCTATTGCTGCTATTGTTGAAAATGCCCAGCAGCTGCCTGAAAGCCATTTCGAAATTGTCAATTACGGAGTTGAAGGATTAGATATTGAAGAACGTTATAAAGTTGGATTGCATTGCTTTTTCATCATGATGGAAAGAGTTGAAAGAAATACTTTCAGTTTTTTTTTTTTTTTTCTCTTTCTTTGAAAGGAAAGTAAATTCCATGATTTGGGCCCAATTTGAGTTTCGCTTCCTGTCTATTGCCTATTAGACTAGCCCATGTTTAAATATAATTGGGGAATGAAAAACGCTAGTAGATGACTTTAACCAGTGTCTGAGCCCAAAGTCAAGTCAACCTTTATATGAGGCTTGGATTTGGTTTGATTCCTCATTAGGACCATTTCAACGCACGTGCAATGCTAGAAATCTTAAAAGGAATCCACGTGTTAACCAGAGGGTACAAAAGTGTAACAAAACTACCATTCTTAACCACCTTTCAAAACAGTGTTCAAACAAAAAAAAAAAAGAAGGAAAAGAGTTAGAAAATGCCCCAAAACTTGGAGCAGATATTCAATTTGACCATTTTTTAACTTTTAGGCCAAATGAATCCATTACTTATTAGAAAAAGATTAAAAAGCCCATGTGTTAAGTTGAAATTTATGCGTGGAGCACACGCAGTCAAAAGTAAAAAAAGATAAATAATTACATTAAATGCCGAAATCCTCAATTTTCTATCCTAATCACTATCCCTGCAAAAACGAGATTGTTAATCAATTATGCTATAATATTCCAAACAATGTTTTAGTTTTCCTTTTTTTTTCCTCAAAATATCTCCTTTCTCTGGTTCATCCTCTCCATTTTCACTTTCTTCGATCACATAAATCATGGTTTATACACTATTTTGGCATCAATCATGAATCATGAATCATGGAAAATAATAATTCCCACTTTTTAAAATTTAATAAAATTAAAATAAAATTAAAGATGAGTTTAATTTCGATCTAGCAAAATCAAATATTAAGAGAGAAAGAATTACTCTCCTATTGATATATATAATCTTCAGAATTAACTAATCATGGTGGAAGCGGAGCATGATGAAATCAAGAGAAAAAGATGGATTGATTATGGAGAGAGAGAGAGAGAGAGAGGAGGTAAGTTGATGGATTAGAGATAAACAGGAGGTGGGTGGGAAAGGAGAGAGGAGAAGAAGTCTCTTCTCCAACATCAGTCTTTTTTTTTCTTTTTTTTTTAAACAAACCATGTAACACGCGCGGCCCTATTTTTGTAGTTTCAGGGGCGTTGGCTAACTTACTATGTGGGCTTTTTTATCCTTCTTTATTAAGTAATGGGGTCATTTGGCCCAAAAGTTAAAAAACGGGCAAATTGAATATCCGCTCCAAGTTCAGGGGCATTTTGAACCTTTTTCCAAAAAAAAAATTACCTTTCAAAACAGAGTTCAAACAAATTTAAAAAAAAAAAAAAAAAAAAATACCTTTCAACATGACCAGGAAAATACCTGCCATTCTACCCCATCCAATCCCAACAAGTAGAAAATTTAGGAAAATTTCTGACCTACCCCAAGAATATGAATGATTTTGTACACCAAATCAATTTAAAAAAAAAAATTAAAAATATATTACTCTTTTGTTTTTTTTTTTTTTCGGAGTATGATTAGAAATACTATTAAACAGTGTTTGTTTGTCTTTTTCTTTTTTCTTCAATCTCAACCCTAGGCAAGTATTTCCTAAAGATATTGAATATCATATAAGAACTTGAATCAAAGCAACAGAAAAAATGACAAGAAAGAAATTTGCTTACCACAATTTCCTTGATCTTTGATCGGATTAACAGCTCCTTCCTCTCTCCAATCAACAGATTCCGGAAGCTCATCACCGACCTTGAAAGCGTATCTCCGGCTAGGTTTTTTGGTCATTAGTCTACGTTTAACGTCAACTCTAGTGCCCAAGAACATTGCACGGTACTCCTCATTGGTAAGATCAGCAAACTTAGTCAATCCAAGCTTGTAGGAGTGGTTTTCAGAGTTATGTTCATCAATAAATCTCAAATTATTCTTAAATATTTCAAACCTCCTCTCTCTCTCCCCTAGCTTGTTGTAAGCTTTCTGGTGCTTCGCAAGCCACCAGTTGTACATGTCCATCACCTCATCATCGCTTCTCCAGCCTGATTGATGATTATGATGATCATCATAGCTGATAATTGACATGTCTAGGGCAGATGATAAAGTGAAAAAAAGAAAAAGAAGGGTTAACAATGATATAGCTAGTGCCATTGTTGTTTTGATTTGAAAAACAGAATTGGAATGAAAATAAAGAGAGAAATGTACGTGAATTTATAAAGAGAAAGTAGCAATTTAACTCGCAGAAACGGAAGTAAACGCCAATTTCCTTTACGTGTCGTATGGTAATTAGCCATAATTGAGACAAAAAGGCTCTCTATCTTATTATTACCAACTAGTCAAAACTCAACTATAACTGTGTGCCACCTATGAAAACGTCCAGTCGTCAACCTCTTGCTTGTGAATTTTGACAGTTAGGTATCAGATGTATGCAGCGAACAGTCAACAGAGCTAATCTACATACATTTGTAATTTGTTCAGGCAAAATTTAGCTTGGCTGCAATATTCAGATTTCTATTGCTTAATCCTCATCAGATCAACAATTACAATCACCAAACGTGGCAACATTGTCTGCTATGATTATGACTGAACAATTTATTACAATGGGTTTCACTTCCACCGAGTCCAACAACTGACACAGACTCTATAAATTGGCCATTTAAAGAAAGATTTATGTATAAAATTTGGAGCATATTTCAGATACAAGATCCCTGCATTGAAGAAGGAGGCCTATTTCAATCATACACCTTCCAACAAAACCATAATATCAATCACCCTCAACATGTAAAATTGGGATACAAAAAAAAAAAAAAAAAAAAAAAAAGAAAAAAAGGGGGGGGGGGGGGAGGAGGAAATGAAAAAATGGTGTGATAGGTGGAATTCAAGGGCGGACGTACACATTAGATGCCCTAACTGTGATATGTGCCTTCTCAAATGTAGCTGCCAACCAGTAAGATCGTGTGATTTGGTGCTTTTGATTTGTCAATCAAATTCATGTTGAAGGCTTCAAGTCTCAAATTCTCATAGAAACTATATATTGTGTTCTAGTTTAAATGTTTTCAGTTTTGCTCGGAGTGTCTTACAGAAACCTGTGTGTCAACAACTTTTGCTTCGTGCTTTCTCTTACTCCGAGAACTGCGTCTCGATCTTGACGATCGGGTCTTTGTGTGCTTAACAGTCTGCTCTGAGACTGAGGTGCTAATCACTGGCTTTTCATTAGCAGGAAGCTCAGGAGGAGCATCTGGCCATGGTGTTCGTTTTGATGGGACCGTAATTTCCAATGGAGGATCGATTATCCATCTGAAAATGGCACAAAGTAGAAATAAGAATGCCTGGAAAAGCAATCCATTTCGTAAAAGGGGCTCAAAGAAGATAAATGCTCTCTCTTAGTAGTATATAAAGAAATGTAACCCATTCTATACAGCTCAAGAAATTGAAAGCAACATATACTTTAAAGTAAAAATTATGATTTCAACCATTCATGCTCTGGAAGCATATTTGGATTAGAGAACATCCAAACATCCGCATTTATGATGAGATGATCATCTAGGAACTATATGATCATTTAGGAACTATATGATTAACACACATAACAAACTAACAAAGTTAAGACATCCAGATATCACAATTCAGGCAGCAGCCAAAACTGCAGCTGATCATTTAGGAAGAGCTAAAATTTAGACAAAGCTACATAGCTGAGAACTCCTAAAGGTATTTGCTTCTAGCAACTAATCCTTGTACATTGGATAGCTCATGCAAAACACTTGGACTTCAAGTGAATATTGATAAGCTTATTTATACAAAACTTTTAATACAATTAAAGCCACATCAATGGCTATGGTATGATCAGTCATCAAGAGACTTCTCTATTAAGTATTAACAGGACAAGCTAGTACTGATTATCACATGAATGTAACCCTATACACTTTATGCTGCATTAATGTGAAATGAGTAGCAAGACATCGGCATTTTTCTTGCCTGCCAATTTACTAAAAAAAACAAAGCCAACAACCAGCAAAAATACTTGGCAAACTCCTTTTCCAACAAACTAGTAAGTTATGGTACAAACTGACCTTATTCAAGCCTAAGTCTACTTAATAAATGCACTCCAGCTCACATTCAAACTTTAAGCCTAATCCTTGAGGAACCAAGCTTGAGGATCAAGCTTGATTAACCTCAAATAATTTGTTTTAAAATTTAAAATAAAAAATGATGATAAAAAGAAAAATAAATAATTACAAATATTACACAGATAACCCAAAATCAGTTTCAAAATTTGACCTACAGGGACATCCTAAACTGCGAACTAGCACATCTACTAAATTGTAGTTACAGATTTTTCGATGCCCCAAACATGTGCATCATATTTTGGGCCTAAGGATCCATTAAGCAAGCAAGGTTAAAAAACATTGTGGTAAATAAAGTCTTAATTTCTGATATATATGTCAATGACGTTTTTTTTTTTTTTTTTTTTTGGTTGGGTGAGGGGTGGGGAGGGGGAATTTTTGGTTAGCATAGGGAAATTTTTAAAAGCGAAGGGTTGCTTTTTTTACAGTATATTATTTATATTTTCTTTTCTTTTTTTTTTTTTTTTTAACAATTGCATTTTGCTTTCCTCATGTAAAGCAAATTCATATGCTTACCAAATATGATTTCTTATTACTTCATAACAAAGCAAAATGTGTCCAAATTCGTACTTTTTAGAAACCAAAAAATTGAACCAAGCAGTACATAAGCTTGGCATGGATTTCAGTACACTGATAAGTTAATTTGGCTCAATTTGAAAATGAAGCAAAATCTAATACCTAGTCATATCAGCACCATCCCAGTCCAATAAACAGGCTTCTTGCATATCACCTAGATGAACACATTCTACATAGAAGGGTCATCAATAGGATCACATACTTTTATGCAAGGCCAGCACATCATGGCCTAGCTTATCATCTCTGGGATCACACCAAAAAGAATCCAAACCCAGATCTAGAGGACTAAAATATTTTATGTCTATTCCCTAAAAACCCATATGCCTCACCAATTGGAAATCCACCTAAAACATAACTTTATGCCAGTCATTCAGCTCCTGAACATTTCTAATAAAACAAACGTTGCCAAGGAAACATGATCAGAAATTCCATCTCCCCAATGCCTTGGATGAAAGGGAAAATGGACTATAAGATTTCTTGAAATATAATCAAATAGAACTTTGGAAAGGCTTAATCTCCAAGTGTGTCTCAACCTCAGGTCCACAGCAATGAATATTAGACCTAAGTGATACTAGCAGTCAACAAAAAGGATATCCTGCTCTCGACATATTAAGACCTTTCTGTGCTAAAAAGTGGCGGAACAATTTATGATCCTGTAATGCAGAAAATCATTTGACCAGCTAGGAATTGTAATTCATTCACAAGCTGACGTATAGTTCAATCTATTATAACTATGGATTCATGAGCTACACACCATCAACAATTAATAACACATCAAAACCAGGCCTACCTCACAACAATTCACATTTTTTCACTCATCAATCATGTCACTGTTATCACCTATTAGGCTGCAGAAACTATATTTTCCCATCTAAAGTGTAGGTACTAGAAGATAGCCTATGCTGTGGACAGGATTTATTCAAGTGAATTTGGAAATAACATATATCCACCTATAAACATGGAGAACTTCAAGATCATCAAATTAGGCGAATTTCCGTCTCTTCTCTGGTTCACAGTGCACCATATGGTACATGTCCAACAGTGGATTACTTGCCTATCAAAGATGTCTATGTTCAAGAAATGCCAACAGCCCAAAGTATGGCTACCTGTGTTACTAGAAGATAGCCTATGCTGTGGACAGGATTTATTCAAGTGAATTTGGAAATAACATATATCCACCTATAAACATGGAGAACTTCAAGATCATCAAATTAGGCGAATTTCCGTCTCTTCTCTGGTTCACAGTGCACCATATGGTACATGTCCAACGGTGGATTACTTGCCTATCAAAGATGTCTATGTTCAAGAAATGCCAACAGCCCAAAGTATGGCTACCTGTGTTACAAATTATCAATGTAATCGATATTCCTTTTACAATAGTAGATTAAGGAGAAGTTCAGCCTATCAAACTTTATAATGTACATAATGAAATAAGTCAGCAGATAAGCTGCTATACTGAATTTTTTTATTCTTATTTTTCTCCATCTTTTCTTACAACTATGTTATGACAAAATTTGTCAGCATGGAGATTGGAACCTCTTGACACTCCACAGATTAAGAACTTAAAAAACAGAGGACCACCATCAAAGACCTGCCTGATCTCACCAGTCCTATGGTTCAACATTCTAGAACCTAAAGTCTTCAATTCTTGAAATCAAAAATAGTAAACAATTGATAAAAGATAGTAGATAATTAATAAACAAGCTAAAAGAAATGAAAGCTAACTATCAGTGTAGATGAGAACAGACAATATAATGGAAGAAAACATACCCTGGAGGAAATTTGCTATCACTACGAGCTTCAACACGAAGCCACCACAGCAAAACTTGTCTCCCACAGCTTCCTAGTGGCTCCACCATAGAAGGGTCTTTCAACAGAGGTAGAGGACTCTCTATATCCTCATCAACAGAATCTAAATCATTTATCCAGTCTGGCTTATCTTCAGTTTCCTTCCAAAGCAATCTAGAATTCAACACAAACCCAGCCCATTCTAGCCTCTGGGGCAGCACAGTTGCCCTGTCATCAATATAAATTGCATTTTTTCCCTCATATGGCAGTGAATTAAAGGTGTGCCAACCAGCCAGCTTGTTAGATGCATTACAAGCAGGGCCCTGCACAGGCATTGACTGGCTCTTCTCTATCTCCTTCTCAACCGTAGCCAATGATGGCTCATCAGCACCACCTGAATGAGCCAGAATCCCAATGGAAACAGCACCAAACCACTTCACGTTTTGGATTTCATCAAAGAGTTCCATACTATGCATATTACTATCATCAGCAAACATCACTATCCCATCCAGCTTCTGCTCTCTCACAACTCTGTTCCACCATATATAGAAATAAATCTAAAAGCATGACTGAATGGAGCCACTAATAATAATAATAATAATAATAATCTAATCCTCCATTGAATTTGCAAATCAATTACAAATTTGCTGATTTAAATTGTTGTAAGCTTACTTTGAAATCTAAAATAGTGAAAGACTGTTATACAGGAGCGAAATCTAAGGCTAAAAATAAAGCAACCAAAGAAGAAAGTCTTACCTCAAAGCGTGAAGTCGCATTTTAGCCTCCAACTTATGCCGTCCCTCCCACGAATTCGGCATTTTCTGCTTGAACCCGATATGAACAGTCTTAACTCCCGACTTTGCAATAATCGAAGCGGTTTCGTTACTGACTCCACCGGCCTCTACAACGATCCACACGACGTCGTAAGGGACAACCATCAATGAGTGCATAACGCCAGTCAAATGCAGCGTCTGGAAAGTCCGTACATAAGTCGGCGTAACCGCGATAACAGTCTTAGGGCTCTTCACTCCAAACTGAATCCTCTGCTCTCTCTGCACTCTCTCAATTATCTGATGCGCTCTCATCACCTCACTCGGGTTCGGGTGAGGCCAAGGCCGGATCCGGATCCCATGGCGCCCAACTACCACTCTAGAGCTCACCGTTTTATTAATTACAGGCGGTTCAGTGTTAGAAATCGGATTCGAAGGAACACTAAGAGGATTAGCAAGGTCAGCGGTGGTGGTGAGCTGACGGAACGGCGTTCCATAGAGATTAGTAGAAGTAGAGAAAAGAAACAGAAAAACAAGACGAGAGAAACGGAAACCGAGCACAAGACTAATAAGGCAGCAAACACCGTGTAGAACAAGCCAAAAGATAGCTGCAGGAGATTTAATCGCGCTGTCAGAAGACGAATCTAACGGAGCTGATCCTCTAAAGCTAGTGCTCCGGCGGTTCATGTAGCTCTGCTGCAACGCCGAGAGCTTCATTTCTTCTTCTGCTGCTGCTCTTTCTCTCCAAGCTACTGCTAGAGAGAGAGAGAGAGAGAGAGAGAGAGTTAGAGAGAGAAAATATAAAATTGAAGGAGAAGAAGTAGGGAAGGAAAGGGTATTTGTTGAGTTAGAATGAAGTTTTGGTGGGGTTGGTTTGTTAAGGCGTAAGATTAATCAAAAGGATTTCTTTGAATGCACGAATCAATCGCTTTGCTCTTACTGTCTCTGTTGCTGCTTTCTCTCAATTTCTCTACTGTCATTTACACGCAGCGGAGGATGAGAAATATACAAGGAAAGGGAAAAAGATAGAAAGAGAGAGACAATGGTCCATGATTCGGGCCAGGTGGCTCGGTTAATTGCTTTATTTAGGATAAAAAAAATGATTAAAAGCTTTAAATACTTACTTAGCTTCCTCATTTGAAATTTTTTAACTGTCGTGCCATAATATGATTTACCAGTTATTACAATGCTTACCATTTGCGGTAAGATTTTTTAAAAGAAGAAAAGATAATACGCGGTAACATATTGAAAACTAAAATTATTATTTTATCTTTATATTTTGTCTACATACATACATGAATTTATCTTTTGACTTCATTTATTATATCATTCTATAAATTTTTTATATTTTTTATGCTAAACACATGGATAAATTAATTAATTTTGGTTCTTTAGTCTTCTCACTACCTTGACGAGTGGGAGAAGTAAAAATCTCGAGTTCGAATCCTCTTGATTATAAGAGTTTTCACTAATTTGATGACAAACTCTACTGTGTAGCTTATTATATTATTTTAACCCATTATGCCTTCTAATGATAAAAAATAGTTAATTTTTAGCGAAATATAAAAATAATACGTCAATAAATACATAAACAGATAAAAGATAAATTACACATTTTTTAAAATGCAGATGCAATATTGTATATTATGGCTAAATTTAGAGATAAAATTGTAAATTTATTTTCATTTAAAAGGTATAAATCTATTGAACTAAATTATAAATAGTGATTTTTATACACACTAGGAAAGTAATTAGAAAGTTGGCAACCACTATTTAAAGATCCAAGTATAAGACTTAAAAATGGTAAGCTTTTAATAGTTGGATTTTAGTGTTAAAACCTATTAGACCACAAATTAAATTGAGAATCAAATTATTTCAATTTGATTTTATTTTTTTAAAACACTTTTTGTGTTTAAGGATTTTCCTTATAAGTATTAAAATTTAATTTCATAATTTACAAATTTGTTTTTTATCGGTTTTATTGAGGTGGTAATATCATAAATTAATAAAAAAATCAATCCACTAAGGGATGTAATTTTAAAAACAATTTTACATACTTGAGATATTATCTGATATTGGTAAGAATTAAAATGATAGGTCCTAACTATTAGTTAATAGAAATCCCATATTTTCCTTTATTTTGTTTTTTATTATTTTATTATAAATTAAAATTTAGAGACATAATCACGTAGTTAGAGACCGATAAAATTCTCCTAGTAATGGTAAATTCATATTCAAAATCTTTAAGTTTACAAATAAAATTTATATAAATATTTACTATTTCCATTAAGCAATCTTGCATTTGCCGAACCATATTTACTCGGATCTAATAGTATTGGATTTAATAGTATTGCAAGATATTTATTTGTGCCCATTGTCTAATGTAATCTTGTAAATCCTAATTATTTTTTGATTTGAAGAAAAAATTTATTTAATTTAATTCGATTCTTCTGCACTAAAAAAATTATTATGAATTTGGTAAAATATTATTCAAAAAAAATGATTTTTCAGCTGTATAACTCATAATGTTACTCATAATTAGACATATTAAAATATCTACAAAAATGGTTATCTCACGAGAAGCATTCACACGTACACCTAAATAGGAGAAATTAAAATCAAGTTTAGTCAGAGGTGCAATTAATTAAACGAAAACTAACTCAACTACGGCGATTTGAGTTAAAGTCAATGTCAACGGTCGGAGAAGAAGGTGGGCAGTCGATTGAAATTGAGAAGCACGTGCAAAAGCAACGGACCTAGAGAAGTTTCTACCCTCTCGTTGTGACTATGATGCAACATGCACAAAAATAAGTGGTATGAGCTCCATTTTACGAGGCAAATATTCATTTTAATCCACTATTGTTTTGTTTTGCAATTAAAAAAACATATATTACCTTCTATTTTATTAGTTATATAATATTTATCATATTTATGGTTTCAATAAATAATACAGTTATTTTTCACATTTACTTTCTATATATGATCAATAATTATTGCTTCAAAAATTTAATTTGGTGTTTGAATATATTAAATTAAGGACAATAAAATCAATTTACTCAATGATTTATTATAATTTACATAAATTTCATATTTAATGATTTTTTAAAAGGGATGTAAAATTTCAAATGTGATAAATATTATGAAAATAATACGCAAATGTTTCAATATTATCAATTATCTGTTAATTTCATCTTAATTTAACTTGTACACAAATTAAGAAAATTTAAGTAATATAAATAAATTGTTCTTGAAATTAATTAAATATTTGACTAAATAATTTTTTTTCTTTGAAAGATTAAATGTTGATATTTTAATTTTATTTATATCTAGATTTAATTAATGATAATAGTTTGACTCCAAATAAATAAATATTAGTATATTTATTCATAAAGAAACATATGAAATAAAAATAAAACAACAAATTTTAAATATTATTCACTTCTAAAAAAAGAAATAGAACAATAATTTGAATCAGATGAAAAAAAAAACAAGTAGAATAAAATTTTAAGACAGATGAAGTAAAAATTTTTTAATTACACATTGAAATTAAGTTATTTTTCTAATAATTTTGATGGTATATTCTTCACATCAATCCGATATATTTAGAAATAATATTTTGAGAACACTTTCGTCTGAAATTGAACATAAAGAGAAAAAAAAAATCGGTTAAACTATTAATCTAAGTAATAAAAAATTAATTAATGAATAAAAAAATGTAATTTTTTAACTAAAATTTCACGTTTATTGGATGATTATGTCTTTTCCCCTTGGATAAATGCATATGGGCACATAGAGAAAACCAAATCAATGGTAATGTTTGTCGTGTGACCAATTTTTACGCTAAATTTGTAATAATAATATTAATTGTTGTTGGTCAATTAAAACCATTTATAAGTCTATCTCTGCGTGCGACCCAAATATTAAGTCAAAAAATATAATAATAAAAAAAATTTTCTTAAAAAAAATCAATGTGAAAATAAAATTAAAACATAATCAATTAGATTTCATGGTTTATTTTCGTTATCAATTTTATTGAAAAATGAAAAAAAAAAAACGGTAATGAATTTTGAGTAGAGGTGAGCTTAGTTGAACATGCTAGCTTAATAAAATTGTAGCTCAGTCTGAAACTCGATGAGCCTAAAAATTTTAGGCTAGAGTTTAATTTTGAAAAAATTTAAATTTGAGGCTCAAATAAGCCTATATATATTAATATATGAAAGCTCGTTAAGGATTGATGAAATTTCGAGCGGAATATCATTAGGCTCAAATGCAAATTTGAGCTAAACTTTTTTAAACTTTTTTTGAAGCGGAACTCAAACAGCTCGCAAGCTGGCTGGACTACTTATTTACATACCCTAATTTTGACAATCATAAATAGGTAATTGCATACTTGATATATTCATAAATAGTTAATTGCATACTTAATACAAATGAAAGCATCAACATCACACAACGTAAGCAAAAAGATAATTAATTGATGGATAATTATTAACTAAAATAAAAATTCCACATGGATCTCATGTTAGCTTAAATTATCTTAAGACCAAATAAAAAAAGTAAATATGTCCAATCAGGAATATCATTGGGGTGAAGTATATAAATCTAAAACCAAGAAATTAATTAAGACCAAATGGTTAATATCAAGCCATGTAGAGTGTGAAAGAGATAAAGGGTTTGGTGGGTTGGTATGAACTAATTAGCTTAATATCACCTAAATTGGTTAGTTTTCTTGAGAATGTCGCAATCTATGCAGCCTAAGTATGGATTTGCTAGTTCTATATCCTTATATTCTCATTTTGCAGTCTCTTTAAGTAGTATGTTTGAGTATTTAATTCTTACTTATTAGCCTCTAATTAGCATTAATTAATTAATGTCTTTAGCAATCAACTACTGCTAGAAGCATTCATCTGGGAGTCGATTAAGAGTAGATAGAAATACAGTTTTCTTTAATAAGAAGTTGAGTGTTTGATTATTGTGGACGTAAAAGATTTGATGAGAGAATTTTCCTATTAAATACCAAAAAAAAAAAAAAGCATTTAGCGGACATTCTCTATTCATCTATTATAAGGTTAATAGAAAAAGAAGCAGTTGTTACTTTGTTCATATCCATGAATTAAATATTTAGAATTCGAAATGTTATAAGGTTTACTGGCAACTTGAACAAAAAGAAAGGAAACTACCACCGACTCTTATTTGTTAAGATGTTTCCATCTTTCTTTTTTTTTTTTTTTAATCCCATTTATTTATACCTCTTACAGTACTGTGCAACAATTAATAACTCTTATTTTCTTATTGTTTACAACAAGAGGGAAAGTTTTCCCCTCAAGAAGCGAAATACAGGGATACGTGGGTGTTGGGTTCCTCTTAAAACGAGAAAAGAAAAGAGTTTAGACTGGGTCAACTTACACTTGAGAAGTTCAGATCACATGATGGGTGACACAAAAGGGCCCAAACAGACTAAACTAAGCTGCCCCTCTAGGTTAAAAGCAGGCCAGCCCAATTAACTATGGGCCCAAGTCATGCAGAAGTTTCCATTTTAATACTATGTACTCTTTGGGGATAATTTAGGTAAAATGGTAAATTTATTGATAAGCTGCAAAAAATTTAAAATGAAATTTGTAAAATTGTAGTTAAGATGCATTTAAAATATATAAAAAATTATATTTGTCTCTCTAAAAATTCAACAAATTTCATATTCCATATTTGATTTAATCTATATATATTACATGTAACAATAGGATGCTCTATGTTAAAATTATATTTGGTTTTAAATTTTAATCAAAAAAATTATATGTTGATTGTGTTATAATAAGATGCTCTATGTTAAAATTATAAATTCCTAGAGATTTTTTTTTTTTGGTCATTTGATATCATTTACAATAAATTTTTTATTTGAAAACTCATTGTAAGAGACAGTACAATCTATTATAAACTCATCAGGGATAATGCAACCTATTGAGAAGTGAAATACAAATTGAAATTTTGTTAAATCAATTAATACAACCTATTAATTTATATATATTCTCCATACCTTTTTTCTAAAATTAATTTTTTGTTTCATTTTTTTAAAATTATTTATAATCAACGGTCGGTGAGTATAATACTCACTTCTAATCCCAATTGGTAAACGTACCAAAAAAGAAAAATTAAATAAAAGAGAAATTATCTAGTATAATATTGGAAGTGGCTGTAATAATAATTAACATGCTTTTCGGTGCAGAGTCAATGTTTTAGGCAGCCGAACATTGACTAATTTGTTTTGGGTCTTAATAGTGAATTGATGCTCACTGAGTTTCTTCTTTTTCCACACGTGCTTAAGTAATAATAATATATACGAGAAAAGGGAAAATAATTAGCATATTAAAAACAAACCATTTAATCTAATCTTTTTATGATTAGAGTTAGGGGTGTGCACGGGACCGTGCAATCCCGACCCATTTGCGAAAATTATCCTGAATTTCTTATTTCTAGAAAATTTAGTATTAATTTAATAGTTTGGTCTTTAATTTCGTCCCGAAAGTATTTATAGGACGAAACTGATTCTTTGAATAAAATCGATCCGTACCGATCAAAGGTTTATCTCATTCCGTCCGATCTCAATAATCTGAAATTATTATTTTATTTTTTCTTTAAAATTCTATTGTCTTTTTTTTTATGAATTTCAAATTATACCCCTAAAAATCATTTTATCCTTTTTATTTTAGTTTTTTTATACCAATTTACTACTAAAATAATAATAATACGAAAAAATAACACATATTTTTTTAAATATAAAATAAAACGAGTAATTAAACATCACTTTCAACATAAGTTTTTTCTCTGTTACTCCACAGTACATATTAAGTAAATTTTTTTAATAAATTTTTGTCTATTAAACGAAAAAATGAAAAGATCAATTAATATAAGAGAAATATTAACTTCAATTAATTTGATTACTAGATTATTTGTTATGCTTAATGCTATCACTATTTATTTCTCAAATGATATTCAAGATTAATTACATGAATATCGAATTTAATCAACTTAAAAGACAACAACGGCAAAAACAATGACACTTTAAAATTCATAAAACACATACAAAATTAAATTTTATATAGTTTTGGCATTATTTTATTTTATTATATTTAATGGTTTTATTAACTAGAAAATAACTACTTAAAATTCTTCTATTATAACTTTAGTAGTAAATCATTAATAATTGAATTAATTATTTGATTTTTTTTTTTTAAACTCAAACTTTTATAAATGTATTTGGTTTCTTTGTAATTGATAAATATAGTAATTTTTTTTATCTTTTTTTTATGAAAAATAGTTTAGTAAGAATACGGATTCTAATTGATTTTCGATCTGACTCCTTATATGTTGTCCCATAATAATAATAATAATAATGTCGTTATTAATTAATAGTATTATTTACTGCATAAAGCTTTAGGTTTCCGCAATTAGTGCACTGTGATATAGATATAAAAATTAGATTTTTTTTAGATTGACTAGGGTCATATACACATGCAAGGTTTTTGTTTTATTGTTGGACACATATGTCCTTACCATCATGTGGTGTCACTTCCATATAATTAGTTTTTTTTTTTTTTTTTTTTCTTTTTCCTTCGGATGAAAAAACAAATTTCTACTTATCCCTATCCGAAGAACACTACAGCAGCAATTCATGTCTGAAAATTTCGTAGATATGTATTAGAGATCAAATATATTTTATATTTTTGCATATGATAAACTACTTATACAATCTATAATTAAAGATTATTGGATAATATTAATTATGAACTAAACGAAATTTCTCAAAGCATACACTTTGATAACCTTAAATGAAATTTTTTTCTGAGTTTAAAAAGCAAATTAGCATTGAAAACCATGTACAGATTGAGATGGAAAGGCTTTGGTTTGTAAAATAGTTAGAAGAAAATCGTAAAATTTCTGAACCGCACAATCCCATCATGGAATCGAAACAAAACCAATAATTGCTATACCTTTAAGAAAAGGTTGAGGAAACTTCTCATCATCGTTAAACAAGAGTTGAGGAAACTTCTTTCATCTTAGCTTTAATCAGTACACATATTTGGCACTATTCATGGGATTTAAACAGAACAAGGTTCTTCTTTTTCTTTTTCTTTTTTTTTTTAAATATAATATTAATGAGAATAAAGAATAAATTAATCCATTTCACATGAAATGAAAAGTGGTTAAGGAAGATGGAAGGTTTCGTTTTTACGGAGTAATAATCTATTACCAGAATACAATAAACTATGTATATGTGTGTTGACTATAGACTCAAGGGATAAGAACATAATACTAGGGTTTGCATTCTAGAATTATTGCATGTATCATAAGTCATGTGATAGTAATTTGAATGATTCAAACAACACAATGACTAAGATACATACATATATATATTCAGACAAACTTAAATGAGGGTTTAACATTCCTCAAATGGTATGATTTGTTTCAAAGTTCAAAATTATACAAATTAGAGTCAAGATTAGATTTGACTAGATCCGATCTATGAATTAAATTAACAACAAAATACTCCCTCTGTTTTATTTTGTTCGCTTGTTATTCATTTTTTAAATGTCCCAAAATGTTTTTGTAAGATTCCTAAACTTGTATATTTAAATAATTATTTTTTTCATAATAACCTTTATGACTGTTCATTAAATGAAAGACTTTTGTTAATATCTTATTGAGTTAAGGATAACAGAAGGCAAAATAATTTTTCTTGACTAATTTTTTAATGTGTATTTTGTCAAACCACGCAAATAAAATGGTATGGAGGGAATAGTTTTTTAATAATTATTTATACTTTATATTTTTTTCAATAAATAGTCAAAAATGTCATAATTTTAATTAAAATAATTGTTTATTGATTTAAAGTTATACATCGGTCTAAATAAGTCAATTCCTTAAAATCAAATCAATAAAAAATTTATGCGTATTTGATTATATATGAAAAATATTTTACAGAAAGAATATTATTTAAGATTTAAACTTTTAATATTTCAAATTATCAAAAATCAGCGGCATTTGAGACATTTGCATTGGAAACTTAATTGATTATTTAAATGTGAACAAAATTAACCAAATATAAGTAAGACATAGTCAAACAGAGAGAAGAATGGTGCAAATAAGACAAATAGGAGGAAAATAGGGCTCTATCCATGAAAATATGGTTTTGAGTGACAAAATTGCAAAACCACAAAATTGGAAGCTATCTATGTGAAATTTCTTGAAGAAAAAAGTCAACTATATCAGGCTGGAAACGACCCACCTCTTTAAAATAATCAGACGGGTAAAGACGAAGCTTTGACTTGATCTCCTTACATCATAATCTCCATACGATCTTCAACGGTCCCTTTAGACCAAATTAACCTGCGTGGACCCCACATATATCAGAAGACATCAATTTCAATTTCCATTTTGTATGTATGACTTTCACATTTAAAACTTCTGATGGGAAAGTGTTGTGAATTTGAATGTGATTATTCTTTCGTTTTTCTACTCTTGCACCTCGTGCTATAAACAAATATTCTTTGATCGAGAAAAATGGACTGCAATTTATAAAATTAATAAGTCTTAGTATATGATTTTAAATTTATTATTTTGGTAATCAATCATTTAACCTATTAAATTAATAAAATAATTATAATCGATAGAATTTAAATACGAAATTTTTTACTTCCTATCAATCAGCTATTTATTTTAATTTAATTAACTTAATTTTATTTAAAAATAGCACTCCAATCCATAAATTTTAATTTATTTTTCAAGTCAATAAATCCAAATAAATAATGAATTTCATAATTTGTTGATTTTACATTCTATAATTTTATGCAATCCATAGATTTTATATTCCAGATTCATAGGCATATTTTTTTATTTTTGCTATAAGATGAGTTAAAAATTCATTTGTATTTCTATTTATAATTGTAATTGTGAAAGTTGAATCAAATTTATTTTTAGAAAATTATTTTCTATTTTTAAACCATCTGGTGTTCAAAATTTGTGGGCTATTTAATGATTTTCATAGATATAAATATAATGTATTGCTATTTTGAATAATTTTTTTAAATTTTTTAATTAATTTAATCAGAGATCCAAGTTCTAGATCCCTTAACCCTAAAGAGTAAAGAGGAATTAAGTATGAAATAAATTAGGATTATTACTTTAAATTAAATTCCCAACTTCAGTGCTAAAGAAATTCTAAAAAGAAATATTTTGCATATTTATCATTAGTATATACAATAAATTTATAGCGAGCCAAACTGCCAGAGACCACAATTATTTAAAAAAAAAAATACAAATAAAGAATTGTGATTGTGGTTGGATCTTATTCGTACCTACATGTTTGACGGCAAATGCTAGAGTGACGAGTCAGTGACCTACTTTATTTTTTATGAACAGGGTTCTGTAACCGATGCCATCATTTTGACCAGACTGCAAGAATACAGAAGAGACGACTCTTGCCCCCTCCCTCCCTCTGCCTTTATCAACACCCAACCTCTCCTCATTTTCTTTTCACCTCCTCTTTTCTTCTCTTTTTTCTCTTTCCTTCTGAGTTTCTTTGTTTCAGCAGCCAAGACATGGCTGTGGAGCTCATGATGTCTTATAGAAACGAAAATTTTATATCTAAGATGGAAGAAAGCGTAGTTCAAGAAGCCGCTTCAGGTCTGGAGAGTGTCAACAAACTAATCAGATTGCTTTCGCAGAAAAATCAAGAAAAAGATCAGCCATCTTCTTCTTCTCCTCCTTCATCAAGATCGTCCATGGATAATATGGACATGGATTGCAAAGCAGTAGCAGACGTCGCCGTTTCCAAATTTAAAAAAGTGATTTCTCTTCTTGGTCGAACAAGAACTGGCCATGCTCGTTTTAGACGAGCTCCTGTTTCAAATCCTTTAAATAATAGTAATACTAATAATTATAACAATCAAGTTACCCAAGAAAATAATCAAATCCTTGAAAGTAAGGTTTATTATGCTACGCCGATCCAGCAGATTCCTCCTCTTCCGCCGCCTCCGCCTCCTCAATATTTTTCTTCGGTGGTGATTCCAAATGATAATAGTAATAATAATGGAGTGATCAGTGAGAGGAAAGAATCGTCTACCACCATTAATTTTTCTTATTCTTCGGCTGCTAACTCTTTCCTGTCGTCCTTAACCGGCGACACCACTGACAGTAAGCAGCTATCTTCTTCATCGGCGTTCCAGATCGCCGGTGGGAAGCCTCCTATCTCTTCTTCTTTGAAGAGGAAGTGCAGCTCTGAAACTTTGGGTTCCGGCAAGTGCGGTTCCTCTTCCGGTCGGTGCCATTGCTCCAAGAAGAGGTATAATATAATATACTATTATAATATCTTAATTAATTAATTCATTAATTACCTCTTGCTTTTTTTTTCAAAAAAAAAAAAGAGTTATGGTTATTAACCTGGATCTTAATTTTGGATTATTTAGCAGAAAATTGAGATTAAAGAGAGTGGTGAGGGTTCCTGCTATTAGCTTGAAATTGGCTGATATTCCACCAGATGATTATTCTTGGAGAAAATATGGACAAAAACCCATTAAAGGATCTCCACATCCAAGGTATTTATTTTTATATTTTTTTTTACCATTTATAATTATTTTTGAAATTTAAATAAAATTTAATTAATAATATATTTTTAGTCTAATATTTACTTTGTAAATGAATTTAATTACATTACGTCATTGTTCACTAAACAAACTTTAGTGTATTATAATTTTGAAAATGATTATTCAATATTTTTGAACTAATCAAGATTTAAACTTTTGTGTTTATGGAATAATTAATTAATAAGGCAAATGATTAATGAGTTTGTAATTGTGGCTTGAACAGAGGGTATTACAAGTGCAGTAGTGTGAGGGGTTGTCCAGCACGCAAGCATGTAGAGAGAGCATTGGATGATCCAACAATGCTTGTAGTCACATACGAAGGACAGCACAATCACAGTCTTTCAATTGCAGAGACAACCAATCTCATCTTAGAATCTTCATAACAAGTACAAAACTCTAGAAAAAAAAAAAAAGTTGTGGGTTCTTTTAGTTGTATTTGAAGGTGGAAAGTAGGTAGGGAAAATAGTTGTAGTAATTAAGCTAATTAATTAGTAGTTGAAACTTGAAACTTGGAACTCTAAACTTTATGTTAATCTCAAAGGAGATTAATTAATTAATGAGTGAAGTTTGGTTCAATTTCCTTTAATTAATTTTCTCTTGTTTGATTTCCTGATGCTCTTTCATTTTTGTTAAAAGGGGAAAAGCAAAGTAGGAATTTTATTATTATTATTATTATTATTATTTTTAATGTTTGCTTTGATCTTAAGGACTTGGGTTCTTGAATTTGGATGCCTACTTGTAATTTATTTACTTTTTTCTTCCATCATGATCATTTGATTGAAATAAAAAGAAAATGGTAGTAATAAAGTAAAGCAGAGCACTGCGGTGGGTCAAACAATGGCAAAGAAAGGTAGACCGACGTGTCGTATTTGGGACGGTTGACTATAAAAAATAGGTTGGCAGTTTCCAGTTGGACGGCCAGTTCACGAAAATTACAAGTAGATCATTGCCAAGAGAGAGAATAATTGCTAGTATTTTTTTTTTTTCTTTTAAACGTCAACCAAAATGAAAATATATATGCATCAATAGCTAATGGGAATACTGTTCTTGGTAGAAGAAGTAAAGTCTGTATTTGATAATTTTCAAGTAATTTATAGTGTTTTGATTAAATGTTATTTTTTATAATATTTGATAATTTTTTATAATATTTGGTAATGTACTGAATTAGCTTTTAAAAATTAAAATGATGTTTTATAATAATTTATGTAACGTTTAACTTTTAGCATTTTATGAAAAATTATTAAAACAGTTGGTGTTTAAACGCTATTAAAACAGTTAAAAGTTAATTTTTCTGAATATATCTTGAGAGTCGGATCGATAGGGGAGAGGAGGTTGTCATGTTCTATTGTCTAGAAATTAATTAGTCAAACAAAAGAGGCTTCATCTTCAAATCTATGCAAATATGAAAAAACCTCATAATCATAAAAAAAGAAAGAAGACAAGAAAACTAATTGAATTAGGAAAGATGAATGAGTTTAAATTTAGTAAATTTGCTGAAGATAATAATTATAAAATGACCTTAAGAGTCTCACATAAGATATATTTTGAACCTAATAAAAATCTAAAATTATGGAATTCTAATGTTATCAACTCGATGATAGGTGACAGATGATAATTATTGTGTTGAAAATGCACAGATGAGACCCAATGAATGAGAAAATGAATCTTTCAATTAAAGAAAAAAACAAAAGAGAAAATGGATAAATGGGTGGTTGGTGTAGTAGTCCAAGTGTAGTATAGACTACAAGGAAATTAAGATACGTTATATTTGATAAAAAATGCATATTAAAAATTAAATTAATAAAAATTATTTTATCATTTTTTATTTTTAATTTATTACGATGTTAATAAAAAAATTTTATTTAATAAACAATTAAAAACTATTACGAGAAAAATAATTATTTAAGCATATAAATTTATAAACCTTATACATATTTTGAGACATAAAAAGCAAACAAAATAAAATGAAGGGAGTAATAATAACAAAAGTAATAATAAATTGAATAGGAAAACTAATATGATTTGACTGGTCTTTATAATTTTATTAAAAAAAAATATGGTAAGCGATAAATAACGAGTTTAAGTCATTTCAACCATTAATTTCACTAATTACTGAAATTTAAGAGAGGATTAATTCTTATTTATGTACTCTATACTATGTTATTTCCATATAATAGATCTTTTAATAATAATTAAAAATAATTAAAGTAGTAGCTGATAAAGAGCACTTGATTGAATTGAGAGAGACTCGTGTGTTCCGGCCCCTCTTAATGTAAAATTGCCATGATAAGCTCTCATATCTCTCTAAGCAAACAGAGAATTATATAGACCGTTAAAAAAAAAAAAAAAAAAGGAAAATGCGATCGTTCAACTTGTGCTCAAAGGGAAAAAAAAAAAACATGAGAATGGAAAAGGCAAAAGTCAAAATGGGTGGGTGGAGAAATTGATTAAGCAAATGGTCATAAAAGGGGCCTACAAGCTTTGAAAAATTGAAATAATTTGTAAGCATATTGCTTTACCTTTGCTCAACGTCTAAAATTGGTCCCCTGATAAAGTCGCCCATCATTATCAATTTATCATACATGTTCTTGTTTTGGTGTGGATTATTCTATTCTATTCTATTTAATTTAATTTCAGACTTCCAGTAGACGCAGCAGAGCCCCAACAATAAAGCAAATTTACAGTACCTTCGTTGAAAGTTGAAGCACCAAATATAAACAAAGTACAAAAATGGTGGAATTTTCTCGCGTGCTCTGCTCTGCGCCCCATTGCGTAGGCCACAGGCCAACGCTTCATATTCATCTTCGCTGCCTTGTGTTTTGGTCTTTCCTTTGCCCTTTTGCCTCCTCACTGTTCACTTCTTCCCTTCCATAAAATAATTAATTCATTATAATTCTGGCAAGCTGATTTAAAAAAGCTTTTAGACATTTTGGTTAGCTACAGCAAAAGTTGAGTAAAAGGAAAGAGTCGGATATAAAAAATTTTAGTTTTTCCAAAAATTCTAGTTTGAGATACCAAATTCTGTCAAATCACATAAAAATACCCAATTGCTTGCATGAAGATGAAGGAAACTTTTTCTTCCTTTCCTTGCTTTTAGTGACAAGGATTTGGGCTAATTTGAGAAGTATCTTTTTAATAATCGGAAAAAAGAAAAAAAAAAAAATTTTCATCTCAAGAATTTAAGAGGAGATTATTAGTGTTGAGTAATTATACTACCATGCTAACACGATGAATTAGAATTACAATTAAAAAAAGATTAAAAAAAAATCTCAAGAAATAATTAGTAAACAAGAACAATTAACTCTTCTGATGTGAGTTTTAAGGCTAGTCATAGTGGGATCTGACTGGCAATGCGGGGAACCATTCAAATCTGAAAAAACAAAAAATGGACATTCTTTGATTGAGTCCATGGGAAGGAGATATGAGAATAGAAATTACACAAAGCTTTAGTACCCCACATGTTGACATTTTGTGGCTGAAGCTCACTTGGCTTGACAGTTTTAATTTCTATATATTCTCATATTCATTGATTGAAACTAAATACTTTTATTCTCTTCTAATTCTAAATGAATTAGCATTGTTCTTCCTTCTTTTTAGTTGCTTATTTGGCTATGCTAGCTCCACACTCAACTGGTATTTGAAACTTTGATAACTATCATTTTGGCAGCATTTGATTATTGGAATTTAATATTTTTATGAAAAATTATTTTTCTAAAAAAGTATAATTTTAGAAAAATAATAGATTATCACCAGCCCAGCCCATGCTGGTGGTTCTTAAGCCCAGCCCAGACCAGCCCAGTCTAGCAGAGGCCCAAATCTTGAAAACCTTTTGATGCAGAAACGGTTAAACCCATAGGAGTTGATGGTGTATGGTGGTTTCTGTTTCCATACGCTAAACCCTCCAGCGAAAGCGGCGATGGGTTGTCTCTCCATTCCCATCGTCCGCCCATGAAATCTCTTTTTTCTCCTCACAATATTTCAGCAAAAACTCTACTCTTTAATTCTCTTAAACCTCTCATGGCTTCATCTCTAACCCATGCACTCGCTCAAGATCCTCCTCAGGACCTAGACGACCTTCTCTGTTCTAATCCACAACAACAGCAACAAGAAATACAGCAAACGGAAGAACATACCTCTTCTTCTTTTCCAGATACGGCGTCGTCTTGTTGCTTGGATCCCGTCGGCAGGTACCTTAATGGAGAATCTAGGGTGGAGCGGGCATGGGCTCACTGGACAAAGTTGGGTCGACCCAAATTGATTGTGGCTCCGATGGTGGACAATTCTGAGTTGCCGTTTCGAATGCTCTGTAGAAAGTATGGGGCTGAGGCTGCTTATACTCCGATGTTGCATTCTAGGATTTTTACTGAGAATGAGAAATATCGAGACCAGGAATTTACAACTTGCAAGGTAATCTCCTAAAGCTTCAACTTTTTTGAAATGGTAAGTTAATGTGCTTTATATTTATTGCTGTTTGATAATGTTATTACTTTGGGAACGCATTTTTATGTAATGAGTTGTATTAAATTTATATTAAGACCTTTGGGTTATCATGGAAGTTTAATTATGGTCTTGCTGAGAAAGTACTAGTTTTGACATGCTTTTTTAGGTGTATGAACATGAAATGACACAGGCAAAGTATCTATATTTCTTAATTGTTTGAAATTAGCTTAATCTGAGAACAATTGCAGGAGGATCGCCCATTATTTGTCCAATTTTGTGCCAATGATCCAGAAATCTTATTGGAAGCTGCAAGGAGGGTGGAACCTTATTGTGATTATGTTGACATTAATCTCGGGTAATATTTTTGAGCAAGAACATTAGTTATCTTTAATATGTTAAGCATAGTGTTAACTTCACGTGTTAGTGATTGTATTGAATTAAGTGCTGAAAGCAAAAATATTACCAGACTTGCTTGAGATGTTAACAATTGAAAAATAGGTTTGATGTAGCAAGAATAGCCTTAATCCTGAACTAGGTTGTAAATTTGACAAGCGAATGTTGAAAAGAGAGAACTAATATATCATAATTCAACCAAGAAAATAAACTACTAATAAAACTGATTCTTTTATTCAAAAATCTGGTGTCTGCCTCTAAAAGAATCAGTAAACATCATCATAAATTCCAACTAGAATAAGGTCTTAATTATAAATCCTTATATAATAGTACTTAAACATAATATACTGGAATGAGCATAAAATCATAGTAGTTGTAGAACTTGAATCTAAATATGATCTGGCTTTATTAAAGCACAGAATAACCCCAATTTGGGAATGGCCACTTTTATGCGAACAGCAATGTGCTACAGTAATGGCAAAAAGTAACTTCAGAAGTTCTGAAGACTTAATTTCTCCTACGTCAAAGTGTCATCAAACTTTCTACGAAGTTGACTGATGGAAATTTTCACTCTTATTTTTCAGATGCATGTCAATTAGATTGAATTTGAAAGACTAAAAAATCTATTTATTCATAGATGCTGAAGATTTGAATAAAATATCTTAAGATAGTTGTCAATTCACATATACTGTCATCCTGAATACAAAGACTAACTTTATCGGACTTGAATTGATTATACATAACATAAATTCCTAGCCTTTATGCATGATTCCAGCCACGGGCTGGAACCTTCACATGTAATGTAACATGCTCCAATGGCATCTTTACAGGTGTCCTCAGCGGATTGCCAGGAGGGGCAACTATGGAGCTTTCTTAATGGATAAACTTCCACTTGTCAAATCCTTAGTTGAAAAGTTGACTCTAAACCTTAATGTTCCAGTTTCCTGCAAAATCCGAGTGTTCCCGAAGTTAGAAGATACTATTAATTATGCTAGAATGCTGGAAGAAGCTGGTTGTTCTCTTTTGGCTGTCCATGGCCGAACTAGAGATGAGAAAGATGGAAAGAAATTCCGAGCAGACTGGAAAGCTATCAAGGCTGTGAAAGATGCTCTCAGAATCCCAGTTCTTGCCAATGGGAACATCCGGCACATGGACGATGTTCAGAGCTGTTTGGAAGAGACTGGTGCTGATGGGGTACTTTCTGCAGAGTCTCTCCTTGAGAATCCAGCTCTCTTTGCTGGATTTCGGACCACAGAATGGGTAGTTGGCGATGAAGAAAGCAACATAGATGGAAAACTGGACCAGGCAGATCTGTTAGTGGAGTATTTGCAACTTTGTGAAAAATACCCTGTACCCTGGAGAATGATTCGTGCTCATGTGCACAAGATGTTGGGAGAGTGGTTTAGGATACATCCTCATGTAAGGGAGGAGCTCAATGCACAGTCGATACTGACCTTTGAGTTTCTGTATAATATAGTGGATAAACTTAGAGAGCTGGGTTTAAGGATTCCCCTGTACGTGAAAGAAACTAATGTTGGTACTCATGTGGCAGGAGTCTCTGCAAATGGTTCAGCCAATTAAATTTTGCAATACATGATAGTTAGGTTGCAGGTGCACATTTTCACCAATGGCGAAATGAGAATCAACGAACAGGTTATCGTTAACTTAATCAATTTGTTGTCACTTTAGCACAGTATTAGATTTAGAACTGTAATACATTTTGTGGTGCTATTTATTGCTAATTGATTTGTGGAGGAAGCAGAAGACATTCTAGCAGTTGAATGGCTGCACTCCAAATTCATACCAGATCTTTTTACCTGTATTCCTTGTAACTTTTTTCAAGCATTTTTGTATTGAATTCCCCTTATTGCTGATAATTGTATTTAATAATCACGGAGTTCTATGTAATCCTTTTTTTTTTTTTTTTTGTCGTTTTTACTGGGATGACAAAACAAAAACATTCATTTGGATGGAAGGGAATTTAAAATAAAAGTGAATTTGGATATGCAAAAAAAGAAAAAGAAAAAAGAAAAATCAGTACTAAATCAAAATGGATGTGTGAGCGAAGGGGACTCGAAATGTTTCGAGTTAAATAAAACTCTAGGACTTCTGCCATGTTTGCATTTTCTGCCAAAATAGATCTGAGCAACCGAATAGAAATGGCAGATCATGAGGAAAGTTCTAATAAATGTTTTTCAATACCTAAAAATACCCTGAATTTTACAGATTTTTGGAATTTCACTCTATTTCAACTTTTTATCAACTTTACTCCAGAGTCTGGTGTTTTTTAGCAATAATAAAAGAATATTTCAATCATTTTTCAAACTTTCTATCACTTTGACAAGACTATCGGTTTTTTTAACAAGTTATAATATATCCACACATTTAATTTAATTTGTAAGATGCAACACTAAAAAACTAGCAACTGAATTTATGACATATTAGATTTCTAGATATGCATATTAATCCGTCTTTCTAAAAACAAACATATATATATATATATATATATAATACTTCATCCGTTTTATTTTATTTACTTGTTATTTATTTTTTAGATGTCTCAAAATATTTGTAAAATTTCTAAATTTAGACATATAAATAATTATTTTTTACATAATAACTTTTATAATTGTTCATTGAATGAAGGACTTTTAGTATATTAATGAGTTATTAAAGGTAAAAAAGAGCAAAATAACTTTTATTGACTAAATTCTTAATATGCATATTTCGTCAAACCATGTAAACAAAATGTAAACAAAATGAAATGAAGATAGTACTTTTTTTTTCTGATTTTTTTTTATAAATTTATTCAGTTCCTTTTCGTGCTTTGTTTTGTCCTGAACTTGCTAAAATTTCTAATTTTGAGTTTTTTGAATGCTACTTTAATTTCTGTTGTTTAAAAATATAAAACTCAGTTCAAAAATATAATAAAATTTTGTACGTTGTCAATATAAAATGCTTCTCAAGCGTGAGTAGGGCCAAAAAAAAAAAAAAGGGATAAAAGATACAAATCCATTCAACACAAGCATAGATGCTAAACAAACCTTGTTGCAGAAACAGGGTATTATTCAGTAGCATACACAACAGTACACACTTACAAATTACAAGAAAAGTTAAACAAAGTTAGTTTGGACTTTGCCCACTAGATGCTCACCGTAAACTGCTTTCCCAGCCTTCCTTATGCCACCACTCCTCTTTATACAAATTTCTAAAGGCTCTACGGCTGCATCAAAATTAGGCTGTTCATGCAATAAAATCACATGTTAATTATCAATTTTCAATGAAAAGATGACGAGAGATAAATTGAAATATTGACTGACCTCATAAAAATAAGCTATGCATACACGATATTTTGGGTAGTTGTTGATAACTCGATGCAGAGTTGAATCGTACAAACCGTTTGACCAGATCTGTAATTTGCTGAGGCCCCATAAGTATGATATAACAGAACCAAGAGGAATATAGACATGAAGGCTACATTTCGTGAACCATAATGAAATGTAATATAGTGTAATCAAATGCATTTCCAGTGTAATGTTACTGTTTATGTTAGTTATATATTTAATTATATTATATTATATTATATTCCACAACAGCTCATCAAATGGAGCCTTAGGTCAGTTGACCTTACCTTTAGCATGTCTCCAATGTTGCAAACAAATGTTCCTGGAATTGGAGGAGCAGAGATCCACTCACCAGACAGGTTTCTCACCTTCAGCAACTTGTCTAATTTAGAAATTGGGAAACATAAAAAGCAACCAGGACATACAGCAGCAAATATGAAATCAGAAAAAGACGCAAAGATCCTTCGACTTCTCAATTAAGGTTTTACTAACCAGAAACAGGCTCCTACCTTTTATGCGCAATCTCCATATATAAAATCAATAGCTTAATTTAACTGGTCTCAGAGAAGGTTGTGTGCAGAAATGGCAGCAAACATACGTGCCATAGAAGATGTACACAAGACTTTAGAACTAGAAAACCCCTCTCAAGAGGATAGGTTTTTCCTTCTTTCTTTTTTTCATTTTAAGAGAGATAAGATGTAATTCTATTTGTTATCATTGATCTTCAATAAGGAAAACAGAAACATCATGGGAATGTTTACACATAGATCAATAGTAAGCATAAAAGTTTGATAGAACATGCATTTGAATTTTTTATGACAAAAATAAAGGGAACCGATAGGTCTCTAGCTTGACGGGACATGGATGAGAGAGGATGTGAACAAGTTCTAGAAATATTCAACAAATCCCAACCAGTTCGGGACTGAGACATAGTTGAGATGATTTATTAAATAATACAAAGTATTGTAAAACCCATTGCAAGGTCTGGGGATTGGTGTAAAACAGGACATATACGTAACCAGCTGGTTATTGCATTCCTCAAAGCAACAAGAGATTTCTAGAATCTAAAATATATGATTTCTATAATGATAGGCAAAGATATCTTTGAGAGTATTGGCAGACTCTATCCAGAGATCAGCGTTAAAACTTGAGACATACTAAATGGTTTTCCCTAAAATATGGAAGACCAACGTAATTTCATACCTGAAGTGCAGTTATACCATCATCCTGATTAACCAATGTCAACAAACCTGTAGTGCAACACTTTAGGATGACAGAGAATGATAAACCAGAAATTACAAGGCAGTAAACACTTAATGTTTGGGACCTTTACCATAATCAGTGTGAGCTCCACTGTAATCATATGGCCAGAAGACATGAGCAGAATCAAACGTAAAAATATAGGAAGCCATTTACATTAGATCTAACAACACAAGGGAAGTGAAAAGCATTAACTACAAATGAGAATGCATTACCATCCTATATCATTTCCAGTCAAATCCTGGCCTTCTGCACTGGAGACACCTGGGTAACCAATAATACGCAATACCCAAAATGCATCTCCAGCTATTTCACCTTCCAATGCGTCAACTGATCCAGCCAATGCTAGAGCTATTCCCCGCAGGATTTTTCTTGAAAGATCTATAACAGAAAAAATGGAAATTGTTAATCAGATCAAACTTTGAGAGACAAATAATAAAGAGCCACACCGCAATAAGCATACCTGTGCACAAACCGATATATTCTTCCATCAGTTGTTTAAAGTTTGGTGGATCAAGTGGCCTGCATGAAGAAGCAGGAGATGAATAAGAGCCACAAATTCATCAAATCTCGATAACCAATCTAGCATCCACTAATGCAACTTCAAAAAGACAACCAACAATAAGTTTTTAAACTTTGACAAGGCTTAAGATCAGCACTTTGAAGCTTCAAAATGATAATCTGAATAAATTATAACCCTCAAGCTTCTTAAAATTGTGGAACTACGCCAAACAACCGTTTTAGGAGTTTCCTCTGACTAGCCATTTCAAGAACTGTAAAAACAGATTGATAATCCATTCGAAATTATTCGAGGGTTTCTTATAAATAATGACATTTTGGATGTGGCCAAACATGATAGAGCAGAAAACCCATTTTCAGGTCTGTGTTCCAGCAGGCAGAACTTTGATGTCTCCAGGATTTAATTGAAACCCTCTGTCCAAGACTAGCTTTGCTGCTACAATGGCATTGCTAATACCAATTCAGCATAGGCAGCAAAGTCTTGATTGAGGTTTGATGGTTGAACATCCAGTCAAATTCAAATGATATGGCCGAAATCACTTGTGAGGATAAGAAAAGAAACGGCATCAAAGTTTAGCAATATTCTGAATGGAAAACACTTGAAATTGAATTAGACAAAAACAATTTGAAATTTCACATACCATTGGTTACATCCTTCCATGGGTTTGCCAAGATCTCCATACATCCCTGCTTTTATTTCTCTGTAACACTACAATGAACACAAACATAACTACAGTGGATTTCCAGGGAAGAAAGAATTAAAGAAAGAAAAGCAACAGCACTTCTGAAATGAGCAAGGAAGTTCAATATGGAAGTGGACACCAATGATTATCTTTTTCATGTATATTTATAATCTTAAGCTTATTAATAAAGGAAAAAAAAAAAAAAAATCTTTGTCTAGTAAAAATGTAAAATGCACAACAAACATTTTGGGATCAAACTTATTGGATGAAGGTAAACAAGCGAAACCTACATCAATAGCTTCGTGCATGTCAGGAATGCCTTTAGTTATATTTTCTCCAAGTCTCTGGTATCCCCTGAATCCAAAAAGAGAGCTCACTGCTTGAATATGGTACATCAGTGCTATTGATAAATTAGGTTTTAGATATATCAAGCTATTTCGAAGATCTAACCTGTATCCAGCAGCAGCAGTCATCTTGATTTTCAGTTTTTCTTCATAGGGAAGATCAAAAAATTTGTGCGTCAAACTTTTAACCTCTTTAATGAGAGAATCAGGTATACCATGGCCCTTCTAATCAACCACAGAGCAAAAAAGCATACAGAAAATAAAAAATAAGAACAAAAGCCATATAAAATAATTATAAGAACATAGTAATCTTATTTTCCCCTGACTATTTAGTAAGCAATACCATGTAGAGAAGAAATTGCCCTTTTGTTTTCTTATTCCAATTTCAATTAAAAGCAATGATCAAGGTAGAAGCATTAAAAGTTGCGGATTCTCCTTTCTGCTAGTAATGAATTAATAGCACTAACTGTTACTAGTTCCAGCAACAGACTGGAAACCATCAACACTATCAGAATCCCATCAAAATCACTGTCATACAATTTTTCACCTTTTTAACACTATCTTAATTTTATAGTTTTCGTTTAATCAACAGATTAGCAAAATTCTATCTCTACAAGCAACAATCCAGTAATAACAACATAAACAGAAACCAAAAACTCAATCTACCCACAATCAATAACAGCAAAATCGAATTAAACGTAATTATAAAACACAAAAAATAGGAAGGAAATGTACCACGTAGAAGAATCCAGCTTCTCTACAAGCCCGGTCCAATTCTTTAACTACTTCACACACAGTGGGGTCTTGAGCCATGTCTGGATCACGGAATTTTGCCACCAAAGGGCTTATATCTGCATATTTAAACAAAAACACTTTGAAAAAGCTACTATGTTATTGGGTCAGATAGGTAGATAAATATGCGAATTTGAAGAAGATTTGATTACCGATAATTGGAATGGATTTGAAGTCGGTGGCCATTGAAGCTTTGGCTGATGCTGTTTGATGGTGAAGTTAGGACAAAATGGCTCCAGAAGTGGCTATTATGTATACTCTTACCACTCTGTAATGTTTCTCAAAGCCTCAAAGGAAAATCCAACAATATAAAGCTCTCAAAAGCTTCCGTGTCTGTAAGGCTGAGGCGAGAATGATTATGAAAAGTTGTTTTCTTGCATATGAAAATAAAATCTATATATATATAAGGAATTTCATCTTTAATTATTTTTCATGCCTAGCCATGTGCTTCTAGTCTTACGGAAACTAGGGTGGCATCCCATCCCATCTTCTCATTTCTTGAGTGATTTTAAGAATAAACATATGAATTAATAGATTGGAATATGAAAAAAAATAATGTTAGGAGCTTCTATCGAGTTAACATCTCACTATTCACAAAAAGTTAAGAGTAAATGTTATAAAATGCTAAAAAAAAAAAAAAACACAACAACGCGTGTAATTCATTTAATTAAATGAATTATATATGAATCAAAAAGAAATTCAATTAAATTTTCAATGGGTGATATATGAATTAAAAACATGATATGTATAATATGTATAATCCGCTTAATATACATATTATATATAAAATTTCATTTTTATTTTTAGATAAATGGATTACACGAGCTAAATTGTGACATGAACCATTTAAATTCGTGTCATATATAGATCACCTATTTATGACACAAATTCATTTAAACTTAACACTAACTCATTTAATACTCGTGTTAGGTAAATCATATTACCGTAAAATGATATATTTTCACGCCCCTAGATATCATATACCTAAAATATGTTGTAGTAGCAAATATGCTACTTGTTTGATTAAGGGCTGGCCCTAGACCTGTATAGGCCATAACCAGCCTGGCAGTTCTCTTTTGCTTTGATGTATATTCTATTGTCATGTGGCAATATGTATAACAAACATTGCCAATTCCATCTAATAATCTGTATTTAATAGCTTATTTTTGGTTCTCTATATATATGTGGTTGATTTTTGTCATTTTCTCCGTTATTTCTTTTTCCTGTAATTTTAGAGAATCGAAAGGAGAACGAGAGTCGAATTTGGTCACTTGGATAATCATATGCGGATTCAACAATTAGATTATATTGTAATTAATTAGATTATATTATAATCCCAATTTCTTTGTCTTCTTAGAAGAATTAATCAAGTATTTGAAAATCCATTTCTTAAAGTAAGAAGATTAAAAGAAATTACATGCATGACCAAAGAGAAGTACTAACACATAGATGGAATGAACTGAAGCTTTCATTAACACCAAATTACAATTTGCCAAAAAAGAATTATTTTTTACTTTCCTTGCCAGTCCCCAATTCCAAGAAAACAAAAAGAAGTCGATGAAAACTTCCAAATGATGATAAATAACAATAAATTTCCGTTTACCTTACCATTTTTTACCACTGCAAGGATGACTATATATGTGCTTAATTTTCTTGATCATATAATACCCAACAAAACAATTACTATTTATAAAATGATGATCAAGAAACTGATTTTGATTTTGACGTTTTGCTGCCACAGAATTGGAAGCTATTCTCATCCATCTTTTCCACCACAAAATGAGCTAACATATCATTAGCCTCTACCAAATTTTCTCTGCATAAAAACTCATTCCCATACACTTTCTCCACGTCTCTGTAATAATCATGCACAAATATATGAGTCTTTCCATTTCCGGCCTTTCTGCTTCTAGCTAACACTCCTGCTGTAAATATTGGTGTCATCCTCCCTGGCCCCTCTGGTCCGTCGCCGCGTGGCCCATCGATCAATATAACATCCCAGTCTACTTCGTATACATGATTGGGCAAGTCATTGATCCCAAGCTTACATTCAGAGAAAAGTAGATTTTGAACTGGCCTGCATTCGTTGCGTATTTGGTCTTTTGCAGAAGCTATCAATTCTTTAAACTCTCCCATTTTTGTTGTGTATTGCACATCAAAAACATCGACTTCTGGATGTAACTCTTCGAAATAGGCTGCGTAATAGCGATTTTCATCTATAAAAACTGTTCGACCGTTGTGGTTTAAAGCTTTCCAAAGAAGGGTTTCATGTGTTAACCCAAAAACAAGAAAATTACATGGAGAAGAGCATTTTCTAAGAACATCAGATATGGGTTTGATTTCAGAATACGACATATGGAAACTGTCATTTGATCTTGAAGCATAATGGAGAAGAGTATTGATAACAGTGGTAGGTAATGGTGCATTGGCGGAGATAGAGGAGGAAGCGGCAGTTGTTATGGCGGCGCCAGCAGCAGATGTGGCGGTTTTACTAGGTAAAGAGTCTCTTGTGTATATAAGAGTTACAAGAAAAGCAATAGTGAAAAATGAAACAAAGGCAAGAAGCCATAAGCGATTAGAGCTTCCTTGTTTCTGGATATAAGGGTGAAGGAGAATAAGCTTTGTATTGTTATTGTTATTGTTCTTCATGTTTTTGTGCAAGAGAGAAAGATTTCTCTCTTCTTTTTGTTGTTCTTTGTGGTCAAGGTTTTGATGGAAATGAGAAAAGAAGGGAATGATTTAAAGATGGGTTACAGAGCTCTAGTGCAAAAATAATATATTTTGAAGTAACAGTGGATCAGCAAATATGAATGTGACATGCGTCACTTTACAATCAATCAAATAATATATTATAGAAAACCTAATTACAATGCATTTTGAAGTTAATTATTATTTTCCTTAATTATCACTTGTTGAGCCGCAAATGATCCGTAGCCCTAATGGTAAGAGGTGACGCCCCAAGTTGAATTCTCAATCTATGTAATGATTTAAATGTAATTTGTATTATTTTCTTTATAATAGGTTCTTGATGGATTTGAAACCATTGTAATTGATTTCAGTGATATAGAGCGTATAATATCATTGTATATGGTATCAAATGACAAAAATAATAATACTTATTAAGCCATATGCACTTAGCCTAAATGGTTAACGTTCAGCTCCTGAAACTCAAAGACTGGAAATAAAGTTTAATTCAAATGGTTAAACACTAATACATTGAAACCCAAAGATTTTAGATATGTGTTAAGACAAAGTTTATTAACATATTTTAAATATTTTATTAATTAGTTGAGTTTGTTGCTATGCAATTGTGATTTGTCAAAAGCCAATTTTTAATTTTAACTATTTGAAAGAGAGTGGAAATTGATGTAATTAATCCAATTTTGATGTGCAAAACACAAAGTGGTTGGACTGGAGCTGGTGGAAGCAAAGTAGCTGGTATAAGTCTAGCGACCCAATAACTAATTACTAGCCAAAAGTCGCTTTTCCTTGTTTTAGTTTACAAGTAACCTAACATAATCATATTAAATAAATGTGTCATTTCTTAAATAAGTAGTTACCTTTGAGAGAGACCAATTACCTGCAACCTATTCTATTTTAATAATTAATCATTAGATTATGCCCTAGCTACCTGTCCTTTCTATTCATTATATTACAAACTGGAGGTGGTTCCAAGCTTGTGAATAATATACATGTTACAAGTTATATAGAAACACACATACTAAGCTAATTTAATAAAAACTTTGAGCTCATGTTACCTAAAATTAATTATTTAAATAGTTATTAATTATTTTATTGGGTTCATTAAACGTTTAAGAGAATAATATTTTATCGTCTGTTTCATAAAATTTTAAAACATTAGTAGAAACGCCGAGCAAGTAAGTATTGTCTTTCAGTTATATGAAATGGAAATGCAATAGCAATAGACTATTTACTTTATGTTATTTTCAAGCATATGAATAGGATGTAGCGGGTTTTAGCTATAACTAATTCTGTTAAAGCAATATAAAGTTCATCTAACACTGAAAACAAATGTAATTTGTAATATTATTCACGCTGAATTTCGAATTTATTAAGATTGAGTTTCTATTTATTTTCAAAAAAACAACTAACCTTTGAAAAATATTTTTCAAAGAAAACATTTTTTGAATAAATTATTTTCTATTTTTGATTGCAATATTGAAAATTAGTTAAAAAATATTAAAATCTTTAACTCATAAAATTACAAAATATTTATAATAATAGATATGCCGTATTTAAAATTTTTATTATTAAATATGATAAAAATAAAAAAATAAATTATAAAAGTCGCCGGTGACCGTAGCCGGTAGAGAATGATGATTGGTAATGGTAGCTACTAGTAATTAATAAATTAAAAAATATACATTTATAAGGTTATAATAAATTTGTCAACGTCAGAAAAATATTTTCCTTTTTGGAGAATAAGAAGTTTTTTTCAATATAATTTAGTTTTCTTTTGATTATAAAATATTTTTCATTAATTTATTTTTCTAAATATTCCAAATAATGGAGTAGGAAATATTTTCATACAAGTTAAAGTATTTTACAGAAACAACTAAAATCAATTTTTGTAGTATTGCAAAATTTGAATTGGTAGTTCAATGATATATAATTATATATCAATTAAAATTAATTAATGTACGAGAGTACTGCAAGCTTACAGTGGAGACAAATTTTGAAGCACCACAAATTTTGAAGCACCTACCACTATCAAAGTTCTAATTATTTATTCTTTAAAAAAAATCCAATCCAACATTTTCACGCTGGACATCCTACCAACCAAACCCATTTTAAAATTGAAAATCCTCAAATAATTATTTAAGATATATCCCTTTCGTGACAATTATTTCCACACATATGCTAAATGCATAATATTAGTTTAACGAATATTGCTTATTCTCTAATCAAGGAGAATGATGAAATTACACCTAGCAAGTAAAATGATTAGAGTTAAGTTTAACCGGTCGATTAAAATTGGAGGATTAATTTTAATTAGTTCGAAACAAATGACATGAAAAAAATTAATTTATTCAATTTTGTGAGTTGGAGAACTGAAATAGTTAATTTTGATTTTGATTTCAACTATTGGTTAGAAGAAATGTAGAATTTTGTAACCAGAGATCAAAGAAGGGTCCAGAAGTTGAAGTGGGCCAGTTAACATGGATGAAATTGAAGCCCAACCCAAATGTAAATGGGCCTTTTTAACAGGGGTAGGATATGATACAGCTGGCCTATGCAAAAACTCTAGTCATATCAATCAAGAGCTAGACAATCGGTTTTGCCTGAAAAATAACCAACAATGACTACAAAAGATCATTTCCTGTTTGCTTTTTGTCTAGAAGCTCACAAATTTTGATAATAAAGGCTTTTCAATCTAAGCTTTGGGCTTTGTCATTGTCTGGTGGCCCAATCATCATCATAAATTCACCTAAAACATTACTATTTCCACCCATTTGTTTTTTTTTTAATTGAAAATTGAATTAAAATTTTAAATTAATGTTAAAGAAATTAATTTTAATAAATACACAAACTGATTTAATCATATTTCTGATCGCTCCAAGCAAAAAAAAAAAAAAAAAGGAAGAATTATGGAAAAGAATGAAAAGGCAAAGGGGATATTTTAATGTGGTGATATGAAGAGCACATGCTGATGTTATTTAAGTGGAATTAGCTTAAAAAGGAAGGGGCAGATGGGATTTGGCTTTCTTAAAAGGTGACATGATTCTATCTTGAAGCAACCAGCAGCACCCAAGAAATTGCTAAGTGCTAATCCATTACCAAATTCTTCACAGTGGACACTAACAAAAAGTGGTTTCAGAAAGATAGTATTCAACAATTTAATCTACAAAGTCACATTCTCCCTTCTTTGAATCCTTCACTAAAATTTAACCCATTTTCCGCCGCAATAGATGGTTGTTTTGTTGTACCTTTGGGCTCATTTCTCTATGACAATTATCTTTTTTTGGTTTTCAAAAAACATTGTACAAAATATAGAATATTCCATGATTTAATCTTTTACGTATAAATATAAACTTATATAAATCCAACTCTTGGTTTAATATATATATATATACCCAAACTCTTGATTTTACAAAAATTGTCTAATAAATTTAAATATAATTTACTATCACTTACTTCGAAATAAAAGTTATTATATTTTGAATAAAATTTGTCTAAAGGACACTCTCATTTAAAAAATAAATTTTTTAATAATTTAGTCTATGAGTAAAATCTAAAGAGGGTATAATTAAGTCATTTTCTCGCATTTTTCTTTTCGATTTATCTCAAAAGTATTCTTAGTCTAATAGCTATGCTCGCACGGTGTCAAGTCCATACGTGAGAAGCATTTTTAACCGAGATTTTTTTCATTCCCTCACATTTTAGTGAAAAGGTAAGATAAAAGTGCATCAACTTAATAAGGAAACAAATTTAATATATAAATTAGAAATTAAATAGAATGGAAAAGTATGCCCAATTGGTGAGAGAAGCAGACCTTTCACTTGGGTGAAAATAATTTATCTTAAATTGGAAACTCGAAAAGCAGATGATTGTGAAATAAAAAGGCGGTGATTACAGTTAGTTACTGATATCAATTAAATTTAGCCTTGACGTACAATTAAAGCTGTTATCCAATAATTAGTTATAATTAATAGTAAAACATTCGGTTCCAAGGTCGAAATATCCATGCTAATGCCATTCCTCTCCAAGCTTAATTAAGCACCTAAACTCGATAGACTCATTGATGCACGGCCCAATTTACTCACGCGAGCCAAATACTGACATGTGAACCAATGTGCCAGCAATGTGGCTTGACTCAGGAGCGTAAAAAAACTGAGCTTAAATCTGCTAGACTCAAAACTTGTCCTGAATTCAGTTTGAAATATGAGTCTTAAAATTTTAAATTCAAACTTAGCTCATGACAGTTTAAATTTAATTGAGACTTGAGTTTAATTAAAAAATTTTAAATTTAAAATTCGACTAATTTAAAATAATATATATATATATTTGATAAAATTTGATGAAATTTCGTATTGAATATCATTAAGTTGGAATTCGACTTATTTATTAAACGAGAGCACGTTGAAACCCAATTAAAAATCCGATTAAACTGAACTTTTGCGTAACTATTTTTTTTAGTCTACATAAAACTAGTTGCTTAGCTGCGCTAATTTATGCTCCTTGCAGAGAACATTATAGTCAACCACAGGGTACGTACAGTCTGCGCTTATTGGATATCCGAATGCTGTCTCCAATTAATATCATACTGTCTATGCCTTCCATTCCCACGCGCCGAAGTTAATTCCCACCTCAATAAACTTCAATTTTTTTTTTTAATAAAAATGGAATTCATAAGGAGGAGCATTAATCCATTACATAACTTAACTGTCATCCCATGTCATGTCAAGATGAAAGCTTTCCTATAACAACCCTTGTAGATAGGACTATCATACCTACTATTGTAGGTACACTGCCCCTAATTTTTAACGATACTAATATTGCAAGTATTAGATATTTCGTCAAAATTATAAAAAATTTTGTTACCATATGTAAGTAATTGCAAATAGTAAATTAATTAAATTGACGCTTTTAAAATGAGTTTCATTCATTTGAATACTAAATTTATAACTAGAAGGTACATAAAACTGTAAGATATTAATTATAGACTGCTCAAAAATCAGTCTTTTGTTGTTCACAAAATGGGGAAAATAAAAAAGAAATATAAGTATCTATTTATTAATATGAAAAATAAAAAAATGTAAAGAATTACAGAATTTTTCCCTCTTCGAAATAAGCATATATAAACTGAAGTCACGCGCCTAAAAGGGAATCAAATTTCTCCCTTCGTCAGTCGCTATTCCCCACTTCGTCAGTCGCTAATCCCCACTCCCACGTGACTTCCTGATTCCCACTAGAAAGCAAAGCCAGCTGCTCCGCAAAACACCTACACAGCCACCTCAAAAAACACAGACACTACTTCCTCTCTCACTCACTCGTCTTCTTCACTTTCTCATGCAATGCCACTTCTTCTTGTCTTCTTCTTCCTCTCTTTCGCCTCCTGTTTCGCCTTCGCTGCTTCCCAAACAAGCTACCTTCTCCCACCCGACGCCGTTTCGTTGCTTTCTTTCAAGTCCAAAGCCGACTTAGATAACAAGCTTCTTTACACTATTAACGAGCGCTTCGACTACTGTCAATGGCAAGGCGTCAAGTGTGCTCAAGGCCGTGTCGTTCGCTTCGTCCTTCAAGGTTTTGCTCTTCGTGGTACTTTCGCTCCCTACACTCTCTCCCGCCTTGACCAGCTCCGAGACCTCAGTCTACGGAACAACTCGCTCTCTGGTCCTGTTCCTGATCTCTCGTCTCTTTTTAACTTGAAATCTCTGTTTCTAAGCCATAACTCTTTCTCTGGATCTTTCCCTCCTTCCGTTTTGTTGCTGCATAGGCTTGTTGTTCTTGATCTTTCTTTTAATAATCTTACTGGTCCGATTCCGGTTCAGTTGTCTTCTCTTGACCGGCTCAATTCGCTTCAGCTAGAGTGGAACCGGTTTGACGGAACTCTCCCGCCATTGAACCAAACTTTTCTGGTATTTTTCAATGTTTCTGGAAATAATCTTACAGGACCGATTCCGGTAACGCCTACTCTGTCTAAGTTTGATGCGTCTTCGTTTTCTCTTAATCCGGATCTTTGTGGGGAGATTATTAACAAGGCTTGTACTAGGATGCGGTCTCCGTTTTTTGACTCGCCGTCATCGTCAAATGCCACCTCTCCAACGGCGCCGCTAACCCAGAGCGCGCAGGCGGAAAATGGAGGTGTTGTAGTTTTGTCTCCGCGATCGTCGCAGGAGCACAAGAGAACCACTGCTATTTTAGGTTTCACTGCTGGTGTTTCTGTGTTGATTTTGTCTATTTTGTGCCTCTTTTTTGTTTTAATTAAGAAACAGAGCAAACAAACAAAGTCGGAAAGGAAACAGCCGCCAGCAACAGCATCTGCTGTTGAAACTGCAAAGTCTATTCATACAAATTCGACAGGAGAAGCTCAAGCTATCAGGGAATATAGCGAAGTAGTAGTACATTCAATGCCGAAAGAAATTCAGATTCCACAAATGAGAAGAGCAGAGAAGAGTGGGAGTTTAGTGTTTTGTGGAGGGGAAACACAGCTGTACACATTAGAGCAGTTAATGAGGGCATCGGCGGAGTTGCTGGGTAGAGGTACAATAGGGACTACATACAAGGCTGTACTCGATAATCAGCTAATAGTGACGGTAAAGAGGCTTGATGCAAGTAAGACTGCCATTAGCAGTAGTGATGCTTTTGAAACACATATGGAGGCCGTCGGTGTGCTGCGCCATCCGAATTTGGTGCCGATTAGGGCTTATTTTCAGGCCAAGGGAGAGAGACTCGTTATATACGATTATCAACCCAACGGCAGCCTCTTCAATCTCATTCACGGTGAATACTTCAAAAACCCATTATTATTTTTTGTGAACTTTTGGCTTACCTCTTGATTAGGACTATGTCTCCTTTAATCTTTATTCATGAAATTTTTGTGAAGTTAGCAATATTATCTACTAATACACGGTGAACATTAAATGACGCGGGTAGGATTACTGGATTTTAGAGTTATCATGTGAGGTTTACATACGTGAATTGTTCATTCTTTCTGATGGGTACAATACATTACATAGCAATGGATATACTTGCTATTTTCAATTAAGGAATAAGGATTGATTGGAATTTGGAACTGTATCCTTCATTCCATTCAATTTCATGAACCACATATATATTGGGTTCATATCACGTGTCTCATGGACCCACAGAAATTACCTGGTAGGACCCTTCTTGGCATGTCATGTTTTCGATGTGTTATTTTCAAGTAGTTTGTGTGGATCTGTGGTGCTCTTTCTTTGTTTAGTCCTGCAAAACTATTGCAACTTTTTTAGACTTTGGAATTTACTGCTTCTGTTAACCATGCCGACAATTGCGGCTTTATTTTTCAAGATGAATAGAGTACTACAATCACGGTGTTGACTATGTCAAAATGGTGAAACTCTGAAACTGTAAGCTTTTTTTGTCCTGGTGTACCAGGTCTTTTTTTAAGGGAGTCCTAGATTATGCTTATGGATAAATCTTGAAACAGTGAGTTGAGTTTTGCTGCAGAGCCACTTACATTTACTTGATGCAAATGGTACTCTGAGAACTTGACATCAAAATGTTATCTTCGCTGCTGTAGGATCAACTTATTCTTGGTGGTTTTGTGTCTTTCTTTGTGCTTATTTATGTGTTTAATTATTTGCCTATTGAAGTTAGTCTTGAGTAAAATGTGTCTTTTACAACTACAATGGTAAAGATTAACAAGCAAATATGTGGTCTGAGAATAGTAGATTATTTTGCTTAACTAGTTGAGTTACTTATGCTGCTAATCTGGAAATATAAGTATGCCCGGACAGAAGGATTATTCAAGTGATATGAGTATTGGGGTTTGAATGGTGTAAAATAATTGGATTCTTGCATTCATCAAATCCAGGGACTGATAGAATTAGGTCATTGATATTCCATCAGAGCCGTTTAGGTTCCATGGCAAGTTGATAATGTAATAAAGTATGTCATGTGGGAGTTATCCTAATAAGAAAAGCCATATGACATGCAACTGGTAATGAATAATCTTGTTGATTTAGTACAGTTAGGATTGCTACTAAATCATGCTGGAAGGGCATATTTCATGACCTTAGCTCTTTCATGTGCCAATGACCCATGATATCATCTTTTGAGGAAACATTTTTCATATTAGGTGGCTATACTGTGACTTTTAGACTAGATCCCTAGGATAGATCATGCTTCGCAGTAATATTGCTATCCAGGATCAATTTCTGAAAGTTCCTCCATTTATTGATTGATATATTTGATTATTCTGATAAAAGAAAGAGTTAGATAAACCCTGTGATAAGTTTTTCTTTATCTACTTCACTGTGCCTGTTGTTTCATGATCTCTCCATTTTGTAAGACTTCTTGAGAACGTTTACCCAGTTATTCTGCTGCCCTTTGTATCTATTAAGATTGCATTGCAAAAACTTCTGTTGCTGATGGCTGTATAGGAAAAGATTGATAAGCAACAGAGATTATAAAATGACTTTATTGGTGGTATTTTTTTTTTTTTCTGGATTCGTTTTTGAAAATGGTGCCATGCATGATCTGATTATTGTTTATTGCATAGTCTTCCATAATGAACATCTAATACCATAAATAGATGCGTTCTAATTAAACAAATGGTTCTTCATGCTTTACATTACTAGCAAATGGCATCGAAATTGTTATCCATTTGTGGCTCACAACTGAGAAAAATGTGACCAGGTTCAAGATCTAGCCAAGCAAAGCCTCTTCACTGGACGTCATGCTTAAAGATAGCTGAAGATTTGGCCCAAGGTCTTGCCTATATCCACCAACCATCGAAGCTAGTTCACGGAAACCTGAAATCTTCCAATGTTCTTCTTGGAGCTGATTTTGAGGCCTGCATCACAGACTATTGCCTTGCCTCCCTTGCAGATACGTCTTCTACTGAAGATCCTGATTCCATAGCATGTAAAGCACCTGAGACTCGCAAGTCAAGCCATCGAGCCACTGCCAAATCTGATGTGTATGCATTTGGTGTCCTATTACTTGAGCTTCTGACTGGTAAACATCCTTCACACCATCCATTCCTGGCCCCTGCTGATATGTTGGACTGGGTTAAAGCAGTGAGGGAAGGTGACGGTGCAGAAGATAACCAACTAGGAATGCTCACTGAAGTTGCCAGTGTTTGTAGCTTGACATCTCCAGAACAGAGACCTGCAATGTGGCAAGTGTTGAAAATGATACATGAAATAAAGGAAAGTGTCATAGTAGAGGACAATGCAGCTGCCGGATATTCATAGTTCTTTTGTCTACATTACACGATGATGCATATAGCAACTCACAAACTCGGCCAATCCAGACCATAGCTTTCAAGTTGTGTGCCTGTCTGGACAGGAATCTCAATCATGAACCACGCGAGCTGCAGTATAAAGTTCATATGATTTCGTGGGAGTTGACGCAAGGGACTACGGGAACACCAATTGGATGTCACATTTATATGGCAGATTGATGTATCATGATATTTGTAAGGATTCTACTATTCTTTTATGTGTGATTATTTTGAATCCTGCTTCTTCCTTAGTTACCCTGCTGATTCTTCCTATAAGGGGTTTCATTCTTTAAAGCAGAATTTGCAACTTGCAAGCACTTTAATTCCCATGAAGTTCATCTTTTGCTCCAGAATAGACACATACATGGGATGACGATGAAAGATACTGTGAAGATGTTGCTCCTTTGCTGTCCTAATGTCTGTAATTAATCTTTATTTTTTTGAAATAATGTTTAATCCACCACAAGAGAAAATATTTTGGCATCAATCATTTGAATCATGCATTAATAATATCTTATAAATATTTTTACAACCAACAGCTGCTAAAGATGGAAGTTTTCATTTCTTAATAATTAGAGTTTGATTCTACTGGCTAATACTCTAATAATATACCAAGTCAATATAAAGAAATCATTCAAGCGATTGAAACTGGCATAAGAATATCCATGTCTGTTTATTGGAAAAAAAAAAAAAAGGAAGGAAAACTACTAACTATCTTTAGTTTTAAAAAATGAACTTAAGTTTTATTTTGCTTAATCATAAAATTATTTGCAATTTCATTCTAAATTTTAATTAGAAACTTAATATTTTCATCCAGCATTTTTTCCTAAAACAAGTAGCTAATATGCTTATCTCGTGTGATAATAGTAGTACTACAAAGGGAATGAATTTCTAGACCGACAACTACTTCAAAATTTTATTGAAAAATGATAATAGGAGTACTTTACAATTTTACGATTCTTTTTATCAAGAATAATTTGATTGGTCCTTGTAAAAAAGTGATAATACAAGTTGGACACGCCGAAAGCACATTTTACTGGGAGTTAATTGGAACGCCTGAAACTATAAGTAAGCCCATAACAAAGTGAGCCCCAAATGTTATTTTTGTTTGTAACTTGTTATCTGTGCCCGCTTACTTGTTTTTTCCGGGTCACTAGACATGCACCAATCAAAAGCCCACAGTAAAATTCTGATAGAAAGCAATTTAAGCATTTGATAAAATGCTTGAAAGAAAGGTGGTGATAAATATGCGCCACGAGTCCCTAAGCTTTGGCGGGAGATGCTGCAGACAGCAGCCGCATATTACGCGCTGAGATCTTCTTCTCTCTTCTATCAGGTAAGAATTTCAAATTGAAAGTAGTTTTGGCCAAATGCCGAAGCTAACACTGCCGTGCAAAGCCGTAGCACGTAGAGCACTAATTTGCTGGTTCTTGTCGCGTCTACTTATATATATATATATATATATTGTTGAAGATGCCACTTGCTGAAGTCAGTAGCATGTTGCATTCATCTTGAATTGATACCTATGATATGTCAATTATTGCCCAACTTGGTTCTTGGCTGTCCGGTGAGTGTGGCTGCATTCTGCTCGTGGATGAATATATTATAATTCTTTTATGTTCATTATTGCTCACGATGCTTATAATAACCTAATAATAGCACTGCAATTTGATTCTGATCTTTCTGTCTCGGTGCTGCGGTGAAAAAGGCATTGAATGTGACTATTATTTGATTTTAAATCCATGAGGGTTTTGTTTAGCAGCAAAACGCCTAATTTTTTCAGCAAGACAATGAGGAGACATTGGCGGCTCTGTCTCAAGAGTTGGAACGTGACAGCTAATATGGATCCATATTGCAAAAGAAAAGGATTGTTATGTGTATTGAGCTTCCTACCATATATAAGATATAGAATGGGTTGTCTTAAACACCAAGACCAATTGCACATTCATATTCTCGGTAGGCTTTCTTCTGCAAGAAATTAAAATGGCTTCTTTTCATCTCCGTTCCAACAGCTTGCCCTCTACATCTCATCCCCTCAGCATAAGAATTGAGGAGCAACTGCACAAGTTGAAGACTTCATATTCCTCATCAATAGCCCTGAAATTGGCTTGTCTTAAAGAGTTATACGAGTGCGTTGGTGATTTTCTTCAACTGCATCACACACAACAGGCTCTCTCTCATGAGCACCAAAAACAATATGTGGAGGAAGCACTGAATGAATCTTTGGGGCTGTTGGATATCTGCAGCGCCACAAGAGATTTTTTGTTGCAAATGAGAGAATGTGTGCAAGGACTTGAATCATCTATTCGAAGAACAAGAGGAGGAGAATCTTGTTTGAATGAAGTTGATGCATACATGGTATCTAGAAAAAAATTGACTAAAGTAATTTGCAAGTATCTAAGAAATCTGAAGAGAAATGAGAAGAATTGCAGAAAAACAACTTTGGCTGATTACTCTGATACAGTAATTACAATGCTAAAAGGTGCTGAGGAGATTAGTCTAGCTGTGTTTGAGTCCATCTTATATTTCACCATGCAGTCTAAGGCAAAATCAAAGCCCTCTGGATGGTCCATTGTCACAAAATTATTGCAACCCAAGCATGTATCTTGTAAAGAGGAAGTTGAAGCCAATGAAATGGAGATGATTGATGCTGAATTGCTTCTCTTGAAGTCAAGCAAAGACATCAATCAGGTACAAAATGTCTTGAAAGGATTGGAGGCTATGGAGTCAAGTCTTCAGGAAGCAGGGGAAGAGTTAGAGTGTGTCTATAGAAAATTGGTGAAAACCAGAGTTTCTCTTCTCAACATTTTAAATCATTAGTGTTGTTGCTTCAAACAACCCCTAGCAAAATTTTGTATCAATCAATTTTGTCCATTATTGTATATATCATACAAATAGAAGTAATTCCAAGTTAATACTGATACACTTCTGAAAACATTTTCCTTAAGGTTGCTGTGTATCTTCTCTCTCAATTTGTATCTTCTCTCTTTGTGCTTTTTGTTCTTCACTGCAAGGGAATTCAAAATGTTGCGTTTTTTCAATTTATAGAGCTGGTGTTTCATTTTATATTTGATCCTAGCAAGCACTATGGAATGAGGATGTACTGAGATCTCTGCGCATGTAAAAGGCATGTATATAATATTTATCAGTCCTTTCAACCAAATTTTCTAGAGATTCTGGAGCATATATATCAACATATATGCTATATTTGCATTTTATTTTGCAACCATAAGTTTCTTTTCACCAATCTTTAAGCTATTTGTATTTGTTACTGTATGACATAGAGCAACCGATTGGAGGTACCTGCTTCCTGAATGGTTACTTATTCTTTTTGAAATATATATTGACTTAGTGAAGTCCCCATTGAAGAGAATTTTTGAGCAGTATTATCATTTTCTGTATCTTTATCTTGCAACTGTATGACTTTTACTTGGGGTCATAATTTATTTTAACATTTCCTTGAACACCAATAGAAGTTCTTAATATAATGCTTTTGGTATATTATTGAGTATAGACTTCTGTTTGACCAAAATTAAATAATTGCAAATAGACTCACCCCTTATATGAATTTTAGTTTATTGCTTATTCAAATATGACCTTCTCATCTTTTTCTCGTTGTTTGGTTCATATAAAGAAATCAGTTAAGCTTGATTTGCAGCTGTGCAGGTGGATCATGCTTTGCATTTGGTCAACCAGATTCATGTAAAGAAATCAGCTAAATGTAAATGGAAGTATCTAATTTATATACAATGAAGGCTGTCGGGATTCTACTTGCTCCCTGACACCAGGCATCCCAATGAGAGTTGTCAGACAGTCTCCTTATTAATTGGTATGCAGAATTAGAGAGAGAATAAGAACAATTACATGCATGTTCTTATCTGTGAAGCAAATGCAGCTTCATCCCCTTGTGGATATATTTTATTGGAGTTGGTTCGGATTCTGGACATGAAAACTAAGCAGGAAACAACTCTATCAGGTACCAATATTAAATGATTTCTTATTTTCATTATCTTAATTGAATAATTTGATGGATGGACACAAGCTCAATGCTATATAATTTGATGCTGATTTTTTGCCTTGGAAATGGAATCTTTTGGCACATAATTTGTATGACAATATATATACATCATGAATTTATTTAATCAGAATGCTTCATCACAACACAACATGACAGCCAATTTAGATCAAGATCAAGAAGCTGAGATGTCTAAGTTCTATTATTGGTCTTCTATATATAAGACGTTCAATGTGATGGCCTAGACAATAACCAAGGTCTAAGACGTTCTGTAAATATCTTCTTGATAGCCTTTCTTGTGCAGAATAAATTAAAAATGGCTACTTGTCATCTTCGTTCAATCAGTTTACCATCAAGATCTCATCCTCTAACAGTAAGCATCGAGGAGCAACTGTACAGGTTGAAGGCATCACAATCCTCATCAATAGGGCAGAAACTAAATGGCCTAAAAAATTTGTTCGAGTGTGTTGATGATTTGCTTCAATTGCCAACCACCCAACAAAATCTAAACAAGTCTGGAGAGAATGCATTAAATGGATTGGATATGTGTGACGCCACAAGAGACTTTTTCTCACAGTTGAAGGAATGTGTGCAGGCACTTGAATTATCTCTCCGGAGAAGAAAAGGCGGAGACATTTGCTTGATAAGCGAAGTTGATGCATATATGTTATCTAGAAAGAAGTTGAACAAACTGATTTGCAAGTCTCTGAGAAATTTGAAGAGAAAGGAGAGGAATTGTTCACCAGCAGCATTGGACAGTAACTCGAACACGATTAGCATGCTAAGAGATGTCGAGGAAATTAGCGTTTCGGCGTTCAAATCCATCTTATCTTTCATTTCTGAGCCAAAGGCAAAATCAAAGTCCTCTATAATCTCAAAATTATTGCAATCCAAGCGCGATTCATGTGAAGTTGAAGTCAATGAAGTAGAGAACATTGATACTGAGTTGCTTGTCCTAAAATCAAGCAAAGACATCAAACATTTGCAAGTTCAAAACGTTCTGAAAGGATTGGAGTCATTGGAGTCGAGCATTAAAGAAGCAGAGGAGGAACTTGAGTGCATATATAGGCAATTGGTGAAAACCAGAGTATCCCTTCTCAATATTCTGAATAATTAGTGTTCTTTCCATGAACTCCCTCACAATTTTGTAACATACAATTTTGATCCAATTGTACATATATATACACAAAATGAAAACCAATACCAATATACTCAAATTGAGTGCATTTCCATCAATTTGCACCAATTTATCTTGATCTTGGATAATCTTGATTGCTTGCTTGTGTATCTATCCCTGATTCATGTTTTGAATGAGTCTCAAGTGGAGTTCTTTTGGTGATCTAACTCGGATTAGTTTAACCCTTTTTTTTTTTTTTGTTTTTCTTTTTTCAAAAATAGACCGGCACTTATTAAAAATAAATAATCTTTTTTCCAAATAAGTGTGTTTCTCACCAGTTAAATTGCAGTAATCGATTCATTCTAAATTTGCATGATTTTAAATTTAAATTTTTAGTAGTAACCAAGAAAATAGAAGCTATTTCATCTTCATAAAAAAAAACTTATTGTCCTCTCCACTTTTCTGTTGAATTGTCCTCACGAAGGTTAAATGCTATTTTATTTATTCATCCTTTCGCACTATTTTATTTGATTATTATTTATTTTTTAAATATCCCAAAATATTTATAAGGCGTTTACATTTAAACAATTACTTTTCGCATAATAATTTTTATGATTGTTTTTTAAACGAGGAACTTTTATTAATATCTTAATGACTATTTGTATTTGCTTCCGCATAACATGGTGCAATGGATTAGAGGTAATTGTTCCCTGAATGTTTGCTTATTCTTTTTGGAAGAGATGTTGACTTAGTGAAGCGCCCATCAATGGACATTCTTGAGCAATGTTATCATTTCTGAATTTTTCTCTTGCAACTGCATGACTATTGTTTTTATTGATCACAATTTATTTGAACAATTCTTCAAACACCAATAAAAGTTCTTGATATAATGCCCTAGATCGATGTATCAGTATTATAGTCTATTCTTCTGCTTGACTCAAATTTAAGTAATTACAAATAGACTTGCCCCACATGAATTTTAGTTTTTTTTTTTTTTTTGGTTCAAATATGGCTTTCTCATCTTTCTCTCATTGTTTGGTTCATATAAAGAAATCAGCTAAGGTGGATTTGCAGCTGGATAGATGGATCCTGCTTTGCACTTGGTATACTAGATCCATGTAAAGAAATCAGCTAAACACGCATGGAAGTGTTATATAAAATAAAGGTTGTCATGTTTCTACTTGCTCCTTGACACCAGGCATCCCAATGAGAGTTGTCGAACAGTCTCCTTATCAATTTGAATGCAGAATTAGAGAAAATGGAACAATTATGTGCATGTTCTTGTCCGTGCAGCAAATGCAGCTTCATCTCCCGCATGGATGTATATATTTTATAGGAGTCCATTAAGGATTCTGCACATGCAAACTAAGCAGTAAACAACTCTATCGGGTACCGATATTAAATGATTACTTATTTTCATTATCTTAATGGAATAATTTGATGGATGTACTCAAGCTCAATGCTATATAATATAGATGCTGATTTTTTTGTCTTGGAATCTTTCGGCACATAATTTGTTTGACAATATATATACATCGTGAATTTCTTTAATCAGAATGCTTCATCACAACACAACATGACAGCCAATTTGGATCAAGATCAAGAAGCTGAGATGTCCAAGTTCTATTTTTGGCCTTCTAGATATAAGATGTTCAAAGATGGCTGAGACAATAGCCAAGGTCTAGGACGTTCTGTAAATATCTTCTTGATAACCTTTCTTCTCCAGAGTAAAAAAGAAATGGCTGCTTGTCATCTCCGTTCAGTCAGTTTACCAACCGGATCTCATCCTCTAACTGCAAGTATTGAGGAGCAACTGTACAAGTTGAAGGCATCACATTCCTCATCAATAGGGCAGAAACTAAATGGCCTAAAAAATTTGTTCGAGTGTGTTGATGATTTGCTTCAACTGCCAACCACCCAACAAAATCTAAACATGTCTGGAGAGAACGCATTAAATGGATCTATAGAGCTATTGGATATGTGCGACACCACAAGAGACTTCCTTTCACAGATGAAGGAATGTGTGCAGGGACTCGAATTATCTCTCCGGAGAAGAAAAGGCGGAGACTTTTGCTTGACAAGCGAAGTTGATGCATATATGGTATCTAGAAAGAAGTTGAACAAACTGATTTGCAAGTCTCTGAGAAACTTGAAGAGAAAGGAGAGGAATTGTTCACCAGCAGCATTGAACAGTAACTCGAACACGATTACCATGCTAAGAGATGTCGAGGAAATTAGCGTTTCGGCTTTCAAATTCATCTTATCTTTCATTTCTGTGCCAAGGGCAAAATCAAAGTCCTCTATCATCTCAAAATTATTGCAATCCAAGCGCGTTTCATGTGAAGTTGAAGCCAGTGAAATAGAGAACATTGATGCTGAGTTGCTTGTCCTAAAATCAAGCAAAGACATCAAACATTTGCAAATTCAAAATGTTTTGAAAGGATTGGAGTCGTTGGAATCAAGCATCAAAGAAGCAGAGGAGGAACTTGAGTGCATATATAGGCAGTTGGTGAAAACCAGAGTATCCCTTCTCAATATTCTGAATAATTAGTTGTGCTGCATCTGGCAACTACCAAACACAATTTTGTAGCATAGAATTTATTCCAAATTGTAAAATACATATATGTACAGATAGAGAATGAAAGTTAATACTAATATACTCTGTTGATAGCATTTCTCTCAACTTCCTCATTCTCCCCTCTCAATATTTCTTAGTTTTGGAATTTTATATTATATTTCATTGCATGGGAGTTCAAAGTGTGTTTATATTGTTTCTATTTTAATCCAAGTCAGTGGAAGTAATCAGAAGTGAACTTTCTCTGTTGAAAATATATTCTGCTGCTTGGCGCTGGATTGTTCAACAATGATATGGAAACATTAATATCTGAACATCAAAAGAAAGCAAGTTGGGGTGGAAAGAATTTTGTTTCGACAGAAAAGATAATTTTTAAATTTGCAATTTTTGGTCCGATTATGTTTAACTGTATAAGAAACGAACAATTGGAATATTGAAATTTATGTTAAATTTGATTTGTAGCCAAATACATTAATTCTTACTGCAAGTTCTGAAAAAACAAGGAAATAAAAAATTGCAGTTAGAACATGGAGTCCAGTTCAAATTTAGCTACTGTATATTGCATTTTATTCACTGATGACGTTGTTTTCTGAAATTGGGAAATTGTTGCATAGAAAACAGTTTCAAATTACAATATGAAGTATGCATATTACATATATCTGAGAAATTTGAATTTGAAGAAAAATGAAAAGAATTCTCTTATGTATCATATAGCAGTCAACACTAATATCCTTTCGATCAAAACACTTGCTTAAGTTTGCTATTTCATAACAGTTCTCAAGCTGCTATGGAGGGACTCAAATCAATGTTAGTTTAATTACTGATTTTGTCTCTATTGCCCAAAATTTAGGGGGCAACTATTTGAATATAGAGAAACTTTCGAATTCCAGAATTGAAAGGTTTTATTTTTCTTTGCATAGAATATTAACCATAGACCCCTCATTGACTCGAATTAGATTAGTGCAAGAGTTTTAGTTTATTCAAAATGTCTCCTATCTTTCGGTCATTGTACATATGGATCATATAATAAATTATGAGCAACCATGTAGGTGGATCATGCTCTACGTTTAATAAACAAGAATGCGTTATTACTTTAATTATAATGCATTGCATGCATGGACAGCATCTCATTCATGTATAATCAAGACTGTCAAGATTCTACTTGCTCCATCACACCATGGATCTTGATGAGAGTTGTTCATTATCAAGGCTTTCTTTATCATTTGGTGTACCAATTAATGTTAAATTATTACATATTTTGATTATCTTAATAGAATTATTAGATGCCATGCATGGACTCAACCTCAATGAATGTTACATAATTTGATTCTGATTTTTGTGTCTAGAAATTGTCTAATCATATTGCTTAATCACAGCAGAACATGAATGAGACAATTGCTGAGATTGCCGCAAAACTCAGAACATGACAGCCAATTTAGATCGAGATCAAGAAGATGATACTTTTTTAAGTTTTGTTGCTCTTTTCTATATAATTAAGGGGTTCAATGCATTGGCTTCAACAACAAGCAAGACTACTCTACATTCACACACAAAAAAAAAAAAAAAAAATCAAAATGGCTGCTTGTCATCTCCGTTCAATCAGCTTGCCATCCACATCTCATCCCCTCAATCTCAGTATTGAGGAGCAATTGTACAAATTGAAGGCATCACAGTCCCAATCAATAGGGAAAAAATTGAGCGGTCTAAAAAATCTGTTGGAGTGTGTGGATGATTCAGTTCAACTGCAAAGTGCTAAGCAGACTCTTTCTCATGAGAGGCAAAGCTTGTGTGCAGAAAATGCATTGAATGGATCTCTGGAGCTATTGGATTTGTGTGACACCACAAGAGGTTTTTTCTCACAGATGAAAGAATATTTGCAAGAACTCGAATTATCTCTCCGTAGAAGAAAAGGGACAAGTGAAGTTGATGCATACATGGTGTCAAGAAAGCAATTGAACAAATTGATTAAAAAGTGTCTAAGAAATTTGAATAGAAAAGAGAGGAATTGCTCAACAGAAGCATTGTACAATAACTCCAACGTGATCAGCATGCTAAGAGGTGTTGAGGAAATGAGCTTTGCAGTGTTAAAGTCCATTTTATCTTTCATTTCTCAGCCAAAGGCAAAAACAAAGTCCTCTGTCATCTCAAGGCTAATGCAATCCAAGCGTGTGTCATGTGAAGTGGAAGTTGAAGACAATGAAGTTGGGAATATTGATTCTGAATTGCTTATCCTAAAGTCAAGCAAAGATATCAATTGTTTACAACTTCAAAATGTTCTTAAAGGATTGGAATCATTGGAATCAACCATTCAGGAAGCAGAGGAGGAACTTGACTGCATCTATAGGCAACTGGTCAAAATCAGAGTTTCCCTTCTCAATATTATGAATCATTAGGCTAGTTCTTTACTAAAACAATTTTGTAACATACAATTTTGACCCGAATTGTTTATAAATATATATATGTCATACACAGAGAATTAATGAAAGTTTTTCTCTCAATTTGCTTATTCTCTCCTCTCAATTTATCTATCTTCTTCTCATACTTATATTATATTTCACGTGGATGTAAATGGCATCACATAGGATATAATTTTCCAAAACTGTAATCAGATTATGTTTAATAAAATCTCATGCTTTTGTTGTACAAGCTAATTTGTAAATATCAATTGGATAAAAAGCATTTTACTTTATATTACAGTTCTGGATTTTGAACTTTGCTAACAAAAACTACCTTTTTGAGAAATCCAAAGATGTTTGCCTTCTCTGTTAAAATATATATTGCTTGACTATGTTAGGCTTCAGCACAAACAGAATTGTTTTATTTTATTCTTCCATCACTTCATAGAACTGGAAAGAAAGCTTGAAACTAAAAGGTACCCTGTTGTCAAATGAAACGTTTCCCTGCCGATAAGAGGATAACTTTTCTCACCATATTCTCTATCATCTACAATTAGGAGCGAAACATTTCCCTTCGTGCTGATAAACTATACAAATCCTTCAATACCATTGGTTTTAGCGAGCAGCTGGACAAACCTTCAACCTATACTAGCTAGAGAGACAAAAGGGTGAAAGATATAGCTGCAGTATCAGCTACCATGACAACGAGTTAATGAGGTTTTGATTAATTTTCTCTCGGCTTCTAGCCGCAGTTCAGTAACGTTCCATAGAGGGTGGTCAAACTATGAAGCACGATGAAAACAAAAGATTCATATAATCAAACAAAGACATCAAACAGTAGCCTGGAAAGTTCAATCAAACATTGTTTAATTTCTACAGGGTAAAAATTATAGACTGGAAAGTTCAGTAAAACAATAGCCAATAGGTCCGTCTCAAGAGCAGTAATACTGCTATTACAAGCTACCTGTTTAACATTGTAACAAAGACTAATCTAAAAAAGGTTGTCATTATAGCTTGAAAAATAACTGTTTAATATATAACAAATAAAATCATAACATATACAGAGAGAAGAATGGAAACACCTTCTACACAGCTTATACACAGGTTGAATAATTTCCTCTTCCATCAATCGTCATGGCAAAAACACCAAAATTAATAGAAAAACAATCTACAAACATGAACAACACCTTCTGCTGTACTTGATGATTCCTGGTCATTCGACCAATCTGCCATTTTCCAGAAAACATAAGAGCCAAGATACTTGGATGGGTGAATTACCAGTCCAGTGCAAGAACAGCACAGCATCAGCCACAGTACTTCATTTCCCAATAAGACATAACATGCCTGCATTTCATAAGGACAATAATAATTTTTCATGCAGGTAAGGAAAAAAATGTTGTACTTTGGTCCTCCCATCATGAAATTATCGAGTGTGCCCAGAGTGCATTGTGAAATCCACCTCAAATTATAGGTGGATCTAACATGAATGTGAAAAAAGGTGCATGTGCATGGTCTCTCACATTTTAAAGAGACACTATATGATAAGAAATAGTGATTAAAACCTCGGAAAATTTTTATTTGCATCAGATTTGATAAATATATGAAGAATGAGAAGGAACATTACCTGCATTCATTCTTCATCTCAATCAGCCACGTGTTGGATCATTTATGGCAATCATGTCGGTTAGAAAACTGGTGAAATTGAAGCAGGCAGTCATATTGCATCAATGACGGCCTGTGGTCGAGGTCTTGATCTCATTATCGTCTCATCACTGTGTTTGATCCATTCTGAGAGCTTCCATGGCTTCTGCCATTTCCATTTGAACTGAAGCAGCCACTGATGATGACTTCTCTTCCATCTCCAGAGTTTTCCGGTTTGCCCAACAGCTACCAGTTTCTTCATTGGCAATTGCCCAACTGGTACCATCTGCGCTCACAGTATCTTGATTTTGTTATCCATAAGAAATCACAACCTACAGGACTGGTAGGAGGAAAGTTACCTTCCGTGTCTGATCTCGGAAGGTCACGGACTCTCTGACAGACCCGTTAACAATCCCAGGTGTAAATTTTAGTTGCTTTGCCGCTGGATGTGAAATTGGGGACAGAGGACCACTCGTATCATCAGCATAGTGCTTAGATGAACTGCGTGAGTTACCCTGTTGATTTCCATTCATTAACTGTTAAAACAATATTGCTTGTTCATTTTCTTTAGAAAAAAAAAAAAGAATAGTATTTAACACAACATGAGGCCTCTTTTCTTCCCAAAGCCCTTCCACCAAATGGTGCTTTTTCAGCTGAGCTTGAAACTAGGCCTTAAGTTAAGATTCATGCAAGAAAGCAAATGCCTTTACATTGCACGGCACTTGGCAACAAATGCCCTGAGCTGAACAAGAGACGCTATATTTCAATACTTGTTTGGCAATCAGAGATGATTTCTATCCCATGTGTCAAATATTGTTGAAGATGCATACAAATTTGATCTTGTATGAATTAACAGGGATATATATAAGTTTACACAAGGTCATTTAGCAACAAGTTACTATGGCCTTATTTAACTTGAGTATAATTCCTTATACATCTCTGTGTTCAATTAATGTAAATAAAAATGCACAATATCCCAATTAATGTGTAAGCTTACAGTTCAAAGACGATATATAACTAATAAGTTATGACCAGCAGATATTCTCACCGAAACCGAAGCTGACGTAGCTAAGGCAATAGCAACAGCTTGTTCCCTCATCTTTTGCTCCTTTACAAGTTCCTTCCTCTGGGCCTCGCTTTGTCGCAGTAGATTTACAAGCTCATTCAGCTGGTCTTTCAGGTCCTTCATTTCCATAGCTTTATCCCACAACTGGAACCTATTGACAGACAAGTAATATGTTATGACACTTCCCAGAAAAAAAACTTCAAATTCTATCACTAATAAGATGTCTATTTTTTCTCTCAAAAAAAAAAAAAAAAAAAAAAAAAGAAAGAAAGACAACCTTTTTTCTAAATAAAATAATCATTAACAAGAAACTACTACCCATGTACACCAGAGGAACACAACTCTTAAAAACTACCACAGAAGAAGCCATAATAAAAATTTATAAACAAAAAATGTTAGAAAACATTGATATACTTGATGTCACATGCAGTTTACTCAAACACTAGGAAAAGTAGAGATCCCAACTTGGGCAGTTTATGTTACCTCACGTCAGCAGCAGCAGTGAACATATACTGAAGCAGGTTTTTAGCTTCTCCCATTGAGCGTAATTGGTTCCAGTGTCCACGACCAAGCAGGGAACGCTCCCTATCTGCTGCCTCCGAAAGTTGTGAAGCCATTGCCGTTAATGCATTGGAAGATAAGTTCAGCATATTCTCTAGAGAAGCTATTCTCGCCATTCTTGCATTTGGTGACATCAAAAATAATCTAAAAAGGTTGAAAGAAACAGAAACCAGTAAATGATCTTATATTAGCTTATGATACTTCTACTATGCATCATATTATTTGAGCATAAGATATGTTATTGAATGTTGATGTACAGTCCCAACGCTAGTAGCCTTTAGTTGGGACAAGAAATCATATACATACCTAGAACATCCATTCTTCCCTTTTTGTTGACTACACTCATTATGACCAAACTGATCTACTTCTTTCAACAAGGCTAACTCCTCTGCCAGTGCAGCTTGTCTGTTAAGAAAATTAAATAAATATACAAGCATATTGAAACAGCTAAAACCAGTGGCAACTAATAGGAGTAAAGGGCAGATGCCATACTCTTGTCTCTGTTTTTCATACTGGAAACGAACTTCATGGATGTTCAGCATCACTTCTATCTCATGATCAAGCCACCTTTGTAAAGATTTTTCGTTGCCCTAAAAGTGTAACTCTGAATTAATATTTTCTGACATTAGCTTATAGCATAAAGATATCAATCTATGCGCCACTTAAAGTAGATTGGCTTGAATGCTTTGCCATCTTGTCTCAGGTTGTAGAAAAACCAAAAACATGAGTATCCAGCCCCAAATTCATTGAAATGTATCCTTTGTAATATAATAATCTTTTAGAAGCAAAATTGGAGCTGTACCATGATCGTGATTCATGACAACGAACCTCAACTAAGCACAACCAATCATAAAGGGGTCAATGGATTCAAACAGACATCATTGACTCTGAATAAACAAACTATAGTAAGGAATTGCTCAAGATTAGATCATTACCTGCAGAGGTGATGTATGTCCATTTGAATTAACTGCAAGAGATGATAATATAATGAGGGTGTCCGAATGTTTGACAGACTATATGAGACCAAACGAAAAAAGTGAAAAATTACCTGAGTTCTCACGTATTGAAGACTTGCGAGCTTCCAACAGATCCTTTAGCCTTCTTGTAGCCATTGCTGCCTCTTCTGTCTTTCTTTGAAGAACCTTAAAGAAAAGGATAATAATGTAAGTCAATTTAAGTCAAAAGATCCAAAAAACTTTGGATTAGCTAAAGGAAGCATATTCCAACAGTAGCAAAGCATATGAAGAAGGAAAATCTTAAATTTGAAGGCGACTTTAGATAAAAGAAGTATTGATTTGAATGTCGGTCAATGACTTCATGCTAATGAATTATTATTTCACTTCTTGTGAAGTTGATTGTTATTAATGGTATCATACCATATTGCCTTATTATTCATGCTTGAGTTTTCTTTTTTCTATTTTGATTACTACAAATTACATGTCTTTCTTTGGGCACAATTCTGGAACTTGTCCCTGTCTTTCAAAATACTATATCACATCATTGATGCTCTCAATTTACATTAATTTATCTCTAGTCATTCTAATTCAAAGTTATGCAGGGATTCAGGCATAGAAAAATAATGTCATTCATAGTTCACTTTTCACCCCATTCACCAGATAGGGTTTAATTGAAGAAAATCAGAGCTACAGTTTAGGGAGACACAAAAGATGCAGCATGAATCTCTCACACCACGTCATCATATTTAAATAGATATACTAAGAACTTGAAAGATATGGTCCTTTTACCAGTTTCTGTCTTTGATGCAATGCTTCAAGTTTATGTCGCTCGTACTCATTTCTCCTGCCTTCCTTTCTTAGCTGATTCAGCAAAGCCAAAATACAGCTAAAACTAATTAGCATAAAAAAACAATACAATGTAAAAGAAACTTGCAAGCATGATTAGGATACCAGCTGTTTAAAAGAATCAAATAGAAAGGAAATCAAGGTGTAAACTAAGGAATCAATCAGAACTCAGAAGGGAAGAATCTATCAACAAACATCTTAAGAAAACAACATAAAAATGTGAAAACGTAAAAGAAAAAGGAAAGCAGAGGGGCACTGGGAAGCCTAAAATGTTGAATATAGCATGGAAACGGGTGCTTTGATACATGAAGGCAAAATAGAACTTTGATAAGCTAATGCATATTGTGATAAAAGGTTGCAGGAGATTGATTCACCCAATGCATATGGTTGCACAACAGCATGAAGCCACAGAAGTAGATCAGCAAATTTCATATCATAATATAATATACTTGTTACAATGTTGAAATCTTGAAAAACTTGGGATAATTACCCAAGTTATATGCAGTAAAAGTTTTCTTCCAAGTTGAATTAAAACTGGAGATTTTTATAATCCATGAATGTCCAGTCAACAGAGATATATGAGTGAATCTGATTTGTGACAATCCTACACCAACTCTTTGCAACTTAAGGCATCAAAGAAATCCAGATTATATCGTTAACAGAAAGAGAAGCACCACACCTGTAGCACTTCCTTCTCTCTTGAGGCCTTCCATTGTCGAAATTGTTCTGCCTCTTGTTTTATCTTATTCTGCAACTGAACCTGCACAAGAAGAACGCAAGAGAAGGAAAGATATTAAAGTTTCAAGATACACGTTTCTGAGACATAATTTAAAATAGAAGCATTTGAATGAAAACAAACCTTTTGTGACTTGATTTGCTGTATTTCAGCTTGCAATCTCTTTGCTGCTTCATCACTTCTTTGTTTTTGCTTTAAAAGCTCAACCCGGTTTTCTTGTTTGCTTTTAAGATCTAAAATCTGAATTTCAAAAAGAAAAAATAAAATAAAAAATGAAACCGTTCTACAGTTCAGGCTGACAGAACGAAATAGTTAGGTGACATGTAAACTAACCTGTGCTTCAAGCGCTTTTAATTTCTGTGAATGAAAATCATTTGTTTTCTGTGTTTGTCCATCAGAATTAGCAGAACGATTCCCAATTTCAGCTAGCAAATGATCCCGCTCTTGCTGTAGTTATTTTACTTTGCATAAGCCATAAACATTAAGAACTAGCAAACGAAAAAATAAAAAATAAAAAATAAAAAATAAAAAATGTTCAATTATACCTGCACAATTCTCTTCTCTTCCTCAAGTTCCATGATTTTCTTCCTAAAGTGCTGTTTCAAAGCTTCAGTGTCAACCTCCACAAAAAGTTTCATCTCAGACTGCATTCGAAAAGAATAAAAACATGAGCCTAGATTTACCCCCCAGGACACAGACAGACTTGTTTCCCTGACTTTGCTCACTAAAATAAGGTGAAGTTTGGTCAATATACTAATTTTAGTTGTAAAGTATTGGTGGGAGTAAAAGTAACTTCATCCAGCTGCTGGAACTGGAGGTACTTGATTCTTATCAGACAATTTAAGCAAAAAATAGTACTATAATACCGTCAAGTGAGCTTCAACAGAAGCTAGACAAATAGCACTTGAGATTACAATTAATAAGAACACGATGGTTATAAGCTTGAAAGTTCAAATTTTTCAAATTACTACTGTACATGCAGAACAAGCAATTGTAACAAGCTCAAAAGATTGATCCAACCATGTATATACCATCAAATTCTTGTAGCCATAGAAATTAATTCCTAAAAAAAATTGGTTAAAAAGCATCTACATCCCTTTTATACCGAGTCTTTTACAGTTCTGGTTGAAGTGCTATGTTGTTTCTTGAAGAATCGGACACAAGCCTCAAAGTGATGTCCAAGAGCTCTACCATGATATATATTTTATGATAAAATCCTAGGTAAATAGGACTTCCCTTAACAACAGATATACACATAATTTATTTCTTGTTAGGAAATAAATTTATTTCTTATTAAAAAAAATATTTGTGCACTTATCAATTTCATGTATTTCATAAAACAAAAGCCATAAAAGAAACCTCTTTTTGCTCCAAGCGTTTGTTTAACTCATTCAATTGTTTATCCATGGTACCCTGCATAAGTGCATGCTCCCATTCTTTTGCTGCTTCATCAATTTCCTCAGAACTTTCACCTGCAGAATGCAATTTGGCCAACATGGAAGACAAGTGGCCAAGGAAAATATATGAGTTGCATGATAGCATACCTCACATGGTAGCGGATTTGCAAGTATATGTGCATTCTGAGCCATCCCACAGTAGAAAGAATGTAACTAAAATTACCAAATACAAATGCTTATACAGTTTATGTGAGGGTGCAATATGTTCAAGTTCCTTTGATCCTGGTCCCAGCATTACTGTCCCAGGATGGCCCAGACTATATAAGTAAATGAGGGAATACCTGATATGGATTCACCCATCTGATAGTCAGATGAGTCCATACTCTGAAAATCTCTTTTAAGTCCATCACTTTTTGCAAAATAGGCATGGCCTTCCTGAGATTCAAATTCGAGATGCATTACTTATGGATCTAGAACTTTTTAAAACATATTCCACCGTACCGGTCAAATAAATATCACATGCAACCATTTCTATTCATATTTGAGAAAATTAACATTTCAATCAATAAATAAAAAATTATTTTGGAAAAACAAGAAAAGAGAAACAAAGTGGGGTGGGCAGAAGGAGAGACTAGAAAATCCCATTGACATACTTGTGCTTGGGCATCAATTTCACACTGGTCTACTACAGCACAACGGCTGCGGTATTCATGAAGTTCTCGAGAAAGATCTTCATTTGCAGCCTCGAGCCAAGCAATCCTTTCATTCAGCATCTGTCAAACCAAGATTATTTTCTACTGAGTCATTGTCAAATACAATTTCTCCTGAAATAACTCATGCAAAAGCCACTACTTTTTATCAAAAGACAGTTATGCGGAAGGCATATACCAGGACTTCATCTGATGGAGCTCCTCTCCCCCGAGCACGAAGTTCTGCTTGCAAGTACTTCAGCTGTTGGCGCATCTGTTGCACCTCAGTGGATATTAAATCTCGGTTAACCTGTGCCAAAAAGGGAAAAATATATAAATTTATACCTCTCCAGGTGATCTTCACATCAGATAAAATTTTACAATACAAAGGGATATTTATAGTAGACTAAAGGGGATTGAGGACCTGAAAAGAATAACCAAGTTGCAAACAAACTTACAACAGGCTTATTCTGAATATTTCGAGCACGATTTGCATATTTGAGAGTGTTGAGAGTTTCCTCAGCATTGATGTCAGCAGGACTGATGCAAGCTGGAAGGAGGGCCAAAACTCATTACAAACAACATGTATTTGGAAACACATCACGATATCTAGATAGCTATACAATGCCCCAAACAATTACCAAAGACAAGATCGTAATTCTGAAATTAAGTAATGGATTACCTATCATAACAGTCTTGCTGTTTCCACCTAGTGAATCCTGCCAAAGAGCATAATCAATCTTAAATCATAAAGCATTTAAAAGAAAAGATTTCAGAAGAAAGAAACAGCAAATTAATTATTTTGTAGTTACTCTATGACTTCTCAAACCCACTATAAAGATAGCAGTTTCTTGTTTGTCATTTCTAAATTCTGATATTCATAATCAGCTAAATCATTTCAAAATCGGTAAATCAAATTTAAGAACATAGAAATGCAATTTCCTATATCAAAAGTACTATATATTTCACATTAAGCTAATCTAACCTGCAAGAGTCGTGTCAGTTTACTGTCTCGGTAAGGAACATGCACTCCTTCTTTTCGCTTTTTTTCATCCCCAAGCACGCTGATGACATTACCAAGTGCCAGAAGCCCCCTATTTATGTGAATACCTGTTTGTAAAGAATACAAAAAATAAAATAAAATAAAACAATGTGCAATTATATTTCTTATGAAAACAATCAATAATGACAAAGCCCTGCAGTAATACATGAAAGTAATGCATTAACCTACCTTCTTTCAAACGAAGACCATCCGAACCAGTTCTCTTCGCTCGTTCAGATCCAGCTAGATCAACCAAATGGAGCTTAGCACAGAAATACTCTTCGCCCATATCCTCATCTGGAGTGTCATTAACAGGAGAAACTGAATGCGGTTTGCGCATCTGTTCCAATGTGATCGTGAATATTGCGTGCGACCGACTTTTATAAACATGCAGAAGGGAATGGGATGCCATTAGATTACAATTAAATGCTAAGTTATAACCACGAAATACTCCTTCCCAGCATTTGAATTCATTATTCTAATGACATCTCAAGCAAAAAGGCAAGAGAATCACTTTCACAACCAAAACAGGATAAATAATCAAAGACCATAAAGTTATTTAGATAAACTTAGCAAATAAGACACCAGCATCAGAAATTGCTGCATAAAAACCGATCTTCCAAACAAAATTTTGGTTCTCTTTCATTTACCAGTATTTCACTGTACAAATATGCCTGAGGAATTTTCAGAAACATAGTTATTATTCATAGAAAAGGAATTTTTTTTGTTGCGAGAAACGAGTTCCTTGTCAACATTATATATCCTAGCTCTTTAAGCAAAATGCCACAAGGACCATCATAATGGGACAGTTAAGGAAAACTTGAATTACTTCACATTGGCAAATTGGCCTGAATGGAGAAGCATTATTGAGACTAAAATCTTAAGTTAGGCAGGAAAGAGAATATTTGGCATTCAAGGCTTACCTGGACTGGTTGTTCATATTTGTACTTCCTGTTGCCCTACTTAATGATCCTTGCTCCAGGCAAGCAGCCATTTCCTGTAATGTACTGACAGATAATTCAGTTGATCCTGCTAGCGTTATAACTCCATTTGACGATTCACGTATTTGTATTGGAGGCCTCCCAGGAACAGCAACTTTCCCATGTCCATTAGCAACCATTGATTTGCTCACAGATTCAGAATCCAGCAAGTCTCTCACTTCTTCCTTTAGAATCTTCAAAATGGAAACCCAATTATTAGTTCCTCAGCAACAAGATATATAAAAAAAGTTACCATTTTATATTCTATTTCAAGGTTCAATCCTCTTCAAAATGTCATTCCAAATTGTTGTCACTAGCATTTTAAGTTAAAAAAAGTTATTAAAAATACCATATCTTCAAATTTTCCAGTTTTAAGTGTTTGGTATGTTAAAAAAAATATTCATTTGAATTCCACAGATTCAATTCAGAAATTTAACATAACTAAACCAAATTCCATCAAAATTGATTAAATTTCAAATGAATTTTGCAATATTTACACAACTAATAATTTTTGTTCTCTCTCTCTCTCTCTCTCTCTCTTCTATCTTTTATCTCCCTTCCTTCTCTTCTTTTCCTTTTTTTCTCTCTTCTTTCTCTCTCCTCTATCTTTCTTGATTCCATTTTCTTTCTTAGTTTATTTTTTTTCTCTATTTTCCCTTAAGGGTACTTTAGACGTTTATCACATATCAAATTGAATTCTAAATTTATAGCAAACATAAATAAATGTGGAATTCAATTGAATTTCATATCTTAACCTATCATAACAAACATGAAAACTCATATGCAAATGGATTCTAGCTACATATGAAAAGATCTGTACCAAACAGGGCCTTAAGCAAAAGCTGAAGGACAAAGTTAGGAATGGACATTTTCAACCGAAAAGTTCTTAGGTTTACATTTATCTTTGGTCATTGGACAAAATTTTTCTAGGAAACTAACAGCCTAAAAACCAACTGAAGTATTTTGCTGCACATAACTAAATAAATTAACATGAGAAATTTACCTCAACGAAGGACACATGTAACTGGAATTCGGTTTGATCCTTTAATGTCTTAATCTTATTGAACAGAGCATTCATTGCTTGTGGAATCAATCCAGTTTGGCAACCATCTTTGAAGCTAGTTCCCATTGTATGTGTTTTGCCTGATCCTGTCTGCAATGCAAGCACATGTAAAATACTAATTAAAAAATACACTGCATGAGAAGCCTTGTTCAACTTTCAAAAAAAAAAAAAAAAAAAAAAAAAAAAATTGTAATTTTACATGACATTACCTGACCATATGCAAGTACAGTAGCATTATAACCCTGGAACAATCCGTCAACAAGTGGAGCAACACATTCTTTAAACATAGCAGATGATGGAGAACCACCATTTCCATATACATGGTCAAACGTAAAAGAATGAGTACCGATTTGCACCTGCATCATAATCAAAACCAATGTTAACATATCAATATCGTGCATGATACCAATAAATATATTACTGATATTCTTTAACTTGCAAAATTACAGAGCATAATTCCATCATCAAACTGAGCTGAATACTTAAGAAATGATGTAATCAAGAAATAAAGTGAAATCGGAGACCTTGGCCTTCAACTTTAAATGTTAAAACTAGAATGTTTATTCTTTGTCTTTTTTTTTTTTCCTGAGATTGGGCATGGTTAATCATGTTTATTTCAACCTCTTCCTTCGTATTATATAAAGGACATGATCACTAAGAATCCAAATTTATTCCACTCATTCATTTCCTATATATACTGAATCCAAACCAGCTCAAGTTAGAGATAGATTGAATATATTTACAAACTTACTATAATTAGCCAAAAGATATACCGATTACAAATATATATATATTAAAAAAAAAAAAAAAACAAGTTTCTAGTAATTCTAAAAACCACGAGCGCTTAAGTTAAGCTCATCATATCAAAATTACCAAAACTTTTAAAGGAAATAAAAATGTAGAATACCTGAGGCTTCCCAGTCGTAACGGAGACACAATCTTTGCAACCTTGAACACGTTCATCGCCGATAAGCGGACGAATATGAACTGCAACTTTAACACTGCAATTCTCCGATGTCTCCATGATTAAAAAGAAAAACAAAAGAAGAAAAGGAGAAGAATATGAGAGAGGATTAATTTCTCGACGTCCAATCAAATCAGATTGATTTGATTAGATCAAGAAAATGATGCAGCAACCAGAGAGAGAACAAGTGATTTTAAGAGAGAGAAGGTTGGTGGTAAAAGAATTTGAGGAGGAAGTGGAGGGATTTGAAAATTGAAGCACCAGAAGGTTGCTGCAAAAATAATTATAACACCAACAACAAGAACAACAAAGAGCCTTAAGCTTAGCTTCAACAAATCACAATATTCATGTTTAACATTCCTTGTTCTGCACTGCTTATTCTGCTACCAGTAACCAGCTACTATAAATGACCAAAGCCAAAAGGTTGCTGCTACTTTCTGCTGCTGTGTGCTGATTTGATTGTTTGGGCATATGGCTCCTTGGTCCCTACTCCCCAGTCCTTTCATATGACTATACAGTAGGCAAAATTTGGTGTCATTTTTACCAAACTGCCCTTTTCTTTGGGGCCCATAACTATTTTGCTTGGAAAATACCGAATCCTGTTTTGCTATGTACTCGAGGGTTTTTTTTTTTTTTTTTGGTAAAAAAGAACTTACAAGTTTTAATTACTTTCATTAATGAGGATATAATGAATTTTTTTCCTTAGCGCATTCCTTGGAAGCTATGAATAGGACAAGAGATTTTAATTGGGCCAGACAAAAAATTAACTTCTAATTTCGCCATCCACCACAGGAGTAGTCGTTGGCTGCTTTAGTATTTTTTTTTTTTTTTTTTTACTAACATTTTACTAAACACTAGTATATGTTAAAAATTAATTGCACTTTAAAAAAAAAAAGAAATGCAGTCTATTTTGTGAGAAAAAAAAAAATTTTTTGGGACAAGATACAGCTTATTTAGTAGTAATTACAATTTCATTTATTTATTTCATAAATGTATTGATTAGTCCTTATAATTTAAGGAAATTTTTTCACCTAGAATGTGGTATTTTATGGAGTTAATATATCGTAATATTTAATTTTTACATTCAAATACTTTAAAAAAACTTTTTAAATATTTGTCTCTTCAAAAAAAAAAAAAAAAAAAAAACTCCCCTTTAAAAAAAAATGCTTGAGTTAAATGTGAGAAATAAATTCATTATATACAAATTTAAATTCTTTAAAAGGAAACAAATATATAATTTTTAGCTTTGGATTGGAACGTACAAGTGAAGTACATATACAAAGAAGCTAACTCTTTTGCTGATCTATAAGTGAAGCAAGCAAGATCAGTTAATTTGTGTATTCATTATATTTACCGACCTCCAACGAATGTTCTTCATTGCCTTGTTCATGATATTTATGACATTTCTTATTCTAAAATAGTTTAATCATTCAGATCGAATATGAATTTAAATAAATGAACACAACATCAATGGTAATTTAATCATTCATAAAAACTCAACAATAACATAATTTGTCCAATAAAATAAAATTCATCGAACTATCAACGAATTTTGGGATTAGTGTTTCATCACTTTTTCCTATTAAAGAATTCGATCATCGTGAATAGAATAAATAGCTACTGGAAGTATTTTACTCTTCGGCCGGCTGATCCGGTATCAGTAAGACTTAGTTTTAGTCTACTGAGCAGATAATACCTATTAAAACCCAAAAAAAATAAGTTGGTCTAATTCAGTCCCAACCAAAATATTTGATATGCCTAAAATATATTACTAAATAAGATATTGCTCTCCCATGTACAAAATACAAATGGTACGATCACGAGTACGTTGCTAAAACCACAAACAAAAAATAGAAGCTTCTGTTCCTGTCAAAGTCAAACAAGCTGTTAAAATAACTGCATATAAGGGCAAAATTTTAAAATTTAGGCTCCTCTTTTTCTTTAAAAACATTATAAAAAATATTTTAAAAAAAGAAAATTTAAGTTTTTTAATATTAAAAGAAAATTAAGTTATTTTAAAAGAAAATGACTTCCTTTTTTAAAAGGAAAATCAGTTTTAATTTATAAATTCATCGTAATTTATAAATATATATTTATTAATTGAAATTATAATTAATTATAATTATAAAACATATTAAAATTCAGCGGTTGACTATACAAGGTTAAAAATCTATAGAAAAAACATTAATTAACCAATAATTTGGAAAATATTTTTAAAAAATAAATTATTTTTTAGAAACAAAGAAAACCTAACGAAATGAAGCATGATGAGTTGGCAAATTGAAACTATTAAAAGGGAATAAAGAAACCGAAAGCAATAGCCACTGTGACAAACACAACACAACACAAGGAACAACGTAGCTTTTAGGCCTCTCTCCCTCACATGGTCTGCCATTGGAAAACTTCTTCCCTAAACTTCGTATCCAATATTCATATCTATAAATCCTATATGTGCATAAAATTAGATTCATGACTTAAATAACTCAAACCAAGCATTAAGAGATTTCTCCTCAAGCTACCTACACGGGAAAGTTATCTAAATCGAGTCCATGAACTGCGAAAAAAAGAATAAAATAAAATAATTTAAAAAAAATTATTTTTATTGATTTAATCTATACTTAAAGTTTCATTTTGCTTACTTAACCTAATCTTTAATTTATTGTTTTCTTGATTTTTACCTAATTAGACCGTTAGAGATTGAATGCTGACCAACTATAAAAGAGCTTTGGTTGGTTTAAGTGATTTGATGTAACATAATCCATTTTATTATAATGGTTTGGTTTACACCGACAAAATCAAAATTATTCAACCTCACCCTCATCTAATTGCCTTGAAAAGAATAAAAGATTAGTTAGCAAACCAACAAATGTTGTTACAGTGTTTTCAAAGAGCTAAGAAGTCACATTTGTTGATGTTGACAGTTTTTTTATTTTTCCTTTTTTAACACTATAAAAACACTTCATTTGACTTTCTTTGCTGGGTAATAAAGACATCAACTAAAATTATTTCTTTAAGTAAAAGGCAACATTGACAGGAGGTAAACATTGACATTTTTTTTATTTCATTTCAATGATAATTTTAGAAAATCAAAATAATATTAATTATTTTATTTCGATTTTACCCTTATTTATATATATCTTTTTTAACTTTATCTCCTATTAAAATTTGTATTATTAATTTTAAAAAATGGATTGAAGTCGTTTGCCATCTAAATTAATATTTTTTATCAATTTAATAATTTGTATATAAAATTAAAAATGTCAAATTTAAGCGGCGGACAAAAGAATATTTATTGGATATAGCTTCAACAAATTGAAGGGAGCACAAATTCCAGTAAATATTGGCAATCAATTGTGCTTTTGACTCCTGGAATGTATGATTTCAAGGGATAGGAATTGCTGCCATTTAAATTTACAGCATAATGTTATTGTTGAATTGACAGAAACAGAGAAGTCAATACAGTAGTCATCATGTGCAACTCATTGAATTTAACATCACAGAGTATCCAAAGAAATTTTATGCTTGTTCTCACAACTTTTTTATAATTTCCCTTTTCAAGTAAATCAACTTATCATTTTTTTTATTTTCATGGCCAGATAAAATCATTTGCTCTAAAATTACATAATATAAATAAAGCTCATTTTGCTCTCTCTAGTCTGGGAGAAAATTTGATTTATTCAAAAAAAAAAAAAAAAAAAGAGTATAGAGTGAGCTGATTGTATTTGATGATTTGAGAAGTATTTTTCATTAATTTTTATACATTGCAAGTAAATGTAATTTAATTTTTAGGCAAGTATGTTTCATTATAGTTAAGCTCTTTTAGAGAAACAATGGATATATTATACTTGCTTAAACCAGATCTATAGTCCCTCTCGTAAACCAAATCAATGAAAATATAAATTTTTGCTTTCTTTCTGACCATAGGATAGAAATATTATCGGTTTAACAAAATTTTATATTTGCATTGGATTAGTCCATGGATTGTCATGTACCCGATCTAGGCAAGTCAATGGATTTAATAGTTATAGGAATTTGCTCTATATATTTTCATACTCAAACAAATAAAAATTTTGAGTCAAATGGAAGAAAAAAATATGTTGATAAATTCATATGATGGGTTTCTAAAAATTATTATTAAAGATTACACCCATCATCCTAAGATGTAAGGTTTAGGAAATCCAGAGAAATTATTATTTTGTCATCTAAATTAATTAATAAACTAGTTATTGCTATAAAGAGTTATACATTTTGTCGAGATCAAATCTAAGTACAAACATCTAATATTATATATTTTTTTTAATTTTAGTTTTATTACTCAAAAGAATATGAATTGTTTTGTTTCGTTAAAAGATCAATGAACTCTATTAGCTACTAACAGTAAAGTTGTATGTCTAATCTATATTAGTATTTATAATTTTTAATATTATCATTAATAGAATATATTTTAAAAAAAGTTAGTACTGATTTTTAGTTTAAAAGTACGATAGATCTCTCGAAAACTTTAAAATCTCACAATTAATAATAATAATAATAATAATAAATAAGTCGTTTATAGCTGTTCTTATCTTATGTTTTCCACCGAGGATTGGGTTTGGATTTTGGAGGGAGAGATGGTATTTATTCCTGCGCGGTTCTTTTCTTCACGTGCTCCTCCCTTTTGGTCCGATCTGATCTCTCAAATTCCTATGAATCCTTTATTGGTTGTTTTCCGCACACTAATCATCTTATCTAATACAATACCAAAAGCTAGTCTCCGAATCCAAAGAGATAATCCTACTTCTCATGCACCATAACAACTTCAATAATCATATTTTCATTCTTCTTTTGTCCTCAAATATAAGTGATTTAAGAATTTAAATAATCATATTTTTATACTTCTTCTGTTATAAAATATAAGTGATTTAAGCTTTATGCATGAGAATTAAGAAAATATTTAATTTTTTTAATTATAAAAAAAACAATAGTATTTTAATTAAATTATTATTTATCTCAAAATCAAAAGTTATTTGTGAAAATAGTTATTGTATTTAATATAAATAAGGGTAATATTGAAACAACATTATTCATTACTCTTTAAAATACTTAAAACAACTTATATTTTGAGACAATTTACAAAACATGATTTTATATTTTGAAACAGCGAGATTAATATATTAAACATATACGATTTACTTAATATTTTTCACTTTCTATGATAAATATAAAAATGTAAGAATTGTCCGTAATGTTATTTCGATTTATTTAGCCTCTATTAAATTAAGAAAAAATTAACATAATAATAATCAGTTAATATATTAAATTAATATTGTATCCATTGAAAGTATATATCCCATAGTACATAAAATTTATAGGAAATATATTACAATTCTCAATCATTATGTACTGTGGCTTACTTTTAGTTCTCAATCAAAGTTTTTGGCTTTGGACATTAAGTGCAATGGCACTAAACTTTATATGGCTTAGAGCTTTTATAGGCTTTTTTTTTTTTTTTTTTTTTTTTTAATCTTCTTTACAGCTTAGAGCTTTCAAGTTTCAAAATAGCTCCATGCATGTGCAATCCTGCAAATATATCATCATAGTATGCCTTGAAACACTGAAAATAGCTTTTCGCTCTGCACATTTTCTTTTTGCTTTAAACCCAAAATAGCTTGTAATTATTGGGTACATGTGTAATGTGTTCAACTACAACATACAACCATAGGGTTAAATTTTTAAGAAAGTAACAAATATCAATAAAGTTTTACTTGTAAATTTAATAATGGGAAAAAAAAATATTGGTTTAAGATCTCAAAAGAGGTGCGACTGTTAAGTTTTTTCTGAATTTATTAATAAATAAGTTAATTTTTTATTTTTAATTTTAAAATATTATTTTGAGGTGGAATTAGTAAAACAATAATTTTTTTATCTTTTAACTATCTATAAGTGTTCAATCCATATATTTTTATAAGTAAGAGTATATAATAGAATAATTTTACATGTTTAAGTATTTAATAAGTGCAATTTATTTTTACAAATTGAAGTGTTTAACGAGTTAAAATAGTAAAAATTTAGATTGCCATAAGATTTATTATAAAAAGTACTCATTACTGTAATGAATTTATGCATTTCGACTCTTTCGTGTTGTGAACATGATTAGCAATGTAGTAATTAGTCCAAAATCATCAAATCGGAACCCTAATTGATGAATCCTTATCCTTAGCTAGTGGGTTTTTGGCTAAACAATGATTAAATTAATACACCAATATAGATTTTGGATTTTGCTTATGATGGAAGGTTACCATGAACATGGACTCATTAGAATGGCAATCTCTGACTACAACGGAGTAATTAGTCCAAAATCATCAAATCACAACTCCTAATTAATGAATGCTTATCTTCGTTTGGTGGGTCTTTGGCTAAATAATGATTGAATTAAGACACTAACATAGATTTTGGATTTTGCATATGATGGAAGGTTCATTTTTATACCCTAATTTAAACAAAAAGAGGATATCTATTACAAAAGAATTATCATGTACAATCAATTACATATGTGAAAAAAGTAACCTTTTTTTTCGTTACTTTAAGGTTTATTGTTATTATTATAGAGAAAAGCTGGAAAGCAGTAATGATGGTTCAAGCTGAAAATTTGAAATAATAATACTAATTGAAATAAGAGGAAGCAATAAACATTTCATTTAGGAATCCTAGTAGTTAGTGACATGAATTCATTCACTTCGGCAAGTTAGGAATGTAGCCAGGCCTGATAAATCTGGGCTTGTGAATAGAACTTTACAAAACAGCATCTATAATGGGCTTGTTGATCTTCTATTTAGAGCTGCATGGATCATAGTGCCACTCTTTTTACAGTCCATTACATTTGGGCTATAAATATTGTATTGGGCTTTGTTCCCCTTTATAGTTTCTTTAGCTATTTGTAAATTTGAAAATATAATTCATTCTTTTCGTTGTTTTTAATATTTAATTTAGTGATAAAGTGAACTTTGTTCGCGTAGGTTCAGTTACGGGCTCTAATACCGTGTTAAGAATCTTATGCCAGTAGGTTCGGTTACGGGCTCTAATACCGTGTTAAGAATCTAAGGCATAAGAGCAATTAATCAAAATCAATTGAATTTGAGCTCATAATAAGTTGAGTTTATCTTTAATATTAAATCATTCAAACTATTTTGGTTGGTTCACATTCCTCATTATTAGCAGCGGATGCGGGCTGACTAAAAAGGCCGTGGCTACCCTTAAGATAAAAAAATTTTAATTTTTAATGTGAAAATTTTTTGAAAAAAATATTCTATTTTATCACTCATAAGTAGATAAAATTATTTTTTGACTCCCAAACTATTTGGTCTGATCCGCTACTGCTCATTATATACTATTTACTCAATTTATGTTTATCTAATGAATTTTATTTCTCAAACATAAATATAAGCGTTCTATAAAATTATCTAAAATAAATTTATTAATGTTTTAAAATTCACTTTACTTTGGAAAAAATGCATAATTCTATAACAAAATTACCATTAATTTTTCAAAAATATAATTGGCGTATAGCTTGAACCATGGGTTCTGATGAAACGCGTAAGAATCCGCCGAAACTGAAATTGAATCGAAATTAGTAGATTTAATATTTTAAAATTTTCGAATCGGGTTGATTGAACCGGAGCCAGCGGTGCAATAAACCGGTTATCCCTATTGAATACAGTGACTTTTGCATGCTTATCGCTTCCTCTTTGATACGCCCACAAGGAGAAATTCTTCACGGGAGGGATACGCAGTGGCGTGGATCTCACGCCAATCATAAAATTCTTTGACTTTTTGTTTATTTTAGGTATTTTTTTTTACATAATACTAACAATTTAAAAATATGCCCATTGCACCCTAGATCAAATCTGGACCGTGCGTTCTGACCTGGCAAAAGCTTTACAGAGAGAAGGGCAATTTTGGAATAAAAAGGACAAAAAAGCGCAGTAGTCGATGACTGCAATTTCATTCTCTTTTCTTCTCTGCTACTTTATAAAAAAACCCAAGCGTCGTTGAAGAGCACGAGAAATTTATAGGGAGAAGAAGCACCGTAAAAATTGCAGAGAGAACAATACAGATAGAGCAATGTCTGGAGGGGTTGCGCGTGGTCGTCTTGCCGAGGAGAGAAAGGCTTGGCGCAAAAACCATCCCCATGTTTGTACAAACCTTCAGATGTTTCGGGCTTTTCCTTTTCTTAACCCTTTTCTGTCGTTTCATCCTATTTATGTTTTTGTCTTGGGAGGTGTTTTCTCCCTTCTTTTCCTTTTTTGATAGTGGTTGCTAATTTTTATTTTGTTTTCGATTTCTAATTTTGGTTGGTTTAGGGTTTTGTGGCGAAGCCGGAGACTCTTCCAGATGGGACGGTGAATTTGATGGTGTGGCATTGCACTATCCCTGGAAAAGCTGGTGTAAGACTTGCGTCTAAATCTTTGTTCTAAATTGTACTCCAATTTTACCTGTGTGTTTTGATTGATGAGATGATCAATTTGATTGTTAATGTGAGCTCCCTTAGTTTGAGTGTTTTGTTTGACTTTGGTGGGTGAGATAACGTCATAGGATATGATTAATCTGTTTAAGGGCGTAAATAAATGGAACTGGATGATATTACTGCAATTTTGTCAGTTGCTTGATAGTGCTGATAACTGTTGAATATTATAACTATTATTATTTTTAGTCTTTCGTCACTATAATCAAATATTACAGTGGGTTTTTGTTGTTTTTTGAGTATTTAACTCAAGAAGTAGAACAATTATACCCCTCACGTTCTCATTTTAGTTAATATGGGTGGATATCAGTTTAATTTTATAAAGTTCTGCACTTCAATCACGTGTGAACTTCTTTTGAGGTTAAATGCCTACTTTAGAATGTCTCTATACTTGGAGCAAAAGTCGAAGGAATTTGTTCCTTGATAATTGATTTCTTTCCTAATATTGTTGGTTAATATTCTCCTTCGATTTTTTTATTGGTTAATTTGGGCATTCCAAGTAATAATTTGTTCTCTGTTGTCATATTAAGTGTACCATGCCCAACTCAAGTCAATTCAGCTTTAATTCCAATGTAGCCAGCATTAGTTATATGCTTCATTTCCTCCATTATTGTCAACTTAGGGTTCCCGCCTTCTCTTGCATGTCTTGAGTATACAATTTTCCTCCCTTCAATTTGAAATATTATTTTCTCAAATTTAACTTAATTTTTAAAATGTATTACTGTTGCTTCCCCTTTCTCTCTCTCTCTCTCTCTCTCTTTCTTAATTTTCCACTTTATTAACAATTAAATTGGGTTCTTTGAAATTTTTTTATCTTGGTAGTGAGATGTGTCTCTATTTGTATTTGGGGACAGTGGTGGATGTGGGAGTGGTTAAATTAGATTTTCATCATGTTGCTTCTGCCTTTCACGGTTACATGGATTTACTTTGATGGTAGTGCCATGGATAATGGCTACAACTTTCAGTTTTTCTCACATCATACATTTTGGGTGGTAATTGTTCCTCTATTTCTCTTAGAAAAATGGATGTCTCCAAAAGTTGTAAAATCAGATATTTGCTGAAAATTCAGTAGTGCTTTCTGAGTCATCAGCATTGTGTGATAGGTTTATTGAATCTCTTCTTTAATATTCCCCCTCTCTATTTCATTGCTGGCTTATTTTGGTATTATTGTGTCTCTGATACAGTACAACTCGTCAATTTTTGCAAAGACAAGAAGTTGTATTTGTCATTTTGCCTAACCTAAAATCACAACAATAATAACTAACAGAGGTTATACCTCTTGGCACTGTACTCACTGATTCGGTACTCATTTTACTCTTTGGCCATAAATTTTAGGTTTAGGAGAAGTTTGACTTAGTAAAATAGTCTTTATCATGATTTTATTTTGTACTTCTGTCTCTCTCCCTCTCTCTCTCTCTAGTTCATTGTCTCTCTCTCATCCATCTCTCTTTCTCTTTATTTTATATTTTGTTTAGTCTTCTCAACTCCTGACATTATAAAGGTAATGTACTGCGTTGGACTAGCCATTGTATTCCTTCCCTCTTTCTTTCTTCCAGGTACATTTCTAATGAGTCATTAGACTTCACGGCATGTTTAGTTTGTATCGCATGGTAGTTTGATGATTTCTTCTTAGAGGTATAATGTAATTAGTAAATGGGTATTATGAGGATAAAAAAAATTGGGTGTATCTTTATCTGCAATATATTATATATTTTTTATCAAATTGGATGGATTAACCAACTTTTATCATATTGTAGACTGATTGGGAGGGTGGTTACTTTCCACTTACACTCCACTTTAGTGAAGATTATCCTAGCAAGCCGCCAAAGTGTAAATTCCCTCAGGGGTTCTTCCATCCTAATGTCTACCCATCTGGAACTGTTTGTCTCTCAATCCTTAATGAGGATAGTGTGAGTATTCTATCACATGTTGGTTTTAAGGAAATTTTTCTGAATGCTATTGTAGGGTTTCTTTGTTGCCCGGATGATCAGTATGCTTGTGGTTTTTGTAGGGGTGGAGACCAGCCATCACAGTGAAGCAAATTCTTGTGGGTATCCAAGACCTGCTGGACCAGCCAAATCCAGCTGACCCTGCACAAACTGAAGGTTATCATCTCTTCATTCAGGTATGTGGACCTCTATGTAAATTGAGTAATTTTTGGAAGGGCCAGTGTGCAGTTTAGGCTCCATTCATCTCATTCTGTTCTTTTTGCAGTCCCCCTTTTCCCAGGGGTGGGGGTCATTATTTTCTTATAAGCTAAAGACTTGAATATCAACAATGCAGTTCTTAGTTTGAAAATGGCAGTGGTTTTGTAACTGTACTGATGTAGTATGAGCAAACAAACATACATTTGTCGAAGTTCCTTTGCAGGAATTCCTTCATTCTAAACACTGTCAAAATAACCTTCATCCTTGTCGGTTATAATCTGGATAGCAAATATCACTTCTTTTGTTTTCTGTTTGGTATTTAGATGTTGAAAAACCTACAGCTTCATAACATTATATGCATATGAATACTTGGAATACATTATGGAGAGAGGCCGATCTTTCTCCTTGAGTTTTGTTTAAGAAAGTTGGTTGTTCGAAGATGGGACTTAGGATAGATTTATTTTGCTGCTGCGTTATTATTTTCATTTTTCTAATGGACATGAACTTGGTTAAATGCAGGATGGTGCAGAGTACAAGAAAAGGGTGCGACAGCAAGCTAAGCAATACCCTCCTCTTGTGTAATGTGAAAACTACCATCTCTAGGAACTGCTGGTTCTTGGTAGCTGTTGGGTTGCCTGTGCAACTGTGTACTATTAAACTAGCTTTCTCTGAAATTATTTGCACTTGGTAATTTTGAGTGGCCTTTATGTGTGACTGACTGCATGGTTGAACTGGCATTTCAGCTCTACAGTTTAACTTTTGTTGATATTGTTATAGTATACCAGTCAGCCAGTGTTACTCATTCGTGATTATAACTTATATTGGTTAAAAATCTAACATAGAACTGTTGCAGTTCCTTTTGTGATTGGATATTATATTAAATTGATAATCTGTGAGTTTGCATTGGGCTCATCCATGGAATTAGAAGTTGGTTGGAGTTGGAGCTAGCTTGTGCAGTACAGTTTTCTTAATGCTGTGCCTCTCCTCTTGTCGTCTGTGTATATTCCAATTTCGGTGGTCCAACAAATCAATGTTGGATGAGCAGCTAGTAGTATATGAGAAAAATCCAAGATTTCTATTGCTGACAATTTAAATTACATATAACCTTGTTTGTCCTTCGATAGTGGTTTAATAATGTGGGCCTGATTTTCTTCCAATTCATGAATGTCAAGTCTGCTGTTCCTTTCCATTCACATGGGAAAAAAAAATTTTGAGAAGTGGCATGTGAATAATTTTTCTTGATCCAAGCACGAGTTCTAATAATAATTTGTTTTTTTTTTAAATATTTTTCGTGGACTAATTTTGTGAATGCTCTTAATATAATTTTATTTTTTTAGAACAAATGAAACCGTAGGCATAATAAACATTATGATGCCAAAGTTTTTTGTGATAATCCCTGAAAGGTGGTGGTGGGTTGAAGGACTCGTCAATATTATTGTACCAAAAAGAAAGAAAATGTAGTAGCAATAGCAATAAATTTGCATAATTTGAGATGCGATTGAAATGTTTCTGATTTTCCTTCAGAGTCCTGGCTTGGCTTCAAGATATTAAATTGGTTAAATAACAATAATAATAATAATAATAATAATATTTTTAAATATTTATCGACTATATTGCCATCTTGTTATTATTATTTTTTTGTTATTTTATCTAATAGCAAAGCTAATATCTTATTGGATCAGTCATCACCTATTCTAGTTATAATAGTCGCCTTCAAGAAAAGGAGTTTTGTCCTCCCTTTATTATTGATATTGAAGCTATTAATAAAATTTTAAATATATTATATTAAACAATAATAAAGCTAATACAGATAAGTTTTCCTTTTTTTTTAATAATGTTTTCATTGTCATTGTTATTACTCTTTTTATCATAAGATATATTATATTAGAATAACTCAAACTAATTGTCTATTTATCTACTTTAATAAAAAAAAGGAAAAAAATTAAAATTAATATATTTTTATAACAATTGACATTGATTTGTGTGTTGTTCTGCCATAATTTCAAGAGGGAAGGAGTAATTTTTCTTTTTCTTTTTTTTCTTTCATTGGGACAAGTAAAATTTAAAAAGTCAGGTTAAGGGGTTGGCCAATGGAAAGAGGTGTGAAGACCATGAAATGGGCCTACCACTTCCACGGCCCAATCTTACGACTAAAAATGTAGAAAAGAGAAACCCGAATATTAGGGCTCTACTACGGTCTAGTTCCAATGGACGAAAGCATGGCCGCTGCATATTACCCGCCGCCACCCCCACCGCCACCGCCACCACCTCCGGGTCACTATCCGACCTACTACCAACATCCTCCACCACCGGCTGCTCCTCCTGTGGTTCTTCCACCGCCGCCACCGCCATATATCCCTCAGGCACAGCCACCGCCGCCTTTTACCTCATACCCTCCCTCCTATGCTCCGCACGCGCCACACGACCCTGTCCGTACGCTTTTCGTGGCTGGTCTACCGGATGACGTCAAGCCTCGCGAAATCTACAATCTCTTCCGTGAGTTCCCCGGTTATGAATCCTCTCATCTCCGTAGCCCCACGCAGACGTCGCAGGTACTCTTCTTTCTTGTATATTGTTTACGTATGAAATGGTCTTTTCGAATTTAGGTTTGGAATTGACAATGGATGACTATGCTTTAATCATTGGCTACCTTTGGTTAGCATGAGTAAGATCGTTAATTAGCTTATATGCTCTAGTCTAAACAAAAATAAAGCCAGAGTTTCCAATTGCATATTTGCTTGTCGATCTTCCTAATTAGAATAATGAAATGGGTCATTGGCATCCTTTTGTAGAAGCATTTCAATATCTGGTTATATGTAAATGTGTTGGTTTAGCATTGATCAAAACTCTAGTCCTGCTAAAAAACAGATGTACCTTGTGTGCTTGTGCTGTTTTGGCATGGGGTGATATGATATAGAAGTTCATTATTTCCAGTAATCCATAGAATTTCAAGTGCCTGTTTGGTTTCCCTGGTAATAGGAATGGGAATGAAACTGAATGACTAAGTTTAAGGGTCCTATATTATTTTTTTGATAGCTAATAAAATTATTGAACCACACCTAAAAAGCTAGCCATTGAGGTTGGAGAACCCAAGTTCATATAAACCCCATATTGAAATCCCATACTTCCAATGTGATCCAAGACAAGTCCCATATCTTGTCTTGCAATTAGGCTCCTGACATGGTTGGTTAGGTTAAGGATTATACTTAAAAAATATATATTTATCATTTCAATATAAATTAAAGTTATTCAAATGAAAAATATCAAAAAAAAAAAAAAATCATATGTCTTGTGAACCAAATGAAAAAATGGAATGCTATTCAAAGAATTTCATTCCTTGCCCAATTTCATAGCAGAGCGTGGATGTCTAATGTTCAATCATTGAATTTGATACTGATCTCATATTTCTTTATGGGCTCGAAAAATTTACCTTCAAATAAGTGAATTGAACCTCTCATATTTGTTTTATCTGTTGATTTTCTGTACTGTGACATGGTTTTGGCTTTGTGGCAGCCATTCGCCTTCGCTACATTCATAGATCAGCCATCCGCTGTTGCAGCTATGCACGCTCTGAATGTAAGAACTGCTTCCCATGATTGTTCCTGAAAATATGTTTGAAGAGTTCTTTTCAGATGCAATTTATATTTGTTATATATGTAAGGCACGTATGTCATGCATTGAAAACCTGAGCAAATATTGGCTGGTACATTGAATCAGAAATTGGGAAATTTTCATATGTATGGCAAGGCACTCCAAAGGTTAATTTTTCTTGTAAAATGTTACTTAGTTAACTGTATTCTTTTTCATTCTTCATTTTGTCTGCTAGCTGTGACCTAGTTTGTAAAAACTGGTCTAACAGATAAGCACATAAACTGTATTAATGCGGAGCATCTGATGCGACAGTCTATACTGATTTCTCCTGGTTCCGAACCTTGATTGCAGGGGATGGTTTTTGACCTTGAGAAAGGGTCAACCCTATATATTGATCTTGCAAAATCTAATTCCAGATCTAAGCGCTCAAGATCAGGTTTATTGCTTTCTTATTGTCATGATTTTAATTTCTCTGGTACTTCTATTATTAATTTTAACTTGTTTGAAATTGCATCTATCTACTTGCCGGTTTTGCTTATTAGATGATGAATGGTCTGGTTTGGATAAGAGAGTTAAAGCTTCTCCAGCAACACCAGGGGGCAGTCTTGATTCCGGTAAGATAACTGCTAAAATTACGGGGATTGTATGGATGTTCCCCATGGGAACTTTCTTTCTTTCTATTTATTTTTTTGGGCCGCATCAATTATTATTTCTGCACCACTCATATTAGTTGTGTGTTAATTATATTATCTTGGAATACACATGAATTACTTAAATCACATGGAGGACACATTCTTCTGAAGGCTCACATTGCACGTTTTGCACGCTTGGGCACTAGCAGGTTTTGGCAGCGTTCACTTGCCTGGAATGAGTAATTCTGCTTACAACATGATTGGTTATACATCTCCACAAAGGTCCTGCACTACTTGAGCACACCTTCATTTTGAAGTGATTATTTCTAGCTCAATTGGCACATTTTTTCACTTGTATTGATTACTTCTGGCTGAAAGGTCAAGGGCTTTGTAAAAACAGTTAATGCTGTTTCCTTTAGTGGGAGTATGGTATTGGCCTCTTTTATAGCCTTCTTTTATCTTTTTAAGCTTTTGTAGTTACTGTTTTGTTTCTTCAATCATGCAGTCATGGGATCTTTGATAGCCGAGCTGCAAGTGAGCCAACAGGGGCAAATTCAGTAAGACTGCTTCCACTATTTTCCATTTTTACATGTGCTCTAGTTGCTAACCTTGTTTTTGCTTCTAATGAGTTACTACAAATGTTATACATAGATTCTTACTTACTATTTGAACAATTCTATTTTTTTTTTGTTTGAAAAATTCCCCTTGCCTTGTTTCTCAATGTTTTGGAATTCTGAAGGATCAAATTTTACCTTTGTAATCCTTTGGATGAGAAGCTGCTGAATTAGCCTGATATTCTTTTTCCAAAGCATTATTAAGGCATACCTTAGTAATCAATTTGTGAATAATCAAAGTCCTAAAGTTATATCATAGTTGCAAGTTCTTTATTTGACATGAAGTATATGCCTAAGCCTATTTTGTTTTGCACTTATTTTAGAGAGTTTTCATATATTTATCATGTCTTGGATAAATTTGATAGGCGCTCATCTATTCATACATGTGGGACACTCATTTTGTTTTAACTTATTGCATGATGCTTGGAATTTCTATCTGGTGGTGGACTGCGCCTTTGCAATTATTGCACAATTATTGCAAAAGTTTGAAGCTATTTATATCTCTCCAGATCCGAATATGGACAATTCTGATAAATCAAGTTCTTAACACTTGCAGAGTAATTCTTCAGCACCCCCATGTCCAACACTTTTTGTGGCTAATTTGGGGCCCAATTGTATGGAGCAAGAACTAATTCAGGTATTTTCAAGGTAAGGATCCAGTATTTGGTCGTTTAAGATGTATTTTAGGTGTGCAATATTCTGTTGATTCATTTTTTGCTTTTTGTCATTTTACGTCAGATGCCCTGGGTTTTTGAAACTGAAGATGCAGAGCACTTATGGGGCTCCAGTTGCATTTGTTGATTTCCAGGTACTTGAGTTTTGTAAGTTCTACTGCACTTTTCACCTTTGCTTTTTGTGCACATCACTCTCTCAGGCATCCCACCTCCTTCCCCCTAGCCCTAGAGGGTGTTTGGTTTGGCAATTTACTTCTAATTTTTGATTGAAAATGTATTATTTAATGTATAAGTCTATTTGAACATAAACAGTTAAGTGATTAGTAAGACAATTGGGAAGTTGCTTTTACATAGTTTAAGTGTTCGATTACTTTCGCTCATGTGAAAGTGCTGCTATCTTTATGCAGGATACTTCTTGTTCAACTGGAGCACTAAATCATCTGCAAGGCACAATTCTCTATTCTTCACCAGCTGGTGATGGCATGCGATTAGAGTATCCTTTTTGAAACTCATTAATGTTTTTTTTCCCTGTTTTTTAGCCCGAAATTCTTTCTAGTATGTTCTACTTTAATGAAAATATAGATATGCAAAATCACGGATGGGAATGCGGAGGAAGCCAAGGTAATCACATGGAAGTGTGAAGCGGTTCTTCCTTCAGCACAGTTGGAGCACATTGTAGTATTATTGTACAATTCAATATGTTTAGAGTGTGGTTTAGACAAACATATAAATTCTTAATTTTTCATTTATAAAAATCAAAGAGTGGTTTCTCTGCAAAATTCTGTCCCTGGCTGTAACACCTTATGCTATGGAAAGTTTGTATTGTATTCTCCTACATATTGCTTTCTTACAGTTCTGGTATGATAGAAATATACTACAACATGAGGAGGATGATTGGAGATTAAGGCAATGACTGGAGCTGAAATGCAGCGGTTGGTCTTGAGTGCCAAATGATGAGCTTGCCATTTGAAGAATGAAGTGCAAGAGTTTGAGGAAACAAAAACAGATTAAAAGAGCATTGAATTTGAACCTTGGAAGGTTGAACAGAGCACGAATAAACCTCCACAGTAACGGTATGTTCTTATCCGCCATCATCATACTCATATGCTTAGATCATGTTCTTCCTAATGTAGTGTGTAAAAGGCAATGAAAAGAGTAATTTAGTTAATATGCTATCAAATTTCTGTTCTTTTTTAAACAAGTAATAAAATATGAATTTGTTAAATCATCTAACAACTTCAGAGATGGAAATTTCAGCTTGTTTTAGTGAATTATTTAGTTGAAATGTTCTTAGACAGATATCGTTTATTAGAAATTAATTACGGTAGTGGCTGAAAAATCTCAAAGAACGTGTATTTGATAAAAGTAACTAAACAACCAACAAACCGACCGTTATCTATACACTACGATAGTGATGAATGATAATTTATTACAGTTGGGAACTCTTGTATTATTATGATATTAACGGTTGAATATTTTACCAACTGACTTGACATAAGTAGTTGAAAACTATGAATCTAATGTAGAAATTTTCATCGTGAATTGAGTGATGACATGATTATGTCATAATATTTTCACTCATTCTAAATTAAATAATCAGGCATATGTTACTCAAAATAGCGGGAACTCGGCCTTTTTCTTTATTTATGTATTTATTTTAATGGATGTATGGAGTTTGTATTTTCGTGAATTTTGTGATGAACAATGTCATACTTTTAACTCATTTTAAATAGAATTACTCATTAAAGAATTTAAGATTTGCGAAGGTAAAATTTTTCCTTGTAAAGTAAAATCACTTTCATGATTCATGGCAAACTTCACTCCCTTCAATTCTTAAAAAAAAAAAAAAAAAAAAAAAAATTTAATTATGTGAAATATCAATTGTGGGATTTGACCCATTAGTGTCATTGAACTTGCCCATGGAAATTTAGCTCAGTAGAAATTCCTAGTTCATTGTATGACTTTTGAGTTGTTCTTCCTCTTTGTATTCTAATTCTGTCCATGCAATAGTCAAATCATTTTTTTTCTATAAATGTGCTCGCAAACCTAGTAAAAGGCAATCACAAATAATAAGCCTGTGTACTGGTTTTTTTCTTTTTTTCTTTTTTTTTTTTTTTAATTCTTAGTTCTTGGTCTCCACCTAAATCTTGACTTTTGTTTTTTTTAGCTCTCATTGGACGGGCGGCGTAAGTAAACATCTTATTCAAGAAAATATATGGAAGATATGCTTGTTTAGAGGCGTTGATACCAAGGGCTTCCCCCTAACAAATCTTTTTGACTTCTTCTCCTTAGTCACAACAATTAACCAAACAAATTAAAAACAAAGAATATATATGTGATAGACTAGGTATTAATAAAACAATGGAGGTTATCCTATCATTTCAAAATATGTTACGCTAAGTTAATATTATTGATTATACATTTAAAATTTGAGATTCTCGCTCGGTAAGTTTATTTTTTTTTATTCGAAGAGACTAGATATAAATTACTGTTAGTAACTAATAAAGTTCGCTGATCTTTTACAAAATAAAAGAATTCATATTCTTCTGAATAATCAGATTAGAATTAAAAAATATGATATTAAATCTTCTTGCTTTGAGTTGTTCTTGATAAAAAATATTAAGTCTTTATAGTAGCACCTAGTCTGTTAATTGAGTTGGATGTCAAAATAATAACTCATTTGAATCTTCTATAATTGGCTTATTGTTTTAAGAATTGTAATATATGATGAACACAAATGAGTTTCTGTCACTATGCATCAATAACATTAATGGAGAAATATATCGCACTATTAGACTCTATTGATCAAAGATCTACACTTGCAAATCAAGGTTTAAGTAATGGCCAGCAAAAAAATGGACAACCCTCGCAAAGAAAAAACAGAAAACTCCAAATATAGAGACAGACCAAAAAGAACAAAAATAAAAATAAAAAAGACATATCTGTAGGAAGTATAGGCTATAAACATTGTTTTCTCCAAACTAAAAAGTAGGGTTAAAAGACTAAAGAGAAAATGAAAGCTTTATCATTTTATAGCTTATTATCTCTATAAATTGTTGTATTCAGAAGACTATCTCTTACTCTCTAATTCAAATATTATTGTTGATTTTCTATTATCGTTACTATGAATAGGCATTGTGCCATATCAATATCACCCATCATCCTCACCTACAATACCCATTTACTTCATTTTTTTATAATAAAACATTTATAATCTGTCACCACTATTGCAATTTAAACAGTCCACATCTCATTACTAATTATTTCACAGACTTATAAATAAGATAATTACAAATTATAAAAATGGAAAATAGGAAATCAACTTGAAATTGCTAGCCTTTTCTTTTCTTTTCTTTTTTTTTTTTTTTGTGAAAATACATATTCATAATCATGGTCGTGTTGGTTTTTGTTTTTTACAAAGTCAAATTCGCTTTTTCTTTTTTTCTTTTTTTACTGAGTAGTGTGTGCATGTCTTATATATATTCATTATTCAAAAGGTGGAGGTTTGGTGGAAGAATCAAATATTTCCATACTTGATGTAACACATGATTAAAAGTTTCAGTTGATTTGTTGTTTCAGTATTTCTCATTTTATTACAGTTTAATAAAGTTAATTGAAATTAGAAATGGCCAATTGAAACATTAACCAAAAAATATTTTAATTTCAGGTCACATCAAAAGAAATTTTAATTTAAATATATATACCTTATACATAAACTGATCTTTCAACTTGTTGCAAACAACTAGATAACAAATAATAAAAGGTTTTAAAGAATGTATAAATCATTTGTATATGCATGCCATTAAACTAATAATTCAGTAATGAAAAAAAATATTTATGATATAAAAAAACTATGAATTATTTTAAGTTTTGATGGCTCTTTCCCTTTTAAGAATTTTCTCTCTACCAAACTAATAAATAATTAATTAATTAAATCATTGATACACAATAATTTTAAGATTTGCTTCCAAATAAAATTAGACTCTGTTTGTATATATTGAATAGTGGTCCCTTTTTGTTTTTTGATAAGTGTTGTTAAACATTTGGAACCATTTGTATTTGCCAACTAGTTTACAGCTAAAGGTCACTTGACCTTCAATCTAATGAACCCAAAACAGAAAAATAAATAAAAAAAAAATAAAGAAACCTTTAAAACATATACCAAAAAATTATTTTGTTTTTTCAAAAAAAAGGCACACTTTAGCTTGCTTTTCTTTTCTTGTATTGTTCTTTATGATTCTCTTCTCCAATGGGAAATTACAATTACAAAATGGGTTCTATTTATAACGATGTGTAGACAAAAGCTAACTTAGAAATATCAGCCCTTTTGTATCTTGCATAGTTGTTTTACAAAATTTTTAAATTCATTTATTAACATTTCTTTACTTAAAATTAAAAATATTATCGAGTTAATTTATGGGCTGAAAATAAATTTTTCTTTACACGGGTGTTCTCTTGTTAGCTAAAATTATCTTTAATTAATAATAATTATATATATATACTTGAATAATTATATATATATATATATATATATAGCTGTTACACTTACATCCACTGATATATAATTGCTGAATCATACATGAAATAATAGCAGTCAACACAAGCATTTTTTTTTTTTTTATTTCATAAACTTCAGTTATAATTTTTCTTTCGGCTGATTCTAAGGGGATGATGGGGTCATAAATATTTAATTAATGTTTAATTAATAAATTGAAAATTGAAAATTGTTTTAATTGAAAATTGCATGCATTTTTTAAAAGAGAATTAACATAAATAATTCATCTTTTTAGTATTTTTGAATTTGAGAAACTTGAATTTATATTGAAAAAATGGTATGTGTATTTTTGAAGAGTAAATTTTAATCCTTTTCAATGAAATATGTGTCACAATTGTTAAAAAATAGAAATTTTAATTTAATTATTAAAAAATAAAATTAAAATGGACTTTTTTTCTTTTAAAACAAAATTTGAACATCCATTTTACCTTTTTTCAATCTCATTTTCAAATCTCACGAATTAAATTAAAACTTTTAAATGTTATATTTTTCATGTTTACTGTTACCATCCCCTTCATAAGTCAAATCCAGTAGACTTAATATAATATTGTATGATGATTCAAGTTAATGTATTTTCCTTTGCTTAAAAAAAAAAAACACCCTTAAAAATAAATACTATAAATTTTTATTATTTCAAGTTAAATTAAATTTATATTTTTATTATTTCAATTCGATTAAAATTGATATTTAAATTAAAAATTCAATTTATTAATATTATAATTTTTTTTAAAGGCGATATTATAATAATTTATTAGGTTATACATGACATATTTAATTAAAATAGATTATAAATAAATTAGTGAGTGAACCTATTACATAATTCATTTTAACTCATTTTATAATTTGTTATTTTATTTATGACGAAAATCATTTAAATTCTTGTTAAATCGGTCATGATTAATTTTTAAATGGCCGTTGACTTAATTGAGTCTATAAGGGTGAAAATTTTTATTTCTTCAAATATAGCACCTCGTATATATATGTATATATATTTTTGGTACATATATAGCACCTCATATTAATAATAAATAAACATTAATAAATAAATAAAATAAATATCTGCCTAAAAAGGATAATGTACGTCCAATAAAATTAAGCCGGCCCCTACTGCAAATAAATTGTACACACTGCGCGTTGGCTTGATGGGGCCATTTATAAATGCAAAGTTCCAAAACTATCCGAAATTTCTAGTAGATTGATGAAATTTTGGAAGGACCAGAATGTCTATCCACATAAATCGTTATTGCGTGGAGGGAAAGTCAATTCCTAACGGTATCTATCCACCGACCACCGACCTACTCATTTTTTTTGCTTCTTTAGAAATTTCATAAATTATTCATATAAATATGAAAAGATCCAAATCCCCTGCTATGCTATCCTTACCCATTATATATTAAATATAATTTTTCTAAAAATAAAAAAGATCAATTAGTATAAAATATTTATATTCGGCTTATTCAAATTGATAAAAGCTAATTAAGTGTGATCCGATCAATTCTCTCTTTTTACTAATAATGAAAAGTATGAGATCTCGAACTTAAATTCTTTCAATCGTAAGAGTTTTTAACTAAAATTTTCAAAATTAGTGAAACAACTACATGCATCATATTATAAAATGGTACTGTGTAATTTATCCAAATTATTTATTCATCATGATGGATGAAGTTATGATTAATATATTCTTTTCAATTTATGCATTAACTATAAAACCGCCATATTTTTTAATATTCCTAAATATTTTAAATCACCAAATTTGAATTTTATTATTTTATTTAAACTATTAATTTTCTAATTGAAACACAATATGAAAAAGAAAAACTCAATATAATTAAATAGAATCCTCCATTGTTTATCCATCCATCTATCTTCCTTCTGACAAATGAGGATTATTTATTCAAAACATTTGAATTCCACCACCTCGCTTGCCCACATAGGACACCACCACCCATCACCACCACTCCCACCACCACAACCTCCACCTAGCAAAATAATACATATTTCCTTTTGTAATAGTAAAATAGTAATACTAATTTAATATTTTCCACCATTATTAAATAACCCACTTTCTTAAATTTTCGTCCTCTTTTCTTTTTAATTTCTGCTCCCAAACAAGGTCTCCATATGCCAAGAGGAAAAGCATCTCTGCCTTTCTCGCCCATAACATATAAGGTAACAACATAAACACACCCTTCACACTCACACTCCCATTCTTTTAAACAATTTCCACAAAGATTTGTGTCGGTGAATTTGGATTTTCTGTTTTTTAATCGTCTCTATTTTTTTTTTTTTTTTGTTTTTTTCATAAAAGAATACAAAAACAAAAATCACCATCAAACGTGTAAGCTTAACCAGATGACACCCCCTGCCCCTCTTCATACCCAGCTGCTATAGCTATAGCCATGAAACCCATTTCTCGAATCTTTCCTTCCACCATGAGAGCTCGCTGATTTCCAAGTTGGGTTTCGATAATCATCGCTACTTTTCTTTCTTTTTTTTTTTTTTATCCTCCTTTTGGAAAGGGGAAAAGGGCGCGTGGAATCTCAGGAGATTAGTGTTTTTCTTCTTTTTTTTTTTTTTCGAAGAGTAGCGATGGAAAATGGAGTGGAAAAGGCGATGGCCGCGAGGAAGCGAGGCGGAGGAGGAGGAGGCGGCGGAGGAGTGGAAGGAGAGAGGACGTACAAAGGGATAAGGATGAGGAAGTGGGGGAAATGGGTGGCTGAGATAAGAGAACCTAATAAGCGGTCAAGGATTTGGCTCGGCTCCTATTCGACTCCTGTGGCGGCGGCTAGGGCCTATGACACTGCGGTTTTCTATTTGAGAGGACCGTCGGCGAGGCTTAATTTTCCTGAATATTTGGCGGGAGAAAATATCGGCGGAAGTTGCGGAGACATGTCGGCCGCCTCAATAAGGAAAAAAGCGACCGAGGTTGGAGCTAGAGTCGACGCTGCTTTAAATCACCACCACAATCACCACCATAGCCATCACCACCATAGCCACCACCACGAGCACCATCGAAGTAGCAGTAGCAGTAGTAATAGTACTAATAACAATAGCAGCAGCAACCACAAATCTGTGGTGGATAGTTCAGAATTCAAGTCGTTTGTGGAACGGGTCGACTTGAATAAGATGCCCGACCCGGAAGACTCGGATGCTGACTGGGAAAGGAATTAGGAGGAAAGGAAACAAACAAGTCTCTCCCCTTCATGTTATTTTCTTTTTCTTCTTCTCCTCCTCCTTGTGGACTAGTAGTGGCTATAATCATGATAGCCGCTAACATGCGACTGGGAGGTATGATAAGATTATGGCTGATGAAATGATGAGGCCTAATTAATTAAAATATGTGGATTAATCATATCTTAGTAGTATAAGTTTATGTTTATCCTATTTACATTTTATTTTCTTTTTTTTTTTTTTTCTTTTGGTAAGAAAAATTTTGCCCTTGTAAAATTGATAAATGTATATTAGTTGGTGATGATTTATTTAGCTTTGTTTCAAATATTTAATTTAGATTCTTGAATTTTGAAATTGGAATTCAAAATTCTGGGTAATGGGAAATGAAATGGATACAGGAGAAAGAGGCAGTTGTTTTGTGTGGCAGTTTTGTTGAGGGTGCCTCTATTTTGTACAAGTAAAAAAGGCAGTGAGGGGAACAGAGGATGGCCTACAAGTGCAGCAGTTGGTGCAAATTGCCATGCTAACCACTAAAGTTATAACTACTAAAGTGATAAGAATTGGAAGTTAGGTATTTTCTGGTTGTTTACTGTTGTTGCTTATATGGGTCTGGCTGTGGGCACCATAAGAGAGTGATTGCCATACTGGGCAACTAGTGCAGGATGATTATGATGATGGGGCCAACTTAAAATGGCTCTTCTATTGCCTATTTTTTGCCTCTCTCATTTTCCTTATCAATATTTGTTTTGTATATTTATTTGTCTAATCGCCGCTCCTCTTTTAAAAAATTAGCCATAACCTTTGGGTCCTAAACATACATGCTCAGATTTACCTACACTTTTGACTTGGTGCCCTTCTCTAGGCAGGCTACTTTTTTGGATTTAGATCGCGGAGGACAAACATCACCCCACGATTAGCGGATAATTTTTATTTCTAAATATTTGTTTTGTTTTGTTTACAATCTGTAATTATCTCTAAATGGCTGAAATGTCAAGACTTTAGCGAGCATAAATGAAGTTGCAGGGTTTCCTATTTCATCATTCAAAGAGATGATCACAACCTCTACTGTTTAGTTTAGGACAACTGGATTCCAAAATGGCCACACTGCATAAGGAATGATAATTTTTAAATGCTCTTTTTACTGTTCACTTAAACAATCTGCATAGCCATAGAACAATCAAAACAATCACAGACTCCAATTTAACAACCAACAATATTAGACAAAATGTAGCACGTATGGCATGAATGCTTCTTCATGCCCTACAAATACCACTAGTCCATACATAACGAAAGCCTTCATTCTACTAGAATCACGTGCTCATAAGATTGATTACATGTTATGTCGTTCTACTAATGCAACCTCTACATTCAGTTTTTTTTTTTTTTTTTTCTTCTTTTCCCACTATTTGTCTCTTCCTTTTTGAGGGTTGAATAAAGTGGAAGGACTGGTAGTGGTAGAAATGGAGGGAACAACAAGAATTATTGGTCCCTAATCCTTTGATCCTGGTAATTACTTGTAGCTATACCATACTACGAACAGCAAAATTGAGGTCTAATGAACTGTATGAAGCCAAGTTTCTCCAACCTCCACTTTGCTTAACTCCTACGAGCTCATGGAAACAATTTGATTCAGCCTGCCACAATGACTATTGAAGAATATTCGGGTGTTACACATCCCCTTCAATGGAACGCTTTATCTCAAGAGCAGCTCTTACAACATTTCCTCTTGTTATAATTCCAACCTTCAAGAATAGGGAGGACAGTTCCTTAAAAGTCCTTTCCTTGTGTATGGTAAAAGCAATCAAAAGAAAAGTACATTACATCCTTACCAGTTTGCCTTCAGAATCTACAACTGGAAGTCTGCGGTACTTTGTTTCGAGCAATAACCTGATTTGGCAGATAAACTTCAGAAGTTATCGCAGACTACAGCTTTTTTGAACGAGGGTAATAGGTAGAGAAAACAAATTAAAAGACAAGTAACAAGGAAGTGGAAAGGCAAAAGCATGAAACAACCTTGCAGCATCCTCTAGATTGGTGGTTTCACGAACTACTACAGGAGCTGGTGTCATTAAATCGCCAACAAGTTTCCCATTGGTTTTACTGAGCAACTTCTGTACCTCGTTAAAAGTCTGCAATCACCATTGATGGATTACATCAAAATAGCTTAAGCCACTTGAAAACTAGTATTGCCACAGATCCAGAATCACGATTACTCTAAATTAGTGAGATTTAGATTTCATCTGTGTACTGACAAAATATACATACTCAGGGCCTTTTTAACACTACAATACATATACTATGAATAACTTTTCGCCAAAAAATGCAGCAATTTAAGTAGATTTTACAAAGGTGCAGCAAAGGCTTGCAAGAGAGTAACTGTATGGAGTTTGATGTCATATAGGATAATAGTTCATTTGGCCAGTATAGTGGCCTTGAATGAGTTGCCCTCAAAAGTAAGAGACGGTTGAAGGAGGGAAGGAAATGTATATATTGGGAATTGAGTCAACACTGCCCACAGATGGGCATGCCTACGAACCAATCCAATAAACTTAGCTAAGTGGTATTAGAAAACAATGACAAGACAAAGAAAGCCTCTATAAGATGATTCTATGTGCCAAAAAAAAAAAAGAAATAGAAAAAGAAAAAGAAATCCTTTCATGAAAGATAAGGAGGAATGGTTTGATTCATCTTTAAAACCATTTGGAAAAGTCAAAGGAATGACCAGAAAAAAAAAAAAAAAGGGATCAAGGTGTTGAGAATAGACATCTACACAAATAATGTTAAATGGCAGCAAAGAAGGATGTAGCTAACCAACTGATAAAAAATTGAAGCACTCTTGACAAATTGATTTGTTAAGCTCAGGTCAGTTTTTATCTAAGAAAACAATGAGAAAGAAGGAAAACAAAAAAAAAAAAAAAAAAAAAAAAAAAAGAGAGAGAGAGAGAGAGAGAGAGAGAGAGAATATGACACTTCTTGCTGCAGAGAATCTGTGGTAGAGTTATCCTTATCAAAAACATGTCAAAAGACATTATCTACTGCAAAATAAATTCATGTGCTGTGTCCATGTGTAAATTTTATGCAGAACTGTCTAAAAAAGAGAGTGTTACTTACTTTCCAAGTGCTGTCAACCTCTGGAAACATGCTGTTATCAGTTCTTCCGCCACCTAGTTGAAAGGGATAAAACATCAATGGGCAAGAAACCTTGCAGAACGATTATCTATTTAGTTACCATGTTGTTCTAAAAATGACCAATTTCTGTTTCATTGTAGTGTTAAAACCCCCTAAATAGGAAATCCGCCCCTAAATTTATGTTCTAAACTAGGGTACTAGCCATATCATTGCCAAAAAATTTTTAATTTATGCAAAATAGGACCGTTTTAATTTTTTCACCCAAAACAATGTTAATTTCCATTTTAATTGGGTTTGACAGGTTAATAGTTTGAACAGTTTGAATAGGCCAAGATCTGGTCAATATCGCGATAAAAACAAAAGGACTATATACAAGTGCCTGGTTGAACTGCTCAGGCAAGGGGGGTCCAGTCCTGCTAAAGAACAGTAATGACTAGTGTAAACTATTTTCAAGGAGAAAAACTATCCATCACTCATGCTCATGGAGTACTGAATGGTTTAACATTTGGAGTATTTAACAAAGTTCAACATAAAATCTGGACATATCAGGAAAGTACCAGCATTGTCCATTACATCTTTGATGCAGAGCCCCCAACATATATAACGAATAGTTTACATCCACAGCAGAGAAATTGAATCATACAGGCTAAATGAAAAATCAGCAAATGAATGCATGCTTATGTTATCAACATAGTTTTCATTGTCTTGAAGCATCTAGGTTTAGTAACTTATTGTTTAGGTAGTCTCAATCCAAAACATTGCAACAATCAAGAAAAAGAAAGTGAATTGGCTCCTCTGAAACAACATGAATAGCTAGATTGAAAAAGCATAATGATTTTAAATTACCTGATATAGAGTCCAATGCCAACAAGTCATAATCTGACACAAGACCAACCTACAGTAGCAAAGAACCTTCAAATCATTCCCACAGTTATAGGCATTAACCAGCTCACTGCTCACGGAGTGATGAAAATATGTTGATGGTGACATTGAAAATAACATCTCAAAAGGAATATTAGAACTACTCCAAATGAAAGTGTGTGATAATTCATGTAACAAAAAAAGGACCAACAAAATTAGGAACATTGTAAAATTGTACATGCATATTAATTTCAATGAATCCAACAAAATCGGGCATCATGCCAAGCTGATTAGAGGCTGTTTGGGTCCATTTATTCAAAGGTTAGCATCAACATCGGCAACTAATCAGAGAAGCCATGTACAATCCAGAAATCAGACATTTCTCTTTTATTAGGGGGGGAAAAAACTCAGAGAGAAGGAAGATTTAACAGAACAGGCTATGCTCATACTGAAAAGGGGAAAGGGAATGGTGGAGAGGGGAAAGAAAACTTACCAGTTTCCAGTCATCATCAATCACTGGGAAACCAGTAATTCTGTGTTCCACGAGAGTTTGCAAGGCTGTTGGCATAAATGATGGCACATCAGAAGAAAACATTATGCTACACTCTAGTATAAAATATAAATCTGAGAACTACCTTCATCCACAGTAGTTGTTGGTTTTACCACTTGCAAATCTTCTTTCCTAGTCATAAAATCCCCAACTGTATACACTCCACTTTTGGGCTGCATATCGACAGGGACAATCATAAGCAGAAAATGAAATAGGGAAATACATAAAACTAAGAAGGGAGTATAAGAATAATAACAATAACAAGAAGCCTTGATCCTGTGCATCAATGAGCAATACCTTTTTATTCTTATGAATAGCAAGTTTTGTACCCAAGACTCAACCACAATGCCGAACTTAGCCCAAAAATCTAGCACTCAGGCCAGCACCCAAGGGGAACCAATAACATTTCATCTATTATAGGAACTAAGAACTAAAGAAAAGTACAATGCTTGACCATGAAACCAATATGAATCACCATAACATATAAAACATTTCACGTGCATTTCCACTGCAGATAATTCAAAATCAAAAAGCAACCAATGTGCACTAGAATTAAGCTGCATAATCAGGGATGAATACATTCAAGAACATTCCAAATGCATATGTGCTACTTCAGTCCTCTTCCCATTTGATAAACATTTTGAGAACCAAACTTTAAGCAGATAGCGTTCAATACTGAGTCATCCGGTCTTTACTGATAGCTTGAAATATTATTCCAATAAACCAAAGATCAACTAAGAAAAAAGAAATATCTCGTTACTGATTAACAAAATTAACTCGAGTCGACGATATTTATACCACAACAACTAGAAAATCCTAACCTCCCAATCTCTACTAACTTAATCAATTAATTAGTAAACTAATTAAATGGTAAAACTCCAGACTGAAATGCTAAACTATACAGAATAACAACTCTGAACTTCGAGTATATTTAATTAGATAGATAGTTAATTGATTAATTAGATAACATTGAGAATATAATGGATAAGGTGACAGACCGGTACAGAACTAGCCACGAAGGCGCCACTTGCGGCGATAGCTGAGGACCGACGAGGATGAGAAATGGCGGATAGAGGAAGGAGTCTCCGGCCAGGGCGGGATGAGAGAAGGCAAGGGAGCTGTTGAGCGAAGGAAACGATGGGGGATGTAGCAGTGGCACGTAAACGTGTGATAGGGAGATGGAGAAGTTCCTGATGAAGAATCGAGTCCATGTCGCCGATCGCTGTAATTTTAGTCCGGAGTTGCTGACTCTCTCGAGAAGGTCGGAGAAAGACCCAAGAGGGGAAATGGAGGAAGGCGAAGATAAAAGCGCAAGTGGTCAGCCGACCTATGTGATGGAGACTGTGGCTTGCCTGAGAAATAACTGTCTATCATATAATTTAACTGTTTACAATATAATATCTGATCTGTTAAAACTTAAAAATAATTTCGCTTCAGCTCAAAAAAAGAAGATATCTTTTATATATATATATATATATATATATATATATATATATATATATATATATTAAGAGATATATCTTTTATACTTTTATTGCTCCTTTTTTCTAATATTGAATTATTAATTATTAGAATGAATTAAATTAAATATATTAGCATAACTATTTTTATTCAATGAGAATTTAATTGGCTTGGTCGACATAACACAATCCGGTAAAATTTCTTTTTAAATGGTACAAAATAAATATAAATTTAAAATTAATAATACAAATTTAACATCAATTAAACATTTATTAAGTAGTTGAAAATATAAAAATTATTTTTTTTAAATTGTGCTCATCACATTACAAATCATTATTTGTGTATAAAAAAAAAGTATAACTCTAAAAATTATTATTGTTAGTGTAAAGAGGTGGATGTTACTAAAATTTATAATTTTAGAAGGAAATAAATCTCTCTCAAAATTGAGTAGGATATAATATTAAAATAATAAAATATAAAGATTATATATTTGACCTTAAAACGTTAGATTTAATTACTACGCTTTTTCTAGAATACTACTATTTTAATACTATTTTTATTGTGAAAAAATAAAAAATAAAAAAACTTTATTCGTCATTTAATCACGCAATAAGCTATCTTGTAAACAAGAGGAACCGCAACTCAATAATGAAAGCAAGGGTAAGAATAAGCTGCTCTAGCCAGATTATGAACAAACATATTAATTTGCCTTTGTATCTAAGTCAATGAGACATCAACTAACTCATTCATAATCAGTTTCGAGAATCTAACCGGTCAGTTAATCGAAAGGGCGAGCGAGCTCAATATAGTTCAACCGTAATTTTATATGTAACATTTGAAAACATATTTATTAAATAAAATTGAAAATATAGGTTAAAAAAACTCTGGTACCAAATAAAAAATAATTTCAAATTTGGTTTTACAAAAAGAATAAACCATTAATAAATAATTTTAAACAAAAAGAATAGGATATGACTAAATTTAATACCAAAAAAAGTTAATTAATTATGATAAAATATATTATTCTTTTTCACATGTGGTTACGTAATTTAATTATTTTAATTAATATATCAAGACTTTGGATTTAAAAACATATAGGTCCAAAAACTAAAAAATCAGTGGGCATAACTTTTAAGAGGCTCAAATTTTAGCGAATATTTTATAGGAAAATCCATAATTTGAATGGAACTGATTTTAACAGATCCGATTCATCGATTTTTAGTTGGTTTTCCTTGGGTTGCTATCGGTTCAAGTTGGTTTTTTTGACTTTTAGTTTTCTTATGCAACTACTCTGAGTTCCTGACCATACTACAGTCCGATTTTCGGCTAAATTGGTTGGTTCGAATTTCAGAACAATATTCATAATTGACTTATAATTAAAAATAAGATGATTAAACACAAAAAGAGAAGCATTTGGAGTGTCATTGCTTGGTAGATTTATAACGAATAAGTTCCTATCAAGATAAAAACATGATAGTTCGGCTCACAAGTAGTTCGGCTTGAGTTCCTATCAAGACAAAAACAATATTTGATTTGAGACTCACGAGCTATTTAAGCTCGACTCACAAATAGTTCGGTTTGAGTTCAAGCTGGCTCGTTTAATAAATAAGTTGAGCTCAAGTCTAATTGATATTCAACTTAAAAGTTCACTGAGTATGATCATAACTTTTATATATACATGTACATGATATTTATTTTAGGCTTATTCGAATCTCGAATTTAGAATTTTTCGAATTGAACTTGAGTCTCAAATCGAATTCCAGCTTTCATCAAACGAACTTGAGACTGGTAGGTTCAAACTTAGCTTAGCTAGTTTACATGTCTAATACTAAGTATTAGCTTGGCTAGTTTACATCTCTTAAATTATATTGATATTGAATGTTATTTCTAATAAATAATTGAATGAAATTAAATAAGGATATATTAAAAAATAAGAAATTAATTTTATTTAAAAGGAAAAATTATCTATAATTTGAAATAAATGAATGGAAGAGGAAAATAAGTCTATTTTTATATTATAGAGAAAATATAAATTTAAAATTTAAATAACCTTTACAAGGGAATTTGACAAAATCTTTAAATGAAAGTATGCATTTTGTTTCCTAAAAGGTGTGAATCAATAAAAAGGAAAAAACAGCAGTTTGGGCTGACAGCCTAAAACCCAGAACGACAACTATATATTGGCCCGCATATAAATCATCGTACGGCTGTAATTGCCCGATCGAAATTGACTTTAGGGTTTGGTAGTTATCACCACTCAACTGACTATATAAGCCAAGTTTCTCTAACACACCATTTGCGGTGCCGCCCGTGCTGCCCACCCTTTTGGAATCTATCATCACCGCTCGTATCAGTACGGCCTCTTTTTTCCGGCCAAGTTATCATTTATCAAAAAAGAGCAAAAAAAAGTAAAAACACAAAAAAACCCCAAAACGAAACTTTTCTTATCAAACGGTTCTTCTGTCTTTGGTTTCCGATATTCCAACAATATTAGTTAAGGGTTTTTTGGTGTTTTATTTTCTGGGGGTTTTGTTTGTTTTCTTGTTGTGAAATTTGGAAAATGGCTCAGGTTCAGGTGCAGCCACAAGCTCCCGTTTCTGCTCCAAATGGGGTGGTAAGCAATGGAGTGAACCAGTTTGTGCCAACATCGTTGTATGTTGGGGATCTTGAACAAAATGTGACCGAAACTCAGCTCTATGATTTGTTTAATCAGCATGGTCAGGTCGTTTCTATTCGGGTCTGCAGGGACTTGACCTCCAGAAGGTCACTTGGTTATGGCTATGTCAACTATAACAACGTCCATGATGGTTAGTCCTCTTACCCCTTTTTTCTTTTTTTAAATTATATACTTGTGTGAAAACCATTTTATGCCCGAATTTTTGATCTTTAGGTATAGCATCTAGATGGTGAAGCCTAGTTTGCACCTTTAGATTTTTAAATTGATCTGTGTTGGGTTGTACGGGCAATTTCCTTTTAGCTGTTCTGGGTTTCATTCCATGAACAATACTGAAAAAAAAAAAAAAAACAAATAATGCACTTTTTTGTGTACACTTAATTTGGATTCTGATCAAGTTAAAATAAGAGAGTATACAATTCAATATTGTGGTACTGGTGACGCTTGAAACCTTACATTAGAAAATCATGTAGTTTGTGACACCAAGTACTTAACGGGATAACCTCTGGTCGTGGATCGACTTTGTGATTAAACTTGAATTTGAAGGGCATTTATAAGGCTAAAAACTTGTGGTTAATGTGTCTCGAAAGGTAGATTTTGGACTAGAGGATTGTACAATTAGTATATTTGTTTATTTTTCTGCATGTTTTCTAATGATTTAATTATAAATATATTGTGCTGCTTTTTTTATTTTATTTTTGTATCTGTATGCTATCCATATAATTGATTCAAGTAATTGGTTCTTATGGCAGCTGCACAGGCAATAGAAGTACTGAATTTCACTCCTGTCAATGGCAAGCCAATTAGGATAATGTATTCTTATCGTGACCCTACTATAAGGAAAAGTGGCACAGGAAATATATATATCAAGGTATTTACACCCTAAAGATGCTGAACTGTGTAAGATTTTTTCTTCCCCGTTGCCTCAGCTGATGCTGATATTCATTTTTTTTGTCTGTCATTGTAGAATTTGGACAAGGCGATTGACAACAAAGCTCTGCATGATACATTTTCTGCATTTGGAAGTATTTTATCTTGCAAAGTAGCAACTGACTCTTTGGGTCAGTCTTTAGGATATGGGTTTGTACAATTTGATAATGAGGAGTCTGCTAAAAACGCAATTGATAAGTTGAATGGTATGTTACTGAATGACAAACAAGTTTATGTCGGACCTTTCCTCCGCAAACAGGAAAGAGAGTCTGCCATAGATAAGGCAACATTCAATAATGTTTATGTGAAGAATCTTTCAGAGACTACTACTGAAGAAGATTTGAAGAAAATTTTTGGTGAATATGGAACTATTACTAGTGCTGTTGTGATGAGAGATGGGAATGGCAAGTCCAGATGCTTTGGGTTTGTCAATTTTGAGAATCCAGATGATGCAGCTCAATCTGTCGAGGCTCTCAATGGGAAAACATTTGATGAAAAGGAGTGGTATGTTGGGAAAGCACAGAAAAAATCTGAGAGAGAGGTTGAATTAAAAGGGCGGTTTGAGCAGACTTTGAAAGAGACCGTGGACAAATTTCAAGGATTGAATCTATATGTTAAGAACCTAGACGATAGCATAACTGATGACAAGCTGAAGGAATTATTCTCAGAATTTGGTACCATTACTTCATGCAAGGTTTGTAGTTCTTACCCTTCGTATAATTTTCAGAAGTGAAATGAATCTCCTCTTCACTGTAACATATCTCTGACTCTCCCTGAGTTCTAATAGGTTATGCGTGATCCTAATGGTGTTAGCAGAGGATCAGGTTTTGTTGCCTTCTCAACTGCTGAAGAAGCATCTAGAGCTGTAAGATGATACTCCTCGTATGATTTGTGTCTATATACAAACACAGATACATACTGTGGCTGGTTTTTTCTTGTTTTGCTTTTGGTCTTGATTTTAATTTCTTTTTTTTCCCCCTGTAGCTTACTGAGATGAATGGTAAAATGGTAGTTAGCAAGCCATTGTATGTTGCACTTGCACAGAGGAAGGAAGAACGAAGAGCAAGATTGCAGGTAATTGTCTTGAGCGTAGATATTGTACTGGTGTAAAAGGATCTATGGAGCTGGAAAAATGGAAGTAATGATGTTAATACTGTTGTTGCTTGCCCAGTATTGTTTTGGTTCATGTAATTTTTCTCCTCCCACAACTTCTCCTGCATATTTCTTTCTTGCTTAGCTGCTGTTTATCTCTTTCTGTAGGCACAGTATTCACAAATACGTCCTGCCATGGCACCTCCTATAGGCCCTCGTATGCCTATATATCCCCCTGGTACTCCAGGTATTGGACATCAACTTTTCTATGGCCAAGGCCCTCCTGCTATTGTCCCTCCCCAGGTGAGTGTTTGTTAACTTTGGGACATTTCTTCTGACCGATCCCTGAAAAGGCCACATGTTTATTAGTTAATTGTTTTGTCTCCAAGTATTTTTGTTTTAGCTACATACTTACCAATTAGATGGGTTATTTTGCTTTTCATGAGTGAAATTGTTTTGAGCTTATGTTTTTATGCACTTTAGCTATCAATCGCTTGCAGTAAGCAGGAAGATAATTTTGCTGAATTAAGTTCAATTATCATGTGGTTCTTTTATCATTCATATTTGATCTGGAGGCTATACTTTTTCACCTTCCAGGAACTTTTAGATTATAATTCCTTTTATTTCATTAATGATAATATTATTCATTTAAGCTATATGATATGCATGTTAGGTTTACCTTTTTGTTTTCTAACTATTTTAGTTCCCTTATTTATGGGCAATTGGTATGGCAATTGTTTTTTTACTGTCTTAGATTATCCCTGAAGGATTGAATTCAAAATTGCAATGATCATTGACCGCGTATTATAAATATGACAGCCTGGATTTGGGTATCAGCAACAACTGGTTCCTGGAATGAGGCCAAATTTTTTTGTCCCAATGGTCCAACCAGGTCAGCAGGCTCAGCGCCCCAGTGGCAGGAGATCTGGAGCAGGGGCTGTGCAGCCTCAGCAACCACTTCCCATGATGCAGCCACAGGTAGTTGTTTGTTATATATTTACTCCCAAAATATTTGTTTGTTTGATATATTTGTTATAACAATTTCATTAGTTTACATAAATGTACATGAAAATGTCAAATTTGAATCTACTTTTGCCTTGTGATTACAGATGCTTCCAAGGGGGCGTGTCTATCGTTACCCTCCTGGTCGCAGCATGCCTGATGTTCCCATGGCTGGTCTTCCTGGTGGCATGCTTCCTGTTCCTTATGATATGGGGGGAATGCCATTTAGAGATGGTGCATTTTCACAGCCTGTGCAGACTGGTGCTTTGGCCACTGCTCTTGCTAATGCAATGCCTGAGCAACAGAGGACTGTAAGCCAATAGAATACCAATGTTGCATTTAAATACAGTTCATTTTTATGTCTGGTATTATATCAAAAGACTATAGATAGCTATTATGTTGCTGTTAATTTAGTTTGATAAAATTCTTAATGTGTTCAACTGAAATCTGTGTACCCAAGGCTATATATCAATGTTTGAATAATGTTAGAATTAATGTTTGAATCCTTTGTGCCCTTGTAGTTGCTCGGTGAAAATTTATATCCACTTGTAGACCAGTTGGAGCATGAAAATGCTGCTAAAGTTACTGGCATGCTTCTAGAGATGGACCAGACTGAGGTTTTGCATTTGCTGGAGTCTCCAGAATCCCTGAAAGCCAAAGTTGCTGAAGCAATGGAAGTGCTTAGAACTGTTCAGCAGCAGGTTAACAGTCCAACTGATCGGATGGCAACACTTTCCCTGAATGACAGCCTCGTTTCTTAAGCTTGGCTATGGCCTTGGCTATTGTTTTTAGAAAACTTTCTGAAACTTAATTTTGAGAGTATTTTTGGCGTGGCTCTGAATTTTTGCCTGTTCAATGTTACATTCTAGTTAATTTTTGGTGTTATTATTTATTATCACCTTTATATTAAGGCTTCACTCATCTGAGTTGTTTTTTAAATGTTCATGCAAAGCGATGATTGGCATTGGTCTTTCTGTAGCTCATAGGTTCTATTCTTATTACTACCCTGTCCATGATGCTTGAGCCGTCATGGATGTAGATGAAGGATAGTGATGACAATGGTGGCATTTGGCGATGGAGCTTTGGTGAATGATGAGTTAGGCAGGATATTAGTGTGATAGGAAAAAGTTCACTTTATTAGGTGATAAGATAAGATTCATTTGATTTTTAATCTAGTGGGTTAAGCTTTAAAATCAAAGCTGGTCACCTTTAATATTTTGCTACTGGTAAAGCTATCTGTAGTATTATTTTGTCTTTCTTTTTTTTAAATGGTTATAATTATTCTTGTTCAAATTGAGAATTTATTTTTAATTTTGATGTATGAATCTATCTACATAGAGCAGAGTAGGCCACTACTTCCTATTCTTACTCAATTTAAATTCACTCTTAAATTTTATAATTTTAATATTATGAGATAGGGATTTATTGATTTTTATTTCACATAATTTTTGAAATAGCAATTTGAATATTTTTTACTTATTTAATAGTTATTTAATTGATTATATTTTATAAATTAAAATATTTAATAAAATAATTTCATAAATTTAACTATTTAATACTTATTATAAGTTGAGATATTTGATGGATGAAAAAATTAAAAGTGTTAGTTCAAGATAAAATTATATATTCAGCAAATGAACAGTTAAAATTATATAACTAAAGATTAAATAATTTATTTTTTTATTAATGGAATTCTTCATTCAGAAGTTAATATTATTCCTTTTTTTCGAGAAAATATACATTTATTTATTTTTTATTTTTTTTATGCTGGCGTATTAAATAATGATTTTTAAAACATTAGGAGCCGATTGCTAAATTGAAAGGGAAAATAATTAGTTTACCGTCACCAAAGTTAACTTAGGGTTTGGTGGTTGTCACTGCTCAACCGCCTTCTATTATATAAGCTAAGTTTCTGTGACAGACCCTTTGCGGTGCCGCCCGTGCTGCCCACCCTCTTGGATTCTACAGACACGCTAAAAACCACCACTGTTCGTGTCAGTACGGCCTCTTTTTCCGGCCAAGTTATCACTTATCAAAAACACAGAAAAAAGTAAAAAAAATTAAAACACAAAAAACCCCAAACCGTAACTTTTCTTACATTTTATTCGCCTCTGTTTCCGATTCCAGCAATATTCGTTAAGGGTTTTTAGTGTTTTGTTCTGGGTTTTGTTTCTATTTTTGTGAAATTGGGAGAATGTCTCAGGTTCAGTCACAGCCACAAGGACCTGTTTCTGCTCCAGTTGGAATGGCAAGCAATGGAGGAAACCAATTCGTCTCAACATCGTTATATGTTGGTGATCTTGAACAAAATGTAACCGAAACTCAGCTCTATGATTTGTTTAATCAGCTGGGTCAGATCGTTTCAATTCGGGTCTGCAGGGACTTGACCTCTAGAAGGTCACTTGGATATGGCTATGTCAATTATAACAACGTACATGATGGTTAGTCCTCTTAACATTTCTTGTAATTCTCTGTTCAAGTTTTGATCTTTTGGTGTATCATTTATGAGATTTCTAAATTGGTATGTGTTGGTTTAGGTGTGCAATTGGCCAATTCCTAATTTTAGCTTTTCTGAGTGTAATTTACATGGGCAATAATAAAAACTAAATGAAACAAATAATGCGCTTTTTATGCACGTTTAATATCTTACAAAGAAGAGAATTTACAGTTCAATGTGGTTGCACGACTGAAGCCGTATCCTGTTATTGTGGATCAACTCTGGAATTGAACTTGAATTTGTTTTAAATTTATAAGGCTAATATTGTGGTTAATGTAACTCTAGAGGTAGATTTTGGACTAGTGGGTTATGCAATTGGTGTAACCTAATTTCCGATCAATTCATTTGTTACCAGCTGGATGATTTGTAATCTCTTATAAATACCATTTGGACTCTCGGCAGACCATGCACGCAGAAGTCAATACTAAACATAAAGCTAATTACATATAAAATGACTATTAGACATAGACATATGTAATTTACATACACAATGAGTTGAGCTAAACTCCTTACTAAATTTGTTTTTATATTTAAGAGCTGAGGTTGTAACATGTAAAATACAGGGGAGTTTTGGATCGAAGTATAATTAGTCATACCCACTGTGACATTCTATTTGGCTGTTACCCAAAATTTCTAGATAAACATCCAAAAGTGCATAAAATGAGCAAGAGTAGTCATAGGGTTCTAGTAGGTAGTTAAGCATAGATTTGTTGTGGACGACAATCTGTGGACAATCTAAATGAAGATGAAAACGAAGAGCAAAGCAACCTCATAACTATCTTTAACTTGTTTGGATCATTTTGAATAAAATCTGGCAAGGTTGAGAATTTTAAAAGAAAATTGCATGTCATGCATGCCAGTACTCTAATAGCTTTCTTATCTGAGAAGTTAAAGTTATATGTGATTGAAAAGAGATAAATATTGATTGGTCTTAAATGATTAAATATAAACAAAGAAAAGAATTGAAAATATTCTATTTTGATTGATTAATCTCAAAAGAATATGGTTGCAATTTTTCAATGGGATTCCAATTAAAATTGTTCACATAGGTAAGCTATTTCTACTTTTGGTGCTAGTTTCATAAAATTATACTTGGAGAGGAAAAATGACAAAGAAAGAGAAGGAAGCTAGCAAGATAATTAATGGATAGAGAAATTCTAAAGGATAATCAAAGTGATTTCCGTTAAAATTTTCATTTAAAAAAAATAACTGAAATGCTTTGGTGGAATTTGCATCAGCTTTCCAATTAAACCTTACGGATGATAATTTGCATTAATGCTAAATTCGAGGATGAAGGATGAAACTAACAATCAACATTATTAGAGAAGGATTTCACACTGAAATAAAATAATTTTGCGTTTAGATTGATATTTAGAATTTCAAATATTAAAGTTTAAAGGGATGAAGGTTCAAACTCAAGACCCTTCAACCATATATATGATTTCAATACCCACAAAGTTAAAGTTCTTTAGTTGTATATTTAAATTATATTTTAAATGATAAATTGAAATTATTTGAAATTCATTAGTAATTTTCTTTTCTGTAGATATAAATTATACCAATATCCTATTTGGTTAGTTCACATCCATATGTTTATATATTTTTAATGTGCTGCTTTTTTTCCCCTTTTTTTGAACTCTCATGCTATCCATATAATTGACTGAAGCAATTGGTTCTGATGGCAGCGGCACAGGCATTAGAAGTACTGAATTTCACTCCTGTCAATGGCAAGCCAATTAGGATAATGTATTCATATCGTGATCCTACTATTCGCAAAAGTGGTGCAGGAAATATATATATCAAGGTATTTACCTAAAGATACTCGGCGTGTAAGATTCTTTTGTTCTTTCTGCCTCAGCTGATGCTGATATCCATTGTTTTTGGGTGTCATTGTAGAATTTGGACAAGGCAATTGACAACAAAGCTCTACATGACACATTTTCTGCATTTGGAAATATTTTATCTTGCAAAGTGGCAACTGACTCTGCGGGTCAGTCTTTAGGATATGGGTTTGTACAATTTGATAATGAGGAGTCTGCTAAAAACGCAATTGATAAGTTGAATGGTATGTTACTGAATGACAAACAAGTTTATGTTGGACCTTTCCTCCGCAGACAAGAAAGAGAGTCAGGCACAGATAAGACAAAATTCAATAATGTTTATGTAAAGAATCTTTCAGAGACTACAACTGAGGAGGATTTGAAGAAAATTTTTGGTGAATATGGGGCTATTACTAGTGCTGTAGTGATGAGAGATGGGGATGGCAAGTCCAGATGCTTTGGATTTGTCAACTTTGAGAATCCAGATGATGCAGCTCGATCAGTCGAGGCTCTCAATGGGAAGACATTTGATGAAAAGGAGTGGTATGTTGGAAAAGCACAGAAAAAATCTGAGAGAGAAGTTGAATTAAAAGGGCAGTTTGAGCAGACTTTGAAAGAGACGGTGGACAAATTTGAAGGATTGAATCTATATGTTAAGAACCTAGACGATAGCATCACGGATGACAAGCTGAAGGAATTATTCTCAGAATTTGGTACAATTACTTCATGCAAGGTATGTAGCATTTATCCTTCATATGGTTTAGGGAAAGTGGCGTGAATCTCCTCTTAACTGTAGATTATCTTTTTCTCTCTCTGAGTTCTAATAGGTTATGCGTGATCCTAATGGTGTCAGTAAAGGATCAGGCTTTGTTGCCTACTCAACTGCTGAAGAAGCATCTAAAGCTGTAAGATGATACTCGATTGATTTGTGTCTATATACAAACACAGACACATATGCGTGGATGGTTTCTTCTTGTTTCTCCCTTGGTCTGTATTTTATTTTTTATTTTTTTTCCCCTGTAGCTTACTGAGATGAATGGTAAAATGATAGTTAGCAAGCCATTGTATGTTGCACTTGCGCAGAGGAAAGAAGAACGGAGAGCTCGATTGCAGGTAATTGTTTTGAGCATAAGTACTGGACTGTGGTACACGGATCTGTGGAGCTGCAAAATTAAAGTAATAGAGTTCATGATTCTTTGGAGAGTGTTGCTTGCAGCTTGCTCTGCAGTATTTTGGTTCACGTAGTTTTTTTCCTCCAACAACTTCCCTTGCATATTCTTTCTTGCTTAGATGTTGTTTCATCTCTTTGTGCAGGCACAATTTTCACAAATGCGTCCTGCTATGGCACCTGCAGTTGGCCCCCGTATGCCAATGTATCCCCATGGCACTCCAGGTATTGGACAGCAACTATTCTATGGTCAAGGCCCTCCTGCTATTGTCCCTCCCCAGGTGAGAGTTATTTGACTTTTGGAACTGCCCTCCATCCCAGAAATAGCAGTGTGCTTATAATATAAGTTAATTGTTTGTCACCAAGTCTTTTTGTTTCAGATTTATAATTAACAATTTGTTGACTCATTTTTTCTTGTTATGATTGAAATTTTTTTGAGCCCTTTTAGCTATCAAATATAATTCGAGAAAACATCAATGAAATTTAAGATGTATATTTTGAGTAATCAATAGCTTTTGCTCCTTCCAGTGGTAGGTGGTTTTTTTAACGATTCAAGTTTGAACTGGATGCCATTTTTTTCCCCTTCCAGAATCTTTTAGATGATAGTTCCTTTTTTTCAATTAATTATAATATTATTCATTTCAGTTATTTGATAAGCATGTTAGATTTATCTTTTTGTTCTCTAAATACTTTAGTGCCCTTCTTTCTAGGCAAGTGAGTGGTATGGCAATTTTTTTTTTTTTGGTCTTCTCATTTTATCCTTGATGGGTTAAGTTCACAAGATTGCAATGATCATTGACTGCTTATTATAAATGTGACAGCCTGGATTTGGGTATCAGCAACAACTGGTTCCTGGAATGCGGCCAAATTTTTTTGTCCCAATGGTCCAACCAGGTCAGCAGGCTCAGCGCCCCAGTGGCCGGAGATCTGGAGCAGGGCCTGTGCAGCCTCAGCAACCACTTCCCATGATGCAGCCACAGGTAGTTGTTAGTTATATATTTACTCCCAAAATATTTGTTTGTTTGATATATTTGTTATAACAATTTCATTAGTTTACGTAAATATACATGAAAATGTCAAATTTGAATCTACCTTTGCCTTGTGATTACAGATGCTTCCAAGGGGGCGTGTCTATCGTTACCCTCCTGGTCGCAGCATGCCTGATGTTCCCATGGCTGGTCTTCCTGGTGGCATGCTTCCTGTTCCTTATGATATGGGGGGAATGCCATTTAGAGATGGTGCGTTTTCACAGCCTATGCAGACTGGTGCTTTGGCAACTGCCCTTGCTAATGCAACGCCTGAGCAACAGAGGACGGTAAGCCAATAGAATATTAGTTTTGCATTTAATTACAGTTCATTTTTATGTCTGGTATTATATCAAAATACTGTAGATAGCTTTTATGCTATTGTTTATTTACTTTGATAAAATTCTCAATGTGTTCAACTCAAATCTATGTAGCCAAGGCTGTATATCAATGTTTGGATAATGTTAGAATTAATGTTACAATCCTTTGTGCCCCTGTAGTTGCTCGGTGAAAATTTATATCCACTTGTAGACCAGTTGGAGCATGAAAATGCTGCTAAGGTTACTGGCATGCTTCTAGAGATGGACCAGACTGAGGTTTTGCATTTGCTGGAGTCTCCAGAATCCCTGGAAGCCAAAGTTGCTGAAGCAATGGAAGTTCTTAGAACCGTTCAGCAGCAGGCTAATAGTCCAACCAATCGAATGGCAACACTTTCCCTGAATGAGAACCTAGTTTCTTAAGCTTGGCTATGGCTATTATTTTTAGAGAACTTTCTGAAACTTGTTTTTGAGAGTATTTTCGGTGTGGCAACAAAGTTTTGCCTGTTATATTTTAGTTAATATTTAATGTTACTATATTAAGGCTTCAGTTATCTGAGTTGTGTTTTTACATGTTCATGCAAAGCAATTATCTGCATTTGTTTTTCTGTAGCTTATAGCTTATTGCTTATTGGTATTTTATCAGTTGATTATCAAACATGAGTGGTGAAAATAATGACTCAGTGCATGATGTGGTCTATTACTGAGCTGGTTATCCATTGAAGGACTCAGTAGAGGACTAACACAAACAACGCTGTTCTGTTTGTGGGCTTTCATCGTAAATTCTGTTCTATTGGGTGAGCTAAGCCCGTAGATATCCACAGGTTTTATTGATATTTAAAACCATGATATATTATATAAATAACGTAATGTGGAGACCTTGTCGTAGTGTTGCCAGACAAGTAGAGTAGTAGGTGCTTGAAAGATGAAAGGAGTTGCACTTCGTCAACAGAACATAATTTCAATAACTAAAATTTGGGATTGGTATCAATTAGGTAAATGGGTGTGTGGTCTTATGACTAAAACAACAATTGGATGCTGTCTCCAAGGGAACATGTAATGTACTAACACGAACATAACAGTTGATTGTGTCGTTTCATCTTAGTTCAACCAACCGTTCCTTGCTTTAATGGTATCTTTTCATTATCTTGGAAAACAGTATGCAAAGTTTTATTCTTTTTTCCCTCCAATTAAATCATCCCATACAAAGTGGAAGATTTTTCTGGTAAATGATTCATCATATAAGGCACAGGCACAGGCACAGGCAGGACCCCTTCAAATCCATGGTTCACATTGGCAACTAGAAAGCAAATTGATGATGTCTATCAAAAAGCTTTTTCCTTACTCAAAATTGGATATGCTTTGCTTTTCCTTTTCTTTCTGGGTATTTTATTGTACTATGAATAATTAAACCTTTGTCACTCTTAGCATGACCTTATTATAAACCAATATGTCATTATTGGTTTTGCAATTATATGTAGAACTTAGTATGGCTTATGAGTCATCTTCCTTATTTTTCCTTGTCCTAAGCCTCATAATTGAGCTCAACAGTACTACACTACACATGTAACTTCAATTTGTCTTTTTTTTTTTTTTTTTTTTTTTTTTTTTTTTCAAATTGTAAGTTGTGTGATGGGGTGATTCTCGTTTTATAAATTTGACCATGTTAGTGTAACGGTAGATGTAAGAATCAAATTCAGAATTCATTTGATGGTTTGTCGTTATTAAAGTATGAGAGAGAATAAATTATTTAAAATTCAAAACAACTTATATTAAATTATTCTAAAACGATTTATATTTATAGATAGAAGAAGTAATCATTTTGCTTGATGATAAGAGAGAAAAAAAAAATTTAAATTCTAAAATAAAGGTGCAGAATAACAAATAACAAAGTGCGGATGCAGTCCTTCACAACGAAAAAATAAGATTAAAATTTGAATATTAGTAAAAACTTTACTGAAATTTTTTGATAAAATATCAAATTAACCATTTAATATGGATAATAGAGAAACTTAGATTATATAGAATCAAACAAACATTCTAAGCAAAGAGTTGTAATAATATACTATATAGTAATCAAATATATACTCATGTTTCAAACATATTCTAGAGTGATTCAATGTTCCTAGCAAATAAATAATTCCTTTCTTGGTACTAATTGATGACAAGATTTAACTCATCCTCCTCTCCAAGAAACTCATTCCCCATTTCAATTTTCGAAAGGAAATAGAGGGTAAAGTGGGTTAATGTCTTCATATGATAGGGTTATAATTAGGCATTTGCATGTCCCCAGATAACAAAAATGGTTTAGCTGCTTTGACAAATGAAATTATTTTTAATGTAAGATAAGGAAGAACAAGAAATGGACCCATTTCCCATCATGTGATTCTTGTTGAGGCATGCACCTTATTTCCTAGTATAGATCAAGCATGAGCAAGAGCAAGGTTCAATCATCAACTATAAGTTTTTACCCACATAAAAATGTTTAGTTGGTGCCAATCAAATGTGATCTAGTTGGTCTCTTCACATAAAATGTTTTGAGTTCAAGTCCTTTTGATCATGAGTATTTTTATCAATTTGGTGAGTTTAGAGATGACTACCCCTCTTGTTATTTTGGCCTATCGAACCTTTCAAATTAAAAAAAATAATAATAATCTTTAGTTGCCCATGTGGGCAAGGTTCTATTAGCTCCACAAGCTATTTTGTATTTGCTTTTCCACCACAAAGACAAAGCTTTTAATTGGTTTGATGCCAGCAATCCCTTTTCTTTCCTTGTTTCTCCTACCTCACTTTTTATAAGTTGACAAAACAAGAATTGCTTTTGCATACACTAAACTTCTAGCTTACATTTCTGGCTTTTCCTAATTCAGAAGGCTTTTCTTTGTTGCCTTCATGTCTTGTATCGTGATCATTACTTAACTTGTTGTCTTGGAAACCCTACCTTCTTTTTTTTTTTCAAATATTGAAGAAAAGGTTTAAATTTAAATTTATTATTTAATAAAATTATTTATCACTAAATTAAGTATCAAGTGCAACCGATTTGATTAGTTGAAATACTATCCTATATCACTACTAGAACTTAGTTGTGCATTTAATGTTTTTTGGAATAAGTCGAAGGGCTCGAAAATTTGAGAGGTGGGTAATTATTGTTGTTATTATTATTATTATTTTGAATATTATAGAAGAGATCTAAATTTGAATCTATTGTTTTATAGTTATCATTAGGATTTTACCTAGCATAGTATGTAGAGGTGGGATGTTGATTTCAAAGCTTGGGTCATAATTTGATTTTTTTGGGTCTTTGGGACCACCATTTACTTCATCTATCCACTAAATTCATTTCTCTAGATTTTTTTTGTTTTTTTTTTTCAATTTTTTCTACTTTTCTAATTTTTTTAAATGGAAATAGAAACATATTGACATTGTTGATTTAAATCAAAAAAAAAAAAAAAAAACATCATTTAGGAAGAATGGATGCAATCATCCCATTCAACCATATTAGACACATAAATGAGCAATCTCTTACTTTATTTTTGGAATATGATAAAAAATGAGAAGCGATTATTTATATTTTTTAAATCAAATCATTGGTTGTAAGGGTAATTTTGTCAAACCGAACCTCAATACGACGTTTAGCTGATGAGTATCTGGACCGGGCCAACAAAGGAAAGCCCAACTGTTTTGCTCGTTAGGCCTAACTGCGCATAAGCCTTTACTTTCTGCATAGTTTGAATCCCATCCCATGCTTGCAGGAATGAATCCACCTCATTAATCTTAGTCTCACATTACCAAAATTTTTAGCAGATTCCTTTTACTAACTAATCTAATACTTCCACTTTATTTTTAATTTATTGGAAAATCCAATGGCCCAAAATAAGACTGCAGACTATATAATTGAAGCAGTTCTTTTAGCTTGTTAAATTGATGAAAACTCTAGTGCTCGAAATGAATCGAAATCGAAACATTTCACTCTTCGCACGAGTAAATAGACCAATTATATCATATTTAATTGGCAATTCTTCCACCTTATTTAAAAACTGAGAAAGTATAAATTCTTATCCATGGGCTAAATGCTAATCATAAGAATCAAATCTCAATCAATTAGCTGAAGAGATGCCCACTTAACAATTGAGCTAATCTAATTGTTGGATTTGAAGTTTTATATTTTTAAATTTGTGAAATTTGTTACACTTCCAACCAGCTTCTATTTGAAAATGAGTTCTAAATTTTAAGGAACTACTAAAGTTATATATTTAAAATGAATTTTATAATTGATCTTAGCAAGGATATTTATTTACAAATATATTTTTTTGAATAAAATGTTAAGCCATGGTTACTTCCTCTTTAATTTCAGCATTATTTAAAAAAAACAACAATAAACATAATTGCGTTGTTAAATTTTATTTAAATTAATACTGAAATTTCTTTTTATTCGAGAAATAATTATGAGATCTTTAATTGATACTTTATCTGACTAATATTTTTTTTCATTTAAAAGTTAAGTTCTTTCTGTCTAAAAAGTGAATACATCTTCTTTAAAAAATGTGTCTTACTAATACTAAATAGCTCATTCTCGAGTAAAATATTTCTCTAAAATAATTTACAGTAAAATAATTTATTAAAAAATATTCGAATATATTTTGGGTCGATTTATATTTTATCTAATCAATAATTAATGAAAAGTAGTATTCACGCGCGCAGGAGTGCGGGGAGAAGGTTTTGATGAATCAATCGAATCGTATGAAATATATTATTTATTATTATTTTCTGTTATTATTTTAATATAAATATGTGAAAACTGAAACGCAGCTTCTCCTCCACATGAAAATACTAAATAAGTAAAAAAGCAATGGTTGTTTATCAACCGGACCAACCGGCCGAAGCAATCATGAATCGGACCACCCATTCCCCCTCCTCTTTCTGTAGAATTGATTGATGGGATCTTGAGAAGATCTTGAAACAACTTGTCATTTCCTTCCCACAAATACACTGTTATTCTCTTAGTCTCATGGGATCCCTTATTTCATATATATTTATTTGAAAAATTATTATTTTACTAATGTTAATACTGAGGCTGTATTATATTTCCCATTTATGGCAAGTACACGTGATATGGTCTACATTTACTATTTTGTTTCAAATACAGATAGTCTATCAGTATAAATTTTTGAATACTCGCTGTATTAAAGGGATTTAAACGAGTACTTAATGAATTTTTAAATAAATTTAGAATGAAATATGTAATAAAATTATAAACAGATATGAATAGTTTAAAATTTATCAATACTTGCCCTATTCTCATTTTTAGTTAAAGCTATTATTAAAATTTTAAAAAATTAACTAGTAGGATTTTAATTTTAAAATCAATATTTATGATGAAAATTATTTAAAATTTTATTTAATTTCATTATTAATTTATATTCAACTTAATTACAATAGTAGTTAAATGAATTAAAGGGTTATTAGTTTTCAATTAATATTTTACACTGCTTAATTTGTTGTGAATACGTTTAAAACTATTTAAAATGACCGGCATAATTTTCTTTTGATAAAATTTAAATTTGAATAAATGGCAAGTGCTTGAAAAATGATATATATACACCTTAGGATTATTTATCTAGAAACCAATTGTATAAATATTAATTAAAACAAATTAATTAAAAGTGAAATATATATATATATATATATATATATATATATATATATATATATATATATATATATATATATATATATATATTTCACTTATTTTAATTAAATTTGTACATAGGGCGAAAATTTGGTTAGTAAAATGCATTTTTAAGCAAGCAACAAAATATTACACTACATTATCAACGAGGTATACTCTTGTAGTCTGGTTGAACAGTGAGAGGTCTTGAGTTTGAGTCTTTTCAACCACAATAATTTTAACTAATATGATGAGTTAAGAGGAGCGCTATCCACGTTGTATCATGTTATTTCAGTCCGTTATAAAAGAAAAAAAAAACTGTACACTACATTCAAGCATGAAAATAAAATTAAACATTGAGTTAATGTTTTTTACCGTTCTTATTTAATATATATATATATATATATGTATCTATAATATCAGAAAATCCAAACTGATATATGTGACGCTTTCTTAATTAGAACATGATAGAAGCATAAAAGAAAAAAGGAGAGAGGGAGAGTAATTAAACAAAGAAAATAAAGAATTAGGTTGGAAATAAGTTAAGAATAATTAAAGAAGTGGGCCAAAGAGTGGGCCTGGGCTTCCATAATTGAATATAGAAATAGACACTACATGAAAGCGAGTGTGGCCCACTTATAAGGTACTGTTTCCAGTTGAGGAAAACCAATTCTCGTCCCACTTCCATTATTGGAAGGTTTGTATTTAACATTTGCAAAAATAACACTCATAATTTATTAATTTAATATTTTTATTTTTCTATTGGGTCTTGTTGGAATTTTCTTTTCTTTTCTTTTCTTTTTTTGGTCTTGGCCTAACATTACTTTCCCTTTTAATAAAAAAATGAAGTTTTCTTCTGTTGAGGGTCCCATTTTTTAATTCTTTATTTTCTTTATTATTATTGAGTTTTTTATAAGAATAATACTTTTAATCTAATTTAAATTCTTAATACACATTTTAGTAGCAAAATATTCATTTAGTCGATATAATTAAGCTGTGAAAGCTTTAAAATAGTTAAAAGACAAGAGATTCCTGTCATTTCATCTCACCTCTCGAGCGAGAGTATAAAAATATTTATTAATTGATAAGAAAAAAAATATATAAATGGTGATAGGAATGATAATAAAATGGAATTGATATTAACTGTTTTGATATTAAAATTTGATTGTGGTTATTGTGGATTTACTTTTATTAGAAAAAGAAATAAATTTAGGAAGGAATAAAATATTTTAAAAAATATGATAGTTAAAATTAAAATGTAATTATCAAGTAGTATAATTTAATGTAAGACTTTGACAACTGAAAGGATTAATAATTGCTAATATGGAAATTGAAAGAGTTATCAATACTTAAACTTTCCTAATTTGATTTTAGATTTTCTTTTTGGCTTTTATTATTTTATTTCAACCGTTTATTGAGGGTGATGTCAAGCACTATGATATCTCTTAATCTACGAATCTATCTATCAATCTACCCTATGAGTTGGCTTCAGCATTTATCTAAGTCAGATCTCAGACCCAACCTCTCACTCACTTGTGTGCATTGCACGCTCCTGTACTATATTTATAAAAAGGTAAAACGGTATTTTTCGCCAAACTCCGTTTTGAGATGAGATACACCAATAAAATTAATAGATTCAAAAATATAAAGGTTCTACTGTTGAAAAATAAATAATAATAATAATTTAACATAAAATCATTTAATTTTATTAGAATATTAATGTAAGAGTATAATAAAAAATAAAGTCATTTTGACTCCCATATTAATATTCAAAAATCATTTAATTTTTTATTTGACTCCCATTTTGAATTTTTTTTTTGGCCGTCCTGCGTTTAATTGTCTTGATTATTAGATAAATAATTATAGTTTGCTTGATTAATAGTAATAATAATTTAATATAAATCATTTAATTTTAGTAGAATATTAATAAAAAATAAATTCTAAAATTATAGTTTAATTATATTAATTAATTTGTGTTTAAGTCAAATCAAGATAAAAATTATGGGATCATAAGTATGACTTTTATTTTGTTGTTAATTAAACTTTAATGCGTAGTCCAATAGGACTCTAATCTATGACTGGTATCTTTACTTGCTTTTGATATTATTTTGTGTTTACAAATTTAAAAAATCTCTATAAACGTAAATCATTTTCTGATTCGTCATAACAATTTATGTCATATGAACAAACTGTATTTCAAAATATATTATGATCTTTAAAGATAAATTGATAAATCTACCGTGGAAAACTAAGTCCTCCTCAGAAAATTATTTTTCAATTTAATCACATTTCAAAACTATTTACCAAACTAATATTTGTCCTGATATGAAAAGAGAGTATTGCACTAAAACCACTAATTGAATTTGTGATTTAGGTGCAATAAAAAAAGTAACTATTACTGACAAGCAGTCTGTAAAAAATAGTTATATGAATGATAATAATTTTTATTTTGTATTGAGACCACCAATTTAATTCGTGGTTTCAATACAAAATGAAAATTTTAAGTTATCAATTTACCTTTTCACTAAAATACATAATTCGTTTGGTGGTTTTAGTGCAACTATGAGATGTAACCATTAATCAACAAAAAGTACATGGAAAATTAATACATGGGAAAATATTGTCAGATTAACTGCTGGTTTTAATAGAAAAATATTTATTCATTCAAAATATTTTTTCGGTTTTGGTTCACAACTATTTCAAGTTAAGTAATAACAACATAAATTTTTTCACACAGTTAAAAATTACCGAGAGTAATAAAGTGTTTCAAGTTAAACTTTTATGATGTTAAAAATGTCTTAATAACTAAAAAATGGAAATTTAATCATATTATTGTGTGTTTTAGTAAAAAGACAAATTCACAACTTAAAATTTTCATTTTGTATTGAAACCACCAATTGAATTGATAGTCTCAATACAAAATAAAAATTATTCTTTATTCATATAACTAATTTTTGCTGACTACTTGTCAGTACGAGTTACTTTTTCTATTGCACTGACACTACCAACTCAATTGGTGATTTTAGTGCAACATTCTATTTCTACATCAGGACAAATATTAGATTGCTAAGTAGTTTTGAAATGGTGTTAGATCGAAAAATAATTTTATGTATGGCATTATTTTTGTCCAAAGCTCAAAAATTAATATCGAGGTTATGAGAACCAAAAAAGTCAAAATTGAAACTTATCAATATCAATATTTAGAAAATGATGTACATTGATGAATCAAAAATAAGTAAAATAAAAAAAAATAAAATACTTAGCCTCGAGGAAGATTTGAAATCTCAGCTCAATAAACTATAAAGTGAAAGATAAAAAGAAAAGGTAAGTGGAAGAAGACCAAAAGAGAAGAAGCAAAACCTTAAGTATCGTCTGAAAGGAAACTCTCATAGACTCAAGAGACAGAATTATTGAATTATAATCGTTAAATCCGTTTCTTAATTATTACACAATATTAATAGTGTCTAATATATATTTGTCGGTCGCAAATCAGTGTTTTTTTAGCGTATATTATTAATGTAAATTAATGGTATTAAGGAGTCGAATTCTTTTTTCTTTTTTTTTAATAAAATAGAGAATAACAAAAGCTAACTATAATATAATCTTGAGACAGTAAAGAAAGAAGGTAAACAGGAGGATCTTCATAAATATGAGCACTGATCGAACCAAGAGCTTGAATAGAATCAAATTCTTAATTATTCAAGGAAACTGAAAAAAAAAAAGTGTAAATCACCTGTTATTCTTCTAAGAATTTATAACATTTGACTAAAATAATATTATTGTATCTTTTAATGTTTAGTAAAGGAAATTCTCATTAATGGGGTTTGAATGCTTTTAGGTACTTAACTTTAAACAATCTCACATCAATTAGCAATTATATGCTAAATTCAAATTTGTCTTATCAATTCAATAAGAGTGCGCAAATTGTTGGTTTGATTTCAAAATGAATGAATTCAAATCAGAAATTTAAAATCAAAATTGACTCAAATTGAAGTAAAGGTCAAATTTGAACCAAATTAATTTAATTCAATTGGTTGCGAAAGCATTTTTTTTAGCCAATTTGGTTTTAAGTCTAACTTTTGAGCTTTTCGAAATTGAATTGAATTAAGAAAAACTTGGATTTATTCAATTAAATTAAAAATCAAAATTCTTTTATTAAAAAATCTACCGAACCTAATAGATTTAATCGGTAAAAATATGCTCAATCCTACACTTAAGTCACTCCTTATAAAAATTAATTGAAGTCCTTAAACACATTATCTTGAATCCAAAACCTTTCCCTATTATCAACATAAAAAAAAAAAAAAAAGGTCTTTTGCCACATCCAATGTAGGAAAAAAAAAAAAAAAAAGGCAAAAACGAATTTGTGATTAAAGAATTAAATATTATTATTGCAACATTGTATTTCACACAAGATGGCTTAATTTTGGACTTCGTCAACTCAAGGACATTCTTATATATTATATCTAAATTTTATTCCTACTTGTCTTCTTCTCATTGTTGCACATAGCTAATTAATTACCTTCCTTTTAGAAGAAATGATTAAGCTAATCTAAAATTTTAGTTGTTGTTTCGTTATCATAATTCAATATTTTTCTAAAAAAGTAGATTTTCAAGAGAGTATTTATATGAATAAGAATGCATATTTATTTGATTATAAATAATAATTTTTGGGGAATGTATCATAATTTGTTTATTGAATTTATGAAAAAGTTTATATGTAAATTCTAATAATAAAGTAATTGTGGATATTTTCTTGAAATTTTAGAATTATTCCATACAAATATAAGCACTAATTCAATAATTTTAATAATGATCACAATAATTCAAATTCAAATGGGAAGAAAAACTATAGAAAATTTTCAATTGGAATCTCACAATTCCAAACTCCTAAAAGAAATCTAAATTAAAAAAATTTTAAAGAATATACCCTTGCATTTGAATATTTTAGTTTACTTTTGAAATTTAAGATTTAAATTAGTGAATAACAAATGTTAAAAACATTTGTAACCAATTATTCTGAATCCTCAATTAAAACATATAGTAAATAATAATCTTTCCGTTTCATTTTGTTTGCATGGTTTGACGAAACATGCATATTAAGAATCCAATTAAAAAAAAAATATATTTTGTACTTTTTTACCCTGAACTCATTAAGATATTAATAAAAGTCCTTTATTTAATGGACAATTATAAAAATTATTATTAAAAAATAATTATTTAAATATATAAATTTAAAAATTCTATAAATATTTTGGAACATAAGAAAAAATAATAAATAAATAAAATGAGACGGAAATAATATATTTTATTAAATATAAAAAAAATAAATACAAGGGTGCCAAACTATGGACCCAAATCTAACATAAAAGTAAAGTTAACCATTCTTGTTCAATCATCCTAGATTTGTTGATGGAGCTCAAATAGCAGTAAATTAAATGACAAGTTGGAACCCTTGCATTAATGATAACAACCTATGCCTATAAAGTTTGGGTCAAAAGCATAGAAATCAAGACTTTTTACCGACCTATGTTAAAAATAGGCATCTATACCATATTTGTTCCAATGTGAAAGTAAAATTCATATAAATTATGGGACAAATGCATAAAATTACATGTGTAATTTACGCGATTTGTCTCTTTACACTCTCAAATTTACGAAGAATTTATTATAATTTTATATTTCAATAATAATTATGTATTTTGTTAAATAAAATGTAAAAATACAGAATTATGATTGAATTCTTATAAAATTATTTTATTTAGAAGATAAACGTAATTATTATAAAAATATAAAAGTGTAAGATCATAATTGATTCACCGCAAAATTAAAGGTGCTATGAAGCCGCCCTAACATTAATCTCATAAATTTTAGAGATTAATTTATGCATTAAGGTTATAAACACGAGACTTTCTTTGTAACTTGGAACAAATAGTCTAGAATGGATCCTTAAAAAATAATTAAAGAAAGGGGTACGTGTGGGGCACGCGCTAAAGAATGAGAGTGGTGGGGAGCAGAAAAAAGGGTCATAAATACGAGGTACAGCAGAGGAAGGGCATTGGTCGCTAGGAGAACGAAAGAGGCAAATGTGGCCCTCTTCCCGTACTCTTGGATTGGACTTTTCTGGAAAGATTTTCCTTTTCCTAACATTATTCCCATTTCCTTTTCTGATGCCAATAACACTCTCTTCCTCTCTATCTATCTATCAGAGCTTCTTTTTTTTTTAAATTACAGGAATGCCCCTGCCTCTTTTATCAAAATTCCCATTTTACCCTAACGGTTTGGTGCTTATTTACTACTACAGGTTGTGATGTAGATTATGGTAAAAACCAGGTGAAACAAAAAAGAAGAAAGAAATGGGGAGAAATGGAAGTGTGACTTTGTGAGTTTTGTGACTTGTGACGTGAGTGTGTGAACAACGATAATTAATAGCTAATAAAGGTAATTGAGTAATTAGGCATCCTTTGAGTTTTTGTGCTGTCTATTTCCATTAGTGGGTAATGTAGAGAGAGAAAGCAAAGAGGATGCTTTTCGATTTGGTTAACGTGGGAAAGTTGAGTAAGAAAGAGACGGTTCTTTCTCTCTTTTGTTCTGCTTTGAAACCTCCCAACCCAAGTGCCAATAACCCATCTACATAAATAAATACACAGTTCAGAGTCATACTTGTACACCCAAGATAATTGTAAAGTTGTTTCCTTTTTTTTACTATAAGTTCTTTTTAAGTCAAAATTAATTTAGATTAAACACTTGTATTCATATCCATTTCTTCTTTTAATTAAAAACATCAATCTTCAATTTCCAATTAATTCTAACCAATAAAAAAAGTCAAGTTTTAAATTTACGCAGCCCCGTTTCAAATATTTTTATGCCACGGATAAAGTTGATCTGAAAATGTATTTCATTTTTCAGTCATCTATATGAATCAGAAGCCATAGAAAGCCAAAAACAATACTAAAGAAAAAAGATAAGAAAAGAAAAATGAGAGGCAAGTTGTTAGAAAGAGAAATAGAAGACAAGAGAGAGAAAGAGAGGTATTAAGGTGGGTTAGGATGCTTTCGGCTAAGCTAGCTGAAACTGGCCTCGTCTATGCTGTATTGGGCAGTTAGGGATACAAGATCTTGAAACATCTCCCCTACTACCTTTTTGCAACTCTCTCTCTCTCTGTCTCACAGAGTCGTAGGTTTTTCTTTCTCTCCTTTGAATACTCAAAGTCTAAAAATCTCCTTGTGTCTCTTTATATGTCCATCGTTATATATTTTTATTATTTATTCACTACAACAACTAAAGGAAGAAAATTTCTTTAGCTGCCATGGCCACCACCCTTATTAATTCTACTCTTTCATGTTATTAACACTCTTTTACTCTTTTTCAAGCTTGGGTTTTTCTTCTTCTTCTTTGTTCATTCTTCCTTCAAGGCAAAAATTAAAAGAAAAACAATGTGGGACTTAAATGACTCGCCTGATCAGAGAAGAGATGATGAATCCGAGGGTTGTTCTTCGCAGAAAACCTCTTTAGATGGCGAAGATGATAATAAGGGTAAACGGGTCGGATCTGTTTCTAATTCTAGCTCTTCTGCTGTTGTTATTGAGGATGGATCCGAAGAAGAAGATCATGCTAGTGCTGAGAGAGGAAGAATCAAGAAGCGGACTAGTAAAATATTTGGGTTTTCTGTTCCTCGTGAAGACTACATGGACACTGACGCGCCTGTGACCCGCCAATTTTTTCCGGTTGAGGATCAAGAAATGGGGGCAACGTCTGCTGGCAGCGGTGGAGCTGGGTTTCCCCGCGCTCACTGGGTTGGAGTTAAGTTTTGTCAATCGGAATCATCACTTGCTTCTCCAAAATCTGTTGAGATGTCGCAACCTTTGAAAAAATCCCGTCGAGGTCCCCGGTCAAGAAGCTCTCAGTATCGCGGTGTCACTTATTACCGGAGAACCGGCCGATGGGAGTCTCATATATGGTCAGTGTTTGTTATTCCATATATATATTTGTATCAATATTGTTCTTAAAAATTTTGTTGGTCTATTGAAAGAATTTATTGTTTGTGGCTTGATGCAGGGATTGTGGGAAGCAAGTGTATCTAGGTACGAGACTGGTCTTTTAACATTATAACTACTATATGTTTATTATTATTTCTGGAAAGAAAAAATTAGTTTTCTATGTCATGAATTGTTCAAACATTTCTGATATGGGTGTGATTGGTTTTCTTCTTTTCTTGGATATTCCATTATAGGTGGATTTGACACTGCACATGCAGCTGCTCGGTAACCTCTTGGTCCCTTCTTTTCCTGTAACATTTATTTATTCATTTTGTTTTTCTTTTAGTTGTATTATAGAACTTCTATTTAGATTGAAAAATTCTATTTTTTATTATTGTAGTGCATATGATAGGGCAGCTATAAAGTTTAGAGGAGTGGAGGCAGATATAAATTTTAGCATTGAAGATTATGAAGAAGACTTAAAACAGGTAAAGAGGGCCGGGAAAGAGAGAGAGAGAGAGAGAGAGAGAGAGAGAGAATGTATATGAATTATCTTTTCTTCAACAGTGCTTCCTTATCTTCAACAGTTGTTTCTTTGATATGCTTTTTCTTTCTTTATTTATGATGCTATTGAAAAGAAGAAGAAGAAGAAGAAGAAATATAATAATTATCAAATAAAGAAAGAAAATTTACAATGGGTAGATTCTTGTATTTTAACAGATGAGCAACCTTACTAAAGAAGAGTTTGTGCATGTACTTCGCCGACAAAGCACTGGTTTTCCAAGAGGAAGTTCTAAATATAGAGGTGTTACCTTACACAAGTGTGGAAGATGGGAAGCTCGAATGGGCCAATTTTTAGGCAAAAAGTAATCGTTTTATCCATTCTTTTCTTTAATTAATACGTTCATCTTTGTCTCTGTTAATCGATTCTTTTTTCTTGTACATGTATTTTTTTCTGAACAGGTATGTGTATTTAGGCTTGTTTGATACTGAGATTGAAGCTGCAAGGTATCATCTTTTACGAACAAACCAATGAGAAATTAACTAATTGCTATGTTGTAATTGGTTGAGTGTTAATTGATAAATTTTTTTTTTTCTTGGTACTTCCTATATAGAGCTTATGACAAAGCTGCAATTAAGTGCAATGGGAAAGAGGCAGTGACTAATTTCGATCCAAGCATTTATGAAAATGAACTAAACTCTTCTGGTAAGCATGGAAAATGATTAATTTATATACTACTACCTATGGGCTTATATTCATTAATTAATTCTTTTGCTGTTTAGAATCATCAGGAAATGTTGCTGCAGATCACAATCTTGATCTGAGTTTAGGCAATTCCGCTGGAATGGATCAACATTCTCCATCAATGGATTGGCGAAATCGAGGAATTAGGCCGCCTAAGGTACGTACACTCTTTGAATCAGTCAAATAATTAATAGCTTTATCAAAATTTTTCTTTTTGCTAATCGTATAGGTTCTCTCTTGATGCATAATTACCAGCTTAACTTGCAGAGAAATGGTGAGAATGATGACCGTAGAAGAGAAGGATATTGCGAAACAGAAACAATGCAGCTTCTTAGCCAAACCCATATCCAATCTCCAGCGAATGAACCGCAAAGATTCCAGATGCTTCATGGTTTTTCACCCAGTTATCAAGTGGGTATATATATAGGCAACAATATAAACAAGAACTATACATATATTTTGTTAAAATTATTAAATTGGCGGGGTTGGTGCATTATTTTCGTAGATTCAGTTTCCAAGCAGCAGCAATGGAGGCCGAATTGAGAGTGGTCTATCACTATGTTCAAGTGATAATCAACAGCATCAGCAACAGCAACAGTTACCACGACAATGGCAATCGGGCTCCCCAGCTAGTAGTTATTCGCAGCATCATCAGTTGGTTGCTAGTGCTGCAGCATCATCAGGATTCCCGCAACAAATTAGGACTCCACAAAACTGGCTGCAGAAGAATGGGTTCCACTCTTTATTGAGACCCTCTTGACCCATATAATGAAGTAGCCATCATTTCCATCTCACAAACCAATATCTTCCTCCTCCTAATTGTTCTCCTATGCATATGTAAAGAACAATGACATTTTCCCAACCATCCCAGATCAACCCAAGATTATTACCAATAGGGAAAAAAGAAAAAAAATAATAAAAGAAAGATATATATAGAGTGAAAGAAATTCCAATTTTCAAGTTTCTGGGAAATGTTGGCAACCACTGTAACTAACCAATGGACAAAAAGTCTTCTAACTAAGTTTATTCATTTCGAGTTTCTGACTAAACTTGCTTTCTATCTTTGTATTATTGATGTTTGATATTTGATGTTAAGTTCAAAATTTCTCATATTTTGTGTTTCTAAGGTTAACATATATAGTATTGTATGGAGTCATCAGATGCATATATATAATATAATATTATGATGGAGGGGGTAAGGTAAGTCCATATTTGGTTGAGAAATACTAAAATGTTGTCCTAAAGATAGAGTCAGAGTGATGGGATTTTTTGGCGTTTGCTTTTAGGTGTTTCTTCAGTGAGATGAGAGGTTGTGGACTAACTCTATGGGGGTGATTCCTTAGTTCCCTAATCGAGTAATAACAGGCGTGACATATGAACAACACCTTTTTCTTTTTTTCTTTTCTTTTTATTTTTTAAATGTAAAACAGAAATGAAGAAGAAGAAGAAGAATACAAAGAAAGCTGCAGTGAAGACAGAGAGAAGGGTAAACTTTAAAATTATATTTTTTGGAGAAAGAAATAAAAATGAAAAATGGGAATTGGGTCTTGGCAATATCACCCCGGATGGTGATGAATAGTCACTATCTATGGTGTCCTTTGAATCAGTTCTCTTGGCCTAAAGCAGTCAGACATGGCTATTATTATGAGAACGACTTGTCATATTAACCCAAAGCAAAGGACACACCCATACATATAATAATATAATATATATTTTTGCATATGGGTAAGACAAAGGCAAAGGGTTTAACCTAGTTAGTTTTTACGAGGAAAAATGACTTTATAAACCCTCATCCAATCTCCTGTAAGACGTTGATAAAGTGGTAAGAAATCTCATTCAACGTATTGATAATAATAATAATATAAATTCGATAGTTGATTTCAATTTGTATAAGAACGAGAATATAAATTCAATTTTTAGAAAACACGTTTGATTGAAAGTTTAAAATCTGCTTTATAGTCTGAGGAAGATATTTAAAAAAAAAAAAAAAAAAAAGAAAACCTTATTACCCTTATTTGCTTCCTTATGGCCTTTTTTTTTTAATTTTACCCCTTAATGAATAAATATATATATATTTTGTGATTTGGGTTTCAACATAGTTTAAACATGCCAGAAGTAAATGTACGAGGAAATGGTGTCGAGGCTTCAACATGGGGTACACGAAAATATCACATTCACAATCTAATCAGTCTTTTATTAGTCTAATGTTTTGGATTATTGTTAATTAATTAATTATTAATAAATATAATAATGGAGTAGCTCAGTGCATAAATAAATATTATTATTATTCATATTAAATAATACAAGTGAATTTTACGTCATGTAGGTCGTCACATCACATATTTTTTAACGAGTAATTAGGACACTGCTTATTATTTTTTAATGAGCAATTAAATACTTTCTAATATTTTATAGTTAGTCGACACGTCTACTATGTCGTTACCACGTGAATTCCATTTATACTTTATTAATTTTATTTTATTTGCTAAAAAATGAAGGTTCAAGAGCTCAACACGCAAGTCAAAATCCTTCCTTTATTTTTATTATAATTTAATTAATAATTCCATTTTTATATAAGCATAATAATGCTTAATTGATACTATCATATTATTATATTTCCAATAAATTTGTGCTTTTTTTAAAAATTTCGAAATATAAAAAAATGAAATAAAAAAGAATCAAAGGCAAAGAGTTCCATTACCGTAAGAGGAAAGAAATCCAGAAATGAGGGGAACAAATTAAAGCGAGAGTGTCCTGTAGCAGTTTAAAGAGAGTCTTCTTAGATCCTTTATTTTGCATCGGATCTACGAAACACTGCCATATCCTCTCAACCAGACACATTCATCATCATCACCATCATCTCTCTCTCTCTCTCATATTTATTTACTACTATTTTATTTACCATTAAAGAAGCTATTTAACTGTTGGTAATTAATTATAAAGAATTGGGAAAATTACATTCAGTTTCCTAAAATGGAATAAATGTGAAATGTTTAGCTGTCTTTTTTTTTTTTTTAAATAAAGAATGTCAACTCAACAAAATTCTAAATTATTAATATTTTTATTTTTATTTCTCTTGTTAAAGCTGTGCTTTTGATTCCAATACTGATAGACCGTAATTGAGTGTGACTGCCACTGCGACTGGGACTTGACTGTAGCCCTTGCGAGTTTGTCTGGATAACTACAAAAGCTTTGTTTTTTATTATTATAATTATTTTGAAAATACAATTAATTATTTTGAACAAATTACCGTCTTTAATTATTTATATATAGAGAAAAGTAAAAATATTATTAATGTGTTGAAGTGTTAGATCGCTTTCAGCATTGAGTGAGATTAAAAATAGATGAGAGTGTGAAACACAGATGAGGCTTCTTGTTGTGGCTTCTCTCTCATGAACTTTCCTTTTATGGCATTCTTTTGGATTTTTTTATAAATGGTTTACACATTTTCTTTTTCTTTATTACTTCTGTGACAACCTTCTTTTGCACGGCTGCAATTAATTAAATCTAAAGGGCTGTTGCTTCCACACTCATCACTCTTCACCATCAACCTTCTGCACTGCTTGCTTTGCTATCTTCGTGCATCCCACGCTCCATTCTCATACGTTTAACTCTACAGCTTTATTTCTTAATTTAATATTTTTCTTTTACTCAACCAAAAAACTCGAATTTAAGCTTTTGATATGAAACTTATCGGGAGTTCCGGATTTATATAACACAGTATGTGCTTTAGTTTTAGTCACGTGACGTTATATTAGTGTACAATCTAACACAAAACGGGATGATGATAATGTCATTATGAGACAATTCAATAAATCTATGAACCTGCACTAACATTTGTTTCAGTACATAGAAATAATTTCATTCAACAAACATTATAACAAAACAAATGATTTTGTGCCCAAAGGTCCCTTTTGTTTGGTCCATTCAAGGACAATGCAGACAACAAAATCTTTGCCATGGTTATTTCATGCCCAACGCTCTCAAAACATTATTTTTGAAAACAAAAATCCTCTGTCTAACCCATTTATTGATAATGTTATCCCACCATTCGTTCATTCGATATAAGTTTTTTTTTTCAAAATATAAGATTTAGCGATCCTTCTTCCTTAGAACCTAAACAAATGGTTAAAGGGAAGAGAATCTATAAAGAACTTTTTTTTTTTTTTTGATTTAAAAGAGAACGGATAGTTATAATTAATATTTATCGAGTAATCACCTAATTCAGCTCAGGGTTTAGTCACAATTAACGCCATTCGCCTTTTTTTGTAAGTGCATTTAATATGATTAAACCTGATAGCTCTTTCCACACGTTCAGCCTACACTACCAATTGAGCCGCAATCCATAGGTGATTTTTTTTTTTCATTTTACTCTATCTATAAATAGATTGGTGAATTTCACAATTAAAAAGAAAAGAAAAAAAAAGTGACATGTAGATTGGTGCAAGATAGATAAATTGCAAAGAAAATGAGATGGGAAGGAGGACCACATGCAAGTATGAGGAAGCTCTTTTGAATGCAGCACCTAGAAATGGAAAGTGGGTTTGTGGTCCCCTTCATAAAATCCATGGCGCCCAAATAAATAAAAAAAGAAATTACTTTATCTTTTATCATAATAATAATAATAATAATAATAATCTATTTAACATTATTATTTTAATAAATATGTGCTAGTGTTTTTCGAAGGGATAAATAAATGTTTGTAATGATTTTCAAACCGACAATAAGTTTTATCAAAGTTTACTTTATATAAAAAATTTTACCTTAAATAGAACTCTTTATAAACTTAGATGCAACAATACATAAATGGCCATATTACATGGATCAAATCCATGTAAAAAGACATGGTAAAAATGCCCAAAAAGATCAAACAAAGAAAATACATGAGATTAACTAATCAACCACTCATTATTATTTGGATATTACTCTATTCTAAATATGAAAATATGCATATAAATTATTTGGAAAACAAAACTTAATATTTAATATGTAAAATTCGATTTTTCGCAATTACAAAATATAATAATAACTTTTATTTTGATTTTTTGGTCGTCCTTATTTATCTTTTCAAAATTTACATGGAAGAATATAGAAGATAAATAATAATATAAATAGATGGGTATCTATCTTTTTGTAGAAATGATATTTTAGATATTTAAATTTAAAGCTGGTTGTAAAGAAGACTTTCCAAGTTTGGAAAGATTGCAACGATAAAATAAAATAGATTTCAAAAGTGGGCACGACAAACCAATCATCTCCAGCCATTCGTTCCCTTTTAGGTGGCATAAAATAATTGTGGAAAGCTAGTGGGTCTTCTTGTGCATTGTGCTTTGGGTATTTGGGTTTAGGGTTTGTTATTGTATTATATGCTCCTACTTGTTTTTGTTTCATTACAAGTACACTTTCTTTTACATTGCAATTTGCCCTTTTTGCGAGCTTAGTCTAAATTAGGTTTATGAGGAATATTATTATTAATAAAGTTTTGTGGATCTCAAGTAATTAATTAGTAATTATTAATTTGGAAGGGCTATGGTTTTGTAACTTTGCCTAATTTTCACCTTCTAGCTATATTAAATTTCTATTTGTTTTTTTTATTCCATATATATATATATATATATATATATATATATATATATATATATATTATCTTGTATATATATATATATATATTATCTTGTAAAAAATTAATTCTTTTTCCAATTTGGTGGCACTATTTTCCATCATATTATATAAAGATTAGCATCCATAATTAAAAGTAATTGAAATTTCGTATTCATAATGTGCATAAGCTTTCTATATAGTTTTTGTATTTCTTTCGAGTTTAATCTTGTATTATTTAGCATGAAAGAAATATTAATTGATAAACTCTTTTATACCTTAAGCAATTAACATTAATTGGATAATTAATATTAATTGGTAATCTTTTCCATCTTCCTCTACTAATGAAAGATAATTATATATATAGTATTAGAGGTGTTTCCTTCATTACTCAAATGTTGAATTTTGTTAATGCTAATTTATTACTTGAAAAGAGAATTGTATAATTAGTGACCTTACCAAAATTCTAGATAGCACCAAGAAATAATTGGAGGAAGAGGAAGGTTGTTACATCACTCAACAACAAATGACCATTTATCATAGTGGTTGTCAAAATTGCTTAGTCCTATGTGGGAAAAAGAAAACTTCTATTTGTAACAAGTAATAGAGGGTTACGTAGTTTCCTCTTTTGGGAAAGATGACTTTGTCCTGAATTTTTTTTTTTCCTACTTGAAAAAAAAAAAAGATAGATATATTTCTTTATTTTTTTTAGAAAAACTAAAGAAAAGGTGAGTGTCTCATCATGCAATAATCTTTAGTGGCAAGGACCTATCAAAACAGTGGAAACCACCACCAACTTTGCTATATTAAGCAAATGAATCGAGGACCAACGTATTTAAGGGTTTATACTAATTTGAGTACTGTGATTGACTTGTTTTTCCTATTTGAAAGAAGTTTGGTTTTTGACGCAATTTCTCTCCATCCAATTTCTGATTTTGGATTATATTTTTTCCAATTAGGTTAAGCTAAGCTTAGGGTTTGGGTTTTTTTTATACAATATTTTGTCAATCTTCATGCTTTATTGGTTATTTGGATTATGATATCCTCTCTTATTCTTTATCATGCTTGTTCCTCTATTTTTGTACCTTTTGACGACCCAGGAAATGGGTTTTCAAGTTACAGTTTAACTGTCCCTTTTTGCTTTAACTAGAATTTTGGGAATTTTTTTTTTTTTGTAACTGTTTATCCATGGGTTCTTCCTTCCTTTGCATGCCTTAATTTGCTTCTGTCTTTGGGCTTTTGTCGGCCCTAACTACAAAGAAAGTTAGGGCTCCAACAAAGCCGAAAGGAAGTTGAGGAAAAAGTACATCATTTCACCAGATTTAGAGACAAATTGGGTTTAACCTAAAAATTCAAGGAAATGATAGATTAAGTTTTTCACAAAAAGGACGAAATGACAGTTTAACAAAATCACCTTCATAGCATATTTTACAACCAAGAAATTGCTAAGTTGTGATAAACGGAAATATGCTCATCTTTCTAAGACAAAAGTATGGTTGTGTAGCCGAAAGTAATTTGGATGGCATACTCACAAAGCATCAGCATTTTGCTGAAAGTTATCTTCAAGTACAGGAGCTATTGGTAGTATCGAATTTATCAATGTGTTGAAGATGCTCCGAAAACAAAAATTGGTCTCTCTTTTCCTTGGTGCCAATTTACACCCATTTTCCCGAGAAAGAAATACATATATAGAGAAAACAAGCACCATTTCTATGTAGCTTCTCATGGTTGGGTGGGGGTCTGGCCACTAGCTTTAAATCTTGAGATAAATCGTGGTGGGATGTGAATCCCAAGCAATAGTAATTGAGCTTCAAGAGAGATGAAGTCCTCATTAGTCAGTTGCTAGGAGAAGTTCAGCAAGCCATCATGTAACCTACAGGGTGAAGAAGTAAATTGATCAATAATAAGCACAAAAATAAGAGTTGAATTCTCTTATTCTCACGGTAAACATTGTCACATTGTGCAGAGTAAGGCAACATTTGTGCTCTTATATGAATGAAAAAAAGAGGTCAATTGGAAAAATGCCAATACTGTAAATTGGTAGAAACTTTTTACATTAGATTTTTATAGATTTCCTACTAATTTCATTCTTTTACTCATGTCAAAGTGTGATGACCAAAAAAAAAAAGTTCATGCAAATATAAATAAAACCATGAAACTACAGAACTCGGCACTTCCAAATAAGCTCCCTCCATCCAAATCAAAGACTTGGTGTCAGTGAAAGACAAAGGGTGACATGCGGAATTGCGGATTATAGCAGAAAATATGACAGGCATACTAACTTGTGATTAAAAAAAAAAAAAAATCTCCTGCAAGTGAAGACAAAGACGTAAACATCTAATTCAATGAATTATGAAGTCATAAAAAATGTACAAACCAATGCTGCCACTCACATCAAAGTCAAGTTCATATACAAAGTGCACCAACGTCAGGCAGCCCATCCTCTGGTTCACAGAGCGACTCTGATTCAGGACGTCCTCCTTTCTTGCCTTGCTTCCTTTCTTTTCTACCTTTTCTTGAGTCCAGAGATTGTTCACTGACACAGCAAAATCGCATACATCAGATAACAAAGAGATTTTTCTTCTTTGGTTCTTTTAAGAGAACTGGGGACCAAGTAAACTTTTCTAATAACTCAATGGAAAACCAATTGTAGGAAAAAAAAAATGGTAATAGCAAAATACAAATGGATCTTAGAAATAACCTCTGGAAGAATACTATTTCTGAGTCTGAGTAACATTATGATTAACAGAACTTCTTTAACGACCTTTCTTATCTATTTTCTATTTCTAAAAAATGTTTCCACACTGATTAAAGCAAGTAATACCCCAATAACAAACAAAATGGCAACTTCAAAACTAAAAGACTAGCTTAAACAGAATCGTGGAGAGAGGATCAGGAATTTGAGAAGCATACACCGTAGACTTTGCAGAAGGTGCCCGATTGACAGCTCCACAACAAGACTTATATTTCTTTTTAGATCCACATGGACAGCTCTTATTTCTAGGTATCTTCTGCAATTACACAAAATAAAAATTAAGAATGAAGTAAATGAAAAAGATGAAATTGAAACCAATTCTGTCTTAAGGAGATAAGAGATTGTGCAAGAAAGGTTTTTGATCAATAAAAGAAAAACCTTGTCATCTGCCTGGGAACTGGTACTGTTACGGGCTTGTTTGAATCTATTCTTAGATGGTTCATGTTTCTGGGTCTCCTTGAGAGGCTCTTCCGTTTGTTGCTCACAGTTTCTATCTTCACCATCACCTCGACATTCTTAGGAATTGTGACAATCAGTAAGGAAATGTATCAAGCAATCACCTCAGGTATTTTTCATGGAAAGCAAGATCAAAACGCAATCCTGACAAATGCCAACTAAACATGAAATGCAACTATTTCATGAAATTGTAAGTGTCTCATCTATCTTGAAGCAAGAAGTGTTGAGCTGGAGTGTTCTTAACATCCACACATGCGAAAGATACCATAGAACAAAAATTTTCATCCACATTCTTGGTTTGAATACCATTTCACACAGGCATGTACAAGCACACACTATATACCAATTAAGAAAATGCCACTCAGTGAATAGGAAAAATCCCAAGGAAAAAGTGTCAAACCATTAATGAAGCATCGAAATTGTCTCATTTAACAACTGCCTGAACTTTCTAGAACATCAATTCAGCCAAAACAAGAAGGGGGAGGGAAAGAGGAGGTGAAGGACAGAGAGGGTGAGGGTGGGAGAATATGCTGTCAAGTAGAACATAAATCGGCAAATTGACCCTTCCAAATCCTTGCCAGAATCAATTACTCAAACAAGAATTATTTTGTGAGCAACTCATCACGAAATTCCTAGTGTCTTTTTCAATTGATGTTAAGGTATTCAAAGCCTGGTCTTTCACCAATTTGTATACCTATTAAACACTTCAGGAAATGCTTTCACAATCAGCCTCTATCAATAAACAAAACAACACTTGAAAAATCTAAGAGCTTTATCGTCCAAAAAGGTTTCTGACTGATGTTTGATGTTAAATGGGCTGATGAAATGCCAAGAAATAATGGAAACAACGTAAAATTATTTAACTTGTGTTAAAATTACTGACCAGACATTACCATAAGAAGTGTCTACATGACATGGAAGGGAATCATTTTCAGCTAAGTAGTAACCTGCATCTCGTTCTGCTCCTAGAAACTCTATGGCAGCATCAACATCACCATCTACTTGTAGTAAAACCTAGTATGAGATCCACATAAGGCAGAAAATAATCCAAGTGTCTTAAAGATTGGAGCATATCCCATATACTGGCAAACTACAATTTTCAGGCATTGTTGATAAAAACCATAATTCTGAGGGATGGAGGAAAGCACAAGAAGAGAAATTTTGCAAACTATTTCTCACCTGTTCGACTTTTTCAACATTTTCACAACCACTTCCTGCCATTACCAATTTGACGGATCCTGTATTAATAGTATCCTTAGCAGGCCCCACTTTAGACTTGCTGGCTGCGGCTTTTGCTTTATGAGAAGTTGCTGAAAGTTCAGCATCAGCCTTTCACAAACTGGAAGTTATCAGGCTATTGCCACCAATTACATGTTGAAACTCAAAAGTAAACAAACAACAATTGGATAAAAGAAGACATAATTGGAAAAGGAAAATCTATAGAAAACCTTGATTATAATCGGCCTAGCTGGCCCATCACAAGGGTCTTCCTTTGACCGCACACTGTTGTAATGTTCCTCATCATGATAAGATCTGAGAAAACATTAGCAAATCAAACAGCAGAATCTGGCACGCTTGTTACAAACTGAAAGATCTTTGTGCTTATAAATGTCATCCCTAAACGTGATAAAACAAAACAAGGAATTATCCTAACTGTTTGCAATTGCCATTGAATTACTTAATCTTCCATTCGATACATCAAGGCAATCATATGAATTCTTCATTTCAAAATGCAGATATCATGCAACTATTTCAGTGTTTCACTGTTCTAGCTAGAAAAAAAAAATGAAAGAACTACTCGATTCTTCTCCAGAATCAGAATACATGTGATCCAAAAAGGATAGTACAGAAACGATAAAGATTCTCATGTACTTACAAATGGACCATACAGGCTCCGTGCTGCTCAAAATTCCGGATGTACCAGCGAGGTGACATGTTCTGTACCAATTAATGACCATTAGAAAATTCTATGTTTAGTGCATGTAATAAACATATAAAAACTTCAATCAAACTTTGGACAAGCAATGTGTTGCACTCCGCTATTTGCATACTTTATACTAACAGATATAGCCAGAAAAGCAACATGTTGGTGTATACATACAAATGCATGTAAAGCATATTATATTGGTTTTCCAGCAGGTGGAATTGTGTTTCACATTTCTTAAATTAAAATTACAAAGTAAGCTCTAGCATTTCCTTGTTCCCTCCGAGCTTGTAGCGTATTGTATATTTTATAAGCCAGACGAACTGCTAGTTTCTATGCCTCGACTTCAAAATCAATCTAAAATCTCTTCAAAAGGATTCATGATCCTATTAAAAACCAAAGGCAGCTTTGGCATTGTTCAGCCAACATATTATATAGGTTTCCACTTTCCAATCAATTTGACATTACCATTCAAAATTATCCTGTAGGGTGATTAACTAGTGGAAATGGCCAGAGAAAGAGGAAAGGGAACATCTTCCATATGAAAAGAAGTATACAAATGCTAGCATAATATAAGTCTGATTACCTGGTGAATACATATATTACTACGCGTAACAAGAGAAGCCGCCTGCAATTCCATATGTCCAGCCCATGTACCATCCTTTTCCATGGATTTGCAGTATTCATCAAATGGGACATCATCCTCAATAAAGGGCTCAAACATTTCACGGTTCTTCTGTTAAATTACAGACCTAAATCAGATTTATTTGCAGATTGGTAATATATTCACACACACAGAGAGAGAAGCAAATATCCAGCCAATTGCTTTTAAACAAGTGAACAGCTGAATTATAACTTAAAGAGAGATTTCACTCTAATAGGCAACAAGAAAGTAAGATACTTGACATACTGGGGAAAAAAGTGAAAGATTTTTTCAGTTCAATTACATATATTTTCTTTTCTCAATAACTATTTACCATAATATATTGTACCGCCATTCTACGATACTTTCCATGTTCCTCCTCACTACCTTCCAACTGATCTGCAAGTGCCCTGTAAACTAATAAGAGTAAACAAATTAATAGCATTAAAGCACATCTGCAAAATATGATACTAACCTTTTCTTAGGTGGTTGCAATTCATTTCCATATTAAAAGGAAAACAACGAGTAAGAAAAAAGAATTGGAAAAGTTTGAATATGCTTTTGCCTTTATTTATTGCAATTGCCTAACACTATATCAGATAGATAAAATACACAATGTGAGGAATGAACAAAGCTCAAGTCATCTATAAGCACAGACCTGAAGAAACAATTACCATCCGCAGTCACTTGGATAATTTTTAGGCCCAATGCATCAAGCTGAGCACGGAACTGAGTGATATCAGTCTGTTTTCCCCGTTTTTTCACCTGCATTCCAAACAATTTTCAGTAAATTACTTGTTGCGCAATCTGTGAAGCAACCATTTAATTTAAGCAGTAGCTTAAGATAAGTCATTTGAAGCACAGCAATATTAAACCATATAGGTAAATAGATTCAAATTCATCATTCATCAAGCTCAGGTCAAGTCAGCAGCTTAATAGCTCATGCATGTGACTTCAATAGTTTCTCAGCAAGCCCTCATGTGACTTCAATACTTTCTCAGCAAGCCCTTAATGTCCTCCTAAGTACCCACTTAAAGTGTTCCCATTTTGTCATCTAATGGATATGCCATAGACCATGTTAAATTTGTGCAAAAACATGTTTAGAACAATAATATCAAATGTGTATCATTAACCTAGATCAAAATTCTCATTTTTACTAAAATAAAGGCTGCTATAAACTTGATGGCTCAAGTCACCTCCCCGAGACAAAATGAGGCTAGCTCATTCACAGAGAACTTCTGTTGGCACCTATCATCCAGTCAAGATATCCCAGTTTAATATAAGCAAAACACATCAACCATACAAGCAACATGCAAAATACTGCAGGCAGCATTCTCTATCCTTCTTTCCTCAAGGCTAATGGAGAAAAGGTTAAATGCCTGCTGTGCAACTTGCATGCCCTCACACTTGTTAAGCACATGCATGTTAGGGATATTCTTTCAATCAGTTATTTTAATCAATTATTGAGAAGCAAATGAACTAAAATTTAAAAAAAAAAAAAAAAAAAAATCAGCAAGCAAAAGGCAAAACTAGAACCGAATATTACTAATAAATGAATCATGAAGTAGTCAATATTTTAGTATTCTAAAAGGGATATAATTTCCCTTCTATTTCTATTGATGCTTGCCTTAGAATCTTCAGTATTGGACATCAACACGAAACCATACATAGTTTAATAAAGCACTCGGACGATAATTTGGTATTTAAAAACTGATTTTTGATGTTGTAGATTTTACCGATTTCTTCTTCTACAAATTAGTTTCTTTTTAAATCAGGTCGCATTCTTTGGTTCTCTCTCCCATCCCTTTACTAAAGGCCTAAGTCCTTAAAGATTGTATGTATACATATAGAAACAGATTATTAAGTATTTTTCAATGTCTCAACTACCTCATTACTTCAATCACAAAACATTCTTTCTTTCAGCATCTCAACTACTACATTATCTTAAACCACACAAAACTTAGAAACGGTCTCAATACAAAGACAAATAACACACAAACCACATTTGGATCATGAAACAAAACCTAATCAAAACATATTAGAAGCAGCCTTAAATTGGTACATTGCTTTTGATTACACTCTTAACAAAAAATTCCGGGAAAACTACATACTTACTTCATATAGTTTAAAAGAACATGGAATAGCTTCACATAACAACATTAATTAGTTAAAGGGAATTAAGATTATGAACAATAATTAGAATTACAATTAACAAAGCGACGTGAAATTAGAGAAATCTAAACAGTAAGGAGAAGAGTAATTTGTTGGAGAGACTTACGTGGGGGGTTTTCTTAGGTCTGCTAGACTTCTGTTGTTTGGTTTTTACCATTTTTGAGCTTGAAATTGGCTAGTTCTAATGGCGGTTTCTCTGGCTCAGACAGGAGAACGAGAGAGGGAGAAAAGAACTTGGAGATAGTCGTAGAACATTTACTACCAGCCGGTGATACTGTGGTGAGTGCGGCGGCGAGTTGGACCGGTGGCTTTCCTACAAGTTATGAGGCTTGGATCTTCCCTTTTGTGTTTGGATTGACATAGCCCATTGATTCCTCTGGTAAGAAAAAAATGGACTGGATCCTTCATGGTCCATGGCATTGGTGACTAGCCCGCACAAAACAAAACCCAAAAATGAAAGAACATTGATAAAGGTCAATTTTTTAATTAAAAAAACAACTTATTTTCAAAAACAATTTAGAAACTTAGGAAAATTTTTTTATTATTAATTATTATCAGAATAAAATAATAAATTTTAATTTCTTTGTACTCTTAAAAAATTAATTTCAACAACAATTCCTCATGGGCCATAATTGCTTCCAAATTTTTAAATTGGAATATTATAACATACTATTTAAAAGTGAAGTTATAATTATAACAAGTTGCAAAATTAAGATAAAAAAAATTACATTAGACCGTATTAAATATTGTGTGTGATGTTATTTATTATCCTTTAATAATTCTTGCATAATAATAAAAAAATTACTCTTTTTTTTTTCTTTTGACTTCAATGGGAGGTAAATGGTTTGGTAACAAGGGGGTGTAAATGAGTCGAGCCAAGTTCAAACCTCTGCTAGGTTCGAAGTCTAGTTTGAGCTCGATTTAAAACTCAACGAGTCTGAAAATTTTGAATTCGAATTTAACTTGAAGTTCGAGTACAACTCAAAAAATTTTTAGCTCGAAGTTTGAGTAAGTCTAAAATAAATATTTTATATATATATATATATATATATATATATATATATATATATATAAGTTTGATAAAACTTAACGAGCTTTCGAGCTGAATTTTTTTCGAACCTAACTTAGATAGTTCGCGAGTCGACTCAGCTCATTTATATATATACACCTAATAAAAATTATTATGATGATAGACAAGAGATCAATTCAAAATCTCTTACTCTTTACGTTTTTTTAAGAATATGACAATATCAACTGTATCAAACTTAATTGGTTTGCATCCTCTTTAACTTCACAGCACACTTGAGAGCATATGGCATACCATATTAACTTCAAACCAAACAGGATTGGACATGAAAGGGATGGAAAAGGAGGTGGCAAATACCTTGATGTGAAGGAACAGCAAATTGTGTCTTCTCATTGCTCTTTCCATTTTCTATATGTCAATGTGTGGGGCTGTTCTTTTATTTTCTTTACAATAACCCTTTTCAGAGCTGAGGAGTTGGTGAGAAGTAAATAACACTCAACAACAGTTATTATTATTATTATTATATGTACTTGCCCATGCAAAGTCAAATTTATAGCATCCTATGCAATGCAACCAAAAATACATGTATTTTGCATGTAGCTTTTTTGCTCGTTTTGCTTTGTCATAGGATTTTTTACCATAAAGTAACATTTCATCCTGTATTTTCCGCGATCGCAACTATACTTTTAGCCTTCTGAACTTTGCGAGAGATTCATTATGACCCTGTAATTTTATATTTCATGATCTCTCATAAAATTATTTCATTTTGACGAAAAACGTGATTATTATTGAAATATAAAAATGCACGATTATAATTGAATTCCCGCGAAATTCAAGGGGCCATAAGAAAAATGTACGATCATAATTTAATTTTGTATGTGTTAAAAGAGGTTTTTTTTTAAGTTAATTGTTAAAAGAAATTTTTCAGTATCCGAGAAGTGTACTTTGCTGGGAGTATAAAAAATCTTCACACTTTACGATCCGAGATTGAAATAATGTATAAGATTATAGGAGCACTATACAATATGTTCTTTTTTTTTTTTTTTAATTCATTATAGTCTCAATTGATCAAAATAACACTGAGTATACAATATGTTCTTTTTTTTTTTTTTTTAATTCATTATAGTCTCAATTGATCAAAATAACACTGAGAGCTGCACAATAAGAGTAACTCTCTCTTGGCTTAATAAATTAATAAAAATAATTATAATCTAGAAGATTTAAACTCAAACTTTTCACTCTTCGCATAAATGACAACATCCACTGTTCATCGTTCTCACAATTCTCTTCCCTAGTCCTTTAAAAAAAAAACTAACATTTACACTTAAACTACGTATTGATAACGATAAGGAAATAATTACATTATAAATCATGTATGGATATAAGAGTGAAAATGAATTGAGCCGGCTTACGAGATTGTTCGAGCTTGGTTCAAAAATATTTAAGAAAGTTCAACCTTAGTCGAATTTAAATTCGAGCTTAATGATAGCTTGACTTGGCACGAAAGCTCTCCAAATTTTATGGAACTTATATATAACATATATTTTAGGATTATTCAGAATATCAAATCTTGAACATTCTTCAAGTTAAGTTGGAACTTAAAAATTTTAGGTTAGAATTGAAGTCAAGCTCTAAAATCTTCAAAGTCATCGATGAACTCTCACTCAAGCTAATCGAGCAGAGTATTCAAATTTGTTAAGTTTACATGGACATTTTTGTTAGTGCTTATATGTCCTATAAAACACATTAAACCTATTAATAATATAGTAAAAGATATAGATGATTATATTAAGGAAATATAAAATATTAATTAGTGGGAACAAACAAACAAACAAAAAGTAAGAGTGTATAACAAGAATGCCAGCCGAAAAGAGAGAGATTGCGTTAATTAAATAATTATTAGTGCGTGTAAGTGCTACTTAACAACCGAAGATGCTATAAAATTAAGGGACCACTGATCAACCAAAACCATTCACCATAACTATCGCTATTTTAAGTTAATTAAGCTAAAAATAAAAGTTCAAAGAGATACCTAGAGTAAAGAGAGTACCCACTTTGGATTATTATGAACTAATAAGACCCCATTAATTATATCATCTTATTATATATGATTAAGACAGACCATAACAACATAATAAAGTGTAGCTACTTGTCTTCACAACCACTTTTATTTTTATCAATTTGGTGAATCAAAAAGAGAGCTATTTTTATTATGTAGCTCACAATGTTATTTCGGCTCATAAAAATATTGTTAAACCCATTTTGTGAGTTTTTAAATTTGAGTTTTATATTTTGTATTTGCGCTTGGATTTTATTGGGACCCAATTAATATTGTTTTGGGTTATTAGTTGATTAATTATTTTCTATTAATTAATTAATTAATTAAAAAAAAGAGATAAAGAAGATGTGATCTGCAGTTGTACAAATACTCCTCAAGCGGTTGTTGACAAGTACAGAAAGTGGGGGACCAAGGGAGCCAATGACGGAAATGTGTGTCGGTGGATCTTTTTGGTAACCATCTGTAAAGCTTATAAATGGAGCAATGGAACTCCAACAAAAGAAAACTCAAATTTTCTGACAAATTCAACAATCAATCAAACTCTCCAACGAGTCAGTCAATTTAATCTTTAAAGCCTTGTTCTTATTTTCCTAAACACTGTCTATTTACATTTCCTGTAATTACAAGCTTTCATTTCAATTTAAGCAATTAAAATTCTATTTACATTTCAAGCTTTGAAACTCTCTTTTACAAGTTCCTCTGTCAATTTTATTTTGATAGCACAACTAGTGAAATGCATATTGTGGGTCCAACCCACAACCTACAAGTCAGATCGAACGCACTTTAATTCCTCAGTTGGTATACTTCACACACCTGATATGTCCGCAATTAATTCACAAATCAACTGTCAGCCAGCTGATCGTTGTTTTTTTCTCAAAATAAAATATAACTACTTCGTGGTCTCTTTTTATTTTTCCTCCCTTGTATGTATATTTTTTTTTTCTTTTTTGTACCTTCGTATATATACGAAGGTTTATGGATTGTTTTCAAAAAGATAAAACCACGAAGCACTCCATGGAATTGCTTGAGAAAGGTAATTTGATTTAAGAGTTCTCTCGGTTTTGACATCATATATGGGTTTCAAATGATTATATTATGATTTAGTTATTTTTAAGTTTATTATATGAATTTATGTGTGTATATTATATTTTATGAATGTAAAATACAATTCTAACAACTAATTAAATCATATTATTAATGCAGTAATAAAAAAAAAAGTCGAGCTAAATGGCTCAAGTTGGGTCTAGCATAATTTTTAATCTACCGGATTACAATGTCTAAAATGTCCTCAATACGTTTATGCAACGGATTTTACCCGCAATATATACACGTGGACATTTTAGATATTTCAATCCGCTACAGTGAAAATTATATCGGACCCAAATTAGACTAAATATATTTTCAATAGAAAAAATCCAAGAAAGTTAACCAATCACGCAAATTAAGTGGAGGGGGAAATAACATTCGTATGCATTGCAAAATTAAAATTTTAATTTAGACAATACAAATTTATAATAATGAGATTACCAATAATAGTTATATATGCTTAATTACATGGATTTCGATATACATAACCTTTTAAGAAAGTAAGTTTTTTTAACTTTTAAAATCTTAAATTGTATCCCACTGAAGTGTGGGGATTTGAAAGTCAAAATAAAAGTTTGCTTAATCATTCCAACTTTTGTTGGAAATCAATTATTGTGGCAAGATACAGCAAATAATTTTATTAGACTGAATGTACTTTTTCGATCTAATAAGTTTTTTTTGCATGTTAAAAAAAGAATACATAATGGTCAATCAGATGTGATATAGATATAGTTAGCTTTCTCATTCATGCAAAGAGTGAGAGGTTTTGAGATCAATCTAGTAAGTTATGTGGAAGATTATCTGATATATAGCTTACAGTGTTATTTTTCTCAGAAAAATAATAGAAAAAAAATAATAAAGATTATCATTTTCTTCACTTATTTTTCAGTCTTATGTTTGAATATAAGGAAGGAAAAAATAAATTATAATTCAAAATCTAACCTTTTTCTCCCTTCCAAAGATTTTTAAAAATTTTTCAATATTAAAAAGTAAAAAAAGAAAAAGTACATCAATAATCAACAAGCCAACTAATCTAGTACCTCGTTATAAATATGTGAAATGTAAAGTTCCTCGACCGTGACACGCATACAGAGTCCGGTCTAATCCTGTTCTATTATTCAGGTTGGTATATGATTAAATTTCAAGTTTATTGAATGAATAAAATGAATTGGATAAATTTTTATTAAATTATTTTTACCAAAAAAATAATTATTAATCAAATGAAATTCATTAATCGAAAATTAAATAAATCAAATTGTTGATTTATTACTAATTAAAGTCATAACATGAGACACATTAATTATTACTTACAGGTTAATAAAACAAACAAGTCCAGATTACGAATACCAGATTTTTGTTACTAAGATAGAAGAAAATAGGATGGAACTTCAAGACAATATAAATTGATTTTAATGAAAGAATTATTTCGTCCAAAATTACCTTTAAAAATAAATTATTAAATTTATTTCAATATATTTTTGAAATAAAAAATTCCAAATGATTTTTTGCAATGAATTGGAATTCTCAATCGTGCATGAATAAGTGGTCTTGCAGAAATAAATTTCCGTTTCAGATGGCATAAGGTAAGATGACAAATATTTTTCATATTAAATATTGAACATTAATTTCATTATTTATTGATTTGGAAATGTTTTGTTCTTTTTGACATTTTATTCTATTTGATAGTTTCTAAAAATTATCATACACTTATTTGGATTATAATTATTTTTAAAAAATTTTTTATAATTAAAATTTATATTGTAGAATTTGTCTCATTGAATTCTACCATTCAATCTCAAGATTAATAATACAAAATATGATTAAACTTATTAAATTTACTAATAATTTGTTGAATCAATAAAAGTAAACTACAATCGGATGAATTTTACGTTGAAAATAAAAAATTTAAGACTTGAAAATCAGTATTATTAAGAAATTTTTTTTTTTACCTAAATACACTCCCATGCAAGCGTGGGATCATGTGCCAAAACTCACAAAAAAATTAAGAATTTTTTATTTTCATCTCGAATAATTTTGCTTTTACATTTTTATATTAGATGTGTAAAAATAAAATAAAATGGAATTATAGATAGATATTCCAAAAATTACCTACCAAAAAATTAAGAATCACGGATAGTAAGCAACTGACGAAGACAAAGCTAATGAAAAAGTAACAGAAAAAGACCCGCGCTCTTCCGCTCCGTCTGATCGAAGCAAACGACTTCTTTTGCTATCTTCTAAGTAGCACTACGCGTAGTTCACTGTCTCAGAACGTGACGGAACCGACACATCGCCATTCGTATACTGAAATAAATATTTCCCACTTGCACATTTACACATACACTTTCTCTACTGTGCATTTTCACCTTTTCTCGTTTGCCAAACACAAAAACTCTCTCTTAAGCTCTGTTTATAATCTCCTCTTCTTCCTCGAGAGTCTTTTATTTGTCGGTAGGACCGGAGCATAGCCACATTGTGATGTTAATGTGTCCCTTGTTTGCTTTTGCTTCTCTGCATAGCTTTTGCTCTGTTTCAATTCCAAATTCCGTTTCAGAATTCGGATTTTCTTTGCATTTTGGAGTGGCTTGGCGATTAGTTAATGCATGATCAGATTTTGGTTAGGAATGAGATTATATGTATTCCGGTAAGAGGTGAGAGAGTGTTGTCTTTGAATTCTCATTTTGATGGTGGATTGATGATAGTTTCTTACTTTTTTTTTTTTTTTTTTGCTAATGCAGATTTTAAGCTTTTTAAGAAGTATTTTATAGTATTTAAGCTTGTGGAGTAAGTGAAATAATGGACCAGAAGCCATGGCTATGGAGGAAGAAATCCACGGAGAAGATGATTGTTGCAAATGACAAAATAAATCTATCCCCCAAGGGAAATCAAGAAGAGGTAAATTCAATTCTAGCAAATTTTTTGGAATTCAGTTTGTCTGATTTCTGTTCCATTAATTGGCTATTTGAGTTGTTCTAATTATGGCTCTTGAAGTCCAATGCTTGCTTTTGGGAATGTATTTTTCAGTGAATTTCGCCATTCATTTTGTAGCTGCAGAGTTTACTGAATTATTTTTTGAAAACCTTATTTGCTCTGCAAGTATCCTCTAAATTGGATCTTCTTTTCAGTTTATATGATGATTTGAAAGTCAGCTATTGACTATTGAGACTATGGCTTTACCTTATTTGTAGTAGGAAATTCTTTTGATTAGATATTCTAGTTTAAGTGATGGCCTTGACCATTATTACTGGATTGTAGATGCCTTTTCCTGAAGTCTATTTTACTATGAAATTCTCTGTGCATCATGTTGATGCTTAACTTTAAATTCCTTCGTTATGCTTTAACATCTATCCTTAACAGTATTCTGGGACTATGAGGGAACAGTTCATAATGTGTGTTCTATTTCGTTTTTCGTTAACAAATTCATTCTACAAGATCTAGTAATGGGCCAAATTTTTTATAGATAGAATTTTCAAATATTTAACTGTTTCTCAAGATTGAAAATTTTCAATTCACAAAGCAAAGTTCTAAATCAGAGCCTTTTTTTTTTTTTTTTGAAAGGAACAAAAAGAAGAGGGAGGAGAAGGTGGGGTGGGGTGGGAGGTTAAGGCTAGCAGAGATTGAGGTTATATGATTCAGTTGGTTTCTGTCTTTGAGGTGGGACACCTGTTCTAGTTGTTTTGGTGGTGCAGGGTTGGGAAGGGGGATAAAAAACTAACCATGAATCCCCTCTCCTCCTCCAAAGACTTTTGAAAATTCTAAAATTCCCTTACAGTTGTGACAGAGTCTTCCCTCATAAAAGAGCTATAGTTTAATTATGATTTCTCATTTGTTTCAACTTTATTCATGTTCCACCATTCAATATCAAATTTAAAGTTTGAAAACTGTTTCCTAAGGGACAATGCTTGGTCCTTGAAGTATCTCAAACTGAGCAGTTTCAAGATGTGTGACCATGTTTGTGCATTGGAAATCATTTGGTTATCAATAACAAAATTGGTTTTTCGTTTCAGTTACAAACACTTCTGAGTGATAAGGCAGAATTGGAGAAAGACCTGAAAAGTTTAAATGATAAGCTTTCTTCTGCCCTATCTGAGTGTGATGCTAAAGAAGATCTAGCAAAGAAACAAGCAAAGATAGCGGAAGAAGCTATGGCAGGTAATTACTTATTTTTTCCCCTATTCCAATACACCTACGTGGGAAGTTTTGCATTGCTAATTTGTCAGTAGTGGATTTTGTTATATACATTCTACAAATTGTGTTTTTATCAAACAATTTTCACATCCTTCAAATTATTGATTTTTTTTAAAAGCCTGGGAGAAGGCAGAAGTGATAGCAGTGTCTCTAAAGCAAGAGCTAGATGAAGCCTTACAGCAGAGAATTGCTGGAGAAGAAAGATTAAGTCACTTGGATGCAGCCCTCAAGGAGTGTATGCAACAGTTGCGCTTTGTTCGAGAAGAGCAGGAGCAGAGGATTCATGATGCTGTGACGAAGGCATCAGCTGAATTTGAAAAGTCCCAAATAGTTTTGGAAGAGAAGTTGGCAGATAGTAGTAAAAGGCTTGCAAAAATAGGTGTCGAGAACACTCATCTAAGTAAGGCTCTAATGACAAAGGAAAAGTTGATTGAAGATTTGAGTAAACAGAAGGCTCAGATGGAGTTGGATTTTAATGCTCTAATGACTAGGTTAGAGTCCACAGAGAAAGAAAATTCTTCGCTGAAATATGAGGTCCGAGTTCTAGAGAAGGAGCTTGAGATTCGAAATGAGGAGAGAGAATTTAATCGTAGAGCAGCTGATGCATCACATAAGCAACAATTAGAGAGTGCAAAAAAAATTGCTAAGCTAGAATCAGAATGCCAGAGGTTACGTCTGCTTGTTCGCAAGAGATTGCCAGGTCCTGCTGCCTTGGCAAAGATGAAAAGTGAAGTTGATATATTGGGAAGGGATTCAATTGAAATGAGAAGGAGAAGAACAAATTCTAGTCCTACTGGTTTAATCATTGACCTAGAAGTTGAAAACTCCCTTGAAACTCCCAGCAAAAAGGTCAACTTTCTGACTGATCACTTGTATGCCTTAGAAGAAGAAAACGGGACTCTCAGAGAAGCCCTTAATAAAAAAGCAAATGAACTTCAACTTTCAAGAACCATGTACGCTCATACAGCATCTAAGTTATCACAGGTTGAGTCGCATCTTGATGAATTGTCGAAAGTCCAGACAACCTTGGAGCCATCAAGAACTGTTCTTGCTCCGCATGAGCTCTGTCTGACCTCAATGTCTGATGTTGGCAGTGATGATAAGGTTAGTTGTGCTGAATCATGGGCTTCTGCTTTGATTTCAGAACTGGAGCACTTCAAACATGGGAAACAAAGGGGTTCACCTTCAGGTAAAACTGTAGGAGCTTCAGATATAAATCTAATGGATGACTTTGTTGAAATGGAAAGACTAGCTATAGTTTCAGCTGATAAGCAGTCAGGAACTGGTAATGCTAAGGCAACCATTAATGCCTTGGAAACCAGTTTGAATGGGTATTCCTCACAGGTAACTTGTAGAGAGATCATTCCAGTGTTGGATTCGGGCTTGGGGGTATCTAACCAGGAAATTGAGTCCAAGGATTTACTGATTGGTAAAGCTCCCGATTGCATTCAGGATAACCTGAAAGTGCCATTGGAGCAAACCCATACACCTCAAAGAAAACCTGATAGAATACTGGATGATGTTAGAGTAGCTTTGGCTGAATTGAGTAATCGAAACTCCACGGGTTATGGTAATACAAGAGAGAGCCCAAAGCACCTTGATGCATCAGATTCCCCTCATGCTGGTGGAGACATCTCCTTGAACTCTACAGATAAGTCATTACCAGTGGATTCATCTCCTGTAATGAATGATGTTGACATCTTGTTGACAGTTGGGAATGATCAGCAAGTCCACTCAGATTTAGGAAAATCATTACACAAGATCATTGAGCATGTTGAGAGGATTACTTTACCTATTTATGGTACATCAGAGACTTCGTCTGGAAAGAATGGGAATTTCCTCCCATATAAGAATGTAGAAACATCTTCAGGCTACATGGTTCGTGTTTTCCAGTGGAAGACTTCTGAACTTAGTGTTGTATTACAAGAATTCATTCATGCTTGTTATGATCTGTTGAATGGAAACTCTGATGTGAACAGGTTTACCCAAGAATTAAGTTCTGCTTTGGATTGGATAATAAACCACTGCTTTTCCCTTCAAGATGTTTCAAGCATGAGGGATGCAATTCAGAAGCATCTAGATTGGGATGAAACACAAAGTGAAAGTGAAGTAGAAGTTGGAATGATTAGTCAATTTCCAGAAGTGCATAAATTGGGCCTTCCCCAGGAACAGTTCTCATTTTTGCCTAAAGCTGCTGCCTCAAATGAGCATAATAACTGTTCTGAAAAGGATGAATTTCGATCTAATATTAGGGATGAAAATAAAAGGCTCAAAGATGAATTGATTAGCGTAGAATCTATAAAGAAAGAGTTGGAAGCGAGACTTCAGTTAGCTACAGATCAGAGTGAATCATTGATGAATAAACTTCAGGAATCAGAGGAAACCATTGCAAGCTTGCAAAAAGAGCTAGAAACTCTGAAAATGTCAAAAGAAAGTATTGAAAATCGAAGTGAAAATCACAGGTTGATGAAAGAAGATCTTGATACACAGCTTACAGCAGCCAAAGCAGAGTTAAATGAAGCTTGCCACAAGTTTGCTTCCTTGGAAGTGGAGCTGGAGAACAAAAATGGCTGCTGTGAAGAATTGGAGGCCACATGTCTTGAACTGCAGCTCCAACTTGAAAGGTACTCGGAAAAATTGATATTTTCCCTTTTGTCAAGCTATACTTGTATAGACCGTCACCCTTGGGACATCCAATAAAATTGGAATGATACAAGGATGATAGAAGTTATAATTAGTATTTACTAATGACTCCTGCATTGTTAAGTGATCTCATGCATCTGAAAATGTAATTTTCAGCATAACAAAGAAAGAAATCCCTAATCATGAACTCCACCAGGAAGAGACGAAACTTCGAACTGTAAGTTCATATCAATTTACCATGTATACACATTATTTTCTAATGATGATAAATTGAAAGCTGAAAAATGCTTATGCTATTTATTTGATGATTTGTGAAACCTTGTCCTTTATTTTGTTAATCAGAAAAATATTTTTAATATGAAGAGTGTGTATGTCCTCAAATTCCTTAAGATCTATTTTAGAAATAGTTGTCTTTTTTCCTGCCAGAGCAAACTCCATATAGTCACTATATCACTTCCTTTCTTTCCTCTATAGTTCTTTAGAAGATGGAATATGTAATCCCTGCTAGGCTTCCATATCTAAAGTTTCAATTTCATTTCATAGTTCTGGATACAGCATGTAAACATAAAGAGTATGAAATTACTGTCATTAGGGATGACATTGAAGAGTCGTTCACAACCAAGACGATAAAGGTTTGATGTGAGAACTCTTGCTTCATGCAAATATTGAGGTTAGGACTATGGTAACGGACCATCAAATATTACTGAAATGACTAGGAATCCAAGCGGTCACTTTTGTGACTCGTGATCTAGTTCTTCTAAATGGAGTTAAGGAACACTAAAACCCTGTGTTCTCTTTATTTTCATTTATTCGTATCTGGTTTCTTGCAAGTTTTTATTCTTCACAACCTTTAATCTGTGTTACTTAATGCTCACAAGTGGCTAAATTAACAATAAACATGCATCTTCTTGTTGACGCAAGGACTTCTATTGATCTTATAGGATTGGGAGATAACAGCTGCTTCAGAAAAGTTGGCGGAATGCCAAGAGACCATTCTAAACCTAGGGAAGCAGTTAAAGGCATTGGCTGCACCGAGTGAAGCAGTCCTCTTTGACAAGGCCATGTCTAGCTCCAGCGATACAAATGCTGCCTCAGCCACCACCGGGTCAAGCACAGACACAGCCTTGACTGCAGCCAGGAAAAAGTTGATGAATCAAAGGTCCTCCCTTATAGATCAGATGCTAGCAGAGGACAACGCTGAGACAAAGGTCAACGAATCCCTGAAGATCAAAGAAAGGGATGAAAATAGTTCTACCTTTGATTCTAAAGGGGTAATAGAACCTCTGGAAAATATCCTCATCTTGAATGGAACTAAAAGTCAGGATGGTGATGCTGCAGTTAATTCTTTGGCTATTGTTCCTAGCAAGAAACAGGGTGGCAAAAGTTTGTGGAGAAAGTTATTTTGGAGAAAGAAGAAATCCAACAGCAAGAAACCACCCCTTCCATTTGCTCCATGACAGGGTCATCGCGTAGAATAAATGGTTCGAGCGGACGGATTTTTATGATGGTGGTTCTTTCGTAAGCTGGAGACGGAATGCAATAAGGTATGCTTTTTGTTAATATTTTGAGAGCGTTTTTCAAGGTTGGGTATTTCTTCTGTAGATACATCTGTCGACTAGACCAGTTTTTGTTCAATACCAAAAAAAAAAAAAAAAAAAAAATGATTGTGTTCCTCTCTCGTGTAAATTCATGCATTGGTATTATTCACAATTTCTGTTCGTAGTAAACGGATTGCCTTGTGTTATTTACACCCAATTTTGTTTACCTTTCAAGGAACATAGTCTGACTGTCTGATGATGCGTGTCCAGTAGAATCGGTAACCCTTTCGGGCATGTAACCAATTTATAAGGTCGCTTTACGCCTTTGATGATCCTCGTTCATGCAGTAACAGAACATAGAAATGTAAACGTTCTTGAGAACCATTCAATTCATAAAATTTGAACTTTTTTCAATAGTCTTCAAAAATTTGATTTCCTATCAATTTTAAAGGGAAAATGATCTAAAGAAAATGTCACCGCAAACAATATTTGGATTGATCAATAGCCCACCAAAAACAGAGAAGTCAATCTCTGTATTGTATAAATCTGGCAACATCTTGGAGTCCAGCCTCCTTATAGCATGCAGCTATTTGCTCTGATGAGTCATCCCAAGTTCCTTCAACAGAAGCTAAGTCCAACAAAAAAGCAGCTTCATCCAATGCAATCTATATATTTGAAACATGAATATCAACATTACTCTCATCATGTATTTGCTTAAACTATTGATACGCAATTATAATAGACAGATGAACTTCAATTTAAAAACCTGAGCAGGATCCTTCCCCTTATTAAGGTCTTCCTGCCTGCCTTCCTCAGTCACTCTTTCTTTCATATATTCAATTTGCTCATCCTCCCATTCTGCTATTTGAGCAACTTCCTGAATGAGTATAAACGACAGGTTTTTATCCCTTGTTTGGTATAAAATGAATTTGAATTATATAATTTATTTACACAAAGATATAATTTGATCTAATTAATGTTGAATCTAATAAAATTGTAAGTCAATGGGAGCAAAATGAATATTTTTATTCATACTAGGAGCTTGTTTAGTATAAATAGATTCCATAAAATTTTGTTGGAAATCTTTTACAAATCAAATTTTGATATTTGGTATAAATGAAAATTCATTTGGAATTTTACATTTTTAATTCTTGAATCAAATTCTAGAAAATTTATAGAATTAGCGAATGAACTCTTGAACTTAAAAAGGTTACAAGCTACAAGCTAATGAATTCTAAGCACATGCTAGTGAAGCTACATAATTTAAAATAAAATCTATGATTGATCCAAACATGAAATCATTTACAAATGAATGTCTTTAATTAAAATCATTTGTATTTAACGAATGCCATGTGGATTTATTCCAAAAACAATGTAAAAGTGAAAACATGAAATATCAAATAAATTTCACCAAGTTTTTAGGAACTCATTTAATAGTAAACAGTGCCTTAACTAGCAAAAGAAAGACAAAAGTAATGAAATCATCAGAAAGTTCATACCTGGTACCTGCAACCCAGAGTCCACCATGGCGATTTCAGAGCACCCCTAGCAGCATCTTTGGCTTCTAATTTACGTCCAACTCTATAGAACACAGTGATTGATCCTTAGAATGCTGGAGAGGAAACGAAATGAAATAATTTAGAGTAACATGTTGGATAAAGAGAGGAAAAAATCCCACGAACTTCAGCAAAATCTCAGCATTGAATACAAATGGCCGTGCAAACCCTGGAAAATGCTCCTTCTTAGTGTAAAATTCCCCAGTCACCAATGCTGAAACCTTTTAGAGCACATGTATCGACAATTAACAAAGCAAGCTCATAAAGATGTGCTGCATGTAAATAGTACCACAGTCATTTCAGTCTTACATGGTCTCCTTTCTCAAAATGGCGCATCACTTTGCGCTCTAGAACATCTGGGAACAAACCAACCTGCAACCAAACCATTGGTTAGCAATTTGCTTTTTCATCCAATTAAAGTACAACATTTATCTTATACCTTTTTTAAGAGATACACATCTAGATCTGAAATCTGAGATTTAGCAAAATCACCCTTTGTGTAAAGATTCACCCCAGCATCAGCTGCAGCACAAAATAGCTCGTCATTGACTTTTGAAGACTTTTTGCCATCTTCCTCAACCAGGATTCTATGAATAAATTGATCTACCTGTACTTGGACACAAAATAATACTGTTAGGGAATGTCAATGCTACTTGACATTATGTATGAGGAAAGTCAAATTCTTAATTCAATCAATTTTGATTTTACATAAGCTCCAACATAATCATTGAACTTACAGTCTTTGCCAGAAGCCAAACTCCATGTTTATGAACCTCCACCACTGGCATCTCCATTCTGCACATATCATACAAAAATGAATCAAGCCAATGAAAATTAATAGCAAATGAAGGTCCAGAGTTATTAGACTCTCACTCTCTTACCCAGCTGGTGCTGTTGGCCATCTAAGCAGTGCAATTACAGCATCTGTTTACACACATGAAATCATAAACCAGATAACACTTGGTTGCTTCTCAAGAATAACGACTTCCAGAAATAGGTGCAACTTCATCCATACCTGAGCTGCTTTTAGCCAATGGAATCGCAAGGGGTATCAACCCTTGCTTAGCTCCAGGAGAAATGATGGATTCACCTGTTATTGATAGTCCAATGCAAACAGAAATATGTAAGGACTCTTGAGACAAGTAAGCAAAGCAATGCCATAATGATGTATACATACATAGACCAAATGTAGAGTAAATTAATTATTCAAATTAAACAATAATAATCACAGCATATTCATCACAAAGCAGACTTCATTCCCCAAATGAGCATAGCAGATATCAAAAGGAAACAATTGGAAGATAATAATATCAAAAAGACACTGTTACCATATGGATTTTAAATGTGAACAATAAGCAGTAAGCAAAAAAAACTCAAAAATTGCAAGCCAGAAAACAAAACCCAATTCCCAGGAGATAAAACCCCAAAAAGTGAAATTCAATAAAAGATTATCATTTCAGTGATATGATTTGAACAAAAAAAAGATGATTTTGCTCTATTATAATAGTGACCTTTTTTACTTTACCTCTGGTCTTGAGCAAATTCAGCAAATGTGACAAGTGCTTTGGGGGCTCAGTTGCAGCTACGTCTTTTATGAAACTTACATGCTCTGCAACTTCCCAAACCCAAATGTTAAAAATCTGTAAACAATAACTAAAGAAATGGGATAGCCATAGGATTACCCGGAAAGGAGGAAGAAGAAGAATATGGAGAGGAGAAGCCGCGAAGCGTTGGTCTTCCATGGACGAAAAGCAGAGAGGTGGCGCGTGGAGCTCCATACACCACTCCGCCGCCTATCTTCATTCCTTCAAAATTGCGGTGGTGCTCTGTGCTACTGCCACTGAGCCACTCCAATCGTTGTTTGTTGAGGTCCCTTTCTCATGTCATGATGTGGTTTCTCTGGCCCATTTTTAAGGTTTAGGCCCAACTCTCTTTCCAGCATATCCAATTCTTAGAGTTATAGGGCCCAATTAAGTATTGTGTTTATACACGAATCTTAATAGGGGTTGTTGTACACTGTCGGCAACCAGACTTGCTGCGAGTAACAGGAGAATATTCACTAATCAATTATGAAACATATATATTTCTTTTATTTTCAAAATTTTTCTTCCTAATTTAAAAATCGATGAGAAAAAACTAATCTATAATGATCTAGCACATGACAATCAAGAGTCACTGTTACGGTCTTACTTGATTTTAAAAGAATTTACCGTTGGTTATATAAAGTTAGATTCATCTTTTACGGATATAATTTAAGAATCTTATCTTAATTTTTGAAAATAAAATTATATTTTTTCCTAAAAAAATTATTGCAATAGCTAAAGCAATTATAGTGGGTTCTAATTGGCAAGTCCTGTTTGGGATTGTGGCCATTGATTAGGACACAACATGCGCATGAAAGGAACGGAACTAGTACAACAACTTTGATGGTTAACTATCTGTAATTTGGATAAATTATTCAGGTTTAGTTCAATTTGGACCTCATTTTGGGCTCTCAAATTAAATTGGAGAAGCACAAAGAAAAGTGTCAAATTCAGAAACAACTAAATTCCTGTCAGATAATGGCATATCCTACACGCCAGGATATGGAAATGGGAATATGACTATTCAGGTTTCAGTGCATCTTTTTAAGCTTTTGAATTTTGATGGCTATAGTTTACATTTTCATCTCTTTGCTACATCACAGTCAAATCAATAAAGTAGATCCACTAATTGTATTATTTTTGGGTTTCTTTCATATATTTAATTTAGCATTTAACAAGCAATATAAATATTTTTTTAATTTTTTATATAGTTGTTTCATTATCAATTTATTTAATAATGTCATTTTATTGTCAACATAAAATAATTTAAAAATTTTTACTTAACAACAATAATAATATGATTATTAATGCAATTAATTTCATCATTATTTTTTTTATCTAAATAATCATTTGAGCCTATAAAATGTATATAATATTTCTCAAGTAAGAATAGATAACTCGTATTAATGAAAGCAAGATCGATATACATTTCTTTTCCAATAAAATTAAAATAATAATTTATCTGAATCTTCTATAATTGAATTGTTTTTCCAATAAAATGCAATATATGATTAAAGAGGTTTTGTATAGTGATTATCACAATATTATAAAATATGGGTGATTTTGAGAAATTTTTTCTTCCTTGGTGGATTGCTTAGACAATCATATTTTCTCATTTGACAAAGCTCTAATCTAGATTTAAGACTACCTCTGAAGATTTGATCTCTAGATGCAGCAGAAATAGTAGTCATAGATAGGGTGAGGACTTTGAGCTTTTTTGTCTTTTTTCTTCCATTATTTCTATTATTGGGGTTTGGTGGGTTTTATATTTTATTGTATTTTTTTTAGATCTTGTATTGGGATTTGGTATTTTTTTTATTACATTTTTTAGATCTTGTAATTTAGACTTGATTAGGACAAGTTATGACATGTGATTATGCAACCTTCCAATAATTGAAATTATCCTTTGTTAAAATCATCAACATTATGTCATGTGATGATGAACTTAGAGGAGTGATAAATAAATAAATAAATATATATATATAATATAATTAAAAGTTAAAACGTATCACAAATTAAGTTCTTGATATTTATTACAAAAATAACTAAAAACTTTATTCATTCCAGTGGAATCGATGAACTATCATCCATACTGGACGTAAATAAGGTTATTTAAAACTTAAAAAGTGAAAATATTATTCTCACTACAATAGAATAATTAGACAGTCACAGCATCCATGAACTCAGGATCACTTCCCATAGCCGTCAAAATTTCAGGAGAAAAGCTAACTTCAATATCTACACTTCCTTCCTCAGCTTCTGGAAATAAAGTGATCTTCCGGCAATACTTGTTTCCAGGACCGCTTCGCACTGCAATTGGTCTTCCCCAATTGAAATCGTTACCATAAACGTTAAACCTTGGCGAACTACTTGTTATCAGATCATTCTCTGGAAAACCACCCTGTTTATATAGCTTAGGATTCTTTACCCATGATTCTAAATTGTTCCTTACCTTGTCTTCTGTGTAACCAGCAATCATCCTGTTAATCTGTAGAGCTGCGTAGCCAAGTCCATTTTCCATTAACTCTCTTGCTTTCAGTGTTACTGTCCCGGTCTGAGTTGCAGTTCCAAAATATTCTTCTGGTATTGGAGGCTGTAACCTAGTTCTAATACCAATATGAAAATGAAAATTAGTTTCTTGATCAGGATCAATACTTTGCTCATTTCGAATTACAGATCGCCAAAGATGAGCCAAGATTGATTGCAAAGTGGATATTCTCTCACAGCCAGATTCAGTTTTGGCTTTTTCTTTAAGCCATGCAATTTTTTCCTTTGTGAAATGGAAAACTCTCTCTTGCTTCAGTGTTGGAATGGCTTCACTATTATTAGTTTTGATGACTGATAGAGGCAAGCGGATAGGGCAATTATAGCTATTGCTGCGAAACCAGTGTTCAAACACAGGAGGTTTGGTGATGTGATCTGAGCCACGAGATATTTCAGACCAAGAATTGATGAAATTCCAAAATGTGGTACCATCAGCAACAACATGGTTCATGGTGCAGCCTATAAATATTCCATCATCTAACTCTGTAACCTGAACTGCAACCAAAGGTTTCGAGATGCCATGGTAGTTCTTCATCCCGTTTAGTGGAAAAAATGAGTGAACAATAGAAGGGACATAGATGGGTTCAAGAATGTCAGAAATGGTAATATTATCAGCAACAGCATGGATAAATTGGACTCCAGAATTGTTGCAGTCGATAAAGAAAGAGACAGTGTTGTCATCGTGCTCGACAGTTGCTAGGCGGCCTGCAAGAGGAGTGAAGAAATTAAGTGTGAAAGAAAGTGAGTGCTTCAAGTGTTGGAGAAAGGTTTTGTCTGATATTTTGCCTTCTGGTGGTTTGGGTTTGTGGAAGAGAAGTCCTTTTTGAATGGTTTCGACTAAAAGGAACTTAAGATCACTTGACATTAACTCAATCCTTTGGGTTGATTCCTTGCTACTTGTTGCTTGAACAATACTTGTAGAGATGAGTTCAACGGCTGCCATTTTCTTTATTGTGGCAATTAGCAAAGCTTCTTTACTCTTTTGTCTGCTACTCTCTTTTAGTTTTTGTTCCATTGGAGGACAACGCCTCAAGCTAAATAATGGCACCTATCAAAATAAAAAAAAATAATAATAAAAAAATTTAAGATAAGTTTGTGGTTGACAGCCTATAAATAATAGTAGTAATATATTTTTGAAATAAAACCTACTCTGCCACTCAACATGTTATTTAGAACAAAAAGCTATAGAAGGAATCTTTTAGCTTAATTTATTCACTCAACTTGAAATTTACATGTAATTTGTCTAAAAAATCATATATTTTAGGGTTTTTTTAATTTTATTTACGGTCTAAAATTAGGCCTTCAAAATTCTGAAATTTATTCTTCAATTTTTTAAATAATATATAATTATGATTTTCTTTTGTGTAAAACTTCCTATCTTTTAATATATTTAAATTATATTTGGAATCAATAGATATCAATAAAAGAAATTTTTTAATTTTTCATTTATTTTTATGTTTTAATAATATCTAATAATAAAATTATATCTTAGTGTTAAGTAATTAAATTAAAAATATTATTTATCTATATATTATCCTTATTGAATTATTTGAATTGTAAAATTTTATCTATATAGAATTATCTGTGATGGGATATGATATTTAAATTTTTTGAATTATAAATTTTAACCGAAACCTAGACATAATTAATTGAATTTTTAATTATTTAAAATAAAGTAATTACGTGTGATCGAAAGTTGGTAGGTAGTAATAATTCTAACACATATTCTCTTAGTAATAATTCAACAATGTATGGAGCCAAATGAATGAGAAAGTTGGTAGGTGACGATGTGATCGAAATATCTGCCAGGGATGTTAATTATGTGGTTAAGCCCATTTTGCAGATAGCTAAGAGATAGAGTTAATGGAGGAGAACATTGAATTCATCTCCAATACAATTGTGAAACCCACAAATAGCTACAACTCAGCTCAGAGGATTGAATTTACACCATTTGATCTTCCATTCCTTGTTGTTGATTACACCAACAGAGGCCTTCTCTTTCTCGAACCCACTACCTTACAACTTTCAAAGCTGAAAAACGAGAATGTAATTGACCACCTTAAAAATTCACTCTCTAAAACTCTAGAAATTTTCCCTCCCTTCGCGGGCTGCCTTGCCACCATTGAAAATGAGGATAAAACAACTTCTTTTTTCATCGATTGTAATGACGCCGGTGCATGGTTTGTCCATGCCAATGCTAAGACTGTTACCGTTGCTGACATTCTTGATTCTTTATATGTTCCTAGTTTTGTCCATTCTTTTTTCTTGATGAATGGAGTTTATAAATTTGAAGGTCATTCCAAACCCTTACTTGCAGTGCAGGTAACTGAGCTGGTCGATGGCATTTTCATTGGTTTCACTTACAACCATGCAATTGCTGATGGGACTTCTTTCTGGAATTTTGTTAATAAATTGTCTGATATGTCAATAAGTTGTGAAAAAAAGTTGTTACAGACTTCTAGGCCAGTTTTTGGGTTTGATTGGTTTCTTGATGGGATTGATCATCCCATTAGGGTTCCTTTCTCATATAATGAAGCAATTTCTAATAGATTTATCTCACCACCTTTACTAGAAAGAGTGTTCCATTTTTCCCAGAAAAAAATTGCACAACTTAAAACCAAAGCCAACGCTGAGATAGGCACATCAAAGATTTCATCTCTTCAAGCAATCTTGGGTCAGCTTTGGAGATCCATAATTCGGCCTAGAAATCTTGATTCTGATCAAGAAATCTATTGCAGAGTACTCGTAAACATGAGGCAAAGATTGCAGCCTCCATTGCCGGACAAGTATTTTGGAAATGCAGTATTATTTGGAATAGCAGCAACAACAGCGGGTGAGCTGTTAGCTAATGGACTAGGCTTTGCTGCTTTGCAAATAAACAAGATGGTTGCTAGGCAAACAGATAGTGAAGTGAGAAAGTATTTGGAAGGTTGGGTTAAAAGGCCAACGTTATCAAAACTCAGTTCTGCAGCAAGTAATGCTCTGATTGTAGCAAGCTCGCCACGGTTTAATGTTTTTGGAAATGATTTTGGATGGGGAAGACCAGTTGCCGTGCGAGGCGGAGCTGGGAATAATTATGATGGGAAGATTACAGTTTTTCCTGGAGTGGAAGAAGGGAGTGTGGATGTTCAGGCTTGCCTTTTGCCTCAGATATTACATGCTATGGAAGAAGATGAAGAATTCATGGATGTTATATGCACTTGATTTGCCTCAAAGTTTCTGTTATCATTAATGTTTCCAATTCCCAGTTGAAATTATTATTAAGCAATAATGAAAATAAATTCCTGGATTTTCATACCCAATTTCATTAAGATATTAAACATTATCTGATTGCAGTTTTGAGACACTATATTCTTTATGTAATACTATTTACATCAATATAGCAATTATGACTTATAAACGACATAAACAGACTTTATGCTCTTCAAACAATGAAATATAATATAAATATGAAAAGGAGATAGATAATTTCAGAGGAAAGAATAGGCAAATTGAGAGAAACTTTTATTAATTCTCTGTGTATGACATATATATATTTATATACAATTCGGATCAAAATTGTATGTTACAAGATTGTTTTAGGAAAGAACTAGACTAATGATTCATAATATTGAGAAGGGAAACTCTGATTTTGACCAGTTGCCTATAGATGCAGTCAAGTTCCTCCTCTGCTTCTTGAATGGTTGATTCCAATGATTCCAATCCTTTAAGAACATTTTGAAGTTGTAAACAATTGATATCTTTGCTTGACTTTAGGATAAGCAATTCAGAATCAATATTCCTAACTTCATTGTCTTCAACTTCCACTTCACATGACACACGCTTGGATTGCATTAGCCTTGAGATGACTGAGGACTTTGTTTTTGCCTTTGGCTGAGAAATGAAAGATAAAATGGACTTTAACACTGCAACGCTCATTTCCTCAACACCTCTTAGCATGCTGATCACGTTGGAACTATTGTCCAATGCTTCTGTTGAGCAATTCCTCTCTTTTCTATTCAAATTTCTTAGACACTTTTTAATCAATTTGTTCAATTGCTTTCTTGACACCATGTATGCATCAACTTCACTTGTCCCTTTTCTTCTACGGAGAGATAATTCGAGTTCTTGCAAATATTCTTTCATCTGTGAGAAAAAACCTCTTGTGGTGTCACACAAATCCAATAGCTCAAGAGATCCATTCAATGCATTTTCTGCACACAAGCTTTGCCTCTCATGAGAAAGAGTCTGCTTAGCACTTTGCAGTTGAAGTGAATCATCCACACACTCCAACAGATTTTTTAGACCGCTCAATTTTTTCCCTATTGATTGGGACTGTGATGCCTTCAATTTGTACAATTGCAACTCAATACTGAGACTGAGGGGATGAGATGTGGATGGCAAGCTGATTGAACGGAGATGACAAGCAGCCATTTTGATTTTTTTTTTTTTTTTTGTGTGTGTGTGAATGTAGAGTAGTCTTGGTTGTTGTTGAAGCCAATGCATTGAACCCCTTAATTATATAGAGAAGAGCAACAAAACTTAAAAAAGTATCATCTTCTTGATCTTGATCTAAATTGGCTGTCATGTTCTGAGTTTTGCGGCAATCTTAGCAATTGTCTCATCCATGTTCTGCTGTGATTAAGCAATATGATTAGACAATTTCTAGACACAAAAATCAGAATCAAATTATGTAACATTCATTGAGGTTGAGTCCATGCATGGCATCTAATAATTCTACTAAGATAATCAAAATATGTAATAATTTAACATTAATTGGTACACCAAATGATAAAGAAACCCTTGATAATGAACAACTCTCATCAACATCCATAGTGTGAGGGAGCAAGTAGAATCTTGACAGCCTTGAACTTGATTAGACATGAATTAGACACAGTCCAGGAAATGCATTATAATTAAAGTAATAAAGCAATCTTGTTTATTAAATATCGAGCATGATCCACCTATATGGCTGCTGATAATTTATTATATGATCCATACATATATAATGACATAAAGATGGGAGACATTTTGAATAAACTAAAACTCTTATACTAATCTAATATCGAGCCAATGAGAGGTCTTTGGTTAATATTTTATGCAAAGAAAAATAAAACCTTTCAATTCTCAGAAATTCGAAAGTTTATCTATCTTCAAATAGTTGCCCCTTAAATTTTGGACAGTAGAGACAAAGTCAGTGTTTAAACTAACATTTGATGTTCAGATGACCGTTGTTAAATAATCCAGGCCCAAGCAGCAGAAAGTATTTTCAACAGAGAAAGTTCACATCTGATTACTTCCACTGACTTGGATCTAAATTGAAACAATATAAACACACTTTGAATTTCCTTGCAATGAAATATACTATAAAATTCCAAAACTATGAAATATTGAGAGGGGAGAATAAGGAAGTTGAGAGAAATGCTATTAACAGAGTATATTAGTATTAACCGTCATTCCCTATCTGTACATTTATGTATTTTACAATTTGGATAAATTCTATGCTACAAAATTGTGTTGGGTAGCTGCCAGATGCAACACAACTAATTATTCAGAATATTGAGAAGGGATACTCTTGTTTTCACCAATTGCCTATATACGCACTCAAGTTCCTCCTCTGCTTCTTTAATGCTTGATTCCAGTGACTCCAATCCTTTCAGAACATTTTGAATTTGCAAATGTTTGATGTCTTTGCTTGATTTTAGGACAAGCAACTCAGCATCAATGTTCTCTACTTCATTGACTTCCACTTCACATGAAACGCGCTTGGATTGCAATAATTTTGAGAGAATAGAGGACTTTGATTTTGCCTTTGGCTCAGAAATGGAAGATAGGATGGACTTGAACACCGCAACACTGACTTCTTCGACATCTCTTAGCATGCTAATCATGTTCGAGTTATTGTTTAATGCTCCTGGTGAACAATTCCTTTCCTTTCTCTTCAAATTTCTCAGAGACTTGCAAATTAGTTTGTTCAACTTCTTTCTAGATACCATATATGCATCAACTTCGCTTGTCAAGCAAAAGTCTCCGCCTTTTCTTCTCCGGAGAGATAATTCAAGTCCCTGCACACATTCCTTCATCTGTGAAACGAAATCTCTTGTGGTGTCGCACATATCCAATAGCTCTATAGATCCATTTAATGCATTCTCTGCAGACTTGTTTGGATTTTGTTGGGTGGCTGGCAGTTGAAGCAAATCATCAACACACTCGAACAAATTTTTTAGGCCATTTAGTTTCTGCCCTATTGATGAGGATTGGGATGCCTTCAACTTGTACAGTTGCTCCTCAATACTTAGTGTTAGAGGATGAGATCTTGATGGTAAACTGATTGAACGGAGATGACAAGCAGCCATTTTTTTTCTCTGCAGAAGAAAGGCTATCAAGGAGATATTTACAGAACGTCTTAGACCTTTGTTATTGTCTCAGCCATCAAATTGAACATCTTATATATAGAAGACCAATAATAGAACTTAAACAATCTCGACTTCTTGATCTTGATCTAAAGTGGCTGTCATGTCGTGTTGTAATGAAGCATTCTGATTAAAAAAATTCATGACGAGTATATGCCCCAAGATTCCAAGACACAAAAATCAGCATGAAGTTATTTAACATTGAGATTGAGTCCATCCATCTAATTATTGTATTGAGAAAATGAAAATAAGTAATAATTCAATGTTGGTACCTGATAGAGTTGTTTCCTACTGCGTTTGCATGTGCAGAATCCTAATGGACTCCAATAAAGTATTTATATCCACGAGGGAGATGAAGCTGCATTTGCTGCACAGACAAGAACACGCACATAATTGCTCCATTTTCTCTAATTCTGCACTCCAATTGATAAGGAGACTGTTCGACAACTCTGATTGGATGCCTGGTGTCAAGGAGCAAGTAGAATCATGACAACCTTTATTTTATATAAATTAGACACTTCCATGCGTGTTTAGCTAATTTCTTTACATGGATCTGGTTGATCAAGTGCAAAGCACGATCCATCTATACAGCTGCAAATCCACCTTAGCTGATTTCTTTTATGAACCAAACAATGAGAGAAAGATGAGAAAGCCATACTTAAATAAACACTAAACTAATATTCATAGATGGGGCAAGTCTATTTGTAATTATTTAATTTGAGTCAAGCAGAAGAATAGACTATAATACATCTAAAGCATTACATCAATCAAGAACTTCTTATGTGTCTGAGGAATTGTTAGAATAACTTACGATCAATAAAAGGAATAACTAACGATCAATAAAAGCAATAGTCATGCAGTTGCAAGATAAAAATACAGAAATAGTAATATTGCTCAAGAATGTTCATTAATGGGCGCTTCACTAAGTCAAAATCTCTTCCAAAAAGAATAAGCAAACATTCAGGGAACAATTACCTCCAATACATAGCACCATGTTATGCAGTAGCAAATACAAATAGCTTAAAGATTAATGAAAACGAAATCAAAATATAGCATATACAGATACATATTCTGCAGAGTCTCTTTAGAAAAATTGGTTGACATGCAGGCCAGATAAATATGATACACATGCCTTTTACAATACAAGTACAGGATCTTAGGAGATCTGGGTTCCATTGTGCTTATCGGGATCAAATATAAAACTGCCAGTTCAACAATTGTAAAATCACAACATTTTGAACCCTTTTGAAGTGGAGGACAAACAAGATGATATATATATATATATTGAGAGAGAGAGAGAAGATAAACAGTAACCTTAAGGAAATGTTTTGAGACGTGTATTAGTATTAAAATGGATTTACTTATCTTTGTATGATATATACAGTAAGGTACAAAATTGAATGATACAAAATTTTGTTAAAGGTTGTTTGAAGCAACAACACTAATGATTCAGAATGTTGAGAAGGGAAACTCTGGTTTTCACCAATTTTCTATAGACACACTCTAACTCTTCCCCTGCTTCTTGAAGATTGGACTCCATAGCCTCCAATCCTTTCAAGACATTTTGCAGCTGATTGATGTTTTTGCTTGACTTCAAGACAAGCAATTCAGCGTCCATCATCTCCATTTCATTGGCTTCGACTTCATCTTTACATGATAAATGCTTGGATTGCAATAATTTTGTGACAATGGACCAGCCAGAGGGCTTTGATTTTGCCTTTGACTGCATGGTGAAATATAAGATGGACTCAAACACAGTTAGACTAATTTCCTCAGCACCTTTGAGCGTTGTAATCACCGAATCAGAATAATCAGCCAAGGTTGTTTTTCTGCAATTCTTCTCACTTCTCTTCAAATTTCTTAGGTACTTGCAAATCACTTTAGTCAATTTTTTTCTAGATACCATGTATGTATCAATTTCATTCAAACAAGATTCTCCTCCTCTAGTTCTTCGAACAGATGATTCAAGTCCTTGCACACGTTCTCTCATTTGCAACAAAAAATCTCTTGTCACGCTGCAGATATCCAACAGCCCCAAAGATTCATTCAGTGCTTCCTCTACATATTGTTTTTGGTGCTCACGAGAGAGAGTTTGTTGTGTGTGAGGCAGCTGAAGAAAATCACCAACACACTCATATAACTCATTAAGGCAAGCCAATTTCAGGGCTATTGATGAGGAATGAGAAGTCTTCAACTTGTACAGTTGCTCCTCAATTCTTCCGCTAAGGGGATGAGATGTGGAGGGCAAGCTGTTGGCACGGAGATGGAAAGAAGCCATTTTTATATTTTGGAGAAGAAAGCCTACCAAGAATATGAATGTGCAATTGGCCTATGTTAGCTATCTTTGGAAGACAACCCATTCTATCTCTTATATATGGAAGGAAGCGTAATTCTTTCCTTTTGAATTCTAGATATATATTAGCTGTCATGTTCCAAACTTTGAGACAGTACCGCCAATATATCTCATTGTTGTCTTGCTAAAGTAATTAGGAGTAATGTTTCAAAGAAAATTCTGGTGGATTTAAATTAAATAATATAGCTCCCAGACAGAAAGATCAGAATCAAATTGCACAGCTATCTTTAGGTTATTATAAGCATCGCGAGCGATGATGGACATAACAAGAATCGTAATATATACATCCACGAGCAGAATGCAGCCATATTCACTGGACAGGCAACAACCAAAGCGAAGCAATAATCGACATATTATAGTTATCAATTGCAAGATGAATATGCTAATAAAAAAAAAATTGCAAGACGAATGAATATGTGCCGTGACTAGACAGCAACATCTCCTACAATACCCAATCGAAAACTTGTGTCTTGCTGTGATTTCTTTCAAGCATTGAATCAAATACCTGAATTGAATTGCTGCCTTGAGCACTTGCACGACTGACATGAATGACGACAGCGCCTTCAAATCAATTGCCAATTGAAGAATTTCCTTCTACAAAAGAAACGACAACGTCATTTGATCTTCCGCATATAAAAATCACCCAAAAAGGGTAAATTCAGAAAAATAATAATAACTTTCATTCGTTTTCTCAATTAAATTATATTTTCATTTCCTCAATGCCATTTTATTTTCTTTGTCTATATTAATTTGGATGAATTGCATAATGCTTAATATTTCTCCAATTAATTCATTATGATTTTTATATATCAGAACCTTTTTACATTAATAAATTCAATTCAAGTTTAATTCTTCTCAAATTAGATCAGGAAAAGAACCAAAAATCTTAAAAATAACATTTTAATTAAGTTTTTTAAGTGGCGATAAACTTACAAAAAGTACTAAAACCGAAATAATTTTTGTAATTAAGCAAAAAATAATAATAAATAAAATAACATCTAACCTTCAAGAGGAAAATTCTACAAAAAAAAAAAAAAAAAAAAAAAAAAAAAAAGTGAAAAGGACATAAGTTTTGTTTATTAAGATGAAACAGAGCTCTTTTTTTTTTTTTTTTTTTTTTTTTTTTTTTTTGACGAAACAGAATTTAAAATGAATCAGTTAGTGCAATTTAACTGGTGAGAAGCACACTTATTTGAACAAAGATTAATTATTTTTAATTAGTGCCAGTCTATTCTGGAAAAAGAAAAAGAGAAGAGATTAAACTAATCCAAGTTAGATCGCCAAAAGAACCCCACTTCAGACTCGTTTGTCAAAACATGAACAGGGATAGATGCATAAGCAAGCAATCAAGATTATTCAAGATCAATTGAGGGAAATGCACTGAATTTGAGTGTATTTGGTATTGGTTTTCATTTTGTGTATATATATATATACAATTTGGATCAAAATTGTATGTTACAAAATTGTGAGGAAGTTCACGGAAAGAACACCACTAATTATTCAGAATATTGAGAAGGGATACTCTGGTTTTCACCAATTGCCTACATACGCACTCAAGTTCCTTCTCTGCTTCTTTAATGCTCGACTCCAATGACTCCAATCCTTTCAGAACATTTTGAATTTGCAAATGTTTGATGTCTTTGCTTGATTTTAGGACAAGCAACTCAACATCAATGTTCTCTACTTCATTGACTTCCAGTTCACATGAAACGCGCTTGGATTGCAATAATTTTGAGAGGATAGAGTACTTTGATTTTGCCTTTGGCTCAGAAATGAAAGATAGGATGGACTTGAACACCGCAACACTGACTTCTTCGACATCTCTTAGCATGCTAATCATGTTCGAGTTATTGTTTAATGCTTCTGGTGAACAATTCCTCTCCTTTCTCTTCAAATTTCTCAGGGACTTGCAAATCAGTTTGTTCAGCTTCTTTCTAGATACCTTATGTGCATCAACTTCGCTTGTCAAGCTAAAGTCTCGGCCTTTACTTCTCCGGATAGATAATTCAAGTCCCTGCACACATTCCTTCATCTGTGAGAAAAAGTGTCTCGTGGTGTCGCACATATCCAATAGCTCTATAGATCCATTCAATGCATTTTCTCCAGACTCGTTTAGATTTTGTTGGGTGGTTCGCAATTGAAGCAAATCATCAACACACTCGAACAAATTTTTTAGGCCATTTAGTTTCTGCCCTATTGATGAGGATTGTGATGTCTTCAACTTGTACAGGTGCTCCTCGATGCTTACTGTTAGAGGATGAGAACTTGATGGTAAACTGATTGAACGGAGATGACAAGCTGCCATTTTTTTAATTCTGCAGAAGAAACGCTATCAAGGAGATATTTACAGAACGTCTTAGACCTTTGTTATTGTCTCAGCCATCTGTGAACATCTTATATATAGAAGACCAACAATAGAACTTAGACATTTCAGCTTCTTGATCTTGATCTAAATTGGCTGTCATGTCCTGTTGTGATGAAGCATTCTGATTAAAAAAATTCATGACGATTATGTGCCCCGAGATTCCAAGACAAAAATCAGCATCAAGTTATTTAGCATTGAGCTTTATTTCATCCATCTAATTACATTGCATGTGCAGAATCTGAATAGACTACAATAAACTATTTGCTTCCACGAGGGGATGAAGCTGCATTTGCTGCAAGAACATGCCAAAATTATTCAAATTTCTCTAATTCTGCACGCCCATTGATAAGGAGACTCTGCGACAACTCTCATTGGGATGTCTAGTGTCAGGTAGCAAGTAGAACCCTGACAGCCTTGATTTTACATAAATTCGACACTTCCATGCGTGTTTGGATGATTTCTTTGTATGAATCTGGTTGACCAAATGCAAAGCACGATCCACTCATACAGCTGCTAATCAAGCTTGGCTAATTTCTTTATATGAACCAAACAATGAGAGAAAGATGATAAGGCCATATTTAAATAAACAATAAACTAAAATTCATATAAGAGGCAAGTCTATTTGCATCATTCGTGGAGCAGACTCCATAATATATCTAAAGAATTATATGAAAATAGAAGTCATGCAGCTGCAAGATAAAAACAGATGATAATATTGCTAAAAAAATGTTCTTTAGTTGGCGCTTCTCTAAGTCAAACATCTCTTTCAAAAAAAGAAAAAGTAGGCATTCAGCAAACATGTACCTCCAAACCATTACATCATGATATGCAGTAGCAATTACAAATAGCTTAAAGGTTAGAGAAAAGAAACTAATGGTTGTTAAAGAAAATGCAATTATGCAGGGATCTTTAGAAAAATTGATTGAAAGGTCAATTCAATTCATTTCGCAGATAAATATGATATGCATGCCTTCAAAAAGTGCAGGATCTGAGGATATCAGCATTCCATATAGCGCTTGTCAGTATCAATATAACATGAAATGCCAGTTCTACTCCCAATTATTCTCTTTTAACCAGAAAAGTAAAATGTGCGATCATGTTTATTTATTGTCTCACTTTAGCTCTAAAGTTAAACAGCCAATATAAATAGCTTGACAATTTGAGAAAATAAACTAATGGCTGTGATATGAAAATGCAATAACAAATACCATCAAATATTCTGAACAAAGTCTTTTGAATTTGGTTGAAAAGCCAATTCATTTCTTTGATAAATATCATGAATATGCATTTTATGAGTGTAAGATACAAAAGTATCCACATTCCCAATGCTTTTGAATTGAAGAATAAAAACATCAGTATACAATATCTATTCTAAGAAAGAGCATAGACAGAAAATTTAAGGAAATGTTTTGATCAGAAGTATATTAATGTTGTATTTACTTGTCTATATATGATATATACAATAAATGGACAAAACTCGAATGATACAAAATTTTGTTGGGAGATTGATGGAAGCAGCAACACTAATGATTCAGAATGTTGAGAAGGGAAACTCTGGTTTTCACCAATTGTCTATAGACACACTCTAAGTCCTCCTCTAGATCTTGGAGACTTGAATCCAATGTCTCCAATCCTTTCAAAATATTTGCACCTGATTGTTGTCTTTGCTTGACTTCAAGACGAGCAATTGTGCATCTATTTTCTCCACTTCATGGGCTTCAACTTCCTCTTCACATGATACGTGCTTTGATTGCAATAGTTTTGAGACAATAGACCAGCTAGAGAGCTTTGACTTTGTATTTGAATGAGAAATGAAAGATAAAATGGACTTTAACAGAGATAGACTAATTTCTTCCGCACTTTTTAGCATGCTAATCATGTTCAATAAATCAGAGCTATCACCCATAATTGTTGTTCTGCAATTCGTCTCACTTCTCTTTAAATTTCTCAAATATTTGCAGATCACTTTGTTCAATTTTTTTCTCGATAACATGTATCCGTCAACTTCATTCAAGACAGATTCTCCGCCTCTTCTTCTTCTTCGAATAGATGATTCAAGTACCTGCACACATTCCCTCATTTGAGACAGAAAATCTCTTGTGGTGCTGCACATATCCAACAACGCCAAAGATCCATTTAATGTCTCTTCTACAGACTGGTTATGCCTTTCATGGGAGAGTGTTTGTTGGGTGAGAGGAAGTTGAAGAAAATCATCAACACAACAAAACAACTCTTTCAAGCCAGCTAATCTGTGGCCTATTGATGGGGATTGTGGTATCTTCAACTTGTATAGCTGCTCCTCGATGCTTGAAGTAAGAGGATGAGATCTAGACGGCAAACTGATTGAACGGATATGAAAAGCAGCCATTTTTCTTTTCTGCAGGAGAGATCCTACTAAGAATACGAATGCACTAGTGTTGATGTTTAAGGAGCACCACTGTATCTCTTATACATGGAAGGAAGAGCAATTAAGCAATCCCTTTTCTTTTGGATTCTAGATCTATATTAGCTGTCATGTCCCAAGTTTTGAGACAGTACCGCCAATATCTCATCGTTGTCTTGCTCAAATAATTAAGAAGAATCCCATTAAAGAAATTCCTGATGAACTATATAATATTGCCACATTCAATGCCTTGTTTCTATGGCTCCCAGACAGAAACATCACGATCAAATTGCAAAACTTTTAACTTTCAATAAGTGCATGTTACCAGAACCCAAATGAGCAATAATTGCTATAAGAATATCAAATTGCAAGATGGGTTCCATTTGCTCCAACAAGTGGAATCTATAAGAATAAAATATATGCATCCACGAGTACAATGCACCCATGTCTACTGAACAGAAGAAGAATCGGCACGTACAAATTCTATGTATTTTAAGCTTCTAGTCACTAATTGACTATATGACTGTTGAGCAATTATCACCGGTATGCCTGGTGAAGGGGAGACCACATCTGAAACCAGGCATCAATGATTAAAATAAATATTCTTCATATCTGCCAACTTTCTAGCAATTAACTCATTTGGTCTATAAATAATTTTCTTGATTAGCATTTTAGAATTGCTAAACCCCGTATCAAGAAATAGAAATGATTAAGAGGGCTCGAAGATGGGGTTAATGATAAAGGAGGAAGAGCAAAGAAAATTAGGGATGAGCGTAAATTTTTGGTTCATTCGCTTATATTGCAAGTTTAGCATTTTTACCTCAGAGAGAAGAAGACGAGCAGCAGAGCACTTCTCCAAGGCGAACGATGACATATGGTGCAAAGGGAAGCCCAGACCAGACCAGACCAGACCAGACGACCACCACGCCACATTCGGAGCTCCGCAACAGCTCAAAAGGCCACAAAACGAATCATCTCGTATCTGACTAGCTGTCGTTTGTAGTAACTGAATTCCGTCTTATTGAACGGCAGATGATAGTTAAACGTTTTGGACCCTTTTCTCATTTTCAGATATTGCCAAATTGGCAAAAATAGGGTTGACCCTTTTACTTTTTTTTTTTTTTTAATTGAAGGGTGGAATTTCTTACGGTTGGTCATTAATATCAATACTTTAGAACATACTAAGACTTCCTATTTCCAACAAATTAAGAAGATAAATAGTTTAAATAAAATTAAAAGTATTTTTATTTTAAATATAGTGGGTTAGGAATTTTTACACTCCTAAATAATTTTGATAAATAAATATAAGAGTTTCAATTACATTTAATCATAAAAGTTAAAACTAAATTGAAAAAATTATTATTATTATTATTATTATTATTTTCCATAATAAATATCATTTTATATCTTTTTTCTAATTCTTTTCTCCCTCCCTCTCAATAACACAGACAAGCCACCCTTCTTAGTAAAATCAACCTCCAAAAATAACAGCTGTTGTTCATAATTTTGAAGGTGTTGTATTTAGTTATAATCCCAAAGAAAGGAAGGAATGAAAGAGGAGTAATTCATAATTGATGTTACTTCTAGTTCAAAATGTCTTACCTTTTTCACATTTAAGTGGAAATTTTCAGTGTATGAAAGTTGACGTGCGAGTGGTCTTAAACACCAAACTAATTAAAAAAATAATAATTACTATTTTTTTTTCCCATTATATGATTATAAATACACTTGTTTAGATTAAAATACTGTTTATAATTGGTTTGGCTCTAATAATCAACCATACTTCAAACTTCTTGCAAAAAGTCCTAAAAGGTGAAAAATCCTAAAACAAATACTAATATAATGCATAAATTTACATACATATGAATCGCAAAAAATATAGTGGTATGGTTGATTTTTATTTTCACTTATTAAGCATTTCAATTTATAAAATCATACCATTAAATATTTCAATTTGCAAAATCACTCTATTAGATGTTTCTACTTATAAAATTATAACAATTAAATATTATTAGATAATTGAAAATGTGAAAGTTATTATTATAAACGTTGTACTAATCATTTCTCTATTTTGACAAACTTAATAAATAGTCCTCTATATTTAATTATGTTAAGTTATATAGTACTTCCATAAGGGGTTTTATTATTTTTCATCGTTAAATATCAATGAAATGTCAAAAAATACCCTTATCATATACTGTTTGTGTTTCATAATACTTGTTACAATTGAAATTTTACGTTCATTAAGAAAATCATTAAATTTATTTAAATTACAATAAATTATTGAATAAATTCAATATATTACTCATAATTTAATACTAATTCTCTAAGAAACCATTAAATTGAAGTAATAATTATTGATCATATACAAATGTAACATGAAATAAAATATTTATTACTCTCGAAACTACAAATGTGATAAGTATTTTGAAACGGATTATTTTCTCTAATGTAACAAGTATTATAGAATTGAGGTAGTATACTTGTAACATCCCTTCCCGGTCCACCCGTTAACCCGAATGAACCGAGCCGAGACGCTACAATCTGGTTGAATTTATGTCCCGTCATGCTGATATCATCCTGTATGCTAACTATGAATACAAAACATTCCCAATTGAACTCCAAACTTTCAATATCTCCAACTAATCATCATAACACAATAACATTTTATATATATAGTCATAACTGTATAAATCCTCAATAGCATTTAATATCCAGCAATTAATTGCATTCATGATCTATATCAAGTCTTCATGACCTAATTATACCAACTATAGTAAAATAGTTCATCTTCAATCATTCATAAGTATTATTCTTATCTCCAACTACTTACACCAACATAATTACATGCTTCACTTATATTTACAATCACATAGCTCTAACAAATGTAATAATTATACATGCCATAAATCTTAATACATGCCATAATTCTTAATTATATAATTCTCAATCTACTACTCCCAAATTAGTCACTTCTGTTTTGATAGTACTCTTCAAGTCTTCAAGTAGCAACCACAATCTTCAACCTACGCGTGATAAAAATCGACGCGCTGAGTATAAAACTCAGTGGTGCTCATAATTCACATACTTAACAAAGTGTGATGGCAACTAACTTAAAATACAAATTGCATAAAAGCATTGAAAATCATAGATTCAGTAAATTTCAACATCAATGCATCTTTATAGCAACGAATAAACTTCTAATTTATACCATAAATAATTTAGTTCTAATTATCTCATAACTCCTTTACATAAACCTTTAATCCCACATATCATGATACTATCATGATCTTACCTGCTGTTCATTATGTTGTATGAATGAAATCAATAAACATGTAAGAATACATAACAGTATATTTTCATTGTCTTACTTGCTATTCATTATGCTGTATGACTTATGCACTTTTAGTCACATCATATAAGTTATGATTAATAACATCTCATGACTGTATGACTCCTTAAAGAGTCAATAAATAAACTTGTAAGCATATATAACATTATACTTTTATGATCTTACCTGATGTTCTTTATGCTGTATGAATTCTGCAACTTTGATTAAAACTTAGTGAATATCGCAACGAATAAAGAAACATATAAGCACATACATATGTAGAAATAAACATGTACTCACATATGGAATGTAAGCACACATATCATGATACTTTCATTTTACCTTGATGATCTTTCTTGCTGTTTAGTATACTGTATGATTCATGCAATGTTATGTCAAGATATCTGTATGGCTCCATAAGGTTATGGTGAAACCGAAGTGATAAGAAAAACTGTATGAAACTGGATGAAACTGTATGAAACTGGATGAAACTGTATGCTTGGCTGCTATGGCCTATATAATCATATCCACTCAACGGCCTGTAGCCGGAGTACCAAACTGTATGGGGCGCAAATCTGCTATTCTATGTCGCGACATAGCCTTATCTACGTCTCAATGGAGCATATTAATGGAATGACAATAGATAAAACAAAAGCATAGTAACTGTGTCATAATTTGCATGCTTGTGTCATATTATTTTCACATGCTTGTGTCATAAAATTAACTGCTTCATCATTTCATAAAATTTACTGCTTACATGTCTGCTGATAGCCTCGCCAAGCGGGCAACTTGTGTCATGTTAGTTTCACACCATTTGCATGCTTGCATTTTGTGTTTATACATGTGTTCATGTTGTCTTTTTGCTTTAAAATGATTGAAGACATACAAGTTGAGAAAAGGAATACAATTGCCTAGAATGCATAACTTCATACACCATAGTGTTTACCTCATTTCACATCATTTGCATGCTTGCATGTTGTTTTGATGCATGTTCTAATGTTGTCTTTTTGTTTTAAAATGATTGGAGGCATACAAGTTGAGCAAAGGAATACAATTGCATAGAAAATGATGTCCAAAAGAGTATCAGAACACAATTCGCGAGCGCGCCATGCAAAGTCGCGAGCGCGAGAAGCAAATATGAGGGTCAGTGAGTTTACAGGCCAAAGTCGCGAGCGCGCAATGAAAGTCGCGAGCGCGAGAAGTGCAAAATGAGAGTCAGAGAGTTTACAGGCACAATTCGCGAGCGCGCAAATGAAATTCGCGAGCGCGCGTCGTGTTTTCCAGCCTGCGCAGTCTGTACTATTTTAGTTATATCTCTCAATTTACGACTCCGATTTGGGTGATTCAAAAACCCATGTAAAGCTAACACATAGAGGAATAAATAACTTTTCTATGCCCCTTCCTAATTCCATCATTAAATAGGGCAAAAATCATGGTGAAGTTACTGGTTACTTTTCCAGCAAAACCTGTTTCAGTAAAAACTCAATATCTACTTCATTTATTCATTTCATCTCATGCTTTTTCACCATTTTCAGTCATCTTACTCAATATTAAGCAACATATCTTCTCATTATCAACACACCACACAATTTATCATGCAAGGAAATGAATTAAACTAAAAGAGATAGCACACCTTCACTTAACAAGCTTGGAATCTTCTTTTTAGCTTCCTTCTACCTTGAGCTCACCTCTCTTGGATAGAATAGAAGTTGAATTAATGCTTGAATCCCATTAAAATCTTCACTACCATTAAAAGTGATGGAGAAAGGAAAGTGGAAGAGGAAAGTAGGGGAAGAAGATGAAGATAAGGATGAAGAAATGAAAAATGAAATGGAACTCACGGGTAGTCTCTAGAATATCAATGATTTTTATGTGAAAATTACCAAATGGTACCTCAAGTGTCAAAATGGTACAACTCAATACCTCAACTTTATATTTTAGTGCAAGCAAGTCCTAATCCTTATACTTTGATCTTTTTGTTTCCTTCAAGTAAGTCCACTTCTTTTCCTGATTTCAATCACATCCCATTCTAGCCCACTCTAGACTCTAATGGATCGAACCGGGTTTTAGATCAACCCGACTCTACTTTAAGCATCAACTCGATTCAATAGAAAATGAGACGTTACAATACTCTCATCCTATCTCCTCTCAACCTCTTTCTCTCTCCAACCCCTCCTCACCATCTCCCCTCACTCTCTTTATTTCCCTTCAATCACAATGATGTTAGGAGATTTAAAACCAAAACTCAAATATCTAAAATTAATAAATCAAGCAAATCCTCCATCTCTCGTGAGGTTTAATCTTAGGCTTATGTGAACAAAGAAATTAATTTTCAAAAATGATTTTTATGGTTACTCGTGGGTTTAAAATGTTAAAATTAGCGTGTTTGTCTTTTTTAAGTGTTATATATATATATATATATATATATATATATATATATATAAATCAAGCAAATCCTCCATCTCTCGTGAGGTTTAATCTTACGCTTATGTGAACAAAGAAATTAATTTTCAAAAATGATTTTTATGGTTACTCGTGGGTTTAAAATGTTAAAATTAGCGTGTTTGTCTTTTTTAAGTGTTATATATATATATATATATATATATATATATATTAGAAATGAGAGATTATTTTTGAAGTTTTGCAAAATTTTTCTATGCCTGATTCAAATTTGAAATTCAAGTATATTATTTTTGAAATATTGATTTTTGATTTAAACAATTTGCTTTCTGTTGATGTAATTTGATTTATATATAAATCTATTGTATTTAACTTAACTTGAATTTAACTACACTCAATCTGACACATGATATGTATTAATTATTATTGGCTGATCGTATACAAATATTATAAATTCAATCCAAACCGACTATAATTGAACTTATTTTTTTAAAAAATAAAACATTTTATAAACGCGTTGATGATTAAACAAGTGAATTGAATTCAACAATGTGAAAAATGAGTTGGTAATGAGAAGAAGAGATAGTCTTGAATTTGTTATCTATCTCCAAGTTGCAAATTTTGAACCTTTCAAAGTTAGGTCACACTACATTTGCCAATAGGTCGATTGTTGTTTGTTTGACCTATAATACTACTACTAATAAGTTTGGAAAAGGTTACACAAAAGAGAAGCACAAAACATGGCATGTGAATACGACTCATTTGTCCAAAGCCCGAACAAGGAAGAGCGCACAGTAGATAATTCAAAATAAAGTCTGACCTTTTGCTTTCCCCCCCATTTTTATCTCTCTCAACAGACAACCCCTTTTTTCCAATTTTTATTTTATTTTATTATATAAAATAAAACCAACAACCATTAAAGATAATTTATTTTAATTTTTTTTATTAAATTAAAAATTGGAAAGCAACCTCTCGAAATTTTCAGATAGTATGTGACTTTAGGGTTTCAAGCCGACCCGCCAATTCCTCCTCCTCGTACTTTTATTCAACCGTAATTTTTATCTTTGCTTTGCTTTGCATTGCATTGCTTCTGCATGAATCGGATCCTGATCCGGGTCCCCATTGTCGATTCGGGTTCCAACCTGCCTCGTCTCCTACAATGGCGTCGAAGGCTTCGCCGTCTGCTTCCGCTAGCAGATCGGAGCCTCCTAAGAACTCTCCGGTACTCGCCTTTGAAATCCATTCTGTTAACTATATCTAAATGCATGTGAATTAGATTCATTTGATGGCGCTAATTCGCAATTATTTATTTTTTGTTGTTTCTTTTTATTATCTGTTGACCGGGTTTTGGTGACTCGGTAGCTTTTAACTCAATAGAAAACCTGTGTTTAATCAGATAATTGCGTTGCATTAGAATATAAGGTAATTTAGGTAGAGATCTCTAGCTGCATTGTACAGAGTCGCTAAGGTATCAGTGTTTTTGAGTTACTCTTTTTTTCTTGAGAACTTTAACTCTATTCCGGTGCTGGAGCTTCAACTTGAAAATTGTGAAAATATTGCCAAAAGTAAAAAAAGCCGTTCAATGACGTGGAAATTCTGCTAATAGATAATGAAAGTCATAATCTATCTTTTTAGGAGCTGTGCGTGGTACACTTGGCTCAAAGCCTCTATGTTCTTTGATTTTTTCTGTTTGGTATTGGTTTATCCAATTCTCTACCTCGCTCTTTATTTTTGTTTCATTAGGGATTTTTTTTTTTAAATTTTTGTGTGATTGTGTATGATTCTGGAATCTGAATTGTAATTAAGATGGACTCTTGATATTTTTTACAGATGACAAAACCACAAGAAACATCTCCAACAATAAAAGAGATTTTATCAGTTATTGACTCTTTAAAGAAGCAACTTGCAGTTAACCGGTGTGTTTCAATAAAGGTGCATTCTTTTGGTATCATAGTATTTTTAATTAGTGTGTTGGCTTTTCGGTTTAGTTATCATTGTTTATGAATTGGAATTTGTGATATTTTCAGAAACGAATGGAAGATAATGAGCAAAAGTTGCTCGGCGTCACAAACCATCTTTATACATTGTCAAATGAAAGAAGAAATAACTGGATTAACATAACAGATGGTAGTATAGATTTACTAACAAAGAGGCAAAAAGATGCACTTGGTATGCACAGTGGTATTGACATGAGTAATGGAGATAAGGACACTTCTCAAGAAGATGGTCATGCTTCTACAGCAGTCCTTCTGGGATCCAGTATTCCAGTCAAGAGTGCTGTTCGCCCTATTAAGCTCCCAGAAGTGAAGAGACTACCCCCTTACACTACATGGATTTTTTTGGACAGGTGTGTCAAAGTTATTAATTATTTTTCTATCTATAGGCTTATTGCTAACTATTCTTTTTATATTTTAATATCTTCATTTGCTTGTGCGAAAGGTTATAAACTTTTAGATTTGGTGCATTCACTATTTGTTGCTTCAGATGGTCTTTGAAATGAATGTTCAAATCTACTTGAACCTTTTGCTGGGGCATAACACCAGTTATCAGCCAAACTCTGGAAACAGCCTACTACAATCAATGGATAGGTTGCATAAAAATGAGCCTTCTTAGATCCTGTAACACGAGAAGTCTCATGCACATATTTGCTGGATAGTAACAATTGTGGATAACGAGTTTCTAGTCTCTAGATATTAAGTTGCATGTTCTCTCAACTCAAATCTCTTTTTATTTTTCTTTAAATACTATTTTGTGGATTTTATCCTCACCTTGCTTATTTCTACAAGTCTTCATTAATTTTATTTTTTCAATTTATGATATGCCTTGTGCAGAAATCAAAGAATGACAGAAGATCAATCAGTGGTTGGTCGAAGGAGAATATATTATGATCAAAATGGTGGTGAAGCACTTATTTGCAGTGATAGTGAGGAGGAAATAATTGACGATGAGGAGGAAAAGAGAGATTTTGTAGATTCTGAAGATTATATTCTTCGGTTGGTATAATAATGTTATCTAATGTGATCTACTGTCTTTCCTTTTTGCACTGTCCCTCTTCTTTTTATTTTCATTTTCCTGTTTCTATATCACAGTGTGATATCTATTGTTGACTGTTATGCTATTTATTGTCCTTTTATTTTCTGATCAAGCTCACTTATTATAACTGGATTATTCATTTTTTTTCCCTACTCCTAATTCCTTAGAGTTCTAGAATTACAATAACTTTTATATTTTGACTACAAACAGGCACATTAGTGAATCTACAATAAAGGCTCTATTTTGTTTACTATGAGCATTCTTGCATTCCTTTTCTTGTTGTTAGATTCAAGTTTCTTTATTGACTGAGAAATTTAGTAGTTACTGGATTTCTTTTTCCTAATAAACTAAGGCAAAGAAGCCTTTAATTCAGATGACAAAAGAGTTGGTTTTGGTCTGTGGTTCAAGTTTCTCAAATGAAAAAAAAAAGAAGAATTTTATTTGATCTGTTGAATGCTTCCTCTATTCTAAAGACAGTAGTTTTCTCTACGTTTTAGCTGAAGCAAAATGAGGGTGCAATGTTGTCAACGAATGGGAGGTGCATCAATATTCATGGGTGTCCATATTTGTGCCAAGTTTTAAGCAAATAAGCTGAATCTTTTTCTGTGCATGTGTGTTGGGTGTACTTTTTTTTTTTCTCTTGGGGGGAGGGGGTGGTGGGGAGTGGATGAAAATTAGCACAAGAACCTTATGTATTTGATACAAATTATATATCTTCTGCTTCTCATTCCTGATTTTTGTCCCAGTGTTTGTGAGCAACATTACTATATGCTTTAATTCTGCATGTGAATTAAAACTGATAATTGATCCTGTGTACCAGAAATACTGTCAAAGAAGTTGGTTCATCTGATTCAGTGATGGAATCACTGGCACAATGTTTTTCTAGAAGCCCTTCTGAAGTTGAGGTATGCATTTGTGAAAAGAATGTGGTATTGTCAGTCTCTATGTTTCTTTTAATTTTGTCATGTCTTTTCATTTATCCTTCTCTACCTGAAGGAATATTCTAATTACGTCTATTCTACCAATCTTGTTTCCATTTTTAATATCTGATAAAACTGGTCACTGTGTAAGCTTTGGTCCAGCTGTTTCCCATTTTCTTTGTGCTGGCTTTACACAGATATGAAACACCATCAAACATCTTATACAGGCAAGATATGAAGTTCTTACAAAAGCAGAGACGGCTGTGGAGGATCCAAAAAATGGAGAAACTGATGCACAAACGGTGAATTCTTTTCTTGACAAGGATCTTGAAGCTGCTTTGGATTCTTTTGACAACCTATTTTGCCGTCGATGTCTTGTAACATTCTTGTACTCCAAGTTTTATGTTGTTCTTTGCCAACTTCTGGTAATTAAATAGAGTTCTTCCTATTTTATATTGGCAGGTCTTTGATTGCAGATTGCATGGATGCTCACAGGATCTTGTCTTTCCTGTAAGTGAATCATGAAAGACTAATTGTCAAGGTGTTCCATGAATGTATGGTGGTAAATCTTACTTGTTTTATTAATGCAACATACTGCTAGGCTGAGAAACAACATCCATGGAACCATCTAGATGAGGAAAATGTACCATGTGGTCCACACTGTTATAAATCGGTCTGTATTTGGTTTTAGTTATCTGATATTATTCTTTATAAATACATAGGCATTGGGGAAAATTATATGTACTATATTTTTTTGCATCTTACTAATGTCAGGTTTTGAAGTCAGAAAGAGTGGGTATTGCAAATTCTTCTGAGTATGGTGACATTGGAGAGAATTCTGTCCGTCCAACTGATGGGATTGTGGCACACGTTACTTCAAGGAAGAAGTCTTCTGCTCAATCTGCCAGAAGGAAAGTAAAGTCCAGCCAAAGTGAAAGTGCTTCGTCAAATGCAAAAAATGTTTCAGAGAGCAGTGATTCAGAGATTGGACCTCAGCAGGATGCCATTTCACCCTCCAAGACTAAGCTTGGTGGAAAATATGGGGTTTGTCAGAGGAACAGCAAACGAGTGGCTGAACGTGTTCTGAGTTGCATGCGGAAAAGGCAGAAGAAAACAGTAGCCTCTGATACTGACTCTGTTGCTAGTGGAAGCCTTTTGCCTGCTGATATGAAGCTTCGGTCTACTTCGCGTAAAGAAAATGAAGATGCTAGTTCTTCTTCCTGTAAGAATGTTAAATCTGTGACAACTGGAAGGTCTAGGAGGAAGGAGACAACTCAGGATAGTAACAACTTGGTTCAAGGTGAAGTTCATGATGATCCTCCAAGTGAGATGATTACTGATCCACCTGCAACTAGTAGTGATGACACTTTGAGGAAAGAAGAGTTCATAGATGAAAATGTATGTAAAAGAGAGCTGGGTGATAGCAAATCTTGGAAAGCTTTTGAAAAAAGCCTATTTGAGAAAGGTATAGAGATTTTCGGACGGAACAGGTTAGTGGGAATATTTTGTGTATTCTCTGTTGAATTTGTTTTTGATGTTTTAGGTGTAAGATAGGCTTCCAAAAGTGTGATGTCTCATATGAAGTATTGAAAATTGTTGAACTTTTGAAAATTGATTGTTAAATCTTTAGAATTTTCATCTTTCATTATATGTTGATTTGCCTCATAAAAGAGTTGAATCGCAAGTTCATTGCTATAAAAGCAAATCATCTTAATTTAGTTTATCAGTCCCAAGAGATTATTTTTCCATTTTGTATCATCTAATGGTGAGCTTTGGTTTCCTGACAGTTGTTTAGTTGCGAGGAACCTTTTAAATGGTTTAAAGACTTGTTGGGAGGTCTTCCAATATATGAATTACTCTGACAATCGGCTGGCCTGCCAAGCAGGTGATGCTGCAAATTCTCTTGGTGAAGGATATTCCAAGTTTGACTTCAATGGATCAATGGTTAGGATTGACTTGCTTGTGTCTTGTTTATGACTTCTTTCTCTTGTGAGATTTACATATATTCTTTTTCAATCATGGTGTGGTGGGGGCATTATTGAACCGGATGTCAGAGTAACAATGAAGTAAGAAGAAGATCAAGATTTTTACGCAGAAGAGGAAGAGTTCGCCGCTTGAAGTATTCTTGGAAATCTACTGCTTATCATTCTATTAGGAAGCGAATTACTGAAAGAAAAGATCAGCCATGCCGCCAATATAACCCATGTGGTTGCAGAACAGCTTGTGGAAAGCAGTGTTCCTGTCTGTTGAATGGCACATGCTGTGAGAAGTACTGTGGGTGAGCCTTTGTTTTAAATTCAGAATGTGATATCGAGATTTTTTTTTTTTTTTTGTATCCCTTGTTTCTTTTCCAAATGTGGAATTTCATTCATATTTAAATTTGTTACGATTTCTCTCATAGAGCTGCATTCTTTTGCAAATTGAACAATTTGGGGTCTATATATTTAGATGTCGGACTGCCTGTTCACTTGCATACACACTCGCACAGGTGGTTGATTTGCTGATGATGTAAGAATACAATTAACTTTTACTTGTTCATCTAGATGTCCAAAGAGTTGCAAGAACCGATTTAGGGGCTGTCATTGTGCTAAAAGTCAATGTCGAAGTCGTCAATGTCCATGCTTTGCTGCAGACAGAGAATGTGATCCAGATGTTTGTCGGAATTGTTGGGTCAGGTGAGTTAGTAACTGTCCTTATAGTAATTCAAAACTTGTAGGCAATCTTGTTTCTTTTTTCTCCTTTTGCCTTGTCTTCAAGAAAAAGAATCCACCCTATCAGGAAGGTGTTTGAATCTTCTTCATAATACCAAGTTTATTAGTTACTATTTCAGAATGCTAGTTTTATTTTTCCCAGCCTTTTATTTCCAAGGTAACAATTCACTTAGCAATATATGTCATGTGATATGCATTCTGTTTGTTTATATTGTATCATCCTGCCTACCAAAATGGGTTTTGTCCTTATATTTTAAAACTAAAAGCCAGATTTTTGTTATATTTTTGCTACTGAAGATCATAAAAATTTTTTAGTCAGTAATAATGCACTGTATCTGTTAACATTGGGATCACATTAGGATTTAGGTTTTTGTAAGGCCCTCGCAGAATAACCAGAAGCTGCAAGGGCCTTACAGTATCCCATCATGCATGAACTTGACAGCTTTACCCTCTGGGTCCAAAAGTTTTAGTTTAGGTCCATAGGTGAAAGTTCTAGTTTTGTGAAGTTGCTTGTCAAAAAGAAGTTAGCTTGCTGCTGCTACCATGACCATGTACACCACTCTTGATGACCTTATTTTGCACCATCAATTCCATATCAAGCCAGGCACCTCCACTTTGTCCTCTATCTCCCTATCTCATGGCATCTCGGTTATTGCATCTACTATCACAATAACCCTATAAATACTGCTACAACTACTGATTCACTACACGTGAGGCTAAGAGAGCAATATTATAATTTTTTTTAACATTTATAATTCTTTTCTACACTACAGTAACTGCTTAAAACATAATTGGCAATATAATTGGTAAAAGTATCATATATTTGCCTATTGTGTCATGTAATGCATTCATTTATTCTTCGTGAATCTTAGGGTTTCGAATGGCGAGTTTTTTACTCCTTTAGATCTTATAGATATGATTAATTCATGGATAAAAAAGAATTCTGCATCCCATGCATAATTAAACATAATGCCTTGACCATCAAAGTTCTGATTTTTCTACGTAATTGATTGTCTAGATACACTTTTCTTTCTATCTATCCGTGCATCTATATTCTTTTGCCTACCCTCCTCACTGCCACTTTTAACCTTTTTGGCTCATTAATTGATTTATTGCAGTTGCGGTGATGGTACTCTTGGGGTTCCTAACCAAAGAGGTGACAATTATGAATGTAGGAATATGAAGCTTCTTCTCAAACAACAGCAAAGGGTAACTACATATCCTCCTTTTATCTCTTTCCAGTTGCTTTCATATACTATCAAACAAAGATGCATATATTACCAGATGGATTGGAAGAAGGGGGGGGGGGGGGGGGGGGGTTTGTTCAAGAACCATTCCTGAGAAAACTTTTTCCTTACCCTAGTAACATCTTGAGCCTCATTCTGCTCTATGTACAGGTTTTACTTGGAAGATCCGATGTGTCTGGTTGGGGAGCTTTCTTGAAGGTAATATTTAGATATGATGTTGTTATTTGCTTGGCTTTCATCTCGCTGATGAATAATACTTGGTTACTCTCCAGAATAGTGTTGGTAAGCATGAATATCTAGGTGAATACACTGGAGAGCTGATTTCACACAGGGAAGCAGATAAGCGTGGGAAGATATATGACCGTGAAAATTCATCTTTTCTCTTCAATCTGAATGATCAGGCATGATCTTTATGAACCATAATAGGATTTTTAGGGGAAGATTCGAAATTTATCTTTTACATGCTCTTATGATTACCATATTATATCGTGCAGTTTGTCCTTGATGCTTACCGAAAAGGTGACAAATTGAAGTTTGCCAACCACTCACCAGATCCAAATTGCTATGCAAAGGTATATGTCCGATTGTTGCACATGGTGTGTTGTATGTCTACTTTGCATTTATTTTCTGATTTATGGGTAGAAACTCTTGCAACAAAACATTTCAGATACTTATGTCACTTTTATCTCTTCCAACCAATGTGTGGCAGGTCATAATGGTTGCAGGGGATCATCGGGTGGGCATATTTGCCAAAGAACGGATTAGTGCGGGAGAAGAACTTTTCTATGATTATCGTTATGAACCAGACAGGGCGCCTGCTTGGGCTAGGAAGCCTGAAGCAAGCGGATCGAAAAAGGAAGATGGGGCTCATACAAGTGGCCGTGCTAAAAAGGTTGCTTAGTTTGAGCATTTATTAACATCCTCAATTCAAAATTTTTGTAATTCTTTAACACGGAGAAGCAGCATCATTCTCATTGACCTGAAGAGGATAGATGCAAGCTCATTCATTTTCTTATTGAGAGGCTATTGCCATCTCCACATTTAACTTATTTGATTTAGCACTCCATCATATGTTTATTCTTCATCAAATTGTATTCACTAAAGCGGGAAAAGAAAACTACAAATTCAGCTAATCAAATACCATCTAACATTGAACCATCCATGTAAAGGACAAATGTTTTGTAATCTCATCAAATCCCTTCAACAATAATCTTTGTTAGCTTTAAACTGTGCCATGGTATTTTTATTTCTTCTAATGGATTCTTGTAGGGAGCGCTTGTTTGTTGCTTGGACACTGCAATTAATAGAGACCTTCCTCTTTTCTTTTGTTTATTTACCTATAAAAAAACAAGTGGAGAAAGGAAAATCTAACCGATGGAGACAGATTATAGAAAGCTTTCTTCTTTAGAAGGTGGAGTCTATCATGCATTAGAGATTTGCGATTTGTCTAAGTAGTTAAAATCAGATAGAGGCATTAACCTAGGTGTCCTAGTGCTTGTAGGTATAAACAATTGGACGGTAAAAAGTTTTAGAAGCTAATGTTCCTTTTTCTTTTTTTAGAATGAAAACTAATCTTCAAGATAGCAACTCCTTTATGGACAAGAGATTTGGGGGGCGTGTTGACTAAGGAGAGAAAGGGATATTCTATATTTTGTAATTCAAGTCCTTTGTTTTATCTTAACCCTATATTTGAAACCTGTCATTTTGGTATATTCTTCTCCTTTTCACTTTGCTTAATCAAAATTAATAGAAATATGCTATGCATTTCCTAATACCAAAGCAAATGCAGATGATGCCTAATAGAAAAGGATAAACGTTGATACTTTGAGTTCTAGTTTAAATTCCCACCCCTCACTATTTGATTTATAATTACTGTTCTTTATGAATAGGATTGACTTTAATAGATTTTGATATAATTTACAATGATGTATTTGAAATTATAATTGTGAAAGTCTGTTCAAGCTTAGTGTACGGTTCAAATAATAACATATCTCTTGTATATAGTATTAGAAAAAAAAAAAAAAAAACAAACAAACAAAAGAAGAAGTATTTAATGAAGTCGGTAGCTACAGCAAGCTGCCTCTGCCAGTTAGCATTAAAAGTTCTAACCTATGCAAACCTACCAACTTCCCTATCGTCTAAAGAAACTTGGCCATTCGCTCACACATAATTTCATTTGCCATTTATTAAGGAGAGAAAAGGCAAAACCCAACTAACCACCAACTTTCTCCTGCCATTTGGAGTTTTAGAATTATCAATCGGTTATTTATTACAATAGACAATCCTCGTGGATTATCCCGACTTCCTATTAATTCGCTCCTTGACAAGAAAAGCATGAATACCCGAAAAACACTGTAAGTGGCTAACCTACCCCACCACGTGCCAGGCACTGACAAAGTGAGGAAAACCCAAAAGCTTAGAGTACGCTATTCTTACTTACTGAGCTGAAAACGATGTCGTTTTTTAGTAATAAAGTTCAAAAAGATAAAATGGTGGTATAAAAATAGAGAAAAAGTGCTTATCTCTATTCTTCCCTCGAAGAAAGGAAAAATTAAAGTGCTGTGATTAAGCCCGCCTTTAATCCCCACAAAAAAGAGAAAAAAAAAATTGTCAGCTTCATTGCACAGTAAAACTCTCTTTCGCTTTGTACCTGCTGTATCTAGTTTTCATCTCTCTCTCTCTCTGTCTCTACCCTCAGTTCTCGAGCTCTGCATAAGCGGTGGCCATGTTTGCGTGCTTCGCGGACCATCGTACCTTATGCAGAGCCCCTGTTGCAATTGGATACCTGTACCTCTTTCTGCTACTCTCTTCTCTCTTCATAGCACATGCACAGGTATTACCTTTTCTTTCTCTCAGTAATTATCTTTGATCCATATGATTTCGCTGTTCTTTATTGGCGATGGAACTGAATTGCCAAGGAATTTCAGGTGCTGGACTCATGTACAGCAGCTACAAATTGTGGGGCGGGGCTTTTTTGTGGAAACTGCCCTGCTTTGGGCAAGAATCAACCTGTCTGCACGAGGGGCCAAGCTATCATACCCACCTCTATTGTGAGCTTCTTTGTTCTAAAGTTTGCGTTTTTGTTCACGATGTTGACTCTTTTCAGCTAAAATTTGGTAAAATGTTTTGTGTTGTTATGTGCAGATTGATGGGTTGCCTTTTAACAAGTATACGTGGTTAGTGACTCATAACTCATTCAGTATTGTGGATGCACCTTCTTTGCCGGGTGTTCAAAGACTGACATTTTATAATCAAGAAGATTCTGTTACTAATCAGTTAAGGGTATGTATTTTTCTTCTCATTTTTGTCTCTCCCCTCCCCTTACCCTGGGGTCGGTTTTCAATTTTCATTGAGGCCTTGTTTCGTTCTGGATTTGAGAAAGGAAATTGAGAGTCTGGATTATGCCATTGCCGTTTGCATCTATTTGTCCAAGTTAGAGTAATGTTCAACTGCACATTTCGTGTTCATGCACTTGGTTTCTTGACTATTTGGCAAACCATTTCCCACCTTTGGTTTGTTTTTTGCGCGAATCGATAGATGCATTCTGTTAATTTATGCGTTTCTGTTGTTTTCTAGAATGGTGTAAGGGGACTGATGCTGGATATGTATGATTTTGATGGCGATATCTGGCTCTGCCATTCGTTTCGAGGGCAATGCTTCAACTTCACAGCATTTGTAATGTGCTTTCCCATTTTATCATTTTAGCTAATTGAGATTGGCTAGTAGTTTTGTGAATTAGTCAGTGATTCGTTCAAATGGGCTGTTCTCAGGGACCTGCAATTAATACCTTGAGGGAAGTAGAAGCATTCTTGAGCGAAAATCCAACTGAGATTGTGACCATTATAATTGAGGACTACGTGCATACTCCAAAAGGATTAATAAACCTATTCACAAGCGCCGGTTTAGATAAATATTGGTTTCCTGTCTCCAAGATGCCCAAGAAGGGTGAGGACTGGCCCACTGTGACTCAGATGGTACAAGAGAATCACAGGCTTCTGGTTTTCACTTCTGTTGCATCTAAGGAAGCAGAGGAAGGCATTGCTTATCAATGGAAGTATATGTTGGAAAATGAGCGTGAGTGCCATATTTATAACTACTTGCTGGTTTTGTGACCTTGATTATTGGCTTGTTGTCCGATAACACTGATGACTATATATTGGGTTTCAGCTGGGGATCCTGGGGTAAAACCAGGCTCATGCCCAAACAGAAAAGAGTCAAAGCCACTTAATTCCAGAAGTGCATCTCTTATACTAGAAAATTATTTTCCAACATATCCAGTTGAGAGTGAAGCTTGCAAAGAACATTCAATTCCACTTGCTCAGATGGTTGGTACCTGCTATAAGGCAGCAGGGAATGTAATGCCCAATTTTTTGGCAGTCAACTTTTACATGGTATTAATTTTGTACTTGGACAAAGCACTGCACTTAAACATATTGTGATCAAGTGCTCTAACGGAAAAAAATGATGCAGAGAAGTGATGGTGGTGGTGTTTTTGATGCTTTGGATAGAATGAACGGCCAGACATTGTGTGGTTGTAGTACCGTGACTGCCTGCCAGGTATGTTATCATTTCATTTTCACATTCTTGTTTAATTGCTTTGTGGAGTCTGAAAAATCAATGATTTTGATCTTTTACTGTCCAAACTAGTTGTCTAAATAAGACATAGATGTCTCGTTTTGTAGATAGCTCCTCAAAAATCGCCTTAGTTTCATTGGGTCCCATATGTGGCAAGCTTCTAACTTGTAGCTACATAAATTTTCTGTTGAATCATGCAGCCTGGAGCGCCTTTTGGATCTTGCAAGAATGTTGCAGTACCTAGTACAAGTCCTGTGACAACTACTACTGCAGGAAGCTTTTCGGGATCTGTTCAGTTTTCAAGATCTGCTTCATCAGCCATTTCTCCAAATTGTTTGATTTTCTATTTGTTTTCTCTTCTATTGATGGCATTTATATTATGAATGCAATGGATGACTTCCAGGTTAGGTGGTTAAGTAGCTACTCCTTCAGTTAGACAGTCAGTGAGCTACTGTTTAGTAGAGGCTTATAGTGTCTGTTTGTATTCTCCGGTCAGGATTGGTATAACACGTTCCTGCCTTATAGAGGAGGTAAAGAAATACTTATCAGAGGTATGAAGTGTGATTTTAAACAAAGAACTTTTGAGATTCTTATTTGGAAGCAAAAATGAGGACGAGCAAGGAATCTGAGGTAGATAGCGGCCAAGAGATGCCTAGAATATGTCAAGAAGTGATTCAGGTATGCAGTGTACATTGTTAAATTATTGGCTGCGCTGCATCCTTAAAATTGAATTTTCACCACTTAGTTCTCTGCAGTAGTAAGCTTTCTTGCTGTTTCTTGTGTTTTGCATCTTGATTAGGATATAACATCTCTCCAATGTTAGCAAATGTACTTCTAATAATTCTAGGAAGATCCAAAAAAGTGTTTTGCTTGCATAAGCAAAAATGCATTATCCAAGGAACTCTCCTAAAGTAAATTCAACTAGAGTGAATTAACTTTGTTATATTCCTGCTTTAGCTGATGATAATGTCCGTAATCATCCTAATTGTCAGAAATGGCATCTGTAACATATTTCCAGTTTGCTACAATAAATGCATTTTAATACCATTCCTATCCTCTTTAAAATCATTATATATCACGAAGTGAGGGGAAACCTATTGAGGAACATGTTGGTTGGAAGTAGGAAATCCTATAAGCTTCAATTCTGATACTATAAGAACTAATTTCCTCTTGGTAACTTGAATGTATTTTCATTTTTTAATACTGAATTCATGCGTCAAAAACTCACACATCCCATATTATCGCAACAATTTTTCTATCTTTTCTTCCTGTTACAGATTATTTCTCTCTGTTTTCAGGTCCATATGCATCTCGAGTAGAATCTGTTGAGCATATATTTAACCGCTTCCAGCGTTATTCCTTATGTTTATGCTAATACTTGTATTTCAATATTCTACTGCTTCAGATTTGCTCTCCCACACACATACTCTGGCCTTTAGTTAATCTTGCAAATATTCTGAAACATATATATAGGCTGCTGGAATTGATTTTTACCTGAGTTGTCTTTTAAATATAAGAGTTTATGTGATGTCTTGGGAGTGAAACTGAAAAACACAGGTACTCGATCATAGGGGGTTTCAAATTATGCTCCAGACCAGTCGGATAAAAAAAGATTGAAAATGAATAATTTCTGCTGACAGTAGGAATTGGAAAATTGGAATCATAATAAAATGTTGTGTATATTTTGTTGACCGACCGAATCAACTGGAATTACATAGTATTTTGAATTAGAAAACCTGAAACATGTAAACATTTGACTGTACAAAATAAAAAATCAGTCTTCTATACAGGGCAAATGCAGAATCATTTGCAGACACGATTATCACTATAACGCTGCTGTACTTGGCTGCAATTTGAATTACACAGCTTAACTTACTAAATTTACTGGATTCCTTAACTTAAAATGATAACAGATACAGAGCAGAAACAATCTGTACAAAGAAAAGCAACTTCATAGACGACAAAAAATGGAAAAAAAAAAAGTCAGAGATATGAGCAGCTCATGCAACAGGCAACATAGATGCACTTCCAATATTTTCCAGAAATCCTCCATGCTTTATTTGAAGGGCTGGACTGATAGTAAGCAAACAAATAAAGCAGTCTGCAGGTACTCTGGTTCCCCATGCATTAATCGATTCCAGTTTTCGACATTTACCGACAAGATTAAGAAGCCCAATCTCTGTTACATGACGACAGCTCCATAGGCCAATGGTCTGAAAAAGAAAGCAGAGATGTATAATAACCATTTATTAAAGAAAACAGAAGGAATCATCTTAGCAGTCAATAATGATACCGTCTAAGCAAAAATGAAGAAACAATAAGGTCAGTATAAAATCAAGTTCTTCCTAATGGTTCAATATTCCCATATATCTCACCTTTAAATTTGGACAACTATTTGCAACAGCAAATAAAGACTCATCGGTAATAAATGTCCCGCCAACGTTCAGGTGTTGCAAGGAATTAGCTCTTGATATCTGTTGAAAAGTGAAGAGAAATGAAAGACATAGAAGAAGGCAGTTAAGTTAGTCATATCTTCCTTAATAGAGCAATTCTAAAGTGAATGGATACTGGAAAATTATACATAACCAAAACATCAATAAGTAGTAAAGATAGAGAGAAACTGTGTAGCTAAAGAGGTTATGTCAAAATAGCGGTGATGCTAAAGTTGAGTTGTTATTGTACTGAGGGTTAGAGATTATCTCGTACCAATTGAACAACACCATTGTCTGTGATTAAGGTCATCCCCCATAAAGATATTGATGTTAGATTGCCAATGCATTTTGCCAAAGATATTTCACACAGTCCATTGTCAGTTATCTGGCAACCCCAACGGCTCCTTGAACTGGAAAAAGAAATAGAAAATTCAAATCGCATCAATGGCTAATTATATCAAAATTAAAAAGATCAGAACTTCTGCAAGCTAGAAAGGCTCTGGTGTACCTATGAACCTTCTCAGGATCAAGAATTTCTAAAATTAATACCCATTTGCCATTTCTACAAAATCGTGTTCATAACATCAATGCTTATGCTTGAATCCTTCGAGCATTTGGCATTTAAGTGATTCTCAAAATCCAAGCAGTTTTGAGGATAAGAAAGATTAAGAGTAAACATGGAAAAACACTTTTAGCAACCATGCATTCGGTTAAATCAAACAACTTTAGAATCATAATTAAAGTGAATATACATGGATAGAAATGAAAAACCAGGAAAAATATAAACAGAAACTTGAAATTTCAAATTACCGACAAATAATATCCTTTCTCGCACGCATTACCATCAACCAAAAATTCATTAACCCCGACAGATTACTATCTAAATAACCGATTTATAACTGAAATACACAAATAGAAAGGGAGAGAGTACAAACAGAACATACATATCAAGTTCTTTAAGGCTGTAAGCATAGCGTACAAGACGGGCAGTGGAATTATCATCCATTTTCAACCCTGCAAAGCTCAAAGAATTTCTCCTTGCCAGAGACAGCTTCACCCCTTCTTTCCATACCCTGCACACACTGCTGGCCCTAATATCCATTCATACACACAAAATCAAAAATTACCAACCAATCAAAACTTGATATTTTTTTCTTTTCAAATTGAAATTCATCAAGAAAATAAAACAAGAAGAAGAAGAAGAAGTTGGCGACGAAATCATGAAAGCACTAATACTTACTGGGCTAAATCAGTGAAAGAATTTATAAGAACAAATATATGAGCTAACAGGTCAATTGGTAATCGATCAATCTCTGCTCTTTCATCCATTGTTTTGTTTTTTTACGGTATCTGGAGAGGAAACAGAAAGAAATGAAAGAATCTCCAGAATCTTTTTTATGAATTATGACTATGATATGATCGGCAGAGGGCGGGCCAAGTCATAATTAATTAAATAATTATATAGAGAGAAAAAGCAAGAAAGGATGTGGTCATTTTCCTGTCATAATTTCATTTGTTTGCGAATATTATTCTATTAAAATAATCAGAAAATAAATATAACAAAATTATTTTGTAATAAAATGGTGTTACTCAATGCTTTTTTTAAGAAATAGATAAAACAAATAAATAATTAAAAATAAGTTATTAAATTTATTTATCAAATATCATAAAAAAACAGTATGATGCAACATCTAATAATTAGTTTTTATTATAATTATATATTTTTTATTTCATCAATTTATTTTGAAGTAAAAAATGCAGAATCTAGATGCGTCCTTTGTGGCTTTTTTTTATTTTTATTTTTTAATTTCTTGATTTGGTTATTAGTCAAAACAAAAAAAAGAAAGCAAAAAGGTCATATACTTTACGTGATCAATGAGTTAATTAGTTGTCAAATAAGATATTTCTACCAGCTTAGCTAAGCCATTATGGTTTACTTTTGGTGTCATGTGCTATTTCTGTTTTTTTTTTTTTTTTTTTTTTTTTTCCAAACACCACCTTTAATAGTGTTATATAAGCATTGCACTCATGTTATAAAGCTCTTTGGTTGTTGCATGAAGGTTATGAAAATATATTCTAAGCTCAGGTTTTTCCTAGTATTTTGTTAATAAAATTTAATTTCTCTTAAAAACAAAATAGAGATGGGCTTGTTGGGCCTAATTGATCCCTTTATGCAATGTATAAGGACAAGCGGGCCTTATCCAAATCACAAAAACCCACCTGGTAGAAGGATTGTCTAAAGATAGAGAAAAGTTCCTTGTTATTGTCTCTACTATGACTGGACAATCCATTCTCTAGGGATAGTGGTAATTCATTAGCTAGTTAGTTAGTTAGTTGGTTGGTTGAATTCCTAACTTTGCAAGCCCTAGAAAGCTTAAGATTAGGTAGTTAGTTTAGTCTTTTTGGGCTCAAATGGCCTAGGAAAAGTCAATTGAAAATTAGGCCCTCCTAGGCCTAGCCCAACATAGCCCAGCCACTTCTTTAACACGTCTAGTTTCTGCCAGAAAACAATAACCAACACCCATTTCACTTGGCAACGTAAGCTTATTTTTTAATACATTATGTTATTATACAAGGAAAAAAAAAAAGTCTTGGAATTTGATTATTTAAATGATCAGCTAATGCGGCGGCACAGAGTAATCCCGTCACCAATAGGGAGTTGGCAAATCTCAATCCTCTGATCAGCAGCTATGACCTTGTTGAACTCCAATACATAATCCCTATAGTACCGAATATGTTTCCTTAGTGGCGCATCAGGTAGAGCAGCCACAGATCCACGCCATAGGGTGTTGTCGTAGCCAATAATTGCTCCAACCTTCACAAGCTCAATATTCCTCTTGTGATAATTAAGGTAATTGTCCTTATCAGCATCCACAAAGATAAAATCAAACTTCCCATGATTTTTCTCCTGTAGTGTAAAATATTTTCCGTCACAATTTCTCCAGGAAAAACAAAATGCTAAAACGTTATACTTTTGAGTTTTCAGTTTTCAGTTTTCAGTTTTCACTTACGTCTTGAACTAGTTGATCAAGAACTGGAAGAGCAGGGCCTTCTCTGAAGTCGATTTTATGTGCGACGCCAGCTTTTTCAATAACAGGGAGACCCAATTCATAGTTTTCACGATTGATGTCCATAGCCAAAATCTGCAATTTAAAGGCAGATTAATTATTTTCTTTGTGGCATTTCTGGGCAAAAAGATTGTCTCACAGAAACTTACCTTTCCATCATAAGGAAGAGCAAGAGCAGTGGCAAGAAGAGAATAACCAGTATAAACACCAATCTCCATTGTGTTTTTAGCATTCATGATCTTAAGTAGAATACTCAAGAATTGCCCTCCATCAGCTGAAGTGGTCATAATGCTCCTGTTTTATTATTATTATTATTATTAAAAATTAATATAAATAAATAAATCGCTAATATTATAAATTATTATGGATTGAATTTTCTTTTTTACCATGGATGATTAGCTGTTAGTTCGCGAAGCTCTTTTAATGGCGCAGGCTCCTTAGGATATACACTAGTGTCGAGTATATACTGCAAATACAAAAATAAATACAAGAAAATAATTTTACAGTGATTAGAAAGTAAAAGAATAAAATATGAAAGCTTGCCTGGTAAAGATCATCACTCTGCAAGAGACTTCTGTGGCCAACATCCTGGTCTGGTTCAGGCTCATTATTTTCAAAAATATCCTGCAGGAGATAATAAACAAGAACTAGGTTGTAGAACTCCAAATTTAAAATAAAAAAAATGATAATTCTAAATAAATACTATCATTAGTTCCAACTTAAAATTTAAAGAAAAAGGTATCTTGCCTTGTAAATAGCAAGACTCTGAGCAAGATTTTCGTGGCCACCTTCTTGGAGGTTTTGCTCTTCTTGTTGATGAACTGAAGCCATTGCTGCTAAATGTGCTAGTTAAATGCCTAAACCTTACTTGGCTTTATAATGATCTTCGTCTTCTCTGTTATGGATATTGATGGATTTTTAATTTGCTCTATTTATAGGCCGAGAGTGGTTGGTAGAGAAGATATAATTCATCTACCTAAATTAAAATAAAATAAAATAAAGTAAAATTCATCTAGCACACTGTTTGACTAACTTCATTTATCTTTTTTGTAATGCAAATTTGTAATCATCAACTCCTGACTTACTGAACCATTCGTCTCTATCTGGAATTACATAAATTGACGGATTAATACTGCAAGAAACACTATGCACACTCAACCCACTAAATTTATTTAATTTAAAGTTGATCATCTTAATATTCTTCTATACACGTACCCATTCTCAAAATGTCACAACAACCCAAAGAAAAAACAAAACATTTTACGAAAGAAATTAGAAAAAGAATGCTATAGAGGACTCGACGGTCAACATTCACCTAGTAGCAAAGAGAGCTGCTGTCAGCAAAAACATATTATCCCCTTTGAATTTAGAAAATATAACTATTATATAAGTATAAGCAAGTAATTTCTTATTAATTTTTTATTAATTCAAATTCAAAATTTTTATTTCTGCTTTAATTTCAAAAATATAATACATATTTTATAAAAAAAATTACAAAGTAAGAACATGGAAATAGTTTTAATTGATATGACATAATACTGATTTGTAAGACATATTTATGAATAGAAAGGGAAACAAGAAGTAATTTGGAGGAAAAATTAATGGTTTTACGTATTTAATTTGTCTTTATAGTTATTATTTTCCATTGGAAAAACGAAAGACACTATAGTAATCAATAAAAAAAAAAAAAAAAATTTCTTTTTCATTTTCTTTCCCTTTTTCTCTTTTACCAAACAAGAGACAAACACAACCATTTTCTTCTTTTTACTTTTTCAGCCTTTTCAGGCTCAAACGGCCCAGAAAAAGTTAATTAAAAACTCGGCCCTTCTAAGCTTAGCCCAACATAGCCCAACCACTTACTCAACTCCACAAGTTTCTGCTAGAGAACAATCAAGCGATGGTGCGTTTGACTATTCTTGGATTTTTTTTTTTTTTTTTTTTTTTCCTATTTTGGTTAGAAACGGTGCGTTTTTTCTCTGACTGACATTGAGTTATCTCGTAACTTGTATTTTTTATTCAATTTTCTAGAAGGAAATTACAAGATTTTTTATTCTCGCTCTTGTAAGAACAATCATATCGCTTGAAAAGTTCGTTTTTTTATAAAGGCAAAATTATTATTTTATTCTTGAGGTTTTACTAAATTATTTAAATAGTCCTATTGTTTGATTAAATATCCAACACATTCTTGACGATTTGCTCCCGCATCCTAAATATTCCTTCCTCCAGTTTTTTATACTTTTGCCGTTAAACCACAGTAAAAACACTTTAATACCTTATTATTATTATCATCATCATCATCATCATCATCGTCATCAAAGGGCATTCGTTGAGCATGAGCAACATCACAACAAGTGCCCAAAAGCTAAAGCTGAGTGCTTTGGAACCATTCGCTGCATAGTAGTGATGAAACACAAGCAAGGAGGATCTCAATTGTGTCCTTGTTGAGATGCAAATAGAGCCAGGGAAGTAAACCTGTGATGTGCATCAGGAGCCTTGTCTCTGCATCCTTGAATATAGACTCACACTGATGCACAGTGATATAATGAGAAAACCCCAATAGTTAAACTTTAATCTCGAGACCAAGATGTTCGATTCATCTCGGCGATACACTTGCAAAAAGAGAGTATGAGTGTGATTAAATGCGTTAGGGTATTGAGAGAAGGTAGTGATGGTGGTGAACAACACGCTAGTCTCCCTGTTTTGGCGATGAAGGCATGGTTGGGATTGGGGAGATTTGAAGAGGCGAAAAAGGAGCTGAAGGGCATGATTGTGTAAGGGAATTCCTGAGAGCGTTTGGGTTTCGGCAGTGGAGGCATACTTTGAGACGAGGAGACCGTTAAGGGATTGTTTTTGGGTCTCTGAGAGAGATGTCATGTAAGCGCAAGAACCACTTATAGATTGACTATATCCAAGCGTGAATTGTAGTTGGCATACAAGACGTTCGATCAAATGCCGGATAGAAATTTGGTTTCTTGAAACTCTATCATTCGCGGTTATTATCAATTTAATAGGTTCAAAGAGGTTTTGTGTTTACCGTGAATTGTTCTTGACAAGCCCTTTTGAAATTAAGGGCAAATTTGTCATTTTAAAAGATCCCTCTCAACACTCTGTTGCCTTTTCTTGTGATTTGACGGCAAAAACACAAAAAAAAAAAATTTACAGAATGACTATTTAGGTTAACGGAGCAAAATGTCTAAGATGCGTTGGATATTTAACCAAATAATAGGACTACTTAAATAATTTAGTAAAACCTATTTTTCCTTTTATAAATATAAAACTTTACTTTAAATTATTTTTGTTTGGAGGATTGACTATCTTTAACACGATAATATTAAAAAACAGACATTTGCTATCTTTAAACTCGTATTGGAATTTGATTATTGGATATTATAAGCACAACCAAACATGGATTATACATATGCCATTTTAAAATGATCAGCTAATGCGGCGGCACAAAGTAATCCCATCACCAACAGGGAGTTGGCAAATCTCGATCCTTGGATCAGCAGCCATGGCCTTGTTGAACTCCAAGACATAATCCCTATAAAACCTAACATATTTCCTTAGGGGTGCATCAGGTGGTGCAGCCACAGACCCATTCCATAGAGTGTTGTCGTAGCCAATAATTCCTCCAACCTTCACAAGCTCAATGGTCCTCTTGTGATAGTTAATGTAATTGTCCTTATCAGCATCCACAAAGATAAAATCGAACGAGCCATGGTTTTTTTCCTGTAAATTGTAAAAATTTCCGGTTATAATACAATTGAATCTCAGGGCTTCTTTGGTTTATCTGTTTATTTCTGGTAGCAGATAAATGTTAACTACTAAAAAAGCTATATTTTCTTTTACTTACATCTTGAACTAATTGATCAAGAACAGGAAGAGCAGGGCCTTCTCTGAAGTCAATTTTATGCGCAAGACCAGCTTTTTCAATGACAGGAAGACCCAGTTCATAGTTTTCACGATTGATATCCATAGCCAATATCTGCAGCATTTGACAAGAACTTAATAATTATTCTTTTTAAGCAATTCTGAACAAAAAGATTGTCTGATAGAACTTTACCTTTCCATCATGAGGAAGAGCAAGAGCAGTGGCAAGAAGAGAGTAACCAGTATAAACACCAATTTCCATTGTGTTTTTAGCATTGATGAGCTTAATTAGCATACTCAGGAATTGCCCTTCATCAGCTGAAGTGGTCATAATGTTCCTGTTTTATATATTATGAATTAATAAATCAGAAACAGTATAAGTTATTATATATATGAATTGAATTTTCTTTTTCTTTTATTCTTTTTACCATGGATGATTTGCTGTCAGCTCGCGAAGCTCTTTCAATGGCTCAGGCTCCCTAGGATATACACTAGTTTCAAGTATATACTGCAAATACAAAGATAAATAAATGAATAAATTTCAATTTAATAAGTAAATAAAAGAATAATTAAATACGAAATGCTTGCCTGGTAAAGAGCATCACTCTGCAGGAGACTCTTGTGGCCAATTTCCTGGTGTCTACCAACTAGGTTTTGCTGTTCCTCTGCTGGTTCAGGCTCCTTAGTTTCAAGAATATCCTGCAGGAGATAAAACAACAACACTAAAATTAAATAAATACAACCATCAGTTCTTGCTTAAACTTAAAGAAAAAAGTATAACTATTTTCTTGCCTTGTAAATAGCAAGACTCTGTGCAAGATTTGCGTGGCCACCTTCTTGGTGGTTTTGCTGCTCTTGTTGATGACCTGGAGCCATTACTACTAAATATGTTGATTGTTATACTTTGCTCAGAATCTCGTTATTCTCTGTTATGCATTCTGATATATATATTTTGCCCTATTTATAGATGGGAATAGTTGTAGAGAAATGTATAATTCTTCTATCCAAAACATGATAAAATCACTAGATCTCACCAACCGGTAACCGGTGGGACTGAGACAATGTTTTACAAACTTTACCTTATCTTTTTGGAAATGCAAATACGTAATCATCAACACCTAATTCCTTGGACCATTCTCCTTCTTCCAAAAACATAAAATTAAAAAATAATGATTAATTTATTTTTTATATCCACATCAATACATATTTTTTACTTTTTTTTTCCCATAACAGAAAATGACAAGTAGTTGTATTTCATTCATTTGAAGTTACTTAGGAAGTTAGGACGTTATTATGAAAAAGAAAAACATATTAAAAATATTAACCATGGATTAAAATTCTGTTTTTTAATTGAATGACTCGTAAAAACTCTAAAATAGCTAAAAAAGATTAAATTATTTTTTCTGACCATATATATAATTTAAAAATTGAATTAAATTACTTGCCTTAATAAAATAAAATCTTATTATTTCAAATTTAAAAGCATGACTCTCTGAGTCAAATTTAAATTACTTGAAATTTGTAAAAGAAAAAAAAAATGCATATAAAAGTGAATTATGAAGTGAAAATGGATTATAATTGGTTAAGTTGAATCTAATCTAGTTGAAGTTAATTTAATGGAGAAAGGGCTCCATCTCACCTAACAAAATTATTGAATTACATGGTAGCCATTTTGAAAATGTCATGAGAAGCCAAAAAAAAAAAAAAAAAAAAAAAACAATTTTCTCCTAAAACGGGCTCAACCGACTAGATTGACCACATATAGGAAAGACTAACAAAGAAGGTCCCTTTAGATTTAAAAATATGAATATTCTCCATACTAATTGTAAGTGTAAGCTCTTTAGTTATCTTTTTTTTTTTTTAGAAAATCTCTCTAATATATAGTAATAGATTACTAGGCAACATCATGAATGATTTTAAAATTAAAATTTCAGCGACTAATACAAATATATAGACATTAAACAAATCACAAACATATATAGATGTATCTATTTATTCAACAGAGTAGGATTATAAAAGTATTTGTCTTATAACTAAACTACTCCCATCAAGTTATTATTAGAAACTAGGAGAATTCAGCAATAGCTTGTAAAGTCAGTTTCGTCAACAATGGCTGCAGTAGCAGGTGAGTGAGTCCAATACCGCGTAAAATCAGCAGTCCCTGTCATAATAATATTCAAGGAGAAAAGGACAGGAATTTTTATACATTAAAAAATAATATATATGACTATGGAGGTAACGGTAAAACATACCCAAGTTTCAAATCATTGCTAGCAAAGCCTTCACATTAATTTCCACTTTCACCTAATAATACTAATAATAATGAATAAAGAAAGTGCAATTAGTGATAGTTAAAGTCTTTATTTTTGTCACTTCGCAATATTAGTTGACTGATATTCGAATTCTTAATATCACTGTGAGAGAAATAATTTCATATCATTAAATTAATACTCATTTGGTCTTCTAAGTTCATCTTTCCTATGGGTAAATAACTAAATATATTTCAAAAGCATCCGTGGTGAAAATAATCCAGAAGAGTAATATGCTAAATATTGTAGAGTGACAATTTGTGAAGCATGCTTTAGAAATGATAACAATAGCCAAATTATTATAAAATGACTTCCCTTAATCATATTGTTTTCTCACAATAGATTGATTCACTGTCCTCTTGTAAAAGATCAGTCGTGTTATAAATCAAGTTTTAAGCCTCCTTAATTCCTCAGATTTAAGCTTTGTTTGATAACTATAATTGAAGGAGAGTAAGAAGGTGCAACTTCTCAAAAAATTTATAAAGTCGTTTTGCTTAATAGTTCATTATTAATTCAAATTTTCAAGCATACCATTCTTCTTCCCCATACAAAAGGAAGTATGCCATTATTAATTAATTTACCAACTTATCATTTGAATATATTATTATTACATCTAAATACACTCTAAATTATATTATGAACATCATTTTTCTTTGTAACTTCAGAATAATTTAATTTAAATTTATTTGCATACCTAACCCATATAAATCATACCTATTAGACGTGGAAGTACACTACCTAATAAATACGCCATCTTAAACCAAACAAGAAAGAACTTCTCATTTTATATTTTCCTCACCCTTCAACATTCTCTGTAAAGCCCCTGGAATCACAGGCAACAGCCCTCTTCCCCTCTTTTAACTCTATAGTCTTCTTTATGTTACATCCTCGTGCTTTGTCTACCATTTGTGGGTATCTTATGAATTTCTTTTATACGTCCAGAGAGATGGATATTGTCAGTTGAAAACCACTGCCTTCGGCACCTAAATTGCAAATTTGCTGCGTTAAGATTGATCGATCCTTTTTGCTAGATGCTAATGTTAGTACAAAGGCTGAGAAATTGATATACATTAAAAAAACAATTAAGATTAATATAAACATCCTCAACAAATATAACCCATCAAAAGCAGTCGATCTTTCCAGGTCAAACCAAAGACTTGTGAATTCTTGCTACACCACACAACTACATAAAGGTTCTAATATTAAGTGAACAGAAATATATCCAGTCTCTCTGCTGATTTTAGATTCTAAAATCTAAAAACAAAAGTGGTTTAGAAGGGACCAAGAAGTTAACAAGGCACCTGAAACTTTGATGCACAAGTACAGATTAAGTGCAGACTCAGGGAAACAAGGCACGCCTCAAGCAAATCACAAAACAAACCAATCATGAGGTTCATGATGGAAATTTAGAATGTGGGAAGAAAATTTTACAAAAGGCCTGCAATATAAAAATATGAAGCATGTGGATTCAGTTGACATTATATACAGCAAAGAGGTAGGAACATATAAATTATAAAGCTACAAGCTATACACAAGCCAGCCAGCCATTTACTGAACAGAGGCTAGTGCAAGGAACTGCTCCAGCTTGAGCCTTAGAACTGTTTGTGCCAACAGTATAGATGTGGTACAGCTCCCTGGCCATACCTCACTGAGATGTTCTCAAATGAGGAATCAAAATGACAGTCTGTTAATAGGTATGCAAGTTGTGGTTCCTTGAAGCATGGATATTGATGTAGTTCTTCATCCATTTACCAAGAGCAATAAGCAAGATGCATTGAAGAAGAGCAACAAGCTTTATGCAAAGAGAAAGGAAGTAGAAAACATAAAAATAGCAATGCTCTATATCCCCTAATTTCATTAAGATCACAACAAAATATTGAGAACATGGCACAAAAACATAAACTTGTATGTCCAGGTGATTCCAAGTTCGCCTTCAAATTAAGGATTAAATGAAAAACAGGATTACGGAAGAAGCACAGCCATCAGTATCAGTATGTATATCATATGATCAATTCATGAGTTCAGATAGATGCAAATTTGGAGCTATATTCGTGCAAGATATAAGCATCAAGAAAGGCAATTAAAACGCAGACAAATAATCATTTTAGGGACATGCCAATATGCAAGACTTCGTAAAAGGAAAATCATGCCCAGAAGGAAAAAGGCGCACGGTTATAGCACAAATCTGTAAGCGATAGATTGAAGAGAAGTAAACCCAGGATAACAAATTTAGTAGCTTTTGGTCATTTGTTGACTGTACCCCTTACCTAAACGGTTCAAATGACATACAAATATAGGAAACAAAGCTTAGGCTAGTTATTTGTTGCTGTACACAATCAAATTTGAAAGGATATAAAGCACGTAATTAAGGCCAAACAAAATGAAATTACCCCACAGCTAAAACAAGAGATAAATAACAACTTTCCTTCTTCCTCATTGATAAGAGGATACTTACGTCCTGGTCATCACAAACAAGTAATCAAGCAAATATGTTGGTTGTAACCAGGTGTAATCAATTAATTCAAATCAAATATGCTGAGCTTCCACATACCAAATCAACAACTGCAGCCAAGAAACTGAACAAAAACTTTAATGTGATGAGGACAGATTGCACGGCATACGTATAAGTTATAACATATACGAAAACCCTAACCAGCAAATATTTTGTATTATTCAACCAAAAATCCACACCCACAAATACGATTAAAAAAACTTTCACATATTATATTAATTAAACCATCCACAGACTTACATAAAATCCATAGATCGTACATCTCCTACGCTAAAATAAGAACCCTCAATCAATCCATGTAGATTCGACAAATAGGCATCGACTCAAAAGAAGAGAAGCCAAACCATCCCGATCTGGCATCGATTGATTTGATCAGACAGGAGTCAGGAGCTGGTAAAGCTGGGGCTTAGGCTCGGAATTCATACCGATTATGATAATCAAAGGAATGAATCCATAATGAGTAACGACTTTAGCCTTCTTCATAGTCCAAGTGCTCCACTCCTTTAAGCACTGCGCCATCGATTTCTCTTCCATAACTTTGTTTCCCTTCCCGCTGCTGCTTTTCCCTTTGCTCTTAAGCGACACCCTAGACGCCATTGATTCCGATAACTGTTGAAGGAAATTTTTTTTTTTTTCCTTTTGGCAGAGGTTATAAACCTAAAACCCTAGCTTGTCGGAAAGAAATCTTCGAAGCATAGTGGGATTGGGAACTATGTAATAGCTGGCCGAAGTAGAAGGCCGAAACTCGCCTAAAGGCTTGGAGAGCCCATTAAGGCCCAAAGTTAAAACTTCGGCCCAATTCTTTGTCTAGCACTAATATCATAATATGTACTTTCTTTTCTTTCTTTTTTTTCTTGTATCATTATGATTAATGAATATTATAAATATGTTTTTATACATTGTAGCTAAATTTTTAATATAATATTTTAATTAAAAACTTTTTCCATAATTAAAAACGTCACAAAGAAAAAAATATTTTTGTTTGTAAGCATGTTTCATATATTAATCGATGAAGATTTTTTATTTATTTATTTTTTACCAATTTGGTCAAAAGACTGATATTGGAAAGTAGATAAATTAATATACAGTAAGCATATAATACATTTTCTAATTTCTAGTCAGTAGCTAAGGATAAGTTGGACCATATATACCTACTATACATATAGACAATTGTTGACTAGAAAGAAGATCGATGGATCTTATTAGAATTGATAAAGATTTCATATAAGCAATAAAATTGTTGATAATATGATCATTTAAATAATTAAATTAAATATGATTTTACATTAAAATGCCAATTTGATATATATATATATATATATATATACGAAGTTGTTCTCTCCAATTTGATTTATGACGATAAGTTATTTTTGTCCTATCAAGAGTTTAGACACAGAGAGAAGCACACAGCAGGTAATTGTGTTGTGTAAGTTGATAAATTTTAATTAGAAAAAGTAATTTATTTTCTATGAAATTATATTATAATGAAATAATTTAACAGTGCGAATAAAATCAACATATTTTTTATTGGTACAAGTAATTTAGACCAAAATCAATATGCCAATGAAAAAAAAGTAATTGCTTCATCAGAAAATTAATGACCCAAGAAAACAAAATACAATGAATATATCATCTAAAGGAAATAATTCCTCACTGTTAAGGAAAGTATTAAACTAGAGAGAAAGAGCGAACCGAACCAAACCAAACCAAACGAAGCGAACCAAATGACAATTGAAACGGACCACATATTCAAAACGCAGAGAAGGGAATAGAAAGCAAGAAAATAACGGCGCTCGTTGGAAGGCGAGTTTGTTTCCATAAAATTTCAGATATAGAGAGAGAAAGTTGGCAAAACTGTAAGCGCTGGTAGAGAGAGAGAGTCATGCAGAGAAGTGTGACACGGGGCTGTCAGGGTGAGGGGCTCATGCGGAGTGGAAATCCAATTGGTCAGCAGCCAACCATGACACCTTACTACCATACTTGTCTCTTCTTCTCTTATTATGATTCATATCTATCATTGGAAATTTCGCTCTTCCCGGATTCCTATTCCTTTAAATCTAAATTTTTCTCGTACATGCATCATTCTCTTTATACCCATTATAATCCCATCACACACACTCAGATACTCGGCATACACACAATTAGAGTGAGAAAAGAGGAGGGCTTGTGTTCTTTGTAGCATCACACCTCTTTCATTTTCATCCATTTTCAAATTCTATATCCGTGTTTGGGTATTGGGTATAATCTCTTTCCTCTTTTTTTTTTTTTTCATTTCATTTTCTCTTCTTTTCCACTTCTATTACTAATATCTATATCTGTGTGGTTTTGTCACTTGATTATTTGTGTATACTTTGAATTGAGTTTTTGTTTTACTTGTCTGGAAGTATAATTTTAAATCCACAAATCAATGGTTCAATGTTAGTCTGATTGCTTCTATAAATAAATAACTTCGATTCAATTGTTTGGAATACTTGTTAAGAAGTTCAGTTTGGATAAATTAGTTCTTGCCCTTTTTTTTTAATGAGCACACTGTTTTGGTTTGATTATGCTGATTTGTTTTTATAGTTTTAACTTTTTGTTGATCTATGGTTTTACTTTGTGTCTTCTATGTAAGAAATCCTTTTCCTTTTAAATAAAAAATGATGTACAAAATTTGTTTGAATGGGGTTGATTGACCAAACTTCTGATGTCTTATCAATGAAGCATGTAAATTGAAAATTGTTCTTCCATCTTGTGTTATTGGTGATTTATAGTGAACACACTCACATTAAGCTTTTTCAATTTTAGAATTATATATAATTAATTTAGGTGCAGATCTGATGATTTAGAATTCTTTGGAACTAATTTGATGCTGCTTTTTGGTTGAAATATCACAAGGATTTACTGTTTAGGCTATCTTCATTGTGAGTTCATTAAAAAAAAAATGGCAAACCATCCTGCCAAACACCTCAACAATTTTGCTCAAAACTTGAAATTTGTTTTCTGATCATTGTTCATGTGTATAGACCGCATAATCACATCTTGTTTGAAAAATTCAATTTTGGCTCCAATATTCATCCGAAGCTTTCCAGTCAAAATTTCCCTGGTTTAGAGCAAGATCCTTATCACTACTGATGAAGGCATACATTTTCTTTTTTTGGCTATTTTTGTTCCCTCTAGCGTTAATTTTGTTACTCTGCTTCAATGATCTACAACCTCTATACTTGTTGGTGACATGTCAACCCTGTGTCTGTAGAAAATATTTTGGTCAAAGCATTCATATTCTTTCTTTGTGCTTGAAGCTACACAATGTACAATTTTAAAAAAAGGGGATAAGGGTTATTAATTTTCAAACTTCTTTTCTTTTTCTTGACATCTGACTTTAGATAATTAGTTGATTTTTAACATATTCACCTCCTTTTACTAATTTGGATAAGTTTTCTTGGACTTTTTAATCCTCACAGTTGTAGATTTTAATTTGAAAATTTGTGAATGCATGTTGAAAATATTGATTACTTTATAAATATCTATGGTTAAATAATCTTGTCAGACTGTAGACATTCTCATGTTGCTATACTAAATTTTTGAAAATTATGTGGGAACTCTTGTGACCCTTTAGATCTTATTTTTTTAGTTCATTAATGACATTTTCATTTTTGATTATTGCTTCTTAATAGTTTGGGTTAAATCCTACTCAGTGATTGCAGTGTACCCCCTCTACGTCCTTTTTATCTCCCTCCAAATGTTATATTATTGTTCTCCACTTCTTTTCTGAATTTTTGTTATCTTATATAACAGATTCGTTACTTCCAAGTTTGTGGATCCAAGAATAGAATGTTTAACAGCACTCTTGATCATGTTAACATGTTGTTTGGCTCTTTGTCAACTGCTTTGGATGATATTCTTACTCTGTATATTAGAGTTAATATTCCTACATGTGTATTTAGAGTCAAATATGTTAAAAGCTGGTTGTTATGTTTTATCAATTACACATATTTATTTGCATATTTGGTTTATGTCACCTCTCTTTGTTATCATGGAATTTTTTTTCGTAATTTTACTTCTCACAATTTTGTATGCTTTCATTGATTTATTTTGCTGCCTTCCCTGACATCCTCTTTTGTATTTATCAAGCAACTTCACGGTTGGGCCTATGTATTTTAATTATTTGGCTGACTCAAGTTTGAAATTAAATTTTGTGGTGAATTTGGTGTTTAATCATGCACCTCGAAAGGCCTTTTTTTTTTTACATTAAAACATTCAACCCTATTGAAATTTCATAAAAGTGCATAGTCCTTTCTGCATGAAGAAGGAAGAGTTTAAGAGGATCAAGTGGCATGTCTATGGCTATTGATGAAACGTTTTTAATATTTGTTTCAAAACATATTGATATGATGACCCATGGTCTGTAGTATACCAAGTGCTTTTCAAGACCTACTTGTCAAATTTGTTATTTAGTTCATGTCAATGGTTAATATTTAAGCAGTTTGGATGTAAATGGCAAATGGTTTCTATCAGTTTAGCATTCCATTATTCTGTTGCGAGTTTAAGTGAAACACTGTAATATTCATCAATCAAGCCTTGCATTATTTATGTAATTTTTATATTTCAGATCTGGAGAATCTATGTTTTATTTGTAGCTCATTTACTTTAATTTGTGTAAATTAAGTTTATATAATCCTGAGTCTGCATGTATTAAGGCTGATATGATTTATTCAATGCAACTCTTTTTATTATTTGCATAGTTGCTTCTAATATATTTTTTGTATTCTCAGGTCTGGAGGGACATCCTACTTCAAGCAAGGCAGCCTTGGGTAATTGGCCTCCAAATAGAAAATCAATTGGCCATGATGCAAGGCCAAGATAGCACCTCCTCCAATGCACATCGTGAAACCTTTTATTTGGACTGCGGGTCCAATGGCATCAATCTCGGATGGGATCAGAATAATGTAGTTCCAGTTGATGATTCCATTCATGATAGCCATCCTGTTATAGGCTGGGTGGGTCAATCTAGCTATAGCATAAACAACCAAACCCCTATTCAGTTTCAAGATGTATTAGCTGAAGATGCATTGCTATCTAACACTAACAGGATGGATCAATCTACTTCCAGTTTGATCACTCAAACTCCAGTTCGATTTCAGGATTTATTAGCTGAAGATGGTTTACTTTGTTCCCCTATTGCTGGTGCTGCAACTGATCAAAGCTTGGGAATGTATTTTGGGCCCATGATTGATCCTTTTCCTCGTAGAATTAATGCAAGCCTGGAAAATAGTCTGCAAGCAGGTAGGCAATCGTCTTTGCAACAGGCTAGTTTTAGTGCGGTCCCTGAAAACACAGATTTAAATGAACCATGTGATGGCCATGACATCAATGCAAATCTGAATATTGCGACAGGTTTGTGTCTAAGTCCATTCAAAAGAGGTGAATTAGACGCTGATCAGAATCCATTTGCCAGTGATCCTTCTAATTCCAGTCCACTCATGATCTCCTCCGGAATTTCTGGGTATGTGCTGGAAGAAAATGAGTGTGGAGAAGGTCAATCATCAATTGGTAGGCGTCTATCCTGCAAAAGAAGAGCACCTGAAGATGCTTCTGCACAACTTTCTTTCGGTGAAAGCTCAAGGCTAGCTCAACAACTTGTTACTACTCAAGAAAGCGTTAGTAGAAGATTGAATTTACCAACTCCAATGGATAATCATCCAAATGTCAGGGCTTCAGAGCAAACAGTTGGTTTAGGTTCAGCTTTTGTCACACATCAACCTTCTAGTACAGCAGGAAGTGGATTTAGAGCTGGTGGTGGAGCCAGCTCTGGCATCCATCAAACCGTAGGGCTAGTAGGAGAAGCTGCACCCCACCAAAGAAATACTCGTCCGAGAAGAACTGCAAATCAACAAGATTTTTTGCCAGCTAACTTGATGGGATGGACCATGAGGAATTCTTATGCACAATTACCTGATCAATCAGGTGTTCTTGTCCCATTTGATTGTGCTCTAAATACTAGCTCGATGACAGGAATAGTTCAGCCAATTCCTCCAATGCAGCAACCTGTACAATTTCCTTATTCTTCAGAAACTTTACAGCCTTTGCAGTGGAATGCAGTCACCAGGTCAAGAACCAGTCTGCCATCTATTTCGGCTTACGCTGTAAATGGAGGTGATGATTTTCTTCTAGAAAACAACTCAAGGAACAATCTGAGACATGACATGCTTCCTCCTTTATCTCAAAGGAGAAATTCGGAACACTTGTTAACAAGCCAGAACTTTGTCCCTGGGATAAATTCTCCTAGAAACACTGGTTCTGGTTCCAGAAATGGCTCTAATTCACATGTTAATCATTTACCTGCTTCATTTTGGTTTCTGCGAGGCAACATGGCTCAGCAATATGCACAGAGAACATCAGACATTGTCAATCATGCCGAATCTCAAAGGCAGAGTAGCTACTGCCCATGGCATTTGGGTTTTTCTACTGCTGGAAGAGAAAGGGAATTATCTGCTAGTGTTGGTAATGCTAGGTCTCCTCAGATGCGTCTTAGGTCAGGATTGAGAACATGGTTGGAGAGACAAACTGGTCCTCATACTGAAGTGGCACTGAGCTCTTTGACTGCTGCTCAGAGGAGAAGAAGACTGGTTTCTGAGGTAGGCACAATAAACCATCTCCTTAAGCTTTAATGTCCTTTATGAATTTCATTGTTTGAGGTAGGGCTGGTAAAGTTTGCGTCTTGAAGAGAGGAACCAGGCTAAATATTTTCTTCAAAATCCTGATAAAGAAACATATAAATGTCGTCTAGATAACATCAAAGAAATTTTTTTTTGCGGGAAAATCCTCTTCCTAGCACCACTATTTTTCTTCTCCTTCATTGCCTATTTCCTATTGTGGGACCTGTGGGAACCCAGGTGAATTTTCACCCACTTCTCTAAGAGAGGCAGTGAGAGTTTGAGGATTCCATATAGAGATAGTAAGGAGCTCAAAATGACACCTGGAGCATTAGAGAAGATAACTGACATTTAGGACCTCAAATTGCATAACAGGTTTAGCCAGGGGATTTTTTGCATAATCAAAGAGACCTTGCACGTGAATCTCTGAGAAAGGTTCCAACAGGTTTATTAAAGTATAATGATTGTTCCTCCGTTTCAGAATGGTCCTAACAGCTGTTTTGTGTAATTTCATTTGAAATTTCGAATCCCAGTATTCTTTTGGTGATTAATGTTATGGAAAGGCTTAATGTCTCTTACAAAATGGCTGATATGATACGTTATGGCCTTTATTTAAATTCTAGTTAGAAATACAAATAACTTTATTTAAAATAAAATTAATAAAAACAATTATTTGGATGTACTTAATTATGAAATAAGATAAGGGGCAAAAAATTGGCACAAGGATAGCCTTTTTACTGATTTATTATGCATTTTCTTTATCTGGTGTTTTCACTCATTTGTTCTAAATATTCATGCTTTAAGTTATTGCCTTAGTTGCTTCTTTCTCTTGTTAAGGTGTGTAACTAAATTTGCAAGTTCTGTGACCTCAACAGATCTTTTTTTTTTCTTTAATACACGCGGCTTTCATCTTTAGGATTAGAGACATTTTTCATGTTTGTTCATTCTTGACTTTATCAGGTTCGCAATGCTTTGGCACTCGTGCGCTGGGGGGGCTCCTTACATTTTGAAGTAAGTTCTATCTAGATTCATGCTCGCTCTTATATATATATATATATATATATATATATATATATATATAGAGAGAGAGAGAGAGAGAGAGAGAGAAATCTCAAAAATCATTCCATCGAGGTGAAGCTGTTATATATTTACTTCTAATTCTCATATTAAAGAACATAAATCTACTTAACGTAAATTGATTGAAATAAATGCACAAAATATCATATTAAAGTTTTAGCAGTTGGTGAATCTTATTGCAATCTTATGGGAGCTATCAAGGATTCTTGATATGGTCAAATAATTGTTTAGCTTTCTTTGAATTTTGACTAAGAGTCGATTTATTAAACTCCCCAGTTTGGCATAAATGAATTCTATAAAATTTTATGGAATTGAATTGAATTACCAATTTTGAGTGTTTATTAGGTTAAGAAAAGTTCATCTAAATTCCACGATTCAGTTATATGGAATTGAACATAACTAAACTAAATTCTATCAAAATTGATTGCAAAAGGATTTCATAGAACTTACACAACTAAATTTTTTGGATGAAAAGCCCATTTTGTCCTTCTTTCTGTCTCTTTTATTTTTTTTTTTTTTTTAACTCTCCCTCTATTTTTTGTATCTTTTCTTTCATCTTTTCCTCTTTTTCTCACTCTCTGTCTCTTCTCTGTCTCTCTTATTTCTGTTATTTTTCTTATTTTATTTTTTCTCTTCCAAATTTTCTTTAAGATTCTAAATTTATATCAAACACAAGTGACGTGGAATTCAATTGATTTTCACTCTTTAAACTGATAATAACAAGCATCAAAATTCATTTGAAATGAATTTCTACATTTTAAAATGATTTACACCAAATGAGGCCTAAAAATTTGGTGGCATGCCAGGATGTGATGGTCATCGACCGTTCAGTGTTGTATGGTGTCCCTGAAGAGCCTGACCTGCATGAAGATATGCGTCTTGATGTGGATAACATGTCCTATGAGGTAACATTGTAATCCTAAGATATTTTGTGGTTGTCATTTCTTGGCTGCTTTCTTTCTTTTAGATTCTAATTTGCATTTGCATTGCCTTTTAAAGCAAATAGTAAGCTAAATTGGCTCTTATTGCTATCATTTATTCTGGACATTGTTCTGTAAATAATGATTCTGTTCTTTAGGAGCTACTGGCCCTAGAGGAGCAAATTGGAGATGTTTCCACTGGACTAAGTGAAGATGCTATTCAGGCACATATGAAGCGGCAGAAGTATGAAGGAATTGCAACAGGATCTTCCCTGGAAAATGAACCTTGCTGTATTTGTCAGGTAAGAGCTGCACAAATCTTTTGACCTTTCTATGTCCTTGTATATATCATGGATATCAATTATAAATGCCATTTAGTTAGTGTCATTTTGGGTACATCCCAGTCCTTTTCATTTTCCCTCTTTTTAACCTCGAAAAATTTGCAGGAGGATTATGTTGATGGTGAAGAGCTTGGGAAGTTGGATTGTGGGCATGACTTTCACTTTTACTGCATTAGGCAGTGGCTTGTCCGGAAGAATATCTGCCCCATATGCAAAATGACAGGCTTGGAAGTTTAAGATTGCTAATGTGAGGGCTTCTTCCCAAACTAGAGATCACATGACCAGCTATGGAGTTTCTCTCCTGTGCATGGATCATTTTCCTTGGCATCTTTGGCCTTAAAAGTTTGAAGGAATTATGATCAATAACTATGTTCTTTAAAAAATCCATGTGCACTTTCTGCTTCTATTTTTACTTTCTTCTACATGGTGGGGCTGGCTCATGCCAATTCCATGCAGTCTCAAGGTATTGAGACCTAAATTTTGGGGATGGTAGAGTGCATTGGCATATAAATTTGTCTTTGTTGGAGTAAAAACCTTTATTTGGACATTTTTTCTTGGTTGTTGATTCTTTTGCTAAATTTATTTTATGCTGTTGATATATCACATCCTTTGCACAAGATATTAAAAGCTTGCTTAGATTGTACATTGTTAGATATAGCATCTGAATGTACAAAAAGCTATTCAACAATAGTGCTAGAATTCCTCACGGTGTAGATTATACATTATAGCAAACACACGCATAGGGAAATTTCTTGCATGTACCTGGTGTATGAGTGATCTGGTAGAGGTATATATAAGTGGGTCTCATACACCAAGCTAATCAAAAAAAAAAATTTCTTTTCCCTTTTTTTCAGTGTTTTAATCAAATATTATTTGTAATTGATTTAGTGTATAAGTGACTTCATACATTGGGTGTAAGTATGTATTTCCTCTTAGAATGTACAAAGGTAGTATCAAAGGTTTTGCTTTTAGTATCGCATAGCATCAAAGATTTTGCTTTCATTATCACTTTGTCTGAATGGATAATTTTGAAATGTGATATTACTCCATTTGTTCTAAAATATAAGTCGTTTAAGATTTTTGCACAATGAACAAGAAGCAATTAACTCTCTTAGATTATAACAAAATCAAGAGCAATTTAATTAAATTATTTTTTATCTTAATTACTTGCAAAAGTATTTATATTTTGCGAGAGAGGTAGTACAATTTAATATATTGTATATAAATTGTTTTAAAAAAATTACTATTAGGTTCAGAATGGAATGTTTTTTTTTTTTTTTTTGGAATGTAAGAGATCCAAAGTTTGAACTTTGAACCATTAAAATGCTTCATGTCTATTTAGTGGTTTTGGTTGAAATTACTATTTCTTTTTCATTTTTTCACAAAATCATGGATTCATTCATGAATTTTAATCCTATTTAATTACTTAGTCCCTCTATATTAAAAGTTTCATTTTTACTGTTAAAGGAAGAAATTAACACTCTGTTTGGGAAGGAGGGGAAATGGGAGGGAAAGAAAATAACTTCGAAAAGTTACTTTGCCTTGTTTGGAAACATGGGAGAAAATAAGGGCGGAAGGAAAATTTATACCAAATTCCACCCGGGCCCACCACTTTTTAATCTCTCCAAAATGGAGAGAATTTGTGAATTCTTGAGGAGAAGTCTGACTGTTTTGACAGAAATTACAAAATAACCCCTAATAGTTTTTATGTATTTGTGATACTTGTGCATATCCTAATGCTGGGTTTGAATTATTTTAATTTTTATTGTGCAAGTTTCTCTTATTTTGTTACATAATTACTCTCTTAATTTATTATTATTTTTATTCTTTTATTAAGGGTAAAATTGTAATAATCTTTAGTACTAACATTTTCTTTTCTCATCTTATTTTCCTTCTCATCCAAACATAAGGTGAAAAATAAAAAAGAAAAATAAACAATACAATCCTTCCTTATTTTCCTCTTATTTTCTTTTCTCTCCTTTCCAAACACAGTGAATGATCATTCAATAGTAAATATGAGAGACTGAATCTTATTGTTTTATTCCTTTCAAAAGAATATTATTATTTTATTAAATGTAAATAACTAAATAATGAAATATTACAGACATTTAACCAATAAAAAATATATTAAAAAAAAAGTACACTGTGATTGTACTCTAGTAACGCGCGTGTACTTGCTTCAGGGAGTCAAGGGCTATAAAGAGATCTATTAGGCAGTACAATTTCTACAATTACTAACCGTCTCGTATTATTACATCCTCGTAATTCACAACCATCAATAAAAACATACATTAACCACGACACGACACGTGCAATAACCAAACATTGGAAACATACTATTTCTCAATCAAAAATCACCTCTGAACTTGACCACCCATTAATCCTCCACCGTCCGACTTTCCAATTCCACATCCCAAGACGACTTCATTACGGTATCCACTTGACACGTCAATATCCAGAGCAACTGGCCCCGCTCCGGTATTTAACTTGCCGTGTGCGGATGATGATGATTGTGACACGGATACTGTGGTGGTCCCGTCCCAGAGGGGGGGCCTTGGATACGAGATCTATTGGACCAATAGTATTAAGACACGTAAGAGAACTGATGGGAAAGAAGGCTGGCTGGAGACGTCGATAACAGAAATTTGATTGGAAGAACATTATTTTCGTGTCTGGTTAAGGTGACGTTGGGTCAGACAAGACTGTGTTAGGTATAGATAGTGCGATGTCTGATTCTCTCGCTCTCTGACCAAACATTATAATTCATTATAAACGCCACCATTTTAGAAATAATAAAGGGACTCACTTGGTCACATATCAACTAGCTTTCACCATCTAATGTTTATGCTAGTTTCATGTTAGTTTTCATTTCTTTTATTAAATGTTATATTATACACTATTGGTGTGGTGTTAATCTAATAATCTTAAACTTTGTTTGGACGAGACAAAAAAGAAAATAAAAAGAGAAGATAACATAAAAAATTCAATTCTCTTTCCTTTATTATTTTCCTATCTTTTGTTTGGATGAGAGGAAAATATCAGTATTTTCCCGTGTTTTGAAAGTTCTAATTTTATAATTCTAACTCTATTCTTTTATATGGATTTTCTTGTCATTTTTAATAAAAACACAGCCAGTGAATAGTGCTCATGTTCGTCTGAAATCTGTCTATGCCCAAATTACGTCTTCCAATTCTTAACAGTGGCTATAATTTAAGAACCCAACAAAAATAGCAAAATATGGCTCCTGATATAAACAAACCAGAATCCATCCATAGCTAGTAGAACTCCTTTTCCCAAACGGTAACGTAAATGGAAAGGCTATTGAGTATTGAGTATGGTGAAATTCATGCACACCCAAAAACCTTGGGAACCTTATAACCTGTGTCAGTTATGTGGAGGGAGATTTCACAGCTTAACCATTTCTCTGGTTAGGTTTTTCTTCTTTCTTTCTATCTTTTTTCTTTCTTTTTTTTTTTTTTTAAATCTTATGTGAGTCAGGAGAGTCTGAATGAACTTAGGATCAATGAGTTGTCCTGCTGGTTAGGTCAGAGTAAAGGAAAGCGAAACCGAGCTAATAAAATGGTATAAAAAAAAAAATTAAAAACCACATAAACATAGGGACAGAGGTAGTCAAATGACTATACGAGAAAGAAACAGCAAAGTCTGATATCTGGCAGTAGCAATATTACAAAGGTATCATATCAAAATCAGACAGACATAATGGAAAGCAGATGTAGCCTTTAAGGAATGAATTATGGGTGCATCACCATTGATTTTTTCACTGTATATATTAGGGATGTTCTAATCGCTTTTGATTCGGTCTCAAGACAATAGTCGAACTAAACTTAATTAAAGCGGCAGTTTGAAAAAAAAAAAAAAAAAAAAAAATCTAAACTATATGATTTCAAATCAAATTAAATTTTTACGGTTTAATTTAACGGTATGAGTGATTTAAAAGAAGAGAAATTAAAATTTCCTCATTTATCTAGTTAATAAGAAAAGAAAGGTTAATATTAACTAAATATGGAAACTAAATTAATATAATTTTTTTTTATAAAATACATCTGATTTTAAGTAGCTACTAAGAGTTTTTAAATTATGTTTTTCTATGTTTATTCTTAGTAGGCTTTAAGGAATGAATTATGGGTTCCTTGCCTTTGGTATGTTCAATATATATATATATATATATATATAGATATTGGTGCAGTCTGTTATTATTACACTATATATAAGTTTTAAAAGAATTATCATAAAATAATATATATTGTAAATACATGACAGTCAGATATTCAAATAATTTATGCTTTTGCAGCTTCAAGTCAGTCCCTCTCCCCTAATAATGGAATATTGCCAACCGGAAATATGTTATTATTTAATGAATTATTTTTTTGGTTGGTAAAATCTTTTTGTAAAAATAATAAAAATGAGCTACATATGATGGAGATAATGTTTGTTCTCCTAGGTAATTACACTTGATATATATATAACAACTATTATAAAAAATTAGAAAACAATACATTTTACTGGATGCTACATAGAATATTATGAACTAATTATTAAATTATTCCGCTTATACAGAAAATGTCAATATGAAAAATCATTTTATTTATTCTTTCCAGGTTCAGATTAAGACACGTTGTCGACTTGTGGTTTCGTAGTAAAATTGTTAGTATTATATATTTAAAGAAAATATTATTTAATATAGTATTTTATTAGCCATATTGTACTCGGGGCATGCATGTACACAAAACATATATATTAAAATATTGTTTTATTATTGTGTTAAAGGTAAAGGTATTTGCTATTTTACCTTTAAAAAATAATATTTTGAATTTTCTATAAAGACCTTTATACCATTTTTTTAGAGTGAAAAGTATAATTGGTTATGATTTTCAATGTAGTACATAGGCTAAAATGTTTAAAATATTTCTGTGTATATGTTAGAGCAATATTCACCGCGTGAATTTATTAAGGATATGTTGAATATTTTAATCCGCTACAATAAAAATTATGTCATCCTTTTAAAAATAGATTAATTGCATCTATATTCGTAATTATCTCTTTTTATAAATATTTTTTTTACGAAATTTTATAAAAATTGTCCACTAAATTACACTTATCATATACCGGTGAGTCAATGAAAAATTAAAATGGGTAGTGATTTTGGTGGCAACAACCGACCAAAATTGTTAGAAAAGAAAGGTGTAAAAGAGTGATCCCATGCATTTAAGGAAAGTTGATGTAACGAAATGACAACTTGCATTACCACACGCCATGTGCGGTATGGTCTAATTATCACACGCATGAGCTTTAGATAGAGTTATATGCTTGTGGGGGCGCCAACGTAAACAAACTTTGTATTTGGCCACTGAGAGACGTAAACCGATCGGTTCGGCTCTGTAAAGATAATATTTGAATTTTCAAATTTAATTTAAATTTGAATACCAACTTCATTTATGAATTTTTTATTGTAATTTTTCTTTTTTAAGAAATCTTATACAGTATAAATCATGATAAGATTAAAAAGCAGAAAGGGTGCAATATATAAAATAGTTATATCTGAGACTTTAAGGTTATACAAAGTAAAAGTTATTAAGCTATGGTAAAGGTTTTGGATTAAGAGAAATGGAATACAATAATTTAAATATTTGAGAAAGAATTTAAACATTATTGTTATAATTTTAAATGTAAATATCAGAATGAGTAAAATATTGTTACATTCTGTATTTTTGTGTTTATTTTTTGTAATACATTGATATTGTCTAACAAATAAGGGCTTATTTGATGCCATTTTTATTTTTGCTATTTAGTTTTATTATTCTATACTACAAATCTATATTTTGAAAAAATTACTTGGTAATATAAATATATTATGATATTTAATGAATAATATATACATATTCAGTTTCAAAAGAAAAGAAAAAGCAAAAACTTTGTTATATTCTCTTGTTATGTCAATTATTTTTATGTTTTAAACTTTTATGCTCCTTTTTCTTATAAATGAATTCAAAATATAAAATTCATTTCTAAAAATGAATTCCAGTAGAATTCATTTATGAATGAATTATATACAATTTAAAACATATAATTCAATTAAATCCACGTAATCATATATGGAATAAATTTATAATTGAAAATTCATTTGCTTTTATTTTCTAAAATAACCTTGAAATGATATATCAATTATATTTACATTATGCTATATAATTTTTTATACATTTATTTAAATAAATATATAAAATAAAAATAATATTAGTAAAATTATTGCATTTAATTTAGCGATACATGGATATTTAACTTAAATATCTCTTGTTGATAGTAAAAAAATGCTAAAAAATATGAAAATAAAACACAAAAAATATTAAAATAAAAACACAATAATAAGTTTATAAAAAAATAAATTTTTAAAAGGTTTTGGTCAAATTTGATAAAGTAAATAATTTAAATAATTTAAAAAAAATGAAAATCTGACTTTATAGATAGAGAACGGTAGTTTTTGTCATAAAAAATTTGATTACTTAATTTATAGAATTCATTTGGAAATTCTACTTATTTTTATGGGATTTGATGTAGTTATGTCCAATTCCATAGAATTGAATTTTTAAAATTGAAATCTATATTCTTTTTCATTCTAAACACAAAAATATAGATTTTCAAATGAATTCAACAAAATCTCGTGAAATTCATTTATTCCAAATAAGAGTTAAACACCAAAAAATAAAACTTGTTAGAACATAAAATATTTACCAGACATGATTTGATATATAAAATTTCTATAATTATGGCGACTAAATAGATATTTGACATAAAATCATAAATAAAAATGAGTTAGACATGGACTTAAAGTAAGAAAAACTTTATATATACAACCTTAATTTTCATAAGGGATATTCAGTCTCTAAGCAATGAAATCGTAAAACATAATTAATCCTTCTAAAATAGAGGTCTTTATATTTTGGAGGCTATCTATCACGACCCGACTCCGTGGGTCGGACCGGCACTAGGGCCCAGGTAAGCTTAAGGCCCCCGAGGCCCGTAGTAAGCCTGAAACACTAAAAATTTACTATCTCAATATAATTTAAACATTCAGCCCATATTGATAGGAAAATAAACCTCAAGATTTTATTAAATCTCGGCCCAAATTTATCAGCTACAATATACCACAGTTCGGGCTCAATTAACAATACATCACATTTTTACTATGGGCTCACATAATTATATCGTCTATGTTAATACACGACTAATTGTACACAAATTCTACAACTGCGGAGTCACTAACTATTTGGTATACATAGCTTTTTATACATATAATTACATAGTAAAATAATTATAGAACTAGGAAAATTTCTCTATTCCCCTGCACTGAAGGAACATAGCCTATATCGGATTAAAGAAAAAAAAACTTACTTCCTGAAAAATTAAACAAGACATGTGAGTTTTCTAAGGAGTGATAATTATTGCATAATACACGCAGTCACACAAATGTGTAAACATATCAATCTAGTCATCCGACTAGTTATATGCTCACGCAGCCAGTCACACAAATGGCACATCACCAGCACTCACAATCATTAACATCTTCATATAATCACATCACGTGGAAATTAGTCAGTGGAGTCACCGAACCCCCGATGAGCCGTCCTCCCACATGGCTCATCCTCTCACATGTGCACCAGGGAGCCGATCCCCCATACTGGCCGACCGGTCTAATCCTCACTTGACCAGCCCTCTCATTGTTTTTCTATCCTCTCTTTTCTTTTTCATACCAACAGGAGGCAACTCGGTGGTCTCCATCCAATCTAAATCATCAAGCGCTCACAACAGGAGGCCACCCTGCGGGCTGCAATCAAATCTAGACTGTCCGGTGCGCAACGACGAGAAGCCAACCCGTGGTTAACGGTAACGGTAACGGTAGGTGCACACGGGGGCGCCGATCTCCCATTTACCCGGCTAACAGTAATCATATTGGATCCATATAACGGTAACGGTCTCACAAACCCATGGTGACCCACTTCATCCCAATTCCACACAAACAAAGCACAGCAATATCACAACACAATTAATCAAGTATTGCAATTAAATGCAAGCATATTAATCAATTAAACATCGTAATGTAATGCACAATTAGACATCCATTCTCAAATGCAAATAACTAAATAAATAGTACTAACAATAAACAACAATAATAAAATAAATAACAATATTAACGATAATAATGAAAATAAGTAAATAAATATGTAAATAATTAAATAAATGATAAAGATAATGAATAATCAAAGCACTATATTTATTATGTACCAAATTATAGAATTAATCCAAATAAACTTATTAATTATGTTGTTAATTAAAATTAGTCTAAGTTCTATCAAAATTTCGGCAGCACCTCCCCTAAAAATTGGACTATCTACCTGCTCAATTATCACAATATTATTATATATTTATAAATCAATGCACACAGCCCATCCGTCGGGCAATCAGTCAATTTAAAATCCCATTTCCCACCAAGAACTTAATTTATAAGTTTGTTTGCATTATACCACAATAATTGTTCAAGCTAATTAGTTAAAATGGCATGCTGCCATTTCAGGTTTCTCAATTCTTTCGCCATTCCAGTTTATAGTTCAATTTAAACGGTACAATCAAGGTTTCCTCTATAACATGCCAAGAATTCGACCAACGACCAAAAATACATACTATCGTACTAACGAGTCATCATTTCCTTACCAAAAATTCATAATAGATTCAATAATCTAGTTATTCTATATGTGAATTCTTATTTCCATGTCAAGTCTTCTAATTATAATTATAATTCATGTAAATTTTATTTGTCAATGGTTCAACTAATTTGCAATTACATTTTTCTAAAATCCTAAACCAATTAACTAATCATGTTCGCTATCGCAATCACACACACTAATCAATCTAATTTATTTACAAAAGATTATAAATGTCTATATATATGTTTAAGCTATTCCAATAATTTAATTTCTTATTATTCAATTCAATCTATTTAATAACTCAATTAAATTCATTAATCAATTAGTTCTTTATATACAAAAATTGAGAATTTAGTCTTAGAACGTACCAATTGAGAATCGGGCCACGATTCCGTGATCAGCGTGAAGAGAGGAATATTCTGTCTCTCGGGGCCTCGCCGGAGTGTCGCCGGCCGGTCACCGGACCGCCGCCGTGCACGGTGGCCGGAAAGTCGCGGCAGCTCAGAACCGAACGCTCTCCACACCATTTGACTCGATTTTCCGTCCAGAGTCCGTCTCTGGTCTTCGTTTCGCGAGATCGGCACTCCAATTAGTCGAATCAAGCTTAACAGTGGTCTAACGCCACTTTCATCGCCGCCACCAAATCCCGATCAAACAACTGCAGTTCACCCTTGTTCGACGCTCATCGTCCATGGAGGAGGTGACTGGAGCTGTGCGGAAATGACGAGGTCGCCGGAAATCGACCAGGAGACGAAATCCGGTGGTTGAGCAAATCTGCGTCCTCTTCCGCCATTACTGCGCTCGCCGGAGACTAAGGAGAGAGGAGGCGGCTTGAGCATCAGCGGTGGTGGCACCACGGCGACGCGAGCTTGGTTGGCTCTGCTGGCTGGAACGAGGAGGGAGGAAGGAGGAGGAGTTGTCGCCCGATCGAGAGAGAGGAAGAAGAAAAGAAGAAGAAAAGAAAAGAAAGAAAGAATGTCGGTTTCCAGATCATTCTGGTTCGATTCGAACCGGTTTGGTCTGATTCAACGATTTGGCTCGATTCTTGCTCGGTTTGCTGGTTTTTTTTTTTTTTTTTTTCACTTGGTTCTCGGATTATTCTTGTGGTTTTCGATTTTTGGGCTTGGGCCCAATTTGAAAATTTGGGCTCGAATTGAGCCTGTTTTACATTTGCAGCTCACACGGCCAAAATTTGCGATTTTTGATTTAAAAAAAAATTCGAAGGTTTTGAAAATAAAAATTCAGGGTATTACAATCTCCCCCCCCCCTTAAGACAATTCGTCCTCGAATTGCAATCTAGTAGGAGAGAGTAAGAACGGACACATAGGGAATTTCTAAGTCATAATAAATTATGTCCAATACAAAGGAGACAGCTCAAGAGCGAATAATATGAACAAAGGAAAGAAAAGAGTCAAGTATTCTGATTGTATTTTTATCACCAACCATCAAATTTAGTGTCACCTGGCTAAAACTTATAAGAACTTCAGTTTATTACTTAAATCTCCAATTACTATCTTCATACAACTACTGAAATCTCTTTTAAAAAAATCTCTCTTGAATAAAGTCTTACAATAAAACTTAGTTAACCAAGAAAAAATATATTTTTTTCTCAAGATTATATAATTTCATTTGAAAATTTAAACTTTCTCTAGGCATTTTTTCATGAAAAATTAACACATAGTTTACAAACACAAAACAATTGGAATCTAATTCATTTATAATACTAAAAATTAACTCTTTTAATTACATATATTAGTACTAAAACTTTTCTTAATCAAAGGTTCAGAAATTACTACTTTAATCCAACACTTTAAGAAAAATCGTCTTGTAACTTTCGTCGTCTATTAGTATCACAGGGCGACTCAAGCTCATTCTCTTAGTTCTTATTTTTAATAACTTTTCATTCCACTAATGTTGCTATTAGTTCATCCTAAGGAGATTAAATATTTCTTAATTATTTGTCCACTTGGTTTCTTTCATACTACTAATCATCATTATTCACGACTTACCTAATCACTAACATTTTAGCCTAACATTTATTATGTGCCCTAAATATTCACCTTATACCTAATACTCATCAATACTAAGGTTTTTAATAAAATTTCTTAATTCTTTTCCTAATGCTGCCACACCATCTAGATATATCATCAAATAGATAGACCATAATAACCCAACTTCTATACCAAGACTGGCTACCCGACATTTCTAGCGTTCATGTTCTCAACTTGACTACTAACTGTCTACTTACTTATTATTATCACCACCAGTCTTATTCTTCTTTGTCCAATCTTCTTTCAAATTTTACTATCCTTGAAATCGTTTCTTATTATGATCTAATCCAATTGGCCCCGTGATATAAATAGACAGCTTTCAAAAATAATTTTCTATATAAATAATCAATTTCAAATTATTTATCATAACACAATTTGAATTCAAAATTAAAATGAGGTTTTACATTTAAATATCAAATATCAAGTAAATAAAACAATTAAGAAGATTATCTTTTTGAATAAATTCTAAAGAAATTCAGTAGCCGAGCTGAATACTAAAATACCGATTCCTAATCACCCAAAATTCATCAATCCACCATACAATTAGAAAACCTATTTATTCTCTACACTATCCTATTCACTGTAGGAATAGAGCTCACATGAAAAGTAGTGTACTGGGTGATCAGACCAATCCACTACCATCAGGTATTACTCTATTCCCTAGCCTAAGGGTTGATACCAACTCTAGCCTCTATAGGTATTGCGACAAATTATCTTATCGTCTACTGCTTTAACTTAATCCTCAACTACTTCTTTCTACGAACTATTGGTTTACACAATAGATATGGATTTTTCCTTCATAGGGTCCAGTGCGTCCACCATCCCCAAGAAGGAAATTCCCAAGCTTCTTTCCTTATGTTGGTTACGGCCGATCCCAACATAAAGAAATTCCCTATACTCCGCAGTTGTGTCCTAAAACCCTAACCTAAGCTCTGATACCAACTTTATCACGACCCGACTCCGTGGGTCGGACCGGCACTAGGGCCCAGGTAAGCTTAAGGCCCCCGAGGCCCGTAGTAAGCCTGAAACACTAAAAATTTACTATCTCAATATAATTTAAACATTCAGCCCATATTGATAGGAAAATAAACCTCAAGATTTTATTAAATCTCGGCCCAAATTTATCAGCTACAATATACCACAGTTCGGGCTCAATTAACAATACATCACATTTTTACTATGGGCTCACATAATTATATCGTCTATGTTAATACACGACTAATTGTACACAAATTCTACAACTGCGGAGTCACTAACTATTTGGTATACATAGCTTTTTATACATATAATTACATAGTAAAATAATTATAGAACTAGGAAAATTTCTCTATTCCCCTGCACTGAAGGAACATAGCCTATATCGGATTAAAGAAAAAAAAACTTACTTCCTGAAAAATTAAACAAGACATGTGAGTTTTCTAAGGAGTGATAATTATTGCATAATACACGCAGTCACACAAATGTGTAAACATATCAATCTAGTCATCCGACTAGTTATATGCTCACGCAGCCAGTCACACAAATGGCACATCACCAGCACTCACAATCATTAACATCTTCATATAATCACATCACGTGGAAATTAGTCAGTGGAGTCACCGAACCCCCGATGAGCCGTCCTCCCACATGGCTCATCCTCTCACATGTGCACCAGGGAGCCGATCCCCCATACTGGCCGACCGGTCTAATCCTCACTTGACCAGCCCTCTCATTGTTTTTCTATCCTCTCTTTTCTTTTTCATACCAACAGGAGGCAACTCGGTGGTCTCCATCCAATCTAAATCATCAAGCGCTCACAACAGGAGGCCACCCTGCGGGCTGCAATCAAATCTAGACTGTCCGGTGCGCAACGACGAGAAGCCAACCCGTGGTTAACGGTAACGGTAACGGTAGGTGCACACGGGGGCGCCGATCTCCCATTTACCCGGCTAACAGTAATCATATTGGATCCATATAACGGTAACGGTCTCACAAACCCATGGTGACCCACTTCATCCCAATTCCACACAAACAAAGCACAGTAATATCACAACACAATTAATCAAGTATTGCAATTAAATGCAAGCATATTAATCAATTAAACATCGTAATGTAATGCACAATTAGACATCCATTCTCAAATGCAAATAACTAAATAAATAGTACTAACAATAAACAACAATAATAAAATAAATAACAATATTAACGATAATAATGAAAATAAGTAAATAAATATGTAAATAATTAAATAAATGATAAAGATAATGAATAATCAAAGCACTATATTTATTATGTACCAAATTATAGAATTAATCCAAATAAACTTATTAATTATGTTGTTAATTAAAATTAGTCTAAGTTCTATCAAAATTTCGGCAGCACCTCCCCTAAAAATTGGACTATCTACCTGCTCAATTATCACAATATTATTATATATTTATAAATCAATGCACACAGCCCATCCGTCGGGCAATCAGTCAATTTAAAATCCCATTTCCCACCAAGAACTTAATTTATAAGTTTGTTTGCATTATACCACAATAATTGTTCAAGCTAATTAGTTAAAATGGCATGCTGCCATTTCAGGTTTCTCAATTCTTTCGCCATTCCAGTTTATAGTTCAATTTAAACGGTACAATCAAGGTTTCCTCTATAACATGCCAAGAATTCGACCAACGACCAAAAATACATACTATCGTACTAACGAGTCATCATTTCCTTACCAAAAATTCATAATAGATTCAATAATCTAGTTATTCTATATGTGAATTCTTATTTCCATGTCAAGTCTTCTAATTATAATTATAATTCATGTAAATTTTATTTGTCAATGGTTCAACTAATTTGCAATTACATTTTTCTAAAATCCTAAACCAATTAACTAATCATGTTCGCTATCGCAATCACACACACTAATCAATCTAATTTATTTACAAAAGATTATAAATGTCTATATATATGTTTAAGCTATTCCAATAATTTAATTTCTTATTATTCAATTCAATCTATTTAATAACTCAATTAAATTCATTAATCAATTAGTTCTTTATATACAAAAATTGAGAATTTAGTCTTAGAACGTACCAATTGAGAATCGGGCCACGATTCCGTGATCAGCGTGAAGAGAGGAATATTCTGTCTCTCGGGGCCTCGCCGGAGTGTCGCCGGCCGGTCACCGGACCGCCGCCGTGCACGGTGGCCGGAAAGTCGCGGCAGCTCAGAACCGAACGCTCTCCACACCATTTGACTCGATTTTCCGTCCAGAGTCCGTCTCTGGTCTTCGTTTCGCGAGATCGGCACTCCAATTAGTCGAATCAAGCTTAACAGTGGTCTAACGCCACTTTCATCGCCGCCACCAAATCCCGATCAAACAACTGCAGTTCACCCTTGTTCGACGCTCATCGTCCATGGAGGAGGTGACTGGAGCTGTGCGGAAATGACGAGGTCGCCGGAAATCGACCAGGAGACGAAATCCGGTGGTTGAGCAAATCTGCGTCCTCTTCCGCCATTACTGCGCTCGCCGGAGACTAAGGAGAGAGGAGGCGGCTTGAGCATCAGCGGTGGTGGCACCACGGCGACGCGAGCTTGGTTGGCTCTGCTGGCTGGAACGAGGAGGGAGGAAGGAGGAGGAGTTGTCGCCCGATCGAGAGAGAGGAAGAAGAAAAGAAGAAGAAAAGAAAAGAAAGAAAGAATGTCGGTTTCCAGATCATTCTGGTTCGATTCGAACCGGTTTGGTCTGATTCAACGATTTGGCTCGATTCTTGCTCGGTTTGCTGGTTTTTTTTTTTTTTTTTTTCACTTGGTTCTCGGATTATTCTTGTGGTTTTCGATTTTTGGGCTTGGGCCCAATTTGAAAATTTGGGCTCGAATTGAGCCTGTTTTACATTTGCAGCTCACACGGCCAAAATTTGCGATTTTTGATTTAAAAAAAAATTCGAAGGTTTTGAAAATAAAAATTCAGGGTATTACACTATCAAAAATAAATAAAATTTTAATAATAAATATATATTTTTTTCATATTTAATAAAAACAAAACTAAAACAGCTTCATTAAATATAGAAAAAAATACTATAAAATTAAAAATTTTGCAACTCAAAATTTTGGAACTATTATAAATTCAATACCAACTAAGCCATTTAGCATTAATTAATTAACGACAACTGACTACAACCAAACCTATCAAGTCAAGTGGGCCATTTTGTTCAACACAAAGCTAAAGACGTAGAGATCTTTGGTTAAAAACATTGAAGGAAAAGGAAAGGGACAAGATATATAGATGATAAATCATACCAAGTACGTATCTCGTTACCTGAACCAATATTCTCCGATTCAATTTAGATATAAAAATTTTGCTTTTTGAATGTTTTATTTATATAGAGAAATTGACTTAATTTAATAATTATGGGAAATATGTCGAAATAAATGTTCTATATTACCCTTATATGGTTTATGAGTAAAGAATTAAATGCGAGAGAATCACCGGTTAATAGTAAATAAAAAATTAAATAATCATTTAATGCATCCTCTTTGCTCTTATACATAAATGAGCTTGCATAAAAATTTCTGAGGAAGCACTGATGTTTTAGACATAAAGTTTGAAAAATCATATGTAAACTATTTTCTTAATCCTTATGAAAATTTAATTTTTTCTGACTAAAGTCTTCATCAACATTCCCTACTGGTTAAGAGAGATAAATAAAGAATTGGTCCGTGAAAATTTTACACGAAGATTTGAACTTATAATATTATGGATTTCTCGTTATCCTTGAGTGCGTGTGCGTTTAGTAATACGAGTTAAATTAATAATTAGTACTTATACCACTTAACATTTATTTTAATAGTCAAAAAAGAAAAACATTCATTTTAATAAATTAAAAAAAATTTTGGTGAGCCTCACGTGTGACTTATAGTGGATATCACCTGACACAGAAAAGGCCATTGCTTTACCATTACCCAGATCGGTCAAATTTCCCATTTGACAGACCAATCATTATAGCGCTTGACGATTCTCTATAGCAAATCTCCAATTCCAAGATCCTGATGCTGCTATCCTGTCCCCACTCGCTTTACTGGCGCGTACTAACTATTTCTCCATACTACTAATTAAAACCCGCCATCAAAATCCTCAGGTAGCTCTGTAGCTCCATCATCTACAACACTGAACCAAAGAAACGACCAAAAACAGAGAAACTGAAATAATGGGAGATATTTATAATACATGTTCTTCTTCATCGACAGGAGGCGATCACCGTTCGTCAGATGAAATGTCACTTTTTCTCCATCAGATTCTCCACCATTCTTCTTCTTCTTCTTCTTCTTCAATGTCTTCATTGACGTTGTCGTCATGCTCTTCATTTGCGGCTTATTCGGGTCCACAGGCGCAGTCGTTTGCGGCGCCACTGTCTTTTCATCCTCACCATTCATCACGATCAACGCTCGTGAAGGATGGGATCTCGGGCTGTTTGGATTCGGGTGATGGAGTGAACGTTGGTTTATTCTCGGGGAATGTGCGAGGAGCTGCGGCTGCGACAGCTAATGCCTCGTCTTTGTCCATTGGAGGAACTAATAGCGAGAACGAGACTGATTGCGATTGCGAAAGCGAGGTGCTCTTAGTTCTACTCCTTGTTTCCCGGGAGGGGATTTTTTTTTTTTTTTGGCTCTGTTTGGTCGCATAGAAAATGTGTGAAAACGGAAAGTTTCAGATTGTATGAATTTGGTAATTCTTGAGTGCAGGAGGGTCTTGAAGCTTTGGCAGAGGAGGTACCAGCAAAGCCAGCTCCCCCACGCAGTTCATCCAAAAGAAGCAGAGCTGCAGAAGTTCACAATTTATCTGAAAAGGTTGGCTTTTTTTAATTTTGTTTTATTTTATTTAATCAATTAATTTATTGTTTTTTTTTAAACAGAGGAGAAGGAGTAGGATAAACGAGAAAATGAAAGCGCTTCAAAATTTGATTCCAAATTCTAACAAGGTAATGTATGGATTCTTTTAGTTTGACTTTTATGGACTTTTGGGATTAGTTAGAAGTTGATTGATTTAGTTCCTCCTTAATGGCAGACTGATAAGGCTTCCATGCTTGACGAAGCTATTGAATACCTCAAGCAGCTTCAGCTCCAAGTACAGGTTTGTGGCATCTTTATGCTAATCATGTTTTTTAGCCATTTGATGACTTTTTTTTAACTCAATGGTGTGGTTGGTCGTCATTCAAAATGGACAACTGTCTAAACAATGTTGAATCTAACTGTGTTGGGAAATAATTTGTTCCCAAATTACTAAAATGATAAGTGGAGGGCCAATTCCATCACTAGGATAACTTTACTAGGACACCATAAGAAATCCATAGTGATTAGTAGAGGATAACTTACTAGCATGAAAGGCCACTTTCTGTGTTTGATTCCATCTCCTGAAGAAAATATAAAAATCCCCTCCAAAGGAAAAAAGCTGGAATAGGGGAGAAGAGTTTTCTAAAAGAAAGAAGACTTTTTTTTTTTTTTTTTGGTTAATGAGGGAGTACAGTTTTTTGGTTTTTGTTTTTTTGTTTTGTAGCACAAAAGAATGCACATATTAGAATCACAATTTCTCATTTCCTTCTGGTTTGATGAAGTTTTTTGATAGCTGGGGCATTTAGGATTCAACTGGTCTAATTGTTAAAATTGGCGAAGGCGAAGGACAAATGTGGCTATCACTAGAGCTAGCTAGAGTGGATTAATGAGTGATGGTGTAATTAATAGAGATCATAAATACTCATCCAGATAACTAGCTATGATGCATGCCACTTTATTCTGATGAAAAGTTAGAAAAGTCTCATAGAAGGTTTATGGTATGTTTGGTAGGGAGGAAAGAAGAGTGGAAGGAAATGAATGTGGACTTTTTTCAAATAAATATCTATTTTCTTTCCTAAATGTCTCGTAAGTTATGTTATGCCACCACATATCTTTCTTTCCTTCCTTCCTCCTACCAAACACACCCTTAGTTTCACTATCTGAACCAACTAGTATTGCACAAAGTGCATCAAGGGTAATGATTTTACTTTAGGCATGCTTTTGCTCTTTGGAATTCACTAGTTTTAATCTAACATGATTAGTTCACCCGCTAAACCTTAATTAGCCTTGGCCCAGGTTTTTGTCTTCTTTCTCTCAATGAAAATGCTAGAACAAGTAGGGATGAAGAATACAAAATTGAAGCCATGAGAGATAACTGATAACCCAAGTTTGTTTCTAAGTTGCTAAATTGATGATTCATGTTCCAGATGTTGTCTATGAGAAATGGAATAAGTTTGCATCCAATGTGCTTACCTGGATTGCTACCGCCAGTCCAACTCTCTCAATTAAGCAGGGGATTTGATGAGGAAAGTGGGTCTCAGCATATGAATATAGCATGTAGTCTTCCGATAAACCAAGAAAACCAAGAACAAATTATCTTCGATCTCCCAAATCAATGTTCTGTCTCAAACCAGCTATCAGTACCCAACATAATAAATTCTGAAACTTCATTTGGCGTGGATTCATCTATCCGAGCTCATTTTGGGCCTTTCCCACTTCGTTCATCTACTGAGGTGAGTCTGAATATGATCCTCTTATGAGTAACAATATGGACGTGATTAGCTATACATCTTACATGTATGCTGTTCAAGGAAATTTGCAGGGAAGATGTGCTGCCACATCATCAGCTTAATGCAGATCATTCAGAAAGGATGCCATCCGGTGTGTATCCTATGGCTAGTACCTACATATTGTTTGGTGAATATTAAGCTGACTGATCACATAGCAAACTTCATGTCTTTTACAGTTGAAAGTTCATCTGTAATTTCTTTTTCTGCTAGAATTTGAAATGGGAGCTGCAGCTACAGCACCACTTCACTTTGAAACACAAGCATCTAATTTGAACGGCAGCAACTCTTTAGGCACATGCATGATAGGAAGAGACCAAAGTGAATGTATGTTCTTAAAGAATGTGGAAAATAATCTATTAATTTCACCAAATTTGCAAGGGTAGTTGTAGTTTAATAGTTTCACTTTTTTTTCTTTAGCATATACATGTGTATATATGGAGTCGTGCCTTAATTTATGTTGTTATGTCCTTTTTACCAGGACAGGAAGAGGGGGAAGTGTTTCCTGTGATGAAATTAAGATAGAAAGAGGAAATATTTGAAATGAAAATCCTCGAACTGACTTCACAATGCCCTCCAACTTATGTTTTGACGTTGCTATTGGGGTCAATCAAGAAACTGGCCTTTTGGACATGCATCCATCTTCGGTGAGCAGCACTCGTACCTTCGATGCATTAGGTGATTCTCACTTGGAAGAAAACTAACTGTCATAGTTGTTAGATATGCCAAAGTTGTTCACATGAATAAAAGCAATGTAATTGAATCCTAACACAGGCTGCAGCCTTAGGTAAATTATTTTCATATCTATAAACATTGAATTATATTCTCTTGCTAGTTACACTCGAATATGTTTACGAATCCTGCAACTCAAACTTCAATTTTAACAGAACAAAAACTGGGAAAAAGGAAAAATATTAATGCACTGGTTTTCCCATTTTCTAAAAAAATTTTTTAACAGACTTTGTCCTTCTGTTGTTATATTCCGAGTCATTGTTCAATGTCAATAGTCAAAACATGTGGTAAGAACTAAGAATTCAATATTCCTTTAATCTTTACCTTTTCTTTCACTCTGTTTGCATATCCACAATCCAGAGGTGACTGCAAAGTAAAAATTCCATCTTTGACTGTTAATTTCCTCTGTGCACATTCAAGGGTCTTGAAGAACACGTTAAAACTGAAAGTTTCGTGTCAAATGGGCAAACGGTTTGTCGTTCTGCACGGTTTTCTTTCCACTTAAAGAATCCAATTTCTAATGTCAAAAGTAAGCAAAGACCTTGTCACTATTGCTGTTTCCAATGGTGACCGCTAGTTCTCAAAGAAAACAAAACAACAAGTATTCATTGTCATTTCTAATCTGGTGATTAAAATAAGACTAGAAGAAAAAAAACGTTTGACAGGCTATTTTAAAAGCAGAAAATGAGTCACTGAACTTTGGATCCTTCGTAAAATTCTAATACATACCGGCAAAATTAGACTTGTTACGAGACAATTGTGCCATAAAAAGATCAGTCAATGAAGGTTTGCCTCTTGGACATTTGTGACAGTCCATGTTTAACTTTGTCACTTAGCCTATATCTAATATCTTCATAGACCATAGGACGGTATAATGTTCAATTCAGCTCAGTACTTCTGTTCTTGTCGTAGAAGTACACATTTAATGCATTTTTTCGTGGCCCAGTTGATTCGTTCAATAGCAAAATAGACCAAATCTTTAAGTTAATGTTTGGATTACTACTAAAAATAGGGTAATCCTAAGTTCATTTCGTGGTCCAATTGAATAGACTCAGTTAATAGCAAAAGCAAATGTGTTAAAAAGTTCGTTGGTTTATTAAAAAAAAGGAAATTAAGGTAACCAAGTTCCATTTGAATTGATATTAACCGGATTCAAAACTTGATTGCAGCTAAAGTTGGCCGCGGTGATCTGGCATATTTCACATTTGGAAACCGCAAAAAGTTATTGTACTTTTCATAGTTAGTTTGATACATGACACGACTCATATACCTCAGAGCGTATAGTGAATTTTATTCTATATTAAAAAGATTTTATCACAATAAAATAATGTGTACATACCAAAAAAATATATACTCTCCATAATTATGTTTACTAATTAATAAAAAAAAAAACTTTATGAAGCTTAGGGAGCTGCTTATCTGTAATTATATTTTATTTCCACGTACAATTGTTATATATTGTTATTTGTTATTTCCATTTACTGACGATTTAAGTTATGTGGTTGATACTTATCCCTTTGTAATAAGCCCTTATAGTCAGTCCTCTTCTTTTTTTTCCCCTTTAAAAAACAAAATTTTTACATGTATATTAATTGTTGTTATTATTTTCTAATTCCAATTTCTAATGCCCCTTATAACACCCTTCTTCTTCTTTCTTTTTATTTCAATTATATGTAATGCAATTAATTTAGTTTAATTTAATTTTTTATTAGATTTATTTCTTTATTATAATCATAATTCATATTTAATTATGACTAATTTGGATTATTATGTAATTCATGTAAGTAAACAATATTAATTGAAGACATTAGTTTTCATGCATATAAACATTAATTTGTTGGTAATGGAGCATAACACCTGTGGGATACTTAATTTACTCAAATGAAACAAATAAAGACATGTACAAGATATACATTATCAATCAGATTATGCATACAAATTTAATATATTTTCAATATAAATGAACAATAAATCATCAATTTAAAATTTTCTATTTTTATAGTAACATATGTTGTTATTTACAAGTTTTTAATAATATAAAAATGTATAATATTTATATTATAAATAAAAAATTTTATATATATATATATATATATATATATAAAATAAATTACTAGTAATATGCCGTCCTGGAGTGGCGAGAGAGTGTGTGACCTCGGATAATAGATTTGGCAAAAGCTAAGCGGAAATATTTCCATCTGCTTTTCCGATTCCCGTTTTTGTGTGTCGCTCTGTCAAAGTTTATTCTGTAACCAATTCTATTCCATAGAAAAAAAACGCCTTCGTTTTGAACGGTCTTTCTTAGCCAAAGAAGCTTCCCTCTTCTATTAGTATGTCTTCTCTCTGCCTTCTTCGTCACGCTCGCGTTGTTTAGCTTTTGAGACTCTGTTTTGCTCTATATATACATGTGTTGCTGAAGCAAATAAGAGAAGCAAAAATCACAACAAGAGCCCTAAAGGTTATTTAGATATGGAGGTGAATGCTAATTGTCCTAATGGAGACCGCTCCAGGTTCGACTCCGCTCGGATACCGGACGGCCCCACCAACCCCATGGTTACGCCTTTGTTAACGGATCTCTATCAGTTTACAATGGCTTACGCTTACTGGAAAGCCGGAAAGCATCAAGAGCGAGCTGTGTGAGTGTTTATTTATTTGTTTTTGTTGCTTTTTACCTCCTTTTGGTTTCTGAGAAAATCCATAAGGACAATCGATAATGAAAATGTGCAAACTCGGTTCAGCTGTTAATTATTTTTAATCATGCAATATTTTCCGATTGACAAACGGTTAGTTTGGATTTCATATTCTGAAGCTAATATTTGAAAATTTGAGTCAGGTTTGATTTGTATTTTCGGAAGAATCCGTTTGGTGGTGAATATACTATTTTTGCTGGATTAGATGAATGCATAAGGTTCGTTGCTAATTTCAAATTCTCCGAGGATGAGATTGCTTTTGTTCGTCAAAGTTTGCCTGGTTCTTGCGAGGTAAATGATCTCATTTCATCCTTTGTAGTCTGTCACATTGTCTGGAATTTGTGTTTTCAATGGAACTTTCAATCTGATGTTTAAATCTCAAGAGAAATACCTACTATTTCTCATTTTTAGCAATGGTAGTTAGTGTTCTGTTATATATACACGTTTTAAACTTAGAATATGAACTGAGGCTTAATTATGCCAATAGATATTTTTATCACACATATTCCTTAGTGCTTACTTGTAGTTTCAAGTATTTATATTCTTAACAGTCAATGTGATAATTGATTTTTTTTCACCTTTTTTTGATACTCATTATTTGCTACGTGCTCCATGTTGTGTTAACTAATGTTTTTGAATATTTTGACATTGAAATTTATGCATTCTCAACTTAATTGTCATAAATGTTGCTAGCATAATGGAACCAGTAATTAAGTTCAGAATGGTTATTTTAAGATGCATGAGTTAAAATAGATAGTTTTAACTTGCACATGTTTATGGGTTTGCCACTTAGGTATCTTCTATCTGTGAGCTGTATGGCTGCCTAGTACTAATTGAGAGGGAAATTTGGAAGGATAAAAAAGCCTACATATAAGAGGCACTAACTTTTTTTCCCCCCTCTAAACTGGATAAGCTCTTTGGTATTTCTTGTTGCTCTGATGAGAGATAATGCTTCCTAGTAATTGTTGAAAATGTGTTTTTGGATGATGCCATGCTGTTTAGTTTTATGTTTTATGTACAAATTTCTACTGACAGATAAGTAGCTGTTGTCTAAGTAGTGTTCATTGTTAATCATAGGATGGCTTCTGCAACTATCTTAGAGGACTTGACTGCTCCGAAGTTGAATTGTATGCTATTGCAGAGGGCTCAGTTGTATTCCCAAAGGTTCCCTTGCTAAGAATTGAAGGGCCAATTGCTGTGAGTAACAATAGTATTTTTGCTCTCTCTCTCTGTCTGTAAACAACCCTCTCCCCTCTCCCCTCCCCCCCCCCCCCCCCACCCCCCCCCAAAAAAAAAAAACAAAAAAAAAAAAACAAAAACCATGCCTGTAATCCAAATCAATTTGTTAGGTATTTTAAAAGCCACTTCTTTCAATATTAAAAACCAAAATGATATTCATTTATATACAGAAGCTTTCAATGTTAAAAACACAAAAACTGTGGGCATTTTGGATAAAAGTAAACATTTAAATTTATTATCAATTATATTCAATTTTATATAAGTTTATACAATATCTTTTGATTTGCAATCCTAATAAGAAAAGCTAGGATTTTCAGAAGAAGAATTGCTTCAGGAAAAATATCTAACATAGCAGTTGACAAAACAAATACAATCCAAACATTGTATATCAAGAATGAAAAAAAAAATATGGATATAGTCAAATGGTAAATTTTCTCTTTGCCAAGGAGAAAATGGAGGTTTGCCATTCTGGTTTTATTTGAATTATGTTTATATTATGATAGAGTATTTTTAAGTTGTAGATTTTAATAGTTGTATTTCTTTTTTTTTTAGGTGGTTCAATTGCTGGAAACTCCATTACTGAATCTTGTTAATTATGCATCATTAGTGGCAACAAATGCAGCAAGGCATCGATTTGTTGCTGGAAAATCAAAAATTCTACTAGAGTTTGGGCTCCGACGGGCTCAGGTTTTCAATTGTTATGTTAATTTCTTTTACTTATTATTCATGAAGTGTCAAACCAAGTGCTGTGTATGAAAACATTCCCTTATTTTACATATAGGGTCCTGATGGTGGAGTAGGGGCATCAAAGTACAGCTATCTTGGAGGATTTGATGCGACAAGGTAATTTCTAGTTGAAATTATCTTGCAGTATATGTTGATAGTAATTACTTCCATTAGATGGAGTCTTGGAGTCTTGTAGTAGCATTATGCAACAAGGTAATTCCGTCAAATCCATATGATGATGCTTAGTATCTAGCCATATGTTGAATCCGGGTGTAATCATAAAATGCTTAGGGAATAAATTTAATCAAAGTATCTAATAATACATTAACATTCTTTAGTTTCTAATTAAAATTGAGTATTTAAATATCTTCAACATGATTTATCCTAGATGTCTAAGGTGATAGGAGGCCTCATTTGGGGGGGATAAATGTCAGTCTGAGTTTTTGCTTCTCAAAGCCAAGGTATATACTGTTCCAAAAGATGAAAAGGAAAGGGATAAACTGCATAGAAATTATCACATGAATAATTTTCAGTATTGATATTTCGAAGTGACAATTCATTTGGTGATGAAAATTTACCATCTGAAGGCCCATCAAAGTTTCACGTCCCATAGATTTTCTCATTATAAACCAGATTAAGAATTGCTTTTCTTTTTTGGATGTAAAATTTGGTATCGTTTTTAGATAGGAGTTATCTTATATCCTTAATAATCTTTTTGTACATAGATTGGCAATCCTCAGATGCTCTTTTGTTTTACTCAGTTAACTCCTATACAAAAGAAAAGAAGAGTCATCATTCTTGAATCATCAGTTTCATTTGTCTCATCATGATTTTAGAATCGATAGAGCAAGTTAAAACAAAGACTCCAATGCTGGCTTATAGGTTGATTTGGAGATTATTTGAACTTTAACTATCGTCTATTAATTCTTCAAGTTCTTCATTTGGACTAATTTTTTATACGTCTAACACTAAATTTTTTGTGTTTTTGACAGTAATGTTGCAGCTGGCAGGTTGTTTGGGATACCTCTTCGTGGAACACATTCCCATGCTTTTGTTAGCTCATATATGGTTGGTACTCTTGACAAGCAGCTTAAGATGTGTTTCTTTGTTGTCATTATCAGTAATTTCAATGTGCATTTATATTGAGAATGATGCGCATCTATTTATATGCACTTTGAAGTAGCATTTTAGTTTATGATGTATTTTGTTATGGATGTGCTTAAAGTAGCATAGAATTTTTATCCCTCTAGTTATAGCTTCTGGAAGCTTGGTTTTATTAGACCTTTTGTTTTTGTGCCTCTCAAATAACCAACCTTTGCAGTTACATGTTCTTGTGAGCAGTATGGTCATTATTCTTGTTTCTTTTCATTTGGGGTGTTTAGTTAGATTTGATATTGACATTCTATCATTCTTACATTTGTACTAGAAGTCTACAATATATTTACACTAGTGTTACCAGGCATCTAAAATAAGCTGTCATGTCTATATGAACATAAAGTTTATATGCTGATATTTGATAGGTTGTGATATTATTTCTTTACTTTGTCTTTGGTTACTGTTTTACCTGATTTATCCCCTTACTTGCAGAGCCTTGATGAGATTGTAGACAAATCACTCCCAAGTTCTGATGGCTCAAGTAGCTGCGAGGATTTTGTCAGTTTGGTTCAGACATGGTTGAACAAAATTCAGGTGTTATGCTTTGCCCTTCTTTTACAATGTTCAACATTTTCTCTTTTTAGCCAGGTTTAACTCGTTACTTTTAGTTAAAAATGTTTTCACTGCGAATATCAATGGGCCCTGTTCAATTTATTTACCCTGTGCGTCTCTCTTATGACTAAAATTGACAATCATGCACTGCAATGGTTGGTTTTTTTGGGTGAAAAATGTCAAAGTCTCGTGCTTCTGGCCTTGATTTTAATTTCCTTTAGTTGTTTGCACCCTGTATAACTCTTGATGTAATGCATGGCATGGCATGGGAGCTGTGAATGAGGTCATATGTGGCTTGGAATTCTTTTAAAAATAAATTAGCAAGTTTATCTCAGATAGTAACAATTGGTGATGGTATTGGACTAATGGTACTGTTGCATAAAACATAGACAATTTCTCGGGGTAGCTCATGTTTGGCTCTTCTTGTATAGAAAGACAAAAGAAAGATATTACAGGTTTGATTAATGTTCAGAAAAGATATTGTTTGCGTTAAAACACCTAGTCAATTTTTCATCATTGACTATTTGCAGATGTTTCCATATGTTTATTACTAGATAATTATGTGCATAATCCTCACAGTAAAAATGTCAAGCTTCATTTCTTTATCATTTTTCTTTTTTTAGCCCTTCTATTTGCTCTATCTTTCAATTTGTTAACATTGGACATCATATGTAGTGGTCAAGTGCATTTCGTGGCATTTTTGGTGAGACAAATCAAAGCGAGCTAGCAGCTTTCACCTCATATGCCCTGGCATTCCCAAATAATTTTCTTGCTCTTGTAGATACATACGATGTGAGTGAATCCTCTTCTCGTATAGCATATTATCTTCATTGCGTGTATTGACCTCTTCACCTAACTTTCTGTTTATGCTTCCTAGATAATACGCCTTTTTTCTGTGCTTTGCTTTCATCATTAGTTAATAGGTAGTTGATGAATTGATACTCAATTGTTTTTAATATAATGCTGAAGGTTAAGCTTAACTTTTAATTTGATGCGAATTCTCTCTCTCTCTTTCTCTCTCTTACACATGCACGCATGTGCGCACATATACACAAATAAGCTTATTTCACTCTTAAGGTTCTCAGTTTATTAGCTGAATACTTGATTTTGATACATTTAGGTTTAAATGCTCAAAACAATAAAGTGAAAATGAAAGATTAATGGCACATTTGGGAATGCAGTTGTTTCAATTTTTTTTAGTAAAATAAAAACTTAAAACACATTTGAGGTTGTCCCATTTTGTCTTCTTTTCCTCATGCCTTTTGCCATCTTATTTAAACAACACCACAGCGAATTCAAGAAACCGCATTTTTGTGTCTACTTATTTTGCTTACAATTTAGAGTGAGTTGGACCCACTGTTTCTCTTAAAGTCAAACTCTCTGTGTTCTTCTCTTCTCTCTTGTCTTTATCTTTTCTTCCAGTGCACCTCATCAATCTCTACTTCTATACACAGGACTCCTCTAAGAAAAAATCTTTATCCAGGTCTCCATTCTCCCATGCAAATCTCTTGTTCCCACACTATTTTTTTGTAACTGTTTTTTTCTTTTTTTATCAATATATCTGAAACGTCTATATTTGCATCTTCTTTATACCAAGTAGATTTCTTAAACCTCAAGTGTACTGGCTGTTTCCTTCAATGGGCAGTAATCTATGTTCCAAGTGAGATTGTAACTTCTGGAATTCATTTTAAGTGAGATTGCAGTAATTGCTTTGGCTGTATTTGAACCACAGACAATGGGTGATTGTTGATACAAAATTTCAATAATAAATACAAATAATTGTTCTTTTGAATACTTTTTATCTGATGAGGGTGTTGAATCAAAGAAGTTATTTTCAATTTATGATTTTTGATGCTTCTGTTTTAAGACTATGGATGTGGTGACAAAAAAAGAGGCATTTTCAGAAAACCAACAATGAGAAATGGAAAGTGTTTATTTGTTTTTTAAGTAATTTGCACTAAATTGTAAAGTTGGCATTTCTTATGAAATTAACACTATCAAAATGCTTGTATGCTACTTCAGTTTCTTGCACTGTCATTGTACATTGTGTATTGCCTTCTCTCTTCCCCTCCATGTACATGTACTAGGTTGCTTGTTTCAATTTTTTTTGTTAATTTAGGTCAGCTGCTTTCTTTAATTAAGCACAGTTCTTATAGCTGTTACCATGATGTGCACACTATTTGTCTATTTTGCTAGGTTATGAGGAGTGGAATTCCCAACTTTTGTGCTGTTGCTCTAGCCCTCAATGATCTGGGGTAAGTGTGTAAGTTATTACTGTTTGTTGCTAATTTCTGAGTAGTTGTTTCTTTCTTATATGATTATGGGGCTGAACAATTTCATAACCTTGTTGATTTTGACTTGAGCAGTTGCATCTCTCTTGGTGCTCTTGGCCTCTTACTTTAATGTAATAATTATTCAGTTGTTGTCTGGCTGAATCATAGTAGTGTTGAAGTTGATGATAATATTCATATATCTATGGATAAACATTAAGTGTACTGTAACTATTTGTCAATCGTAAGTGTTAAAAATATTGTTGTATTAAGCTTGCGATGCATCACTTTGCATATTTTGTTAATATGATCTGCTTTTGTTAATGTTTTCATCTTGAAAACCTTCCATATGCATGTCGAATTCCATATGGAACATATAATTCATATGTTCCCTGTTGTTACATTAGTTAGAGATTCAAATATCTTTCTTTTGTCTTCATCACATCTCAATTGTGTCAATCACTGATCTTGTCCTTGTGATTAAGCATTTAATTGTACTAAGTTTTCATTAGTAAGTTTAGATGGTGTTTTATGCAGCTATAAAGCAATGGGCATTAGGCTGGACTCTGGTGATCTAGCATATTTGTCAGGTGAGGCCCGGAAGTTCTTTCGTGCCATTGAGAAGGAATTTGGAGTGCCTGGTTTTGGAAAGATGAGTATTACTGCTAGTAATGATCTCAATGAGGAAACTCTAGATGCTTTAAACAAACAGGTAATCATTCTAACATGAAGATACATTCAAGCATAATTTATTTGCTGCATTTGAACTGAATCAGAGCATTTATGAATTACGGCAAATACTACAGTGGGTTCTACTTTTGAGATTTATGCTGTCTTGTGTTCACTCATGCATACAATATGTGCTTCCAAGCAATAAGTATATATTTTCTGCTTTTTGGTTTTTCTGACTATCCAACAACATTCTAAGTAAAGATGCTTATCACCAAACATTTCAATCTGACTTTATTTAACTCAGAAATTAGATAAAAGATACATTTGACAGAACAAGTGAGGGAGTTGGAGTTCATTTGATGCTTCATGATTGTAGAAAATTATTTATTCGACCTCAATGGATAAATTGAATGTAAAAGAACTTAAAACCACATTATATAGTTTCTTAGGCCTTATGGCTCCTAATATCCAAAAGGTAGTTGCTATTGATTATTTGGAAGCACTATCAGGTCAATCACCTCAACATGTCTTGCAATCATCCTTTTGTAATGGACATCATCTAAGCCTATTTTTAAATGCAAAATCCTTCATACTTGGAAGGATGTGTACAAACTAACAGGTCACTTTTTTTTTTTTTTAGCTTTTGCTGTTTGCAATCTCATAGGAAATAATATGTCAAATTTCTGATCTGTTTGTCTGAAAGTATTAGAAAAAATGTACCTATTCTCAGTGTAGCTAGAACTGTGTTTATTTGCTTTACTGATTAGCAGCATGGGTACAAGCTTTTTGTATGAAGTGACAAAGATGTCGATCAAATTGTATGCCTTTCTAATCAGATTTGTTATTAACATCATGATAGACTTGCAATTTTTGCTTTATTTGATGTTGGAACTTCAGTTGCAATGAGAAAAAAGAAAAAGAAAACATGAGTTATGAACTTAAGTATATTAATTAGATGGATTTCCTTCACAGGGTCATGAAGTAGATGCATTTGGAGTAGGCACCAACCTAGTCACTTGTTTTGCTCAAGCTGCTTTGGGCTGTGTCTTCAAGCTTGTTGAGATAAACAATCAGCCTCGCATAAAACTTTCTGAAGATGTTTCTAAGGTTGAACATTGTTCCAAGAAATTTATAGCAACTTTATTTTTGTTTATAAAATTTCTAATGTTTTCCCTTGTTATGTGCACTAGGTCTCCATACCTTGTAAAAAACGGAGTTATCGGTTGTATGGCAAGGAAGGCTACCCTCTGGTGGACATAATGACTGGGGAAAATGAACCATCTCCGAAGGTGGTTTCATCAATAAATAAATTTGTTGATGTTTATCTTTTGTTGCAGTGCTTGGTGAAAATGTCGTTGTGTGTATAGTTTAAGAATATGCTATACAGAAATTTATTAAAGAACTTTCCTCTGAGCAAGTATAAATGTCAACTTCCAAAATCATTGATTTAAATTGGAGAATGGTTTTAATTCGGATGGGTGTTGAGAAGAGTTGAAACAAGAACACAATAACAGTTTCCATTGTTCGCTCCATCCTTGTCATAACTATATTGAAATTGCAAGTGAGGCCTCATTTTATCTGAACTTTCAGGTGGGAGAACGGATATTATGTCGCCATCCCTTTAATGAATCCAAGAGGGCATATGTGGTCCCACAGAAGGTGGAGGAGCTTCTGAAGTGTTATTGGCCTGGGAGCTTAGGTAAGGTCTTCGTGACATACTGAAAGGGAAACAAAAAGAATGTGGGAATAACAACTACTTGACCAATTGTGTTAAATTGCACCTTCAAACAAACACGTTCACATGACCTGACGCTATTGTCTCCTAGATGTTTTGCATGATACTTTAGATATCTACTTTAGCAGTTTCGAGTCTCGAATTATCTCATGCATCAACGTTAACCTAAACAAAGGCTCACCAGCATTTGTCAATGCACTTTGACAAGGCTATAGTTAGTCTGCAGTATCTCATGCAGTGCTTGTGTTTCTTGAAGGTAAAGCAAGAGAAGAGCTACCTCCTCTTAAGGACATTAGGGACCGATGCATCAAGCAGCTTGAGCAAATGCGGCCTGATCATATGAGAAGGCTGAACCCAACACCATACAAGGTACTACATCTCTCTTTTGCCCAACACCTTGTTGTGTGGAAATATTACTGCTGTGAATGTTGATACTCGAAATATTGTTGTTGAAGGAAATGCTGCTGTCTAAAGTGAGAATTATGGTGCAGTTCTATTTTTTAATTGTTAATCAAATAAAAATCAGTTTCAATAGTTACATAGTTAGTTTACAACAAGTATTGAGCTGGCAAAATATTCGAAAAGTATAGTCTGTGTTTGGAGCGCTATTGAATTACAACAGAGATATTACAATTACAAGTCAATATTTTCTCTTCTAAATTTCCTCTCCCCCTTCTGCTTCTTACTTCTTTTGTCTACTGAGGCTTCTGCTCTTCTCTCTTCCTCATTTTTCTTCGAGAATTTCTGCTTATCTGCTAATTTCCTACAAAATAAACAGCAAGAATTGAGACTAACAAACGTGTTCATCTTTGAATTATGATGATTGCAACTAAACAATTGTTTCCCCTAATGGCAAGCAGGTGAGTGTAAGTGCGAAATTGTACGACTTCATTCATTTTCTATGGCTCAATGAGGCGCCTGTTGGGGAATTGCAGTAAAGGTGGGTGATATGTATTTTCCTGAAGCATTGTACAAAATGCAGGTAAAGTAATGATTCCAAAATAGTTGGGGTAGCTTCTTCAAGTAGTCAACAATCAACAAATAGATAAGTCCTTTACATTAGCCTGTACCTCTTTTTGGCTCGGAGAAACAATTTGTTTCCTGAATAATCAATAAAAATAATCGTTTTTGGCTTTGGTCCAAACACTATGTTCCATTTTGCATCTTGTGAGAGTACTAAGTTCTTGATAATATTCAGAGTCTGAATTCGATTGAATGCAATGGGAATAATTTCAGCAACTGATGATTTTTTATGACTAATTTCAATTGAGATGAATGTGTAGTATTCTTTTTAATGATTCGAAGAATAATGATTTAATATAAACTCTTGAGAGAACCATACAAGAAGTTTAAACAAGTCGCAAAATATTTGCATTCAATTTGATGTTAAACGAGTTCTAGTTTCTACTTGTGTTAAGTTCAATTGCGAAAAGTAAAATTTGTTTAGCTCCAGTTGAATTATGAACCTTGAGCTTGGCTGGATTGCACCTCTTTAACACAAAATTCAAAAAATTCATTTTGCAATGTTTCAAAATATTGTACATATTTGTGAGGGAATTACCACCTAATTGCTTTTAATAGTGCTTCTATCGTATAAGACAATATGCATTATATTTATAATACTGATGCTTGGAACATCATTTAGGGCATAGACAATATGCCCAAAGTGATTGATTAAAGTTGTTTTGCTATTACAATGGACTTATTGTCATACAAGGAATCAACAAATACTCTACATTTGTGCAAAATTTTGACAGTTAATATTTACATTATTTAGCAACTCAAACTGTGACAGCTAGGTCGTTCAACTGTACCCATCCATAAGCACACCGATCCCTAATCTTTTTAACTGTTGATAATGCCAAATCCACAATTGGTCGAATTTTGCTCAACTCTTTCTCTAGTGGTATTCTTGTGTTAGCGTCCATCTGCACCAGATGATCATAAACATGATTCACGATGTACAAAAACTAATATAACGGGCATTAGGCTCTGCCAAGTTCAAGATCAAAAATGGCACGTTCAGAAAGGAAATAACCTTTTCGATGCAATATACAGTGTCCAATAGATAGCAGAAATATGAAAGCTGCTTGTACAGATCTGCTTCTTTGTACTGTAGGAAATTAACGTATGATAAAAATTTATCAGTAACTTAAAAAAAAAATGTACATAAAAAGATTTTAAAAAATTTCAAAAATAATACCATGTGCTTTTACATCGTTTAGGGCTATATAATTTCAATAAATTGTTTGTCTATCCAAAAATATGAGTGACAGTTCTATTGGACACAAATATAAATTATTTTGAGAATATAGAGAAATAATTAAAATTTTTACCATTTGACCGTTATTTATATTAAACATAAGAACTATCTCTGGGGTAAATTAAAAGCGCTGACCTACAAGTTACTTTTTCTGCGTAAGCCAAAGATATATATCTAATATGTATAATATATAGGGTTAGAGTATGTGACGGGTACCTTTCTTACGAGACGACCATTGCAGCGAGGATAATTTGCGCAAACAGTTCCTTTTTCGGCATCACCAACAAGCCGCAAGTTGAGACTGCGTGTGGTATATTTGCAAGTTTCATCATCGCACTGAAACCAAGGGAAATTGGTAATGAGAGCCAATTACAACCAAGTAGCTCAATATTTTTGCAATTATTATATTACCATCATTAAGCCCTTATAGTACACTGAAAGAAATCCCTCGACTTGCCTTTTGACCTGAAATAGACAGACAGGATCACTCACAAAACTCTCAACAAAATAAAATAAAATAAAACATGGATCTGTTTTGATGTTGCAGAAATTCGCTTATGAAAAACTTCATCGAACGATGTAGAATTCAATGGATCACCTGGTTTGCTATTATTGCAGAAGATATTATACCCATATCCCCCTCTTCTGGGCATCTAGGACAACGCATTGTGCGCCAGAAATTAGACATAGATTCCTTTACTCGTGGTTTTATTGGCTTTTCACCGATTATCAGACCAATGGAACTGAAGATGGCAGGACATTCAAAAGTATTAGAGCAGCTGGGACATGACAAGATTAATGGCTCACAACTCCGATATCTGCAGTTCAAAAGAAAAAAGAAAGTGGGAAAATGGATGTGAAAAAGACATTTTCCTTACTATGCTTTAAGATGTATTACAGATACAAAATACGATGATTTTCAAAATCTGATAACAAGTTCTTTGAAACATGTATTTCATACAATAATAGAAGCTACACCATTTGAATGAAGTTAAGCATGAAAGATACTAGAGACGCAATTATGAAATATTTGGGCGTAAGAAATAATTACCTCTCCTCGTCATTGACAGCAAACAAAAGTGAGCTTGAAGGGTCATTGCTAATTGATTCACTTGATTTATTTTTGAACTGAAAAAGCATTAAACCATGTAAGATTATGCTTAAACAACAGCTGTTAGTATATCAATCCCAAAAGGGCGCATTTACCTTGGATGAGTCAAGGCCCAAACAATCAGCCAAACGCTCTGGGCTTGTGCCTTGAATTGAAGCGCATAGGCGAGATACCACAGGATGAATTTGTTGTGATAAGTAGTAATCTATGTCAATCATCCATTTCCCATCATCTTTTTTCAGTTCATCAGGATGTCTTGCACGCTGCGCAATTCCTGTCATACTTCCTGAGGAAGCCTCCTGTTCAAGCAAGGGGTCAAAGAGTAGAAGAATGTTAAATGTAGAAAAACATTTATGCTTTTATTTTAGTGACTGATTATTTGACAGAATCACAGTTACATCCTGTACTGTACCTGCTCAGAGCAAATGATGTATGGTACAGTATCACCTGCAGAACAGCCCGTAGTATAGCCCATTTGCTTCAATCTTAGTGCCACCTAGAAAATTCCATAAACAAAAGTAGAAGTTAAAAGTAATTGCTTCTATCAAAAAAGGGATGAAAGTTCGTATAAATATGACTAAGCTCTCATAAATGATTTTGTTACTCACAAGAACATGAGGTTGATTTTTGGCATCAGGATAAGCTTCAGGTGGTTTAGTCAATGATTTTGTAATGACATATTTCTCTAGTTCTACTTGTCCATTTCTCATATCCTCCTGAACCTGTTAAATACGGGAAATTGTTGACAACCAGTTGAGTTCATTAGTGACAAAATGGAGCTATCTACCATCTGAAGCAAAAATACATTTAAGTTATCAAATAAAAAGAATCGGCATGCACTTAATTCAATTTGCCTGATATAGAACCACGACATAAGAGGGGACTTCATTTTCCAGAGAAGAAAATAAATTTACTATTTCAGATCTCCAAATCCCTTCACAACTAGGAATCAATCTCGCAGACATATGTGTACCTCTCATCACTCCAGAGCATTTTACACACAGTAATAATTTTAGCAAAAGCAACATAAATTTACCTTCATAAGTGAATTATGTATTGATTCTACTACGTCCTCACATGACCTGTGACCATGGGAGCCAAAGACATTATTAAGGGATTCCAACAAATTCTTAATATCTAGGAAAGAACAATGTCGACATGAGTACGGAAAAAGAGAGACAGAGAAAGAAAGAGAGAAGGACAGATAGGTGACAGGTGAGAGAGTTGGCAAGGAGTTGGTACTGGAGTAACATACCCCCCAGACAAGATTTGAGCAAGGCAGAAGTCCCCCAATTCCTTTGACAGCAAACTCCAGTCACGGCGAACCATGTCAAGACCTTTCCGTTCAATGACCTGTACCGATAAAAATGCTTTAGTGACTTTCTTGAAGGGAAAGGTAACCAAAAATATGAAAATATTTTCAAAACAATACCTCATATGGTGTCCCATCCTTGAACTGCAATTTGACAGCTGCATATTTTTTCTTCTTGAGAAGCAACATTCTCTTATATAAGCCATCAAGATCAATTTCTAAACACCTATACTTCTTGTTAACCTAGATACAAATAGAGGAAGTTACAGCTTGCATAGAGCAGCATAGAATATAATATTGATAGCAACAATTTTTGCTTGCTCGTATTAGTTCTGGACATTCAATGAAATTATGCTTTTACCACACATGACAATGGTAGGCTTCAACAAAACTGTTTTTGCAATATAAACTACGTATATAATTTCAACAAGCTCAGAAAATAACAAAAAAAATATTATCTAGAATATTGACATTGATGTTAATATTGAGTTAATTCAAAAAATTGTTGAAAGTAATAATAAATTATGGAAATTTGCATGAAGCTTTGAGAAAATGTGAGACTAAACTAACATTGAAGCCAAAAATGTCTAAAAGTTCAAAATAAAGAAGTTAAGCCCTGTGGTGGTTACAGAAATAATAACACCGAGAAAATAAGTTCCATAATATCATATATTATAGTGCTAGGTTCCCCATGTATATATTTGTTAAGCATTTATAATTAAAAACCACGACCCTACCTCCTGGATGACTTTCCCTGCAATAGCTTTTGCTTTTGTGATATCATCTAGTCCACTATAAATCATTATTGAATCTGTATCACCATATATGACCTGCCATGTGAAACACAATACATTCTTCAAAAGCTAAATATTCTAACTTAACTGAGGATAATGTAGAAATGAATATAAATAGGTCAGTTGCTGTATAAAGTAAAACGATAACAAACCTATATGTATTACATCAAATGAAGTATTACCTCTAAGTTCAAATTATTTTGAAACAAATCTATATATATTACATCAAATGAAGTATTACCTCTAAGTTCAAATTATTTTGAACAAGATCCACAGTACTCTGTAGAATCTCCCTCCCCTACACAGCAGTCATGAGACTTGCTTAATGCTTAAAAAAGATATATATTTGGTATCAAATCTAGTTTCTTTGTCCATAAAGTGCAAGATATTCTCCACAATTTCAGCAAAAGAAATACATATCTCACCTGTAGAGTTATAAGCTCAGCAAGAGGCTTTGCATAAAATCTTGAATTGGAAAACCCAAGGCATCCATACATACTTCACCACCATATCAGATAAACAAAGTAAGAAAGAGCGGTCATTGTAGTGACCAACAACACTCAATATATCAAGGATAATAAACTAATAAATTAAATAAATAAATAAACACCTATTAGCAGTGAGCTTCAATGCCTGTTGCTGAATGTCAAGCTGCTGGATTTTGAGACCAGAAGCATTTTTCATCCATGACTTAACCATTCTTCTCCTCTCCACTAGATTTTTCAGCAACTACCAAATAATAGCAAAAGGAATTATCTGCATCTAGTTTTGCTAAAAAAGAGAACAAAATATGACACAAGAAATCTTGTTTCCAACAGACATCTGTCTCTCAATTTAATGCGTAAAAAGCTTGAACAAGCTATATCACTTTAAATGATGAGAATGGTTAACATGCAAGTTTCTGAAAATAATATCACAATCAGATCTATTATATTGGCTAAACAAATTCAAATATTAGCTGTTAATTCAAAATAGTATCATTATCATCTTCATTCACCAAGCTGAATTTCCAGAATTGACTTGCAAAATCTATAACTAATTTTCTCTCCATATATTTTATTTGTTGTTCCCATGTGTTGGCAAGACTATAGCTTCTGATAATGTCTCAAGTAAAGTCCACATGGGGAAGATACAGATTCTGATCTCGAAATTTACCCCTGGTTTATAGATTTCAAGTGTTGGCAAGACAATAGCAACAAGGATAAACTATGTATGTTTTGTAATAATAATACCTCAGGTAAAACTCCAGTTTTTTTGCCAGAAGGTAAACGGGGAACTAACCCATCTGTAGATTTTTCAACCGTTGTGAAGCAGATATTATACTCCTGTAAAATCAAGTTGAGAATCGATGCTCATACTGGGTAAAAAAGGGAAGAAAAAGGAGGTCAAAAGAAAATGCTCTTAACCTGAATGATAGAAGGGTAAAGACTATTGAAGTCCAGAAGCAATACATATTTGTCATATAAACCTTTTTTGGGCTCCAAAACCAAACCACCTGCATAGGCAGGACCTTTTTTCCCTTTTCCACGATCATTGTCTGGATTATCATTATCAAAATTGGCATCATCAGTATCCAGCTCTTCGGCATTTCTTTCCTCACCACCATGATTTATTCTCCGTTTTGTCATTTTTGTTTCTTTTACATAAGAGGAATTCTTATCTGGTACAATATATTTCTTTGCGTGGAATGCATGCAATAGAAGATACTCTACTCTTTGTGCCCTAGCACCCTGAAAAGAAATAGTAGATTGCAGAAAATTTAGATATCATAAAACGTGTCATGTACAAATTCTACAGGAAAATAAAATAAAATAAAATAAGCATCACAAACTCACCTGGAGAGTTTTCCCCCAGAGATTACCACTAATATTAGTCAGCTGACGTGTTAGGGGAAGAACACTCAAATGAAACATGAGTTCCATAGATAACCAGGCATCTGTTTCTCCATATTCAATCTGAATGCATAATAAACACAATAAGAACCATATATTAGGATGCATATAAGAAAATTCCATATCTTAGGCAGAGCTGACCTGATGGACAATGTGGTAATTTCCAGATAGCTCATATCACAATCACATGGACTCGCAAGTTGTCTTAGTTGGCAAGCTAAGACATTTTAGTTATTATAGCTTAAGCTACTATTTTACAAATTCTTTAGAGAGTAGACAAAATATGAAGTTAAAATTAGCCACAAACCTTACAACCTACCATTTTGCTTATGCTTGCGCAAACTATAAAGAAAACTAACTATTTTTAACGTTATTCAATAACTATGGATTGTCTGTCATCACTTAAAACATTGACCATTATCAAGCAAGTACAGCCCTTCTGTACATATTCAAACTCAACTAACTCTCTGTCGCAGATTACAGCCTACCATTTTGCTTATGATTGTGCAAATTATAAACAAAAACTAACTATTTTTAATGTTATTCAAGAACTATGAATTGTCTGTCATCACATAACACATTGACCAATTATCAAGCAAGAACAGCCCTTCTGCATATATTCAAACGCAACTCTCTGTCTCAGATTAGTCGGGGTATCATTAGGATTCATGTCAATGATAAAAATGTAGAGTGTTTTGCATTACCCTTCAGCCTATTGATTTTGTCCGTGCTTGGACCAGCCATGTTGGATCCAAACCAAATTCAATAGATATAAACCATCTGACCACAGAATCATAATTATTTTCTGAGGAAAAATAAGAAAAAGAAAGACATTCCAACAATACCATCCTGGTTAAATTACTAAATATTGCAATTAAAACAAGCAACTGTAATTAGCATCAGAACCTACCAGTTCAATAAGGGATTTTGATGTCTGGAACATTCCAGGAATATCATGTGGAGCTATCTCCTTTCGGTCTTTGTTCAGCCGAGTCCTTGCTAGTTGGGTCAAGGAATAACTAACCTGGATAAACAAGAATAGCATATGTGAGAAACATGTATAGCAGCATTACACAAACCTTTGGGACACCATTACCAGTGAAGGTACCTCTTTTAACAGGTCACGGGAGCACAAATAAGTATCACACAAGAGCCGACCAGCAATGCATGACATGATCCCTGGACTTGCTCCAGATCCAAATATAGAATTTCCTTTTGTAAGCTTAGGCATCGCTGAACGCTTGAGACGGCCTATTTTGGACCACATGCTGCTTGGTACACGGCAAGCCTATATTAAAGGAATACACAGGCATCTCAAGGACAATGGCAACTCAAGAATTTGTATATTTGACAGAAGCCAGCTTAAAGTTGCATTTTTGACGAATACATAGCAAGTTCAAAACAAAGAATTGAAAATGCCAATCTCATCTGAAAAATGAATATACATCTCCTCTACCACCCCACCCCCCCTCTTTCCTCCCTCTAATAAGCATACTGCAAAGGTAACGCACCTGAGCTCTGTGAAGGAGAACGTCCAGGTCAAACCCAGATATATTATGTCCAACAAGAACATCACTGTCCAATTTGCTCAATGCAATCATCAAACGGTTCAACAAAGCTCTTTCACTGAAGAACAATTTTGAATGATACTTTAAGCAAAAGAAATTTAAAATAAACAAGTAAAAAGCTGTATCTGATAAAGAAAAATGATAATTGATAAGCAAGAAACATTTTACCTGCTTTCTATGGCCAATACATTTGATCCAGCGTTTGTGTTCCTTTCAGTCACTTCTTTGGAAAACCCCATTGGGAATATCCCCCCTTCAAGCTTGCGGACAACAGTAAAATGGCTAAGCATACCAGGTTTCTTCCATTCTGAGGCCAACATGGGACTGTCAATCTGAAAAGTAAAACAGCATAAGAGCTTATCTTAAAAATAGGACAATTTCCACAAGATTAACTGGTAAACACTATGAAGTTTAGCTAGACTAAAGCATGAGCTCACTTGAAGACTGAAAATGCCTAAGAACTCTGAATCAAATAATATATGCCACAGGAATAAATTGCGTGCTTGGAAGTTTATGAAAAGCAGGTATCATCTGTCCCTAAATTATGGTCTCATTTAAAATGCACTTAAAATCCTTTGCATTTCCACTAACCATGTAGTATCATCCAAAGCAGAAAAGAAGCGATTGTTTTTTTTTGTACTATTTGCTAGAAGATATGTCTATATCTAACATTAATGAGCTGTAAACTAGTATTTGATGCTTACACAAGGCATATCTTTATGCTCAAATTATTTCATTAACTAATATGAATAGCATTTTTTTTACTTTATTTTTTCCGTGACTCCTTAGAAAAGGGATTAATTTTGAGTCCTGTGGATCAAGAATAGATGCTCATGACATTATATTTATTGAAATATATAAATTATTTAGCAAGAAGCAAGAATATACGTGCCATGAATCAACAACTGAAGAAAAGGAATCAGCTGAGTCTCCTAATCAGACAGGAAAATAAAAACAAAAGCAGTATTTTCAAGAAAGGGTCTATACAAACCTTAGCTTTGTGACAACAAATGAGAGATGCAGAGATTATTTCATTGACATTCTGCTTTCCATTAATGATGGTTTTCAAATTTATTGCTGTAACAACTACTGGAGGAATCTCTATTGTGTTCTTTGAGGATGATGAAACCGATATATCTTTTGGTGTGTCAACAGTAATCTCAAACTTGCACCAGCTCACCTATGTAACATTACATTAAAGATTGGAATATCTAGAAAGGATATTATAAGCTCTAACCAAAATGACAAACGGGTGCAGAGTTGAAAATCTTACCTTTTGAGAAGATGGACAAGTTGAGAATTTTGAAACTGACAGCCATGAAGGTCCCTTTACCTTCCTCTTCACAAGAAAAAGCTCCAAAGCACTGCGAATAATAATAATAATGGTTAATGCAACTTTCTTTCCCCAAACAAAGAAATTCATTGGGTTATTATGTTGCTTACCATCAAAAGCATGATAAGAATTTAACAACTGTGACATCATATAAAGATGAAAAGTTCATGGGTCTCAATTTGATATGCATAGCAGACATGAATTAACTCCAAGAACAAAGACACTGCAGAAAAACTTATATGCACAAACATTGATTTAACAAGCAGTCAACCTAGATATACAATTGATTGACTCAGTTGATAAAACCATCATAATTTATTTCCCCTTGAAATTAATTAAGAAAGCTAGACTAAATATTCAGGCTGCAGAAGAATAGTAACAGTGGAATTCTTCATAATACATTTCACTTGAAATTTTCAGTTACATCCATATACAACATAGGCTCAAATAGTGTATTCTTGGAAGTCAGAAGAGTGCTTCGTTCCTGAATTTTGGTAAATAAAAGCTCCAACAGCATACCTGCGATGAGTTCCAAGCAGACCACAGAAATTTTCTCCTTTTAAATCTGCTGGAAGTGGAGGTTCCTGTTAATAACAGAATCTAATTAACAAATTCGTAGCAGATGAAGTGTCAACTAGGTGATATGAGCATCATGGTTCCAAGCAACTTCATCAATCATCAGCAGTAATTTTAAAAACGTGATGGAATATAAAGTTGGCATCTAATAAGTACACACAGTCGTGGACAATACCTTGAATGGATAGGTGATCTTAAGTACATAATTCTCCCCGACAGGAATGTCTGATCTCTCAAAAGCATAGTTTCTCTGTAAGGTGTTTGATATAATGAAAACAAAAGTCAATCAAAAGAATATAAGGACAAAATGCAAAAGATGTAGAAGGATACAGCAGTGGACGTCTTTAGCATGAACTTTATGAAACAGGGGAATGATTATATTCGCAAACCTTAACTGGGGCCATGCTAAAACTTGAAACATTGAGTGTTAATAGTTGGCTTGCTAGTTCATTTTTCAGGTCATATGCTACTTCCTGCAGAAGAAAATAGTTAGAACAAGTTAACCGCAGCTGGAGAAAGAAAACGGAAAGAAGAGGAGAAAAATAATAAGAAATCTTTAATAGGATATGTGTGTGTGTGTGTGTGTCAGTATGGACATATACTTGCAGCTTTTTACGGAACTCAGTAGGTGAAATCCGTGACTCTTCAGCATCTTTCTTCAGCTTGATCATCTCATTGGTATGAAAAATGGTACCATTTGGAATCGCATAAACACATCTCTGCATGTTCTTCACAATCACACAGCAACTATGATATGCATTTCCTGCTTTGACCTAAATTCCAATGTCAGATGTCAACAACTTCACTTTTTGCATCCGGATTTAAGTGAATAGCACATTCAAAAGACTAAATAATGTTTTTCTCCATCTTAGATCCTAACAATAAACATTACTGCATTAAGTTCTCATGAGGACTCAGTACAAATGTGCAACGCATCCAGCCACCCTATTGCAATCTGACTAATTGATTTATTATACTAGTTTTACTAATTCTATCTTGAATTATGACAAAGCAAGTTACATATGATTATATAAAGAAAGTCAGCTCACTGTATAGTTAACTCAGTCAGCCAACCCTATTCTTGTATCAAAACTGATTGATATTCATGAAAAAATGCCTAAAAAATTGAATTGCCATGGTTTCAGATATAATGAATTACCTTCCCAAAGAGATAGAGGGTACCCAGGTTAGCACCAAAAACCTCCTCATGAGCATCAATTATGTAAAAAGGCAGCGATCCATCAGCGTCCAGCTCAAACTCCGATTGCTCTTCACAGCTTGACCCGCTCTTAACCTCTTCACTAACACCAGCCACACTCTCATTTCCACCACTCCTAACTGCCTGCCAATCAGCCATTGCACTCAAAGCATGATCCTTCTCCTCCACGGTAATCTTCGCATTAAGCGTATGTCCACCTTCCTTCTTCACCGCTGGCTCTGCTTTCACTTCAACCAAATCTTTTTCGTCCTCTTTAGCTACTCCTCCACTAGCCTCCGCATCGGACGATTGGTATATTGCTTTCTTTACATTGACTTCCATGATTAACCCTTTTTTCTCATCAACATTGCAACTGTTCCCTAAATTAACGACACTGTCACCATTATTTGTAATGACCCTGCCCAATTCATCATTAGCCGTCAAACCAACATCATTAACAGCCAGACCCTCGGCCTTAATTGCCGTGAAATTCTTCACAGCCGGTTGGCCCCTTCTACGCCTTTCTCTATCAGCTTCATCCGGAGCAAACTCAGCTATAACATCATCAACAATATTTTCACAATCCAAACTCCTACCCTTACCAAAATCTTTGTTTTTAAATACGGTAGACGTGAACATCGCCGATATCCTTTGTTTTCCCATCATTGCCGCCGCAGCTGATAATGCAGGATTAACTTTCTTTTGTTGCGTCTCCTTCTCTTTCTTTTCTGTCTTTTTCCTCTTAGGTCTGTTGTTTTGCTCGCCGCCATCAGATTCATCTGACGATAGATTGAAGCCGGCCAGTGACCAATCCTCCTCTTGACCATCGTCTCCATACCCAAGACCATCGTCATCAACAATGAAGCCTTGGACTTCCTCACGACGGCGGGCCACGAGCTTGTCGTAATCATCCTCATTGACTGTGTCATATATCGGAGTCTCAATCTTGACGTCATATCCGCCGCCATTCTCAGATCTACGGCCACTTCGGCGTAGGGCTTTTAGTCGCTCTAAGGCTTCCGATCGAGCTGTAGCCTCAGGTCCCCTGCTCCGTCGCCTGCCGGCCACGACTGGTGGTTCGTCCGTCATCTCTCTCTGCTTGTTAGATCACGTGAAGGGTTTTGCAGTGAGGGAGAGAGGCGGAAATGACTTTTGGAGATTAATATTGGCGGGAAGATTCAGGAAATGGAACGGGATTGGCGCCAACATTTGTAATTGGGCCTTTAACACACGGATTATAATTTGAAGCCCATTTGATGAAGGGCTTATGCTTAATTGTTTTGGGCTATACCTGTATCTAAACTTGTTTTGAACTTTATTTTCCCGAAAATATTTCACCACCCCTTTGAATTTTTGTATTAGAATTTTACTTTAGTTTATTTTTTCTATGAAAAAAAAATATTTTAAAACACAGGAAGATGATGATGGGATTTGCAACAACTGAAATAAAGTTGAATAAGCAAATGACTCCAAAATCCAACCACCACCACTAACAAATAGATTATGATTAAAATTAAAAACATCAATTATTATAATCACTACTGTTTTAATGTTTTAGCAAGGGAACAAATATTGTGAATCGAAACAAAACAAAGAAGCTTGTCGGCTACAAAAGTGTTGAACTAATTGACATGATAAGACTATTACTTAATTTTTCCTAGCCAATACCCTACCAAACTTTAGATTCATAAGTGTTTATATCATACGCTTTAGGTGCTTTGATTAGGCAAAATCTCTAATAGATGACAAAAATGATTGAAGTTGTTAGACTAAAATAACATGCAAAATTGACATATTGTGCCTCATTTGAAGATGTTTTATTAGCCATTTTATGGCATCATAATATTAGAAAATAAGATTATTCATGTTCTAAAAATAACTTCACTCTAATTATTTGATTAATAATTTATCTAATAAATTAAATTTACCTTTATAGTTAAAAATAAATAAATAAAAACAAACGAAAAATACATTGCTAATCAAATAATGTTCATGATTAGTTGAATCTGAAGATGAGTCTATATACAGGATATAAATACCTCTTTCCCTATTTTATCTATACATAATAAATAAATAAATAAGGGAAAACTCCACCTCTATTCGTCCCATTTCCCCTGTTTCAAATGATGTCTTTACTTACCAATAAATAAAGTCAGAGCACTAAAAATCATGAGTTCATGACCCAAAACAGTCAATTAAACATCATTATTCATTGGTACTTGCTGGATTAACCTTTAATTAATTATTTTGTGCACTAATTACTATCTCACTCTTTCTTTATGTGTACTACTTTCAACATCTCCTACCCGCGTAAAATTAACCACCCCGAAAAACCAGTAGCCAGGGGAATTTTTCCCCTATCTTTCATTAAAGTCCCCCCATGCCAGCTGCTACCTGTTTCCTTCATCACTCTCACTTTCACTTTCTTCTAGTCTCTCTATTTCTTTTGCCTTCATTAACAATCTTTATAATTTCAGATTCTATACGGGGACACTAAAAGAATAGATATGTAAAGAAACCTCTTGTTTTTTCTCTGATTTTATAGATAAAAACAGAGTTAATGTCTGATCAGAAAACAGGGCTCATGAGTGATCAGTTGTCAAAACCAACCTCAATTTTTGGTCTGCGATTATGGGTAGTTCTTGGCTTTTGTGTTGGAGCAGCTTTTGTGCTGATCCTTTTTCTCATTACTCTGTGGCTGGCTTCAAAACGCTCTAAAAGTATTAAGAAATCCAAAATCCCAGTTGTTTCTAAGGAGATCCAAGAAATCAGAGTTGAGTCTATCAAACCACATCGGGGAATCCAAAATGACCCATTTCCCGACCCGGAAATTGCTGCCGGAAACGAAAGGCAAGCTTTGCTGCTTATGCCACCAGAGGAGGAGAGTCCAATGGGGTATCATGGGATTCAGATTGATATTGGCAAAGGGCATTTGATTTCTTATCCTTCTTCCGAGGCGCCACGTGGCGGTGTTGTTGGCGGCGGGGGTGTTGATCAGGTGGCGATGGTAGGTCCTGATGTTTCCCATTTGGGTTGGGGCCATTGGTATACTTTGAGAGAGCTGGAAGACTCCACTAATGGATTTGCTGATGAGAATGTGATTGGTGAGGGAGGATATGGGATTGTCTACCATGGTGTTTTAGGGGATAACACTCAAGTAGCAGTCAAAAACTTGCTCAATAACAGGTAATATAAACTATATCCTCTAATTTCAATGTGGATATTTGATTTCAATTTCAATTTTGAATTAGTTGAATCTGTTCTTATATTCAGGGGACAGGCTGAAAAAGAATTTAAAGTAGAGGTGGAAGCTATTGGAAGAGTAAGGCATAAAAACTTAGTGAGACTGCTTGGTTATTGTGCTGAAGGATCTCACAGGTACTCTGTTTTTCCCCTGCTTTTAGTGGTAAATTGACTATTGAATATTGCAGCCTTTAACTTCACTGATCAAACTTAATTATGGTTTGTTTCTTCAATTGTAGGATGTTGGTATATGAGTATGTGAACAACGGGAACTTAGAACAGTGGCTTCATGGGGATGTTGGTCCTTGTAGTCCTCTTACTTGGGAAATAAGAATGAATATCATCTTGGGAACTGCAAAAGGGTAATAATCCGTTCCAAAATCAAGTTACAAGTTTCATATTTGTACCTATATAAAGCACCAGTTGGTAAATTGCTTGTCTTTCTACTTTCATTCTCACAATCTCTCAGTTTTGAGAAAGTTTCAATACAACTGGACCAATATTGATATATTATAGGTTAACATACCTTCATGAGGGCCTTGAACCAAAAGTTGTTCACCGAGACATAAAATCGAGTAACATTCTGCTCGACAAGCTGTGGAATGCCAAAGTTTCAGACTTTGGCCTTGCTAAGCTCCTTTGCTCAGAAAGAAGCTATATTACAACTCGTGTAATGGGAACATTTGGGTATGAGGATCTTGTATATCTCCATTTTATGTGTGTGAGTGCGTAGAAATGTACTAATTTTTTTATTCTTTTGTAGCTATGTAGCTCCTGAGTATGCAAGCACAGGCATGTTGAATGAAAGAAGTGATGTCTATAGCTTTGGAATGCTTGTAATGGAAATTATTTCTGGGAGGAATCCAGTTGATTATAGCCGGCCTTCGGAAGAGGTTCACATTACACAATCATAGTGTCATTTTTTTTTTCTCTTCTTTATTGATTTAGCTAATAACTAACTGTATATACATAATTCAGGTTAACTTAGTTGATTGGCTTAAAAAGATGGTTAGCGACAGAAATCCTGAAGGGGTGTTGGATCCCAAGCTACCCGAGAAGCCTTCTTCAAGGGCATTGAAGCGGGCACTTCTTGTAGCTTTACGTTGTGTAGACCCAAATGCACAGAAGCGACCAAAAATGGGGCATATTATACATATGCTCGAAGCTGATGAGTTCCCCTTGAGAGATGTATGTATCAATCTCACTACATAACAAAATCTTTACTCACTAGCATTATACTTATAGCTTAGACTGTGTTTCGTACTAGCAACTTCATGGCCTATGAATCAAATGATTGCAGGATCGCAAAGGTGGAACTATACGGGATCCCAGAAGCACGCAAAGTGATGGATCTTTGGAGAAGCCGGAGACAGAAACAGGTGATAGAAGTGGGGTGCAAGCTAATGCCATAAAGAAAAGCAATGAGGAGACATAATTGAGCTTGTTCTAAGTGGGACTGCAAAAAGTGTACTGTTTGTTGCTCCAGCCCCATCTGGACATTGGCCTATCCAAGTAAGTCTCTTTTTGTGGTTGTCAATTAGTTCCACTCTATTATTTGTGTCTTGTATAGCTGTCCATATTAAACCATCCGTCATAGCAAGATTGAATTCAAATGTTACAACCAATGCTCTTTTGTTTGGGAGTAGGGACACTTTGTATTCTCTGCGCATTAGGCCTTTCATGTAATTCAATCAAGGTCACATTCTTGCTCAATGTAGTCACAGTAAAATAAAACCTGTTATTATATATTTAATTTGCAAGTTAAAATAGAGGTTGAAATTGTTATTTTTATTATTATTATTAATATAGCTAATAATAGTAATATGATAACACCATATTTTTTACAAATTCTATAACAGGGTAGCAAAGGACAAAAAAAAAAAAAAAAAAGAATCATATGTGTAAGAATTTCAGATTTACATCAAGTTTTGATCACATTCAACATGAAAGCTATGTTTGTTTTAAAAACCAACAGTTTTACACTCTGTTTGGTATAAATGAATTCAAAATATCAAATGTCTCTTTTATGTAATGAATAAGGCAAAAAACTTTCTGCTAAGCAAGGAGGGTTAGATCATGATATTATTATTAGCAGGGTCCCTTAAGTAACATGGCTTGCAGCTTGCTAGTTCAATATCCATACAGCAGAAGCTTTAAGGTGTGACATTGTAAACCTTGGCACCTAAGGGTATAGCATTAGTCTAGCATGTCTGGTCCCCTCCATTGATGCTTTGCTGGGCCTCCTTTTAGGCAATGTTATAAGGAAGCTTTCAGTCATTTTGTGGGTTTTTTGGCTGTTATGCTGAAGTCACATGCCCTTGCAAAATCTTTAGGGGTTTCTGTCAGTTGATGTTGACTTGGATTTTGTTACTAGAAGGGCCAACTGGAACATACTAACATATTTACGTTTAATTAGGAGATAGATTACGAGGTAAAAGCTCAAGTATCCTGAATTGGAACCATTGATAGTTCAAACCTGATCCAGAATAATTTTACTTATTCAAGATTTCAATCGTAATGGACAAAACAAAGGATTTTGCCCGCTAAATGAGTCCGTGCATGTACTATAGGAAACCACAGGAAGTTCCTACTTCTGGGTCACATGAGAAGAATAGAAGTTAGTTTGTAGACAGGCCACATGCTTACAAACTCCTCTGAATTGGGGCACACACAATTATACAATGTGTTACTGTCACAGAATAACACCATCCTTTAAATTTCACTTTTTCAAAACTGCTTAATAGAAAGAATCAATTCTTAATCTTTCCAACTGGATTGTAAATCAGGGTATTAAAAAGTAATGCAGACAAAGAATGAGAAACAGGAAAAAAAAATTTCCTTGTACGTCTTTTTTCCCCATAAGGGAATCAATAAGAAAGTATTTATGATAAAGTATCCTTTCAATCTACATACTAATATAAATCACTCTCTTATGAACTACAACAACCACACTCCAAGTAAGGACAGAAATTAGCCGCAGTTCGTCTATACAAAACATTCTGATGCACATCTAAACAAGGTCATGAATATAATTACTGCCATAATAACATCGCTGTGAAAATTATCCTCAACAACCACTGGAATCGGACCGGTCTAGCATTCACACAAGCAATGTTTGTGGGAGTTGATGCAGGTGGAGATTGTGAACTTCCACCAGCAGAAGCGACAGCAGGTGGAGGGGCAATTCGTGGTGCATCACATGTGCCACGCGTGGCATTTGCCTACCAATGAATAACAAATGAAAAGTCAGAAATGAGTATAGAAAAACATTTAGGTGGATTAGCTCGGTTGATAAATCAAACAAATATTTCCAGTTGAGTGAGTTCATGATTTGAAATAATGACAAGCGTAAGCATATAGTTTGCATGTCAATCTTAAATTTGTTCAAATGTAAGAACTTGATCAACCTTATCTTGAAATTTAGATGCAAAACCAACAATGAAAAGAAATTGAAAAGAAACATGAATTTCTATACCTTGCAGTAGGCAATATTTTCACATCCACAAGTAAGCTGACCATTCACTTGATCCAGAGCTTCTGGGGCACCCCCACCATCATTCCTCTACAACAACTCCAAGGAATTAATGCCAAAACTACTTTTCAAAATTTTATCTACCAATTAAAAAAATTTGCAGTAATTTAGTAAATGCATATCACTGTATCAGGAACTACCTGATAAAAATCAACAGCAATGAAGTTCGGCCACCGTTTGCCAGCAGCTTCATAGCAACTATTGGTCATGCTAATTAATGGAGCTGAATTGTCCAGGCAAGCTTCTGTTAAATTAGGATTACTGGGAAAATAGTTTTGAAGAACCAGGGATATCGTTTTTGTGTTCATGGGAGGCGACTCAGCCCTATTTGGACATGAACCGGCTTTCATCCCATCATCTCCGTCTGCAATTTTTACAGTGAAGATTAAAACTGATTCTTACATATCCAAATAACAGTCTCTAATTTAAATACTGAAATAAAGAAACTCACATTGGTTTTCTACCACATATTTCCAATTATAAGCAATGCCCTCGGAGGCCTCTTTATTTGATTTGGATGTAAAGACCACCAGGCGCTCATTATTCTGGACCATATCATCCACTGTTGGCCAATCTTCTCCATTCTTAGGCATCTTTGATACAGGGAACCAGTATTTACTGAGACCAGATGCATTGAAAACCTTGGTCAACCCCTGTGGGGACGTCACATAGTCCTCAATGAAAATAGTAACAATCTCTGATGGGTTTGCAGCCAAAAAGGTCTCAATCTCTTTTAGCACGTTGATGGCAGGTTGCTGGGGAAGGTCAAAATCTGGTGCTTTGTCAATTGCAAGATAAACATACCCTAAATTTATGTAGAGTAGGAACTGAATAAGCTACAGCAGAGATGGTCTTACAAATGCTGTGAAGTTGTAACAAGTGCCACGAAAAGAATGACATAGCCAGATATCATTCTGGAAGTCATACATATCTAGCATAAGCCCGCGAACCCCATTCTACAAGAAAATAAATTTTCATTAGCAGGCTTATTTTGGTCAGCAGGCTATTTAGCCAGTATAATTAAAAAAAAAAAAAAATCATAGTTTTACTTAAAGGATCCAAAAAAACAAATATCATCTCGGCCAACCGGTCAATCCTTTTTCCATTTGAACAACAAGTTTGCAAAATTTTCCATTCATATGGTCAAAGATGGTAGGAGCTTAAAATTTACACATTCATACAAGATAAATATCCTATAACAACGTATCGGGTCATATCTGCTAAACAGATAAAGGAAGGCAATCATGGTTTGAATTGATATAGGTGCACGTGCTTTTTACATTATTGATTTCAATTTGAATCACTGGACTCACCTAATACTCAAAATTGGATCAACCAAAGTACCAAACAATTGTCATAAGTTGGAGTTCTTTAGCTAAAGAACGGCAGGCTAAAACAATGATTGGCATTAGCTGGAACACAAATTACTTTTCTTGTCCAAAAGACAACGAAAGCTTGAATTCTTACTTACTAATCAAAGAACTGCAATTATAAGACAGCTAAGCAGGCCATGCAGTGCAGCAATTATCATAAAGATGTATTCTTGTTCCCTCCCCTTTACTAGCAAACTTTCTAACCATTCTTTTTCTCTTTAGCAACCCATTGCTTATTCAATAAGAAAAAAAAAAAATCTAACTTTAATCGCATAAAATATCGCAAAACCGAAATAGTATATAGTAAATGTGCTACATATACAAATAAACAAATAGAAGAAATATATACTAGAGAAAAAAAAAAAAAAATCTTTATCGTTCTCAAGAATTGAAACAATCAAAAATGAAATGTGTACTAGACATCAGGCATAATCTTATATCTTACCTTGAGTTGAATGGTAACAGAATGCTCTTGATTTGTAGGAGCTAGCAGAACTGAACCCGTCTCCGATGTAGCATTCATAAGTGCAAAAGAGTTGTGAGTTGTTAGCCATGAATATTTGTTAAATGCCAGACCTTTTACCTAACCAACCACCAAAATCAATCAATAATAATAAACAAACATAAATCAACAAAGAAATGTCTAAATACCCACTTTAGACGTCGGGTTCAAAGGCTGAATCCGGGTACATCTGGGTCGGGTATTTCCATTTGCAGGGCAAGTTTCACAACTCAATCCACTATCACAAACACTATTTGAAGAACAGGTCTCTCCTAACTGTTGAATCAATAGAAACACACCAAAACAACATCACAAGCTAATTCTCTCTATAATTAATATTTGAAAAGCAGAGTAAAGGAACCAACTTTGAGACTGGAACAACCGGCAACGAACAGACAAAGACCAATGAATATAAGTTGGACAGAGGAATTAAAGATACCATTTTTTGATCTCTGCGTGGAGAAACACACAAAATAACTATGGGTTTTTTGTATTTAAAAGAGAAAAATGAAATGAAGAAAGTGAAGAAGAGTATAGTTACTTGCATACCTTCATGGACAGAGAAAGCAGAGAGACGATAACAGAGAAAACAGAAATGACAGGCTTTTAATAAATATGAATGCTTATTTAAAGAAGTGGGTTTTGAATTTTTGGCTCTAACTATTGCGTGAACTGAACAAATGACCAGCAACGTTGCCAGCGACAGGATACTTACGTCACCTTAAATTTACGCGTGTAGGTTCGTTAGGTGTTACTCTTTTGTCACGTAGCGGCTTTTGGTTGTAATTTTATCGTTATTTTAGTTTTTAACAGGAATTAGACTTGCTTATTAATCCAGGAAATCAATTAATTAAAACAGATATTTTTAAATATTTTTGTTATTTAGCTTTTTTTTTTTAATATATAGTTAGAAATATACCGTATAAAATTTTATTTTTTATTAGCTTGATCTATAAATAAATTTATAAATTCGTTTTAAATAAATAAATCCCCTTAAATAGTTTGCAATAATTTTTTATATTTAGAGAATAGTTTTTTTTAATACATTTTTTCATTTTTTCCATTGATAAAACAACAAAGATGAATGCTACAGCTATGTAACTTCATATGCAAATGCAATAGAATAAATTAATTCATATGAAAATGCAATATATTTTCACCAATCAATCCAATTATTAAGAGTTAGATCGTAAAAATATTCAAAATAAAAATAAAGAGAGAAATATTAATTTATTTAATTATTAGGTAATTAAGAAACGATAACTAAGCAACACGTGCTTCGTTTTACAATTTTTATAATTTATGGTTGAAGGAAACGAGCTAAAGTCACAAAATAATATTCCGTTCCGTATATAGGTTCTAAATCTGAAGCATTCAATAATCTAAAAATTTACTTTTTCTTTTTTTCATTTTAATAAAAATTGTACTCGTGACCTTTCTCAAGCTGAAACGCTGATTTTCTGCTTTCTAGAAAGATTTACAGGTTCGCAGAAACTTCAAAGAACAGACATAGCAACATTATGTCTATTTTTCACAACCACTTCTTTTTTTTTTTTTTTTTACAAAAAAAAAAAAAAAATCAAAAATCACTTTTTTTTCTTATCTTAGCAATTCCTCCGAATCTGGACATTCACTGATTCACACATGGTGTATATATATATATATATATATATATATATATATATATAGCTAATATTACAAACATTTATTTTAGTTTAGATATATGGAAGCTTTTCCAGAGATATGAAATTGCTGAGTTTAAATCTTAATCACAGCCTAACGGAGAAAAAAAAAGATAATGTGTAAAGTCATCTTTATATATTTTCTTATACAGTGTCAAATGTACAAGCAATGGTGACCACAAATCAAAGTGTAATCTAACATAAATAATTCTCTTATGGACAACAACCCTCCTCAAAGTGAAGACAACAAATAATCTGTACAAAATATTATGGTTTGGGACAGAATAAAGGGTAAAGAGGCTCATGAGCATAATAATTACAGCCAAAATAATGGCATTACTATCAAAATTGTTCCCAGCAACCATTGTAGCTGGATTGGTTTAGCATCAAAATAAGCAATGTTACTGGAAGGAGGAGGGGAGTGTTGTGCAGCACCAGGAGGTGGTGCAATGGACATAATTGTACCGACTATCCATTGTACCTGGGATTGGTTGACGTGCAAATAGGGAATGTTGGTGTCAGAAGCATTATGGGAGGAAGGTTGTGGGTGTGCATTAGCATCAGCAGCAGGTGGAGGGGGTGCAATTTGCGGAACGTCACATGTACCACGCGGGGCATTTTCCTGCCATGAGATAACAAATCAAAATCAGAAACAGGGATAATTATCTGAATTTTTTCAGTAATTCTCTCTGCGATGTAATAAAGAAAGAGAGGGGAAGTTGTAGATGAATGTAGTTCATTGGTCAGGTCCAATGATCTATCCTAATAATACAGTGAAAAAGGCAACTGATTGAAAAATTTTCTTTCCAAACACTTAATTATAAAAAAGAAAAAATGTAACTTTTTAGCAAGTTGTTCAAGAAGGATCAGCTAAGCTGATACACTAGTAAATAACCTTTGTGGACCCAATCTTGAAAGTCCAGATGCAAAAAGGATGAAATGATGAGAAACTGAAAAGATACAAGAATTTTCATTTAATAAGCAGAACCTTGTAGCAACATACCCTGCAGTAGGCAATATTGGCACATCCACAAGTAAGTTGACCATTCACTTCATCCAAAGCTTGTAGGGCACCCCCACCATCACTCCTCTACAACAACGAACTCTGAGAAGTTAATAACAAATCTCTATCTCCAGTTCTTTAAATTGTGCAGCGATACAGTAAAAGCATATCAACTAAATATACCTGATAAAAATCAACAGAAATGAAGTTTGGCCACCGCTGTCCAGCTGCTTCGTAGCAACTTTTAGTCATGCCAATTAATGGAGCTGAATTTTCGAAGCAAGATTCTGTTACATTGGGAATAGCTGGAAAATAGTTTAGAACAACCAGTGATACTCTTTTTGAGCTCATTGGAAGCGATTCAACCCTATTTGGACATGAACCAGCTTTCATTCCACTATCCCCATCTGCAATTCCACGGCAAAAATCAGAACTGGCGCTCTTAGATATCCAAGCAAAAATCTTTAACTAAATAGTAAAAATATACTGAAACGGAGAAACTAACATTGATTTTCTACCACATATTTCCAAGTATAAGCAATGCCCTCAGAGATCTCCTTATCTGCTTTAGATGTGAAGACCACCAAGCGCTGATTATTCTGGACCATATCATCTAACGTTGGCCAATCTTCTCCATCCTTAGGCATCTTTGATACAGGAAACCAGTATTTCTTGAGACCAGATGCATCAAAAATCTTGGTCAAGCCTTGTGGGTATAGCACATAATCCTCAATGAAAATAGTGACGATCTCTGATGGGTTCGCAGCCAGAAAGGCCTCAATCTCCTTTAGCACGTTGATGGCAGGTTGCTGGAGAAGATCAAAATTCAGTGCTTGTCAATTCAAAAGATAAAAAGATAACCTAAATTATTGCAGAGTAGAATCTAATTAAGCAAACATTAAGAGATGGACTCACGTATGCTGTGTAGTTGAAACAATTGCCACCAAAAGAGTGACATAACCAGATGTCATTATTGAAGTCATACACATCTAGCATAATTCCTCGAACTCCATTCTATAAGAGAATACAGTTTCCGTTAGCAGATTAATTTTACTTTTAGCAGGCCATTTAGATAATCTAATTTAGAGAAAAGGCAATACACAAAAAGTTTTATTAAAGGGTAAAGATAAAACGTGTTCAACCCTTTACATTTTTCCAATTGAGCCATAGCTTCATAATCACCATTTTGCATTAAAGGCAGGAGGGCATTTAGTGGCCAAGTATGTTTCCATGCTAAATAATCCAAAAGAAAATCAGAGCTTGGATGCTTATTTTTAATCAAAGAACAATAATCATAAGGACACTAGAAAATAGAATGCAGCAATTTATCAGCAATATATACTTTATCTTACATTGAGTTGACTGGTAACAGTGTCTTCTTGATTTGAAGGAGATAGCAGAATTGTACCCGTTTGCGATTTTGAGTTGATGAGCGCAAAAGAGTTGTGGGTTGTTAGCCATGAATATTTATTGAATGCCAGACCTTTTACCTAACCAAACACAAAATGCAACCAAAACCAATCAATACCTCTTCTTCATTTCTTTGAGTTTTATTATCAAACACCTAACAAACTAGTAAACAAACATAAATGAATAAATAAATAAATGAAATATCAAAGACCAACTTTTGATGTTGGGCTCAAAGGCCGAGTCCGGATGCATCTGGCTCGGGTATTTCCATTTGCAGGGCAAGCTTCGCATCGCAATCCGGCTTCGCATTCATTATTTGACGAACAGGTCTCCCCCAACTGTTTGATTCACATAAACACATACACAAGTATGATTCTGATAATCACTCATATAATTAATTTTGAATTTGAAAAGCAAAATTAAGATGTCAAGAAAAGAAAAACGAAGAGAGAACCTTGAGACAGGAACAACCGGCCACGAATAAACAAAGGCCAAAAAAGAGAAGTTGGATAGAGAAATTGCAGAAAGCATTTGATTCCTGCAAGTAAGAAAATAATTGAAAACAAACAGAACTTATATGTTAATTCTACGAATTATTTTTCATTATTATTATTATTATTATTTTTGTCGAACGAAAGCAGTGATGAATATACCTTCATTTCCGGAATTCCATATATCTGGGAGAGAAATAAAAAGAAGAAGACGATGAGGAAGACAGAGACAGAAATGGCTAAAAGCCTGAGCCTGCAAGGCTTTCAAAATATGAAGGCTTATTTAAAGGTGCTTTTAAATTTTTGGCTCTAAAATTGAACCGATTTTTGGTTTTACTTTTTTTTTTCACCTGTTTTTAGATCGTTTCTACTAATTTTATCTTCAACATTTCTAAATATTTATTTGAAACAAATAAATATTTCCATAATTAATAATATTAATTAAAAAAATTAGTAAGACAAAAAATGATGATAATGTCGTTACATAATTATTTTTATTGTTTTTCTATTATTTTTCCATTTTTTTAATTTTAATTGTTGAAATTATAAATTTATGAAATATAATAAAAAAAACACTTAAAAGATTCACAATTTGGATTTAAAGTTGAATTATACGTGGTTTTTAAGAGGCTAAACTTCTTAAAATTCAATTTTCCACCCAAAAAAATTTATTTATATTTTAAAAAATGTAACTATTTACTCTCAATATTTAAAATATAGCTCTATTTCTATTTTTAGCTCCTCATTTTTTTTTTTTAAAATTTGAGAACTCTGACATCAACTCCTCAATATTTGAAGTCTAGTTTAAACTCCAGTTAGAAAATGAAATAATATTTTGTAAGGTTCCAAAAAATTTGGAGCATTCAATTTTAAGAAAATTGTTTATTCATTTGTTAAATTTGAATACAACAACACTATGTAATTGGTTAATTTTCTAGAAAGATATGCAAGAGTATATTATGTAACTAGCAACATTCCCGTAAGGCTAAAAAAGAAAATTGAAATATATATAGGGCAGAAGAAGGACTCTATCGTTCAAGTGATTTTGACCACTCGTCACTCTCCTACGCCTATGAAAAGTGTCATTAATTGCCTTATTGTAAATTTGATTGCCTTGATGTAATTTTGGATATATAAATAAAAATTATCATTTTACCTTTATGCGCGATGTTGTACTGTGTGTTGCTATGTGTTTCTCGATGATACTTGAATTATTCTTATATTCGAATTTATATGATTACATATCGATATTATGTTATTCTAACGCCTATTATTGACTTGCAGATAATTTATTGATATCATTAGCTGGTTTGTTTGGGGTCTTTTAAGCAAGAGCCACACAGTCTAGTCTCGATGAGTGATACGCGAACTTGATGACATTAGGTGTGTGTATATATATATATATGTGTGTGTGTGTGTTTGTTGTTTATAGATTCTCAAACAAATTTCATTTTATTATGCTATTAAAAAATATGAATACGGTTTTTATTATAAAAGTAAAAATTTAGATAGACATGTGGGAAGCAGTATAGATTAAATATGTTAAAATTTATAGAGATAAATAAAAAAAAGTAAAAATGAAAGGCGGTATTGTTAAGAATCCCACGTTAACTAAATAGTCAATCCACAAAAGCTATATAAAGGTGGAAGTCAACTAACTAATTGGTCAGTATTAATTTTTTAACATTAGTTGGCCCATGCTTAAATAAGCCCATATCACATATTTTTACATTATGAGTTGTTATCTTTTTACTCCATTTGCTTCTACCCTCTCATTTGTAATAGGATTAATCAATTATATTTAATAAAATTTAATATAATAAAGTGTAAGAGGGAGCCTATCACAATTAATATAATAAATAAATATATACTCTACTTATTTTCAAACAATTTATTTAAAGATATAAAACAATAATGGCTCAATTTAGGTGATTATTTATTAATTAATTTAAATTATATTAAATATAATTGATTAATATATCATTAAATTAATAGCGTATTAGATAATAATTTATAATATTATATAACTTTTAATGATATATGTATATACATACGTATAGAGAGAGAGAGTTACCTGACCGATGGAAGGATGCTGCATTTAAAAAAGGAAAAAAAGTAATGTTTGTGGCAGACAATGGCCCGTGAGTCCCAGCATTTTATTTTTGAAAAAACATAGAGAATAAAGGAAAAGTGAAAGGAAGACGAATTATTCAATGTCACTTTAATTTTTACTAATATAAATGACAATTATTAATACACGTATATATGCCCTTGAAAGATATTATTATATATTATTTTTATTACGGGACCAGGTTTGTAGCTACTATAGGACTCCTAACAACATATTTACCACCGTCATGAACCCAGCTCAATGATCCATACACCACATCCTCTTCCAATAATTTTGGACCCTCTATAATTAGTTTATACCTCAGCTTCTCATTCTTTTTCTTGAATGCCAATTTCTGTGGCTCCACACTAACCTTTATTCCATTCATCTTTGTCAACTTTGCAGTATAATTCGAAATTCCTTCTCCAACATTGGTCACAGTTCTTGGAAATTCCTGCACCACCATTTTCCCATTTGATTTTGACTCATCCCCAGTAAAATAAGCTATGAAAGATGGGTAATTAAGATCTAAAGACTTGTTTAAACAATTGTGATGGCTAGATCTTGTTATGAATTGTATCTGTTTCTTTGTCAAGTTCATCGCACAGAGAAACTTTATGTAATCTTCTGTTTTGGCATCATAAATAAGCCCTGGTTCAAGTGCCTTGTTAGGATCTATATGTCCAGCTCCAATATCTAGAGGTGTGGCTGCAGGTATTTTATCATCTGCTTCATCTTTAATGGGGCTGTTAGTGTTATCTAATGGATTTGCAGATGTCATAAGGGCAGATCTAATGGCTGCAGGGCTCCAATCTGGATGCATCTTCTTTACAAGGGCGGCGACGCCAGCTACATGAGGGGTTGCCATTGAAGTTCCTGAATCAAGATTGAATTTGCTAAACAAGTCGTGTTTTCGAACTTTCGTAACTGAACTGACTGGAGACCATGAAGCTAGAATTGATGAGCCAGGAGCTATAATATCTGGTTTTAGAACATACTTGCATTTTGTAAATGGACCTCTAGCACTATAACTTGCTACCTTTGGTGCTGGTTTTGTGCCAACGATAGTCTTTTGAAATTGCAGACTTGCTTTTGGATCATTGCTGCTTGTCATATAGTTTATTACCTTCTGGCCGTCTTGTACACCGATAAATGCAGCTGGAAATGGACTTGGAGTGTAGTAATTCAATCTGGTTATATCTGTAATGAAAACAGCCGCTGCAACATTTGCTGACTCCGCATTTTCATATTGACTACTGAAACTCAGATTGTCCTTGCACACAATAATGTCGTGTTTATATTTTTTCATTTCTTGCACACTTTCACACCCATCCAAGAAAACGAGAGTTCTCTGGCTTAAAGAAAAGTTTCCTGGATATAACGTAGGGAAGCTGAATTGGGTTTTATCGCCCAAAGTTAAAATTCCATGAAGTTCGCGGTCTACAGTACCAGCACCAACTGTCAGTAGCCATGGAGCTCCATTAACCAATGTATAAAAACTAGGGCCATCATTACCAGCTGCCGCTGCTACAAATATTCCCTTTTCAATGGCTGAAAAACTGGCTATTGCAATTGAATCATCTTCCAAAAACATATCATCATCGGCTAAAGTTAACGATAAGGACAATATATCAACACCATCATGAATTGCTTGGTCTACAGCAGCAAGAACATCTGATTCAAAAACTCCAGATCTCCAAATAGCTTTATACGTGGCTATTCTTGCTCGCGGGGCCATACCTCTAGAAGTTCCAGAGGCATAACCGAAATAAGATGCTCCTTTCACAAAATTGCCAGCAGCTGTTGAAGAAGTGTGCGTTCCATGTCCGTCTGTATCTCTGGTTGAGTTTATTGTAATGTTGGCTACTTCTGGATTGTTTGCAAATAAACCCCTGTTGAAAAAGTAAGCTCCAATGAGCTTCTTGTTGCACAAAGAAGAATTGAATTGACTACTTGACTCGCATGTACCTTTCCATCTAGAAGGAACTGGACTCATTCCTTCATCGCTGAAGCTCTCGCTCTCTGGCCAAATTCCAGTGTCAATCACACCAATAATTACATCTTCACCATAATTTGTAGCTGGCCAAGCACCAGAATCAGTACTTAGGCCAAGAAAGTGAGAAGTGCGGGTTGTGTGAATTTTGACAGGACGATCTCGGGAAGAGGAAATATAGCCAGGGTTTTTCTTGATGGCTTCAAGTTCAGAATCAGTAAGAGTAGCACTGAATCCATGAACGGAGCTTGTGTAAGTGTACACATGCTTAGAGGTGGGTTTGGAAGTTTCAGATATAGAATCAATAGTGGCAAGATACCAATTATGGTGATCAGAGAATGGTTTGGGCATGGCAGAGGAGTCCATATGAATTATATAAGTGTTGGATTTTGCCAGAACACTGGAAAAGAGGCAGATAGTAGCGAACATAAGAACAATAAAAATGGGAGCAGCCATGGGTCTTTTAGTTCTACGCTCTCCTATGGACATAACTTTGCTCGCTCTTATAAGTAGTAGTTCAATTACAAAAAAATTTCTCTGTAACCTTTTTTTTATCATTATTAAAGAACAAGAACTGACATGAGGAAAATGTTGGGCCACGTAGATTATGATCGATCAATAATGCCCGCTAATTTAAAAGATAAGTATGTGCAACTTCTGTGTTTCCTTTCTTTTGTCCTGTATATTACAGGAATATATAGTCTTACCTCATATTTAACCTGCAAGTATATCAAGGGAGTCTCCTTCCATGACTCTTATGCTTATCCAAAAGGTTTTTTTTATCAAAATTAAACTAGTAGAAATCAGATTTGAACAGAAATCAATTTTAGAATTATACGATCTCGAATTTAAACCCTCACTTTAAATCCGAAATTAAATTATAGAAAAAAAAATTGAGTTTCGATCCTCATTGAGGGTTTTATCTTTGTTATTTTGCTGCATTCTTTAATTTTATCAACATTCTGAATTGGTCCAATTTTGTTTCCTGAGAATTTTGGTAAGATAAAAATTCAGGAAAAAGACAAAGTCCACTGTCCATAACTGTGAGGAGCAGCCAGGGAACTGAAGTGAACAGCACAAAGTGCAGTGCTAACTCAACAAAACATTGAGAGCCTCACATTATAAACAGAAGAAATGGAAAAGTTCCTTGTGTTCAATTCTGTATTATGGTTTCTAATTTCACGAAAATGTCAAAGAGGAGGAATTATAGCTGTTTTCCATTAAAGAAATGTTCCATTTATATTTGGATTTATGACAAAAATAATGAAACATTTTTTTTCACGGGCGGCTACAGACAAATAAAAAAATAAAGGAATTATTTGTTTAGGAGAATTAACAATGATATATTAGATTTAGTCTTTACGTGAACTAAATTATTATACAACTTATTATTTAATTATTTCTTTGATTTTATAATAAATTAATTATACCAAAGTATTGTTGGAATTATAACTTATCCCGAGTGGGGCCCGCGGAAAAATACCGGTGGTAAGAGTAAGAATAAAATTACTATTACCACATATATCTCCAATAATTTCGTATTGGATATTGACGAAAGAATTCACCAGAAATAATAACCACGGTAAAAATTAAAATAATTACCGTAATGCCAGATGAAAAATAAGAACACCGAGATTTACGTGGTTCACACTTCAACTGTTATGGGCTATGTCCACGGAAAAAAAACTCCGAATAATTCTTCTACTAAAAATAGTAGGTACAAAAGAGATTACAAAAAATAGTGGCACTCTAAGTGTAATAAAAACACCCAAAAATTACAATCCTCACTATTTTCTCTCTTTCCCAATTTTAGGAACCCTTTTCCTAAAATTTTTCTTTGTTTTTATGTTTTTGTTTTTGTACGTCTGATTAAGGAGAATCATTCTCCTATTTATAGGAGAAGGTTGAGAGGGAGAGAGCCGTGCATTACCAATGCACGGCACTCCTTTATCAAATGGCATGCTAACCATTCAAATGGTTGGCTCCCAACCTTTGAAAAATAAACAAAAACGTGTTTAATCTTTTTTTTTTTTCTCTTTTTTTTTTCTTTTCAAACTTTTGTGGGTCCCACATGTAGGAGGGACCCCACAACAATTCTCCCCCTCCCGACTACATGGTGGGACTCTCCATCCCTGCTGCTTTGACACATAGCTCGAACTTCTCCTTCGGAACGACCTTTGTCAATATATCTGCAGCATTTTTGTCTGTGTGGATCTTTCGCAACTGAAACTGCTTCTCTTCAATGGCAGATCTAATCCAATGATATCTTACATCAATGTGCTTCGTCCGTGCATGATACATAGTATTTTTGCTAAAGTCTAACGCACTTTGACTATCACAATAAACTATATATTCTTCCTGCTGCACACCCAATTCTTGAAAGAATCTCTTTAACCAAAACATTTCCTTTCCTGCTTCTGTTGCTGCAACGTACTCTGCTTCAGTCGTTGATAATGAAACACATTTCTGCAATCTTGACTGCAATGAAATAGCTCCCCCTGAGAATGTAAATAGGTATCCTGATGTAGATTTTCTTTCATCAAGATCACCAGCCATGTCTGCATCTGTGTAACCAACTAGTGCAGCCTTTTCACCTCTAAAAGTTAAACATAACTTTGAAGTTCCTCTCAGGTATCTAAAAATCCACTTTACTGCTTCCCAATGTGTCTTCTGGGGATTTGACAGAAATCGGCTCACAACGCCAACTGCATGAGCAATATCTGGTCTCGTACATACCATTGCATACATTAAACTTCCGACCACTGAAGAATATGGAACATTTGATATATCTCCTTTTTCTTTCTCTGTTGATGGGTAGGATTTCTTACTCAACTTGAAGTGAGCGGCAAGTGGAGTGCTAACTGGTTTAGCATTCTTCATATTGAACCTCTCTAGAACTCGTTCAATATATTTTTTCTGCGATAACCATAACCTGCAGGACTTTCTGTCTCGAATAATCTCCATTTCGAGAATTCGCCTTGCCGATCCCAAATCCTTCATGTCAAATACTTTTGACAAATCACTCTTTAACTGGCTAATCATATGTGCATCTGGTCCAACAATTAGCATATCATCAACATATAAGAGAAGGATGATAAATTTACCATCAGGGAATTTCTGAACATATACACAAGGATCTGCATCTGTCCTTTTGTATCATTGATTCACTATGAAAGAATCAAACTTTTCATACCACTGTCGCGGTGCTTGTTTCAACTCGTACAAGCTCTTCTTCAAGCGACAAACCATGTCCTCTTTTCCCTTGACCTTGAATCCTTCTGGTTGTTCCATATAGATTTCTTCCTCTAGATCCCCATGCAAGAATGCTGTCTTTACATCAAGCTGCTCTAACTCAAGATTCAAACTGGCTACTAGACCTAGCACAACTCGAATGGAACTCATTTTCGCAACTGGTGAAAAAATCTCATCAAAGTCAATACCTTTCTTTTGAGTAAAGCCTTTGACGACCAATCGAGCTTTGTATCTCAGTAGGTTGCCATCATCTTTCTTCAATTTATACACCCATTTGTTCTTGAGTGTTCTCTCCCTTTTGGAAGTTTCACCAGCTCATACGTGTCATTCTTTTTCAAAGAATTCATCTCTTCTTGCATGGCCTTTCTCCAGCAATCTCTATCTTTGCAAGATTGCACATCTTGGAAGCTCTCTGGCTCCCCCTCATTAGAAATTAAAATGTAATCAGAACTAGGGTACCTTGTAGATGGTTGGCGTTCTCTGGTTGACCTTCTTAACTGAGGTTCAACTCCTTTTGGTGGAATGGGGTTCTCTGGCTCCCCCTGCTCAACACCCTTTGCATCACTGTTATCATCTACAATTGTCTCTTGATCCCCTACGACTGACTCTTCTTCTTCTTTTTGTTCTGATTCTGGCATTCCTCCTCCTGTGGCATCTTCTGTAGGAATGCTTCCTGGTGTAATATCAATAACACCATCACTTGTGGATTCTTCACAAGTTGTATCTCCCACGATCTCATTCTCGTGGAATACTACGTCTCGGCTCCGGACAACTTTCTTTTTCACTGGGTCCATAACCTGTAGCCAAACTCTTCGTCTCCATAACCAACAAAAGTGCAAGGAACTGACTTGTCATCAAGCTTTAATCTCTGCTCCTTTGGAACATGCATAAATGCCTTGCAGCCAAATACCCTCAGGTGAGAGTATGAAATATTTCTACCTATCCAGACCTTCTCCGGAATATCAAAATCCAATGGTGCTGAAGGTAGTCAATTGATTAGGTAGACAGCAGTATTGACAGCTTCTCCCCAAAATGGCTTAGGTAAATTGGCCACTTTGAGCATGGATCTGACTCTCTCAATAATGGTGCGATTCATCCATTCAGCAATGTCGTTGTATTGAGGCGTACTAGGGACTGTCTTTTCATGCCTGATACCGTGCTGACTACAATAATCTCTAAACTCGTTAGAGATATACTCACCACCATTATCCGTGCGCAAACACTTCAATGCCACTCCAGTCTCCCTTTCCACCATAGCATGGAATTGCTGAAAGTGCTTGAATACTTGGTCTTTTGTGCGCAACAAATATATCCATGTTTTCCATGAGAAATCATCAATGAAGGTAAGAAAATACCTACTTCCTCCAAGTGATCCTACCTCCATGGGACCACATACGTCAGAGTGTACCAACTCCAACTTGTTGTCTCTCCTTCTAGAGCTTTTCAAAAATGAGACCCGATGTTGCTTCCCAAACAGACAATAATCACAAGGGTTTATTTTACCTTTGGCTAATGGTATGAGGGACTTCTTAGCCAACATATTCAACCCTTTCTCACTAACGTGCGCCAGCCGCCTATGCCACAAATTTGGTGAAGCATCATCTTCAACTGTATTCAGTTGACTCGCACAAATTATTGCGTGTGTCTTATACAGCGAGCAACATAATTTTCCTCTCGCCACCACCAAAGACCCTTTGGTGAGTTTCCAATTACCGCCACCTGTATGATGGTGATAGCCTTCCTTGTCCAGTACACTCACAGACAACAGGTTCAACCGAAGATCAGGAATATGTCGCACATTTTTAAGTGTTAATTTGCACCCGACACTTGTCTTTATGCAGATATCACCGATTCCCACCACTTGCGAGACACTATTATTTCCCATTTTAATAGTGCCAAAGTCTCCTGCTTTATAAGTGGAAAAGTATTCCCTTTTTGGAACACAGTGGTATGAAGCACCGGAGTCTACTATCCACTCGGTATCTGCATCTCCAACATGACAGCAATCTGCATCATGAGTGACTAAAGTTACCTCACCATCTTCTCCTGAGAATGTAGCAGATGTATTTCTGTCATTCTCCTGTCTTCGGTCTGTAGTATCCTGTTTGAGTAAACGACAATTTCTTTTGAGATGACCCTCCTTACCGCAATGGTAACATTTTCTCATCTCTCTGGACTTGGATCTACCACCTGACTTTACATGCCTTGGACTTCTACTCTTGCTCCAGCCCCTATTCTCTGTGACAAGGGCTTGTGAACTGGTACTGGCAACATCTCTTCTTCATAGTTCTTCATTATGTAGTCTATTCTTTACCATAGACATCGTTACCACACCATTTGGAGCTGAGTTACTTAATGATACCACAAGAGTATCCCAGCTATCCGGTAGAGATCCTAACAGTAGGCATGCTTGCATCTCATCTTCTAAGGACATACCACTAACTGCTAACTCAGTTACGAGTCCTTCAAAATCGTTCAGGTGTTGTGTAATTGATCGTCCCTCTGACAGCTTCAAGTTCATGACTTTACGCATCATGAAGACTTTTCCTTGAGCATTCGTAGCCTCGTACATATTCTCTAATTTCTTCCAGAGAACTTGGGGATCTTTTTCATTTCTTACATGGTTGTACATGCTAGCATCTATCCATTGGCGTATTGTACCCAATGCCTGCTTTTTTAATTTCTCCCACTGCCTTTCTTTCATATCTTCCGGCTTTGCACTATCACCTTCAATTGGATCATACAGATCTTTGCAATTGAGGTAGTCCTCCATTCTGGATTTCCACATTGAATAATTCGAATCCGTCAATTTGATCATTGCCTCGTCGTTAGCCATGTTGAATTCTGAATCTGACAAAATTTCACTATTTACGAAATTCACTATTCACGTGAATAGTAACTTTGACAGAATTTACCAACCAAAGGCTCTGATATCAGTTGTTGGGATTATAACTTATCCCGAGTGGGGCCTGTGGAAAAATACCGGTAGTAAAAGTAAGAATAAAATTACTATTACCACATATACCTCTAATAATTTCGTATTGGATATTGACGAAAGAATCCACCAGAAATAATAACCACGGTAAAAATTAAAATAATTACCGTAATGCCAGATGAAAAATAAGAACACCGAGATTTACGTGGTTCACCCTTCAACTGTTATGGGCTACGTCCACGGGACAAAAACTTCGAATAATTCTTCTACTAAAAATAGTAGGTACAAAAGAGATTACAAAAAATAGTGGCACTCTAAGTGTAATAAAAACACCCCAAAAATTACAATCCTCACTATTTTCTCTCTTTCCTAATTTTAGGAACCCTTTTCCTAAAATTTTTCTTTGTTTTTATGTTTTTGTTTTTATACGTCTGATTAAGGAGAATCCTTCTCCTATTTATAGGAGAAGGTTGAGAGGGAGAGAGCCGTGCATTACCAATGCACGGCACTCATTTGTCAAATGGCATGCCAACCATTCAAATGGTTGGCTGCCAACCTTTGAAAAATAAATAAAAACGTGTTTAATCTTTTTTTTTTTCTATTTTTTTTCTTTTCAAATTTTTGTGGGTCCACATGTAGGAGGGACCCCACAACAAGTATTAATATTCTGTTTAATAAGAGTTTAATTTGTTTTATCTTTACTGGATTTTATTTTGCATTCACGAGTATTTATTTGTTTAGAAATTTCAATTTTCATAAAACATATATATGTTTACTTTCCTTGTTATGTTGGAGCATGTCTCTAATTTTATTTTTTTGAATATTTATGTGAACTAAATTATTATATAAAATAATTAAAATCTTTTAAATAAAAAAAGGAAAATTACGGAAAGACATAATTTAAAATTTTCAAATTTTAATGCTAAAAAGTTTCTATTTTCTCAAAGATATAATGCCATTGCATTCATAATAATTGATATATTTTTTCTTAAAAGAAAAAAAAGATCACAATCATTTTTTTTTTTTCTATTCTAGGGAAGAGAGAAAAAAAAATTTATAAATTGGATAACAAACACGACGTCGTAAGTTACTCATCCAATGGGCCATTTTGGGTTTGGGCTGCCTTTGGGTGGGTTTGACAGGTAGGCTTTCAAGCGCCTTTGGATTTCTGGTTGCTCTCAAAACTTACTAATTACCTGAAAGAGATGAACGACAGGACATTGGGTTTGCTTTAAAGCGTGTTTTGTCGTTTTGAAAGGATGTCTTGCAATTTTTTTTTTTTGGTCAATTTGATGTTCTTTATTCTTCCTTCATGCTCTCTTCCTATGGCATGATTAAGGAAAACTCAATACACAAAATCCTGCTCATTATCAATGATACAAAATCATAATCAAGCATTAACGATTATCAGCTATGGCTCTTTGCGCGGCACCTGTTTGATAAAAGGCCTCAAAGAATTTGTAAAGCAACCTAACATGGGTAAAAGTACAAAAAATAAAGAAAAAAGAAGATTTAGATCTTGAAAAAATCTTGCACGGTTGTGTAGCTATTTTCTAAATGGCTCTTTCCTGATTGTTGACAAACCTGTGTAAATCTAAAGCAATATTTACAAAATACAAAACTTCATAAATTAATTTAAAATAACTGTTGATAGATTAAGTAGATTATATAAATATAGCTATAATTTTATTAATATAACATAATCATTTTAAAATATGTAATGTTCAGTTAAGGATTCACATTTAATGAACCGTGACATATACTCGGTCATGTTTATGTTTTTATTTTTGTAAATTGAGTGGAATAATTGATTGCAAATTCTAAACTTAAGCTAATTTCCTGACAATATATACATATATACAATATGTGGCATAGGATTTATAACTTTCCATATTACAAGTTTAAACATAAGTTAAAGGTTGATGCTGCTTGCTAGGAGTACATTTACTATTTTAGGATCCTTATAAATTCTAATTTACAAACATCTAGTCATCCACAAAAATACAACACGTTAATTGAATTTAGCTCATCTATCATATAGTAAGATTTTTCAGTCCCAACTGACACGTGGGCGCACGAACATACGGAATCATAACATAACTATTACATAGTACAAGGATTTGGTTCAAGCAAGATTTGCAAAACGTGGAAATCTAAATGCGGTACTGATCGATGTCATGTCCAGACGTAATCTTGAATCCGATCGCCCATGCCAACAACTATTATATATTTTGAATCCTTGAGTGCAAATTTTGGAACCTAGCAGGATCACAGGCTGTCTCAAACTCTAAATTTCGCCTATCGGATTATTCCGGACCTTTGACAAAAATTGGCAGTGAATGGTCAGGCCATAACCTAAGGGAAAATTTCCAAAAAATTACCTAAAAAAACGCTAATGAAAGTGCATCTGTTCAGCTGATTCCCTTTCTCCATTTTCATTTCCATTTTACCTCTTTGAAGAGGTGAAACGGTTCCATGGATCCGATCAGAGACCAAACCGTTTTAGAACATCATCCTTACCACTTGTTACTCAGAGGCAAGTGAATGAAAACAAAAGTATAGTGATAATGAATAAAATAAGGGGAAAGGGTCCGCAAGTACGTAGTCCATGCCCACAATTTGATTGAGATTCAGCGTGTTAGATCTTGTATTTTTCTTGTCTTTTCTTTTAAATGGGATGGGTCTCGGAAATCATGAGATGGATTTTCTTTTTTCTCTTTGCTTCACCAGGGCGTTGGATCTGCATGCTCCACATGCATTAATTAAAAGGTTCTTCCCTTTTTTTTCTTTGTTTCCCAAATCTTCAATTAATGGTAAATGCAAATTTTTGTGATAAAATGGATTGGAAAAAAAATAAAAAAATAAAAAACCCATACTTAACCAAGACCAATTGTTTGAAATCAGATATTATAATTACAAATATAATTTGTAATTAAAATATAAAAAGATATTAAACTTGAGACTAACGGTTACCATCCATTTAATAATAAATGTATTCAAAATATAGAATTTATAAATTGTAGATGAATTCATTTATAAATAAATTTTTTATATTTGGAATAAATTTAATATTTAAAATTTATTTGATTTTCAAAAATATCCTTAGCACAATAACTTTAAAAAGGTCATGAATAATTTTGTCATGAAGTTTTAGATTATTTAAGTTTATGGAATTCATTTGGAAATTTTACTTTCTTTGATAGAATTTGATTTAGATATATTCAAATACACAACATAATTAAATTCCTAAAATTGAATTCTTTATTGTTTTTCATTCCAAACAAAAAAATTTAGATTTATAAATAAATTTCATAAAACTTTATGAAATCCATTTATTCCAAATAGCAAATTATGGATTTTTTTTTTTACTAACATAAATAAATATAGTGAGTGTGCCATAAATTCTAGTTTATAAATAAGAGCTGAACTGAAAAATTATTCAATAAAAAACATCAAGTAGACAATTCCAGCTAGTTACTGCAAAGTCCACCATCCCCTCTATTAATTGCGTTCATAATCAACACTTCGATTTCATTAAACAAAACATATAACAACGTGCTCCTCCATAACCTACGTTTCTAGAGATCCTACAAACGCTCTCACTCACTCTTCCTCTTCACTTCCCCATCTCCTGAAACTCTGTTTATTACCATTTTTATTACATTAACGACTCATCAAAACGACAATGTCAACGCATCTCTCCAAGACTGACTCAGAAGTAAGCAGCTTAACTCACTCATCTCCGACAAGATCATCATCAACGCCTCGCCGCCCTGTATACTACGTGCAAAGCCCATCTAGAGACTCTCATGACGGCGAGAAAACGACAAACTCATTCCACTCTACTCCTGTGCTCAGTCCGGCCGGCTCCCCTCCACATTCCCATTCCAACTCTTCTTTGGGGCCACACTCTCGCGAATCTTCTTCTACACGATTCTCTGGGTCTCTCAAACCCCACCGCAAAACCAGCGAACGGAAAGTCAGCCGGAAGCCATGGAAGGCGTTTGACGCCATTGAAGAAGAAGGTCTTCTCGATGGAGATATTGGTCCACATGGAATGCGTCGTCGTTGTTATTTTCTCGCTTTTGTTTTGGGATTTTTTATACTTTTCTCTTTGTTTTCGTTAATTATTTGGGGTGCAAGTCGTCCTCAAAAACCCACCGTCACCATGAAGGTAATTAATAATTTAATTAACTCTAAATGGAATTATGAACGAAAATACTAATTAAATTTGGTTATGGGTTGTTTGGTTGCAGACTATTGTTTTTGATCAATTTATAGTACAAGCGGGTGCGGATTTCTCAGGAGTGGCAACAGAAATGGTGTCTATGAACTGCTCCGTGAAGCTTACATTTCGTAATACGGCAACGTTTTTTGGAGTTCATGTAACTGCAACACCTTTGGATCTATCTTATTCTCAACTCACTTTAGCTACTGGAACTGTAAGCAATTCTGTATTCTTATTTATTTATTTGCATTACAGGACAAATGAGAAATTGGTGTTATTAGGTTTAAATTTTCTTCAGTATTCAAAAAATTTTTAAAAAAATTATATAATTTTCAGTTTTTGTTAAATTGGACTATTTTAGTTTGATTTATTTTTATAAAAAATAATCAACTGAATTAGATATATTTTTATATAAATTTAATGTAAAAACTATTTTAAATACATTTATATATACATACATATGTTATATGTTTGTAATAGAAATTTTAATTATTTCAGTTTGACTTTTTAGTAGAATTTCATTTCAATTCGATTTAGTTCTTGTTAAAATTCAATATGGTTAATCTAACTAAAAAAAATTCAGTTATTTTGATTTTATAAGAATCAAACTGAATTGATTTTACTAATAACTTTAAGTTCCCTGCAAGTTTGTGTCTATGTCAAAAAAAAAAAAAAAATTTGTTTATATAAAATTAAGTTTAATAAAAATATTTTTTATTATATTTAATCTTATTTATATAGACAGTTTATTTAGTATTTATTAGAAATTTAAAAAGAAGATGAGCACCCTTTAAATGCTTTTAGGCTTCACATGGGCTTTGGGCCCATGAAGCCTAGCAACACACAAACTGGAATATTATGTAGATAACAAATTAGAAATAATGGTTGTTTCAAAAACGAAAAAAAAAAAGGAAGAAATAGTGATAATATCAATACGGGCATATGGGCAGTTTAGCGAAACCAAGGTTGAAATTCCTCATAAAAGGGACTTTAACCAACTCGTGACAGATTTTAGTTCTGGCTAATTTTGATCCGGTTTCGCTCATAGTATTGGTGCTATGAGCACTTTTATCGAGAAAAAAAAATTATTGAGAATTTAGAAAATTTTTAAAATACAAATATAATAACAAAAGAAAAAAAAAATTCATGAATTTTAAATTAATTACTAATAAGAAATAATGAAGAAATTTATAGCAGGTTAAAGACTCATTCTCCGCCCCATAATTTTTGTCTCGGTTTGACCTTTATACATATTAAGGAATTTTAGTTAATATAGTTAAACTATAATTTTTGCCTTATTTTTTCTCTAATATACCCTTATGTTAATATCCATTAATATTGAATGGTTCTTAAAATTAATTAAATCATTATCAAATATTTGATTAAATAAAGTTTTCTTGAAAGATAATTAAAAATAATGATAATATAGTACTTTGAATATTATATTTGTTGATAAATAAGCATATTAAATAAAGGAAAAATAATAAACATCAAAATATTATTTATTTTTTAAAAAATTGACAACAATTTAGAATGGATGAAAAAAGAAAAACTAGGACAAAGAGAGAGTATAAATTAGCTTTCAAGAACTAAAATAAATTGGAAAAATAATAAAGAGACTTAATTTATAAATTCAGAAAGATAATAAAGAGCCTTAATTACCAAATTTAGAAAGATAAGAGTGTGGTGAAAAATAAAAACAAAATAAAGAAAGGATTTGATAATTTGATAATTCAAGTAATATGTTGATATTTCTTTTATTTTATTGGAATTTAGAAGTGAAATTTGTAAAACTGTGTTTGGCAGATGAGAAAATTCTATCAATCAAGAAAGAGTCAAAGATCAGTAACAGTGATGGTAAAGGGGAATAAAATCCCGTTATATGGTGGGGGAGCTAACCTGGGAAGTTTGAATGGTGCACCAACTCAACCAGTACCATTGACACTCAATTTCACGGTTCGATCAAGAGCTTATGTTTTAGGTAAGTTGGTTAAACCCAAATTCCATAAGAGGGTTGAATGCTTGGTGGTCATAGACCCTAAAAAAATGAATGTCCCAATTTCACTTAAGAACAAGTGCAATTATCAGTAAACGCCAATTATTTAAAAGTAATTATTTATTTAATGAGAAGGAAACAAAAGGGATGTGTTCTTTTTTTTTTTTTTTCTTAAGAAATATATATATACATATATATAAAAATTCAATTATGACATTTTCAAAAAAAAAAAATTATGTAAGTGCTAACAAAAGGAGACAAAAGATCTTGTGGGGTGAAGGGAGAAGGGAACCTCTTGGAGAAGCATATCTGGCTTATGGGCAGGACTTGGACCCCATGAAAAATTGAAATCATGCATCAAATCTAGATTTTGGATTCGTCGGTGGGTTTAATTAAAATCCTTTGCTCGATTGCTTGTAATAGTTTAAGATTATTTTGATTGTTTTAGTTTTATGCAACCATAGCACTAAACTTTTGATTAGGGTAGATTTGGTTTTAAGATTTGAAGTCTTAACCATATAGTTGAAAGTACTATTTGAGTATTATTAAATCAAATTTCATTAGTTGGTACGATGTGCTATTGTCATGAGATTTGTTAAGATATATGGTGTGGGATACAATCTTACATAAATTAAATATATATTAGTATAAATTTTTTTTAAAAAAATTATGTTTTCCAACGAATTAATTATGAGATGTAAATGTTTCAAATTTATATTTAACCTTTCTAACATAGTATGGGAGCATACTGATATTCGTATGTATTCAGTTGTTTTCAATATTGTTACATTTCAATATTCTACATAGCATTAAAGCGGACGCTCTTTCAATCTTTGTTATATTTAGATTCTGTTTGTTTTCATAAAACAATTTGCTGAAAAATATTTTTATGAAAAATATTTTTCAAATGACTTATTTTCTGTTGTTTAGTTGTAATATTGAAAATTAGTTAAAAAATATTAAAGTTTTATCTCGTAAGACCATAAAAAATATTAATAATAATAGAAATTTTATAATTTAAAATTTTTATTATTAAATATGAAAATAATGCAAAAAAAATATATAAATTATGAAAGCCGTCGGTGGCCTGTGGTGGTCGGTGGGAAATGATGACCGGTAGTAGTGACTATGATGATTAATAAATTAAAAAATATGGATTTATACGGTTTGTCAATATCTAAAAAATGTTTTACTCTCTAAAAAATGAGAAGTTGTTTTCCTTAAAAAAATGACTTAATTTTTCTTTAATCAGAAAAATATTTTCTGTTGACTTATTTTTTTGAGCGCACCAAATAATGGAAAATTGTAGAAAACATTTTTCTGTAAGTTATTTTACTGAAACAAACGGAGCCTTAGCCTTGAGCCCACATGACTTTAGTTTATTACATATTCAAGTGATTTTATCTCAATGTTTTTTTTTTTTTTTATTTGTGGGTTTGTTCTAAAATCCGAGTTAGTGAATTTTATCCGATGGTAAATGTCTAAATAAAACTTGATAAATATTGTAAGACTTAACATGAAATTGAGTTTTATGCTAATTTTAAGGGCTAAAATTGTAATTCTCAAATTAATATCAAATTTTTCTAACAAGATTATACACACATTAATTAGACTTGTTTTAGTTAGAAAACAATGATGTTTGATGCTAATATGAGAAACAATTCACTTGCACCTACTACGAGTTAATGCAAGGATATTTATTTAAGCACATTTCAAATATGGTCCTAATTAAATGTAATAGTTATATGTGGTCAGAAATTCAAATACAATGCATGTGTTTATAAATTTAAAATATTTATTTCTCCTTATCACATGATATTTATGATGCAAGAAACAATACAATTTATATTTATATTTCACATCTAACTTGGAATTAGGCATGTATATATATACATTGCATACATTCAATCAAAGGTGTCAAACAAAATTGGGTATATTCCCCACATGCTAAAATGAGGAAATTTTGGTATCAAATGACCTATGAGATGACTAGAAAAGGATCCAAACAAACTTCCAAGTAAAAGCAATATAACCAAACTTCAAAATAATAGGGTTGCAAAATTTTCAAAGTGAAAATTACTCTTAATGGTTAAACAAGGATGATGCATTGGATGGACCCGGATCATGTGAAGTTGGGTGCATTGTAAACCTTTTCCACCAACCCATAAATCACATGATTTTAAAGCAATATTGATATTGGTGTTTTATATAAATATCACATGAGAAGCTCATGTCTCTAATATTTTATTACACAATTCATATCCTTAACCTAACACTAATCCTAATTATTTAGCTTGTCTATTGATTGATAATGGCATGCTTCCCAATAACAATCATATTGGTTAAAAAATTTATAACTTAGTGATTTTTTTGTTCTCAGAATAAGTAAGCTCATCGAAAATCAAACTTGTATTCTCACTATTATAAAAACTGTTAGCAAGAAATATGAACCATAAGTTTTAATATTTCAAAATAGTGCAGAAAATGTGTAATTACTGGTTTATCTTAATTAGATTGGAAAAATAAATTTAATATAATATATTTAAATCAATTAACACCATAAGTCTAATTATTCTTCTGATAGTTTATGTAGAAAAGAAAAAGGAAATGATGAAAGATATCAAATCCATAAATAAGGTGATGAAAGAAAATCGAAATTGATAGCATCCGCTAAGTGTGATCATCCTCATGAAAGATATTTGGTACCATCATTGTTAATTATTAGTTAATGACGACAACATGCTTCAAGCAATTAACGGTGATTTTACTCTCCAAAGAGAAGGCAATTATCTTTTTTACATTTTCAATCAATTTGGATCTCTCTGTTTTTATTACGCTGAGTTGCCCTTAAATGAGTTTTGGCTTCCTGATAAAATTTATAATGTATTTCAAAAATTATAATTGTAAAAGGATCTGCTTGGATTGTAGTATTATCTTTTTAGGTAGCAATTGCACCAAACTTATCAAGAATGACTGTTGAAGAAGTTATGGCAAGGAATCCAGAGAATATTTCAAGGATGTTTCCCTACTTTTCAGATCCTCCAAGTTGGTCCTTGCAATTAATTAAAAAAATCACAAACCAATTTCTCATTCAAGCATGCTGTTATTAATTATACTAAGAAAAACTTTCTTCTAATTATAGTAAATAATCCAATCAATAGAGTTTACTCTTAGGAACACATATATAACCATAAAAACAGGGGAGAGACTTTTTGTAGGGTTTAATGCCTTAATTTATACATAATCATAAATATCCAACATACCACCATGCACTCTGTTCTATGCCTGTAAAAAAAAAAAAAAATGAAAAATTAAGCAATTTCATTAAAAGAAGAAAAGATTTCTGCAAGTATGACCTTTCTTGGAAAAGAAAATTATTTTACTCTGTTAAAAAATGTTCTATACACTCTTCCACTGTACAATCATCTAAAGTTAGTCTGCTAGATATTTTGTTACCCTCTAATTGTTTCCTAGTCATTTACAATTCCAAAAAATCATCACCCATTACAAAAAATGGAATCTGAATAATTGAATTAAAAAAATGTCCTGAAATTACTGCTGCTCTGTTTTATCACCTAACAGTGACCCAACTTTCAGAGAAGGACCAATTGCAACACTGATCACTCTGTAGTTGCCGGATTCTATCCGCCAGCGAAGATGAACAGGTCAAATTAGACCAATCAATTCTTGATTCTGCTTCTCCATGAGACCATAATTCAGATTTTGGTGTAGAAGATGGAAATGAATTCCATTCTGGAAATTCAAAAGGACATCTCGGTGATTCTTCTTCTTCTTCTCTGTTCTTCAATGTAACAGTACAGTTGTTAATGTCATCAGCAACAAAAGAATGATCTAATAACATCTCAGCCGTCCATCTTGACTTAGGATCTCTAATAAAACACTTCGATAGAAAATCTTTTCCTTCTTTAGACAATTCTTGAGGAATTTCTGGCAATTCATCTCCTAATCCAATTCGAATCAACAAAGCTGCTACGTTGGTTTCTTTCTTGCAATTCCACGCCGGTTTTCCCGTCGCCATCTCAACCAAAGCACACCCAAGAGCCCAAATATCACATGGTGAATTATACTCATTCTCGTTGACTGATTCCGGCGACATATACAGAGGAGTTCCTCGAATTTCCATTCTCCCCGATTTTTCCCCTGTTTTTGTGGCTAATCCAAAATCCGCAATTTTCACTTCACCATTATCAAACAACAATAAATTCTGAAGCTTTATGTCGCAGTGAACAAACCCTTTTGCGTGAATATCACGAAGACCCTTTAGTATCGATCTTGTGAAACGTTTAATCTCCGATTCCGGTAAACAACCGCCGGAATTCTTTACAAGTTTAGCTAAACTGCCGCCAGAAGCATACTCTAACAGCAAATTATAAAACTTTTCACCGTTTTCAACACTTTGATCACTCCCAAGACACTGAATCACATTCTCGCACTTCCCAAGATGCAATAACACTTCCTTCTCATTCTCGAGCAAAACAGAGTCAAAAAGATCGCAAGATTTCACAGCCATTAATGGAGCGGAGTTTTTTCTGGGTATGGCTAAATTGACAGAAGAAAAACTACCACAACCAAGCGACTCACCTCGAATCCAATCCATTGGAGCAAGAACTGGTTTCTTTCTCGATGGGTTTTTGAGTGAAATTTGTAGAATTTGTTTTTTCCCTTTCTTTGAGGCAAAGGAAGAGAGAACAGAGGTAGCAAGTCACAACGAACTAGTGGTAAAACCCACAAGCAAACCCAATTTATATATAGAGAGGATTTTCTGGCAGTTCTTTGAATATTAAATGTCGGTATACATTTAATGCACGTGATAGGCAAGGAATTTATTTTCGGCACTCAAAAATTTTGTATATTTGTGAATTTTTTTCCTAATTTTCAATTTAAGAAATTAAAATATGGAAAAAAGAAAACGGGTAGGCGCTGTTTAAAAACGTGTCCGTGATAGAGTATGTGGATATGGTTGATCCTTTCTTTCGATTCGGTGGATTCTTACCGTTGATCTACGCCTACGCGTGTTGGTTTGTACACACACGTTTACAGTTTGCTTGGCTTGGCTATACGATACACGGTTAGGAATAGGGATTATGTTTTTCCTTAATTATAAGATTTTGTAATTTTCTTTCTTAAATCATCCTTTGGCAATAAGAAAAAAATTAGATTCTCTTGAATTGCCCAACATTAATTAGAATATTAACATTAAGGTGGATTCGGTTTTGTGGCAAAAGATTTTGAAGTTGATTTTTTTTATTTTATTTTGTGAATTTTATATAATTTTTATAATATATGTAATAATTGAGTATTAACACGCGATAGAAATAAAATGATATATAAAATAATCGAATTATTGACACTAGACTATATCTTTAGTCAAACTTTATCTACTAAATCAAGCATTTAAAACGTAAAATTATCACTTTTACATTAATTTCAAAATACCCACGTGGTCCGCGTGTAAATAGATGTCATTTATATTATATTAGCAGCATTTGGTGAAAAAGAAAATACAAGTGATAATAATATTAAAACAGAGGCACAATTTTTATTACATGAACATAAATTATAATGTTACAAATAACAAACATAAATATGTTTAAAATGTGAACATGTAAATTAAATAATCATAACAAAACTGTTGAGATTTCTTAAAAAATTTATGATGATTTCTTGACTTGTCGGCAGACAATTAGAGAGTAGATGTAAGTTGTTCAATTATTTGAAGAATTGAACAACTTGGAATATACAATTTTTAAAACAAAAATCTGAAATGTGAAAAATATGTAAATAATGAATTTGATCCAAAATAGCAAATAGCAATTTTTTAACCTTGACATACACTATTCTAACAACGTGTATTTGTAGGGTGGTAAGCATTTTTTTAATTGTGACTTGAAGTAGCAGAAAAAAGATATGAATGATTAATTAACTATTCTTTCCTAACTCATGTCTAGAATCTGAGTGTTTCTTATATATATACATGTTGTAGCTGTCTTTGGACGCAAACACCAAACGCGTGTTTAATGTGAAGTTGGCAATGCAATATCATTTTCAACATTTTTTCCCCCATCAAATTCGGGTATTATTCCCAAAATTAATTAGCCTATACATTCAATTTATGTATGTAAATACACGTATTTTAGTGGGTATTATATAAATAATTATGAAAATTATAGATTAATTCAAACACTATCTGGAATCTTGCGAATTGAAATAATTGGGAATTCATAGTTATGGAGTAAGAAGCAGCAAGAACAAGTTGTTTTTGCAAGGAGTGGTTGATTACATGGTAAGAACAGGTCATACAAATATCTTTTCAGATCAAAAGAAATCTTATTCTTTTGATCCTATCCATTAGCCAAGAAGTTTCTACTTACATAAAACATATGCTATTCCTCATTTCTTTCATAGTTGTTCACAGCTCACTCTCTATTTATTTGTTTATATATATCCACACACAATGTGGTAGAACTATTATGAATTTCCTTTTTTCTTTCTTTTTATATATAGGAATTGTTTTCCTTCAACATAGCTAGAAAGAAATAGTAATAGAGAGGAAACTTCCATTGCTTCATATCCAACCAACCACTCTTCTCCACGTATACACTGGGTCCTCTGCTAAGATACTTCCTATTCTATACCAATCATCTTTTCTTCTTTTGTCTCCATTGGAGAAACTTCCATTAAATAATTTATAGTAATTTTCAGATTTCATTTTGATGGGAAAATTTGAAAAAATAAAGAAAAGAAGAAGGAAGGTCAGAAAAGAAGAAGGAAGGTCCAAACTCCCAAGAAAATCTTGCACCTAGACGTAGCTAAAAAAAGCATGTATTAATGTCTTTAACAGCCATCAAGAAATTACAGAAATTTGGTAAGATTCAAATAACCCTCTTTTCCAGCGAAAAAGATAACAAATTCCAAGTTTCTAAATTTAAGACATGACATTGGCCAACTTGTGCATGAAATTTGGTTTATCAGTATATTATATACCATGTTCATGTTCATGTTCATGGTCCGCCTGCCAACCTTAGCCATCACATGTTGGCACGTTCTCCGTAAGAATATATAAAAGTTGTAGTAATGGTAATCCATTTTTATCAATTTTATATCTAATGTAATGCTCATGTCATGGTTGCCCAGTTGCTACCGCTTTTGGGTCCCAACCATATTATTTTACTCTTGCTTAAACATAAAGAAAATACATACGTATTGATTTTTTCAATACTAAATTGGATTAAAATGAGAATATAAAATGGTGGGCGGAAGTTATAATGGGTGGTTATAGTCCAAATTCCAAAGCTGGAGTCACGTGCCTTCCTAACTATCTTTAGGTGGTAGTAAAAGGTAACAATAAAGGGGCAGAGAGCAAGTTGAAGCTGCAAGTCTCGCATCACGTCAAGTGAACACAACACAGTACATAATATTGTGGGACCAGAGAGAGATGCAAGTAGAAATGGGATTTTTTATATGGTGAGAATTGGGGCTTTCACTTTCCTTGGGATTTGGCAATTCCTTTGTGTGATAGTGTTGTTTTAGAGTGTTACTTAACTTATTAGGTGGGTGTTCTTTGCTGAATCTAATGGCATCCCTTTTTCCTTTCATGGGTCACGTTTCTTGGATTTTCTAAATTCTTAGTTAGGATGCTTTCTATTTACTTGACATGGGAGCTTTCAACACATTTCTTTCACAGGTGTGATAGTACCATTATTAACAAAAATTCTACATAAAATGATTTTCTCTGCAGTCTCATGATAGTATTTGTTTTTTCCTTAATCGAAGGAGATGTTGTGCATATCAAATAGTACATCAAGTTGAGGAGATATGATTAGTATTTTTGTTTATTAGATAAAGACAATGCCAAAATTTTTTAAATGCATGTCAATTGAAAATTTAAAGATGGCGAAATACTTTGATTCTATCGGATTTGATATAATACAATTCAAAACTAAGTATGATCAAAGAGAGTTTCTTTAGTATTTTAAGCGCTCCACTCTGAATTTATTCGAATTTAAAATTTTATTGTATCCCAATTCATAAGGAGAAAAGACTTGCAATGGGTTGCCTTTATTTACAATGATCAAACATTTGGTCTCTTATTTAAGGGTAGGTTGAGCATTTGGTTCAGCTAATTTGAGCAATTCAATTCGATGAATAAATGTTTGATTAAAAAAAATTAGATTTTCGGTGATCGGTGCAAAGTTAATTTAACCGAATTAATCAAATTAATCGACTTTCAAAACTATATCGTTTTGATTAATTAGATAATAAAATTAAAAATTAAAAAATATTAATTTTATTTGGATTAACTAGTGATTAATAATTTTAGTTAGTTTTTATTTCGATTAAAGTCAGTTAATCATAAATTTTTATTAAATTCAGTCAGTTAATTAAATTTTCATTTTCTTTAACTTATAGTCAAAATTAATTTGGTCAAAACGATTTGATTAAATTCGATTAAAAAATTAATTTATTTTATTTCGGTTAAAAATGTTATTCAAATTACCCATTAAATATTTATCTCTATTTAAGGGACTTAAGTCCTTTGCATGTAAATTAACCCTGTTGATTATTGTTACAGTTGATGTACAATGACAATAAGCAAGTATTTTTTTATTAAATAAATAACTGTAATGGGCTAGATTTTTTTCTTGAGCCGCTTTATTAGTTTACTTCAACCATATAATAATAAAGTTTAATAGTTTGAACAACTATTAATATCTACTTTCAAAAAACAACTGTTAGACATTTGACTCCATTAAAATAGCTTTGAGTGGAAGGGGAAAAAAAAAAGAATTTTGAACAGAAAAAAATCTGAATCGCCGCCAAACTGTCAAATTTTGATGAGCAAAGGGAGGATAAAAACAGTGCGATCCTAATTTGTCGGTTAATGGATAAGACCACGTGAGTTCAGATTCATAGAACCACAAGGTGAAGCCGACGGTGCGACCGTGTTCAGTCAAATTGGGTCTAATGGGAAGCGGACGGTCCAAACTTTGCAAGTAGACGTTAAAAAATAATATATTAGTAGCCACCGAAACATGCAATTTGCTGCAAATTGCAAGTGCACCAAATACGGTCCATGGCTGTATAACAGTCAATTTCCATATCTGCAGCCTTGTTTTTGCTTCGTTTGAAAGCTCCTAAAGATTTTATATTTTCTACTCTAAGTGGGCTGACCCACTTGCAGCCATGTTTGATTCGACCTTTCAAGATCCTGCCTCTACTGATTTTGAAAATTTTCTCCTAAAGGAAATTTTTTTTGAAAAAAGAGATAATTTGGTTGTTTCATATTGTATTTACTAGATTAAGCGATTATATAAACTTTAAATTATTAGGATTTAACTGCTTGTAATTACTGTAGTTGGTAATGATTATCGATAAGTAGGATAAAAAAAAATTACAGTTGAATGAAGTGCTTTCTCAAATGTATTTTATTTGTATATTCAGAAGTTTAAATCCAACAATCAGTATTATCGAAAAATCTTACTTGCATACCTTTTAAACTTGATTAAAGGGTGTTATTTTGACTGGATTAAAAAATTATTGAAAAATATTATTATAACATTTCTACATTATCCTAAAATTTATTAGTTTGTCTTGTAACTGCTGTGAGCATATGCTCTTGTTGATCCGTAATGCGAGTAGAATTAAACTTAGTCCAATGAATTTAGAACAATTGCGGTGTCAACCGAATACAAAAAATAAATTGTCCACCAATTTATATTTAACTGAACTTATGGGTACATAAAAGTATCTTCATCTTTTCACAATGCTTTTTTTAATTCAGAAGTAAAGAAAAAAATAGACAGAAGGACTCAACATTTGACGTTAGAAAATATTAAGGATTAAATAACAAAAAATATAAGTACCAACTAATGAATTTTGGCATAATATATAAATTCTCCAGAATTATTGTTTGGTTTTTGTTTTCTTTCTCCACTGGGGCATATTGCCATGTTGGGCCTCCAACGGTGATTATTATAATTGCATAAGCGGGACCCATATCAAGTGGATTTGATCCACAAATCATGGAATATAGGAGTAGGAAGTAGGAACTCCCTCAGTCACTCTTTACTTGGATATTATATTATACATATATATATATATATATTTATTTATTTATTTATTTATGCTGAGAAATTTAATTTTGACCTTTTGGGTTAGAATTGAATAATCAAAGAAGAAGAGTAAAAAACCATCACGCACAAAACAATTGAAGGAGCACGTTTAAATATTGTTATTTAATAAAAAAAAAAAAAAAGAATTGTTCACACAAGTGCAGTTTCAACTGGTGAGTTTCCAAGAAGCAGCTCATTACGGATAAATCAAGGGTCAATCTTAGACGATAATCATAATTTAAATCTTTCTTTCAAATATTAGTATTTTATTAGGAAATTGTCATCCTTTAATAGCATAAATAAAAGGATGAATTAGGTCACAGTCAAACACAAATGGGAATTTACAAGGAAGTGGAAATGTGAGTGTACATAAAATTTACGTGACCATTCCAATGTGTAATTCCATGACTTATCCTATATGAATGGATATATTCATTCATATGTCCTTTCAATATTTTTTTTGGTTCCGACAGAGACCAAAGAGGTTTCCCATTTGTTGACTTTCATTAATCTTTATCTTAGGAATAAATATCTGTGGGTTTGCTCTACGTACGTAACTGGATTTGACGAACAATGGCCAAACACATGGGTTAAAGACACACTTGCGCTGCTTATGGACCGGAGAAATCAGAATTACACTTGCTGTGAAATAAAATAAGATTGGGTATCTTTCCATGCTTCATTTTATTTGATTAGGTATATTTTATATTATTTTTTGATAATGAGAGAAAAAAAATTTAGGTCTATCAAATTGGACTGTGACGTATGTACGTATGAATTCACCGAACATCTAAAATTAATACGAGGGGATTGAGTCTTAGTATATTCATGTAATGAGTTGACTCGTAAATCTATTTGTAATTTATATTTAATTAAACACGTTAGTGTTGAATTTGAGCTACTTATTATAGGTAAGTTACGAGCATTACGTTGGATTTTATAATCCACGTGCAATCTACTTAATTAAACATATCACATGTGTTACAACATATATTACATGTGTTGTGTTAGAGTTTAAATTTTTGATGCGGTTAATAAATATGTCAGTAAATATTCACTATAATCATTTTACTGTATTAAATTAATTCGATACTTACACAAATTTGTTTTGACAACCCTAAATAAATCGGGGTAAGGTAGACACTTACCTAGGCTAGAAAGCCTATACCCTATTAGCTAAACTTGAGAAGAAGGATGCTCCAGCTTCACCAAACCCCAACCCAACTTTCAAGAACTTCATTAGAGAGAATATTTGACACTATATTAGCTTCACAATGGATCCTAAAAATGATCAAATAGTAAGAGGACATTGTTACTACTTAGGATATGGATCAGTTGGACCACCCAGCCATTCATCTCGTGATCGAGAGGCCCAAATCAATTTGGACTGTGTTTTGAAGCTGAAAGCTTTTGCACAAAAGATATGGACCAGTTGAGGCCCAAATCAGAAAAGCCTGAACGGGTCCATTACATCAATGATATATTTATAGCTTTACCTAATACTAAATAACATGAAAAGAAGAGTGTAATTGCTTTTCATGCATGCATAGCATGACCTACCTTCTTATTAATCCACAATCCTACTTGCCACCTACTAAGATAATCCAATCTTATATATTCGATCAACCATTTGGATGCAATTACACTATTAATTAGTTTGAACCAAGAACTTATACATGGATCAAGTAGAAGGCAAAGTTTGTGTAACAGGTGCTTCTGGGTTTTTGGCTTCTTGGCTTATCAAGCGACTGCTATTATCAGGATACCAAGTCATTGGAACAGTAAGAGATCCAGGTTTGTCTCTCTTGCTTTTACTAAAAACGATCTAATTAATTGTAATTATTTAAGAAAAAAGTCATTATTATATTTTGTATGTTTGTTAATAGGAAATGAGAAGCAATTAGCTCACTTGTGGAAGTTAGAAGGAGCTTCTGAGAGACTTCAATTAGTGAAAGCTGACTTAATGGAAATAGGCAGCTTTGATGATGCAATATTTGGCTGCCATGGTGTATTTCACACTGCCTCCCCTGTGCTCAAACCCTCCTCTGATCCAAAGGCATTGTCTTCTTTCTTTTTACTTGTCCAAAATGTGTTTCTTATTAAGTTGCAGAAACACCAAATTAGACTTTTTGTCTTTCTAATTAATATGCAAATGTAATTCTTTTTCTTTTTAAAATTTTGGTGTTGCAGGCAGAAATCTTGGAACCGGCTGTAAAAGGCACGTTGAATGTATTGAATTCTTGCGCAAAAAATCCATCTCTAAAGCGTGTAATTCTGACCTCATCGTCATCAACTGTAAGAGTTAGAGATGATTTTGAGCCCACAGTACCTTTTGACGAGTCGTCTTGGAGCTCTGTTGAACTTTGCGAGACACTGCAGGTAAAAAATTGCTGTTAATTTATAGTTATAATTAATACTACATTGTATTAGAACAACAAAAGGCTAACGTGTTAATGAATATGAAGCTATGGTATCCTTTATCAAAAACACTAGCTGAAAGAGCTGCATGGGATTTCTGCAACAAAAATGGGATTCATTTGATAACTGTTCTTCCTTCCTTCGTGATCGGTCCTAGTTTGCCAACTCAATTGTGTTCTACTGCATCTGATGTTCTTGGCCTGCTTCGAGGTGCTTCAAATTCTTTAAAAACGATGCTAAACAGCAGTTAAAATGATATTAACCTTGTTTGGTACAAATAAATATCACGAGATTTTCTGAAATTCAGTTATAAATCTAAATTTTTATGTTTGGTATCAAAAGATATTAAGAATTCGATTCCACGAATTCGATTCCGTGGATTTGAATACAATTAAACCAAATTTCATTCAAGAAAGGTGGATATAAATTCAATTTGATTTAGTTATATTCAAATTCATAGAGTTAAAATTCAATTCTCCTTTTTTTATAAAAGTAAATAAATTTTCAATTTTGAATTCATTTATACCAAACCTTCATTTAATGAACTGTAATGAACTGTAATGAAATATAATGTAATATAATAAATGCATTTTTAGTGTAAAGATTACATTAAAAATAGGTTTGATACATTATATTACGTTACGGCTCAACGGAAAGTGTATTGTTAGAGCGGGCTTGATTTGGTATTTCTAAACAACATGAATGGATGAAACAGGGGAAACTGAGAAATTCAAGTGGCATGGAAGGATGGGGTATGTTCACATAGATGATGTGGCACTTTGCCATATCCTTGTTTATGAACATCAAAGTGCTGTTGGAAGATACCTATGTAGCTCATCAGTTTTAGATAATGATGAACTAGTTTCGTTCTTATCAGCTCATTATCCTTCTCTACCCGTCCCAAAAAGGTAATTATAATAATAGTGATTATAGAACAAAATTTCTCTTGTCAGTAACTAACAGTGCCAGTTGATGTTTTATTGGTTTTTTTCAGGTTTGAGCAACTAAACAGACCATTTTATGATTTTAACACATCAAAATTGAAGAGCTTAGGATTTGAGTTCAAGTCCATAAAGAAAATGTTTGATGATTGTATTGGATCACTCGTAGAACAGGGCCATCTTTCTTCACTCAACCCTGTCTAGCTAGCTCTAGCTTCAACAAATTTGAATCTGCTATTTTTATATATGTATGTAGATACTAACTAAATAAAAATCTTTTAAATATAGGAAATCAAGGGATTGATATAAATTATAATAATAATAATAATTGTTAATCGGGAAACTCTTCCTGCAATCAATTGAGGTTATGGCCCAACTAAATCAACTTCAGCCCAACCCAACCCAAAATCCCATGCAATTTTTTTTTTTTTTTTTTTTTTTTTTGCATTATTGACGTTGAAATGGGCATTTTTTTTTTCATTTTTTCAATAAGTGGTTGGATCAACTCAGCGAATTTTACTTTATAAGGTGAAAAGTTCGAAATCTGAAAATAGTGATTTGATGTGGTAGAATTTAAGAACAATTATTTTATTTTATTCTTTAAAAAAAAAAATCCCGGAGAAGAGGCAAAGCCATGTAGAATGATTGATTTGTCGAAATTTATTTTGTCGGATTTGAAAAATTAAAATTCATCTCACCTTGCATAAGGGACAGAAATAATGGAATTGGAAGAAACTCTTAAAAAGTCCAAATCAAACCAAAAGAAAAATAGATGAGAGTAAGTCCTCTCCACCTGTCCCTATAAAGTGAGCACTTCTGCCAAGGTCTAATCCAACCAACCATTTTATTGTCTCTGTTCGCATCATGTAATTTTTTTTTTTTAAAAAAAAATTATTTTCACATTTCAACCTATGTAATATGTTTAAATCTCATTTGACCTATTTGGCAATTTGCATTTATAGTCGCACCTCCCTAGCATTATTGTATCACCTCCCTTAGTCTTTTAAAGTAATAAATAATTCATTAATTATATATAAAAAAAAAATACTATATAGTCCCTTAATCAGTTAATTCTAACATATTTAGTAATTAATTCTCTGAAAGTCATATATAACTAACATTCAATTAATTCAAAACCATTAGCTAACAAAAAAGCGCATTGATCTTTAATTATGGAGATAGAAAAAGATAATGAAAAGGGTAAAAAAAAAAAAAAAAATTCTAAGAATGTTCTTATTATAGGCTTTTTTATCCTGCCACAAAGAACATGGGAACTTATCCTAAGAAAAGAGGTAGATGGGTATATGAATGAAATGATAAAAAGAATGATAGAATGTGTCAGAAAGAGGGATACAATACAATGCACTATATATATAAAATGTCCTAAATTCAAATAATCAAAAGCCCACTGTGGGTATGTTGGGACCTTAGTGGCATATCACACATGCCTTTCTATTTGTTAGATGCGGTTTGACCATTTTTATCTTTTTCTTTAATTCTCTTCTCTTTATAATATAGTTTTTATATAATAATAAATTAAAAATAACAGTAATAATAATAATAATACCCACTTTGGCTTTATTTGGATAGCTAGAGGTGAGAAAGAGGGAGAGAGATTGGCTTTTAGCGAAGCATGATCCTTAAGACATCAACACTACCATAATTCGACCCTGCCTTGGGAGGCAACCTACCTGCCCATTCCAAATTAATAAACTAAAATTTTTAAATAACTAAATAAATTATCAAATTGGTTTTTTTTTTTTTTTTCTATAATCCCACTCGTGTTGATGTCTTTTTCAGACCATTCTGTTTAAGATAAAATTTCATTAGTCAACTTTGCTAACTACTTATAATAACTTCAACTGTCTGATTTTTTTTTTTTTTTTTTTGTAGTATGATGTTTGACTAATTAAAATAGAGGAAAAGTTTGTTTTGCTTTGAAAAGATTTCATTTAATTCAGTATATATAGAACATATTTAAAAATTGCATATAAAGTTGCATTCTGATTTTAGCTCATTTGGTTAAATACTAATAAAGTTTGTAATTTCTTCAAGATTCTAACAATTTCTTTTTCATCTGACGAATTGATATATAAAATCTAAATAAAAGGACATGTATTACGTTGTTGTAAATCTTGCAATGGAAAATATACAAGAATGATTAACTTACTTGATCAATAGATTTATTTCTCGCTTTTTACATATCAAAATCCTAAATTTGAAACTAGCTAGATCATATATAAAATGTCATACTTCTTCACCAACCTCATAAATCTAGTATAAATGATATGTTTTTTTTTTTTTTTTTTTCCATTAATGTAATGGATGAAAGTTAGTCAATAATATTAGCTTTGTTGCAAGTTATTTTTTTATTTATTTTGATCTAAGTGGAGGGCTGTAAACCCAATCTACACTGCAATAGTTCGAGGGAAAAAACACACTACAACTATCAACTTCTATCGATCTTCTTATTGCCATGGAAAAGTTGATTTAACACATTAATTCCGCTAGGAAAAGTCAAAGGCGATTGCTGCAAAAATTGCTTCTTTATAAATCTTTGTAATGGAAACCTGCCATTAACGAAGAAGAAGTTTTTGACAAGCCATAATCAGACCTGGTGATCTATGTTGAGGCTAGTTGAATCAACCTGCAAGATAACATTGCCATAGCCCGACACCAAACCAAAAGAAGACCTTGGTAACTCTTTTTTAAATAACATGTAAGAACAACCAACAATATAAAACTTACGATAATATCCATAGAAAAAAAAAAATCTTTCTATGTTAGATTAAGCTGAAATATATATATATATATATATATATATATATATATATTATTTTGAATTAGGAGGTATGCTTCCATTTTTTTTTTTTTTTTGAGTGGAATACATAATTTTAATTTAACTAATAAAGTATAAAATTTTTTAATTCTCCCACAAATGCAATTTCCAAAATAAATCTTCCTTTTTTTGGAATTCCTAAAATCAATTGTTTTATGTTAACTATTCACAAAAATACTAGTTGTCTTAGTTTTCCAGAGATAACGAGATTTGGAGCGTGACTTAGTTTGGCCACTCAGATTAATGTTGCCTATTTTTTTTTTTAATTATTTTTTGGCATTATTATGAAAATCCCAAATTTACACGGCTTTTTAATTATATATTCTAGGTCATACTTTTTCAGTATACGATTATTTTAGTTTTAGAATTCGTAGTTATCTTATAAGTAATTTTTTTTATAGAAACCGTCCACTCAACTCAAACATATCTTATCGTTTAAGTCATTTCTCATATTTCTTTTTTCTAATTATTTGTGATTGAAGAGTACGTAAAAACAACTGTGCACTCATATCTCTGGTGTTAGTTGATGACAATTTGATTTAGTCTTCTAAATAGTATTCTTTTGTCCCTCTTATTTTCCAATGCCTTCTCATTTGAACTCCTCGAACAATAAAAAGTTAATGGTTGAAAATTGAATGTTGCAATTTAAAATACTGATAAAGCCATGTATAGATAAGGATGGCTTGGTTCTTTCCTAATCTGATGAAATCTAATCATATTCTCCAGCAGAATAATAGGCTGTTGAATCTTTACCAAGTTGTGTCTTTTCTTTTTGCAAGAAGTTGAGAATCGATCGTCAGAAGGAATAGTCTGAAACAGCAGAATGGTTAGAATGGGTGCCAAAAATAATTGATCGGGTGAGCCATTCCAATGATAAAGTTGAATCTAAAGGAATTTTGGTAGAACAACAGTATACAATGAACACTGAATTACAAAAGATATTGAATGGAGTCTCTTCAAGAGAAGCATCTCCTGCAAGTTGGGTGCCAAACTATCTTTGTACAGCTCAACATTCATCTCTTATTTTTGTGTACAAAGTATGGGAAATATGTAACCGATCGACCTTTTGGGCAATCCCCATTTCACTTACTGTAAAGGTTCAATTAATGTTGGTCGAACCCCAGAAGGCAATTATAGCTTAGTTCTGAATTTTTACCAGATTCTGTCCGTGCTTTTCTCATTCAAACGCTCCATTGAGAGGCTTCCTCATTTTGTATTCTTCGATAAAAAATAAATTGATCCTTCAATTGCTCAAAATCAAGTACATATTGTTCATAACATTTAGTACAAACTACATAGACCTTTGCCTAATAACTAAACAATTAAATATCTGCTTCATAATGTAACAAAAGATCCAAGGTTTAAGGTGTTAAAACTATCCCAACCAACTTTACAGCATGGCATGGTTACATATATATATTAGTACTGTTGACTCTCTAAGTCTTTGACACTTATATAAGATTTTTCTTTTGGAGTATATATAGAAAAGGAAAAAAAGAAAAGAAGAAAAATCTCTAGAAGTTCAAAAACAGAAAAGAAAGTTTCTAAAAACGAACAAGAGTGAAGAAATAGAGAGGGGGAAAAGAAAGACAGACAGACAGAAAGAAGATTTAAACAGGCCGTATGCATCTATATTCCTTTTTTCTAAGTCCATTTCATTAATTACTTGATATGATAATTAATTAATTAAGTCATAGATTAGACATTGATCTTTTCAACATTCTAACGAGAGAAGAGATACAATAGAATTTTTGGAACAAGGCTTACATTAATTAATAATGATAATTAGAATCATCAATTTGAAATAATATTACACAACAAAGGGAACAAGATAACAGCTGAATAATCTTAAGTAATTTACAATATCTCTCAAACCACAACTAATGCACATTAAAATCATATAATTAACCTTAACCCAATCCTGTCTTTTATCTAAGTATCTGCATTGAGCCCACCATATGAGGACTTGACTGGCAATTCTTAACCAAAGAAGAATAACCCATATTAGGCATTGTTAAACCTGAAAACGGAAAGCCAGCCATTGGTCTATTAGACCCAGCTTGTTCTAAAGACTGCACTTGCTTTTTCAAAAACTTGACATAATGTATAGCCTCATCTAACATAGAAGCAGTGTCCATTTTAGTCCCTCCTGGAACTAATCTTTGTAAAATCCTTATCCTTTCGCTTATTCTTTCCCTCCTATGCCTTGCTGCTACACTCTGTGGATCTTTAGATATTTTAACGTTCCTTCTTTTTGGAGGCTTTATCGATTCTGGGTCTATATGAATCGGTTGCATAGCAGCAATGCGAAAAATCATTTCTCTAATGGCTGCTGTTGAGTTTTTCTTTTCCATTGATGATAAAAACGAGTTTGCATTTGAAAATGGAGGTGGATATTTGAATTTTGTTGCTGTTACCATATTAGGCTGAAGAGATCCTGTAATGGGTTCTTGAATTGGAGTTGTAGTGGCCAAAAATGGTAAAGAAGGAGATGGGTTAGGGTTAAGAAGTGAAGAAGAAGCAGAAACATTATAAATAGTATTATTTCCATTGGAGCCAAAATGGATTTCTTGTTGCATATTAGGGTCACAAAAATCAGGAAGCTTTTCCATTTGCATCATCATTGTCATCATGTCCATGTGTTCCTCTCCTGATGATGATGATGATGATGATTTCATCATGTCAACATCCATGCTTATAAAAGAAAGAACGAAAGAAAGAACCCAAGAATTTAGGAAAGAAAAGAAAGTCTCTGTATGGAGAAAAGAATGGGCTGAAAGAGAGAGAGAGATTGATGAACTGAGTAACAGAGGTATGGAGAAACTGAAAGAAGAAGAGAGAAGCTTAAGAGAGAGAGAAACTAGGTTTCTTTTTTAATTTTTTTAAGATTTTGATGTTTATGCAGCAGAGAGATAAAAGAAAAAAAAATGGAGAAGTAGAAGAAAAGTGTAATATAGAGATGGAAAGTTCAGGATTATCTCAGAAACCCATCACCAATTCAGTAGGGTTACAGAAGTGAGTCTTTATATAGCAACTTGTTTGTAATATTTTATTCATGCAAAGTTGACAGAGAGAGAAAGAGAAGACTCAGAGATCATTTATGATGAATTTATGATTTTTGATAGTGACCGCCCATTATGTGGGCCTAAATCTAAAGATATTGATTAACAGCCGTTGGATCTTTACCAGTGATAAATGAATAGAAAAATCTAAACTATAAGTAGAAAAGATCAATGGTAAATAGACCTTTCATGAAACTAGGCCCACAAAGTAGAAGGCTCAGATTAAAGAGTACTGGTGCATGAACCCCTTTGAGAGACTTTCTTTTATGGCATCCCCTTTAATAATAAGTGCTTTTGATCTTTGAGTTGTGTAAGTGCTATTGCTTTGCTTACTTAGATTGATTTTTCTTTCCCATTTCTAATTTAAAATATTTTTTTTCACTAACAAAAGAACTATTGAAACCCCACTCACATGCCATTTGTCAGAAGATCACCAACGCCCACCTTGACCCATAATTTATTATTCTCAAAGCAAATTAACCAGCCAATTCTATGATTTACAGATCACCGCCGGCGGAGCATTCCGGCTTTCCGGTGGTGGGTTATGATCATTAGTACATTAACTGACGCACCTCTCGGGCTGCTCCCTTTGGCACACTTTTCAAAGCAGATTAGGGTTGATTGTGACTCTGTCCGACTCGTAGAGCAAGTACATGAGCTGATCATTTCTTTTGTACTGGTAAATTTCTTTAGGTGCTAGCTGGTGATTTGACTTTATTTGTGTAAGGTGCCTTTCGGCTCTCTATCCTTGTGGAAGTAAGTCCAATCTTGCAACTTAGTTATGACATCATATTTCCTTTAAAATTATTTTTTTATTCCTTTGATAAATTTAATAAAATTTAGTAAATGGGTGGAGCTCAAATTTGAATTTAAATTTGAGTCTAAGTACTTTGTTCGAGTTCGTTACAATTCAACTCGACTCGTTTAATTTAATAGTGAAAAAGAAATAAAATGCGGTAAGATTTTAAATCTCTTGTTAAATAAAGTAAATGAAAAATGTTATATATATATATATATATATATATATATATATATATATAGAAAAACACGTAGTCTAATAGAAGAAGATGATTCAAATAAGGGAACATGTTCTGTTCTATACTGAAGGCATCAAAACTAAATACAGAAAGAATCCAAAATGTAAAGAATGGCTGTTTATGAGTGCGAGAGTGTGAGTTGTTCAATATAGTTCTTTCCTTTTCTCTTGAATTATTATTATCTTATCTCTACAGCATAAAGATTTAAGATATGCACGTGGTAGAGGACCTCTCTCTCTTCAATTGGACATTAAATAGAACTCACTAGAGATTTATCCTTACAATTCTGAGTATACTCAAAGTAACCTACAATTCATTCTGTTTCTATAAGCAAATAAAATAAGATAAAAGAATTACACAAAACACTACTGTTTATGATATTATTTTTTATTCTAACACTGACGAGATAATTGCCATTTTCCTCAGAAAATGGTCCCTTTTCTCTGTCTTTTCCTTCAACATGATAATCTTCGCCCCTCCTTTCTCTCCCATAAGTTACCCCAAAATGGACAAACCAATACCCACATTGCAGCTGCTTCTTTTCACGTTGTCTACCTTTTATTTCTCATAATCACCATTAACATTTTTTTTTTTTTACTGCCACTGCTTCCCACAAAACTCTGAAAAAAGTTGGAACAGTTGATGTAAACTATATTTTAAGTCAACTATACTTGTAAAATAAGAGATTTGAGACTTGGAGTCGTTCTTTAAAAAAAAACTGAGTTTAGCTGAATACAATCCATGTCAGACATAAATTAGTCTCATTTACATAACGGTTAAATTTCAATTTATAAAAAAAGAGTTACAAACCCAATGAGCCAGATTTTTGGAAAATTTAATATTTCCAAAGTTCATACTCAGCTCATGAACAGCTTGAGCTTGGTGCAATAATAGGTCCTCACACGCGGGCTCTAAAATTCAACTGTACTATATATATAAAGAGAGAGTGACAGTTTGGTTTCATAAATGCACAAAATTGCAGTGTCAACCCCTGCAAAAAATGTAAAAGCTAGCTAAGAATTAAGGGTCGGTGCACTTTCGTCAAAACTATATAGGTCATGAAATTAATACTTACACGCATTCAGCTCTGTTCAGTCCAATTGGAACGATAAGTTTTTTTCTTTTCTTTTCTTTTTTTTTTAAAGTTTGTTCTTTAATTAATCCATTTAGAACTGGACTAAAATGGCATTTTCCTGTGGGTTCTCTCTGCCATTTTCAGCATGCAAATATATATGGAGAGAAGAAAGGAATCTGTATGACAGTAAAAACAATGAATAACGGACCACTAACAGCTGAGATTGTCATACTGAGTAATGATTGAGTTATCTCATTGGTTGTCACGGTTTCTTTAATTTCTTAATTATATAAGTACTGCATTATATATATATATATATTATTTGTCATAGCTTTTGTCCAATCTTATAGCCTCATTAAGAGAATCCAAGAGCCTTGGGGGTGAGCTTGGTCAGAAAAATTAATATGTGTGGGTAATATATATATATATTTAAAAAATTTAAATGATTATCTTGTCTAGACCGAGTTTATGAATCATAATAAGTGATAAGCAGTGATAAGCGACTAGTTAGAAGTTGGGTTCATTTCTTTTTTACAGTATGGAGCGATTGAAAGTCTTAAATTCAATCTATTGGCATATAGTTTAGGTAGGTGTTCTATTTCTAGGGCAGCCCATAGAAACAGATCCAAATTCCAAGCACCCTATCTCCTTCATCAAGCTACTCGTGTTCTCCATTTTGATTATTGACTTTCAATTTGTGCCCAATCTAGCCCTTTCTTTTGGGCTTGAAAAGTCTATAGGTGGGCTTGGCTTTTGATGAACAAAATGAATGGTCTTTTGGGTTTTTAAGCCTATGAATTTAAATCCAAGATAATATGCGCTTGCGAGCCCATTTACCTTTATTAGTAGTTTTTTTTTTTTTTTTGGTTGCAATAATTCTCTTCAATCTCAGAATTTAACTTGATTTCAAATGTTAATTTTTATTATTAAGAAATTAAACATGAATTATAAGATTCTGAACTTCATAGATAAATGCAAAGAAAGATGATCTAGATTTTACATCAACTTAGCAAATATATTCTCTCTCTTACTGCACACAATATAGAAAGAAAATTTAGAAAGAAGAAATCTAAATAATTAATACATAAATCCATCCCTAAACCTTATTAGTTTAAATTTATGTCACTTTCGGCTTTTTTTTTTACTTTAAATTATAAAATTACATAAATTAAACACTTTGATTTACGAAATTAGATTACTTAAATATTTATACAAAAATTATACTAATTACATATCAAATCAGCATTTTACATATAAAAATTAAAAAACTTTAAAAATTATTATCTTTAATGTGTAAATATATGCAGTGTTATTAAAATTTGTAAATTCAGATGCATGATAAACCATATTATAAAGTTTAAATTGTTACAAAATTAAAATTATAAAATGTGAGATTGGAGGGGTGAATATATGTATTCTGGTAGTTACAAGATTATACTCGGAGCAAAATCAATTGTGAGGGAGTTGGCCTTGTATTAGAGAACGCTAGATGGCCTCCTTGGAAGATCATTAAATGTGTCAATCTATCCCAACATTTAGCACCGACTATTCAGATACATACATGATAATGTTGTACCCAACGAATTTTGAAAAATAGGATAGGGATAAAATTGGATTTATTTTTTATTATAATAGCCAGCAACTCAAAAAAAATCTGACCATATATTTCTCGAAATCAAAGTGAACCGGATCAACAACCGAATCGATGCTATGATTGAGTTAAAATCAGACCGATTCAATCTTTTTTTTTTTTAACATTTATATATATATTATTTTTGTAATAGTTAATATATATGATATATTATTCTCATTAAATATGCATCCTATAAAACAAAATAATATATATAAATAAAAAAATTTTACTCAATAATTTCTAAAAAAATTGTTAAATGAAAACAATATATTTTTATAAAAAAATTCAATTATTCTAACATTTGGTTCCCTACAAATTGGGCTAACTTTATAATTAAATTAAAAGTGTCATTTTCTATTTTAACTGGTCTCACTGGTCAATCTGATTCCATAATACTGTTTTAACCGCATCATAATTAATTTATATTTTCTTTTTAAAAATTGAGTTCAAAATCTCACTAATAATTCCACTTCTGAGGATATTATATTAGAAAAAGAAAAACAACCTTTCCGTTTTTTAAAATTTGATTGAAAGGATTTTTTTATTGTTAAGTTTAAGGTTGGGATCAATTATCAATCTAGGGGATTCATAATTTTTTTTTTCTTTTTGGAGAAGTAGATGATTAATAATTGGTAATATTAATATTATACATATATGACTTTAATGTGGGACCGAACATGTCCGACCAGCCGCGTCGTTTAGGACAACCTGCCGAATGTACCGCTGTCTTATTCGCCACCCTTTGCGCAAAATAGAGAAAGAGACGAATTCGACACCGTTTAACACAGTATTTCCACTTGTCACTTCCCATAACACCCATTTAGATACTGCCACATTTCAAGAAACCCATCATACCACAAATCTATCTTGTGGAACCTAACACACAGAATCATTTCTTTCTACTCTCTCCCTTGCGCGAACAAAACTGTACCAGAATTGGACGACGCGTTAATTGATGCATTGATGAAGCACAGCTGTAACCCAATCAATCTCTCTCTATCTTCAACTGCAGCTCCATGTGACCTCTTCCTCTTGTCCCTACTCTTCCTTTTCCCTCTCCATCACTCAAAAAGAAAGCACCCAACTAGCCATTGACAGACATACTTAAGTCTCTCTCAAGCTTAGTTTAGTTTCAAATCTCTCCCTCCAATGGCGATTTCTAAACACTTAACTTTCCTTTTCGCTGTTTCCCTCTCTCTTAGCTTAGGAATCGAAGCTCAAGTGGAAGAAACAGGGTTGAAGATAATGGCGGACAGTCTCGAATGGCCAATGGCGATGTCTATGTACAGTGATTTGGAAGGGAAAGGTGAGTTCGACAATGGATTGATAGATTTAGATAGTGACGAAGAAAATGAAGAGATAGGCGACCGTAGATCTTTGTTCTGGAGAAGAGTTCATTATTATATCTCTTACGGAGCTCTTGCGGCTAATAGAATTCCTTGCCCTCCAAGGTCAGGTAGATCTTATTATACTAATAATTGCTTCAAATCTAGAGCTCCGGTTAACCCTTACACCAGAGGCTGCAATAGGATTACTCGTTGCAGGAGATGAAGAAAGAACCTTTGCCTATTCGGTTATGGATGGTTTGGATTGTTTTTTTTTTTTTTTTTTTTGGATGATTAGTGAGGATTTGCGATGTGTATTAAACAATGTGATTTGTAGTATAATTATTGGTTTTAGTGCTTTCTACCTTAATTAGGTGCTGGTTTTTGTTGGTAATTAATTAATTTTATGCGCCATTTTCCATATATTCTTCAGTTGTTCTGTTTCTGTGTTTCGTTCTTATCTCTGATATGAATGTGATTAGTATGATAATAGTAATAATAATCAAAGTTAGCAGTAGTTAGCGATTTCGAGTAGTAGTGATTTTTGCACGTGCTAGTGGTGATGACTGATATGATACTGGTGGAAAGATGGCTCGACGGCTCAAATTATTAGCTGATTGTTGTTGGAATTGTTAATTTTTAAATATTATTGAGAAATATTAATTTTATTTAATTCTTTTATAATTTTTATAAGATTAATTTGTTATACAGTCCTTAAATTTTAATTACAAGTAGTATCACATTTCTATTATTTGCCAAAATTATTAACTTATCTTTGAAATTTAGCTTTTATCTTTGAAATTTAGCTTTTACTCATTTTCTCCAAAAAATATCATTTTTTATACTTGTTCCTTTCACCTAAAAATTGTCATCTTTACATTTAAATGAGAAATTAAATAGTAAAGTTAGGTTTAAATAGTTAATATTGTATAATATTTAACGGTAAAAATTAAAAAATGATAAAAATAATTTTTTTAATAAAAATCCTAAATAGCTCAACGAAGTTAAATAAATCAATAATTTTATTAAATAATAAGTATTTGATAGTAACTTTTATCAAAGTTTAGGACTAAATAATTTATTACCATTTTTTAATAAGCATGACGTATAACAATTCGATTAAATTAAATTTTAATTATTTTAATTAACAATTTCAATAATAAAAATTGGATTATCATTTGAACTTTTGAGGAAGAAATAAATTTATTTGTCTGAATCAAATCAATAAGCAGCTTATCTAAATTTGGCTTTTGCAATTTAAATTTTATCTGAATAAAAAATGTTTATATTCAAATTTAATTCAATAAATTATCTAATTTATTAAATGAAAAGATAAAATTGCCTTTATAATTATATATAATAGTGTATATATCACTTTTTAATCTTCAATAATTAAACTGCTAATACTACTTCTCAATCATTTAACTTAATAAATTATTATTTTTAATTTAACATTCAGAATCCAATCGAAAATAAAATAAACGAGCTCTTAAAAATCTTTTAATATTTTAAATAAAATAATAAAGAGCAATAAACTTCCATTTAATAATATAAAAATGAAAATATTTCTCCATTTGAAATTAAATTAAAGAAGAAGAAAAAGAATAAGCCAAATCCACAAGTAAATTGGAAAAAGAAAGAGAATATGGAGAAGATAAAAGGAACCTAACCGAACCAGCAAACCCCAGCAATGAATTAATGTAATTCAACAACCACAAGTCTACAACTGCGGAGGGTATTAAACGACGGAGCTGTTTTCTCGTGCGTGTGGTGTTCGGTTTGAACATTTGTTGAACTCTAATCTATAATTTAATTGATTTAAAATTCAAAATTTTATATTATTACCTATATTTATTTTTTACTTTTATTACTAGAAAAATTATCAAAAACTGTGACTTAACACGTGTAATTAATGCATGATGTGTACTAATATATTTTTCATAACAATCTTCAACATATATATATTTTTTCTAAAATAATTAATTTAATTTGTCTAATTAATTTGAAATTATAATTTAATTATCATCCAATATATACCAATCAATATAAAAGAAATTTCCTTTTTAGAAATTATATTTAAATGATATATAATTTAATTAAATTTGGACGGTCTTGATTTTAGAACTGTAAATCAAAGCAATAATTCAGTTTTTTAAATATTGAAAACAGAATCAAATTAATAATTTTTTTAAAATATACTTTTAAATCGATTTACATTCATTTAAATGATTTAAGCTGTTTTTCACTGTTTACGAACACTTCAATATTTTCTATTTAACCAATAGATAAATAAAAAAAAAAAAAAAAACATTTTCTCTCAAGAGATCGTGGGATGTGAGCCTATTACTGCCTGAACCCATGATATTGGTGGGCCTTGTCTGCCTCTCCTTAAACATCTATCGAGAAGACAAAAGCCTAATTATAAATGGGAACCCTTTGTCTTTCGTGTGCTCTTTTGATTTCTTTGCTTTTTGGAATGAAATATTAATAATCAGCAAGTCCACAAGACAAAATCAATATGAATGGGCATGTAAAATATTAGTAACAAGTAATCAAGTGGACCTTTTCTTAATCAAGGTTAGTTCTTAATTCTTATCCTCTATGTGGAGATTTTGTTTCCCTCATTCTCTTTCACTTTTATACCTCTTGGTCTTCATTGCTTTCCATCAACTTGATAATTTATTTATTAAGATGGAGATTAATTTATTCAACTCGATAATAGTTTTTTATTTGAATTTTGATCTTAATGTACAGAAAATAATAAGACTTGCCTACAGTCGAATCTACTTATACAACCAATCAATTAATAAAGATATTTTTTAAAAATTGTTTCTATTTTATCTTTTTTTTTTAGAGCATGATCTTAAATATCATTCTTTCAATCAAAAATTAATTTTAATTGATTTTGGTGCTTGAACGGATCTATACATCGGATATAGATAAGTCTTTCGTAAAAAGTAAAAATACTTATCATTTCATAACATTTAATATTAGGGATTATCATGGTAACTCTTATTTTTTAGTTGCTAATTACATGCATTCCTTTTAATCTTTTCCCCCTTTTAGATTGGGAAAAAAGATGTCATCTTGGTGTGTGCTAGTTGGTTTCCTTAGTTTAGAAGCATCAACCATCCTCTCCTTATCCATCTAAAGTGTTTTTCGTTATCTTGGCAAGTGAAGTCATTTAAAATCACAAGCTGTCTGGAAAGAGATTTGTTCTAATAATGCAATTCGACGACTTTGGGGTGGATTGAGACTTAAAGGTTGAAAGAGAATTTTTACCTAAATGGAGCGATTACCGGAAGGTTAAAATTAAAATTAAAAATATTAATGATATGACTTGATCATAGTATGCCAAAATTGATTTCAAGATTTGATTTAAAAAAAAAAAAACTATATTACCATCACTGCAATAATTGAAAACCATAAAAATAGTTGTCCTTAGGTTGTCTTTGTAAATTGGATGCTAATGACAAAGACTGCTTTTATTCTTTGTCTAGTTAGGTGGTTTCCTCAGAAATTGTTTGGAAGCATCCTCTCTTTATCCACCCAAGTGTTCTACTGTTCTTCACGACCCTGGCAAATCAAGTCAAGTCAAGTCAAAAAATAATTTTCTTATAAAAAGAAGTCATAAAAGTTATTTTTTTTCACCTTTTATGAATTCCCTTTTTCCACTTTTTCATGTAAATTAATTAATCAGATGATTTAAATGTTAATTATAAATATCAAATTAATAGACTTAAAAATAACTCAAGACTGACTTCAAAAAAAAAAAAAAAAAAATCAAGATTTTGCACATTCAGTCTGGGAATAAATATAAATTAGAATAAAAAAAAAACTTAATTGTTTGAGTGTTTTCTTTAATATTACCAAAAAAAAAAAAAAAAATCAAAGTATAGCTAGAGTATAATCAATAAAAAAAAAAAAAAAACGTTACTAATTAATTATTTTAGCATAAAGAATTGTTTTGAAATACTAAATGCTGAATTAGGTTTCTTTTACTGTCAGGCTTCCACTTCAAGAATGTTTTAGATTCTGTTCACACTTCACACACATGTCTAAATTTTTCAAGTAAAAATCAACCCACCAAGACTGAAGATTTACAAGTCTTCTCCTCCCCACTCACCCTCTTCCTCTTAACCTCTCTCTATATAAACGTTTAAGAGTGGTAAGGAAGCAATTAGTCTCCTTAATTAATTTCTGATCTCTTTCTTAATCAGTTTTTTGCAGAAAGAAACTATGGATTGCGACAAAGGTTTTTCGAGCAGATATATGATCTTGAAGCCTGAAGAATTGAGATTGTTTGATCTTTTTAACATCTTATTTTCCAGTGATATTGGGAAAAGAAAGTTCCTTGACAGTGCAGAGGCCAAAGAGGAGAGTTTCGAGCGGCGATGGCTTATTTTTATCTCCATCGTCGTTCAAAAGATGCTGAAACTTTTTTCCACGCCATTATCGTTTCTTGGTTCCATGATCGAGATGTGGCTTAACCTCTTGTCCTGTAATGGAAATTTTTTCAGGCTTTTGTTCAACCTATTAAGAGGTCAGTTGTTTCCATTACTCTTTTTCTTGCTCTATATCTGTCAGGATCAGGAATAGTTCAATCGGTAAAACAAGCTTGAAAATTATGTATAAGAACTTAAATATTTTTATTTGTTAGTATTGAATAAAAATTAAAAAATTTACAAAAATAATAACATTTTACTGAAGTTTTTACGTATAATTTTTTTTTTTGAATGAACTTACGTATAAATTTAATAATTAACATAAAGTATACATATTTCCAACATCAAAGTTAAGTTTTGAGATGTGAATTTTTTTTAACCCTTTATACCATCAAATTAAAAGTCTTCTGGCTAACTACGAAGTGGGATCTAGCTAGGATCATGATCACGAATGATGTGGTCCCTCAAACTCAACTATCCCTTGATATACAGCTCAAAAGAACACGATTAAGAAGAGATCCACCAATCAATTACACAGTGGAAAACCCTAAGCAACGGTAACATTCATTCCCCACTAATATCTATATATAATAATAAATATATCAAAGCAAAACCACGTCATTTATGTGTCACAATATTAAAATATTAAAGTAGTAATGTGCCAAAAGAAATAATTTTCAAATAAAATACATTTAATATTACTTTTTAATTCTTTTTTTTTTTTCATTTAGATGTTAATTGAGACGTAGATCCAATTTTAAAACTGAGGCTTAACTATTGCTGTTACAGACATTAATTGAGTTAATGTTAATGTTGATATCATTAACAATATTGAATTTTCTTTAGTTTTTTAAATAGTTAATTGAATAATTACTAATGCCATTAATGTATTTTAAATAAAAAAAATTTTCAATTTCTTTTTTTAGTTTAATAATATCAAATGTTGTTTAGTTTTTTTCATTAATTAAGTAAATAATTAATAACATCATAAATAATACTTCCAATAATAAAAATTTTTAGTTTTTTCATAGTAATTAATAAAATTAATATTAATAAAAGTTTTAAAATCTGTTTCTCACATAATTACAAATTTGTAAGATGAACGTGGATAAAATTGAGTTGGCAAGAAAAATTGTTTTTTTGTGTTATTTATTAATTTCATTTTTCAATTTAGATATTATCTGAGTTAACATTAATATTAATAATATTATTTAACTTTTTAAAAATAATTAACTAAATAATTAAAAATATCATTAATACTATTTCAAATAATATAATTTTACAGTTTTTTAACTAATAATTGATGAAATTAACATTTTTTTTTCGAAAATCCCAATTTATTTTAGAAATATAATTCATTAATAATATAAAATCAAGTATTATAAATACTCAATTAGGATAAACATAGAATTTACTATCATAATTAATAGAAAGTCCGTTCATCCTTCAAGAACAAAAGAATAATTTATATTCTTTTGAATAATAAAATTAAAACTAAAAGAAACAATATCGGATTTTTCCACTTTAAGATAACCTTGATTGATATGAATCTTTATAGTAGCAACTGGTTCTTTAATTGATTTGGATGACAAAATAACTTCTCTGAATCTTTTATGTTTGGATTGCTTTTTCAAAAATTTATTACGTATGACGTACACGGATGAGTTCAAGATACTGTGCGTTAATAACGTCAATAGAGGAACAGGCCGCACTACTAGATTCCATTGATTAAAGATACATATCAGTAAAATAAGATTTAAATTCTCCAACCAAATAAAATCAAATATCATGCCTTTTAAGAACAAACTTTCACAAAGAAGAAACTAAATTAACTCTCACAGAAAAAGGGACAAAGAACTCCAAATATGAAAACAAAACAATAATAGTAAAAAAACAAAGAAAAACAGATTTATTAAAAGAAAATAGATCTAAGTTTATTAAAAACAATAAAAGATTAAGAGCGATAAGAGAAAAAAAAAAGTAGGGTGTTACCGTTGATTAACAACAGTAGCCTCAAATAAAAGGTAAGGTTAGATAAACCAGAGAGAAGAGAAAGAGAGAAACCCTAACCTAGTATCAAAATTCCAAAATTTTAAATTAACAATATTAATTACTTCATTAATAAAAATTTCAAAGTCGTTTTTCTTATACTAATACAAATTTGTAAAGTGAATATGAGTAGAAAAAAAACGCACCGGATTTAAACCTAAAATTTATATGAAGATATTGATGATGGGTTAAATATTTTTGAGTCCCTAAATTATGATCAAATTAATACTTAGGTCCCTCAATCTTTGAGTAATTATTTTGAAAGATCTAAATAATATTGTCGTTACACTGTGAGAATTTAGGAACCCAAAAATATTTAACCCCACTTAATACTTAATATTTGTTTTTCAGCCCATATAAACGGAAAAAGATATGAATTTAGATGGAAGGGTCTCACAGTGTAACGACAAAAATATTTAACCCATCATCAATATCTTCATATAAATTATTTTGAAAGATCTAAATTATGCTTGCTATTACACTGTGAGAATCTTCCATCTAAATTCATACATTTTTCCGTTTATATGGGCTGAAAAGTGAATATTAAGTGGGGGTTTAAAAATTTTTGGGTCCCTAAATTATGATCGAATTGACACTTAGGTCTTTCAATATTTGAGTAATTATTTGCTTTTCAGTCCATATAAATGAAAAAAGGTAAGAATTTTGATGGAAGGACCTCACAGTGAAATAATGACGTTATTTAGGTCCTTCAAAATAATTACTTAAACATTGAGAGACCTAAGTGTTAATTTGGTTATAATTTAGGAACCTGAAAATATTTAATCCTATTGATCATTAAAAAAAACTGAAGAGGTTTTTCATTAATGGGCAAAAAAATTGTTTGGATTATTATTATTGAAAAAAAAAATCAAAGAGTTTGTTCATTAATATAATAAACTTATTCCAGGGTTATTATTTATTGAATTCAATTAGTACATACACGTAATTAAATTTTCTATATTTTAGAATGTAACGATAGGAACACAAATCTTAAATTGTTATTTGAATTTCTAAAAATAATATAACGAAATTACAAATTCCATACAATGGACAGGCACATAACTAGTATATAATTAATAGTTAACAGTCTAATAATACAGATCAACAACTGTGATTACAACATATCATTATTATTATTGTATATCTTAACTTTGTTGGCTAATTGTGTTCAGGAAGGTTGATAATTCCTGACAAAACATCAGCAACATTCATTTCTTTTATCGGAAATTTCGACAAGCGACTTGAGTTGGACAAAGACATAGCACGTGAAGATTCAAGATACAATGCAGCTCTCTCTATGATGGCTTCTAAAGCATCTTACGAGAACAAGGCCTACCTTCAAACTATAGTCGGTGATTATTGGAAGGTATTAATATTACCTCATTCCAAAATTAATTATTACCATGCATTTACTAATTAATTAATAAATATTAAAAATCATTAAATGTTTGCAAATCTTACGCAGATGGAATTTTTGGGATTTTATGACTACTGGAATGGTAATTAATTAAGCAACCTGAACTCAAATTTTTATTAGTAATTTCCATTTTCTATACGTAGTTCATAAGCGTGATCTGTAATTAAAATAATTCATTTAAGTAATATTTAATGCAGATTATCAAGATAAAGACACAACTCAAGTCTTTCTATTCCGCGACAAAACTGATAACAAAGATACGACAGTTATAGCCTTTAGAGGCACCGAACCATTTGATGCAGATGCTTGGTGTTCAGATTTTGATATCTCTTGGTATGAACTTGAAGGCATAGGAAGAATCCATGGAGGTTATATGAAAGCATTAGGGTTGCAGAAATCCACAGGTTGGCCTAAAGAGGAGATTAATCAAAACGACAGTCGTAAAGCTCCCTTAGCCTATTATGATATTAGAAAAATTTTAAAAGAAATACTGGCAAAAAACAATGAAGCAAAATATATAGTGACTGGTCATAGTTTAGGTGGAGCACTAGCAATTCTGTTTCCTGCGATTTTGGCATTCCATGATGAGAAAATGCTGTTGCAGAAATTGGAAGGAGTTTACACATTTGGGCAACCTAGAGTTGGAGATGAAAGTTTTGGTCAATACATGGAAAAGAAATTAAAAGAAAACGATATAATTTATTACAGATTTGTTTATAATAATGACATGGTTCCTAGGTTGCCTTACGATGATTCAGCTCTTATGTTCAAGCATTTTGGGACCTGCATTTACTATAATAGGCACTATGAACCACAGGCATCCTTCTAACAATTCTTTATCTTTTTTCGGTTATAGTTTAATTATTAATAATAAGAATATAAATTAATAACTGCGAAATGTTTCTTCTGGTTTGAAAAAATTTGCAGGTTGTTAAAGAAGAACCAAACAAGAACTACTTCTCGCCACTCAGAGCAATACCGATGATGATAAATGCTCTTATGGAGTTAATAAGAAGCTTCACTATTGTGCACACCAAAGGACCAAATTATAGAGAAGGTTGGTTTATGAGATTGTTTAGGTTTATTGGATTAGCTGTTCCTGGTGTACCTGCTCATTGTCCCCAAGATTATGTTAATGCGACTCGTTTGGGTTCTGCTCAAGTATTTTTGCTACCTCAAAATGCATCAAATTGAAAATGTCATTTCAAAGATATATTTATATGATTAATAGTGCTAATTGGAGCATAAATACATTATTTCCACTAGGCGAGCCAAATGGGTATCTTCCTACTTAATTTGTAAAGATGGTGATGGTGATTTTGTTGTGCTTAATTGCTTGTGTTTTATTTAGTTTGTGTTTTTTTTTTCAATTTATTGATTAATGAAAATGGTTTCTCTATAAAAAGAAAAATTAAAAATGTAGTTTTAAATATCAACATAATCTTCTTAGATGTGTGGAATAGTAAAATGGAAAAATTATGCTTATGAAAATATATTAGAAAGAAGGAAAACTTTTAATATGTGAAGAAAACAAAATCTCTCTCTCTCAATATATCACCCTCAATCAAGCAAAATGCCTTTTTTTTTTTCGCTATCTTCACTAATCGAGTTCAATTAAGTTGAGAAACTCTTCTCAAGCCTGCATTTAATCTCTCTCTCTCTCTCAATATATCACCCTCAATCAAGCAAAATGCCATTTTTTTTTCCGCTAAATATCTTCGCTAATCGAGTTCAATTAAGTTGAGAAACTCTTCTCAAGCCTGGATAAATGCAATAATTGAAATTTCCAAATAGGTTAGTTGACTTATATAATATATCTAAAAATTATAAATCATGCACACCAAGACATTATCTAATGGTAAGTGCATATGCGACCTTCTATTATGTTTGAACTCATCCCCTCTTCTAATACTCAAAAACAAATATATATAAAAATCAGATATGTGAATAACTTATTTTAAGACCATACATATATACATTAAAGAATACAGTTGGTTTCACTTATTATTCAAATTTTTAATGATTTAGAAAAGGTAAAGCAACCAATAATCAACAAATTAGCAAATTTATTTCATGTCTTCAACGAATTAAACCACTAACAATTGGTTTTTTCCTTAAAAATTAAAAAGCCCAGTGGCCCAAGATTCGGCATATCCGTACTTTTCTCCCCCTTAAGCTCAGCCACCATAAAGCCCGAAATAGACCAGACCCAGACCCAGACAGTTTGGCGCGTGCGAACGAGAGAGAGCAGGAGAGCTTGGTAGGTATAGGCGGGGAAGGAACCGTTCGAGGGAGAGGGGGAGAGGGGGAGATCCGAATTAGGGTTTTGAAATTTCCATACATCGAAAGGTTAGTGAGCGTGAAAAATCTCCCCCAATTATCGAATTCATTGTTGACGCTAACAATTTTCACTTTTATTGTGTGTTTTGTTGTTTTGAGTCGTTTGAGAAATTTCTTTTTAATATTTCGTAAGAGGAAATGGTGAGTTTGATTTGGCATTTGATGTTTGTTTGTGAGAAAGAGGTGTGCTTGTCATGTGCAGGGGGCGACCAGGTGTGTGAGAGAGATAGAGAGAGTTTTGTTAGTCTGCTAGAGCTAAGAGAGCGATACCGAACGAATTTGAGTGTTAGGGTTCCCCATCTCCATCTGTATTTCGCTTGTAGCAACAGTTATTCAAGTTTCTCATGGAGCGAAAGCTTGTGGTTAGTTATTTTGATCTTTGTATCTCATGCACATATCTTAAACTTTTCCTTTTTGTTCCTTTTCTTATTTGATTAATGATCAATTATGTTGTTTGCAATTGAATTATAGGTTTTGGGTATTCCATGGGAGGTGGATACCGAAGGTTTGAGGGAATATATGAGCAAATTTGGTGAACTAGAGGATTGTATTGTCATGAAGGTTAGCCTTTTTCTCTGTTCAAACATTGAAGTTTAGATTTTTGTTTCTGTTGTTGCTTTATTCCAGATTAACATTCTTCTATTTGTTGCTTAATAATCCGCCTATTGTGGATTTTTAATTTTACAACTTTTAAATAGATTGCAATTATTTTTTCCTGCCTTATTGCTCATTTCACGCCTAAAATTTTTAATGGATTTCATGAACTTATATTGCAAATTTGCAATGTGTGACAAAATCTTGCACTTGCATTTTAGACTAAGATGTTTATCATGTTTAACTGGCTAAAGTATTCTTTGAGATGCTTAAAGCCAGTTTTGTTGCAGAAGATATACTGATGCAGATGATTATACATTCACATTCTTATGGATAACTTTTACTATTAGGACCCGTTTCTGTTGACCAAAAAAAAAAAAAAAGAGAGAGAGAGAGAGAGAGAGAGAGAGAGAGAGATGCTTAGTTTGACACGAAGGACTACACTTTCTGGAAACATTCAGATCAAATGATAAACGCTCAAATATTTTTTTATTGTTTTGTTTTCTGAAAAATTTTAATCAAACATTCAGTGTCTTTCTTGTTTCCAGTCTATAGTTGGTGGATTATTAGATACAAAATTAGAGGTTGAGTAACTGTTATCCTAGCTAGTAACTGAGTTTTAAGTTATAGAATTGTTTGGGTGCTTTGTTATTGGAATGAATTTGGACTGGATTGGCACCACAGCCATGAATTTAAGGAGATTGGCTAAATGGCTTGGATAAACATGAAAACAAGAACTTAACTAATTGTCACTGTTTCACTTTGATTTAAAAAATGGAGGATTGTGGCTCTTGTGGACCAACGGCACTGTTTCATTGTGATTCTAAAATCAAAGACATTAATTGGAGAAAAATACATCAGCCCCCTAAAAGCCTGTTATTAAATAGCTAGATCACAAGTGATATTTAAAGCCCTGGTTTGAGATATCTGGTGTGAGGGAGGGGGTAAATTTTCTACATGGATTTGTAACAAAACTTTGGGTCAGAATGTAATTGTTAAAAGCAGCACTTCCTATTCTTCTGCTATAATATGCAATGAAGCTTTCTACATATCAATACTTGGTATTCATGTGTGAGATTTTCACATCTTGGTGACTTCATTTCCATAATTAGTTGGAATCAAACATGTTGACCTTGAAATTTGTTTTGTCTTTGGATTAGTTATTGATTTTGTTTTCCTGTTGTACCTTGTCCATGTTTTAGGAGCGTTCATCAGGTCGTTCTCGTGGTTTTGGATATGTAACATTCACATCAGCAGAAGATGCAAAGGTAAAAACCATTTGTAGATTGTTGGTATTCAATCTTGATTTTTTGTTTGTCTTGGGTTTTTACTGTGCAATAGTCTGTTGAAATTTGAATTCCTTTTCCAAATCTGTAATCTTATATCCTCTAGGATAAGCTATGATGTTTGAATTTTGCTGGCTGCAGAGTGCACTATCAAGTGAACACTTTCTTGGGAACAGAATGCTGGAAGTTAAAGTGGCCACACCGAAGGTTGTGCCTTAAAGATTTCAAATATTATATATACTTTCTCCCCTTTTAACCTTCAACTTTTGAGATTATATTCTGTACTCCATAATACATATGCTATTCAATTATGAGCCTCCTAGGAGTAAGATTTTACATGCATGTGTGCTTTATTTTTAATTTTCTTTTAGCAGGAGGAGATGAGAGCACCTGCAAAGAAAGTGACAAGGATATTTGTGGCAAGGATTCCACCATCTGTGACTGAAACAGTCTTTCGAAGGTAATTGAGTATGATGATGTCAATTGAACCTTTTTTTAGTCATTTTCTTTTTGTTCTTCAAATATTACCCTCATACTCTGATGAGATGTTTATGAACTTGATTTTGCAGTCATTTTGAGAAATATGGTGATATAATAGATCTGTACATGCCAAAGGTGAGCTCATATCACATTTACTCTCTCAGTCTGTGTTTGTGCAATGCATCTCTTATGTTTTGAATGGCCTTTACAAATGTTGATACTTTCATTCCTCACTTTGAATGAATAAATAAAAGTCAACTGATGTGTTATGCAGGATCATAGCTCAAAAGCACATCGTGGAATTGGATTCATAACATTTTCCAGTGCAGGTGAGACCAACTTGCTCCCTTCCAGTTGTTTGTGCTGCAAAACTAAACAATTTGCATCCAGTGGAATTAACTCTCATAAAATACATGTATGAATGCAACAACTAAGTCCTGGTCCAAAACTAGTTGGGATTGGCTATATGAAGATATGTTGTAAATACTTATCTAGGCATTCAGCTTATTTATGCTCTTGAATCCTGCGTTCTTGTTCTTCTTCATCTGTGGGCCATTGGACTCGTATCTGCTTACTTCATATAATTAAAAAATATTTTTTTAAGTGGTATTCCTGCTTATGTATTAAGGTCTTCCCACCTGTTGGTGTATGAAGATCACATGACTTCTCTTAGTAAGTTAGTATGCAGACATTGGCATGCTCTTTATTTAGATCTATTTATTGTTTTCAAGTTTCAGTTATTTGCTAGCCTTTTGTTCAATAAATGAGTAATATTATTATTCTACATCAAGGGTTGAAGTACCTAAACAATATCATTTTATCTTCTTTGCTACAGATTCTGTGGACAATTTGATGGCGGATAATCATGAACTGGGAGGTTCCACTGTAGTTGTTGATCGAGCAACACCCAAGGCAAGTTATAGAAGAGCTGCTTTTCACTTTAAACTAGGTTATCTTTTACGTTGTAGATGAAAGTCTCTTCTCTTTTAAGTTATGCATTTTAAGTTACTTTATGGGATGTATAATGTGCCATTTTTTTTCTAATAAAGTTACGTTTGAAGTTGATTTATATTTGTCTTTTGTGATGTTAATGTGAATGATGTGCTATTATATTTCCAGGAAGATGATTTCAGACCAGTTGGAAGAATGTCACACGGTGGATATGGCGCATACAATGCTTATATTTCTGCAGCTACTAGATATGCAGCACTTGGTGCTCCTACTTTATATGACCATCCAGGTCCACTATATGGAAGTAAGTACCACTTTGAGTAGGTTTATGCGCAATTATTTCTTATTTTAGTATTTTGGATACCTATTCTTTGAATTTAAGGGCAAAATTGAAATAATTTTGAAGGTTTATATGTGATTTTGGGAAAGAAGTAGACTAGGCTATAATTGAACGAGCAATAGTAGTTCAGGATATGTTTGGTAATTAACACTGAAATTTGTTAAGAAAAGTTGATTTTATCATATTTGTTGCGTTAGTAGGGGAACCTGCTAGGGGAATGGGCAAAAAGATCTTTGTTGGAAGACTTCCTCAGGAAGCAACTGCTGAAGACTTGCGCCAGTATTTTGGTAGATTTGGTCACATATTAGATGTTTATGTTCCCAAGGTACGATATCAATATTTGTATTTTATAGATGACAGGCGCTCCAAGATACTTGTTGAGATGTGAATTCTTTTTGAGTGTAGGACCCAAAGAGAACTGGCCACAGAGGTTTTGGATTTGTAACCTTTGCTGAAGAAGGCGTAGCTGATCGTGTTTCTCGAAGGTCTCATGAGATTTGTGGACATCAGGTATTAAATTGAACTTTCTCTTGTTGTGGTGTATTTATATCATGTATCTGTAGTTAATTACTGTGGCATAAGAAAGAATTATGCAAGATATATTCTTTATCCCTAAGGAATTTTTAGTGATATTATGGTAATTTAGCAATGCATTTATTTATTTTTAATAGTAGGGATTTTTCTGTAGTTCTATGATATGCAATATTATGCGAGTCTGGGGTGAAAAACAGTTTGTTAAATACATTGCCAATCTCAATTATGCGGTATTATGCCTCAAAGTAGTAATTCTTGTTTATATTGACTTGCCGTTCAGGTTGCAATAGATTCAGCCACACCTGTTGATGATGCTGGCCCAAGTGGAAATTTCATGATGAATGCTGCTCCATCTTTTGGTGGTTATGGTGGTCCTTTGCGCAACTTTAGCAGAATGTATGGAAGCCTGGATTTTGATGATGTGAGTATATAAAGTTCCTTCTAAAGCAAAAGTTTGGAAGATAATGAGTTCTTGTAGTTCATTTTGCAGCATAGAGCAGACTTTCTTGTAGTTTCAGCTGTCAAATGATTATTATTATTATTATTATTATCATTTTTATTGATTTGCAGTGGGGTTATGGAATGGGTAGCGCAAGGCCTTCAAGAGCAGATTGGAGGTATCGGCCATACTAAGTGTTGTGGCCTCGGAGAACTGGGATTGCTCCACTGGTGTCTACAAGATGTGCAGGCTTTCTGATCTAAGTTTTAAGAAAAATAGTAAAATAAGCATTTGACTTTGACAATTTTCTATTATTTGATTTGTGGATGATGCTTACTTGGTACGTTCATTATCAAATGCCATGCTGTTCAAAATATTATTTCTGGCGGCATAATAGACCTGTACAAATTTAACCGGCCAAACATGTTTGGACCAAAGAGTATCACTCTCCATGTACTATGAGGCCAAACATGTTTGGACCAAGAGTATCACTCTCCATGTACTATGACTAAAAGGTCATTTTTATTGTAGTTAAATTATTTAGAATTAAATTGCCATTCAATTGGTTATCAACACCAAAAATATTTCAGATTGGATATGGATATTGTTGATGGGGTCTGCATTTTGTACTGCGACAGAATGTTTCGGGACTGTTTATCTGTAGAGAAACGGAGTAGTCTCTTAGAAAAGTTTTCTAAGAAAATTGGAAGATAGAATGTTTTTCTTCTCAAGAAAATAAAAAATAATAAAAAAAGGGTCGGGGGTGGGGGGTGCGATTGTTGCAGACTAATCTAGAAGGATGCTTTATATACTTTGTGCAAATTACTTAGTTTCATGATTTACAAGGTGATCCATTCAGTAAAATATCAAATAATGGTACAAAATTCATCAGTTGAAAAAGGAAAGAACCGAGGCCTAAAAACAGCAGGAATGTGCAAAATTTTGAACTGAGAAAAATTATACGGATGAGAGGGAGCTTGCACAAAGGATAAACCAGAAGGAAAAACGAGGAAAAATTAGGAAGCATGGCAAGTAAAGCAACTGCTCAAGAAACTCAACCTTGCATGCCTATGAAAGAAAGAAATCTTGTGGGATATCTTGGATAATTGATGTTCCTCTGCGGCTGACACTGTATTTCTCATTTCCTGCGCTCTGATCTGAGCCTTTCGTAGTTTGTTCAAAATCTTGTCCATCGATAATGATCTCTTCTTTTCCAGTTTCATCTGTAAACCAGCACTTATGGTTAGTCAAGGCCAAGTGTCAATGCATCAACTTATATATAGGCAAGCAATTAAGGGCATAGGAAAAATGAAAACAAGAAGAGAACGAAAGCAGAATACTTTGAATTGTTCCTCCCTAACATTTTTTGGTTTTTAACTGTAACATCCAAAATGTGATATAGTTATAAAAAATTGTGTGTAACCTCAAGTTTTCGTATTGCTGCCTCTGCTTTTGCCTTCTGCAAGTTCTCCCATGCTATGATTTTGGCTTCCTCCCTCTGCAACCTGCATTAATAATTGACCATATTTGGTAAGTTTCTTTGGTATAAAGAAAATATAAAGTCCTTCTGAATGCAAACAGTAGGAGATGGGAATCCCTTTAGGCTTAGGCCTAATATCTTTTATGCCTTTGCATCAAAAGATTTGGAAGAACGGAGTAAACTAAAGAGGTGCAAAGGAAATTACTTGGAAAATTCTGATGATGCTTCTGAAACATCCCAAGATGAAATGCGAGGGTCTATTGGATTTTGATTACTGTCCTGAACATCTGGCAATCCTTTTTTAGTTATGGAAGAACCATGCCTTCTGGTCCTGCTAATCAGGGTGGCTCTTTTGTCTACCTGCACTTCTCTGATGTCCAATTTAGCAGAAAGGTCACTTTGTTCTAAAGCAGGGATAGAGGAAGGAGAGGAGGACCTTGCTCTAGGAGATGAGCAGGTACTACCCTCAGGACTCATTTGTGTTGCCATATCCCTTCTTGAAACGACACGATTTACCGTGTTATCATCATCATTTATGTTCTCAAGTTTCTCATCTGTACAGTTGATTTAACAGCAATCAGCACATATCAGAAAGTTTCTGAATTCAAAAAAAAAAAAAAAAAAAAAAAATCATTTTAGAAACTAAAAGGACAGAGAACTAAGAAAATGAATTTGTCCTAAACGGATGATATGAGGTGACTAGCAAACTCCGTAATCACTAAACCTTATATTTGAAAATTAGACCATTTGTATTTATATGCATTAAAATCCCAGTTCATGTATCTCTTGGTTCGAGAAAGAAAAATAAGAGGATCAAACTAATTTTTGACTCTATTAAAATCGATCCCTTGATGCTTAGCTCTTTCATCTCATATAAGGAGTAGAAAGCATTCTAACACTTGTATCAAATAATTTACACTTAAAAGAACAAACTGAGGAAGAAAAATACAAATTCATAATTGGTATATTTCCACTAGCATTTCTTTTTTGTCCACCTCAACATATTAAGTTGCATCTCCCCATCTCCGTACGACAGCAATATGCTAAAGTTCAATTGACCCACCAACCTGGACTTGAACCACAAGTCCTATGATTTGGGTATAGTTGCTGATTTTAATGCCTCTACTCTTTGTTTATTAAGAACAGAGAGTCTTAATAATAGAGCAAATGAAAGCACAATATATCTTATAACAATATGACTTCCAAGGCAATTAGGCCACAAAACTATACTTTGGTGCTTAACAAAAGCAGAACTTGTTCTTTCAAAAAAAAAAAAAAAAAAAAGCAGAAGAAGAAGAGGAAGAACTTGAGAAATTAGGTTATGATATAAGATTATAGCTTTAATTATGGTGGCTACTGGAAATAATGGTTTCTGCAGGGCCTCCACTATAAATTAAAAAAGAAAAAGAAATCATTGCCACCCAAATTCATTTTAAGCTCAAACATAAAGCTTTACAAGTTTCCTTTAGATATGGAAATCAAATACCCATGAAAACATCCTAGTTCTTTTCAATTGATTAAGTGCTTTTTAAAGTGATGACAATCTAATGTGAATACGCACAAAGGATAGTGCAACTAATACCTTGAGAAGTGGGCGATGAGCATTCACTCGCCAAATCTGACCAACCAGGACCACTAACAGAACGACTCACAAAAGCTTGCCCACCAATTCCACCACCCCCATTATAATTAACACCAAGTCCTTTAGGCATCAAGACTCCAGTAGAAAAAGGAGAATTTGCTATAAAATTTCTAACAGAAGCAGCATCAAGACCCTGCACTGAAGGCGAAGAATTAGAGTAGTAAGCAATCCCAGGAGGCACAATAGGCACAATAGGCCCACTTTTAGACTTGGGTCTTCTTTGAGGCTGACACTGTGTGTATTTAGTAACACCATAGCCTAGAACTGGACTAGAAATCCATCTCTCTGCGTCTTCCCATTTTGAAGGCATTGTTCTTCCACTGTAAAAAGGCGTCAGAGCACTTATATGCCTTCTGCTGCTTCCCGACGGACGTGGTACTCTCTCTGAACTCCATCCTTTTTCTTGATAATTCCCTGCTCCTGGGCTAGGAAATGCACCCAAACTATGATAAGAAATTAAATTTTTCTTCATACCCTTTTGGTTTCTGCAAAAAATGCGAAGTGGGTCTTTGCCAGTTTGCTCTTATTCACTTTCTAAGCAAAGAAATTGGAATTTCCATCAAAGACTGTCTGTGTTTGAGCAAGATAAAAGATAGCTCCACAAAGTAATGAAGAGAAGTTTGTTTGGAATTGAAAACCCATCTTTAGCTGTAATTTTGTTGGTTTCACCATCTGAGCATCGCAAATGGACAAACTTTTGGGTTAAACAGGAAATTTTGGTCGGACGATACTTGCAAGAAGAAGTGCAAGTGCCAACTCACGAGGGTCAATTCATGGCATTAAGAGTTACGAAGTAGACGAATTTCGCATTGATGTGATTTGATTTGTAATATTTGTTGAAACCGAATAAGAATTTATCGTTTTATGTTATTATCTTCTTCTTGAATCTGATATTTCACTATCAATGCAGTAACCCAGCGACAAATGAAAAAACAGACTATCAAAAAATGTGCATTGATGGACCCAAAAGTTCTTGACAGGCTATTTGGTGATATTTGTCTTTCTTTTATTTATTTATTAAAAAGTTCAATACATCATGAAATAATATCCGCTGTGCCTCCGGTCCTTTCCTAAAATAATTTGCAGTAAATGACTTATTTTCTATTATTTAATTGTAATATTAAAAATTAATTATTCATTTGTTGGAATGCAAATGTTGGAAATTCGAAATTATATGTTGCAAGTTAAATTAGGTCCCATGTGTGGAATTAGTACTATGAAATTTAAGGCAATTCATAATTGTAGCCTGTTGAGCCTCACCCATCATTATGTTTTTGTTTGTTTTTTCTGGGATATTCATCTGATTTACTGGTTACTGGTACAACTCCATTAATTTTAAGGGGTTAAATATAGAACGTACATAGCATATGAAAGTTAAGGGTTTTGAATTTTGTTTCTATTTCCATATAAAAGTCCTCAGTAAATGAGATCATGGGGAGAAAAATTCAAATGGGAAATCTGAATTTTGAAGGCAAGATTGTTAGAGAAGGAAGGCCGGCCATCGATCATCATTCACCAAATAGGTGAAAGAACAGGAGGAGTAGAGACAGTGATTGTCTGGTGCGATTTTTGTAAAAAGATTATTAATTTTTCCTCCTCCGTTTCTTCCTTTTGTTTTTATATATAATATTATTATTGTTCGGTGCAACGTTTGGAATCCCAAAACATCCAAAAAATGACAGCATCATCTTTCTCTGAATTCCGAAAACATGTTATGTTTGTTTTTGTTTATGAATTATGGGACTTCACGTGATCATCACATGCACTTCCTCTCCTCACAATTTGTTATGTCCATTTTCATTTCTACCAAAACGGCTCCTATTTTTGTTTTTTCCTTTTTTCTTAACTTTTATTATTCGTTTGTCAACTAGTTCTATTTCTGCAGGTTGCGTGGGTTGAATTAATTTTAAATCAATTGCATTTTAAATTTTAAGTAATTGAGATAGAACTGATTAACTTATAATATAACAAAATTATAACTCTCCACCAATCTCCATTAACTCTAGATTTGCATCCTATGTGTAAAGAATAAACTCGAGTTATGATGATGATTTTACTTCCTTTCCCCCCAGACTTCAAATGGGTAAAAAAAAAAATTATCACTCAAAACATCATCTAAAACAATTTAAAAAAAAAAAAATTCACCATAAACATCTTAACATTTGTAAATTAAGGAATAGAAGGGAGGAAGAGCAGAAGAAGATAGGAGGTTAGTTATACATATAGTTTAATATAGTTAATCGCTAGTAATTGGGAGTTTTGTTTCATTTGGTTTCCTTACTAACCTGGAAGAGGCCATACAAAAGGTAAAAATGACAGGCACAAAACACATTTTGATTGGATTCTGAGCACCTCTACGTAGATAACTATAAGCTATACACGAGAAAATAACTTGAGAAATGGCACTAACCAAGCTGAAAATATCAATATAAGTGTATGGGTTGTGATTTGAAGATGGAAAACGAAGCCAATAGCCAATACCTTGCCTTCTCAGATCAATGTTCTGTTTTTGTCCCTTACAAACAATCTCTACAATGCAAATAAACAGGGCTACGAAAGATACCACCAAAGCATAGAAGGCACAGCGAGGCCTTTTTGGAGAGCCAATTTGTTCCAGAGTCACCAATAAAATCTCTAGGACAAGGTATATGCCTGTGATTGCCCATTCCAAAATAGCCTTCAAAGAGAGAAAGGATGAGTGTTAAATTGGATTCAATTAATATTGAAAGCTTTAAACTTTTTGAAACTAATTACAACAAAAACATTTCTGTTGTCTTATACCTCAATATATATTTGAGAAATCGAGCACTGGAGAAAATTTTCAGAGACCGATGATATTGCTATGTCATGAATAATATTATCTCTCGATTCAAGATTAGTAAAAAAAAAATTGTTATCTACCTCTTCTTTTTCTACAGTTTTGTTAAATCGTACTAAATTTTCTTGGATCCATGAAAGTACTAATTTCTCTTTCACTAAAGTATAATCCTTTGGACATTTAATACCAAAAGCAAGACATTGCCTTAAATGAAACAAGAGATCAACATGGCTTAACTTTAGAATCATACAAATGTTGTAGTGGGAACGAACTTCCATATTATTTGATATCCTTTGCCATACTTCAACATTTCTTTCAGAGCACAAAAGATCTCCAAGCATTTTGGCAATTAAAGGTAAACCTTGACACTTCTTCACAATTTCTCTGCCAATAATCTCCAAACCTAAATAATTTTCATTGCAAGAACAATCATCATAAAAAGCATGCTTAGCAAACAAAGACCAACAGTCATCATCATTTAGTTGACCAAGAAAATGAGATTGACTAGAACCTAATGCTAACACTACACTTTGATTGCGAGTTGTGATAATAATTTTACTTCCTCCTGCACCAGCAGATTCTAAATGGTCTAACAAGAAACTCCATTCAAACTCATTATCATTCCAAACATCGTCTAGAACCAGAAGAAATTTTTTACCCATCAATCTTCCTTTTAATGCAGGTAGAATTTCTCGATTTGGTATTGGGCTCTTGAAATCGCAGGACTTTGCACTGACTTCTTCAAGAATATCTTTTGCTATCTTGAAAATATCAAATTTGGCTGCTGCACATACCCATACTGTGATATCGAACCAGTTCTGAACTCTAATGTCACTATAAACAAGTTTAGTGAAAAGGGTTTTACCAATTCCACCCATACCTATAATGGAGATTACTTCTAAGCCATTTTCATCTGCTGATAGTAGATTCTCTATTATGGCTTCCTTATCATCATTCCGACCGTAAACTGAAGACTCGTCCACTGAGATGGTTTTACCCATTTATAAAGGCTGTGGGAGTTGAAGAGGAAATTTTGATGGAAAAGAAAATGAACAACAGATTGAAATTCAATGTTGTTTTTGTGCTTTGCTTGTTTGCAATCAAATTAAAGGGTTCTGTTCTGGTTCTGGGTTTTTCGTTGTTGACTGTTGCTTGACTTGAATTAGTGGCTACCGTGGACTTGATTCACGCGTCATGGAAAGTTCAAGGTTACTACTGTGAAATTGTTTGGTTATTGTCGTTTTAGAAAATTATTTCAGAAAATTTGTAAAATGAAGTCTAATTAATGTCTGTTTTGCTCTTTCAGATTCTATATATTAGCCAAAGCCATCTTCAAGCTTTAATTGATCACTCCATCGTTTATTTCTTAGCAGCAATTTCAAGGAGTTCTTGTTTCATTTTCGATCTTTTAATTCAAGATCGTCTGTGTATAAACTGTACTGCAACAAAAACTATAGATGTGTTAGGTCGTTGAAAACTGAAGTAATTTTCAAGAAAAATTTTTGAAGATATTTATAAAATAGAATTTTATGTTCAAATCCGTAGATTTTTCAATATTCCACAGTTTAACTAAGATTTGAAAAAAAATTTTTAATTATATTCCAGTGTTTTTCTTTATAAAAAAAACATATTTTCCAACTGTTTCTCATTTTTTTTAAATCACATTTTCATAATTTAAATTATAATATATATATATATATATATATATATATATATATATATGTATATATAAATAATTTTTTCTATAAAATATTTTTCTTTGAAAAAATCAAAATATTTAAATAAAGTAAAAATTTATATTATTCTTTAATAAATAAATAATTTTATTATTACAAATACATTATATATTTTATTTTTAAAGAAATTTACAAAATAATAAAAAATGATATTATTATTGTAAATAATCAATAATAAAAATTCAAAATTTTTTATGTAAAAAAATTTTTTTACAATATTTTATTTCTTTTAATTATGAAAGTTATAAATAATGTTTATGAAGTTAAATTAAAATAAAATTTTTTATTGTTACCAAGTGAATGCATTTTATATTTTCTGTTTTCTAATTTTTCATTTTCTAAGAAATCTGTTTTCTTAGAAAATATAAAATAGCAAACAAGAAAACTGTTAAGTAAACACAAGCTATACACCTTAATCTCAAATTAGTAATTGTGTTCTTGTTATATATAATTTATTTGTTTTCTCTTTGTTCTAGGTCTTTTAATGTATATATCTTTTCTCTCATATCCTCATTTGAAGGTCAATGGTTTTTCTTTCAAAATATAAACCCCACTTTTATAATTTGACTTTTCTTAATTATGTCTTGACCTAGAGTGATATTCAATTAAAATTTTTTTTGATAACGATAATAACTACATATATCAAATCTCTAATTTTGCATATATAATAAAATATATTAATATATGTTGATACCTTGAGAAAAAAAAAAAAAAGGAAATAACAAAAATTTCATGACAAATGCTACCTCCAGTTATCCCTTTATTAAAATAAATTATGGAGCATGAGACTAAAATTAATATTATGGTAGCTTTTTTAACTTAAATATTTTTTTAAAAAGAAAAAATTATCTCCTTATAAATCTAAAATTAAGCTTTTTTGGATTATTAAGTGAAGATATTTGAGTTTAATATATATTAATAAAACGACCAAACATCAACGTCCATCCACATACTTGAATTTGTGAAGATAATTGTTGGTTTGTGATAAATTAATTGTGGTCCAAAGAATTATCAAAATAATTCTTTATTTATTGAAATTAATAATAAGTTGAAGTTGAAAGCAAATACCGATATTTTATTTATTTAACTACAAGAATTCTTTTATTTCCCTCCCTTAGTTTCGGTGATTCATTCTCTTATTTTAGTTCGGCTATGGATTTTAAATGGTGACTTCGTTCTTCCTTTTATTGATTTGGACCTCAATCTTTTATGATCGATTTCTATGGAGTTAGTTTTCTTTGAGAAATCAAAATTTTTAATTAGTTGTGTCTTTTTTTCTTTGATTCTTTAAAAAAAATTAACTAATTTTTAAATGTATTTCGCAGTGAAAATTTCATTTATGTATTTTGTTTTGTGCAACTTATCAAGAACCGTAATCCGGATTTAGTCACAGTTAAGACTTTTCACACACAAGAGCTTTTTCCACATATTCAGTCTGCATTCACAACTGAGCTACAATCCATAGGTTGAATGCATTTATTTTGAATACAAAGTCATTATTTACTCTTTTTTTTCTCTCGACCCGATAATTTATTTTGCGAAAATTACATAAATAAATAACTCTACTCATAGGAAATTAATAGTAGTAATTATTATTATTTGGTACCAAATAAATTGTCTACTAAGTGAAAACTATGGGCTTTAAAAAATCGTTCTTTTATTTGTCTTCTTAAAAAGGAAAAAAAACATTTTACTCGTTGGAGAAAAACAAGGAAAGCTCTTTAATCAACTCCATTGAAGTATAGTGGAGTGCTTACCAATCTCAACTCAAATACTAGCATTCTCCAACTTTTATTATTATTATTATTATTATTTTAAAGATATTTCCTCCCCACTTTCAAGAACCTTTTTTTTTTTTTTTTTTTTGAAAAAAGAAAATCAAGAATTATGTTTTCCAAACCATAAAATAGTATAAGAGTGATAAGGTTTTTGTTTGTTTAATAAGAGATGAGAGCAGAGCTTTAAAAATTCATAGTTAATCCGAAGGACTTAATATTATATTTTCCAAAAGCCAACTCTCGACTCCCAACACTAACCTTCGCATCGGAAATTAAGGAGGCCAAGTTTGGGGTAACACGTCATTATATTATATTGCATTATTATTTTATTACCATTAGCATATAAATCGGATAATATTTTAGGCAAATATGGTTTATGTTTGTCTCTATCACTAAATGGGAGTAGGTGAGACAAAAATTACACTGTTGTTTATATGGTTTAAAAAATACAACTAATTTATCATTGTATTTTTAAAAATAAAAAAATATTTTCATCATTTTATAAATTATTTAACTAAAAAGATGTAAAAATTATACGAAATGACCTCACAACCTGGTAAAAGTAAAATATAAAGATATTTTAATGTATTTCTTAAAAGACAGAGATATATTAATTGTATTTGGCAGACCACGCTACGCTCTTATGTTATGTTTATGTTTTTCGTCCACATTGCAAATAGATAATTCTATTTTTAAGTCAAAAATAAATAATTCTATTTTATTATGTGTACATATATAATTACGTTATTTACACCACAAAAATACGAATTAATTTTACAAATTAAAAATATAAAATAAAAACATTATGTTCAGCATAATTAAACTCTGATAATGAATATCATAAAAAAATAATTAAGAATTTATTTTATAATAGTTCATGAAATTACATATTAATAAAAAGAAAAATAAAAACACTGAGTTGTACAAGTATATGAGAACTATTTAATGAAGTTATTTAGTTTTTTAATCTTCTTATATAAAAAAAAAAAAAGTTAATATGTAGAATATTTCAGAAAAGTTTTGTACTAATATTTTATTTATATAAAATCTAAAATAACTAATTATTCCAAGTCCTGCTCAGTCCACCAGTACGCCGAACGCAATGTGGTGGTGGTGGTAAGTGGTAAGCCAAGGACCACAGAAACATGAACGCGTGTCCAAGATTTTTCATGTTGAAGTGCCACATGGATTTAAGCCTGCGCCAAACTGGTGTTCCTAATTTCTTGATTCAGATTCGTTAATTTTGGATTTATTGTATCTATTTTGCTTTCCCTCTCTGCAGTAAGTGGACCATAATCACAGCCATTTGATTTTAACTTGAAACTAAAGTTCTAAACCGGTAAACCAAACACCAGTAACAAAGAAACTTTCTAAATCAAGAAACAAGAAATTTAGTTCATTTTTTAGTTCCTTTTTCCTTTCTTTTCAGGAAATCATGGCATCTTCAACTTTGTTCTGCAACTTAATTAACCCTTCAATTTCAGTTTTTTCAAGAACCCATCTTCCATTTCCAATAGTTAGTAGCTCTTCAATGGAATTATCATCTTCTGCACACTGTAACTTCCACTTCAGAAGCAAGAAGAGTGAGCAGAACAAGAAATTGACACAAGTGAAAGCTGTAGTTACTGAGTCAACTTCTGTGGCTCAATCGGATGAGAAGCAGCCAGAGCAAAGGAAACCGCGGATTCTTGTTGCTGGGGGTGGGATTGGAGGATTGGTTTTTGCACTGGCAGCTAAGAGGAAGGGTTTTGAGGTGTTAGTTTTTGAGAAGGATTTGAGCGCAGTCAGAGGAGAAGGGCAATATAGGGGTCCAATTCAGATACAAAGTAATGCATTAGCAGCTCTAGAAGCTATTGATTTAGAGGTCGCTGAAGAGGTTATGGAAGCCGGGTGTATTACTGGTGATAGAATTAACGGGCTTGTTGATGGGGTTTCTGGTACTTGGTATGTTTTCTGAAAGTTTGTTTGTATTTATTTTTAAGATTTAATTTCATTCCTATTTAGTCCATGATATTTGGTCTACAGTTTTTGATTGCTTTAATGGACAAAAGAAAAATTATTTATTAAAAAAATTTTAAGCGTGGTAGTTGTTGAGGTGTATGTCAACAGAACTTGACAAAATTATTGGATCTTGATTCTTGTCACTGATGCAATTATTTTGTTGGTTCTTATTTGAAGCTAATCGCATGGGTATGGTATGCAGCACTAATTTCGGCTGCTTCGAAGACAACCAATTTTTAGATGTAGCTTTTAGTTTTTAATTCTAGTTCATGTCTGTTGAGTGGTATCTCATAACTGTTTATGGCAAAGGTTGATGATGTTGTGCTTATAAAAAGAAGAATAAAACATTTGATCAGCGTTAGATATTAGTAAGATTTTGCTCATCTACAAGAGTATCTAGAAGGATCATTTGTCTATTTTTTTTTATTTCTTTTTTTTTTTTTATATTTGAGCCAAGCCAAAATCAAATAGTTCGCATATAGAAAGTTTCAACCTTTTCTGTTGATTCCGAGTAGTTACTAAGTCAATGCTCACCAGGTTGATGATTACTCCTCCCCAGGTTAGAAATACGAAAAACTGTCTAGTCTAATAATCAAAATCATATGAACTTTAGAATATCTTTTTTTTTTTTTTGGCTGGCTTTCCTGGACAAATTGTTAGTCTCCAATCACATTGAATGATATATAGTTGGTTATCAGGTATGTCAAGTTTGATACCTTCACTCCTGCAGCAGAACGAGGGCTTCCAGTCACGAGAGTTATTAGCCGAATGACTTTGCAACAAATCCTTGCTCTTGCAGTTGGAGAAGATGTGATTCGAAATGAAAGTAATGTTGTTAGTTTTCAGGATGATGGGGATAAGGTAATATGAGCTGCTGTGAAAATTGTCTCTTCTAAATTCAACTTCTCACACAGAATGCATAAAAGGAGAAAAAAAAAAAAAAAAAGCTTTTTTGGGTAAATATTTTGTCTTACTGAAAATCATTTGATTTACTGGTTTGTTGCATTATAGGCTTTTGTTAACTTCAGTAGTGGCATTTATTCAACTGTATTTTGCACTTTGCAAGTTTAGGTCACTGTGACCCTTGAGAATGGACAGCATTTCGAAGGTGATCTCCTAGTTGGTGCTGATGGAATATGGTCAAAGGTACAACCATCAAAAGCTTCCATATTGTTCTCTTTAAAAAAATAATTCAAAAAGAAGCACTTCAATTTCCTTGTAAATGATCTCAGCAAATGCTTGTGAAACTTTTGCTTCTAGTGCACGGCCATCATGTACCAAAAATATGAATTATGGTGCGATTTTGAAGATCTCATATGACTTTATCTGGTTCATAGGTGAGGAAGAACTTATTTGGGCCAAAGGACGCCACATACTCAGACTATACTTGTTATACTGGCATTGCAGATTTTGTGCCTGCGGATATTGAGTCTGTTGGGTATGCTTCATTCCATTATGCTACAAAATTTCTGCCACCACTAATTGTCTTTAGCTGAAGGATGACTTGTTCAAATTCATTATGTCCTGTTCTTATTCATTGGATTGAATAATGTATAGATGCTGATAATGAAACTTTTCTTCTGAAGGTATCGAGTATTTTTGGGTCATAAGCAGTACTTTGTTTCTTCGGACGTGGGTGCTGGAAAGATGCAGTGGTATGCATTTCACAAGGAACCACCCGGGGGTGTGGATAGGCCCAATGGTAGATACTCTTGATTCAGTATATTCTCTCTAAAGAACATTATATAAAATAGCTGTGAGGCTCAGAATTTTATGTTATTAGTTTTTGTGATCATGAAATTGAAATTTCAATGATTTGGTTGTTTAGAAGTAATTATAAAATAATTCCTATTTATTCGCAAGATACAATTGCATCTGACTAATCCTAAGCAAGTAACCAAGAAGTCTTAAACTGAAAGGATGAATTAAACATGTGCTTGGCATGGTGAAGCAACCAATATAGGAAACAAGCATGTTAGTGCGATAAAGTTCTGTTCTTTCAGATGCAATGATGTGAGAGAAATTATTTTCTTCATATGTTAATTGTATGACATGGTTTCTCTATTCATAACAACAGCTTGAGGGGCATTGGACTTCTAAATGCCTTCGAGGCACATTTATTTCTTTATATTTTATATCAAATTTTGAAACACTTTTGAAAATATTCACTGTTAATAGCACTTGTACGGAATACTCAATTTGATTGACAGAGATTAAAATGGTAATGACAATAATATTACCAACTTCCAATTTTTTCGCAGGTAAAAAGGAAAGGCTGTTGAAAATATTTGAGGGTTGGTGTGATAATGTAATTGATTTGCTGCTTGCAACAGACGAAGACGCCATTCTTCGACGTGACATATATGACAGGACACCCACATTAACATGGGGTAGGGGTCGTGTGACCTTGCTTGGGGATTCAGTCCACGCAATGCAGCCAAATATGGGTCAAGGTGGCTGTATGGCCATTGAGGTAAACCCCTACTTTCTATTAGAGCATTTGAAATTTGGAGTGGTTCTGTATTATGGTTTTTATCCTACATATTAAGGATGGCCTAGGGTCATGGTCTTGTAATTAACATATAGTACTCCTATCTATCCTTTTATGCTTCCTAAATTTTCAAGTTCTGTCATTTGTTTTAAAATTAATTATTTAATTTGCTACACCTCTTACAATTCAAATTATAATATAAATAAATGAGTGATAACATGTGCCTTAATAAAGTTATGATGCTCAAATGGTCGTATGGCTAAAGACAGCAAAAACTCACCTGATGGAAAAGTTAAAGCTCAAGAAAAACTGTATTTCGCTATGACAGGATGGTTATCAACTTGCACTAGAGATTGAGAAGGCATGGAAACAAAGCATTGAATCAGGAACCCCCATTGATATTGTTTCGTCTCTAAAAAGGTAAAGTATTTGTTTCTTGCCAAATAATCTAAAAGAAGATAAGATAAGTTTTTGAGGGATTAACCATTTGATGTGCTGACACATTAACCACTTGATGTGGGATGCCTCTTAACTGTCCGCAACATTGAGATAAGGGAAGCCTTTTTTTTTTTTGTTGACTTGAATGGAATTAATCTCATGTGATAACCAAAAGGATAAGCCACTTAGCTTAAAGCATATTGATCTGCATGTCTGTTTAAGGGAGTGGAGTGGTGAGCATTACCAAGTTAACAAGTGTTCTTGTTAAAGCTTATCCATTGGTTAAGATTTATTCATTTTTAAAATATGAGCGTTTAGAGGGAATTGGTCATGATATCCAAATTTTTCTCATTATTTTGTTATTATTTCTCTAATATATGTATGATTTTATTCTTGCAAGTAAAGCATCTGTATGAACAACAAATAATTTTTGTCTTATGTGAAGCGATGTGTACTCTGTAGCTCTGGACAATTACATTTCACTGTATGAATCTCTTCATTATTAGGATATGGCATTTGACTATCTTTCTAGTTAGCCTGAGCTTGTAGTTTTGATCCTTTATTTATTTCATTTTAATCAAGTATACTTAATAGATTAATGCTTCCAAATTTTCTTTGCAGCTACGAGAGAGCCAGAAGACTTCGAGTTGCCATCATCCATGGAATGGCAAGAATGGCTGCGATTATGGCCTCAACTTACAAGGCTTATTTGGGTGTAGGCCTTGGTCCATTGTCGGTAGGCATCTCTCTTGAATGGACATATTAACACCTGAATAGAAGGAATAAAATAAAACAGTATAAATTTATTCATACATAATCATGACAACTCACCTTTTGATATGGCTCTCAGTTCTTGACCAAGTATCGAATACCACATCCTGGAAGAGTTGGTGGGAGGTTTTTTATTGACATAGCAATGCCTGTAATGCTCAGTTGGGTGTTAGGTGGCAACAGGTTAGATCTTTGGAATCTTGTTTCCTTCTCCTTAATAGTTTTCACATTTAATAGGAAACCTCGTGTTATTGGAACACCATTATCAGAAAATTTATATATGCATTCGGGCATTTTTTTTTATATGCACAAGCTTATAATGTAACTGAAATCACATTTAAGGAAAGGGTTCTCAATCATTCCTATTCTGATTTTACTGGGAATGATGGAGAGTTTAGTGAGTACTTTCTTTTCTAGAACGTTAAGGTTCAATCATTTATGCAATGATACTGAAGGCAAGTTCTCGATACCAGAAAGTGCCTTTAATCATTGAAAGTGAGAAAGAAAGTATGATGCAGTTTATTCCATGAAACATTTTCACGTAGTAAAATAAATTCATAAGATCTATGTTGAAGTTAAAAAATGAGAAAAGTAAGGAAGTACTGACTCAAGTATTGTTTATTTTCTCTAATTCAAAAATATCTGATTTTTTTCTTGCAGTTCAAAACTTGAAGGGAGATCTCAATGTTGCAGACTTTCAGACAAAGTATGTTGCTTTCTTCACATTGTCTATATTTTCCAATGTTGCTCATTGCATTTTACATTGAAAACTGCAAGACTCTGATATGTTCTGGATCTCCCATGTGCTTGAAAATTTGTCCAGGCTAGTGACCAATTACGGACATGGTTTGAAGATGATGATGCGCTAGAACGTGCTCTCAATGCAGAGTATGTTTTGTGTTCTTGTGACAGTGAATGTATTTGGTTTCAAACTCTGCATATGCTTCACTCGAACTGTTCCTTGTCTCCCTTCCTCATTTTTTTTCCAATTTATTCTAAAACTATCTTTTTTCTTTTGTAGGTGGTTTCTTTTACCGTTGGGAAATAAGGTGGTTGTTTCAGAACCTATCTGTTTAAGCAGGAATGAGAACACACCCTGTGTTGTTGGGTATGTAATTTTAGATTGAATAATGAGTCATAACTCGTACTATATTGTTTAACACTTCTCTTAATGTGTTATTGGTAATACCAGGAAGGTATCACATAAAGATTTCCCTGGAATGTCTATAGTCATACCCTCACCACAGGTAATATTGTTGTCTAAGTTGGTATATTTAATGTCTTTGCTTTGGAATAAACCTTATAATTATGGCGTGGAGATCAAGGAGTTCACTTCTTTTAACATTTTATTTCAATAGGTATCCGAAATGCATGCTCGTATTAGCTACAAAGATGGTGCTTTTTATGTAATTGATTTGCAGAGCGAACATGGCACATATATATCAGAGTAAGTTGTGGGAATTAGGATACACATTTCTCCATTACTTCATATATTGATATGGAATTCTTCTCTAATGATTATAATCTCTTGACATTGAAGTGCTGATGGAAGGCGGTATAGAGTCCCTCAGAACTCCCCTACCCGGTTTCATCCATCAGACGTGATTGAGTTTGGTTCAGATGAGAAGGTGATAAACATAATCTTAGCAACTGAAGTTTAGTTCGTGAACTTAAATTTGGACTCTTTAATTTTTCCTTGTGAAGTTTGATTAGTTTCCTTGATTTATTTTTTTCTCTACTATCACCACTCTGGCATAATAGCAATGTTCATTATGTTTTCAGAATGAGTTTTGAGAATTAAAATGAAACCAATTTGAGCTTTCCATGTGCAGGCGAAATTTCGAGTTAAGGTGATGAAATCTCCTTCGAGGATTAAAGAGAAGGAAGGAAGTGAAATTCTTCAATCAGTATGATCATCTGCATGTCATTTTTTTCAAGTCACAAAGGAAGGTTTTGTGCAGCATTTATTTAAAGCAGTGAAGAATTGTAAATCTGCAGATTTATGGGTACATAGCATTACACAGAACTAGCAAAACATGTACAATTTTTTCAGTGAAACCTGAAACATGTAATGTAATTACCAAAAATTCAAAGAATCACCAATACAAGATTGTTAAGAAGAAAAGGTTTCTTTTTATTTTTCTTCTCTTTTTAAACGTCCATCAAATCCAAACCTGGGTATAACCCATAAGAAGTGGACCTGATGAGAGTCCTAATATTTAGGGTTTAGTACCAATGTTCTGTAAAAGAATAATAATTTTCAAAACAAAAAAAAAAAAAAAAAAAAATCACAGCAAGATTGGATTAAATTGAGATCGAATCTAATCAACTATAAGACCAAAAGATAAGGCATGATAGAGGTAGAAACAGAAAATTGCTGAAGTAGAAACAGATAGAGGTTTCAGAAAATGTGCAGGTCAAGGTTTTCGTCTAAAGCTGAAATATGCCTACCTTAGCCCATTTCAGCCTGCACTGCGCACAACCCATAAATGATAAGTTTAGCACCAATTATTGAGCTACTGTCAAATTTTCATGCCTTGAGAGAGGGATAAAGAGGGGGACCAAAGATTCTTGGTCACCACCACATTGTATTGACAATTTTAATATCTCTACCCTTCAATAATGTAACAAGCAATTCATAATAATATTAAAAGCTATAGTCCAAGGCACCTTACTTCCTTCCCATGTCAATTTGGGGTCACCATTCAATTTTTTTTTTTTTTTTCTTGACAGGCTCCAAACTTGAGATCTTGAATCATATTAACCTTTATCTACCATAGAAAATACACACCAAGTGCTACTATTGTCTCCCTTAATATGACAAAACAAACACTTATTTTCCAATTTTTGTGACCCTTCTAAGGGCATGATAGTCCTTCACCACCACTTCCCATCACCACAAAATGCACAAAATTTAATTTTCTTCCTTGATATTTTTTAAAAATTAAAATTTTTTCTTAATAAATTAAAAATATGTAAACTGATATTATTTTGATAAATAAGACGAGTTGGAGCTCAATCTCATTTGAACTCAGAATATTCATTTTAATAAGTTCAACATAGACTCGGCTGTGACCGTTGAATTATTAACCAATAAGGGACATAGATTCAATTTATGGTTTTCTAAAACATCCTATTTGAAATGTAGGCCCCATGAGTTGTCTTCGGATCCGGAAACAGTAAGATGGTAGAGAAGAGGTGAGCCCATGCCCATATTAAAAGTCCAAGAGTGAAGGTCCATTTTTCACACATGACTTCATATATATGGTTTCATTTCATTGCTTTCTTATAGTATACGTTTATTTAATTAATACATACATATGGTTTTTCAAGAGATTGGGTAGCACGTGATGAATGTGAAATGACGGTGGGGTTTGCACGTGACGTGTAACTGTCACCTTCAGGTGTGGCGGTGGTGGTGGCAGTGACCGTTGGAGCATTAATTACCAATGCATGGGATGCTGGAAACCTTTTTACTAGTCCAGTCTTGGGAGTTAATATGATTTGATTTATTCTTTTCATAATATTATGTTTTTGTCAATTCTAATTGACCAATTATTGTTTTTTAAGATGGAAACTTTCCCATGTAGCATCCAAGACTGATTAATTAGAATGGTTTGATCCTGAAAAAAAAAAATTTTTTTGATCCAAAAAGTTGGTGGTGTGATTTTTATTTGTTGTTTATTTTAAGGGTTGTTGAGCTTATAGCCTCATAACCACTTGGAAGTTGCAAAGTTCATATAATCTTGGTCAGCATTTGGTGGATGATAAGGAATTTCCAGCAAACAATCCTTTCTAGCATATGTGTATTACTACATGATTTGTCTTTCACCGTATGTATACTATTATTCATATCATCTCTATCACTTAATACCAAAATAAGTACAAATCTAGTTGAGATTTGATTCGTGGATATAAAAATGAACTCATTAATTAGTTACTAAAAATTAAAATTTGAATCGACTGATGAAATGCTAAAATCTGCGCAACGAAATCCTAAATAGTTATTAGTTATTTTAGTAGCTGTGAGTTGTTTTACTACCATTTCATTCAACTTAAAAGTTATGTCATCGTAAACTATAAATAATAGAGATAATATTTTGACGAGATTAAAATACTAAACATTACATTAAATGCGGTTACCAAGCAAAACTTAATTCTCTCCTCCTTTGGATTCCCATGGTCAAAATATTTGGGATTTATAATAATTTGTGAGCCAAAATTAGTGGTAAAGGCTAGAATGAAAATTCCATTGATTCACGCAGTAAAATGGCTTTAAGCACAATGAATAGTGATGAGAATGAACTTTTGTTGAATCAAAAAACCAAAAAAAGGAAGCCATTGAAACGATCCAAAGCTAAAATATACACTTCCAAAGCAAAATGAAACCCTAATAATTCACTGAATGAAGCCTTCTGAAAAGATCAAACTAAGTCAGTAATTTTCCAATTTTCATGACCCAAACCCAAATATATATTGTTTATTTATTTATTTATTTTGGCCTCTTACCGTACACTCTTCTTCACGTTTCTCCACATGTGGACCCACAACAGATGCTTCCCCAAATGTTACAAAATGAGCATTGACAAACCAAAACCCAAGTGGTACTACTTCATTATCTCTGCTTTTCCTTCCCTCTTCATTATTTGTATATTTCCGCCTTTTTTTTTGTTTTTTTGTGTCAGAATCAACAAATCATGATTTGAAAAAAATAATTATATATCTTAATTTTCCAAGCTTTTCGAAATTGCATGTCGATTTAAAAAATATCTTTTTTTTTTTAATTAGTATGTCTCAAATTTGAATTTTCAGTTAAAATCAAATTAAAGAAAAGCACTTTTGAAATTTTATTATTTTAAAAATTAATTAATTTTCTTAAATGTGCGAGATGGATCCTAGACCTAACAAAAGATTGAATGAGAGTGTGAATATTGTGAAAAAGCCTCAATAACACCATGGGAGTCCCACCTTTGCCTCCCCTAACTATCCCATCTCAATGTACGACCAACTTCGTTGAGGACCCTACGATCACATGGTCCCTACCCTTCATTTATTTACACTACATTCCAAGAATGCCCATTATTTTTCAATCAAATTACACAAATTTGCCAACAATTCCTATCCCAAATTTGGATATGGATTTCAAATCCACTTTCCCACTCCCTTAACACAGAAATTACAATAATAGAAAACAAGCACCTCGTTGTTGTGTCCCTTAAAAGCTAAACGGTGAGAAGTTTTCCTCTGTCAGGTTTCGCTCTGCAAACCCAATATCTTTATCTCAAATTCCAATGACCACCTTCAAAAAAAAATTATTAGTTGCTCTGTTTTTTTTTTTCTTTTTAAGATAAAAACAAAATATATTCCTATCTCTCAAAAGAAGATAATCTAAATTTTTTCTCTTCTTTGCCACTGGCCCTTATCAATCAACATCACTGGGGATTTTTCCTTTCCTTTCCCCAGAAACTGCACAACTGGAAATAGAAAGGAAACGAAAGCTAAAGGCTGAAGTCTAACTACACAACCATAGAAAAACGACACTTTCCTTGTTAAGACGACGACGTTTGTTCATCCTTGCCTTGAAAATGGTAAATAGGCTGCCCGAATATACAAACAAGGGACCCAACAACGGTGCTCTTTATTCAAAAAGATGCACACGTGCGTTGGTTATTTTAAAAAGGTGAGCCAGTTAAGCTCGATTATAACAAATTATTATTATGACATAGTGATCAAGTATTAACAATATGAGCTGTAGCCACTTAATTAATGTGTTAAAAATGAAATTAAAGAACGTATTGTATTTTCATAAAATCGTTAAAGTGGTAGAAAATTAAAAAATAAAATAAAAGAGAAAATATAATAATTATGATGCCTCATTTAATTATTTATAAATATGAACAATAATGTAATTTGAACTCTCTTTCCTTTTTTTTTTAAATCTTTTATACGCTTTGTTTCATCGTACAACACGTCTCCCCATATATTTTCAATTTTTACTATTCAAAAAAAGGGAAAACCCAACCGAGGCTTTAAAAAAAGAAATTAAAAAAAATATCTCGATGCTGCCTTTATGACCGGGAAACCGACTCTGCCAATTTCCCGATTTTCTCAACTAGCCCAGGTGACAGTTTCTTAGCCGGTTTCCTTTCTTTCTCAGGTCGAAAATCAAATCCTAATGCATCCGAAACTTCCTCGGAGCTCCACCCGGCTTTTCGAAGTGAATCCGAAAACCGATCCGCTTTTAGAAGCAGAGCATCCAGGACTGCTTGATTGTCCACCAAAACCATCTCGCCTTCAAAGAAGCCGGATGCTGACACGTGGACTATATCGGCTATATCCGTCTCACTCCACCCGCCTTCCCTTAAAACCGACCCGATTTGGTCTATGTAGTTTTCTGCCCATTTAGGCATCTCCGATCTCGGCATATCGAAGAACCTCTCTGGGGAGGATGATTCCGACGAGGAAGACGCCGAATTTCGCCTCCGTCGGTCGACGGCTGCGTCGGTCCAGAACTCTACCCATCTCGGAGTTCTTGCCCCGCTTGCTATACCCGTATCCAAGCTTCTCCGCGAATAATTAGTGGAAGAACCAGCCGATTTCTCGCTGACGGATCTTTGCCTCTTTAGAAGTATAGGGTCCGATTCGGAGCTTCGGAAGAGAGACTCACGGTCGAAAAAATCAGATAGATCCAAACCGCAACAAAAGATCCGATTCTCATCAACGAAAAAGATGGGATTACCGGCCAAAGAAGGGTGACAAGGAATGTAACAATGGTTGAAAATGGGAATCAAAAGCGGAGCTCTCTTTAGTGCATTTCTCGCCACTCTTAATGCTTTTTCGGGGTCGGATGGCCTCGGGCCCCACGACTTGGACCAAAGAGTGTTGCGTGCAATTTGAAAGGAAATAGCAGCGATTGGAAGATCAAGCGATGCCCGAAGATGGAGCCGTGCACCGGCGGATCGCCAATCAGGGAAACCAGGACCAACAGGCAAACCAGCGGAGAGTACGGCGCGAAGATCGGGAGGAAAAGCGAAACCAAACTCAGCTTCAGCCCGTGCAAACTCAGCGTCAGATAAACCCGGTTGAACTTGGATACCCGAGTTTCGCAAATGGGTTACAACTTTATCAGCCAGAGAGGAGAAGGAGACTAGACCGTTACGTACAGGAAGAGATGTAGCCGTTGATGGAGCGGCAGCTCGAGCAGAAAGACGGCGCAAACCAGCTACATGAGCCGGGTTTAGACCCGTCATCCTCCGGTCGACGTCGACCATTGTGGTTACAAGAAACCTGCAAAGTTTCTATAACTCAGTTTCTTTATTATCTCAGCTCTAGAAGAGGACGAAGGAACAGAAGTTCTAGGCCTAGGCTTTGTTTGTTTAGCCTTTGAGTGCTAAAAAGGAAGGAGAAGAAGTGAAAATGGAGAAAAGTGAATGCAGCTGTCTGCGTGGGTGCTTTTTAAGGAGGAGATAGAGAGAGGGAGCTTAGAGTTTAAAGAAAGGGTTGATATTTATAGCTATAAAAGAGTGGATCTCACTTGTGAGATTTTGGTAAGTGGTGAGGTGAGATGCTATTGCATTGGAATTTCCTTAATTAACCTTGTTGGTTTAATCATAATTACTGAGTCAAGTGTGGGAGAGTGAAAGAGGGCGTGGAACAACGGCTCCTTAAAGCAGAAAAAGTGTGGTAATTGGGTGGTGATTATGTTGGGAGCTTCTCGCACTTAAACCTCTTTTTTAACGGCTATTAGCATTGGATTTCTTCTTATACAAAATTGATTCGTTCGTTTTGTTCTATTATGTACATTCTAATTCATTCTAGTCATTAGTTGTATTAATTTATTTCTTACTATATCTATTTCATAATATTTGTTGCATTTAAAATTTGAAATCTTTTAAAAAATTAATTAAATTTACCTAAGTTATAATAAATTTTAAATAAATTGATTATATTACCTTTAATTTAATATTAATTTATATATTGATCATATACAAATGGTAAATATGAAAAAAAATTATTATTTCATGAAATCACAAATGTGACAAGTATTATATTAATAATATTTAAATAACAGTTTTTAGAACAAAAAATAGCCTTTAAATTAATAATCATTATTTTTTAAATTTATCCAACACTTCAAACTAGGAATTAGAAGCAAATTCACCAAACATTAATTTGTAATTGCTGATCAATAGAAACACTAAATAAAAGAAAATCAGTCATTGATACCACAATTAGTTTTTATAATATGTGTAGTTATACGCTAATAAGGATTTTTCTTATGATTGTATGCTTTTGCTTGAGGTATGAACAATCCATGGCCCATAAGGAATCATACAATTTTGTTGACAGACAGGTAAGATAAAGCGAAGCACACAATCATAATGGCACCTAGTTGTAGAGATGGCCATATTACGGTTTCGGGAACCGGAACCGTCGGTTCGAACCGGTCCGGAACCATAACCGGAACCGGAGAATTCCGGTTTGGTTCCGGTTCCAAATTTTCTAGAACCGGAACCGGCGGTTCCAGAGAACCGGTCGGAACCGGACTGGAACCGCCGGTTCTCCGGCCGGTTAGAACTGCCTGTTCGAACCGGCGGTTCTAGCCAAACTGTCAGGTTTTTTTTTTTTTTTTAAATTTTGTTGTGAAATCTCTTAATTATGTTCAAGTCTTTAAAAAAATAAATTTAATTGAAGTATTTTTTTAATTTTTTAGGTGTATCTTTTAATTTTTTATGTTCAAATATATATTTTTTTAAACCAGTCTTCAAAATTTAAAATTATGTTCAAACTTTTTTAAACAAAAAATAAATTCAGTTGAAAATTTTTTTTTAAAAAAATAATTATGTTCAAGTCTTTAAAAAAAACAAATTTAATTGAAGTATTTTTTAATTTTTTAGGTGTATCTTTTAATTTTTTATGTTCAAATATATATATTTTTTAAAACCGGTCTTCAAAATTTAAAATTATGCGATTCGCCGGAAAACCGATCGGAACCATCGGTTTTGTAATCGGATCGGAACTGAAATCGGACGGTTTCAAACTAAAACCGGAACCGGACCTTTTCGGTTCGGTTCCGGAACCGTGGCCATGCTTACCTAGTTGTATGCTAACGTTAATTAATGGCTCTCTTTGTTTTATTTTATTTTTTAATTTTTTTTTTCTATTATTATTAATATTATTATTTTAAGGGAGCTTTATAGTAAAAAGTTAAAATCATTGGATATCCACACAAAGAAGATTAGCAAAGATAGAGATTGCTTTATTGTCATTCATTACGATAAAATTAAAGCTTAGTGATCACTGATCATTTTCACTTTTTTTTTTTTTTTTCTTTAGTTCTCTCTTTTAGGAAGAGAAAAAAAAATAAAAATAAAAATTTATATATTAAGTATTAAGGATATTAACTAAATGTTCCCCTACAATGCTGCACATTTTTGGCGACGCTTTGGAGAACTATGATTGGATAATTTATTCCTGTATTTTGCCAAAATTAACTAACTATAGTTTATCTATGCATTATAAGATAATGGTATAAAAAACGATGAAAGGATAAAATAGTATAAGGGATGGAAAATCTGAGGAAAACTCAACGTATTTTAAAAAATATAGGGATAGACGAATGTATTTTGATAAAATTATAAAGATATAATAGTAATTTACCGATAAATTAATTATTTATCTTTTTAATTGCGCACTTAAATTTATCATAAATTTCAATTTTCAAAATGTAATCAACATTCAATTTATGTTCAAGTTTGATTTGTTTTTATTAATTAATGAATGAATTTTAATCTTATTTTTATTAAGTTAAATTCAAGTAGGCTTAATTATATATAATCGTATTGAGGAGACATTGTAAGTAAGAATTAATATTTTTTAATTCACTTAATAGAATAAGAAATATTCCAACTTGAAATTACATTCAAATTGAGAAACACACGAAATTTTACAAAAATCAAGACACGTGTTGTATGAAAAATGCAGCTTCAGACTTTGCTTTGATGTAAAATAAGTCAATTGGAAAAACAAAGGAAGCCGAAGCTCTTTCTAATTGTTTTTATAAATGAACATGTGAAGGCATTGATTTTTTCAAATTGGTGTCCAAATCGGAAAATGCCTTTTCATTTAATTAATCTATGTGTAAAATTACTTGGCTCACGGGCTGCTCCACCTAATTACCCTCAATTAGTCTTTCCCCAAGTGAATATCGTTGAGACATTGCAACTCAAACATCTTTTTCATTAAATGAAAAAGAAAAATCAAAGAACCCAAACATTAGTGAGAATAGTAATTTTAATGCTATAATAGAACCAAAATATAATTTTTACGAGCTTTTCCATCCAGATCCACCTTGTTGCTAATATTTTTTTAATATAATTTAATATTAATATCAGTTTCAATTAATAAAACTATAAATGAGTCGAACCACTCGTGAGTTACTTGAAAATCGATTTTAAAAAAAAACTCATTTAATAAGTTTAAAGAGTGGAGCTTAAACCTATTAATTTATTAAGATTTTATAAAAGGGTCAAAATTAAATTTTGTACATAAATTGAACTTAAATTTAATTTTACTAACTATATAAGTATCATGTCAGCCCAGAAATTATATAAATTTTGGTTAAATTAAATGATATTAGATTTGGTGTGAGTTTATAAATTATTTGAATTTTTGATTAAAAATAAATCCATAAAATGTCTATTTTAGCACTAATCATATATATTACTAATTTTCCTTTCAAAAAAGAAATATTACTAATTTGTATGGTAATTTTTATAAGAATACAAAATCCAGAGCTCATTAACTTTTACCTGTTGGATTTAGAAGCCGAACATAAATGGAAAGGTTGAGAAAGTCTAAGGATGTTGACGTGTATGGACAGATGATAACAGTCCGTAATGTTTGGACATATGGCAACGGCCGGCAGTTGGATCTCAACGTCTCTTTTACATCGGATTCACGTTCTCATTCCTTTTAACCGTTGCCTGCTTATGTGTCCTGCTGCTATTGGTTGCAAATCAAGATTGCTTAGTTTAATTTTTTTTTAATTCAATCAGATTAATTAATGCCATATATTTGGGACATCATCATGCTGTTTTGAGTTTATCTTAAGGGTTTTCTTTTTTTTTTTTTTTTTTCTTTTTCCTTGGAATGAAAGAAAGGGTCAATTAATACATATAATATTAGTTTATTTTAGAAATAATATTTTGTTGTAAAAAATTTATTTCATAATTTGATTTTGGACGTTAAAATTTTAATTGCATTTTGAGTCCAACTCTTTATTTTACTAGAAAACCTTATATATTGAATAAAAAAAAACCTTATCTAAGGCTTTTGGACTGTATACAAAAAAATGTAAAATAAATATTAATTTAAAATTTTTGCTTTTCTAAATTTAAATATTATGGAAAATATAAGGATGAAAATTAAATAAAGTGGTAATTTTTTAATTATAAGATTTGGATTTCTAAAATGTATATAACTACATTGGTATGAAGATTTTATTTTGTACCATATTTTAGTTTAAAATTCTTATTTTTTTTTTTATATATCGTGTATTCTTAAAATGATTAAAATTCATATCTTTAGCTACGTTTCGATTTCTTAGCGATTTTTTCTTTAAGCATTTGTATAGTCCCTTTTTATTAATTTTTAGGCTCTATTTGTTTCCGTAAAATAACTTATAGGAAAATATTTTCTACAATTTTCTATTGTTTCGGGCATCCAGAAAAATAAGTCGACAGAAAATATTTTATCGGTAAAAGGAAAATTAAATCATTTTTTAAGGATCACAACTTTTCATTTTCAAGAGAATAAAACATTTTCCGGACATTGACAAACTTTATAAATTCATATTTTTTAAATTTATTAATTATCATAGTCACTACCACCATTCACTATCTACCACCGACCACTACCACCTGCCACCGGCAGCCACCACCACGGGCCACCACTGACTTTTATAATTTACTTTTTTTTTTTTTTTTTTTGTATTCTTCTCATATTCAACAATAAAATTTTAGAATTTCTATATTAATATTTATGGTCTCATGATATAAAAGTTTTAATATTTTTAACTAATTTTTAATATTACAACCAAACAACTGAAAAAAAGTGATTTGAAAAATATTATTCAAGAAAATTGTTTTTCATGAAAAATAATTTTCAGCAAGTAATTTTCATGTAAGTTATTTTAAAGAAACAAACAGAGGACAAAAAATTTTAAAGTATACTATAGTTTAATTCCTAAAATTACAAATTTAAATTTTTCTTGTTTAAAAACTCTAATTATTTATTAAAAATTATAATTTCTAATTATTTTAACATACTATGTACTTTAATAAACTTTTAAAAAGTTATGTCATTGATAATTATTTTGAGATTAGAATTATATATTCGTGCAATGGAATAGCAAATTGAGAACTGTATAAATGTTAATTGACGGTGATATATTAATTGGTTAGCACCCAAATATTGTGTAAGTGTTTGCATTGCATAATTGCTTCTCTTAATTACATCTTTGGACAGAGTTAACGGCTATTTTTTCAGACTAATCACGTTGTTAAAACACTAATAATATTTTACACTTGCATTATTTTATATTTTCATCTCTTATTGATAGATTTTACAACAGGACTATATAAATATTTACTTATTGACTTTGACTTGTTAACTAACAAAGAAGAAAATGAAAGAAGGGAACATGTGAGGCTGCCCTTGATTTTCGTTCCCTGATGAAAGAAATATGATTTTACTTTCGGGTTTATAGGCTCAATCATTTGGTCGGTTTAATTATTTGGAATTGCTTTTTTTTTTTTTTTTTTTTTTTTTTTTTTTTTTTAGAATAAGATGGGATGCTTTCTAAAAAAGAACTAGAAAATTCTGGTAAGGTAATATTTCGAATTAACTTTCTACCTACCATATTATAATTACATTATAATTCGTATGTTGTGATCTAACCCATCATTCTAAACTTAATTAACACTTGCTAATTGAGTTCTATATATCAAAGGATAAGTAACGTTTCTTTATGATGGAAAAGAGAGTTTTTATTCTTGTATAATTTTAATTACAAATAAAAAATAAAATTTTATATTTGAGACACTTAATAAGATTATAAAATATAATTGAGGTATCTAATTTTTACACAATCTTCTTTTTACTAGAATATATATTGTTTTGCCCTCCTAATTTCAGATTCTGTCTCCACCCATGCTTTCAATTAATCTAAAATAAAAATAAAAATAGTGAGAGCTAAATCGCCGATAAAGTATGATCTAATTAGTTTTTTTATATTTTATAGAATATGTGGAAAGTGAGAAGTTTTAAATTTAAGTCACGAGTAGTCCATGATATTATTTCAGTCTGTAGAGCCTCCAATGTAAAAAATAAAATAAAATAAAGAGCTAAATAAAAAAAAAAAAAAAAAGAAAGCCAAGAAATGCTATGTAATTATGTACATGAACACATGCTATAATACCCATTAACCCTAATAGGCAAATATCCACTTGCACTTGCACCACCTTAATTACTTTGGAAGTAACTTGTATGCCACTCAATTAATATATATATATGTGAAAAGTCTAATCATAATTAGACATTTTGAGGAATGCATGGGCCATACTTATATGATATATAGCCTAGACATTTGATGACGAGGAAATTGAGTTGGCTAAGATAAGATTAGTGGGAATTTTGATGGAGCAAAGGATAGGAATAATAAGATTATTCCTAATTAATTTCTATCACCAATAATTGGAAATGTACACCTATGGGCTATGGTCGTGTTAATGTGGAACCAATAGGCAAGGTGGAGGCCCATATTGACTCATCATTGTGGTCCACGTGGACACAGCTATATCACTTGCTTGTCTTCCTCATGAATTATACTACTTTTTATGTTGCCCTAACTACTGATTAGTCAAGCTATCAATCGACTATCTATGGTGGCTTCAATTACAAGTAGAAAATTTGTTATGAAACGTTAGCTTCATAATTAATTCATATGATTTGGCCAAAAGGAAAAAAAAGAAAAAGAAAAAAAACTACATTTATACACACGTGTATGCTCTTGATTTATGGACCTATGGATACATTTTTCAATAATTAATTGATATTTAAATTTTTCTCATCATTCAAAATTTCTTTGGTTCTTGGTGACTTGATTCCCCATATATAATTCAATTATTCAAATCTTTGACTTTAATTAGATCCTTGAAGAAGGAAAGTCAAAAAAATAAGTGATTACAAATATATTATTACAATTGAAAAAAAAAATTATAAATACATATTTATTAATCTATCTTATTCGATATTTCTCTTTATTGAATGTTATATAATAACATTAATTTGCATTAGAAAATAGCAATGTTTGAATAGTTCGAGGACCAAAATTGAACTTGCAAAAGGTAATAGTGATAATAGTGAAATATTTTAATTATATACATTGATAATAGTGAAAGACAAAAAAAAAAAAAAAAAGATTAAAGTAATAATATATTTTACACGTTGAGGTTAAAGATAGCATATTTTTAAATTGTACAGTATGAAAAATCAACCCACGAGCAAGAAGATATATGTTAAAGAATAAAAACTGGTGGTTTTAGATAGGCTTTTGTAGGAAATTAGGAATCATGCCTAAGTAAAAGCCTAACTAATTATGATTATTTTTATTAACAAATGAATGGGATTATAAATCTATAATATATGTCAAAATCTACGAATTAAAAGTGGTCTAATATATTAAAATATTTTGAATTTTAGGAGCTTTTTCAATTTCACCGTATTTAATTTTTTTTATAATCTTATCCCAATTTTAATATTTTATAGTACTAGTACCTTTAATTACAATTAAAGATGAAATTATAAATAAAAAAGTATTTGGTAGGGGTTCTTCCTGAAAAGGTTCAGGACATAGAATTAATTATCTTCAAAGAGGGGCAGCCGACTCTACCTTAACAAATCACAATTGTACTTTTTTTTTTTTAAGGTATACAGACTCACATCCGTTTTAATGGTTCATAGTAAACCTGATTAATCCCTACTTGTCTTTGGAGGTAAATGGATTGGCTCGGGAAGAGTTTGTGTTGCGAAGGATCGAACCCATGACCTAAATTATAGTGATTAACTCCGAAATACTTTTTATTATTGAGCTATCCCATCCGGGTTGACAATTGTACTTGATATCTTTTTTTTTTTTTTTTTTCCTTTTAATATATATATACATATAAAAGTTCATTAAATATTTTTTCATTAATAAATTATTTAGATTTTGAAAGCATTAGGAAAGTACCAAAATAAGTTGAGATGTGAAGTTTGATGGAGAAAATGGTGAGAGTGAGACAGAGAGGGGAGGATGGTCCATATGACCCAAACCAAAAGCTACAAGTCCCCAAGGAAAAGTCACTAATGGTTGTGTGAGTGTACAACAAATTGGACCCTTGGAATTGGCTTGTATGTGGAATAGAAGGCAAGGTGGTGGTCCATTTGAATTGACTATGGACTTAGCTCCCAAGTGTCCTTCTAGAGGGCACTATTCCTTGTTTTGTCTAATTGTTTCTAGAGGGCACTATTCCTTCTAGAGGGCACTATATTATGTTCCCCTATAATAAGCATCACCACTCATCTACCCATTCAATTTTTACTCTTATTTTGTTATTAGTGGTTACTGGTGAGGTTTAAATTTTTAATATATAAGTTCTTTGGTTATTGGACATGGATAGAATTTCTTCATGAATCTATGACCAAAATAATTTTTGAAAAAAAAAAAAAAATTTTGTCTATGTAACTTGATTTGCAAATCTTACACGAAAATAATACAAAGTGTATGTCAGTAATTTTTAATGCACTTGTCTTTTATTTAGTACATGTGGGACAAATATACAATGCATTGAAAACATCCAAGTTTTAAATTTTTGTTTTGTATAAATCTCTTTCAATTTGTGTTTTCATCTTTATGGGGATCAAAGTCGCTAACCACCTCAACAATACCTGATTATTAATTGAAACCGCTAGCTTGATTGATAATTTCAGTACACTAAGACTATATGATGTATCTATATACGTTTTCAAACTAGTTGGGACTTCCAGAGTATTTTGAAAAATAATTTTCGGATCACAAACTTTAGTTAATTGTTTCTATTTTTGCATTAGTTGAAAATAAACCTTAATTTCTAACTTCTTTTTAATTAATTTCATGATAGATTGGATCTCTAAACCGAATAAATTCTATTTTAATTAATAAAATTAGAAGATTAATGAAGTGATACTTTCTAATGACAATCCCAAATCCCAAATTCTCTCTCCCTCTCTCTTGACTTCTAAAAATGGGTCTCCATGGTCCATTAGGTAGGTAGGATTGCTAAACATGAGAAACAAATTTCTCTTAATTAATTAGATATTACATATATGGGACTCTCCATCAACATGGAAAAATTAATTAACAAAAGATGAGTTGGTTGTATGTGCTAATTGACTCACAATTTGGATTTGATGAGATTTGTAGGGTTGCTTTGGTCCAACTATTAGTCTAGCGTGCTCACTAAATCTGTTCTCAACCAATGAAAATTTTCATTTAATTAACGCATTGACTTACTTAAATCAGATCCGTAACTCCACTCATGGATCAAATCAATGAAAATATAAATTTTATTGGAACGAAAATATTTCTTATTATACATTGAGAAATAAAAAAAGATATCATTGGTTAAAAAGAAAAGAGCAAAATTTGGAATTGTGAGAAGAGAATGTTAAAATATTTATGAATGATTAAGTAGGTAACAAAGACATTCTACACGAATAGAATGATTTATAAGTAGGGAAGGTATCTAATTAAACTTAGCTACTTCTCATATTATAATAAAAGGTTGCACCTTTTTAATAAAATCAAAGAGAGATACACCATCCCATGTGCCTCATCAACCTCATAATTTAAGCTTATAAAACGAGTGCGTTTAGCTAGTCTTTGTAGGGATCGTAGGTGGGTAAAGCCAATCTCAAGTTGATTTATTTAGTGATAAGCTTAAGATATTATTAGTAAAGCCAAATAAACATTAAATTAGCTAGTTAAAAGGGTTTAAAAGAGGTAATGCCAATTGATTAGTTTCCTTTGTTTAAAGTTTTAAGATTATAGAATTGATTGTAGCTCCATACATCGAGTGATTAGAACAAAGCAATAGATGACCTTTTGCAAAGTAACCATGTATTGTATTAAAGCATAGTTTGAATTTTAACTCTCTTTTACTATTTTAAACTCTTTTAGTGAAAGAATTTTTTAATTAGGCAAGTTGGATTTGTTTTTTTTTTTTAATTTCTTAGAGGGAGGCTTTTAAGGGCTTTTAGTTCACCAAATTAGTAAAAACACCTGTGATCCAGAGGACTCGAATTCGAGACATTTCACTCCTCACATAAGTGAGAAGACCAACTAGTCCATCGTCTGATTGACAAACAAGTTGGATTTGTTGATAAGTATTTTAGAAATAAATCTAATGAAATAGTATATTCTTAAAATTATTTAAAAAATAATTAATCTTGATTAATAAAATTTTAAACATTATGACTATATTATGATTAAAAATTCAAATTTCAACATGGTCTCGTCCTTCGAAAAAATCCCAAAATACTATATAAAGCGATGATAACAAGAAGACAGCCCTTTTGGTGAAACCCTAATGTCCACAAACGATACATCATAATTCAAGGGTTTGATTTTGGATTCAATTATAAGCACTATGTCCCCTCGTGTGGTGCTCATATATTTTTCATTTTAATATCATCATTCCTTGTCTATATAACATAGCCAACTAAAGGCATAGATAGATAGGCTATCTCTTTCATGGCTAATGGCTATTGGCTAACGAGAGAAAAGTGGCAATTTAGAAGTTTGTTTTATGGCCTTTTGAACTTGAAAAAGCTTCCCTTCATGTACACGGATTCTTCTTCTGCACAAGTGGGTGGGGTTTCAATTGCCTATTTTATAAAAATTACTAAACAAAAGTGTTTGACTTTCTGAAAAGCAGAGTATGGTCCAAGCTAGCCCAAGATAATTCATTTGAGCTTCAATCGGGAGGTGTTATGATTTATGGACCTACTAACTTTAAGAGCATATAATATAAGGTTGACAGTATAATTAACTGTGCTTCCCATTTAATTATCTAGAATTTGATTTTGGGATTAAGTCACAACAAAGCATTTATCTTCCAAATCTAATAATTTTGATGTAGATGTTGTTAAAAATATTTATTGGGTAGTCAAGTATTTATCTTCCATTTGACAGTGATAGAAAGTAATGTGATTTTTCCTTTTTTTTTTTTTTTTTTAATTTTTAGTAATTAAAGTTGTTCTCTGATAATTTAATATACCGATTAGAACTAAATTCATCATTAAATAGAGTATAAAAAGGGAAATTAGGATCTAACCTAACGGTATACTCCCGTATATTTACATGGTTGAGCTAGGTTGGAACCGCTTTCGCTTCTCCTTCCCATCTATGAATTAAGAGAGTCTAAAACCACAAACTCCTAATCATTGACTCGTGCAATTAGAAATTTAGTGAGAATCTCATAGTAGCCAAAGATTTTAGAAAAAGAAGATAATAATCATCAGATTCCATTTTGCTTTGGCCAGACGTGATGTATCCATCTTTAGACTTTAGTTATCAATACCACCACATCTAGTCGGTGATAGAATTTTGACATAAAGGTTCCACTATCAGATGAAACTATTTTTCTCTTCAAAAATAAAAATCACATATCATCATCACTCAACTAGTCCACATCTGACCTACAATAGAAAAACATAATAAGCTTCAGGCCCGACAAGTTCTTCGATAAACCAAGTTGCGTTTGCCTTCGCACTGACCCGTGGTTCGAGTTTGTTTAATTAACCTATCAAACTTGCAGGCAAGTGCTTTGAACTCCATTTCTACGTCACTTAAAAACCCGATTCAAGTTCTAGGCCGCATCTCTTAGACTATATTTGATTCTGGAGATTATAGATATGGGGATTTTGGTATCCGAAATTTTGACCAAGGAATTTCAGACGAGCCATAGATTTGGTTCAAATTTGTCATTTGACACAACAAAACGTTACTATTCCTTGCAGACCTACAATCCCTCATTTTCACAGATTTTTAAACCATGTATGAAAGGGGAGGTTTTGCCACTTATGCTCTAACAAAAGCTTCAACCACTAATTCACTACTCAAACTTACAGCAGCCCAGGAATGTTAGTATCCCAGAACAATGAAAAGTTACTGATCATGTCACAGATTAGATGATAACGTATCATTTAGTAGCAGACTGTCTGATCCCAGAACTCAGTGCACCAATGTGATTACAAGCATAGAACTTCTAGAATTGCAGAATGCAATGTCCTTAATATGATCTGGAACTTTTCCATTGCATTTTGCACAATTTACACGATAAATGATATTAAGCAAAACCAAAGATGGAGGATGACAGAGGCAAGCTCATAAAGTTTCCATATCACAATAAATACTTTTCTGCTAAAAGTGCCATCAGTACTTCTGTCAGAGAATATTACGCTTCAAAACATAAATAAAAATTTCATGATGCCAGCAGATCTATGAGTGCCTTGAGCGACTTCTCACCCTGCAATACCAGATTCTCTAAATTAGACTTCACCAAGATCCATATCTCAGTATGGAAAAACAATGCAACCTTACCGCCTTGGGGAGCGGGAAGAAGAGCGAGAACGTGAATGAGAGTGGGATCGAGTGCGAGAATGGGAACGAGAACGAGAGCGTGAACGAGAATGGTATCTTCTAGAACTGCCTCTACTTGGACTTCTGCTGCGCCGGTATCTTCTGCATAAAAAACACATACTTGATGAGCGAATGAATCGAAGATATCTCTTTGTACGTTTTCTTTTTTTTCCCCTCTTCCTGTTGGTGGTGGGAGAAATTTTTTTTAATCCTTCAAAATTGGAGGGCTCCGATAAAAAAATTCACCAAGGACTACAAAACTCACCAACCCTAAGAAAAACCAATTTATATTTAATAAGTAAGTTCTACAACTGCCTTATAGATAAAAAAGAATAGTAAAGGCCATCTCAGGTTCCCTATTCTTCTAGCAGAATAATGAATGATGATCATCGTGACTATTCCAACATGATACAACCACAGTTTTGATATTTAGATTTTGCAACACAATGGCTAGACATCAAGGCAACATAAACCATTCATTAAATTTATCAAAAAAATTAAACATTATTGCTGCATGTTATTAATTGTACCAACTATAATAAACACCTGGGCGGAGATCGACTATAGCTCCTGCTCCGACTACGGCGCCTATAACGACTTAATCTGTTTGTTTCTGCGAGTTTCTCTAGCCTCTGATGCTCCTGTTCTCGTTTCTTGGCCATTTCAGCAGCAGTATCCTTTTTAACTAAAGAAAAATAAAAAATAAATATCAGGAATAGGGACTAAAAAAAGATAAAACCCAATACAGTATACGCTTCCTCTACCTCACTTCTCCAGTCCCCCATCCTAAGGCCAGCAAATAAGAAGAAAAAGAAGAAACAAAAGCAACACAAGGGGGAAGGCAGGGTGGAGTGGGTGAGTGGGGGGAGAGGGATGTTTAAAAGAAAAGGAAAATGAGCAAAGCAGGCAGAAAGAGTAACTCCATAAATAAAAATATCAAGAAATTTTTTCTGTCTGTTTCTTGTCAATATCCAAACAAAGTTACTAGGTAAAAAGACTACATAACTACAAAAGGTTGTATTTTAGATCATACTTTGTTTGTTTAGCTGTTTGCTCATGATCCTTTTAAGTCTCTCTTGAGGAGTTTCTTTTTTTGCCCCGGGCTGCTGCTTCAAAGGCCCTAGCCCTCGGGAAGAACTTGCCTTGGTTAATTTTGCTAAAGCTGATGATGTGCTGTGGAAAAGGAACAAGTACCATCAAAATGGATAAATTATTATTACATGATAGTAAATAAAAAAGAAGAGATTGGCAATAAACATAATTCTCAAAAATTGTCCAATAACATATCTATTAATTTAAAATCCATAACCAAACGTGTCAGGGCAGCATCAATAACAATACATTATCAGATACCTTACTGCTGGTTTCACAGCTTTGGTGCTCTTCTCCTTATCAAGGGATACACCGGATGCAGGATCAATATGCAATGCCTCAAGTATGTGACCAGAAGATGGCCTGCAGAACAGCACAAGCATTAGATACAATTCCAATGACCCCATGCAACTTGGAAGTGATTATTTTAAATCCATTTCAGGGAAAAAATAAGCTTCAGAAAGGAAGCTTCCTTCCCTCTCCATCTTGGCACTTATGAAGAAGGTAACCCTAGTCCTGTTCTATTTTAAACCACAAAAGTTTTCTTCAGGTAACAAAATGGGTAAGCTGCAGCAGTGTAAAGACTGTCCAATGTATCTTTGCAAGAATTAAAGGTCGAGTGCTCCGACCGGCTCAACATATCAGCTTGAGATGGAGGAGATGATGGTGGAGAATATCCTTCAAGCTTCGGCTCATCCCTGTCACCAGAGCCTCCAAATTCAGTGATGTACTCTATTTTAGGAGTCCTTGGCTTGCTATGATGAACTTCATCAGAACGCCCTCCACGACCATATCGTCTTGAATGTGGTGAGTATGAACGCGATCTTGATCTAGACCTCCTAGAACGAGAATAAGCTTCATAAGTTGGACTTCTTCTGGGTTCCCTGCACACACAAAAGGAAATGCATTAATACTCGCATAATGACATGAACATTTTTCTCATTTTCTGACAAAGTTCAATGTATTATGAATAAAAAAAGGCTCTTTCTACCGATATGGATCATGATGGAGCACTCGAGTTCCTGTTATTCGAGCAGCTTCTCTCTCTCTTTCCCGTTCTATCTGAGAAGCTTTCCTCCTTTCCTTGCGACTCAGCTTCCTCTGTAATCCTCATATTTATTATTATTATCATTTATTACAGCAAGGCAAGAAAAAATTGAAAAGATACTATTTCAAAACTTACGATTGCAGGATCTCCTTTGATCATTTCCTTTTGCCTCTTCTCTTCCTCTTTCGCCTTTTTATCCATATAAACAAGCCACCCATACCTTTTTACTCCAAAATCTTTTGCTATTGTGTCCATTCCCTCATCATTGCTATCATCACTGTTAAAATCCTCATCATCCTCATCTTCATCGTCTTCTTCATTGTCATCAACATCAGAAAATTGAGATTCCTCTTTTCCATCACCATCATAAGAAAACCCCACTTGTGAATATGAACCCTTGCTGGAAGGAGCTTGTGCCAGCTGAGATGTACTGGATTTGCATTTGAAAGAGAAAAAGAAAAGCAAGAAAGAGAAAGATATGAGACATTATATAATTGGTGAAGCCAACTATGCAGATATAAGACAAGAAAAAAAATATATGCACCTCAGTAATCCATAGTACTGAACGCTAATAAATTCTAATATATTGGACATCATTAAAACATGACATTCACATTTCAGATGGATAAGCAAACCCAAATGAGAAATTGCCGTAACCATGCTGTTTTTTCAAACTGTTCACTTCACCCTAAAATAATTGTGTTTAAAAAGGAAATATGAGTGTGGGTCCGACACTTGAAATCAATGGAAGAAATGCTAGCAAAAATTTCAGAAAATAGACCAACTCTAGAAGCCAGCATTTATTTGTATTTGATACCTCATGCCCAGGTCCACAGCAACGTAGTAACCTACTTGTACAACGAACTACTCAGCAACTTAGGATGCAAAAATTAGGTTCAGATTAATTGAACATTAACATTTATCCAATGTAAACAAAACAACATTGTGAACATGTTAAGAGTTTTGTCTTTGGCTATCACCCCAACAGAAGTGAAAGGAAACATGATTCATTAAAAGTTAAACTTAAACTTATCAACTCAAAAAACAGTGAAAAGGGGCAGGGACAAACCTATCTGAAGCAAACGGAATAGTGGTCTTGGCTTCCATTTCTTGAGTTACATGTTGCAAACCTTCTTCATCAGTAACTGTTTTGTTTCAAAACGTGAAATTAAGAACTCTTGAATCTAAGCTTAACAATCTCAAAAAAATCTAATCTAAATTAACTCCAAATGTGAATATCTTAACTAATACTTGGATGGCTTTTTCACATATAAAATAAAATTGAAAAGATAAACGAAACCTTAGACATGAGAATAAAGACATAATTAGAAAATAAAAAAAGTACCGACATCCTCTACGTCGATGCTTAATTAAATCCCGATATCGCTCAAAATTAACAAACTCTTCTAGTTCTTCTTCTTCTTCTGATTTTTCAGGTGCCCTAAACCGTCTAGACCCAGCCTCTCGAATAAAATCAAGCAAGGCACGACCATCGAATCTGTTCAATGAAAAAACGTATATATTCCTCAATCTCAAATCAATAGCCAAAAACACTAATTAACTAACTATACACCACAAAATGAGAAAGAGAAAGAGAGAGAACCTGTCAATTAGAACATCCTGTTTTCCATTCCAGGGAATCCTGAGAATTTTAGTTCAATGTCATAAAGCTTAACTAATCGCATATCAATACATTACTAAAACAAAACAGAAGCATTTTATTGATTTAACATACAGGCCTTGCTGATCCTCTGTGGCTTGGTAGAGACCATCGTCACGGTAGGTACGGCATCTAGAGCCAATGACCTGAATAGATTGCTGAGGATCGCCTCTTCTCTTAGCCAAATACACAGCTCGTCTCTGCGCTCTCTTACGAGCCGCGTCCATCATGTCGTGTACCTTTCTCTCCGATCTTCTCGCTTCGTGCCACATCTTCTTCTCTCACAAATGCAAACCCTAATCTCATAACCGCGCGATCCTAAACAGGTAATTATTGCTTGTGCTGTTATGTTTTCTTCTACTCTCCTCTTTTTCTTCTTCTTTTTTATTTTTTATTTTTCTCTTTTTCTGTTTTGTTTTGTAGATAAAAACGCTTGGCTACGAGCTCCTGAAGATGAAGGCTGAAGGGTCTATTCTAGATCTGGGCCGCCCACGTCAGAGCCCAAGGTACATGGTTTGGCCCATATTTATAGAATTCCCGCATCTAGAAACGATGGCGTTTAATCTAGTGGTTGATGGGGCAATTAAATGGAAAGTCGTGTTTTCCGTCGGGAAAGACTTATTGAGAATTGGCTAAAACCCTCTTTCACTTGGCTATTTCCTATTCAAAACTAGTTGCAGACACGTTGATTGAACCTAATTTGTTTGACATGTCTTTTGAGAATTTCCAAGAAAAATACGGCAAAAGTCAATGAGGAAAATACTATACAATGGGAGCACTACCAAAAGGAGACACTAGAGCCTATACAGGTCTTGGAGATTAGGAAAAGAAACTTTTTGTGAGAGAAAGAAAATTAATTTATTTGACTTTTTTTTATCACTAACCAGACAAGATTATAAAATAGCAAATAGTTTATGGAAGCAAATCTAAATTCTTAAAAATATATACTTATATACATAAAAATTAGTTGCGGGGAAATCTGCTCCTGTATCTTGCTAGGAAGGTACAAAGTGTTGACCAATAATAAATAAAAAAATAAAAATCAACACGCCCCTTGTATACAAAGGAACAAGCTTTTTCATCCGTAATAACTATGTCCAGTTTTCTTGCATTCCTTTATTGCATACTTCTATTCTCAACAAAATTCACATTTTCAAATGCTGGTAAGGTAAATCATGGAGGTAAAAATTCCATCAATATTGGAGGAATTGTAGATTGCAGCACCTGGAAGGGTAGGGAAGAAAAAGTTGCCATGGAGATTGCTGTGCAAGATTTTTACAGCTTAACAGGCCATAACTTGTCTCTGCATATTGTAGACTTGTCTGGTAACTCTGCTAAAGCTGTTTTTGCAGGTAGAGAATGAAAAAAACTTAAATTGTTGCATATTATATCTCTAGATATTTAAAATTGTTACATACTATAGATTTATTTATTATTGGATACCAGTTTTCTGGATTGGAAAATGTGGTTTTCTACAGTCATATTGCCCTTATGAAACTTTTAAGAACAAGTAAGGAATTTTCATTCTGTGATGTTAAATGCAGCTATTGAACTTGTCAAGGACCAAAAAGTGCAGGCAATTGCTGGTGCCTTGACATGGCAGGAAGCTGCAATAGTAGCTGAAATGGATGAGATTAACAAGGAAGTACCTGTCATTTCCTTAACCCAACCATCATCTCCAATAGTTCCAAATAAGAAATTTCCTGTCATTGGCATGTATCAGGATATTTCTATGGACATTAGTTGCATTTCTGCCATTGTTGCTTCCTTCAAATGGACAAAAGTGAATGCTATATATGAAGGGAGAAATTCATACACAAGCAATTTAGGTGGTATAACACTCTTGTCTTCTTCACTCCGGGAAATTGGTGTAGAGCTAGAATATTTCTCAGCCTTTCCAGAATTTTCTTCTCTTGTAAACCCAAATATCATCATTCAGAAAGAATTGCAGACTCTAAGGGAGAAGCAAAGCAAGGTCTTTATATTTGTTCAAACTTCATTAACATTGACAACAATGTTATTTGAAAATGCTAAGCAAATGGGAATGATGGGGGAAGGTTATGTATGGATTATGGCTGATGGTATTGCTAATCTTATTGATTCTGTTAATGCATCTGCTATAACCTCTATGCAAGGAGTGCTTGGTTTTAGGACTCACTACTCAGATAATACCGCTTCATTCAGAGAATTTCAAATGAATTTCCAACGAGTTTCCATAGATGAATATCCAAAAGAAGATAAGAATCATCATCCTAGTGTTTATGCACTTCGAGCATATGATTCAATTTGGACAATTGCTAAGGCTGCTAAAATATTACAGCAGAAAAATGATTCAAAACCCTTGTTACAGCACATCTTGTCGAGTGATTTTGAGGGCTTGAGCAGTAGAATACAGTTCCAAAACTATAAATTGGGAGATAAACCTACTTTTCAAATTCTTAATATAGTTGGTAAAAGCTATAGAGAGATAGGATTTTGGTCTGAAGAACTTGGTTTCACTAAGAACCTTGTCAAGCATGCTAATGGCAAGAACAAAAATTTGACTGCCGAAGAAGGTTTAGACCGGGTGTACTGGCCAGGTGGAAGAACCTCTGTTCCAACTGGATTTTTAGAGACTAAAGCGAAAGAACTGAGGATCGCCGTGCTAGCTAGATCCACATGCTCACAGTTTCTGAAAGCAAACCATGACGATAAGCAAAATATAACATACATCACTGGATTTTCCATTGATGTTTTTGAAGCTGCGGTGAGACGTCTGCAATATCCATTGATGTACAACCTGTTTCCATTTTATGGCTCTTACAATGATCTGATAAAGGAAGTTTCTAACAAGGTAGTTTTCCATTTACCTTAAAATATGCTAAATTAATGATGGTGAAGACTAATTATTTCTGTTAAAGACTTTTGATGCAGCCATTGGAGATATTCTAATAACTGCAGACAGGAACCAGCATATAGAATTCTCACAGCCTTACATTCAAGCAGGCCTTGTAATGGTTGTGACAATGAAATCAGATGAATCACTCCAGTTTTGGATGTTCATGAAGCCCTTCACCAAAGGAATGTGGATATTAATGGCAGCTATGACACTTTTTACTGGTTTTGTAATTTGGTGCCTTGAACATAGAATCAACTCTGATTTTCGTGGTCCACCTAATAGACAAATTGGAACATTGCTCTGGTTCTCTTTCTCAACACTTGTTTTTGCACACAGTGAGTAGCCGAACTGAACTACACTTGCATATGACAATTTAAGCACTGGTTCTGCTTTTCTAAACCCATTTCCGTTGTTTTTGCAGGAGAATCAATCAGGAGCCAATGGTCTCGTTTGGTGCTTGCACCATGGCTATTCCTTATCCTAATTGTTACCTCAACTTACACTGCTAACCTAACTTCACTGCTAACAAATCCCCAACTCGAACCATCAGGAACAGACATTGGTTCACTCAAGAGGACGAGGGCAACTATTGGTTGTAATGGAAATCCCTTCACTTTCTGGTATTTAGAGAAAGTTTTAGGTTTCAAAACAGGTAACATCAAAACCATAGCTTCAATTGATGACTTCGCAAAAGCCCTATCAAGTGGAGATATAAGGGCAGCCTTTATGTTTACTCCCCATGCTAGAGTTTTCCTATCAGAATTTTCCACAGGCTTCACAATGACAGGACCAACTTACAAGCTCACTGGTTTTGGCTTTGTAATATCATCTGTTCCTTTCTTTCTTACACTTTTTGTTATGCATTATTTTTTTTTTCTCCAAGTTCTAATATTTTACTCTCTATCAGGTATTTCCAAAGGGATCCTCCTTGGCATTGAATATATCAGAGGCTATAATATACTTAACCCAGAGTGGAGAACTGCAGCAACTAGAGGAACAAAAGCTCTCATATTCAAAATACTCAACTTCACCATCTACTGCCAGTTCTGGAACTCAAGGTTTAGGTCCAAGGCCTTTGGCAGGTTTATTCATTATCTCAGGCAGTGTTTCCATTTTTGCATTGATCGTTGTAGCAATTAGTCTATTGAGAAGCCACTGGGAGAGTAGTCTCACATTCATTCAAACAATGTTAGCGGGTAGAGCATTTTGGTCATGGCTTACAACCTTCTTTGCTAAAAACGACCTGCTCCAACTTTAAATTCTTCACATTCTTTTTCTATTAGATTTTCTTTAAGGAAAAAAAAAAAAAACATAAATTGTAGAAAGTTTCTAAAGGATTTGCTGTATGTATGGAATACCATATTAGAATGAGAAGAAAATAAAAGATTATATATATCTATATATATATATATATATTTGCATTAGATGGTGTAAAAGAGTTGGCAGAGGAAAGAAAGAAAAAAGAATTTATTAGAAAAGAAAGAGATGATGGGATCCGGTATTGGTTACTCCACCAATAAGACTTTGCCCGTTATTACAATTTTTATTAGTGCTTGAAATGCTAAGAATCATCCTAAATAAAGGCCATAAAGAGCACTAACATGATATTTTCATATGTTAGGTTGTGACAGCAAATTTGTCTAGTAGATGTTTTATTGTTGATGCATCTAATTTCTTCTATTGCCACAAATACGTCACTTACCAATCAAATCCTAAAGAAAATCACTAACTTCTATAAAATGATGACCAAATTCCAACTTCTATCAAAATAAATAAATAAATAAATAAATAAAACTCAAACTTTGATATATTTGATTATCGTACATTTCAAAAATTCAATTAAATACTCTCTCTCCTAAAATATGAGTCATTTTAGAACTATTATTATTTAATATTGATTATATGAATAAAATTATCTTTTAATCATAATAATTATTATTTTTTAATTTGTGATATTTTTTTTGAATGGAGGGATTAATTAATTAATTAATTTTATTATTAATTTTTGCGCCTTTAATGTTAATAATGATAAGGCATGGAATTAATTTTGATGATGACGCGTATGATAGATTTGTTTTCAAGATATACATATATAATTATTTATAGCGCATAATATGATTGCAATGGTCATTAATTAGCAATTTTTACATTAATTGGGTTATGCCGACCAATGTGTACAGTTCTCGAGATCCAGCTAGGTTTTTCATATGCAAAATGGGACACACATGGTTAAGCATTTAAAGTGTCACTAACCTTTAATTAACATGGTTTAAACAGTGTCAAAACAAAATCATTTAAAAAGAAAAAGAAATGCTCTTTTTTTTTTTTTAATTTGATGGGATTTCAAACTTTGAAATCTCTCAATTTTTTTTTTTAATATATGAGAGGCCCAATGGACCGTATTAACATTGTGTACCTTTTAAATAATATTTACCAAATTGATGATAACCTTTTGTGACAGAGAGGTCTCGAATTCTCTACCTCTTTTATGAAAAATAGGAAGACCAATTAGTGAAATCTCTCAATTTTGCTTTTTTGTTTTAAGTTAGAATGTATCCATCCCTGACATTTTCTAAGCAAATTACCCTTGACCGTAGACCATAAATTTATGGCAAATCCATGACCACAAAACTAAAACTCATTAATATTGCATTTCATTATTATTATTATTAATCTTTATTGCCATTAATATTTTTCATATGATTTGAAAAATATTTTTTAAAGTTGGAAACAAAAGGAATGATTTTCTAAATTAGTTAAAAGTATTCTTGAATCAATTTGAACATCCATAAATATTAGATAATTTATTTGAGATAATATATTTAAAAAGTATATATTTTTTACCTTGATTAAAAAAAAAAATCCAATAAAAATATATCAACTCAACCTAAAATTAATTAGATAGTCAGAGTATTCTTAGCATTTTCCCAAATATACAGAATTTTGTTTCTTGCTTCATTATAATAGCTTTACGCCGGCAATCGTGCACCAAGAAAGTAGAAAGAAACGACTCATTCTCAACTCAAGTCGCAAGTTACAGAAATTCAGATTCAATTTAATTAATTATGTCAGCAATCTTCCAGCAAGTTGCTTTTATTAATACAATGCATTTCCTTGACAGAGAGCCGCCACCATCTCTTACGTTCCAAGTTCAATATTAACCTCTAATCCAAGTAATTAATTATTTATTCTAATTTTTTTTAATACATGGTTTAAATCTAATCCTGCTTACACAGTAGCACGCCCATGAGAGAAAAGTCTAATTCTTCTCACACTGAAGTTTATAATTTTATTAGCTAACTGACTAATTTGAATGTTTTATCGGATAAACTTATAAAAAAGAAAGCAAACCACTCAGTTTAGAGTTTAAAAAGATTACATATTCAAAAATTTATCACAAAGTCTCTTGTTTCGGAAAAAATGGATGAGTGTCATTTTTTATCCACGGAGTACTCTTAATTATACATTAATTCAAGTGATAAGCAAGAATATAATTTTTTTAAAAAAAAGTAATAACTGATAAGCAAATCCATGACTCAGTCTTTTTGTTTTTTATTATTTTATTTTAATGAACAAAAAAACAACAATAATTAGGGTAAACAAAGCATCCATGACCATGAAGGATATGCGTAGCAGCACAGAAGCAAAAAAAGACCCACTTCTCGTCAACTGAAAGCGATAACATAACATGACTTGACTTGTAGCCAATCTATGTGTTTACTTATTATTTTATTTATGCATTTACTTTTTAATAATTACATTTTTTATTTTATTTTTCTGCCACTTATATGTAATAAAAATAAACAATTGACTGTTGCTTGATAGGTTACGTATGGGTCGGTTTTGATCCAAAATTAGACTCGGGTCAAACCTGGACCAAGGCAAAATTAATAAGTATTTCATTAGCCGACTAATTATTTACATCCACATATGCTTTTATGTTATTTTTATATTAACTTATTAAATCTTTTGAAAATCATATAAAATTTGGTCATGTTGATATCAATTTTATATATTTTACGACTTTGCAAGTAGGGCATTAATAGACAAATAATCTTCCTAGTTTGTATACTGAAAAGATAACATTTCCGATTTTCTAAAAAGGATTTACATTTTAAATTTTGAGGAAAAGGATTTTCTGAAACGAATGATAAATATAATAAACAATTATTGAATTAACTAGAAGAGTAATTCACAATCCATTAAAACAGAATAAGCAAATTGTAATTTATAATTAGTTTTTCTGTGTTTAGAATTATAAGTCTAACAGATGTAACTAAAATAACAATATTAATATACAAAACTCTTTATTACATTATTATTTTCAACAAACTATCCTGAATTTGCTCAACAAATTAATCTTCTAAAACACCAAATTAATAATCAAATAGTAAAAATTTGGTTTATTAATTAATCTTCTACGAAAGCAAAAATTTTAAAAACTTCTAAAGAAAGGAAACGACAGCTCATCATGACATAGACCAACCAAAACAAAGTCCCTACTAGGCCCCACCTCCCACCACCTCACCACCATATAATCCACCCTATGCGCGTTACCCTCTCTCCAACTTAAAAAAAATAGAAAATTGTTTAATTTTCTTTAGCCATAGCGCTCTCCAGCCCACCGGGCGAGGTCCTCCGACCTCCGCCGCTCTCCCCATCCTCTGGGGCTGTGCTGACGATGTCCCTCCTCCAGCCCCACCAGCCACCACTTCCGCCACCTCAACACCAGCAGCAGCCGCCACCGCTAGCCCAACCGCCATCATCGCTGTATAAACAGCATTCTTGGTCGCCGGATATTTACCGGGACGAGGCGTGGCTTAAGCGAAAAGGAAACTGTAAGAATCGGAGAAGCAAGAGCGTTACAGATGAAGATCTTGATGAACTCAAGGCTTGTATTGAGCTAGGTTTTGGATTTGACTCGCCTGAAGTGGATAAACGCTTGTCGGATACTTTACCAGCTCTAGGTCTATATTATGCCGTTAACAAACATTACTACGACTCTGTTTCCAAGTCTGCCACAGCGACGTCGTCTTCATCCACCGCGTCTGACTGTGACTCACCATCTCCACTTGGTAGCCCTCACGCAATTTTGGGTCCTGGTACGTAATACATAAATTTTCATTTTAATAGAAATGAGTTCTTTGTTTTAAAAAAATTATTTGACAGTAATATTTGTTTCTCGGGAAAATTTCAATACAGGTGATAATCCTCAGATGGTGAAGACAAGGTTAAGGCAGTGGGCGCAGGTGGTTGCTTGTTCGGTGCGGCAATGTTCTAGTTCAAGCTAGCTAAGGTTTATTCATGGTTAAATGGGAACCAAGCTAGAGTTATCGAAGTAGCCAAACATCAACGTCAAGATTCAACTTGTCCGATACGATAACGATTCCCTTCACTTCCTTTCCTACCCGCTCTCATTTATGTTTGGTTACAGATATTGAAAAGAAAAGGAAAAAAGGGAGATGAGTAAGAAGAGGAAGAAGGAAAGGAATATTTTGAAAATTAAACCCCACCATTACTAAGGCAAAACCCAGCTAATAATAGCCTAATATACTACTGTTGATGGATTGACCTTTTTCCCCCTTTTATTACTTGTTTGGTTTTTGATTATTATTATTTCATATTTTTAATTTTTCTGATTAAGTACTTAATTAGTTAATTAGGTTTAATGTGTGCGAAAAGATTAAAAAGATGCATGTTTGTGTCTATGTGCCGATTGAAGTAGGAGGGTGTTGTTGTAAAATTGTAACTTTGTGTTAAAGAGAAAAGCTAAATTAAGGAAACAAATGGTATAAATTAAAGCTACTTCTTTATTTTCATAAGAATGAGAATTGAGAATCTGTTTAAAAAATCTTGATAGATACAACTTGTTTGATTTCTTTCTTTGATTGGTAACAAATCCTTTTCTTTCTTCAAAGGCAAGGTATTTCATATTTTACAACAGAAAGTTGAAATCAAATTCAAAACTCTTAAAAGACCAATAAATGGCAATCAAACATAATATAATCGAATGTATTTATAATAGCGAAATTATATTCAAAAGAAGAGTTTTTCTCTCTAAAATTTAATGGTCTAACTTTCTTGATTTAGACAATAAAATGTTTGTCTACTTAAATTGTGTTTATATAAAACATTAAAAAATCCGCAGGTCAACTTAAAGTCAAGACTTTTGCAACAAACTTGCACTATTGATTCATGGATCTGGAACTTACTAGAACTAACGGTCGTGTGTTAGAATTCGGGAATACGAAGTGGTCGCCTCTACTCTGTACCAAAATGTGCAAAGGTACAGGGGGTTGCAGGTACATGTCAGTTGACTAATTGAAAGGGGCAAAATAGGTACAGAGCCAAAAAGTGCAATAGATATGCGATGGCAACTGGCTGCAATAGGTGCCACTAAACTTGGTCTCCTTTCCTTTTCCAAATGTTGTATCACAACACACCAAAATCCTAATCAATATTTGGTCCATTTATTATTTGCCAGCTGTCAATGTAGATTTCTGACTTTTTAAAACAAATTCCATTTTGATTGGGATGCTTGAATTTTGATCAGCAGTGCAAATATCTCAGGCTTTTTGAATTTTCTTTAAAAAAAAAAAAATAAATAAAATGGGTGCCTCTGGCTATCACTGGGCCACAAGTCCTTCATTTTCCGAGCGGATATGATCCATTTCGGGCCAATATGGACCCATTTGGTCCCCTACCCTACATAATGAATTTCATCATCAATGGGCTAAATTATGATCGGGGCCCAGTGCTTATATTCCTCATGCTGAAGCCTTATTTGTTTATTTACTATATTAGCAGAAACTAGAAATTCAAATGCAAACTGTTTGTTTTTCATCTAAAACCAAAAAATAACTTGGTTAGCTTAGACATGTCTCTTATTTTCACGGGGAAAGACTTATCTACACTAGGGGGTATGGAACTACATATACATTAAACTAATGACACGAAGTATTTTGATTTAAAAAGTACAAGAAACATATATATTTAAGTAAAAAACAATGGTGGAGTCGTAGCAGAAGTCACCTTTTTCACATTAGCTAGATGAAGAAAAGGTACGCTATTTAGCTGATAAATAGGAATCGAATTGCATAAACCAAACAATCCTGCTTTTGTTAATTACGAATATTAATTATTTCCGCTTCATAAGGCTTTGATGGCCCAGATTTTAGCGTCTAGAAGCATAACCAAGTCAAAAATTTCAGCTTTTTCATAATAAAATTGAAGTTTACAAATCAAGCTAGGACCAATCGTAATATGTATATGTACAACTAGGTAAGTCCAACTTCATTTAGTTAACCCCACATCTTTTAGACAACTGAGTTTTCGATTTAGACAAGAAATTTTGAGGTAACTTTAACTTATTTTTAATAATAAAAATAAAAATAATTATTATCATTAAAGAAAAGAATTCAGCGGTGGGAAATAGCCAGAGAGCCCACAGAAATCCATTGGCATGGTACAAGAAAGAAAAGTTGCATGATTTGCTCAAAAATAAAAAACTTTAACTAATTCACAACTTGGATTACTTTGGGTTGTTTGTTTGACCAAAACATAATTTGACCCTTGCATAATTACATTTCTACATTTTTTTATTAGCAAATTTTTTATTTTATTATTAAAATCCAAAAAAAAAAAATTTAACGTAACAAAACATCTAAGTCCCGACCATCAAACCTCTCCAATACACTCAATTTATACATTTGTAATCCCCAAATTGCATTATAGAGGAGCTCGCATTACCAATCCAAATTGAATACTTCTCCCTCCACTAATTTAGGGTTGAGGAAAGAAACTTCTAGTCTCATAAATTTTCAAATTCACAAAAGCAAAAAAAAAAAACGTGTACATTATATGAATTAAAAAAATCATTTGATTTGAAGGTGGGAGTGGCAGCTCCCATATATAATTTTTCTTTTATAAATTAATATTGTAATTTCCATTTTAGCTTTCTTTCTACATTGATGGGCTACTCTCTTTCTGTTGAATGAAGACCCCATGCATGCATATATACAGACTTTGTGGAAAGTTGCGGCAGAAAATGACTTCCATTAACTTGTTTTCTAACCCTAAAAATTAAAAGGCATTATGGTGATAAGAGCAAGAATTAATTAATCTTATTTAGTTGCTTTTTTAATCTTTAATCCATCGTTTTTACCCATGTTTAATAAGTGATTAAAGAGAAAATATATTTAATTATTTATATGTAATTGAGCTGATTTTTATGTAATGATCATGCTAAATATTCTGTTTCGATAGAAGTATTAATCACAGTTGTTTTTATATTTATATTATATTTGGAAAACCTTGATATTCAAACATTAATGGCTGCCACATGCTTCACATAGGAAGTTTGAAATGAATGATTGAATGCAGTACATGAAACATAAGGCAACTAAAATTAGTTTATGCGGTGATATGAAATAATTAAATTTGGTTCAAAATCAAAAAAATATATAAATATTTTATTTTAATATTTTAATCAAAATCAAAATGAATGATTTAAGTTTAATTGCTTTTATAAAAATAATTATTTCGAGAACTCTTTTTTTATGCCTTCAGTGTAAACAATAGAACAAACTAAACCATTAGATACATATTATATACAATTGGCCCACTCTTTAGAAGTTCATCCAAACAAGCGACAGAAGAAAATTAATATTTCTGGGTTTTGTTTTATTATTTATAAATATATAGTCTAATAATGCATATTTGGCCAGCTGCTTTGACAATGTTTACCTCTAAATATATATATATAGTTGAAGTTTGAATGGATCAAATTAAAAAATAAGCAATTTAATACTAATAATCAAACTTTAATTGATTATTAATTTTTAGCTTCTTATATATGTCCTCTAGTAAAGTTACAGCACAAAGCTCTGATCAATGATCCAAAACTTCCAAAAACACATCATCATCTCCCTCCTTCTCTCTCTCTCTCTCTCTGTGTGTGCATGGTCAGTCAGAGTTTGAAAAAATAGAATGTTGAAGGAAGCAAATTTGATTAAAAAAGTCAATAAGATTGGTGAAAGAATTCTAAAAGTTATGTATTGCTGCTAGAAAAAAAAGCAATGGTACCTTTCACATCTAAGAAAAATTAGACAGAGTTTGGCAGTGATTGGAAAATCTAAATTAATAAAAAAAAATGTGTTTTTTAGTACAATTTTGTGTTGAAAATTTTTTGTTCTTCACAAATATATATAATTCTAACCATGTGAAATTGATCAAGTACAAAAAAAGAAGAAAGAGGAACATAATTTCAAAGATAGAACATCTTTAAATGGTAGTTGATGACTTATATATATGTTGATTTTTGGAAAGTACATTTTTGTTTTCTTAGCCTCAGCTCACAAATTTGACATTCCCATGTGTAATTTTCCAAGATCTTGGTGCAATAGTTTTGGAAAAATCATCTTTAAATTCCAAAAATTTTACAAGAAGGAAAGAAGTTAATTAAGATGATCTCAAAACCCTAATTCTGGGATCATTTTGAAAGCTATATGTGTAAATAATTGATTCAATTCATCAAACACTTGTCTCAGGATATGATCATATGTTAAAAATTCAAACCCTAATTAATATTATATATTTATAATATATATGTAAGGAAGGAACTTTAGAAAGTAGGTACAACAAGACCAATATATGTTGTTCGTTTAATCTTGAAGTAGACTGTTAAACAAGTTTAACTGATCTTAATCGCTACTTTAACTTCTAATTCTGGGAACTTATGCTTGTGGAGGTGACAATATATATTAATTAGTTGATATTGGGTTCATAACATTATTACTATTAATATTATTAAATGAATATTGATATCGATTAATGCATTTTGAGGCTATTAATTTATAAAACTCAATTTAACCTTCTTCTCAAAAAAAAAAAAAAAAAGCTAAAATATGAATATGTAACTGTAATATATAATTATTTATCGATTTAAAAAGATTAATGAGTATTTATTATTTTAATAATAAAATAATGAAGAACAAATTATTGAGATTGGATATCAACAAGGTGATGATTGAGATAGTAAACGATTTTTTTAACCCCTGTAAGGGTGAGAATACAAGTTAATTTTCGAAAAAGATAAAACTCTTTACACTTTATAGTCCGAGGATATTACACCTCTTAGTTATATATATATATATATATATATATATATATATATATAAAGAAATTATTGAGATTGGATTAATTAGGCAGGGATAGAATAGTTCTCATCATTGGTACGTGAAACTACAAAATTGAAGACAGATTCTTATTAAGGTAGCCAATTCTAGAAAGTTGCTATGGATAACAAGATAATCCCCGCAGCCGAGAGGCAATTTTGAGAGTTTGGATGGGAAATGTGAAATGGAAATATGGAGCGTCCTTTTATTGGTCTATGAGACTCTTTTTTTTTTTTTTTTTTTTTGAAAAAATAATATTTTAAATCTCTCTTTCTCTCTATATATATAGTATTCATTAGCATGTTAGGTATGCAAGCAAATGCAATACCATATTTAAATTAGGGGTGAATAAATTTGATAATAACTGAAAATTTTAATTGAATTAATGCTACTTGATTCGATTTTTTTTTTGTAATTTCAGCTCAGTTTTTTTATGTAGAAAACTGAATTAAAAAAATTAATAAAATCGAAATATTTTAGTTCGATTATTCTATTATTTCAATTAAGAGTAATTCAATTCGATTAGATTTTTTTAATGTTTACCCAACTTTAAATAGTAATCCATGGTTGCCATAGAATAGGAAAAAAATAAAAATAGTTTGACCACGAAAATTCTATAATTTGGAAGGGAGGATTTTGTCAAGCAATAAGACCCCACAAAGTGATAAATAGGAAAATAAATAGATAAATGCACATTAAGTTCAACGAATATAAATTAAATAAATGCTATTAAGGGCGGAAAGAGGCAAAGTACTTAGTTGGAAAAAAGTCGTTTTCATTTTTAATTTTCTTCGAATAAAACATTGTTGGGTGGGGTAGAAAATGAAAGGAAGAAACAAATTCGAGAAATGAAAATTTTCAAGTTTAAGACTAGTATTAAATAATTTGATTAATAAATAAAAATTTATGGTAAAATATTTAGTAAAAAAAAAAAAAGAAAGAGAGCAAATTAGCCATGCTTATGGTAAAAAAAAAAGGCACGCGCATGATATGATGTGTATTCATCTTTCTTTGGAAATGCATTAGAAGCTTCCTTTGGGAAAGAAACGACCAGGAGAACGCCACCACCAATTCGCATTACAATACTTTCCCTTTTAAAATAGTTTCTTCAAGAAACTCAGAGAGTAAAAAGCGTGTAGTTTTTGTTTGTTTCTATTTCTTTCTGTCTCTCTTATCTCTTTGCTTAATTTGAAAGAAGACCAAGTGATGTTTTTTTTTTTAATTATTATTTTCACTATTGTTCTTTCTGAAAATTTCTAGAACCCACATCACTTTGTTTCTTTATATAGTCCCGTACACGAAACCATGAGAAAAAATATTTCCCTATAGGGGTTGTGAAGGTAGTTATGGTCTTGGGTTTGTGGGTTTTAACTCAAACCACCATCGGATTTGCAGCAAACAACATCCATGGAAGCAGATAGGCAGAAGCTTTGTGATAATAATCTTGTTTGTTCTAAATTATTCTTCCTTTCTGGGTTTTATTGCTGGGGTTGGGAATTCTTAACTGCTCTTTTGCTTTTTAGTTGCTCCTTCTAAATTGAACCCACAGCCTTTTTTTTCTTCTTCTCTTTTTAATCTCAATAATTTCTTCCTCGTAGATAATACAGACTGATAGGACTGTTAATTGTTTTAGACTTGAAACGTTTTAGCTAGACTTTTGGTTTGAGTGGGTTGGTGAAGGGTAAATCGGGAAAGAAATGGCGCAAAGGTCTGTTCCGGCGCCGTTTTTGACGAAAACGTATCAGTTGGTAGATGATCCAATCACCGATGATGTGATTTCTTGGAATGAAAGTGGCACAACTTTCGTGGTGTGGAAAACTGCTGATTTTGCTAAAGATTTGCTTCCGAATTACTTCAAGCACAACAATTTCTCTAGCTTTGTTCGCCAACTCAATACCTATGTAAGTTTTATTTACTCTCTCTCTGTCTTTTTGTTTGCGATAATTGATTTCTTGATTCTTGTTTCTCTCCATTGGGGTAATTTCCTGGTTTCTTGATTCTTTTTGTTCCAAGCATTTCTTGTTTTCCCGTTGACGGTGGCCAATCTGTCTGTTCTTGTTTGTTTCTTCTGATGACTCATTATTAAAACATTTTCTTAAGTAAAATAAGTAGAACTTCTGATCCGTGTAGTAGGTGGTGATTAGTTTTTAGAGTGCATGAACGATAACCCTGGTTATTTAATTTTCCCCGCAACCAAACAGGCTAATAATAATACTATTTGATGCTTAAAACGTTTCTTAAATTAAACTTTAATTTCTTGGTGGTTTGTTGATCAATGGGTATAATTATGCGATTATGAACGTGAGGTCAATTTTACCCTGTGTTTAGACGGTATAATTGTAGTAGGTGAGGGATATAATGGTCTTTTCGATGGATAACTTCTTGTCATTTTGTAGCGTTGAGAGCAACATTCTACATGTATCCATGTGACTGGTTACAGCGTTTTTGCGGGGCCCTATGAATCATCTACTGAATTGTTTTTTTATTTATTTTATAATCAACCTATTTCCTTTAATTAAATGATTATTAAATAATGTATAAAAGTTAATACTAAAATGATTATTAAATAATTATATGAATTTCCTTTAATTAAATTTTAAGTAAAAGTACCTTTCAAAAAAATATTTTTTTGAGTAGAAGTAACTTCTTTTACATATATAAACAATAAGAATAATTTTCTAATTGTGATTTGTTTTATTTTAACTAAAATTTGTATGATAATTATTCAATTTTGAAGAAATATGTATACAATACAAATTTTTTCTTTCCGAAATTTAATTCGATTGCTACAAAAAAAAATTATAGCTTAATACTAATGTTTAGGGTTATATGTAAAAGATTTAAATTGTGCTTTTTTTTTATATAATATTAAAATTTTATAACCAATGAATTCAGTATCAGATCAATTGAAGGTAAAGAGATGCTTATGGATTTTATTATTTTATCTTTTAAAATTTTTAAATCTTCTCTCTTGATCCAAGAATGGTTCAAGTGTCAAGAATGTGATATTAGGTATCTAGTCAATCAAAATTATTTTTAAGTATATACGATTTTGTATTTATCTTTTTTGGAATATATATATTTATAATGCTGAATTATAAAGTATAAAAATTTTAATTATCAATTATAAACAGCTGAATCATAAAAATCTGATTTGGGTCAAAGTATAGAGTTTCCAGAAAATCAATTGCGTATGCGGATAGACATAGAAAGTTCAATTGGTCCGTCCAACTGCGTAACGGATTAAAGATCTCCTCATTGGCTGCTTCATCCATTCTCCAAACCTAACGTAGAACGTGTGCCCCACGTGTCTATTCCTAGCCGCAGGCTATCAAACCAAAAAGACAAGTCGCCTACAATTTGCTTTTTTTCGATTTTGACGGCAAATAAAAAATCCTTTCCAAATAAGACCTTAATAATGGCGCTTTTACATTGATCCAGTTTTGTTCTGATTAAATAAAATATAGTAAATATTATTTACTAGCTAAACTTACCTCTAATTTTACTGTTTTACAGGGCTTTCGAAAGATCGTGCCCGACAAATGGGAATTCGCCAACGAAAATTTTCGTCGAGGACACAAGGAGCTCCTCTCCGAAATCCGTCGCCGCAAAACGGCATCTCCAGCTCCAAACCAGACTCCAGTCGCCGGCAAGTCCGGTGGAGTAGGAATAGCTGCCTCGCCATCGAACTCCGGCGAGGATCTCGGATCCACCTCCACGTCTTCTCCCGATTCTAAGAATCCGGGATCGGTGGAGACGGCTGCTACAATGACGGCAACGGCACAATTCGCTGATTTGTCTGGCGAGAACGAGAAATTGAAGAAAGACAATGAGATGCTAAGCTCGGAGCTCGCGCAAGCTAAGAAACAGTGCGACGAGCTTATTGCTTTCTTGACCGAGTATGTGAAAGTGGGGCCCGATCAGATCAATCGCATTATGAGGCAAGGAAGTAGCTGCGGATCCACCCTTGATGGATTGGTGAGTGGGGCCACCGCTGGAGCTGATGATCACGATGATGACGAAAGCGGAAACAAAGATGATGAGGGTGATGATGGCGGTAAAGTGCAGAGCTTCAAATTGTTTGGGGTTCTGTTGGAAGGGAAGACGAAGAAGAGGGGTCGTGTTGAAAATATTGGGTTTGCTGGGCCCCATGCAAAGGAAATCAAAATCTGCAACTGAAATGGAAAAACAACTGGAGGTGGTGTATGATAAGATCCATGAGTGTTCCTGCAGCTGATCTTAGGGAGGAAAATGAAATAAGGATGCAAGTATTTAATCAGGTGTAATTGTTGCTTTGTTGGGTGAAAAGGTGAAAGGAAATTTAGGTGTTTTAAGTTTTTAACCCTTGCATTTCAAGTAGGATAATACTTTTAAAGTTAAAGAGACATTTTCAAGGAACTTGGAAACTTCTATTATGTCATTTAAAATGTGTTTTTAAATAATAAAGCATACGATGTTTGTTTTGTTGTCTTAACAAGTTTAAGGTTAAATTCTATTCTATGCATTTTAATTATACTCCAATTAATTGAAAGCACACTGCACGAGTTAATTTTTTTATTGCTGTATATTATAATTTATAAATTGCATTTAATATATTATTAAAATATTTATTTTTCTGTAAATTGTTTTATTAAATTAGCATATTATAGAGATATTAATAATTTAAATAATTATAAAATTTAATATTCTGCTTAGTTATTTCTATGTAGATAATTTAAACATCATACATTAGTGTAGATAATTCTATAAAGTTTTTACTATTCAAATAATTTAATATAGATAAAATCATTTATAATTTAATTATTACAAAACATAAAAATATAGAAAAACTATAATATTAAATATTAATATATAATAATTCCAAATAAAAAGTTATTCTAGTTTAATTTAATATTGATAGAGGAAGATCTCACCAGCTCCCCATAGATCTTTTCACGTAACTGAATAAAAGAATATGAGCGAGTTTCTGTGGATAATGGCCAGATTCCTCTCTAATATAGTCAGTCACATATTTTTCTCTAACTTCCAACATATATATATATATAAAGAGATAAATTATCTATGAAAATAGTTAATGACACTAAGAATTTCTCACTCAAATTAGTATCATATTCTATTGTTATCAAATATATATAGAACTAAATAGATTAAAAATAGAAAGTTTTATACAAAACAAAGTCTTAACTATTTATATCTATATTTTTATTTAAAAAATTTTTATTCAAAAATTTTAAAATTTTTAAAGACCTAATTTTCAGGTTTTAATTTATATATATATATATATATATATATATATATATATATATATATATAAATATCCAGTTAAATAGTAAAAAAAAAAAGAAATTTTCGGTAATTTCTTAAAAATAATAGAATTTATTGTTTTTTTCATGAAAGAATGCCTATACCTCTAAATAATAAACAATAATTATATGTCACGACCCGTTTCCGTGGGCCGGACCGGCACTAGGGCCCAGGTAAGCATAAGGCCCCCGAGGCCCGTAGTTAGCCTAATTACTCAACTATACATTCCATACCATTTAATAGAAACAGTAAGCCCATACAAGTTAAGATATAAATGTAAATAAATATTATACAACCCGGCCCAATTTTAATTATCTCCAATAAAATTTAGTTTGGGCCTAGTCATTATCAATCACGTTCATAATATGGGCATACTGATTCTCCTGTGTCTAATAATACAACCAACCGTTTATAAAACAACGCATACGGCAAGGCCCAATTGGAAATACACGACCCTATAACTGCGGAGTTCAATAATATTCTGATAATAGAATAATTTATACATCCAAAATTAAATGACAGAAATATAAAGTTTACATTTATAACTCTGCGGAGAAGATTGCAGAGCTTCAGTTGAATCCGCTGCTTCCTAGTACCTGAGAGGTTTGGTGAAAAAGAGGGGGGGGGTGAGTTTTGCAACTCAGTGAATAATAATAAATAATACACACCACATGCAGTCAAGCAAAATGCACCCTAGTATACTGAATGAACACACAACAGTCAATCATATGACATTACATCAGCACCCACAAACAATATCACCTTCAAATAGTCACATCACGTGGAAATTAGTCAGTGGAGTCACCGAACCCCCGATGAGCCGTCCTCCCACATGGCTCATCCTCTCACGTGTGCACCAGGGAGCCGATCCCCCATACTGGCCGACCGGTCTAATCCTCACTTGACCAGCCCTCTCATTGTTTTTCCATTCTCTCTTTTCCTTTCCATACCAACAGGAGGCAACCCGGTCGTCTCCATCAAATCTAGATCATCAGGCGCTCACAACAGGAGGCCACCCTGCGGGCTGCGATCAAATCTAGATTATCCGGTGCGCCCAATAAAGAAGCCAACCTGTGGTTAACAGTAACGGTAACGGTAGGTGCACACGGGGGCGCCGATCTCCCATTTACCCGGCTAACAGAAACAGAATCAGGATCCATATAACAGAATCAGAATATAACAGAAATCAGAATCAGGATCCGTATAACAGAAACAGTCTCACAAACCCATGGTGACCCACTTCATCCCAATTCCACACAAACAAGGCACAGTATATGCACAGCACAAGTAATCAAACAATTCTTTCAACGTATTACACCAATTTCATCCAAATGCACAATTATATATAAGTATAATTATAATGATCGTAACATAATATATATGATAAAATACTTGTAATATATTGTAAATATGTAAATAAAAATATAATGTTTATGAATAAATGTTATGCAAATGCAGTGTTGATATGCATTATTTATTATTACTCACAGTGATGGAGAGCGAAATTCTAGCTTTGATGTTGTCCTGGAGGAGCACTAGATGGACCCGGGCGATCTAAGCAAAGTAAGAATGACACAAAAAGAAATAACTCTATCAGACAAAATATTTCTTTACCCTTCTAATATTTTTATTTTATATTCTAAATTTTTCTACGTAATTTAATCTCGATATTTAATTTCTTTTCTGTAATAAATTTTTTTATTTCTCTAACTTTATTTCATTTATTTTCTTCTGAATTCTATTTTATTTCCTACTAAAATCTATTTTAATTTCTACCGAAATTTATTTTATTTTTCTATCGAAAGTTGTTTTGTTTTCTACCGAAATTTATTTTATTTTCTGCCGAAATTTCGGCAGCATCTCCCCTAAAAATTGGACTATCTACCTGTTAAAATATCAACAATATACCAATAATTCCAAACCACACAGCCCATCCATCGGGCAATCAATCAATTCAATTTTTCCCATCCTCCGTCCGAATAACAATATCAACATTACTTTCAACTCTTAATTTCTCATTTCATTCCACTCATAATATTATTATCAAAATTCCTCAATAAATTATTTAATACTGAATCTAAGTTTAACTAACTATTGTTTTTATTAATCAATAGTTACTTCACATTAATTAATCAATAACTATTTTGAATTAATTTTAACTAACTAAATAACTAAAATTACTAACTAAATATTTTTATTAATCAACAAATTAATACTACTTAAATTAATTTCGCTACATAAAATTTAATTAACTACAATAATAAAATTAATTCAAGTAACTAAAATTATTAAAATTGATTTTTACCCCAAAATATAATTTTTGTCGAATTTTGCTAGATCGAGGATCGGAGCTACGCGCGCTGGAACTGCAAGCAAATGGCCGGATCTGACTGGCAGTGGCAGAGAGAGAATGAGGCGGCGCGATGAAGCTTGACAGACCCGTTCCTGGTGGTCGGAGGCGCGCTGGAGCGACGGCAGGGCAGTGGCGCGATAGATCGACTGTGGTGCTGCTCCTGTCAACTGTGCTCGCCTGAACGGGAACTGAGGAACGGTGCTGGCGGAGCTACTGCGACGGCGAGCGGCAGCGAGGTGGCGCGATCGACCTGGTGCCGCTGCTGCTGCTCTGTTTCTCGCCAGAAACGCAACGCAGGTGAAGAGAAAGGAGAAGGAAAGAAAGAAAAGAAGAGAAAGGAGGAAGAGAAGAAGAGGAGGTGGCAGTGGTGGCGCTGCTGGAGGTGTTGCAGAAATGGTGAGGGGAGGGTGAAGTTTGCGCTGGATATAGAGGGGAGAGGCTTCTAGAAGTGGTTTGGGCTGATTCGATTTGATTTCGATTCGATTCGGCCCAAATCTTGGTTTTGTTTGATTTTTCATTTTTCAATTGGTTTTCGATTCGGTTTATCACTGTACAAATTATTAATTCACGTTTAAATATTTAAATACATTTTCCACGCTGTCAGTTTATTAAATTTAAACGAAAAATCTTTGAAAATAAAAATTCTGGTTATTTCAGTCTTCCCCCCTTATAAAAATTCGTCCTCGAATTTTAAAAGTAACAAGTAACTAGGAAACAATGGTGGTTGTGCTTCTCACATAATGCTGCAACTGATAAAAGTTATTACATTCACATTTAGTAGAATACTTGTTCTTCTGAGCAGCTAGAAGGATGAATCAAGAAGATGAGATAAATATTTTTGAGTTCGTTAGTCAGACCAGAGGAACTAATTTTTATTAAATTTACGAAGACAAACCAATGGGAAGCAAATCTAATTTATAGGGAGGGTAGGATGATTATGAGATGAATCTAGCCCCAAAGTTACCTACTTTATTACCATAGTTAATTTAAACTTGAGTTGTATTATATCTACAAGTCGTCAAATATTCATAACCTAAAGCACAGATTCAACACTAATATTCACCTTTACACGTAAGAATTTTAATCACTTATAACCTCTGCTCAAGTAAGAGTTATTAATCTCATTAGCTCTATATCATGTGTCCTTACATTGATGTATCGTCATTTATTCACTCACCAGCTATCACAGGCAAAGATCATCACTCCATAAGAAACTCATACACAAACCAAGTATTTAATCTTACTGATATAAGAATCCACATATGCAATCAAATTTACTACTCAAGATAATATATATCTCATGCAGAAAAGTGCTTATCTCCATAGTTATAATAAATTCCACCAACCAACATCACGTAAACTTCATCAAACAGATATGCTAAAATCAATATTCTAATTAAATAAATCCTAATGTCCTTGAATTAGAACCATCTAGTTTTCTTATCAATTCACACTATCAATTCATTCTCAACATACCCCTTCTATAGGCACACATATACATACACTCATGCATTCTTATAGATGTATTCCACATTCAACACGTATTAAATAAAAATAGCACACTTTCATCATCTAACTTCAACTTATTAATCCTATATAACTTATCTTCTTACATACTTAAATTACATATGAATATTATTTATTCCATATAAGGATTTTTGTTTAAACCATCCCGTTAGCATCAGTAACTAAATCACATCTCTAAGAACAAGGATACAATTTTACTCATTAAACAACTTGACTCTAACCTGATTGCGAACGACGCTGAAGACGAAAGCAAGGAAGACTATGTCAAGACATGACAGGAATTACTCCGCAGTTACATCTAGACTTATGAACTTTTGCTCTGATACCACCTTTGTCACGACCCGTTTCCGTGGGCCGGACCGGCACTAGGGCCCAGGTAAGCATAAGGCCCCCGAGGCCCGTAGTTAGCCTAATTACTCAACTATACATTCCATACCATTTAATAGAAACAGTAAGCCCATACAAGTTAAGATATAAATGTAAATAAATATTATACAACCCGGCCCAATTTTAATTATCTCCAATAAAATTTAGTTTGGGCCTAGTCATTATCAATCACGTTCATAATATGGGCATACTGATTCTCCTGTGTCTAATAATACAACCAACCGTTTATAAAACAACGCATACGGCAAGGCCCAATTGGAAATACACGACCCTATAACTGCGGAGTTCAATAATATTCTGATAATAGAATAATTTATACATCCAAAATTAAATGACAGAAATATAAAGTTTACATTTATAACTCTGCGGAGAAGATTGCAGAGCTTCAGTTGAATCCGCTGCTTCCTAGTACCTGAGAGGTTTGGTGAAAAAGAGGGGGGGGTGAGTTTTGCAACTCAGTGAATAATAATAAATAATACACACCACATGCAGTCAAGCAAAATGCACCCTAGTATACTGAATGAACACACAACAGTCAATCATATGACATTACATCAGCACCCACAAACAATATCACCTTCAAATAGTCACATCACGTGGAAATTAGTCAGTGGAGTCACCGAACCCCCGATGAGCCGTCCTCCCACATGGCTCATCCTCTCACGTGTGCACCAGGGAGCCGATCCCCCATACTGGCCGACCGGTCTAATCCTCACTTGACCAGCCCTCTCATTGTTTTTCCATTCTCTCTTTTCCTTTCCATACCAACAGGAGGCAACCCGGTCGTCTCCATCAAATCTAGATCATCAGGCGCTCACAACAGGAGGCCACCCTGCGGGCTGCGATCAAATCTAGATTATCCGGTGCGCCCAATAAAGAAGCCAACCTGTGGTTAACAGTAACGGTAACGGTAGGTGCACACGGGGGCGCCGATCTCCCATTTACCCGGCTAACAGAAACAGAATCAGGATCCATATAACAGAATCAGAATATAACAGAAATCAGAATCAGGATCCGTATAACAGAAACAGTCTCACAAACCCATGGTGACCCACTTCATCCCAATTCCACACAAACAAGGCACAGTATATGCACAGCACAAGTAATCAAACAATTCTTTCAACGTATTACACCAATTTCATCCAAATGCACAATTATATATAAGTATAATTATAATGATCGTAACATAATATATATGATAAAATACTTGTAATATATTGTAAATATGTAAATAAAAATATAATGTTTATGAATAAATGTTATGCAAATGCAGTGTTGATATGCATTATTTATTATTACTCACAGTGATGGAGAGCGAAATTCTAGCTTTGATGTTGTCCTGGAGGAGCACTAGATGGACCCGGGCGATCTAAGCAAAGTAAGAATGACACAAAAAGAAATAACTCTATCAGACAAAATATTTCTTTACCCTTCTAATATTTTTATTTTATATTCTAAATTTTTCTACGTAATTTAATCTCGATATTTAATTTCTTTTCTGTAATAAATTTTTTTATTTCTCTAACTTTATTTCATTTATTTTCTTCTGAATTCTATTTTATTTCCTACTAAAATCTATTTTAATTTCTACCGAAATTTATTTTATTTTTCTATCGAAAGTTGTTTTGTTTTCTACCGAAATTTATTTTATTTTCTGCCGAAATTTCGGCAGCATCTCCCCTAAAAATTGGACTATCTACCTGTTAAAATATCAACAATATACCAATAATTCCAAACCACACAGCCCATCCATCGGGCAATCAATCAATTCAATTTTTCCCATCCTCCGTCCGAATAACAATATCAACATTACTTTCAACTCTTAATTTCTCATTTCATTCCACTCATAATATTATTATCAAAATTCCTCAATAAATTATTTAATACTGAATCTAAGTTTAACTAACTATTGTTTTTATTAATCAATAGTTACTTCACATTAATTAATCAATAACTATTTTGAATTAATTTTAACTAACTAAATAACTAAAATTACTAACTAAATATTTTTATTAATCAACAAATTAATACTACTTAAATTAATTTCGCTACATAAAATTTAATTAACTACAATAATAAAATTAATTCAAGTAACTAAAATTATTAAAATTGATTTTTACCCCAAAATATAATTTTTGTCGAATTTTGCTAGATCGAGGATCGGAGCTACGCGCGCTGGAACTGCAAGCAAATGGCCGGATCTGACTGGCAGTGGCAGAGAGAGAATGAGGCGGCGCGATGAAGCTTGACAGACCCGTTCCTGGTGGTCGGAGGCGCGCTGGAGCGACGGCAGGGCAGTGGCGCGATAGATCGACTGTGGTGCTGCTCCTGTCAACTGTGCTCGCCTGAACGGGAACTGAGGAACGGTGCTGGCGGAGCTACTGCGACGGCGAGCGGCAGCGAGGTGGCGCGATCGACCTGGTGCCGCTGCTGCTGCTCTGTTTCTCGCCAGAAACGCAACGCAGGTGAAGAGAAAGGAGAAGGAAAGAAAGAAAAGAAGAGAAAGGAGGAAGAGAAGAAGAGGAGGTGGCAGTGGTGGCGCTGCTGGAGGTGTTGCAGAAATGGTGAGGGGAGGGTGAAGTTTGCGCTGGATATAGAGGGGAGAGGCTTCTAGAAGTGGTTTGGGCTGATTCGATTTGATTTCGATTCGATTCGGCCCAAATCTTGGTTTTGTTTGATTTTTCATTTTTCAATTGGTTTTCGATTCGGTTTATCACTGTACAAATTATTAATTCACGTTTAAATATTTAAATACATTTTCCACGCTGTCAGTTTATTAAATTTAAACGAAAAATCTTTGAAAATAAAAATTCTGGTTATTTCATTATATGAGAGTGATAAATAATAATAAAAAATATCTTAATTTTTAAACAATATGTGAGTATTATTAATTTTATACAAATAACTTAATTTTTTTGAAACATTTTTTGTGTCGATGAGTTTCCCAAAGGTATTTCACTTCTATTATTGGCTAAATCATTATAAATACTCCAAATTTTGCGTTTCATTTCAATTGTACCTTAAATTCAATCTTCTTCTTCTAGTATTATGAACTTTAATTTTAGTTGCAATAACTCTTTAATTTCAAATTGGATCCAATTTGATAAATAAAATATTATTTTCATTAGATTTATACTCTCTCTTATAGTCAAATTAACTAAAAATTCAGAGTTTAACAACAACCTAACTAATTGAATAAAATTCACAGTTTAATAATAACCTAACTAATATTGATTAGAAATTTAAATTCATAAAAAGCCAAATAAATTAATAAATTTCAGTTAGTTATAAGCGTAGAATATTAGTTTAAGTTTTTGTTTCTACTACTTATGTTAGATCTCTTATAAAAATAGATTTCACAATGTCATTTTATTTTTTAGGAAATCACTACTTGTTGTCAATATAAATAAATTAATAAATAAAAATATTTTATTTAAAATGAATAAATTATTTTTATTTTATTATTTATACAAATAAATATAAATATTTTATTTATTTATAAGTAGTGGTGGAAAAGAGTCTAATTTGGAAAAAAGATTAAATTGGGTCCCACAAAAATAATATTTTGTTCATTAAATTGAATAAAATTTGATATTCGGATACTATTGTAACTAAAATTTAAATTCAAAATAATAGGAGAAAAAAGTTAGATTTACGCTACAATTAAAATTAGCGGCAAAGTTTGAGATTTTTTTAATGATTTGGCATCTATTATTAGGTATGAACAATTAATAATTTAATTCTAATTGATTGAAAAATAAACCAAATTTAAATCATTAAATTTTCTAATTTGGAAATCATTGTAGGCTATGCAAAAAAAATTAATTAAATTAAATTAATACTACTACATTCAATTTATTTTATCTTTTTAATTCATTAGAGATACAATATGCCGAAATAATATGTTGAGTAAAAATTTTTGTAGTCGAGAGAATTTAAACTCGAGACCTTCCATTTATAGACAATAATAATAAAAAAAAATAACCAGACTATATAATTGGCTCCTAATTAGTTTTATTTATTCAAAAATAATAAATAATATTATAATTTTAGGAGATTAAAATACAAATTATAAATGACATTTATGTAATTGAATAATTTTGAAATGATATTACTTTTAAGAGTTTAATATTAATTTTTTCCTATAAAATATTTTAATTTCAATTGACAAAATCAAAATTAATTTCAAAAAGTTTTATAAAATTTGATTTTAAACATAGCACTTTGAAAGCGCCAAGCAGAGACTCCATGGACTAAAACTTGTTACCAATATTCATTGTCTAAAATGAAAGTAAAAAAGTTAAAAACTAACGAGTGTCAGCTTCGAAACCTTCCCTTTCATGTCCATGGACTAGAAGAAAATAAAAATGGAGACGATAAGTAACCATAAATATCAGGAGAGTGTAGATTTTGTTTTGTGGCTGTGGCTGTGGCTACAAATGCAATGGCTGTCAGCTTTACCTTCTTCAAGACTTCACACTTTCCAATTTGTTTTTCTTCCCTTCCTTCACCTCTACTCAAATTATCCACAACCAAAATCTCTGCCTTTTCATCTTCCTCAATGGATCAGCACAATCAGGGACGTGCAAAGCTCATGGAATACCCTTTCGTCTCGGCTTCGCACAAGGCTTTGATGGTTGATCTTGTATCTACAGTAGAGAATCGGCTTGGCTCGCAACTCCTACCATGTACTCTTCCACCCGACGTACAATACTGCCAGAACGAAACTGGAACCGCCCGAAACTCGCTTCATATCAGATCCGGTAACCAATATTCCCCTGTAAGTAATTTCCTTGCACTGCCTTTGAAATTTCGATCTTTTGGTTACTTCATGCATATGTTTGGTATGCATAAACATTCATTTTAAATTTTGTTTTTTTTTTTTTAATTCTTTTTAGTAGTCTCCTACCAAAAGTGATAAGATTTTAAACCCACTCTGTATTAGCAAGACTATAAAAATATGGATTTGATTAGTATCAGTAGAATTAGCCAGTGAATTTCTATATTTACTACTTAATATATTTCGCTTTCGAGTTTATTTAAAAATTGATTATATGAAATTCATTTGTAATTAAGTGAATTCCATTTTTCCAAACATAACTTTAGACTATAATTTGATTTAAGAATTCGAATTATTGATGCTGATTTCTACAAATCAGACGCAAAAGTGCTATTGTTAGTTTTATTTTAAGCTTTCAATCTGGTTTAAGTACTGAATGATGATTTGTCAGAATTCTTTACTCTGTGTAGAATATTACAAGGTAAGCTGTATTTATGCTGTTAACAAGCCTCAAGCATATTATGCAAGTTTAAACAACCTATGAGTAATGGGGCTCAATGATTCTTGAAAAAGTAACAAACTGATAGTAATAACTTCACATACAAAGCATGGAAGCCTTGGGAAGTCTCTACAGTACTGGTATACTTAGTTCAATATCGTGTGATTTTGGATCTTCATTTTAGGCTCTGAGTCTTTTTCCTTCAGAATTGTTTGTTTCAGCTCTTCTGGGTGTGGATTCTCAGTGAGTTTTGTGGTATTAGGAACTGTTGATGCAAGGGTTGAAAAGGGTTCTACTCTGAGATGATGCTTTCATAATCCAAGCTTGAGTCAATGACCTGGATTGAGTCTTATATTATTCTTTATGTGAGAAATTCAGAAAGTCTCTGCTCAACGTATTTTGAGATTGAGCGTTTTGGTTCATACTTTTACTTCCTTCGTCTTCATATATGGTTGAGATTGAATTGATTGAGGCAGATTGCTAGCTGAACCCATTCCTAAACAATTAACATACAGCAGCCAGTTTTTACTTGGCTGATTTATTCTATTTTTAGTTAGTTGCTGAAGAAATCCACAGTTTTTCAGTACTTAATTCATAAGAAAGTTCTGATATTTTCCAGCTTCTCTTTACTAAAATTATAAAAAAGTATCTTTCAGTCTTCTTGTTAATAACTTTTGTTCTGTTGATATGGTATTTGTCAGGTTGATTTCATACTAGGAAGTTGGCTACATTGCAAGCTACCAACTGGTGCAGAATTGAACATTACAAACATTTCAGCTTATTTGAACCTTTCAACTGATGCACCAAACATCACAATGGACCTCATCAGGAGTAGTCCGACATCACTAGTCCTTATTCTTGATTTGCCTCCACGAAAAGACCCTGTCTTTTATCCAGACTACCTCGAAACTTTCTACGAGAAATCTCAGTTGGACTCACACAGGCAAATGCTTCAGAAGCTCCCTGAGATTCAACCTTATGTCTCTTCATCGCTTTATATCCGTAGCCTCTTTTCACCCACAGCAATATTGATTCGCGCAGAAACTGAGGCAGATGGAGGAGATCGCATGGAGGAGATAATAAAAAATCACATAGGTCCTGTTGCAAAGGAAGTTTTTGGGATCTGGTTGGATAGTTGTGCTTGTGGAGGGAGAGAGGTGAACGCGGAGGAGAAAGGTTATTTGAAAAAGAGGGATGAGATTGTTAAGAAGAAAACTATTGAGAATGATTTGGGAATTTCTTTCCCAAGATTGTTTGGGCCAGAAATCGCAGATAGACTGTTAGGAGCTATACGTAATGTTTATAATATATGAGGTTCAATCCTCCAATATGATACAGAATTATTCCTGTACATCACCAATTCTTCAATCCTCCATCTTTTTTTTTTTTTTTTTTTTTTTGAAAAGAAAGCATATTTATTAATAATAAGTAATAATAAAATTTTAAATATTTAAAAATTCAACTAAAATTTAGGATTACAAATTTATTATTTTATAAAAAATTGAAATACTTATTGTATGTCTAAAGTAGGCCGAGTTTTCATGGGTACTCAACCCATAAAACTCATTTAAAATGGATTTACTTATTAATTAAATTAAATGAGCATGAGATGAGTATATTAAATTTGAATTTGATATGGGTTTGGGTTTGGATTTAAGGCTGTCGGGTATTTGGTATCTGCTGAAACCCGTTTAAGTAACAAGTATCAAAAGATAACTTTTTTTTTTTTTTTTGAAATGAGAAATGAATATCATTATTTTGTGGAAAAATATTTCAACAAACACCGAGGTATACTATCCCCTATTTGAACACGAGCATAACAATAGGATCTCTAGTCATGCAATGGGCATCTATGTTAACTTGTCTCCTTACTCACATTGCGTGAATCTCAATTTTAGAGTCTAGCAATCGTTTACAATCAGAGATAATTAAACCAAACTCGGAGATATCAACTAAACTGGGCTGTAAAGCGAAAAATACCACTTGAGAATCTAAATAAACAACCCCAAAACCAAGCATATTCTCAGTCATGTAGATTAAAGACTTACGGATTGCCAGGCTTCCACAGTTGCTGGACTGGGACATCCCTCGTAAAAGCCAGATAATGCACGAAAAAAGATGCCCTCCTCGTCCTCGAAGGTTGCCCTATAACCGGCTAACTAGGCTTCACTAAAAACTGTTCCATCAACGTGGTAGTGCCATGCGTCATTGACATGCACAACGTCTTATCTATAGCTTCGATGGACCTGACCTGGACTCTGCGAAACTTGACCATGAAGACTGGATGCACAAGCTGCCTCATACTGACGGAAACACAAGACCGCTCTAGCATGACTCGCAAAGCACGATTCTGCTTTGTTGTTCCAAATGAAGTTGTTCCTTGACTGCCAAATCTGCCACGCAAGAATAGCAAATAAGTTGACGCGTGAAGTATTGGAGCTTTCCAGGACCTGCATGAAATAGTCTACAAAATAACCGTTAGTGGGAAAATCTCTAAAGCCTCCATGTCTCGAAATCCCTTTGGCTCTCTCACACTGCAGTAAAGCATGATTAACGTCCTCACCTTCTTCACAAAAAGGGCACCTAGCCAAAATATCTACCCCTTTGCTCCTCAATCTTATCCTAGTAGGCAATATATTCCGCAAACTCCGCCACATAAACTCCCTCACCTTAAGAGGTACATCCAATTTCCAAATTCTACTCCAAAAAATTATCATCCATTCGGGTATGCATTCTCCCCAAGACTTTGAAGTGCTACAAAGTACCCGGGTTTGACACTATACATACCCCTTTTCTCATGATGGCACAAAATTTTGTCGCCATGATTTCTAAAGCTAAGAGGAATATTAAGAATTACATGCATATCTCTAACACTAAACGACATAAGCTTGCCAATATCCCATTTCCTTTCCCCCACCACCATAAGCTCTTTACTCTAATATTTTGATCAACAAAATCTCCCCCATCCTCCACATAAAAAGAACCCTCCTTTGGAAGCCATGGATCTCTAGCGATAAAAATACTCTCACCATTTCCTACTCTCCATCTCACCCCTTGTTTCAAAACTATGCTAGAAGACAACACACCTGTCCAGACAAAACTAGAATTATTACCTAGATTAGCATTAAGGAAATCGCAATTAGGAAAATATTTAGCTTGGAAGACCTTATAAAGAAGCGTGTTAGGGTCGGTAATCAATCTCCACCCCTGCTTACGTCGCATAGCCATATTGAAACCACGAAAATTACGAGAACTCATTCCACCCTCCCTCTTCCTGCCACACATCCTATCCCAAGATAACTAATGAATGCCCCTCCCTCCTTCCTTCTTCTTCCCCATCAATACCCATTCATAATTCTTTGCAAGTCGTCACACAAACCAAGGGGAAGCTCAAATACACTCATACAATAGGAGGGTATAACTTGAGCAATGAATATTAAACATATATAAATATTTTAAATAAGTTCAAATACGAGTATTCCAAAATAAATTTTAAAATTTTAGACACATATATAACACTAATATTTTAAACATATTTGAATACATTTATTCAAAACTTACTCAAAATTTCCGAACTTTTATCGGTAAATATGATCCAAAATTAAAATGTATAAGTACTCGGCGGGATTTGTAACTGAAAATATAAACTAAAATATTATTTTATGTGATTTAATAATATCATTATTAGGTCAGTTCTAATCTAATATTACCTTTTATTAGATCATATATACTCTTCCCAAAAGATTAGCAAGTTAAGTACGTAAGGTGGATATCTACACTTATACAAAAATAGTTAGGGTTAATTTCCAAATTTGATGTGGGAGTCATTACACGATGCATGAGCTGGTTGTTAAACCTTCTCCAAATACAGAAATTGAAGACCACAAGCAAGAGGAATGTGCATATTCTGAGTTACTGCTTCAAAAAAAAAAAACTAATTAAAGACATACTCTTTTAGGCAAAATCACATTTTCTCTATTTTCCAAAGCTTCGTAATGACATTCAAGGAGTCACTTTCACCAATTACTTCATTATATTATTTTTGGTATTTCTTGTATAACAAAATTAGTACATGATGACTATTTTTTTTTACTTGTGATTCTTATGATAAATGCAGTTTTTGCTTAGAAGCTTCAGACATCTCAATTGAGACGTTTTGATTTGCATAAGAACGTAAGATCAACGGCAAAAGATTTTGATTTTGCATTCTGTTGATAATTCATGAGAAATGAAAATGTTTTTTTATTATTCCGTACGTAGCATATTCGATAGAAAAATTCTTGACTAATATTTTTTTTATTGTGATCTAAATTTATTATTTAATTAATCAAACCATTAACAAAAAAACTAAAACTATAAATTAACCAATCAAAATCGAATTACTATAAAAATTAGACCTAACTAAATTTATAAAAAATTTGATGATTAAAAAAATTATATTTATATATTTTCTGAGAAATTTATATCTTGTTACTAGAGTTTTAAATGAAATTGTCCGTTTATAAATTGCTCAAAGCTTAATTTCAGAAAAACTTATTCAAATTCATTTAATAACAAATCATTATTTTTCAAAAGGAACTACAAATCAAATTTGAATTTACTTATTTAAATTATATAATTAGCCAATCGATTTTTAAGTTTTCAAACAAGGCAAACAAATTTTTATATTGCATGTGGCTTTTTTTTTTTTTTCTTTTTTCATTCATGGAAAAGTTCAATCCGCCCAAATTATATAATAGATTATATATTAAAAAAAATCGAGTTAAAGAGCTCTCCTGTCTAATCGGAGGTTGGCTATTCCATAACCCTTGGCTTATATTCAACATATTATATTATAATTGTTTTATTTTATTATAAATATGCAATGGGCATGCAAAGTGACCGATTCCACGAGGATAGAGGGTCCTGCTGTGCTCACCTGGGATAGAGAACCAACCACCTTGATCTCGACACGCAGCCAAGAACAGCTAGATCTGACGGTGACATTAACCTGACAAACATCCCATAGCGCGAGCACTGTCCACGTGGGAAGATGGGTCACCTTCTCGAATGTTCGACATCCAAGTACTATTTGGCTGAGACTTGTGGATCCCACGTCTCAAAACTTGGCAGGAACGTTGCTGGTCCAGATCATTCATACGTTCCAATGTCGGGAATTTCTTTTTAAAACTGATTTTCTATAAACATCCAAGGAATCAAATATTTAAGAATACACTTAACAACTAATGTCCAATGTGAATGTAAATTACTCTTAGTCCAAATGTCTAATGTCACGTTAGCTTGGATTAAAAGATAAATAAATGATATAACTCATGTTTTGGCTAAATCAGTTTCTAGTAGGGCTTGTTTTCGAACTTGAAATATTATTTTCGCTTGTATTACTCGTTTCTTCTCTTAATAATATATGAACAATATTTCAATGTAAAAAAAAAAAAAAAAACTAAACTCTTTTTAGCATTTTATATTCTTTACTAAAGGTAAGATCAGAGGGTTGATCCCCGAAAATACTTGTAGATATTAGTCTCATGCCAAAAGCATATAGCATATTTATTCAGAAATCAAATAATAATAATAATAATAATAATAATAATAATAATAATAATAATAATAACAACAACAACAACGTCATAACTTTTTTGGCTAAAAAAATTATTTACTTGTGAAATTTTTCCCTTTAATTTGATTATATTATGCATACAGTACAGCTCTTAAATAAATTATAGTGCTACCGTGTACGTGTTATTTCGGTTAAATGATTATTTATTAAGAACAGACACCATAAATTAATTCCTCCCGTAAAACAGAGAGGAGAGGTGGCACTCTAGACCTGAAAAACCTGGCACAAAATAACGCTTAACACCAAATGTCTTATTGGCTGTTGTCTCATAAGGTCCTATAGCTCCTCTTTAAGGACACCTGGTGCTCCACAAGTTTCCTCTAATAAAAGCAGAGCTGTTTTCTGACGCAACCTGCAAAATTTGTTAGGTCCAGTTACATTAAAGCCATTAAGCTGATAATGAACAATATTAACCCTAGCTCTCTCATGTAGGTGGCCACCATATTCTCAGGTACAGCCTAGTTTATAAAACATCACCTACTCAGTAAGGCTTATTAGAGTTTTCTATATATATATATATATATATATATATATATATATATGAGCACAGAACTTCTCATTTCTTGTTGATTTATATAGAGAAAGAAAGAGAGAAAGATGGGTATGGTTCTTGTATGTAGTTTTTGCTGTGCCCTATTCTTGTTAACTATACTTAGATTAAAAAGAAGACAACAGGACAAGATCAAAAGAGGAAACTTGCCACCAGGTTCAATGGGTTTGCCTTATATTGGAGAAACTCTTCAACTCTACTCTCAGAACCCTGACATCTTCTTTGCTAATAAGCAACAAAGGTAGTTATATATTCCATTATTTGATTCTGTTCTAATCATTTATTGTTTTTATTAATTAAACTCTAATTGTAGTTCAAACTGGCAATCATTTAGTTGTTTTGTTTTGTTTAAGGTATGGAGAGATATTCAAGACTCGCATTCTTGGATGTCCTTGTGTTATGGTTGCTAGCCCAGAGGCTATTAGGTTTGTGTTGGTGACACGAGCAAGCTTGTTCAAGCCAACATACCCGCCAAGCAAGGAAAAATTAATCGGGCCATCAGCAATATTTTTCAACCAAGGGATTTACCATTCTCAACTGAGAAAACTTGTACAAGTTTCTTTGTCACTCGATGTGATCAGAAACCTGGTCCCTCATATTGAAGCTATTGCTATCTCTACTTTGGAATCTTTGTCTTCTACTGCCAAAGTCGTTAACACTTTCCATGAGATGAAGAAGGTCAGTTCATCTCGTTGTTCTTTTATTAGGGCGATTAATTATTTTTTTATGCAAAAGATGACAAAAGGTTTTGAACATATTAGTATACATATATCTAAACACTAATAATAATTTTTGGGATTTAGTACAATTTTATTTTTTATTTTTTGAGTGATTCCAGACAAATTAAACAATTTTACCATAGTAATAATTTTAAATAAGCATGATTTTTGCACGTAAAAAATGACAATTTCAACACGTCTCAACAAACTTATAACAATCCAATGATGTTATGAAATATATTAAAAAGTTACATTTTTCTTAATTTTATATTTTTATTACTAATCGACAAGATAACCTTAGTCAACAACCACCAACCTGGCCATTACATAAATCCTTTATTGAAAGAAAATTCCAAAGTTATGTTTAAGTTATTGTTTCTTACTATAATATTGTCCCATTTCCATTCTTTCAAGTGCAGTTCACTTTTGATGCTGCTGTTTTATCCATCTTCGGTAACTTGGACTCTTACTATAGAGAAAATTTGAAGATAAATTACTACATACTTGATAAAGGTTATAATTCTTTTCCAACAACTCTACCTGGCACTTCATACAGTAAATCAGTCATGGTAAGTTTCAAAATTAAATAACTAACGTCTCTATCGATTTACAATCTAATTTTTTTTTTCTTGATTCTCAGGCAAGAAAAAGGCTAAGCCGGATTCTTGGTTGGATAATACGGGAGAGGAAAGAGAAAGGATTAATACAAAACGATCTTTTGGGTTATCTACTGAACTTCAAAGATGAGAAAGGTCAAATGTTATCTGATAATCAAATTACTGATAATATCATCGGTGTACTATTCGCTGCTCAAGACACTACAGCTAGCGTTTTAACATGGATTCTTAAGTATGTCCATGACGACTCAAAAATTCTTGAAGCTATTAAGGTTTGAATTTTATTTAAAATCCTTATTAATTATTTTTCTTGCAATAATCAATCCATTTCTTACCATGAAAGTTAATATTAATTAAAGAAGATTTAATTTGATTTATTTCAGATGGAGCAGAATGCGATTTATGAATCAAATGGGAGAGGAAAAAATCCATTAACATGGTCTCAAACTAGAAATATGCCCTTTACGAATAAGGTATAATCACTATCGGAATTACAATAATTCTTACTAATTATATATATGTATATTCGGTATTAATTTGGCGATAAAATGATAGGTTATAATGGAAAGCTTGAGGATGGCAAGTGTTATATCGTTCACCTTTCGAGAAGCGGTTGAAGATGTTGAATATAAAGGTACGTATAAATATTTATATTGTACGTGCACCCTTGTATATATATACATACCTCCTTAATTTATACAAAATTAATTAGTTTATGCTTTGATAGGGTACTTAATTCCAAAAGGATGGAAAGTACTTCCTTTATTTCGGAATATTCATCATAATCCAGATTTCTTCACTGATCCACATGTATTTAACCCTTCTAGGTTTGAGGTATATGCAAATATGTTTTTTTTTTTTTTTTTTTTTTTTTTTTTTTTTTTTTTTCTTTTATTAAAATGCAGTAGCGTTTTGAATCTCTTCTTTTTTTTTTTTTTTTTTTTTAGTATTAACTATTTTTTAATGTTATTGCATGAAGGTTGGACCAAAACCCAATACGTTCATGCCCTTTGGAAATGGCGTTCATGCATGTCCAGGAAATGAAGTTGCTAAGCTTGAGATGCTTATTCTAATCCATCATTTGGTCACCAAGTTCAGGTATTAGAGATATATTAAAGATATTCTAACACCAAAAATACTAAAAAATTAATAAAAAAGAATCTAAATGTCTAAATATTTTTGCAGGTGGGAAGTAGTAAGGTATAAGAGTGGGGTTCAATACGATCCATTTCCAGTACCTGAGGAGGGCCTTCAAGCTAAGTTTTGGAAAGAATCTATCAACACAGCTGGCCATCATTTTATATAATACACAATAATAATAATAATACAAACATCATCAGATGTCAATTTTTCATAAAGAAGCATTTCATTTTGCTAAAAATTAGTGGTAGGGACAGGTTCTTCTGCTTTGGGGAGTTTGGTTTCATCTTTGAATATGTAATGTAGCTTTTTTCTCTAATCATCTTTGATCTTTCATAAACTTGTAGCTTTCATGTCTTGTTCTTAATGGTGGGTACATTACCAAATGATGATATTTCATTTTCAAAATTAATCAGCACTAATTTGTTCATAGCTTTTGAGGAATGGCCACTTTCTGTGGCTGAAATTTAATTAGTTTATTAATTGCCCAATCAGCATCCTCATTTGCTTCACCGGTCTCTTTGGTCTCCGAGAGTCACTCTCTGATCTTTTCATTTGCTCACTGGCTCCACCGGTCTCTCTCCCAGAGTTACTACCTGGTCAAGGGTTAATATTGCTTCACCTCTTATCCCTATGTATACCTCTCTTCGAAAGTCACTATCTAGTTAGGAGTCAACTTGCTGCACCAGTCTCTCTCCGAGAGTCACTACCTGGTCCCTATGTCTCTTTTTAAGAGCACCATACTCATCCTAGCTAGCTCTAAAACCATTGTGAAAAATTGGAGATATGACAGATAAACTGCATGGGCTAAGTATATAATATACATTTTAAATTGAAATTCTAATATATATATATATATATATACACACACACACACTATGTTGAAGGAAGCGATAGCAGCATCTTGTCTTCCTAAACATCGATCTGCCATTGCATTCGTTATTGCTCAAGTCCTTTTCTGACCCTTTTGTTTTTCCTTCCTCTTTTTAATTTCCCTTTTATGTATAAAAGAAATTTTGTCTACTGGGTTCACGTGTTTAATCAATTTTGTTATACCAAACAGTGATATTATTTCTCTTCGCAAAAGAAAGAACACTATCTGTTCTTGATTTCACTTATTGGTTGTTGCATTTTCTTCTTCTGGGTAATAAGATTAATCACCGAAAATGATGTAAAGTGCAAATTCCAAAACAACTCATTCTTCTCTGCCATATAAAACAACTCATTCCAAGACAAATCAATGTCCCATTACCATTTACTATGGTATGGTACTTTATTTTCAACGTGAATGGTTCACTTTTAATTAGATCAATAATAATAAATTCTTTCTTTTTTTTTTTTCATAATTTTCTTATAAAGAGAGAGATTTGAACCCGGATTTATACAGACTGTATACTCACTTATTGCTAAAGTATGTCAACAACTAGTATAAATCGATAATTTAAAAAATATTTAAACAAAATAATTGTAGGTTAATTTTTTTATTAACGTGAAAAATGAGAGATCTCGAGTTTCAGCAATTGGTGAATAAAAAGATTATTAATTATGTTTTACACAAATAATATATCACAAATTAAAGTGAAGAAGGAAATTAAAATTTAATAGTAACCATTTATTCGAATGGGAAATTAAATAATAAAATTGTAGTATTGAAAATATATTAATGACAACAAAAATTGAACTAAGCCAAACGGGCCTTTGGCCCAATTTAATGGTGCTCGGTGTGTTGAAATTTGAGAACCCTTGTAATATGTCTGAAGAATAGTCAAGCCCAATATAGTCTCTGCAAGCGAACCGTAAAAGACGATCAGTATAGTCTCTAGAAAGAAGTTTCAGCTTCTCTGTTGAAGATTTCTACAAGACGCGTTAGCAATCTCATTTCATCTCATCCTTTGGAATCCAATGGTTTGTTGTTTACATGAAACCCTAATTTTAGTTGTTTTCTTTCTTTTTCTTGTTCCTATTTGATTTCTGTGCTTTTTCAACAATCAACTCAAAGCTCTTTGAATTTTGTAGATCATCAAGAAATTTTGTTAATTTGATTTGGGAATTGGAAATATATCTAGGTTGATTCTTGTTAGAAATTATCTTTCTGTATACGTACGCGCTTGAATGCTTCGCACGGGCTCAATAGCTTAGATTTGGCTGTCATGGAGATGTGTTTTCAAGAATGCAGATTAATCGTGTTGTCTCTTTTAGCAATGCCAGAGGGTAAATTGGGTTCCAACTAATTAGTGGCACACTATTGTTTATTTTTGTCAAGATGTGGGTCAAAACCATTTTGTTGAACAAATCGAATTTTGGATGTCTTCATTTATTTAGTGTTTTGTTTCATGGACATCCCTTCTTCATAAATATTAGAAAAAATGGTTGAATTATCGTTTCTTGGAAGCCTGTGGTTATTTGCGTACTTTACAGTTATGTTCTTGCTTATATTCTGTAGTAAAGAATTGAGCACCGGATTAAGATAATATTTTCTTGTTGGAAATGTTAATACAAGTTGGATGATTTCTTTAATTCATTGAATTGCTTTTTTGATGATTGCTTTTTCATGCATTATACCTCAACAGGCACCTCTTTACAGAGGAGTATCGAGGAAAGATAAACCTAGAGGACGTCATCATGGTTTAAGTCAGCAGAAGAAACAAGAAATTAAGGAAGCATTCGAGTTATTCGATACTGATGGCTCAGGTACTGAAAATATTTTTTGCTATTTGTCCTTGTTATGTACTTAATTCTGTTATTCATTTGTTAGACTGTGTTGTCCAGGAACTATCGATGCTAAAGAGCTGAATGTTGCCATGAGGTATGAATATCTCTTCAGATCTGCTAAAATTGTTCAAAATTTTGAGCCATGAAAATACTGGAACTAAACTAATGTTATAACAGGGCACTCGGTTTCGAAATGACAGAAGAGGTACTTTCTATGCCTTAGTATATGAACATATTTGTCATTTCTGTATTTCCCACTGGTCACAAATAATATTCTACTGTTTCTTTTTTCCTATTTTTTGTGCCCGTGGTGTGAGACTGGAGTACATCCCACTCTGATATTCTTTTCTCATTCACTGTTCATTTTAGAACAATAAGAAAAAATAAAATTCCCAGCCGATTTACATTCTTTACAATTTGTAAGCATGATAGTATCCTTTCATTCCAAATTCTGTTTCACGGAACTTAACTGCAAAGCTTACATATCCTTAAATGTGACATTGCAGCAAATTAATCAAATGATTGCAGATGTAGACAAGGATGGCAGTGGTGCAATTGACTATGATGAATTTGAGCATATGATGACGGCCAAGATTGGAGAAAGAGACACTAAGGAGGAGCTCACAAAAGCATTCCACATCATTGACCAGGATAACAATGTGAGTGATTTTTTTTTTTTTCATTTGTCCTTAAGTTTAGTTTCTTATTCTCAGTAACTTATTTTTTCATTTGCTTGATTTAGGGAAGCATATCTGTTGATGACATAAAGAGAATAGCAAAGGAGCTGGGCGAGAACTTCACTGACAGAGAGATACAAGAGATGGTTGGGGAAGCTGACCGAGATGGTATGTTTTTCTGTTTATGTTTTGGATCGAGTTTGTAGGAACTATTCATGGAGAGATCTAGAAATTCATAATGGTTGGGGCAACATCCACACAAACACATGTATAATTTGTTCCTAGAAATAAATTAAAGTTAAATTTAGAATGTATATGAGCGGGTTATCTTAAATGGATAGTTTTATTTAAAAGATAAATAAATCGGCCACACAAGTCAAAACGAAAAATAATAACATGTTATATGTTGGAATTTATTAGATTAAAAGGTTAAGCAAAAAGTTTTGTTCAATTCAAATTTCACTAATTAGTCTTTGTACACAATAAATGCAATATTAAACTAAAATTAGTGTAGTGAAAAACAATTATGGGGGGAAATTAAAATATTTAAGTTGAGGCAAATGTACATAATATTAAGTTAAAAAAAAAATATATTAATATACATGTCATGAGAATTATATGGAGGCACTGGGGGCAAGTGCCCCCATCGCCCCATGCTAGATCTGTCCCCATTGATGGTGTTTAGGTTAAAATTGTATTTTCGATTCATTATCTCCTGAATTGCACTAATTTCTCATTTTCTGTGATTGATATAATTTCTTTTCTCTAATTGCATGCGTCTATTATCATCTTTGCTCAATTTGGTCATTCTTATAAAACAATAATACCCTATAAATTGTGTGCCTTCTGTTTTCTTTAGTTACTTTTGTAGTTCCCAAGAAGGGATGCTGTGTTTGGAAGATTTTCTCTCTCAATTTTTTCACAACATAAGAACTTAGTAGCATAGAAGAAATAAGGAGGATGAAAGTATTTCCTTTTTCTTATTTGTTCTTCACAGTATCTCTGACATTGATCGAGCTGTTAATCACTTATATTTTCGTTTGGAAGTCAAATTTTGAATTTGGTTGTTCAAATGATGGAATAAATGGCCTTCTTTTATAACCATGGAAGCACCTTTTTTCTCAGTAGCTTTATGATATTTTTTGCTTAAAAGTTACAGTCAAAGTCATAAAGCAAATGTAATAACACTGAGAAAAATTCATTATCTGATCAGTTGTGTTATAATCAATTGTCATGAAATTGTTGGAGATACTTTTGAATATTAGTCTGATCAGACTATTTCAAATGCATTGCTAATGATATTTTCACCTATTCTGCGGGGAGTTTGGAGTGGGGAGGAGGGCCTTAAGTTGACCACCCCCTGTGATTTGTCAATGCAATGTTGATTTGGTTTCAAAACTGTCCTGTTTGTGGACCTAAGCCGTATATGACTCTAATTACCAGATTATCTGTTGTAGTTTTATCTAGGGTAAAGTCATAGTAATCTTGATTTCCAAGCTGCTGTATCAGCAGCATTTTAATTTGCAGGGCTGCTGGGCCTTTTTAGTGTTCCACTGTTAAATTCTTGTGCTCCACAGATAGAATCCCAGGACTTTTGTGTTCAGAACCTAAGTAGGAACTGACCTCTTTAGACAAATGCATATAGGAATGCTTTGTTTTATTTTAAGAAAAATGTTTTGAATTATAAATTTGTCTTAGCACTTTGTGTGTTTGTGGTTACTTGTTCTTACTGGATTCGCAATGCACCCTTGTCCTTAGGTGCAACATATAAGAATTCCTATTCAGTTTTTCATAGGAGTTCTAGTTTGTTGTTTGGTATCTATTGGTTTACTGTACTCTTTATATGCACAGATGTATATGTTAATGTGGTCTTTGGGGCTCGCTTCCGTGTGTGTGTCATTAGGTCGTTGCAATGTGTTCGTGAGAAGTTTAATTTTATAAGTCTGAGGTTATCATTTTCGCAAGCAATTCTTTTCAGTACTAATTATGTAAGTTTGAGATACTCGTCAAATCTTCTAGTGAGAAATGTAATGGTTTATGAAATGTACAGGTGATGGAGAAGTGGGCTTTGACGATTTTATGAGGATGATGAAGAGGACAACATATGGATACTAGAATGAGCTTCTGCACTATTTTAATGGGATCTTTGGTTGAGGGCATGCAGTAGCTATAGTATATTTGTAGAAATAAAAATATTCAAAAGAAAAAAGGAAAAAAGATTTGCGTGTAGTTTTTCTATATTGGACGTATGTTGATGTTGTAGCTTCTCTATATGTTGACTGTTTTGAGTAATTTAAATAGCGTTTCATTTTCTGTTTATTATGTTCATTAGTTCACAAGTTCACATCTGAAGATAATATTGAATTTCATGGACTTACCAAAGACAGCTTTAGTTAGCCACAGCTTGAATAAATGCAGCAAAAAAAAAAAAAAAAAAAAAAAATCTAATGTTATGCTCTTCTAGTTGTTTTTCTTAATAGAGATATTTGAGGGTCACAATTTTTTTTTTTTTTTAAATATTTTTGTATTTTACAAAAGAGTCAAACACACACACTCATACAGAATAATGTACAATTTGCTTTTAAATTTATTGGCAATGTAATTTACTCAATCTTTTAAGTTGATTTTAATAAAAAAATTTCAGTCAGAAAATTAATTTGATTTATTTTTTAACTACCGCACACGTGAGGGACAAATGATAAAAAAATAAATTTAATACAATTAAATTTTCAGAGAAAAAATTGATCCTTATTCCAATTGAAAAAATCGTTTCCATGCCATTCCGAATCATGGGCGACAATATCTACTTCCTTCATCTATTTCATTCAACTCAATTTACTGTATATCACATAACAAAAAATATGCATAAAAAGTGAATAATAATTAATGTTATAAAATTATATAATATAATTGATGTCCATTAAGTTTATTAAGAAAATTATTTATTTTTCCGAAAGTTATATCTTTTAGAATAAAAGGTTATATTATTTAAGATGAATGTTTATATCATTTAATTTGTAAGATTGCATCATTTAGAACGAATGATTATATTGTTTAAGGTGTAAAGTTATGTCTTTTGGATAATATTTTGTATCATTTAAATAGTTGCTTCATTATTTAAATTGTGAAACTAATATTCTAATACTAGAAATTTATTTCTCTTTCCTCTCTCTTATTCTATCTGCTATTTTTATATATACTCTCTATTTCTTATATATCATAATAATTAATAAACATTAAAAGATTAAAAAATAAGGGCAAAAGAGTAAATGTGGACCACCGCGCCTTGCCAATTTGCAACGGTTTTAACTCACTCTGAGTGTCTGTTGGATTTTACTCTAATGTCACGCGCTAAGTTTCTGTAATTCATTCCAAAAAAAGCCTCTCCAGCAAACTCATATAAGAACATCTGCAGTAATGGCGGGAAAGGCAGAGCTTCTCATATAAGCTAGCAATTGCTAACCATGTAATAACTTTGAACCTTTCATGGATATTCCTCTCTCGAAACTCTTTCCTAAATCTCTCGACAGTTATTTGTCGTTTCTACACCACTATCCGATCTTTCAAACACAAACCTTCAATGTATCATTCTTTCAAATCCAAAACCATTAACTTCTCAAATTTCTTTCCCTTTTGTAAAAACGTCAATCACCTCAAGTCTCTCACGTCTCTTCTTGTAGTCCATGGTCTAATTGAGCAGAAGGGTTTGCTTAAAGAACTTTTAAAGGCTTGTTTTCATGTGGGTGCCTTAGATATAGCTCTCTCTTCCTTCAATACAATAAGAAAACCAAACGTGTTTCTACAAAATTTGGTGATTAGGGGTCTTTGCAATTACGGGTTGCACGAAACTGTCTTGTCCGTTTATTTCAAGTGTCGGAGTTTGAGTTATCCGTCTGATGATTTTACGTTTCCTTCTGTGATCAAGGCTTGTTCGGCTCTTAATGCTTTAAAGATTGGAAAAATACTTCATTGTATTGTTTTGCGAACTGGGTATGATCAAAATGTTGTCATCCAAACTGCTCTGGTTGATTTTTATGCGAAAAATGGTTATATGGGAACTGCGCGTGTTCTGATTGATAGAATTCCCCAACCAGACTTGGTTTCTTGGAATGCTTTGGTTTCAGGTTATTCTTTTAATGGGTGTGATCATGAAGCTCTTGCGGTTTTCAAGCATATGGTTTTATCGGGTTTGAAGCCTAATTTGAGTACTCTGGCTAGTGTAATTCCAATATGCACCCGTTTAGGATGTTTGGATATTGGAAGATGTTTCCATGGCTTTGCTATCAAGTCCGGATATCTTGTGAATGATTTTTTGGTGCCTGCTTTAATATCAATGTATGCTAGTGATGTGCATTTGTCTGCTGCAAAAACATTGTTTGATCTTTTGCAGGAGAAGGATGTTGCTGTTTGGAATTCTATGATTGCAGCTTACATGCAAAAGCAGTTGCCTTTTGAAGCATTTAATATATTTCAAGAAATGCACTATGCTGGTGTGCAGTCTGATTCAGTCACTTTTGTGTCTATTATTTCTTCATGTGAGTTTGTTGGTAGTATCTCATTTGGTGAATCCTTTCATGCTTGTGTTATAAAACATGGATCAGAAAATCATATTTCTGTATTAGCAGCCTTGGTGTCCATGTATGCCAAGCTTGGTGATATCAGTAAAGCTGAATTCCTTTTTGAAAGGATGCCTAATAGAAACCTCTTATCATGGAATGTGATGGTCTCTGGATATGTGCATAATGGGCTGTGGGATGCAAGTTTGGCAGCATTTTGCGAAATGCAATTATGTGGATTCATTCCAGATGTAGTGTCAATAACTAGTGTCCTTTCTGCCTGCTCCAAACTTGAGGCCATTTTGCTAGGCAAGTCTGCTCACGCATTTAGCATCAGAATGGGAATCAACTCAAGCCTTATTGTGTCAAATGCACTCCTCACATTTTACTCTGATTGTAATGATCTTGCCTCTTCCTTTAATCTGTTTTTCAAAATGGACAACCGAGATTCTGTGTCGTGGAACACTTTGATATCTAGATGTGTGCACAGTGTAGAAGTGGACAAGGCAGTTGAACTTCTTCATCTGCTGCAGAAAGAAGGATTGGCATTGGATTTGGTGACCCTGATAAGCATTCTCCCCATGTACCGTGACAGTGAAAATTTGGGTCAAGGGATGACTCTTCATGGTTATGCTATAAAAAATGGGTTTTCCTCTGACATTTCCTTGGCCAATGCACTTATTACCATGTATTGTAAATGTGGAGATCTAGATACAGGGAGATTACTATTTGAAGTTATGCCCAGAAGGTCTGTAGTGTCTTGGAATGCCCTTATTGGAGGGTATCGAGTTAACAACCTCCAGAATGAGGTTTTGACTAGCTTTAAACGAATGATAAATGAGGGTTGGAGGCCAAATTCGGTAACTTTGCTAAATCTATTGCCTCTATGCTGTGGACAACTGCAGGGTAAGTCTATTCACGCTTTTGCAATAAGAGCAGGAATTTCACAAGAAACTCCTCTTCTTACATCTCTGGTGTTCATGTATGCTAGATTTGCAAAGGTGAATACGTGTCATTTTCTATTTGAAATGAGCAAAAAGACAGATATATCTTTGTGGAATGCTATTCTTTCTGTGCATATCCAAACAAAGAATGCCGAAAAAGCAGTTGCACTATTCTGTGATCTCCTTCGAATGGGCTTGCAACCTGACAATGTAACAGTTTTAAGTTTAATTTCGGCATATGCTCAATTAAATAGCCTAAAACTTGCTGATTCTGTAATGGCCTATGTTGTACGCAAAGGATTTGACAAAGATATGGCTATCAGCAATGCGCTTATAGACGTAAATGCAAGATGTGGAAATATTTCAGCTGCTAGAAAGATGTTTGAGAGCTTGCTTGAAAAGGATGCTGTATCTTGGAGTGTGATGATTAATGCATATGGTATGCATGGGGAAGGCAAAGCTGCCCTTGAACTTTTCTGGCAGATGCAATTTTCAGGCATGAGACCCGACAAAATTACTTATTCGAGTATTTTATCAGCTTGCAGCCATGCTGGTTTAGTCGAGCAAGGTTGGATAGTCTTCAATTCAATGATAGAGCAGGGGATATCACCAGAAATGGAGCATTATGCCTGCATAGTGGACCTACTTGGCAGAACAGGTCACTTGAGAGAGGCTTTTGCCATTGTTAAGAAGCTAAAATGTAAGCCATCAATTAGCCTACTCGAATCATTATTGGGTGCGTGTAAAATCCATGACGATGTCGAACTTGGGGAGAAAATTAGCGGGATGATATTTGAAATGGACCCAGAAAATTCAGGATCATACGTTATGCTTTCTAGTATGTACGCATCAGCTGGACGGTGGAGAGATGCGAATAGAGTAAGGTCTAGTATAGAAGAAAGAAGATTAAGAAAAGTACCAGGATACAGTTCAGTTTTCTTTTCTGAACATTGAATCTGCATAAAAAACGCGTGATGAAATCATGCAATGACTCTAATGTGGAAGAATGTTGATCCAAAAAGCAACAGGGAATGGAATAGCTAGCAAGTACAGTTTGATGTAAGATGGAGAATAGCTAGACAAGATGGATTCAGTTGCCGACAAGCCGTTCTTTAATTTCATTATTGTTTGTGAAAACGATTCCATGAAGGTAACAGCGAGTATCCACACCCGTTACGGGAGTTTTCAGTACAGTGCAGAGACTTTATGAGGGCCGTTGCGTGCCAACGGCTCCGCTATCTAAGGGTCGGTGAACCTCCAAAATCCCGTTCCAAATTGAAATTTGATTTGAATGGCTACGATTCCAACCAATTTGCACCCCTGCATGCAGTTGATATTTAATTCGTACCCATTAACTATACTGTAAGTGTTGGATAAAGATTTCAATCTTCAACTAATTCTATCAGCTATATTTTGAAATTTTTTTATAAAATGGCAGCTAATTTATATTTATATTATTGTTGAATTTCATTAACCATATAAAAATAATTATAATAGAATTACAATTTTTCAGATTAATATTTTATTTATAATTCATTAAAAATAATAAAGTTTATATAATATTATTTTTAAAAAATTTAATTAGTATTTTTTATTTAAATAACATACTAAAATAAAAAATAACATATTCAATCTTTAAAATTAAAAATATTATATATTATATACTATAATATAAAAAATAATTATACTTTAATTATTATTGAAAATTTTAACCGCTATTAAAATTGTATCCGAAGCTAAGCTACAAGCTACCGGCAATCATATTATCAGCAAAACGACCCTACGTAAGCCATGGAGCCAATGATAATACTAAAAATAATAATTTTAAGCTTTATAGAGTGGGACCACCTTGGGCTCCACTAATTGCAGTTTCTGCTCACTTGTGGAGATAGAGTTGCGTGTAAAAGTTGTCCATTTGTCAGCTGGCATTCCAGTATTAATATTTAAACGCTTCCCGCCCACTCGTCTTCTCTCCAGTTACTGGTAGCGAAACCTCTTGAAAGTTAAGACGAAAAAGATGAACATCACCACAAATATAAATCGTTTAACCAGCGAAGAAGAAGACTCCATCATGGTTGCCGCTTTAAAACAGGTGATTTCTGGTGACACGTCATCAATAGCTCCGCCCAACATTATTCATATTCTCCAAGGTTCTGACAAATGCCCCGTCTGTAACATGGATTCAGTTGACTGTCTCGGCTGCAATTTCTTCGGGTCTAACCAAGAAGAGAAAGATGATAGTAACAAGGAAAGAATGAATAAGAAGAAGAACAAGTACAGGGGAGTCAGACAAAGGCCATGGGGGAAATGGGCGGCGGAGATACGTGACCCGTGGCGGGCAATTCGCGTGTGGCTCGGTACTTTCAGCACGGCAGAGGAGGCTGCACGAGCTTATGATACTGCTGCAATTAAGTTTCGTGGAAACAAAGCCAAAACAAACTTCCCATTATCTGATTACGCACAAACAAGCAAAAATAACGAAAAGATGGAAAAATATAAAAATGCAGGAGAAAGCAGTAGTAAAGTAGTTGCAGAGGAAGATGATTCAATAGATTCGATGATGATAGAAGATTAAACACGTTTCCAAATGCAAGAAAAACTGTCGCGACCTCTGTTTAATAGAAATGCAAGTAAAACCTCCCTCGTTTTCTGGTTTAACTTGTATTTTGGCTTGGGCTTATCTTTTGGATTATACTTATTAGCTTTTATCTTGTTGTTGTGATAATCTTTTTGTGATGTATTTTTACAGGATTTTCAATGAGGTAGCTAGGGGTGTATCTGGAGAGCCTACTGGCCAGGGTTTAGTTATGAGTTATATTAAATTTTTCATGACTATATGTGTGTATATATATATATATATATATTAATAAATTAAAATATTATTTGCTGATTAGAAAAATAGAAATGAATATCCGCATTTGCAATAATAGAAGGTCATCGGTTTAGAGAATGGGCCATTAGCACTTTTCTTCTTCATGATATTTGTGGGGTTTTACCCCGGATTTTGTCTAAGCTAATGTATTTCTTTCCTACTTTTCCAAAAAGAAGAAAGTGCTTTCTCGAGTTTGACTGCTGCGAATTGAAAACCTAAGACCTGGCGTTGACTTGCTATATATGGGGTTGATGGAGGAATAATAACTAAGCGCAAATCTTCAGAAAGGCAAGAGAAGTGAGAGAGCGAAAGGCACGATAGAACGTAAAGTCTTCAGAAATATTATCCGATGACATGACACCCAAGTAAGCAAACACAAAGGAAAAATACAGGAGAAAACGTGTACCAAAGTAGTTGCAGAGGAAGATAAAACTCTACGTAAATGTAAGATAGAACTGTTGCAGAACATTTAAATGTATTACAGTGGTAAGCATTTTCCTTTTAAATTACAGAATACAGACCATGCGCCACGAGGAAGCATCTAAGAAACAAAAAGTCAAGTCTCTCTTTGTTAAATGTCATTTTCTTTTTCTGAACTGAGTGGAATGTCAAATGTGATGTGAGACCACTTTTGTCATCGACTTCCCCTTTGACCAGGGACCACGGATGGAAAATATTACGCGGGTAATTGCATATTTTAAAAAAATATCTTCGTTGAAAATGTTCATATTGGAAAATATTAATTGGTCTCCTTACGCCGCATATAACATTCCCGCGCTGTGTCCCCACTTTCTGATATGCGCATGTAACAGAGAATTTGTTCCGTTACTATCAGGATGAGGAAAGTGTAGCATTTGACTTTAAGAAGAAGACAAAAACGGAAAAAAAAATCTAATAAAAGGGCCATTTGTCGACTTTGGATGAAGGAAGTTTCGAAAAGAAAACCAAAGTTTAACTTTTTGTATACGACGGGCAGTCGTGTGTTTGACTTTGACTTGACAAAGGATTGATTTGCCTATAGGCTGTTTATGGGCGAAATAAATGAAAAATAATTTTTTTATTAAAATGAAAATATTTTTTAACATATCTTGAAAAAAATGAATAAAGTATTAACAAATTTTAAATAGGTTGGGTGGTGAATACTATGTGATAATTCTAAATATTGTATATATATATAAATATATATTTTTGGTGTAAAAAGACTTATAACTTAACAGGCATGGTTGTGTAAATATTTTACACATCTAAATTTCTTAAACTCTACCAAGTGGTATAATTTTTAATAACTTATATGTTACATTTCACAAATTTCTTATGAATTTTTACTTTTCTTATAAGCAAATTTCTTGTAAAAAAAAAATTTAAAATGGCAATAAGACTAAAATATATTTTTTCTTATTGTAGTTACTATTATATGTTGCAATATAATAAAAGAAAAAAAATAGCCATTAATAATTTTGTATTTTTAGAATACATGATAATCAAAACAAATTGGATAAATTATAACTGTATTATTTAAAAATTTATAATTGTACACCCACAAAGTATAATGATATAAACTCATATTGGACTTCACTTATATAAATAAAAAAAAATTAGCAAATTTTAAGGTAGATAAAATTTAGGATTCAAAAAACATAATTAATTTATTAAAAGATTGTATGGAAAAACAATTACTTATGATGGAATAAATTTTTATTTTTGAATAATTGTTTGATGTTAATAAAATAGATCAATCTAGTATTTTTATTTTTAAAAAAGTGGTTTGATGTTAACAAATCAGATCAATCTAGTAAATTATAGGTATAAATTGTTCAATAACTTCACATTTATTTGTATATCAATATAAAGAAAGTGAGTGAAAAATAGATGCAATTAGAAAACAAAGGCCTAATCCAAATTCCGGGGGCCATCGTCTCTTCCGGCTCTTACTTTTTGGAATGCGGGCCGTTACTTTATCAGACACTTTACATGGTAATGCAAGGGCAGAAATGTCTTCTTGTCATATATATATATATATATATATATTTATCATTACAAACAGTAGTGTGAAAAACACATCAGCTGGATTTTTACTAAACATTAATATATGAATCCCAAGGAATTACAATTAGGTTTGTGCAGGCAACAAAGAAGGCACTAAAAAAATGATGTGGATAAACACCCTAACTAACACACAGGAACTTGAGATAGTAGCACCAAGACTCTGTAAATCAAGATCCAAAACAGACGTGTGCTCAGCCAGCTCCAGAAAAGCTCCTTCAAAAGACTGGCATATCAATTCTTATAGACCACTAAAATTTCAAATCTCCCCTTGCCAAAAATTTATAAAAACCAAAAACAAAATTTTCACCGGAAAGATGCTTCAGTCCTAATGCTTTCAACCTTTAAATCTAAGATGCTCATTTCCTTTTCTCTTCACGACGTCGTCGATGCCCCATTTGAAGTCTGTTTAGCTACATAAATCTGCTTCATCTTTGAAGAAGGAAAGCTCTTTTCAGCACCTAAGGATTGGTTCCTTCCTTGGTATCCCATCCTACGGTGAGGCCACTCAATCCCAGAATTATTCTTCTGAGAAACTCCACCACCCCTTTGATAATTATACCCGGATGAATTATTGTAATGCTGGGTAGACATACTCTTCTGATGGGAAGATTGTGTCTTGAAAGCAGAATTTGTACTCTGGTCGCTGCTGCTGCTGGTCCCACTGCCATTCAGCAGCGCATCTGTCTTGCCAGTGCCTGAGATAGCACTAGCAGAAGGGCACTTAATGACAATGCTCTGTGTTGGAGCACCAGCACTCGTGGAACTCGATGAGTCCACCAACCCAAGTTCATCAGGCAACTGGGTGACGGTTGCATCAGTAGCTGTTGGGAAGTTCTGATTGTCAGAGGTTGTGCTCGTTCGGGGCTCCTGGAATCTGTTACCTAATGATTGATCAACAGCTGGGCCATGATTAAACTGAGAAGACAGTGCACCTTCTGCCTTCTGCTGCAATGGCATTGACGCAGGAACCGATTGAAGAGGTGATGCAGGGACATGCGACCATCGAGCTTGGACCGACATGTCAGCAGAGGACTGGACACAACAATTTTAATCAAACCACTAGGGTCAGTATAGGCTATTCCATAAACATCAATGTCACATCTTATAAAAAAATTAATATTGCCAGCCTCTGAAGAATTTCATTCAACAAACCCTCAAACCAAACCTCTAAAACAATTTTAATAACCCACCAAGCAAAGAAAACTAATTTCTATTTCAAAAGAGCAAAAAACAAGGGGGATCAGAAAGCACATAAAATGGCTTCATTCAACAGGAATTTTGCACATGCGCTCACTGCGGAATATGCATATTCCTACTACATCAGCATCTTCCACATCTCAATGATCAAGCACACAACCATTTCCCTTTCTAAGAAAAAGTAATTACCATTTTGGCAGCTAGAATAATTTTTCAGACGACAAATCTATAATTTTTACCTGGAAAGGAGAAACATCAAACATGGCCAAAGGAGATGCCATAGGCAAGAGAGGTGACCCAGGAGCAAGGTGTTGGATAGGAGTAGGCATGTTAGTGGGATTGCGTTGTGCAGAAACCATGTTCAAACCATTCATGTCCCCTTCACTGACACCCATGGGAGAAGATGCAGGGTTATGCTTCCAATCAGGTTGCTTCCCAGATGGGATGTAGGTGGTACCCATAAAACTCAAACCAACTTGTCCAAACTGTCCAACTGGCGCAAAATGATTATACACAACCATGTGTGGTGGACCTTGAACTCCAGGGATGCTTCCAGGAGGACTGATAAAAGGGCCAGTGAAACCTGCTGGAGGACCATAGAATGAATCTACACCAGAATGATGTTGCCAGGTTCCAAGTGGACCTGAAACTGATGTATTGCTCTTCTGGGCCTGTGTTTGGTTAGATGCTGACTCGTCATGTGGCCCAAAAGCAAAGATGGGTCCTCCCAACATTGGATTCATCTCATAGAAAGGGAAATGGGAAGTCGGACCTCCAGGAACATGAGAAAGCATCTGGCTAGAAGAATTCTGCGGACTTGGTAACGCTGGCCACAAAGATATCGGTGGTGTCTCAACAGAAAGATCAGCAGGAAGAGCAACACTTAGGGACTCTTCAGCTCTTGATTGACTGGATGATTGTTGATCACCAGATACACCTGCCAAAGATAGAATATGGTTAAGAATAACATCATCTTAAAAATCCTTATAGGATTCAGAAGTGTAACCCTACAAAAGTTGCAGAGAAAAATAGCCACCTGCTGTAATACCATCAATATCTGTTACACCAAAGTTTTTGGAATCTGCAGCAGAGACAGGACCTGTACCCAGCCCATTTGCAACAATCTCATCACTGCTTATGGCAGCAACAGCAATAGCTGAAGCAGCTGCTTCAGCTTCAGCTTCACAATCGACTAAATGAGCACACGATTCATCAGAGTGTTTTTCTTTTTCAAAGAAAAGAGAGCAATCACTTTCAGCTGCAGAAAGATTGTGAGAAATTTGAATGTCAGACCGACATGGACCCGGAGGGCCAATCCCATGGGAAACAGCACGGCTGCTAGAAGGAAGTATTGTAGGAGATGTAACAGCACCTGAAGATAACAGGAACGAAATACTTCAGATAATGTAACTAACAATCTTAAGAATACAAATGATTTTGCAGGAGATATGTTCCCACCGAATTGAATTTTCTCTCCTGCAAGCAATGAATTGATCGGGCTCGCAGTGGAGGAAAATGACTTGTCCTTAGTCAAGATGGAAGATGCTGGCAAGCTTGACTCGCTAACTGATTTAGAAGGATCTCCAACAGAAGAATGTGAATCAAACTGTGCAGGCTTCATAGCCTCGTCAAGTTGAGTTTGAGTCAAGGCCATAACCTACCAGATAAAGTGAATCAGTTTATCATTGTCCAAAGATCTATTGAACATATGAGACAACAATATAAAAGGGACAGAACATTATTTGGGATACAACTAGATCAATGAGCCTGAAACTGCATCATGCAACTAATAACTTACCAAACAAAATCTCAAAACAATTTAACAAAACAAAAAATTGATCAGATTGCTTGATCTACTGAATCCTTCTATCATTTCTACAGCTTATTCGGAAGAGGATGTAAAATAGCAGATAGAGGCAGCCAATATCTCGAAATCAGCCTACTAAAAGTTTGAAGAAAAAGGGTTACAGTTTAGGGTTTAGGATTAGCTAACAAATGTTACTAAACCAATAATAAGAAGCTTAATGCCAGAAGATTGCCCCATTATTCATAACTTCAAACCACAGAAACAACTTCTTAGAAATCAACAAAAGCTATGCACATTTGACACCATGAAGCCTAGTAAACAGAAAGCATATATTTAAAGCAACTCACTAGATGTGCATAGAAATGTGAGAAGGGGTCTGGGGGCTGGAGGGTGAGGGAAAATGTTGACTTACCTCACTTTACCTATTTCAGTCTAGAGTTGATAAGGAAAAGGAGAAATGGAAAATGAACAGGGAGGGCAAAAATTCTCCAAAGTATTACCAAAACTTTCATTTTGATGCAGTCAAGATTTGGGGTTATTACTATTTAGTCCCTACGTTTGATCAAATACACTAATAAGGACCTCAATTTTCAAAATTACACCATCAAGTTATTCAATTGTCAATTTGTTATATTAATTGGTCCAACTGTTAGTTTTTTCATCAAGTGACTGTGAAATGCCAAAAATGTCGCCAATAATAAGAGGAAGATGAATAGTGTTGAGTAAGGGAAAATAATAAAATAATTAAAAAACAGAGTAAAATATGAATTTGGAGAAACCCAAAGCTTAAAGTTCTATAGTGGAAGGATGTTTTTGTAACTTCAAATATTTTTATTCGACTTACTTAATGTTTTACTAAAATAAGATTGACTAGCAGAAAATTATAAAATTTTTAATGGAAGTACGTTATAGTGTAACAGGTACATAATGCAAGGACTAGATAATGCAATTTAGAAACCAAGATCCTTACTAGTATATTTGACCAAACCCTACGGACCACATAGTAATTACCCCTCAAGATTTTGAAGGAAAACCTCAAAATACAACATCTTAAAAAGATAACACCTCCTAACTAAAATTTGCATTTCCTCTCTACATGAAAACAGCCCATCCCCTTCCCTTCTCTTTTTCCCTTTTACTACTTCATACTCAGTTCCCCTCATCAAAGTTGAGCCAACAGAATGTGAGAAATGAGTATGAAGACTTGCACATGTATGCACAAATAGTCGTGCTTACATCCCTAACCCTGAGCAAGATTACAAATAGATGAAAAATCAATTCTCATTTAAGCAAACATCAAATAGCAAATGAAGATTCTGCAGCAAAATTAGAATACGGAAAAGTCAAGCAGCAACAAGGATTAGACCATCACAATTCCCAAAGAACACATCATGGATGAAACTGTAACACACTTCAACAAACAGACACCAACAATAGCAACAGCAAAGGAGGGGGAAGGAGAGGCATAACAACAAGAAATCACCAAAACTCCAATCACGCTTTCTTCCTTTGCTGCAAAATCTAATCAGCTTCATATTGACACGAAATAAAATGGAAAGAACAAAGCACAAGACGAACATCAAATATACCAGTTATAGCATTTAGCAAGAACATCTGCATACCTGTTGATTAATACGTGAATTACCCCAAGAGCCCAAAGATGCTTGGGCATTATCCAGAACCTTATTCTTGGTCTCAAACATTAAGCCAGTAGCAAGGTTCTTTCCTCCACCAGATACAACTGTTAAGGAGCCTGTTTGGAAGGACCTGCAAGATAAAAATATAAGATTAACACATATGTGCATACAATTTGGATTTCTAGACTTGTTTGAGAAATGTTTTTACTTGATTTGGGCATCATTTTTCACGGCAGGAGTCCCAATTGGAGGGAGTGGTTGGGAAACTATAGGTGCATTAAATCCTGCAGACACTTCAACATTTGCTAAGCCATGTCCATCATTGCCAACAAAATCAGAGCGGGCACTGTTTAATGCTTCTGCACCAACTGATACAGAAATTTTATTTGAGGTACCCGATGCAACAGTACTTTGTGAGGTAGAACGAAGTTTTCGTGGCATCTAGCATCAACATGAAGTAATTAAGACTAGTATTATTTACTACAAACAAAAGGGACAGCTAATTCAAAGAGCAAGTGTAATAGAACCTTTGAAACTTGAGACTTTGCTTTGATTTCTTTCTCTCTCTGTTCACGTCGATCATTCAGCATTTGCCTCTTTGATCTGACCTCAATAAAATCATCATCATCACTAGGAGCTTCAATGCCAGGCTGCTCAAAAACACGGACAATTCCACTTTGCAAAGGAGCATCAACATCCTCTCCGGAGCGTGAAATGCTCTGATTCTTTCTCAAAGATTCATTTCCAGCTCCCTTTTCAGCCTTACCTCCTGAATCTACCTCCCGTGAACCAACTGGCCTTGAGTTCAACATTTCTGATTCAAATGTCTGTTTTGGTTGTCTACTGGACAAAACCACCCTCCTCGAAGCACTTGTTGCTCGAGCACCCCTACCAATGTTATTAGACTTATCATCCGTCCCATATGGACTAGATGAAATAAGCCCAGTAGATTGCCTCTTATCAGCATTTTCCCGAACCCGAAATTCAGTTCGTTGGCGTCTGGGTCTCTGAAATCCACTAGAATCTAGGCGAGAACTTTCAGAAGCCTGAAATGTTGGTTTTGATCCAGAATTTTTTACTGCAAAGATATATCTTTTCCCTCTCCCTCCTGATGTTAGGCCCCGACCTTTTGAGATGCCTATATCTTTTTCTTTAGAAACTGACTGAGATGATATTGCCCCAGCTTGAGGCTGGCCTTCCAATTCTTTAGAGGGTGAGGCTTTGAAATTTTTCACAAATGAACCTTCTGCTGGGAAACCTGATTCAGGCCTAGTTTTGCTCTCATTACTGTGAGAAAGATCTCCTCGGTTCTGCTGCAGTTTTACAGTTTTATCAGCTCTTTCTCTTGGTGGCAAACTTCCCTCTTTTGAAGCTAGACCATGAGATACATCTAAGTTTCTGGGAAGAAGGCCTGGTTGGCTGTCCATTGAAAGAGACAATAAATCACTTTTCATCAGATTCTGAACAGTGGTTTCTTGACCAGGTTGAATAGACACAGAACCACCCACATTCTGATTCAAAGGAAAATTAGTTGGAACATGAGGCTGAACAAAGGACACTGATTGTGGAGCCAACGGCAATACCCCCTGTGAAATAGGAGAAGTATAACTTAGCTGACCAAATTGGAAGAGAGGAGGTTGTGATGGGTGCATGTGAGTGAGGGATGGGCCAACTGGTGCATGAAGATGAAGTGGCATCTGTATGGAACCAATCTGTATGGCTGGAACTGGTGATGGTATCAGAGTAGGACCAGAGAACAGCCCAAACTGAAGCTTAACAGGTACCTCAGGCTGACCGAGAATAGAAGGATCACTGGACCTGACAGTCTGTCCTAATGAAGATGGGACTTGGGGCTGAGTGGAGAGGCCAGAACTACTAGACACATCCACACAATCCACAAGTTCAGAAGATGTGTGAGGAGAATTTTTAGGTTGAATTACCAAATCTTGCATTGCCTTCTCAGTTTCCTGGAAGATTCTGGAAGAATTATCAACAGTAGAACCCTCCACAGGTTGATGAATTTGTCCATCACTGCCCATCCCCTCAAAAGAGCCTTGTTCTTCTGCAGAAATTTGTTGAATCACAAATTTGGTTTCTTCATTCCTTGAGCTTCTTTCAAACTCATCATTTGGCATCCCAACCTCAACCCCCTCATTGAAGCCAAGGACCAAGTTATCTATCATGTCAGGTGAACCTTTCTCTTCTACCAGGTTACCATTCTCATCTTCTCCATCATGCACTTCATCTTCTTCATCATATCCATCTTCATCCTCATCATATTCTTCTTGCTCCTGCAACTGTTGATCATTCTCAATAGTCCATTCTTCATCATCACCAGTAGAGATAACACTTGACCCACTCATCAAATTCTCTTGCTCAGCTTCAGTAGGTAAGGTTGCAGATTCATTCCCTTGCTCCAACAAGGTAATGTCTTTGCCTTCACCACCTGATAAAGCTGGAGAATCTCCAGATTCATCCAAGTCATCGTGAGAGAGATGGACCGGAGAATCAGGAGGGCTTGAAACAGAGAGCGAGGACTGTGAATCACATCTTGCTGTATTCCTATCCATTTTGTGTGCTTCATTCTCAGCATGCTCTTGCTGGGTATCAATTCCTTCAGCATGTCCAATGTTCTCCTGGTGGCTGCTATCATACATTGTCTGCACAGAAGATTCATTTCTCATGACATGATTATACTGCATCTCATTTTCTGGAAATTTTGAGGCACCAGGATGGTCATTCTCAACTCTGTAGGGATTTCTGAGCATCGAATTCATAGATGGAGGGGGTAGAACACGAGGCTGCCTCATGGAGTATCTTGACCTCCCAAAGGAATAAAGCCCATCTGCCCCTGGATTTTGATACATTCTTTCAGGGTATGGAGGATAAGGACTGCCACGAGAATGACCATGTCCCCATCCAGCATCACCAAACCTGTCAGTAAGGTTATCATGAAATTCAGATTCAATATCTGTATTTCTACCATAATGATCTCCATCTCCTGAAATGCTCCACCTCTGACCCTTAATTTGACTAAAATCATCCATATGAGTGTCAGTAACCCCTCCTTTATGATAAGTCCTCGGGAGACCAAGTCCAGGCCCCCCATATAACTCCTTTCTAGGAAAAGTTCTTCCTCCAATAGATATATCCCGCCTGGGACTACGATGACCATTCTCCTGGTCCTGTTGAAGATATGTCGAGTTGTTGCCATTGTCAAATATATCCCTTTTCCATGAATTAACAGCTTTACCTCTGTCCAGAAACGCAGAAGAGCCTTCCCTAGTGAAGTGAGATCTAGAACCCATCTCAAATGGTCTATTCATTCCTGAGGAATCAGAAGATGCTGAAGTTGTGATTCTCTCTACCATCCTTTCACTATCTTCCCAATCACCCACATCTGTCAACTTGGAAACATCCTTTTCTGGTACTAACCCAGACATTTTCTCATCTTTATCACCAGAAGAATTAGTATTACCACAGTTTGCTGCTTCAGCATGCCGCTTTGCAATTCGCTCCTCCAATTCCAAAAGCTTCTGCTTAGCAGCCTGCTTCCTCCTCTCCTCCTCCAAAAGAATTCTGCGTTTCTCATCCTCTCTAGCTATCCTTTGTTCTTCAGCTCTCCGCATGGATTCCAGTCTCTCCTGTTCAGCTCTATGCATAGCTTCCAGTCTCTCTTCTTCCAACCTTCTCTGTTGCTCTTCTTGTTCCCTAGCCAGCCGCATTCTCTCCTCTTCTTCTCTCCGAGCCAGCTCCATAGCTCTTTCATGCTCTTCAATTATCCGTTGTCTCTCTTGTTCCTGCATCTTCTGAACTCTCTCAAGTTCAGCTTCAAAAGATTCCCGAACAGGGTCGTGGAAATCTATCTGTTTAAGCACATCTTTCTTCTTCTTAACCAGCCCAACAAGTCCTCCAGTAAAGGGATCCCGCCCATCAAAACCAGTAGCCCCAAAGTCCTTAATGAAAGGGTCCTCTAAATAGGGCTTTTCACTCTTTGAGAATGGGCGTTTCTCCCTACCAAAATTCAGTATGGGATCATTAATTGGAAGCCCTTTACCACCCAAAGAAAATGATGACTTGGAAGCTGCATTATGCTGGTTTGTGTCAACTCTGAACCTGTTGTTATGTTCACTTCCATAACGCTCTCGACCACTCCATTCAGACCCTCTACTGCCAAAAGAATCCATCTTGTTGTTCCAAGGTTGCCTTCCTCCCTGTCCATACCCCAATTCCCTCCTTCCAGCATCATCCTGAGCATTGTCTCGGAAAGGTGATGGAATGTACTTATTCTCCTTTGTTGCTTCCCTGTTCAGACTAGATGGTCTTGCGCCAATACCATTTTTTTCATTCCCAGCCTCTTGGACACCAAATCCATCTCTTGAAAGAGGAGAAGAAGCTCTCCATGAGTTTCCTTCCCGTCCCTCCCTACTAGACACTCTTGCATCTTTCCCATAAGTATCCACTTTGGTGACTTCACTGGAAGAAATCTTTCCAGTTTCATTGTCACGCTGTCCCCTCCTATCAAAGAAATTATGTGCGGGTTTCTGTGGCAATATACTGGGCCTTGGGAAATCAAAATCCATATCCCAGTAAGCTTCACTCTTGGAAAACCCATGATCCCTCCCCCTATTTGTCAAACCATGCCCCGTGTCACGCTCATCATCTGCCCAATCTGACCTGGGATTCAATCGAACTAACGGCAATGGTCCTGGAAAAAGGTCGTCCTGCTTTCGATCTTTCTCAGGCATTACAGAACCACCAAAACCACGGGTTTCACCACCATAGTGTTGTAATCCATTGCCAATATTATTCCTCAACTGTGATTGTGGACGCATATCAACAAGTGTGCTGAACTGGGAACCATTTCTCTGCTCATTAGCCAGCTCATCACCCAATACTTGCTTCTGTTTCTGATTCATACCATCCTTCTGCTTCTTTTCAGGCCCAGAAGTTGGCAAAGCGGCCTGCAATGAAGGGAAATCTTCGCCCCTCAAAACCATAGCTTTCTCTGCAACCGAATAACCCCGAGAAGGAACAGAAACTGCAGACACCACTGACCGAGCCGAAGGGGGTGTATATACATTACTACCGCTGCTGACCCCATTGACAACACCAGGCAATCCCTGATCAACACCGTGAATATTATTGCTATTACTATCATCAAGTGTATGGTCACCATTAACACCAAAACCTTCTTTCTCCTGTATGGCAATTGTGCCAGGCTTGGTCCAACCCATACCTGAAGAACTAGGGCGAGGCCCACTTCCCATACCTCCTCCAGCAGGCCCTCCACCTGATCCCAATGAATCAAACTTCTCATGCTCTTTCCGCAGTGATGGCAAATTCAAGGGGGGTGGAACAGAAAGCTTCGGCCCAGCAGCCTTCTGTGAGCTACGGGGCCGCGAAAGCACCACCATCCCTCCACCACCTCCCCCAGGGCGGGTGCGGTTTGAACCATAGGAGCTTGAATGATGCTGATTATTATGATGATGCTGGTGATACTGATGCTGGCCATAGGATTTATTGAGATTCACAGATACAAACTTGTTCCCGACTCCGGGATTGGCCATCTCAGGGTCCCACCCAGAATATCAACCCGTTTGCAGGCCTCGGATCCCCGCCAACGCATCAAATAAATAGAACAACCCCTGACCCTAAGATTTTTTTTTTTCTCCAACAAAAAACTATTCCTCTCTCTATAGTAACAGATCTAACCGTAAACGAAGATCAGGCGATCAAACCCTAGATAGCGGAAACTCCCTCTAACCCTGATCAAGCCAAAAATAAAATCAAACAAATATGAATAATCTAAAATAATAATTTAAACTATTGTATATAATTTAGCTTTCATTAAAAAAATGTCTTTCTGTTGTTTCTTCAGTTTTAGTTCTCCGGTGTGGAGAGATCAAAATGAACTGGAAGAAAGGAGGCATATGATGTGTAGCTTACCTCTGGGGGCGTAGGATAGAGACGGCGATGATAACGTGCGCCGCGGAGAAAGGAGTACGAGATGAACGTCACAGAGAAGCCCTACTGAAACCACAGAGAGAGAGAGAGAGAGAGAGCAAACGAGAGAGGGGAGCTAGAGCACGAGAGCAAAATAAGGGATGGTTTTTTCTTTTTCTTGTTTTGCTCCCCTCTACTTTATGCTATTTGTAATTGTCTCCTACTTATTCCTTGTCTTTTTATGTATTCGCCGACTTAAAATGAGAAAATTTTCACTTATACCCTTCCCTGGTCCTTGGTTCGTTTTATCGTACCTGTCCGGGCTCTTTTCTTAAGTTTACGTGGGCGTTGGACTAGGACCACAAGCACAACTACTGTTTACTCCCAGTTCTCGTCCTGTTTATTTGTTACCCAACCTTAATGCGAAGAAACAAAATTACAATTTAATATCAATATATATATAGCAAAATTAATTGTTATTTTGAAAACATATGACTGAAGAAAAATTAAAATTGATTGTAATGATAAAATATTATTAAATTCTTATATGCTTGACTTAATAATTATATTTATGCTTATTTTTTACAAAACAAAAAAAAAATGCCAATACATAATGAAAACTAATTTTAGTTTATTTTCTGACAACATATTTTGCCATATGTGCTTATTATACAAGTTAATTGTTCCGCATTTTTTTATGCTTGTTTTTAAATTTGACAAAATGCTACATTTCAACTTTTCAAGGTTAAAAGAGAAGTGATTTTGATATAAACTAAATCATATAAAAGTGGTATGCCTTAATCTTAATTCAAATCATTCATAATAAAAGAACGCACCGTTCATATTACTTAATTATCGAAAAATTAATTCAAAACAATTTATCCTTTAATTTTTAATGCATTTAATCTTATTACAGCACATTTTATTACATGACCATAATGTAATATAATCAAATGAATTTGATTTATTATTTCTTAAAATACCTTCGCTCGTTGAGGTAATTGTTCTTAAAAAAAAAAACAAAATGAAAGAAAGAAAGAAAAATTAAGGTTAGCAATTGATTATCCTCAATCATAAATATTATCAAAAACAGTTTTTGAGAATCATAACTAGTTTAATCGAGAACTAGACAATAAATTCATACGAATTGAATATTTAAGATGAAAGTTAAAAAAAAAAAAAAAAACAGTACAATAATTTAGAACACGTGAAAAAGCAAAGTAGGTCAAAAACTATGAGACAGAGGAGTAACTTCAACTGTCCATTTTTCCAAGATGTGATATTTTTTAGATGTTTTTTCTTCTAATAAAATCTTAAACGAATCAAGTTCAGCTGAAACGACGCCGCTCAAATAAAATAAATGAACCTCAAAATCACATGGCAGCTTGGTGCGGTTATTATCGGGCTTAGTTCATGCTCGAGAGAGCTGGTACGAATGGACGCAATTGAAGCCGCTTCTCCTCTGCCACAATCCCCTTCCCATTTCAGGCGCCTCCCTTTTCTTTTTTCTTTTAATTATTTAAATTTCTTCATTTGTACTTTCTCTTCTCTTCAATAAAAAATGTCATTAGTATTTTTTCCGGTTGCAGTCAACAACGCCACTTCTATGTCGCCGTTGACAGACTGCAGTTCAAAATGGTTCATTCTATATCTTTCCCTCTCCAATTTTTCAATTCGGATGGTTCAAACAAGTTTCTCCCGTTCTTTTTTTACTATTTTTATATATAATTTGTTTAATCTCAAAAGACCTTCCGTTGACTGCTCTTAAATTTGCAGGAGACATTGGTGGACTTGTTGGGCGTAGCGGGACGCCGCTCTGGGCTGCCGATGGTGTTATGCTGCAGCTCTCGGGACGAGCTCGACGCTGTCTGCTCAGCCGTCTCTAGCCTCCCTTACATTTCTCTCGCTTCTCTGGTAAAATTATTTTTTCCGTATATCCACCTCTGCTTTAGGGTTTATTTGATTTTAGAGTTCAGTGTTAATATATTACCTGAATCATTATTCGATAGTTGCGTCAATTGTTTGGTTTCATGAATTAAGTGCTTCGAGTGTCGTTTTTTTCTTTTCTCCTTTATAATGTGCCCAATTGATTTGCTGATTGTATACTCATATTGTTGGAAGTTTGAGAGATCCGTTTAAGATGGATAACCTTTTCTGTAAGTGCAAGATGGATAACCTTTTCTGTAAGTGCAAGAATTCACTGATTTCTTAGTTAAACAACTGTTCTAGCAATGAATCTGGGTTGTTTCTTCTGTGTCTTGCTTCTTCCTATTAGTCACCTTTTGCCTATATTGCGTATGAATTAGCAACTCTCAGGTCTTATGTTTGGATTTTTTGATAAAACAGTATGATTATGCGTTTGGTTTATGTATGTGGCTGTGCCTCTACTGGCAGTTTCTTTTTTTTTTTTTTTTTTTTTTTTGAAAGACTTTTTAGGTGGACCCGTTCTTCCATCCAATTAGAGTGCTAATCCAGCGTTGAATAATTTGCTTTCTTGAATAAAACCTGTGTTGGTAGGTTAGTATTCATATATTTTAGCACCTTGAATTTGAACACTATAGTATTTGAAGTATGTTTTCGGTCATTGTTCTTGAGGTAATTATTTTGGATATCTTGTGGAATTAATGTTTTGAAATATTGAATCTAGGGGTTTTATATTATTTGCTCGTACATAAATGTTTGATAATACAACTTCCAAATATTTTGCTCAGTACAGTGATCTAGCTGAATCAGAACGTACCTTAGTTTTGGACAAATTTAGACAAGCAATGTTGAGATGGAACCAGAATCTCGCTCCTCAGTCAGCAGATGGTAGTGAAATTGGAAAAGATGAGGAAAAATCTCACATGATAGTCGTAACGGATACATGCCTTCCACTTCTTGCTTGTGGGGAGTCACCAATTTCAGCTCGTATTCTGATTAATTACGAGTTACCAATGAAGAAGGTGACCTTAATATATTCTGCCATTAGTTAGATTATCTACATGTATTTCTGTGTTTTTCAAAACAGCAATGTTTAACTGGTTTATTTTCTGAACTCCACTTTCTCTTTCCCTGAACACTTCATCAAGTGCTTGCCAGGTTATATTGGTTAAAGTTTTGGGCCAACTTGATGTTGCTTTGTACATTCTTCTGTAATCGAGCCTGAAGTTCTAGAAATTGCAGTAATTCTTATGAAGTATTTGCAATTATATAGTGTGCTTGCTGCTTCCTCGTTTCTTGTGATTTTCATATTCCAGCCTTGGGCTTTGATTCATATGTTTGGCACTTCAGCTTCAGTTGATATCTGATTATCTTCTTGATTTGACAAGATCATAATGAATTCATTTTTCACTTTTCTTTTGGCATGTTGTCCACTTTCCAAGAAGTCTTTTCATGTCCATCTTGTAACTATCTAAGAGTAGTTCTATCTACAATCAATCATCTCTTAAAAGAAATATGTCTGTCTGTCTGATTGAATGCAATATGCATGCCAATTTACAATCTCTAAGAATTCTAAGTACTTGAAGAGATCTATCATACTTAGCCCAACCTTTTGTGAAGGGTTGGTTCACTAATACTCGGTTCAGCCCAACTTTTTGACAAAAAGATCACAACAATCATGGGCCAAAGGGCTTCCCTTATCTGATACGCTTAACAGGGAGATGCTCTAAATACTTGCTGGTCAATCACTGATTGATTTGGTTCCCATGGAAGTGGCTCAAAGCAATTCCAGTTCCTATTTGTCTGTTCCATGCATGCCTTTGCTAATGCTCCATCGAAGATGGTGATGTTAGCTACAAACCACATTCAGTTTCGTTTGAGGCTTTTGTTTTCTGCAACTTTTTTATTTCATTACATGAGTGTATGTACTTTTTTCCTTGATACTAATAACTGAGGAATTCAATTTAGAGATTTTTGTCAATTTTTTGGCCTGCTTGCAGGAAACATATGCGAGACGCATGGCTAGTTGTTTGGCAGCAGGTTGATCTCTTAATAACATATATACACACACGTGCACACATGCACACACGCGCTCTCAAACACACATTACACATGTACTAGTAGTATCGGTTTTTTAATTCATAATAAGTTAATAACTCTATGCAAACTTTTTCAGATGGGATTGTAGTCAATATGGTTGTTGGGGGAGAAGTGGTGACTCTTAAAAGTGTCGAAGAGAGCAGCGGCCTTGTCATAGCTGAAATGCCTATTAACGTATGTTACTTCTTTCTTGTTCCCTACTTATTGGTTGCATATTACCAAGGCAACATAGCATTTAACTTATTCTAAGGGTCCAAATAATTATGCGCGTAGGCTAGGAGTTAGCGTAATTATTTTTTAATAAAAAAATAAAAAGAAAAAGAAACAGCTAGCATGATGATAGACAGATATTTCATTTGATCTGTTTGTTAGCTTTTTATATTTATGGTTGTTACTTTCTTTGTTGTCATCATTATTGGTATTATTATTTAAAGCATTTTTGGGTAGCTTCAGGATATCTTTTCCTTTTTCTTTCTGAATGGTGACCTTTTGTATGCATTTACTCTGGATATATGATAACATAAATATCCTTACATTGCAGATTTCTGAGATCTTGTGAAGATGATTTATTATCTGCAATGTCCACAAAAAGCAAAATGACACTTGACTTCTTGTAATCTTTCCAACTCTTGAAGTCCTCATGTATGATTCGGATAATCTGTGAGTAGTTGCAACAATATTGACATTTTTATCCACCTTAGTTTGCATGTTCCATATAAACTGTATGATCTGTACGGTAATTGAAGAGGGTGAAAATGAAAATTTGGTTGTTAGCAACAACTTAGTTACCATATCAGCTTTGAGTTTAGTTACAAAATAGGTTTTGTCTGATTTAAGAAGATTCCTTTATAGGTGGTGCTAATTAGGAGACTACTTCATTTCTTGCAGGTCAAATGCAATGGAGTTATCCTTTGCTTGATCTTTTTTTCTTTTTCCCATAAAGAAATTCAACCATAGAACAAGTTTATTAGAACAAAAGTGTAAGATAATAATAGTCAAAGTAACAAGTTTACTGCCCTTGGCTCCATTATCAATTTGGAAACTACTTCCTTGGATAACTAGTAGGTAACCCATATATGATTTCAAGGATTATTCAATAGTTAAAACCCTTTTGAAGGAGGCTTTTAACTAGTAGCAACAGGATTTGTGTTTGTGTTATTTTTTGTGTAGAATTTTATGTTTGAAATTTAACAAAGAACATAATTCTCTGCTGGAATTTAAAGCTATAATCATTTTGGCAAAAGTGACGCCATCTTTGCCGATTCTGTTCTGTTGGTTGAAATTCCTGTCTATATCAGAATGCCAGAATCGGCGAAGTTGATCTGTCCCACTAACACGTTTTTGTGTATTGTTACGTTTAATGTTTAGCTTAGAGGAGCACAGCTCCTTCATAGCATAGGTCCAGCTCAATAAAATGTTCAGCTCTAGTTGGTAAGTTTTGCTTTTAAGACCTAACTAATGGTCCCCTTACTGAAGCTCAAGTACATAAATTTGAGGTTTGGACGTTAAAAAAAAACACAGTTAATCAGAGAATGTGATCTCTGCTGCATAATACCTTTCGAGACCAGACAATATTTTGCGTAATTAAAGAACAGATTGTATTTTACGTAATTAATAAAATTCGACAAATAAACAAGACTAGCAGTAAGCAAATGCTTTTATGTTGGGAAATAAGGTGAGAAAACTAGTAAACTTTGAGAAATCGAAAATAATAATACTAATAATAATAATAATCACTTATCGAGACGAGTAGTGGGTCAGTTCCATTTAGTAGAAGTTTCAGGTGGAGCATCTAATCACGTGAAATCTTCTCATACAATGCCAGCCCATTTTGAGGATTAAGCCCTTCTAAGTTTAATTAATTGAGAAAAACTTACTCCATTAATGGAGTATTTTATTAGAGGAAGGCCATGTCTAATAGAAGGGAAGAAAGGAGACAGAATTGACTGTTGTTGTCGTCTACATTTTGTATTTTGTATTTTCTGTTTATTATATACTACTACATAAATTAAATATCTTACGTCCTTGCCTCATCCCTGTATCTTCTATTACGAAAGAAATTATATAAAAAGAGATCATTTTGTGTATGGTGGCATGCCGTGGTCCCTCGGATATTACTCAAGAGAGAGGCCATTGGCTCTTAGGCTACATAATTAATTAAGGAATGTGTAGTTAGTGGAATCCTTATCCAATCTCTAACTTCTAGACTCTAATTGATTATGACCCCACCCACAGGAATCATTGCATAGTGAGATAATTTAATAATAATAATTATTATTATAATGACGACGACGACGACGACATAAAAAAAAGTAGTTGTTGTCTTAAAAACTTGGAGCTACCTTTAACAAAACGACAGTGGTATTACTTGGATTTTGGTCCAGTTTCTATTCGCACTTGAAAACTCAGTTTCTCTTCTGAAGACTCTTTCTCATTTGTAATCTAGTTACTGTGGTCAAAAATAAAATAGATGGGGCCCTTTTTATCGATTAAGGTGCTCCAAAAGGCAATTTGACAGCCCATTATCTGCCGCTAGCATATCAAAATTAGCTTCGTGACATACCTAAAGCTTGCATTTAAAGCCCTTAATTCTTGTAGAAAATGGCAAAAATACTCCTTGATCAGTCAAAGGCATGCGTGTGCAGCTGGCAAAGTTCTGTTCCAGCAATTTTTAAGAAAAAAAATAAAATAGTTGCTTATTAAAAATCAATTAAAATGATTTTTTAAAATGTGAATTTCAAATAAATAAAACCGCACTCTCAACCGGAAGGTCGTTTTTCGGGTTTTACCTTCAGATACAAAGCACGCAAGAAAGGTGCATGGCTTACCAAAGGCACGTGGCAAAGGAAGCACACACGTGCTAGCCTCATTGATATTACGTTAGTACTTAGCACAGTACTATTAACCGAACCCCTCAAAAACTCAATTGTGGAACCCACCTTAAGGGAGGGACCCACAAGCTAAAAGATTCTTATATTTTAGTAAGAAGAGGGACCGGCCATGAATAGAGAAACAATGGCTGTTTTAAGGCATTACAGTGACCTTTTAGATGATGCATGTGTTGACAGCTTTCCGTGTTAGGCATTTAGAGGAGCTGCCAGCGACTGTAACTTGAGTTTCTCTTATTATTCCTCGTTGCCATAAATTTAAATTTATAGAAAAAAATATTATTGGATTTTTTCTGTCATTTTTTAGTTACTATTAATATTTTCCCACTATTATTTTATTGTTGGATAAAATTATAATCCATTCCTGCTTAAGTTGGGTGGATTTTATTTCTTTTTCTAAAATAAAAAAGGATTTGAAGTTTATTTATTTGTTTTTAGAGTGCCGACGAACTCTTGAAAGAAAAAGACGAACCACCCGCATGGCCACCTCCTTTCCTTATCCTCCCCACACTCGTCCATTCCTCTTCATCACCACCAAACCCTAACTAACCTTGAGTCGTTTATAGAGAGAGAAAGCTAGTAAATAACAAAAACAGAAAGAAAGTAGAATTCTAGAGAGAGACCTACACACTTTATCTCTCTCCCTTTACTTCTCAATGTGCATATATTTATCACATTTCTAATATATATATATATATATATTAGAGATTGAGATTGGAAGAAAAGAATGTTCTTTCAAAACCCAACTCGAATCTTGAATTAATAAAATATATACCTCCTGTTTTTTGTTATTATTATTTTTCTTTCTCTTAGCTAGTTACTATAAGTTTGTACACTTCAAGCTGAATAGAAAAACCTTGATCTTTTATAAAATGAATGATCAAGGAATTTCAGGTTCAGCTTCTGTTCCTCTGTTAAGCCGTTATAATTCTGGAAAATCAAGAAAAGAAAAAAATAAGCAAGATTCTCTTTACTGCCAATACCAATCATGGAGGCCTTCTCTTTCACAGGTTATTTTCAATATGCCACCATCGTTTCTTGTCCTTTCTTTTCTAATAACCTAAAGTTAATTACGTATCCTTTTTTGTTCTTAATTAATCTGTTTTTGTCTCTTTTTCATCATTTTCAGGCTGTTGAAGAAATCAAACAGCTTTATACCATAGCCTTTCCGATGATCATTACAGGACTTCTCATCTATGGCAAGTCTGCAATTTCAATGATCTTCATGGGTAAATTAGGGAAAGAAGTATTAGCAGGAGGCTCTCTTTCCATTGGAATAGCTAACATTTCTGGTTACTCTGTTATCTCTGGTCTTGCTATGGGAATGGAAGCTATTTCCTCTCAAGCTTGTGGAGCCAAGCAATGGCCTCTTATGAGCCAAACTCTTCAACGAACGATAGCAATTCTTACATTATGTTGCATACCCATTTCTCTTTTATGGCTAAACATTGAGCCTCTCCTTATATTCTGTGGTCAAGACCCTTCAATCTCTTCCATTGCTTCTACTTATCTAGCTTTCTCTCTTCCTGATCTAATTCTTCAATCTTTTATCAACCCTCTTAAAATCTACCTAAGAACTCAAAATATAACTCTTCCTCTTATGTTAAGTTCAGCTTTTGCCCTAATTTTACATGTTCCAATAAACCACATACTTGTTTATCACCTTGGCATACAAGGCATAGCTGTTGCAGTAACTATAACAGACTTAAATCTTCTCGTTACTCTTTTGCTTTACCTTTGTTTCTCTGGCATTTGTCGAGAGTCATGGCAAGGTTGGTCTCTTCGTTGTTTCGATGAATGGAAGCCGATTCTTGATTTGGCTATCCCTAGTTGCGTTTCTGTTTGTTTAGAATGGTGGTGGTATGAGCTTATGATAGTGTTTTCGGGACTTTTAACAAACGCTTCTGATGCAGTTGCTACAATGGGAATTTTAATACAAGCGACTTCTCTTCTTTATATTTTCCCTTCAGCGCTGAGTCTAGCTGTTTCAACTCGAGTAGGGAATGAGTTAGGGGCGAACCAGCCTAGCAAAGCAAAAACTTCTTCTGTTGTTGCATTGTCATGTGCTATTTTCATGGGTTTTATTGCGATGCTATTCATGATATCGATGAGGCATGCTTGGGGTCAAATTTTCACTACCGATAATGCCATTTTGTCGTTGACTGCCTCCGCAATGCCGGTGGTAGGGCTTTGTGAGCTAGGGAACTGCCCTCAAACTACCGGCTGTGGGGTATTGAGAGGCAGTGCTAGGCCAACTCTTGGTGCTAATATAAATTTGAGTTCTTTTTATGGTATAGGATTGCCTATTGCTATATTAATGGGCTTTGTGATGGGCTTGGGCTTACTGGGACTTTGGTTGGGCTTGTTGGCTGCTCAAGTTGTTTGTGCTGTTATTATGGTGGTGGTGTTGATGAGGACAGATTGGGAAATGGAAGCAAATAGAGCAAGAGAGTTAACTGGTATTGATTGGGTTGGTGAAGAAGAAGAAGCAGAGGGTAAAACAAAAAACATTGAAGGATTGATTTCAGTCACGCTTGTTGATTAGAAATCAACTTTACGATTCCTCAGTCCTTTTTTTTTTTTTTTTTTTTTTTTTTTTTTTAAGTTTTACATTTTTTAATTTTGTAAGAGAAGTTTTGTACAAGGCATATTTGTGTTTTTTCTGCTTGGTTGAATATTTTACAAAATATTTGTAATTTTTGAAAATTCCTAGTTTTACCTTCATATTTGTTTTTTCACCATTTTCATTATCCTATAATGTTTTCTATTAATTCTATTTTATAATTAATCTTCCCCGCCAACCTACTAATTAATTTGTCAGGATTATTCATAAATCTATTAGATATATTTGTACTTTTTTTTAAATAAGCAAGGAATTTTATTAAGAAGAGATACATAAAAGGCTGCCTTTCCTCTTTCACTCTGATTTCTTGGAATGGAAGATGGAAACCAGGCCAATGACGCAATTCTTTCTTGGAGCTTGTAGGAGGCAAGACAATGACTCCGTGTAGTACTGTTTTCCTTTCCATCGCTAAAAAATCAATTGTCGTTTAGGGCGACATTAAGCTCTCGACTCTCGAGCTGCTGATAATGCCGTACGATGTTCTGTCGTCGAACCACGGCTTAAAATTCAAACGACATTTATCAAGAAAAATAATTGCAGTTTACAAAAATACGTCGTCTACTTGTCTTCACATAACTGCCTAAACATATTAACGACGCACGCGGATATGTCGTCGGACACCGAGTATAATGAGAGTAACAACTGAAGCCCATGTCAAAATGGGCTTATGGGCCAAAAACAAGTTGGGCTACAAGTTTCTCGACCTAGGAAAGACTGCAATGCTACAGTTACTGTAAGCAACGTTCTATCAAAAAAATATTTATCTGTACAAATTATTCATTGGTCGGCTACATCCTTATTGCAATTGCAACCTCACTTTCCGATTCAGTTTTATTTATTATTTTGTTCAAAATAAATTGTGGAGTATATATTTTGATTTTACGGTCAAGTTACATTTTTGGAGCAGTTCATATTCACTTGAACTAGTTTTTTAAGTGATTTAAGAACATATATTCTTGTATTAAATCATTTTATTTAATTATCATACTGCTCACCTTATAAATATCAATAATTGCTAAGGATGATCATATAATATAATTAAAATTGAAAGTTGAATCAAATTAATTTAATTTTAAAATTTAATTATTAGATTCAGTTAAATTTATAATTTTAAGTAATTTTGATTATTGTATCAATTATAAAAATGTTAAATTTATTAAAAAAAATCGATTAAAACTGAATCAATTTGATTAAATTTCAGAACCAACCCACTGCAGAGCCCCAATAACTCCTCTCAGCAATACATGTGCAATTACATTAATTTTGGATGCCCACAAGAGAACACTTTCTTTCTAGAACAAAATTTTTGAGGTTCAAAAATAATCTTCGGTCTATTACTTTAGACATGAGGCTACAAATGAGAAGAAGTGGAGCAACCAAATGCTGGACACGTATAATATATAGAAAAAATAATAATAATTAATAGAAAATGGCAATAAGCGCGTTTAAGGATGAGGTTTTCAAATCTTTCACTACTTCTAAAAGTTAATCCAATAATTCAATTCTCCAACTAATACCTAACAAAGAATAATTAGATTATCAATTTAGTTTTGTAAACTGTATTAAATTTATTTCAATAATTTAATGATATATAAAATCAAAATCAATTTTTTTATTTACGTAAAGAGTAAGAGATTTTAGGTTCAATGCATATGGTCCGTGGATATTCTAATGAATAAAAAAATCAATTAAATTAAAAAAATAAATTGACCTATTAATTAGATTAATATTTAAATTAATTCTAAATAATATTATATAATTTGAGGCACGAAAATTATTTTTAGAATGAGAGTACAACAAAAATCTAGATAAAAAAAGTATCTTTAGTTTGCAAATGCTTTTCCTCTATTAATTCATGAATGTAGCATAGAATTTTACTCAACTTGTGTGGAAGTGGGCACAGCATAAAAATGACATAATGGACAAATTTTTAGATCCCAAAATCACAACCACTTCTTTTATATTATACAGTATATAATAAATATTCTTCCGCGTTAAAAGATATAAAGCTAATTAAAAGAAGATGTTCATGGTTCGTGATAAACCACAACCCTGTAGCTTGTAAATGTGTGTGTGTATATATAAGTCAGTTATGATTTCTTGAATCCATAGCAAGTTATTACAAATATTATTTCCATCTACTTGCAATTTTTAGCCATATCATCCAAGAAAAATTCAAATGTCTTCAAAAAATATGAGTTTTCTTAGCTTTCATGGTCTTTCAAGAAAACCATCACTAAAACCAGCCTATTCAAGAATCTACAAACAAAGTTCTAGTGTTTCATCGCCACCGCCAGAACCAAAATCTTTCGAACCAAATGAAGATGAAATGAAATGGGTTTTCGCCAAATTTGATACAAACAAAGATGGCAAGATTTCGCGCCAAGAATATAAGTCTGCCATGAGAGCCATGGGCAAAGTTGGAATGAATGAAGCAGAAATGGCTAAGGCATTTGAAGCTACTGATATCGATGGAGATGGGTTTATAGATTTTAAAGAATTTATGGAGATGATGAATAATGTAGGAGATGGAGTTAAGAGTAATGATATTAAAAGTGCTTTTCAAGCTTTTGATTTAGATGGTAATGGAAAAATAAGTGCAGAAGAATTAAGGGAGGTTTTGAAGAGAATGGGAGAGAGGTCTAGTTTGGATGCATGTCGAAAAATGATTCAAGGCGTTGATAGGGATGGTGATGGATTGATAGATATCAATGAATTTATGAATATGATGACTCGTACTATGAGATCTTCCTAATTTTTAGAAATTTGTTGAGTGTTGATTCAGAAGCACTACTGAAGAACAAATGTTATTTTCTTTTCTTTTCTTTTCTCTTTTCTCTTTTCTTTTTTTTTTTTTCGGTATAGAAGGGGAGCAGGAGCTCAAAAGAAAAAGTCGAATAGAATGTTGTTTTCTTTTACAATAATTATAAGAATTAAATCATCTCTCTTGTTTTTCCTTTCCCTCTAGGTTTGATTTGTAATGAAGCTTCCCAAACATATTCAGGAACCTAAGCTTAAAAGTGAATTAGCATTTTCTTTAATTTCTTGTGTTATCTTGTAAACATAAACCATACTTCAGATAATTAATTACTGATAATCAAGGAGAGCACCATAACATATATAATTAGCATGTTCATATATGAAAAATTAATTGCAAAAGGGGAAAGTTTTATACATGCAGAGGAAACTAGAAATTAGTTTAGAAACCATAAGCAACAACTAAATTCAAAATGACCAGAACAGAAAATTCTTAGATACAACTACAAGAAATAGAGAAAAACTAAAAATGCTTAATTTGTGTTCTCCCCATATTATATTATTATTACTTTATAATGTTATCGACTCATGCCACCACCTACAATGGGAGCCACTGTGATGCCTCTGCTTTGTCTATCCATGTTTGCTTGCCAACCTTCACACAGTTCAAAAGGACTGATTAGATGGCATTTATGGAATATGAGTCATCTTAATGACATACTGTTGTTTAAAAAATTAAAAATAAAGAAAAAAAAATACTTTCATTGCCGAAGTGGAAAAAGAAATAGCGTTTATACAATGAACAGAATTTTTGAAAAGGACTAAATCAAAAGTTTCCATTTTTTTCACTTTTTATCTTTGACACGATACTTCTAAAACTTAATTGATGTCTATATATAGTGTAATGCAAAGAAGAGCAATAAGTAATTACTTACCTATACCCATATCAAAACCACGATTCTTAAGCTCTCTGTATTCCTGGCAAAGCGCACAAGGCTCGCAAAAGAAGTGAACCAAGCAATCCACACATGGTGCCTCCTCCAGGTCATATTGTCCTCTTAATCTTGACCTAAAGAAGCACGAGTACAGGCATGCTAATCCTGTAAATCCCAGTAGGATACCATATACTGCACCACTCGCTGCACAAGCTGCACAACAACACACACAAAAAAAATAAGTTCAACCCATGGTCGCGACACGGGTACGTTGAACCCTTTTAACTGGACCATATATATACATATATATATATAAAGCGAGAGAAATTTCACTTCAAAATGCCATAACATGTAAAAGCTTACGTATTGAACCCTTATTGACAATCTCAGCAATCTGTCCAAAGGTAACACATGGACATAAGCAAGAAACAAGGCAGTTTGCAGGGTCATCGCAACAGTGGCAAAGGCCGGTGGACCACCGTGTTGCGGCGGCATTAGCGGAGGAGATAAATGGAGGATGGATGGTGTTGGTGTTCATTGCATAGCCTTGCGTCGGATATTTTGTATTTTCTTGATATGAAGGATGCATATTTGCTTTGTTCTCTCAGTTGTAAGGTTTGCTTGAATTATGCGAAAGGTAACTATTAGTACCATTTACGAGAAACCTTATTGCAGTTTTAAAAGATAATTTAAGCGAGCTTAGGCTTGTATCAGTCAAGTTCTGGAATTCAAAATTTTGACCATATTGTACTAAAAATATATTTTACTTTCACCGGTTTAATCACCTATGAATATATAATAATTAAAAATTTTAATAATCAAATACCAAATCACAATGGATTTATTTTTCCTTTTATTACTTTATTATAAAGATACGAAAATTAAAAAAAAAAAATTTTTTTGAGTATTGGAAAATTTAAAAAGTTATTACCTCTATCATTATATAGCATACAATGTTATAGTCAACAATTTGTCAATGAATAAAAATCGTAAGTATAAATAAAAAGTTTATAGTATTTGATTATGAGCTGGCTGAAAATAGAACTTTTCTAACATTAATAATCCATTCTGCGAAAACGGATTTCTTATTAATTAAGAAAATAATAAATTAAGAAAAATTAAAGGGATAACTTAGAGAAACCCGACATTGCCCACGTGAAGTCGATTCGTGAACATTGAACGTGACGAGATTTCATGAAACCAACACAAATGCAGATGTGCTTGACGAGATTTCGAAGAAGAAGATTACATTTTTTATTATTTTTTTAAAGAGTATATATAACTAATTCTTAGTTGTGCATTATTTAATTTCTTGGATGATTAACTTAATTAATGAAAGACTTAGTGTCATGGGATCCCATGCCAACATCTAGCTTTTTTTTCTTTTTGTCTGAACGCATAAAATAAATATTATTTTGTCCTCAACTTTTAATTTAATTTATTGAATTTGAGCTTGAATATTTTTAAATGAGCCGAGCTCAAGCTTACAAAAGTTTGGCTTGGCTAATTTACAACCCTATCCACATGCTTATATACGTTGGGCCATGATATTCTTACTGTCACATTTCCAAACGTTCAACGTGGCTAAAGTTGCAATTCCTTAATTCTGTAATTTTAAGAATAAAGTTGCAAAAAAGGAAAGAAAAGAAAAGGTAGCTTAAAATGAAATGACTAAAAAGATGCCATTTGCCGATCAAAAAAGGAAAAAAAAAACAATGTAACCATGCCAAAATTAAGATTCCATTCTCCACTAAAAACCCACTTGATAATATCCATGACCCTTCAATAAGACCAAGTTCATACTCTCACAAGAGAATATTAAGCTTAGCTCTATCAATCTTGCAATTCTAGATATGGCGATTATATGTTGCGTTCAAACTCAGCCCAGCCGTGAAATGACGGTGGAGGAATTCAAAGCTTGGCTTCGCGAGTTTGACATAGACGAAGACGGTCGTCTGAGCCGTGAAGATCTAAAAGAGGCACTTCACAGTATGAAATTTTGGTTTGCTTGGTGGAAGGCTAGACAAGCAATGAAGGAAGCTGATACTAATAGCAACGGTCACATAGACAATCCTAAAGAAATTGAAAAACTTATCAATTATGCCCAAAAACGTTTGCACATGAAAATTCAGCGAAGTGATTGGTAATTAATCGTTGTTATCCTCTTTCTGTGTTTTTGGATGTCCAAGTTCTAAATAATTATTTTGTATTTTTTTCCTTAATTTATTTTCTTGATATTATGTCTTGGATTTTATAATCAAGTGTTCATCATTTTTAAATCCTTATTTTTGCTGTAAAATTTTCTCTAATTATATTGCTTTAGATGGAAAATTAGACAGTGAACTTTATATTTAATGTAAATAACCAACTAGTTAAATATTATAAAGTATTTACAAAATGATACTTTATGAATATAATGTGAACAAATCGTAGGAACTAAAATTATAATTGTGATAAAATTATAGATTAAATAGTTATTTATCTTTGTATAATCCATTATTATAAAAAGTAATCACGCGAATCTATTTAATGACTAACATAATTAGTGTAACCAAATATGGTGAGGTTGATATTTTCATTTTTCTATAAGAATATGAGAATTGAGAGAACCTAAATTCAAGTTCTTTTGAACGATAGGAATTTTCATTAGGACAGAGTCATCATCTACTGATCCTCTTGATAAATTGAAAAAAAAAAAAAAAAAAAAAAGCCCTCGATCGGCTCAAATCCAGGTCCAGCAGATTGAACCTCGTTTTGGATCTCTTATTTAGGCCCAAGCGCTTTCTTTTTCTGAAGAAATGTTTAGGCCCAAGTTCGTTTCACCATGTTACTGATGTTAGATGTTTTACAGGTAAAAGAAAATTGGATGTTAAATATAAGAATTTTTTTTTTTTTTTTTCAGGAAAAGCTCAATGCTTTAAATTAAATTACTAGAAACAACCCTTTAAAGAGATAGAAATAGCCACCCTTTAGTTTAGAAGTACTACTTTAATACACTATAATATCTTCTCTAAAATGCGCAAAACATCCACTGTTTAGCAAAGTTGAATAGTAGAGCAGTGAATTCCCAATGCATGCTTTCCCTGACTCCAACCGTGCAAGGAATTTCTTATTTGATGGACATGTGAATCTGTGAAAGAGTTTGTTTTGTTTCATTGATTCAAATTCAATAGGGCTTTTTTGACTGGTCCTAATTCCCAGCCATATTGGTTTGTGGGAATTCACCACGTGTCATTAACCCCATTTGGCTGCCATATATCTTATCATGTGAGTGACAGCCATATCCTTGCTTTAGGTACAAGTCAAATTTTGAAGAGCTAACTCTTCTTTTATTCTTCTCCTCTCATGTTACCCATAGTACCACAAAATAAAAATAAAAAAAAAAATCTTTTATTTCTGTCTCCATATGCCAATCACAAATCCCAACTACAAATGTTAATTTCTTTAGATCCCATATTAAGAGTCTAAAATTAGGACAAGACATCAAATCTAACACAAGACTGCGTTTCTTGATTCAAGACTCCGCATGCCAACTCATTATTTTTATTTAATTAGATACTTAATATCTCTATCATTAAACATTATATTATGACTTATTAAAAAATATTTTTTATTAATACAAGTACGATGTTAAAGCTATTGATAAGAGGTTCTTAAAATTTATGTTCAAAGTAAATTTTATGTCTTAATTATAAGTAAATATAAATTGTTCCATATGTTAAAAATATACATATTTAAATTATATAATTTGCCTTTTTCTAAAAAATAAATAAATAGTAAGAAAAAGATCGTACCGATGTAAAGACAATATTGACTGTGTGTTCAATCTTGCAGAGTTTTGCATTTGCTGCTGGAAGAGTAAGGCCCATTATTTTCACAATGAAGAAGTTGCAACAGAAAGGGGTGTACATAGTGACAAGGACATTTTTGGCAGCCTCAACATACAGCTAGTAGGAATCTTCAACGATCTTTGTATGTATATAACTCCAAAAATGGTGAGCTTTTCTCTCAACTTTCAAAAAAAAAAAAAAAATCAAATAAAACCACAAATTACTTTTTAAAGTGCATTTATAGTGTCTGTATACATAACACTATTGAAATATATATATATTCTTTGAATCTGAGACGTGAAAGAATACCTAAATTCTTTGAAATCTTGGATTATTGGTAAATTGTTTAGGTTTTACTGTTGTATTCTCAAATTTGGTGTTTAATGTTTTGATAATTTTCTTTTTCCTTAATTCTTTGTTGATGAACACACACAAAAAAAAAAAAAAAGAATACCTAAATTTAGTGAAAAAAAGATATAAAATGCAATCAATTTGAGGACTTGATAGAATTGTGGATTGAGGGTGATAGATTTATAGAAGTCTTTGAGAGAGATTTTTTGATGGGAATGAAAAAAAGTAAAAAAGGCAGAAAATGAAAAATTGCAAATAATTCCATAACCCGTTTCAGCTTTACCTAGTAAAAGAACTCCAATGGAACTTTTCTTTTTCACAGATGTATGATTAGAATTGTTTTTACTTTGCAACAGAAACAAGACCTTTCTGCTGCCTCAGGAAGGTAAGAAGAGCTCTTCTTCACGTGCCCACGTGATCTCTCTTCCAGTAACCCACTAGTTGGAAGAAGACATAAATGCCTCATAATTGCCACTTCCTTTAAATGCCCCACACATACATGACACAGTGGACTTCCTTACTCAAACTCTACAAATTTTCCTCTCTTAACAAAATTAAATAACACTAATAAAATTTGATAATTAAAATCCGAATGTGTCTCTTCGTAAAATTAATTATACTATCAATTTTATAAAGACGTGCTAATTATATTTATATAATGCATATGCTTTTTTATAAACGATTTAAGATTTTGAAAGGGTAATTTACTTTTATTATGTGACCGTGAATGGAAGACATGGTTCACTGTACAGTTTACAAATGTATGTGTGTTAAGGGCTGATCAGATCACGTGGTCCCATTGATGGGTCGGTATCGCCAGCTCATTCACTGGTTATTTACTTACAAGTCAAAGGTTGGTCAAATTAGCCAGTGCATGCCACCCCAACCCTTCTGGACTCTGCCAGTCTCACTCTACTCTTCCCTTCTCTTCTTGGCCCCCTAGGGTTAAAATAATAAATCTTAGCTGAAAGTAGCAAAAGCATTTACCTCTGTAAAAGCCCAATCACCCATCTCTTTGATACAACTCCTGTTGCTTTCTATGCCTGCTATGGGAACTCTGTTCATCTTCTTCACCCCTTAGCTCTTACTCCAACTACATCAATTTGACTGCCTACTTAAGGTGAAATTAATTATAATCTCCAAGTAAACAATCCAACAATATAAAATTTCAAGTTCCACTAAACGGAATAAATTGATTAATGAAAAAACTTATTCCTTTCGTGTAACTGGCTTCAATATAAAAAAGACATTGCAATGCAAGAAATTTGAGATTTTTCTAGAATTAATTGTATTATAATTTTCCAGTTGGTAAAAAGTATAATTTGTAGCCGTTAGTTTGTCATCTTATGCTCGAGGATCTTCTAAAGGTTCATTATACTTGACTAGAATGGATAAAATTTGAAAGTATTTTATTAAACATGCATTAAGGATCTGAAACATTAATTCCAAGAACCTTCGTGGAAGTAACTCCTAGTTCCAAGCACTATTTATAATTTTTTTTAATGGGTAATATATAATATATTTAATCTATGCACACAAGAGGATTGGCTCCTAATAAGAGTGTTATACTATTTTATTCACTGGATTTTCTTGTTTTTTTTCAATAGAAGATGGAAGCAAAAGAGAGTTTCTTGGTAAGTTCACCCATACTTCCAAGGAAAACTGTAAATATATCTACTTATAAAAGACTGTGACTTCAAAAGGGGCATCATTGACTAACAATTTACATGTCATGACAAAAAACATATATCACATCATGGACATGCAATGCATGAATTCAATTCAAAAGAGGGACTACTAGCTAGCTTTCTTCACTTCCCCTTATTAGATATAAATACAAACACCACTTGGTGGGTTGAAACAGTGCAAGAGGGTCCCTTACAAAATTTATTTGGGTTTTCTCTCCTGTTCTTTGATTCTCATTTTTCTTTTTCCATGTTGTTTTGAAATCTCATGGCATGCTTAGACATGTACAACTCTGATCAACACAAAGGCTATTGCCCCCCAATGAGCCCTAGAATCTCTTTCTCTAATGATTTTGTTGATTCTCAACAAATTATTAAGCAAGAGATCAGGAGCTCAGCAGGATCAGATGCCCCAGTGTCTACCGACTTCGAATTCTCAGTCACTAACTACTCTATGATGAGTGCTGATGAGCTTTTTTTCAAAGGGAGGCTTTTGCCATTTAAAGATAATGGCAACAACAACAATCACCAAATGCAAAGGACTATAAGAGATGAGCTTCTTGTTGATGATGATGATAATGGTTATGAAGGTCATGAAGTTTCACTTAGGCCACCTAAGGGTTCGACAAGGTGGAAAGGCCTTTTGGGTCTTAAAAGAAGCCACATTGGGTCTAAGAAACTTGATAAGAATGATGGTTCTGTGGAGAGAATCGGTGAAAGTGGAAGGCATCGATATGTTCATGAGGAAGTGCATGTTGGCAAGAGTTCACAGGTTAGAAAAAAAAGAATACAATGAATTAAACTATTAACCTTTTTGTTCTTCTTCTTTGCTTTTATTTTTTTGCATCCCCTGCCAGGCACCTTCCCGCTGCTAAATAAGAAAGAGTTTACTTAATTACCTTAGTTTTTGAGTTAGTTTGATTAGTTACCTTAGTTTTTGAGTTAGTCTGATTTGGATTTCTGTCTTCTGTTGCAGGAGCTTTTAAGTGAAGCAGGGTCAAGTCACAGAGATGTGGAGATTGGAATTCAGTAACGACTATTAGTTAAGAGAGAATGAAGCAAATTTTTTTTTAGAAGAGGAAAAAGGTGGATGGTATTTTCTTCTATTTTTAGCAGAGATTTGGATAAAATTTAGATCTCTTAATTTGTGTTAGTTAGTTTTCAAACTTTTTTAACCTTTTTTTCCTCTTCTGTTTTTGGAGTTCTAACGTCTTTATTATTCCTTTGGATCTCCCAGAAGTAGTTGGTGTTTTAGCTGTTTATTTTTCTTGTACAAAATGTTTGCAGTTGAAGAACTTATTCTATCTTGTTGAGAACTGATTGATAGACCTGTTTCTTTAAGTTCATTATTTTCCTTTCTTTATTTCTAAAGAGAAAGAAAAAGAAAAGAGAGAGAGAGAGAGAGAGGGATCTGTTCATGTAGTGGATTTATCTTTGACTTGGATCTAAGTTCATATCGTCATATATATTTTGGGAGACGTAAAATATTCCTTTTGGCCTTTCAATAAGTTGAAAGAGATTCTACACTTCTTATAAAATGAGAGAGAAAAAAATGGAAAGAGAGATCTTCTATGATATATATCTCATCACTACAAGAACGAGTTCCCAAATTCTACAAAGGGATTTTTATTTGTTTTTTTCTGTACACATTTCATATCACTGTATGTCGAGTAGTATAATATTTCCCTCCCACATTTTTTGTTTACAGTTCATGTGCAATCACAGAAGAAAGCCCATACAAAATGGACGGGCAAAACAATAACATACAATCTATTATCATAAACTGAGAACAAATTGGTACGAGACCAGCATGATTGAGAACTTGTATTAGAGTGAGGAAGGAAAGGGTAATTTGTTAAAAATCAATTTTTTCTATTTTTTTTTAAATAAATTACCATTCAATAAATGGATGTCAATCTATGAGATGTATTATTTTAATAGAAAACTAGTTAATGTAACTTTCTATCGAAGAACATAGAGATCTAAATTGATGTAGCACCAAAGAAATTGAAGATTCTTGGTTGCAAATTATATAGTATCAGCTTTTTATGTAAAAAGAGAGCCACATGATTATTATCGTTTTATTCTTTTGTCATTTTTCCCCCCTCCACAGTATCTTTTATCAGTAGAAACTATGAAGTGACTATTATTGGTTCTGTCTTTTCTTTTTTCTTTTTTTTTTTTTTTTTTTTTTTTTTTGGCCTTTTGTTTCTTGTTATTTCGGCATGCAAATGACAGCACTAGCGAAGACAAAATATACAGTTGTCTATTATAATCATTTCATGCATCTATTAATAACGAATTAGCTATGTAAGAGGATGATGACGGTTAATTTATAAGCAAATAAGCTGTTCATAAACAAACAAGTCATTCAGTAATTATGTGGATGACAAGCTACTATTCACGAACACAATCTGTCCGCAAAATAGTCTGCATGGCATTAAAGTTGAAAATACTATTTTGGAAAGACAATATTTTAGATGCTATATATTTTTTTACAAAAAAAGTGGATTTTTTTTTTTTTTTTTTTTTTTTTCGGAGGAGAGTATTATTAAGTTGTAATATGTAACTTTCACTTTAAAAATAATTTTCAATGATCTCTAATCAATATTTTCAACATAGTAATTTTCTCAATTGCAGCTTAAACCAGCTTAATCCGTAATATTAATAGTTACTACATTGTCCATAACAAGGATAATAAAATAACAAGCTATTGTGGTTTTTGAGAATAGAATGATGAAAGAAATGGATGGGGAATCATAAAAACAAAAAAAAAAAAAAAAAATTGAGAAAGGCATATTTGATATTTTGAGAAAAACACAAGGGCATATTTGTTTTTTTTTTTTTTTTTTTCAAAAAAAGAAAAGAAAAGAAGGCTTATTCCTTGTCTATTCCTACCTTCTAAATCCTATTTCCCTATTTATGCTAATGAATGATGAAACCAGGAATTAGGATTCCATTCCTCATTTCAGTATGTAGTGAACATGGCCTGCAAATAATCCCCTACCCTAATGATAAGGGGTGATGCCCTGGTTCGATACCTAACTATGTAAGCATCTAATTTAAATTTGTATTCTTCCCCTTTGGATATTCTTCCCCCAGCGGGCTGTGATGCTTTTAACGAGCTTTATAATAGATTATACTGCCCCAGCTTATCGGCTTTAAAAACTATTGTAACTGCTGCCAATAATATAGATAATCATTGTATATAGTGATGAATGGCAAAAAAAAAATGTAGTGAACATGGCCTATAAGTTTAGTATCTTATGCTCAATAGTTGAGTTCAGTAATAAATTTTATAGCTATGGGAGAAGGCTAAGAATCTGCCAACCGATGTCCATGGTTTAATTTTCTGGAGGGAAATGTAAAAAGAGTTTAAAGAATTCTTAGGTTGAGAAGTTTGTATAAGGGATTCAGACTCTTGAGTTCTCATTTGACTAGTACTTTTTGCAGGCTGACCAGATTTTAGGTCCTGCAACTTTTCAGACCATCGCGAAAGATAAGATAATTTGTACACTGGAGCCATGCAAAAACGAAAAAAAAAAAGTTCAAAACGCAAAAATTAGCTAGAAAACCAGTTCAAACCTCTATACCCAATTACCCATATCCCCCTCTCCCTTTAGAAAAAATATATAGAAAAATAAAAGAAAAAAAGATTGCAATTTAAGAAAAATGAGCACTAGACAAAGTGAAGGTTTCAATCCAAGAATTTAAAGAATTCTTAAGTTGAGGAGTTTTATATTCAAACATACCTTGTAATAATAGCTATTGTAGGTGAAGTTGGATTCCCCCGTGCTGGTACTTGCCTACTTGGTACACCAAACAGACATTTGTTGTCCATGCTTAGGCCATGCCTATTGAAAATTGAAACCGATAATGCAATAACAAAGTTAAGCTGCCTTTTCAACGTGGATGAAAATTGAAACCAATACTAATCTTCATTAAAGTTAATGTAAATGTAACATAGACTGCTTGATAAAATTCAGTCATCTGTAAACCAGCTCAAGCCAACTTGGACAGTTAAAGTAGAAAATAAGGCTACCAATTTATTCCTTGCCTTGCCATCTTTTCCAACTTGCTGGACCTGGATCGTCAAAGGCCATAGGCCCAAGGTTGCAGTGCCCAATGCATGAGCCCTTCTTGCAATGCTGGGGCAAAACTTGTACATACTCTGTCTAGTAAAAGGTCATTCAGACAGATGAGAGTGATATTCCAGGGATCAATAGTTCCTCGTGACAAGATATATCCGTGCATGGGATAGAGAAAAAAGAGAGAGCAAACGATATCCTCCCAAAGCTCTAAAAGTCTCCAATAAGTAAAATATCCAAGAATGTCATAGCATTGTCTATATAATAAGTCCTAAATCCTCACAGAATGTTACAACAGTGTAGTGTATCATCAAGCAATCATGCCATTCATGCATACAAATCCCAATTTGCCGCCTTGTCTATGAATTTAAAGAACAAGCCATACCAAATACAGAAAATACATTAACCGTACACCATAAAAGGTACATCACCATGGAGCATGAACCTCTTCCTGGAACTTGACCTCATAGCTTTCAGCTTTTGACTTCAGACTCTCAATATCAGCGCCACACTTTTCATACGCTGCTTTCAATTCCACAAGTCTTGCTTCAAGATTTCTTATCTCATCTTCTGTATGCACTTTTTCAGTTTTAGCTTCCAAGTACCTCCTAGTTTTTGTGGCACCTTCTGAATCGAAGGCGAGGCATACAAGTCGCCTCAGCTTGGCTAGTAAAAATCCAACACTCATGCCAAAATGCTCCGAGGCTTTCAGAGTCTTGTCCCACGTATCAAATTCATCATGTGACGTAGTAAGGTTGCAAGCTCTAATGGCATCAGAAATGTTGACAGTTTCAGAAATGATTCCTGCAATTAACTTAAAATTAATGCCCTTGATAAGATTCGCATGAAGGAAGGCATTCTGACTGCAGCAGAGCTTGTAGTACTTCCTTCGAATGTCCTCTGACAACTCAGAATCTAGAACTAACCCATCAACCACAATGTTGAAATTCTCAAAGCTTTTGACATCGTCAAATTGAATGGCAGGCAAGGATAATTTGAAACCTTCTAGAACTTCTGAAGCAACTTCTTCACTGTCATTTTCGGATTGCTCAGCTATTTGCCCAGTCCTAGGAACCGACAACCTTGAACGTCCAGACTTCTTATGTTTCTTTTGGACAACAGCTAAAGGAAGCGACCTATGACGTTTCCTCTTTGAAACTTTACAATGTATGAAGGGCATTTCTGCATCATCTGTTTCTGTTTTCCACATATTGAAATCCAAAACCAACATGGATTCACTAATAAAAACATGCACAGGATATCAAAATTGCAAAACAAAGACATTGATTAACTTGCCTGCATCCTTTTGTTTTATTTGAGGATCCAAAGTTAGTAAACCTAGAGCACCATCCACTTCAGTCAAATCATTTGCCCTTATTATGTAAACCTGCCAAAAATAATCAGACATTTGTCATGGACCATGGACTTGAACAAAGGATTTAAAAAGAAAGAAATATAATATGCCAATAGTCCACCTCTCTCTCTCCCTCTCTCACACACATACAAAAAAAATCCCCTCATTCTCCCTGCCAGAATCAATCCATATGGGGTGTGCGCAATCAACCACATTCAAGTAAGAAAATTTTTTGCTAACTTCAATACAATTAAGCAAGAATGGTTATCGAAGGGAGATGTTGTAAGTTGGCCATGCTGCAAACATGACTATGACCTTTTTTTTTTTAATTTTAAGCCTCCAAACATTCTTTTTTACTTCTAACAAAATGGTCCAGTATCCAGATCCCTCGGAGTGATTGGTTGGTCTTGCCAAAGGCTTCTACGGTACGACCACCTCAATCAACTTGTAAAGCTAGTTACTGCATCAATGTCCCATAGATGCTTTTTAGGTTCAGAACTTGTGTCAATCAGAGTTTGCTTCCTACCTATGATGATATGATGCAAGCTTCAACATGTAAACTGTCCCTCTCAGAGAAATACACAGAAGTTGGTTTGATCCTTTTCTCAGCACATTAAACAGCCTTTTTTGTTTTTTGGCAGCTCCAGTTCCTCATATAGAACTTCTACATTTATCCCATTTGCTCAGACACTACAAATAAAACATAAAAATGCCTGCACCCTTTTTCCACAAGCCAGGGTTCTTCAGTACATGCTTTGAAAACTTCTAGATTATGTTCTTCAAAAGAGCATTTGATGCCTTTACGGCTTAAAAATTATAGGGGTAAAAGAAGAGCAATTTATCAATTTTCACCCCTTTCTTGATGCTGGGCATGACATTCTCTTCCAGAAAAATAAATTAGTTCACCCAGCACCCAGTCGTCTCAAAATGGAGCCAATATGTTTCTAATATTTTTGATACCTTAAATTCTACAGCATAAGTTACATGGCACTAATTCTTCTATTCATGGCCTAACCTCACGGCTTCCTTCAACTTTGTTATAAGGTTGTCATTTGAATGAACATCCAGGCACTTATGGATGTATTTTGGTCATATGCTTCTAGCTTCACAACAAGTAGGGTCTGAATAACGGTGCAATTTCTCTCGCTCTTCAAATTGCTGTGAGATTTTCTCTGCAGTTAATGTAACATATATCGAACAAGAAACAATTCACCCCAGGTTGGCTAGGAATGGTTTCTGGATAATCATAATGGTATGTCGTGCTAAGCTAGCATATGTATTTCATTAAGGGAATTTCTATTTGTGACATAAGATAGTAGGATATCTACACTTGATAATTAATAGCCACAAATCAGTGTTATCCCAAACATGCTTGTTTCATGTAAGCTATGCTGGTTTGGAGATCATTAAATGAAAATTTTCCTACATGGGAATGGTGAAGATGTGAGAGATGAAGTTAGGATTTCAAGAATGAGAAATAATGCTACCTCTTGTAGCAAAGACCACTTCTGTATGCATAGTTCATTGACCAAGCACATAGAAGTATAGCATACAGATCTACAGATCTTCAAACGATAAACTCAATGGTTCGAATCACTAGGAGTCAATTAATGACATTGCCACAATGGAAAGAGTCAAATGAACTATGCAAGAAATCAAGCTGTAAAGCCAAGTACCATGCGGCTTGTGAAAATCAGATTGGCTATCTCAGAACATATTCTCAACATTGCCCAAATCTCAAAGCTTTATATTCCTTAGAGCAACATTTGGGAATAAAATCATCCTAATTCAATGGGCTTAAGAAATAAGATTACTTGGCAATACAGACCCATTAATCCCATAGACAAGGTTATTTCTTATAAAAGGTTAAACTAGAGCATGTTTAGGTTTCTCCGTGGCAGAAATTCATGAATTTTGAGCACGCTTGAGTACTTTTTTTTTTTTTTTTTTATCCCTCCTTATTTTCCATGTTCAAGGTTAATGGCATATGCCTCAGCCAATTACTACTCCAGCTATTTAAAACCTGCTCCGTGCTCAGCTAAAAACCAAGAGATAAAGACCATCAACTAATCCATAGTGCTGCCTGACAGCCACAATAACAGTTTGAGGCAACCAAGAAAAAGAAAAGATTAAAAGTGATCAAGCTCGGAATTGAAGATTCTAGCTAGAGTCAAATGTAAGTCCCCCTTTTGCATCCTCACATGTGTCAAAGTTTTGACCACGCTACTGGTTCTTTTCTAGATGATTATGCTTTATCTACTTTACAATATTCAGCAAATGTCTAACCAAATCAGTTGATTGATCTGCTTTACATTCAAGTCGAAAAGGGAAAAAGCTTGATAAGCAATGTGCCTATAAACAACATGTTCTATGCTTTTGCCTATAAACAGTATGTTATAAGCTGCCTTAGTAAAAGGAGAAAAGAGGTAGAACCATATATGAAGCCACACAGCTAGCTATGAGCCATTAGAACAGTTCTCAGACAACTGAGCAAAAATGCATGTTACATCCAATCAACTTTGGCATGCCAAAGAGATTAAATGGAGGAAACTGCATGATCCTCTTTCTCCAACCTAGGATGTAGCATGTGTTCTAGGATCCCTCCCAACAAATAAACCAGCCACCTCATAAAATGCTGAAACCATATGAACCCCCTTTCCCCAATCTTGGTCTCCTTCAAAATTCAAATCAAATTTATAATGTTCAGAGTATATCAAACCAAACTTAGCTGTATGTGCTTCCAGTTTCTCCTACTATTGCACGTTCTCTGGATAGAAGAATTCCAAATTGCATAAAACATTAATAACTTCTGTCTATAAGGGGATATGCTTAATTGACCTCTACCTCCTTATTCAACTCTACAGCCAAATAATAGCCAATTAGTGTTAGCCATCCGTGAATTCTCCCATTCATAGTGTTCCTTTGCACGGATCTGATTCCTTCAAGATCCAGATGGACTTTCAATGAGATACAATTAATTCCAAACTTCAGAGTTGATTCCACTAACCAAAATGACACTATTCATGTCTTTTAAACATCCATCAACTTAATCTACCATGAAAGTATAGATTCTAGTAAGCTCAAGCATAACACCTAAACATCTCAAGCTTGCCATCAGAATTGATATTGATTATGTTAATGTAGGTAAGAGTCATCTAACTCACGTATATCTGTTCATATTTTGCATAAAAAACCAAAATTATATCAAAAGTACTAGAAGAACAATAAATATGACCACAACAAAGTTATTCAAACTATTACCTTAAACTTGCAAGGTTCAATTAATTGAAAGACCAACGCATCTCCCTCAAGCAACTGGTGTGCAACCGAAAACTGCCTCCAACCAGCACTCAATCCAGTCTTATATGCAATGTATTTCATCCTGAATCCTTTCCCACATTCATCTTCCAATGTGATTGTTGCGTCCTCACGCGGTAAGTGGGCTCTACAGAATGGTCCAGGAAGCCCCTATTTATAAAAGAAAACAACAAGAATAAAAAAAACCAACAACAACAAGTATCAAAAAGATAAAGCACCACTTTTTCTTTCGATAGGTTCACTCAGTGAGCTTACCATCCAAAAACAACTGCCAACATGTGATCTAACCAAGGATTTCAGAAAGCTAGGGAATGTTGATTCTAGATTTGATTGAACTTCCTCTGCTCGAATCATCGCAGGTGACTTTGTTTCACCAGCAGTGCACATTCTAGTAACAGCATCCTTATTTTGCCCACAGCTTCATAGGAAAAAAAGAAGGCAGAATGTCATTATGTTAAACTTTCCATAACTCAAACAGCTAAAATTTGAAAAATAAAATAAAATTAAAAAGCATTTCAGTTCATCACTGACCATATGCATTTCCCTGCATGACTTGTTATTGCCTGTTCAAGAATTCATTAAACTTCACATCAATATACAGCTTAAGAAGCAAAACAATTGAATTTGTACTTCCATTACAACACAACAACAAAAAATGTAGTTAGATTTGGCAATGAATGGGGGGAAAAGAGATGAACCACCAGGTTATGCAGCATAAGAGAATTGAAGTATTGAAAGAAAGATCAGTCACTAATTTGCAAAGATTGGAAGAGTTTAATAGAAGCAGAGAACACTTCTTGAAGAAAGTATAATCGATTAGAACAAAACATTAATACAAGCACTATGCACCATAACTTATTATTCTAATCTTACGGTTAGTTCCAGCAAGAATAAACATTCTCAGCTTCGAAGTGTTTTAAAGACTTTTTATATCTCCTAAAGCACTAAAAGAACCTCGAGAATGCTTGCCAGGCGTTGCACTAATCACAACTTTTACGCCAGAAAGCTCTAAAACTGCAGCTCCGCCTTTCAATCAGTAATATATAAGCTTGGATGCAACTAATAACAAACATGAGTATGAAGATGAAGAAGACAAAGAATAACGAGTCTTACATGCTTAATTTTCGAATCTGAATACCTTCTCTTGACCTTAACACGTTTTTCAGTTTTCTCCAAGCCCTGAAGGTGAATAGAAGCCAAAAAATTAAGCCTGATCAGGATTTCAAAAGGCAAATTGGAACAGAAAAAGAAGAACGACGATGCGTTTCATGCATTTAAGCTTGGCCGCCGAGACGCGAAGATAGGGCAATTACAGAAACAGAATTAACCTCGCGTTTCGATTCCACTGAACAAAACACGAGATCTGAACTCTCATTCCCTTCTTCATTTCTCCTAACATTTCCAGGCAACCAAACAGAAACAAACAGAGAGAAAGAGAGAGATATACCGAAGAGCAGGAGGCAAGAGGCCTAGGCCTGGGACTAGAAGGAGTGAGAGATAATTGAGCCAGTGTCACGTCTTCTTCTGCAACAGATTTGTCATTCTCCTCACCATAAGGTGCCGTTCTGTTAAAATTTCCCTCTTCCGCTTCCTTCTTGACAATTTCTGCCATAGTTTTGGCTCTCCAATTTGTTTCCAGGCAAACCTGAGAGCTCGAAAGGGGTAAAAAATGAACCCTGAAATGAAATACAAAGAAAGCTACTGTCAACCCGACCCCTTCAGGGTTTACTAATACAGTACCAAATGAGTACCGTTTAACTTAGCGGTTAAAATAATCCAACATTTTAGCTTGTATTTAGTTGTCCTGCCCTTTTTGTTTCCAAGTTGACGGGCACGTGGTATTCACGTGATATGACACATTCCTCACGCTTTGTGTCTTTTGCCTTGTTTTTGACGGGTAGAAAGACTTTCCTTCCCTGTGCGTATCGGCTATAAATGTGGAAAATTATAGTTGAATTGAACAGACATTTATTGAGATCAGGGAAGTATCTCTCGTAATTAGACTTCAAAGTTATATTGGTTATGCTAACTTGAAAACCTATTATAAATTCACTCGTCTCACTGAATTCGTAACAAATTATTATGAACGTGACAAATATCGTATTTATAAATTTTGTTCTTTCTCTAATTGGTCAAGGTGATTAATCTCATATTGAGTGTAATAATAAAGAGAAATAAATGAGAAGAATTTTCCTTTTTCTTCCATCCTTTTCTTTCCTTTTATAGTTTCTTTACACCGATTCGCCATGTTTCGGTGCTCACATACTTGACATTGTACAATACATATATGATTGGCAAATAAGTAGCAACTTTTGTTAACCAACTGTGTATTAACAGAACTCAAAGCTATGATTATCTAAGGAGGGGAAAAATCCAGAGTGATGAAGGTATGAGGCCAAAATAGCGGATGGCGATTGACTTGGCAAGACTTCGAGAGAAAGAGTATCCTGCAATTCAAAACAAGCGCAGCCTGCAAAGCTAGTCAGAGCTGACGAGCTGCTCAATCAAATAAACAAATGTCTAGTTGACAATTCATTCAAACACTGTCATTTCTAAAATGGCGTTCTCTGTTCTCTTTTTTCCTGTGTTTCCTTGCCGAATCATTAAACAAATCCCTCTTGGAAAAAAGAAAATAACCATGTAAAATAACAAAGAAAGCTAATTTTCCTCTGTTTGAAAACTGTAGAAAAAATAGCAGATAAAAGAAAACTTGCTGTAAATTCCTCCGACGCCCACCATAAATCAATTTCTCCAAATCAGAGAAAAAAAAAATAAAAGAAGAGAAGAAATACTTATTTTAGATATTGAATCAACTTAGTGAAAATTATCAGTACAAAGTTAATTGTTGGGAGATTATAGTTACAACAGAAAATGGCTTCAAAGTCTTCTCGACCTTACATCTGTGCTGGGAGAGTATAATTTTTCATATAAAAATTGAACTAAAATAAAAAGTATAGTGACGATAGAAATATACTTGTACCCCGTTCCTATATTGTTTTCCACCTTTTTATTAAGTAAAATTATATACATGGAAACCTGGTTGATCTTCTAATTCTTTTTTAAGAATATGCAAAGTTAAAAGATTTCTACTATTCTATGAACTCAAGGATATACATGAAAACCTAATTTTCTAGTGATGAAAGTTAATTTGTGAATAAATGCAAAAACATAAATGTCAAAACATAATAATCGAAAAATAATAATCTTTTGACAAAATAAGATTAGCACAATAAATATTTCCGGACTAAATGAAATGATCATTTATCATTTCAATGTTTCGGTCTTAAGGCTGCCTACAACTGATGGCATTACTTGCTTCTCAACTATAGAAATTATTTTATAACATTATTTCATATATTTTTTAAAAAATGGTTTAATAATTAATATCATAATTACAGTTTACAAAATTTTTAACTATTTGTTAAATTAAATTTAAACATTGCAAATTTTAACATTATTAATCTACAAATCAATTATATAAAAATATTTTAATAAAACATGAGGTATAAAAATTTAAATTAAACATTAAAAATTAATATTTATTGTGCATAGCTGATAGCATAAACATGTATAAGATTTGAAGACTAACCTACTATTGTTAGTTACTCCCCCTCATCAAGTGAGTAATAGGATGGACCGTATGGGCCCAAATATTGGATCCACCGGTAAACATCATTTACTAGAATTTGTTTGGCGTACGAGTGGTTCTGAGTTCAACGCTGAATATAAATAAATGTTTTTAGGAAAAATACAAAATAAATTGTGGAGTCTAACCGCTGCATACTCAACTTCATCGAGTGGATAATGGGTCGGCCCGTAATATTTTTTTTTTTGACTCATAATAGATTCATTCCAATTAAAACAGGGGCACGTAAAATAAACTTGATGAAATCAAGTTAGAGAACAAGATCAACAAATGAAAACTATTAAACTTTCAGAATTTGAAGTGTAGTAAATTGTGTGTAAAAAAATTAGTCCTTAATAGAATTAATTGAGAATATTTATATTGATGGAGAGATAATTATGATTGGATTATAATAATAGAATCCTAGTTTATCTGTTAGTTAGAATTTATTTAGAAATCTATTACTTTTTATTTTTTTTTTAATATATATTATTATTGTATATCAACAAAAAAACATTACATGAAATCTCAAATCCATACATCAATAGCAATAAAAGGAAAAATCCATAGGCATCATCCTTTCTATCACCACCATCATTGTTGGATTTAGATATTGGATATTGGAAGGAACTATTGAACTCCAGATTTGAGTTGGCCAGCAGTGAACCAAAGATTGTTTAAGCAATCTGTTGACAGAAGAAGGAAGGAGAAAACTCTTCAAATCACCAGTCTTCCATGGTGTATATACGCTCGTGGCCTCTTAGAGTGAGATATAGAAACTCCATACGAAGATATAAGAATAAGAACTCCTCTAATGGATGCCCCATGCACAAATTTACACAAAACAATGGTAAATCCATAGATCTATCTTGGACAAAAAGGGAATTAATCCTAGAAAGGTTAATAACAGCAGTGAGATGAGACCGTAGAGGTGGTTGGGACAGTAGAAAAAAGGGTGTATGACCTAATATTAAACCAACAATTTCAATATGATATAATGAATTTATATGGTGTATGAGTTTACTTATGTATATAAATAAGTATTTTAGAATGCATATTAATAATTGGAGGACTTGCCAATTATTATTATTATTATTCTTTGTCTATATCACATCACATGTGTTCTTAGCTCATTTAGCCAAGCCATATTATGTTTGTACTGCGCCAGGTCTACAGTAGAAAAACGCTATCAACGTGATTTTTTCATTTACAAAGATTGAATTTCATATTTAAGGGATTTGACTAATTTTTATTCTGATCATAAATATTTTTTTTAATTCAAAATATAAAATTTAATATCAAATTGTGACAATCAATTTTAAGTGTCAATTATTTATTGGTTTAGTGACCCACATACAAGGAGTTATAGTAAGTTTTATCTACAAATAATTGTGGATAAAATTTAATCTAACCCCCATTGTCAATTACTCGGCTCATCGAGCACTGAGATGGCCCACCTAATATCGGATCCACCACTAGATCAGGTGAATTGGCAGGCGGCTGATGAATAGGAACAATTGCTTTTATGTCCTTCCAGAAGTTCAGGAAATTCTGAGATAAAGTGGAGCGTAAAGGTGCCGCGGAATATAGGGTGTTTGTCTGGGTCAAACATTAGAGTCATTTTTTGACTTTAGTAACAAATTTATTAAGCAAATGTCATTACAAAATATTTTTTTGAGATAATTAAAAGAATTATTAAAAATATACTAAATATTTTCATGCAGTACACTCTCTGCGAAAAATACAATTGAAATACACAGTAATTAATGATAGCATATAATTATTTATGAGAGACGAATTTGTAATTTATATATAAAATTTCTATGATTACATGAACTAAACGGATATTTAGCATAAAATCTTAAATAAGAATTAATATGTTTTTTCTTTTTAGACGCTAGATTTAGATAACAAGAGATACCGTGTATATACAACCTTAATTCTCACAAGGCGAGTTAACTAGTGTACTAGCTCTCTAACATTTATTCAATTTTTAGATTATTTTTACATTAATTTGATATGTAATTATATTATTTTTTACATTAATTTGATATTTAAAAACTTAAAAGAAGTTATTTTATTATTTAAAATGAATTATTTTATTATTTATTATGCAACAAAATAATTTTAAATAGTAATATAATTCTTAAATACTGAAATAATATTACAAATACATAAATATATTATATTTTAATTTGATTTAAATCCAAAAAAATATCAAAATTAAAAATCCAAACTATTACAATAATTTGACATCTTAATCAAAAAGTAACAGTGGGTCCAATGAGGGAAATGCTCATGTGTTGTCAAAAGAATTAATAATAGCTTCCTTCATTAGTGCGTTCAATGGTTTGCTCTTACTTGGAAAATGTCAATTTCAGGTGGTCAACTTTTCATAGATCTAGTGTATTTACCTGTTATGTTGCAGCAAATAAATAAAAAAAAGTCAATATTACATATAGTCGGGTAGGATATGTTGGAAATTTTGATAAATGAACTTATTTTAAAAATTTATAATTGCAAATCTTGATTCTACTATTAATTAAATAATTCAAGTTTCAATCAATGAATATAATAAATAAATTTGATTAAGAAGAGTCTCATTTTCACGTTTATTTATTAATATAAATGAGTTGAGCATGACAACTTGCCATGCTTTAAGTATGAACTTAAAAATTTTAAATTTACACTCAGTTTGAAATTCGAGTTAAATCAATTCAAATCAATTTATTTTGATCCAAATGTTATAGATTTAATCTCGATTAGAATTAAATTTTTTCAAAAATTTTTGGAATCAAATTCGAATGATTCATAAATCTACTCTTAAGTCATTTACATCGCTAGACCATAACATTAAACGACATATTTATTTATTCATTAAAAATGTCCAAAACGTGATTATTTTTTTCCTCAGGAAAAAAGAAAATATTTTTCAGGGTCAAACGGTATTATCTGTTACACACAAATATTGCTTTTTTTTCTTTTGGCGTAAGACTTATAAATTGTCCCATTTTAATAAATTTTATATATGTGCTAATCATTTGACCGCAGAGAGCTGGTAAATAGTAGTGATCACATGTTCACATGGCCAATGGCCATAGCCCGAGCTTCTTTCCCACGTCTGCGATAAAGAAACTCATTAGTCAAAGGCTAATACTATGTGGTTCAACCCAGGTTCATCTCATACAACCCAAAATGCCGATCGTTCGATTAAAAAATTGAATGTGAGGTGGCAATACTATACGTCATTGATCGCTTCATACCTGTAGCTAAAAACTGAAAATATTCTCTTTCCCTGTCTTTCTGGTTTTGGGTGGTTTGGTTTTGCTGGCATCTGGTGATTGATTCAGTTTTGGGGTTTTGTACTTTTGTTCTTTTTTTCTGTCACCTTCTTCCCTTATCTGTCCTTGAGCCTTTAATACCGTGTTCGTGGTTAAGTTGTGCGTTCTGTTTTTTGGTTTTTTTGCTTGTAGTATCTATTATTGGTTTGTACCTGATTGGTAGTTGTGCGATCTTTTTCAAGTCTCTTTCCTTTTTTCTTCTATGGTTTTCTGTTATGGCCATGTCAAACAATGTCCACGGTTGCTTAAGGATCATCTATGTGGTTATTGCCTTCTGTTCTGCCTTCTTCTTCGGTGGTCTTAAAGGTATTCTGTATCTGACTATTTTTTTTTTTTTTTAATTTTTAATATTTTTTTTTTTGTACTTTTTATCAAGTGTACATGTGAATTTTGATGATGGGTTTTTGGGATTTCCATCGGATGTTGCAGCTCTTTTAGTGGGTCCTATTGCTGCTTCAATACTAATAGTGGGGAATGTTGGGGTAATTTTATTGATGTTTCCTCTACATGTTGCTTGGACTGTCTACACCGTTGTAAAGTAAGTATAACTCCCTCAGAAATTTCTTTTTCCGAAAAATTGTTGATGGTCTTTGATTTTTTTTCTGGAAATATTGATTTTTACATGGCAATATTTGGTATTTGCAGGACTAATAGATTTGATGCACTACTTAAAGTTGCCCTTTTGCTTACTTTGCCTGTTCTATTTAGTATTTGGTTGGGTTTAAGCATAGCTGTGACTGCTCTTGTGGGATTGGGTTATGGCTTCTTTACTCCATGGGTTTCCACTTTTGAGGCCTTTAGACAAGAAACTGAATCCAAGAAATTCTACCACTGTCTTGTGGTAAGTTCTAAGTTTTCTATTACTCGTACTATCTAATTTTCTAGTCTAGTTTAATTCTCACTATTTGTTTTTTCTGGTTAATTTGGCTGATTTGGGTCAGAACTCTGGTTACAATTCATGTAATATTAAGCCAGAGCTCATCTGTTGTTAGTTCCAACTATTTGGTTATGTGAAGGTGAAACTTACTATTTATGAATATTAGGATGGAACCTTGGGACCCATTAAAGGAAGCTGTACTGTAGTTAGAGATTTTGCAGATATGTGTTATCATTCTTACTTGCTCTACTTAAAGGAGCTTCGCGATTCTCCTGCTTCAAATGAGCAAAGACCTCTTAGGTAAGGGCAGTATTTTTTAAGTGTTTTATTGCTGTTTTAATTGTTTTGCAACAATAAATTGATCAATATTGATTGGCCTGAAAAATTATTTTGCTATTTAGAATTAACATTTTCTGTCTTGAAGCTTAGGCCAATGTACAAGATAGGTCTAGAAAAATTTTTATTTGTTACTGTGAGAATTCACTTTTTTGATTTTGTTGGTAGGTTGATTCATATCCCTGGATTTATCATTGCCGGATTGATGGGGCTAATTGTGGATGTTCCTCTTTTTACTGCAATTGCTGTAATTAAGAGTCCATATATGTTGTTCAAGGGCTGGTTTCGGTTGATACATGATCTAGTTAGCCGAGAGGGACCATTTCTCGAAACAGCTTGCATTCCCGTTGCTGGCTTGACAATACTTTTTTGGCCTCTTATTGTTGTTGGAAGCATACTATTGAGCATATTCTCAAGTATCTTCATTGGATTGTATGCATCAGTTATAGTTTATCAGGTGGATTTATAGCTCGAAACAAATTTTATTTCCATTTATATCATTTGGGAACTCAACCTTCAGGATACTTATGGATGCAGGAAAGATCTTTTCGAAAAGGTGTTGCTTATGTGATTGCAATGGTCGCAGAATTCGATGAGTATACAAATGATGGGCTGTATCTTAGAGAGGGGACTTTCCTTCCAAAGTAATCCTTTTCTCTCTTTATTCTCAATGTGTTAATTTTCAGTCCTTAACAGTTAAAACCAATAGTTGCTGTCTCTTGTCCTTTGGCACTTTTGATTTTTAACTGTCAGAATCACATTGCTCACAGCCAGGCCCCGCTATAGAAAGAAAAAGGCTTCTAACTCATCCGAGCTTTCTGTTGGAGGAAATCTTGGAAAATTTGGTTCTATCTCTGGTACAGAAGCTTCTGCTGCCATGTTTATGCCAAGCTTGGCTCCTTCAAGATCTGTAAGGGAGACAATTCAAGAAGTGAAAATGGTTCAGGTATCCTTGTAGTGTTATGACTAATATGAAGTAGAAATATCCTCGTCTTAGTGCTTGAACTGATAATTTTTGCATATTAGAACTTGGTTTAGTTGCTGGTAGATGCAAAAAATTATTTATCCTTGTATTTACTTGGAATTTTTTATTACGCTACCTTTGGCAGACCTGAAAATATTTAAACTTGTTTTTGCTGTCTGCTACCGGTTTTCGGTGAATATGATATGCCAGTGATCTAAGTTCTATACTCTCTATGATGTATATAGTGAAGTACTTGTCCTGAATTACACAAAATCTTGACCTATAGGGTTTGAAAGAAATCTCCAAGATTGTAACGAATACCTGCTATTCCTTTGGCAAAATTATTTTGATCCTGCTAAAATCCAGATGCAGACTAATATACAGTTCCACCAAGAATTTTGGAATTTTTTTCTCACTCAAAAATTTTCGTTGAACGTAGCCATATTGTTATCTAAAAAAGAATGTCTGTTTGATCAGTTGATGATGACAACTATGACAAGCTATAATAGTGGACTTATAAGTTAAAACTGGTAGAAGCATGTTTTGTATACAATCATTATTCATATTTAGTTTCATTTACATTTTCGATGCATAAAAAGACAGTTGATGTATCTCAAAATTGCAACAGGTTTGGGGACATGTCATGAGATCATGTGAAATAAGAGGCAAAGAACTGGTGGATGTTGGTGCAATAACATTAACTGATCTCAATGACTGTCTGAAGGCCAAGAATGCCAATGAAGGTGTCATTGTTGGCGTTGGATTGCCTTGTTATTCACTGTTGCATACTCTTCTCTTCTCTATCAAAGCTGCTTCACATGGTTTTTTGCTGGTTGATGGTGTTGAAGTCACTCATCTAAACAGACCAAATGACAGATTGTTTGAATGGTTCTTTCACCCTTTGCTTGTTGTAAAGGAACAAATCAGAGTCATCAAATTGGAAGAAGGGGAGGAAAGATTCTTGCAGAAAGTAATTCTGTTTGGAAATGATACACAGCGGATGGAGGCCTGGGATAATGGCAGTATAATACCTCAAGAGGCTCTCAGAGCTGCTCAAATACAAGGCCTTAGCAGAAGGTAATTAAACTTCTCCAGAACCCAAAAATTCATTTTCACTTGCAATTTTTCTCAGTTAATTAGGCTCTGACAGGACCTGAAAATGACTGCAATACTACTGAGCCAAAACTCATTACAAACTTATTTATCACTTTGATTAGTCTATTTACTGGTAATGAAATGTTTCTCTTGAGACAAAACAGAACTAATCCTAGTGTTACAATTGTAGTTTATGCACAACAACTGAAGCATGCGTAAATTTTTTAGTAAATCAGTTCTATTAAATGACAGTTAATCAATTAGACCAGACTGTTTTTCTGTTTTTGTCACTTTTCCCTGGTGGTTCTCTGAATACTAGAAATTCTGACCTTATACTCATCGATGCATCATATGTTTTTTCGATAAATGGGGGCGACAGGATGTTAGGAATGGTGAGGAGTGCATCAAAGCTTCCTACTTACAGAAGGAGATTTCGGCAAGTGGTGAAGGCATTGATAGCATATTCAACAGATAAGGAGAGTGATGTTAGATCCAATTCTGTAAAATCAGTTGGCAGCACTAAGGAGGGTGGTGTTAGATCCAGTTCTGTAAGATCAGTTGGCAGCACTAAGGAGGGTGGTGTTAGATCCAGTTCTATAAGATCAATTGCCAGCACTGATCTTGCGGTGTGAATTCAGTTTTATCTTTTCTTTCTTCCTGGTTTGTGTGGAAAGCTTATCATAGTTTGTGAATCACTTTTAAGGCTATTCTCACATTTAATTCTTGTAGAAGCACAATTATGTTTTGTCAATATAAAGAAAGATGGTTCTTGTTTTTATGCCTCATTTTATATTTATGGATTCAATTTTGTAGAATTTACATAATAGAATCAAATTTTAGATAATGCCTTTATTTTTCTGTAATACCCTTTTATTTTGTTTGTTCAAATAGTGATCAACTCAATTAAAAGCCTAAAAAAAAGATAAAGAAAAAGAAAAGTCAACTAGGCCCAGAACATGTTTACAGCAGAAATTACGAGGCCCATGACTTGACTTGGGCTTTGCCCAGTTGTTTTTTTCTCATTTTTTTATATTAATAAACGCAACTTTAATGGTCAACATTCTAGAGAGAGCGGGACCCACAAAAGCAACAAAAAAAAGTTAAAAAAAAAAAAAAAAGCAGTGTAATGTTGAGAGGGCGGCAGATCCAAGAGGAGATGACGCCAGCCGCCCCACCACAACCAACAGCCACAGCCCACAGCCCACAGCCAGCAGCTTATCCTGAATTTGTTTCACTTTGTACGTGCAACTCAAATGTGTGCTTATAAAATTTCTGTTCTGGCTGTCAATGAAATTGGTAGGAATGGAAATGAAATGACTGAGGTCACTTAATCGAGTATTCTATTTTTGTGTATGAAAAAAAAATTCTTTTCTCGCCAACAAACAATATCCCCCAAAATATGCATTACCCATTACAAATTGATTTTGTGTATTATTTTCTATTTTATTTTTTAATGAAAAGAGACAATCATCAATTAATAAACATACAATATTTTTACAATAAATAATCTCTCAGATATAAAATAATAAAATGAAATTGTAACGGCTTATTTTCCATGAAAAATTTTGTATCATATCTTTTTAATTAATGGAGTTCTCTATGTATAAATACACCATGAGTGACCGCATTTTGAGATTTTAATTTCATGAATAAAGAAATTGAACTTACCAAATTACATTAATAATTTATGGAATTTCACCAAATCCTGCAACCCATTGATCTCTCAAAGTATCAAAAACTACCATAATTTTTTATTGTTTAAAACAATCTATATAAAGACTAAAGAGAAGAAAAAAATTTCATTATGAGCACGAAACAAATGAAAACCAAAAAAAATCCAATAAACCTCTAAAAGGATGTAGTTTATTGGATGTGGCTTCAAATGGGAAAAGAAAATAATTTGTTGAAAATGAGTTAAAACCCTCTAAAAAAAAATAGCTTATCTTAAAGATATTAATATTAAAATATTTTTTTTACATGTAAAAGGTTAATTACAAAAAATAAGAGAGTCAATTAGTTATACTCTATGCTAAGGAAAATTGCAAAAAAAAAAAAAAAAGATCTATTAACTCCTCTTTTTTGTGAATAGATATGTCATTTTATTTTGTTCTTTATGTCTCATGGTTTAATCCTAGATATATAATTTTTTTTAAAGACTAACTTTTTTTTTTTTTTTTTTCAAATGCAATCTTGATTAGTTGGATCAATAAATTCTGTACACCGAATGATTTGAAAATCAAAAAATAAAAATGAAGTTGATTAGTTACTTTTTTGAAATGATCAAACTTTGAAATTTAGGATTATCAAATTACCATTTTGGTGAGAATATTGGAAAATGACCAAACTTCAATATACGTCTCGGAGTAAATTCTTATTTGGTTAATAAGTAATTGTTAGCAAAGATGATCTGCGATACAAATATATATATATATATTATTTTTTTTGAATGGATAAATATGTATTTACTTCAACCATATTTCCATTGAATATGTTGAGATCAAAAAGTTCAAAACGTTACATATATGCCACCAAAAAAGAGTTGGTCAATAAATGAGCCAGTATCATATACTACTATACAAAGATCATGTACTAATTTATAAAAGACTTCTAATTCAACTGTAATTTCATATTTTTTCATAAAAAAATTTTATTTTAAGAGTGTTTAACTAATGATAAAGCTTTGGATGAATAGACCCGATAATGATTTAAAAAAAAAAAAGTTAACAAGGTTATAAGTTATAAAAATTGTAATTATGGTATAATTTAGAGATGAAGTGTATTTTACTCTTATATTATTATTATTCGAAATTCAACATAATGAATTAACTTTTTATGGGTTATAATTGAGAGCGCACATAACAGAACTCTTCCGGAACGCCAAAAGAAAACGGGAAATTCCGATTGGTTAAAAACAAACTTTGAAAGCACTTTCCCATGGGATAAGATCGGCTTTTCATTTCTCAGCACGTGTCCGTTCGTTGCAAGGCCAGGAGCGTGCACCTGCCTCTCTTCCATTCTACACCTCACCGAATTCTACCTTAACCCCTTTCTCTCTTTCTGATATTTTTTTGCCTACGATTTTTCTTTTCGAAAATTCCATTCTCCTTAATAAATAAAGATATATCCAAAAAAATCCAAATTAGGGAAAAATCCAGTTTTCAAAAGGAAAACGACGAGCGAAAAAGATTCCTGTTTTTTCGCCGCAAGAGAAAGGAGGAAGCTAATGCTGATAAAATGGAAACTGTGATATTGTACCAGAGGCTGCAGCCATCAAAGAGAAGAAAATGGCAGAGAAACAGACAGAAAAAGAAAAAAAAAATAAAATAAAACAGCAAAAAAATAAGAATCGAAAGCTAACTTTCGTTATTCAACTGTTTGCTCTTCATCTGGTGGATTTTGCAATAGTTTCTGCAAATTTTATCTTACTTGCAGAAATGACCGACTCTTACAAAAGAACAAACAGAAGCCTCAGCTTCTAATAATTCTAATAACTGATAATGATAAAGATAGAAACTAGAAGTAGAAATAGAAAGAGAACTGTACATTAAACCACAACTTAAGAGAAGGAGGAGGAGAAAATAAATGACCTAACGAAACTAGAAATTTAAATTAGAAGCAATAGTACCTAAAGTGGAGATAAAGTTATCGGAGATTAACTGAGCGCAAAGAAGGAAGCCATTTTTTTTTCCTTTATGGCTTTAATCGCACCCACTCGTACCGTCCTTCCAAGGGCTCGTCCTTGACAATATCGTAGTTATACCTGACCAGCAAAAGAGAAAATTTTTTAATTTCATTCTATTTTTAGATTCTTGGTTATCGTGCTTTACTTTCTCAGTAAACAAACAGACGCACTAGCAGCAACATTTGTGCTAATGATGGAAAATGTGCATGCAAGAGTTTTGAGGAATTCTAGAGTTTAGTTTACTTACTTTTCTGCAAATTGTTTTTGGATACTTTTCTCGGCTTCTGTGAAGAATTCGTCAAGCTCAGACTCCGTTGGCATCTTCTCGGCCGTTGATCTGCGGAGAGTATTTGCCTCCGGTGATGGTCTAGCTATGGAATCCAGTTCGTCTGATGATTCAGGTCGAAGCTGGCTCGATGGCGTGGTCTCTCTCCTGTGCGTGCAAGGAACATGAAAAGTTAAGACCAGTGGGTACGTGTGTATATATATATATGAGAGAGAGAATTTTTTAAAACGGAAGAATTAAATGGATCGGAGATAGTAGTTTGAATTCGAAATTGAAGAGACGTGTGAGTTAACAATTAGACATTGAATATCTATATTTTTTTTAAAATACTGAGAATTAAGAAAAAAAAAGTTAAAACCTTTCTCTACAGCTATAATAAACTGACGTTTCTACTTCGACGCTTTCAGCCTGCAGAGATGAAAAAGGAAAATTCAAAATCCAAACAACCAAATAAATATAAAAGCAAGCAATTAAATCGGGAGAAACCGAAAATTCAATTGTAATTCATAAAGGCAGAAATGAATTGTGACCTCTAGATCTGAAAATTTATTTTTAATTCTCTGATCACTTGATCCATTACTCGAACAACAAGAAGTCGACGCGTGATCCGAGCAAGGGCTGGAACAACTATTCCGAATAACAGTCCGATGACCGGAATTCACTTCCGGCGAAACTGAAACTGAATTCTCAGGAGTAATCACCAGGCGTCTTCTAGTAGTACTCCTAAGTTCAATATATGATGTTGACACCATTAACTCTTGATTGTTCACTTTCCTCTTCCTTGCAGTGCCAGTAGCTGCGGCAGCGGCTGCCAAGGCTAAAGTCCGACCTCTAGTACGAACTCCAACCTGAGCCATTTCCATTATCGAAATCTCCGCAATTCCTCAACAGTGTTTCGTTACCTTCTCTCTTACACTCTCTTTCTCTCTCTCTCTCTCTCTTTGTCTTGTTTGTGCGTTTTATTGATGATGATGGTGATGATGAGAGAAAGAGTTTTAATGGGGAGGATTTTGTTTTTTGTTTTCTTTTTTTCTTTTTTCTTTTTAACGGAGAAGAGAAGAGAAGAGAGGAGAGGTTAAAAGGAATAGTGAATTGCTAAATTGGTGTTAAAGGTTGCGTGGTGGGGATGCTACCGGTGGTCCAGGATTTCCGTTAACAGTGACGGGAGAATCAGCCGTAACGGGGAATTTGACGGCGCCGTTATACAGATCGGAAAGGCCGTTGAGAGAATGCGCCGAATTCGAGGCAAATTGGTGAAAGCCACGTAGGAATGCGCACGTTAGGAGAAGTATTTAACAGTGGACAGTAATGATTGAATCTGAAGGTTAAAAATCTGTACGGTGGAAGTTAGAAACCGTTCACTAAATTACAAAACGGAGCGGTTGGTGTTTACGGCCTTTTAAATGGCCGTTTGGCGTCAAGCGTAATTGTTCTGTGTAATGCATAGACCATACAGTAACTTGTTCGTATCATATTTTAAGTAAAAATAATTCATTAAAATTTAATGATATATGCCAAATTTTCAGAGCTGAAAAAACAAACTCTACAAAAAAGATATTTTAGTCGGTAGTTAAATACTGTAGTTTTAAGTTTAAGAAAGAGGGAGGAATTTGTCAAGCAGCTGCCAGCCATCGTACCTAAGAGGCATATGTGCGCCTGCTAAGGACTGAACTAGCAGGAGGATACAGACGAAGAATGGAGCCTAAGAATTTAGCATTCAATTCGGACCATTTTGTCCTTTTGTTTTTAACATTAATTAATGCTATGAAAATTTGAAGTTTTGATGTACTGTTGTTTACTTTTCTTCTTTCGATGATGTTTCTTAACATAATTTTGTATCAATGGAGTTAATAATCTATCAGTTCAATATATGTTTTATAGTGCAAGAAACTGGAATGTCAAATTATGACATTTCATAACGCCTATGAAAATTCTTAATATACGAACAAAAATTATCTTTTGTGTAGCAAACAAGGTCCCTTTATTCCCCAAACTTTTTAAATTTGTGTTTTCTGCCTATGGATTTTATGTATTATTTAAATATATACACACGCACATCATTTTCTGAAAATAAAAAAAAATAAAAAATAAAAAATAAATATATATAAAAGATCGAGAGAATTCAAGAAATTGTAGCGTGTCCTATCCGGAGGTTAAGTACAAATATTAATAGTATTTCTATCTATTACAGGGAGGGGGATAGAGAATTAAATGTCAAGGGAGGGGGAGGGGGAATGTGTGTCTTGCCCGAGCGTTATTTATTTTCAAACAATTGAGTAACGCTCAGTTGATTCTTAAATCTTTTTACTATCGCATCAATCTTTTAAAGAAAAAACTATGATACATCATATTTTCTAAATTAAATATTTTAATAATATAATTGTGATACTCAAAAAAAAAAAAAAAATCTTTTTCTGTTGCCTCTACCAACTTTCTTTCTTTTTTTTTTTTAATTTTTGGTCCTCCAATTTTTGAAGCCTATTCCTGTTTCTATGTAGTTAAATTTACTTTTATGTTATAATTATTTGATGGTACGTGTGTACGAGGTGACAAATCTCCATATTACTTTCATTTGAAAAGTGCATAAAACTTTATACCATAACCTTTTAAAAATGATATAAAACAATTTAGCAATTCAGTTTTCCATTAATTCAAACTATATATAAAATAATTTAACAAAAAAAAAACTGACAGTTGGAATTAACTTTATCATTCAAGCTATGATGGCCATATAAATAAATTATTCCTAAAATATACAAAACATGCACGAAAGGAGCAAGCAAAGGGGACATTGCACATATGGTTATTTAATTTTAGAGCCATAATGGTAGTACGAATAGGTAAGTATAGGCATTAATGAAGAAATAAGGATAGTAGCTTACATATGCCGATACAGGTAGAAAAAAAAAAAAAAATAGCTTGTCACCACATTGGTAAAATCACACGTGGGGCTCGATTTATTTGGACGGTCCAAAATAGTTAGGCAATATGGACCACTGCCATAAAAGTTTTGCTTTGTGTAATCTTTGATAATAACCGTCTATTAGGGCACCTACCCTCCAACGTAAACTATGCAACCCTTTGCCAGAAATGGCAGTTAGATACAGCCTGTTTCTTTCTCTCTTTCTTTCTTTTTTCACCCCCTCTAAGTTTTCCAATAATTTGTCAATTTTAGCTGGCTACGCTTGCCAAATCTTGGCACTATGTGTACCTTAAATCCCCTCCTTCTTGGAATAATACTCACCAACTTAGGTCAAGTTCCGCAACACCTTTTTAACTCATTTTTGGCATTTTTACTAAATTAAATCTCTATTTCTATTAATTATATTGTTCGGTAATATAATTTTTAGAGGTTGAATGAGTTTTTTATATAATATTTACCATTTAACTATTAACTAAAAAGTAATAGTTAACTGCTAACAACTAATAGTTACGTGCTAATAACTACTACAACAACTAATATTGCTAAATAGAGTTTTACTGGTGGAGAGAACTTAAACTTAAAGTCTGTCAATTTTCACATCTTTAAAGAATATATAAGTATATCAATCCGATTAAACCCAATTGACTTAATACTTTTAAGACTGAATTTGAGTTTCTATTATTATATGTTAAAGATTATTTTTTCGAACTTCCTCGTAAATTTCTATAAAGGCGAACGGTCAAAACTCAAATTTTATTATAAGGTTAATAATGCAACAAGTATTTCCAAATCTTAGCACAATATAGGAATGTAGATGATAAAGATTCACTACTAATGTCCATCACATTTTGCAGTAAAATCAAAGAGACCGTTCATGTGAGATACTGTAAGAATTGTTTCTTTTTTCGTCTCTAGTGGAGGGGTCCATGCATTTTATTAGTCAAGTACAAATATGTTTGATGCTGTTTTTGATTGTTGGAATATATCATGTAAATTCCCCAAGGAAACTACAAATTTTACTTCTTTTATTTCAGAAATATATATTCTGTCAGGTTACCTTAACTATGGTGGCAAGCTATATATATGTATATCTTTTTTGTTCATAGAAATATATATTTGTTTTTCCATCAAATTACAATTAACAGAAAAAATTCCATGTTTAAATTTATATGAAGTAGTGTAAGAACCCGAAATTAAGTATTTTTTAAAGTAGATTTCTTTTTTTAGTGTGTCGTGGTATTACGAGTCAATTTTTGCATAATCTGATATTTATGAATTTAATTTGATATTTAAGTTATTAAAATTGTTAAACACCTTTATAGTCTAATTTCATAAAAACTTATCACTTTCCCTCCAATAAAAATTCAATTTTAAGATTAGTAAATAAAAATTTTTTACAAGTGAAAACGACTGCAACGCTCCTTTGGAAACCTTAAGGTACGTTCGCAGTTTTAAAAGTATAAAATTCCCGGTTTCCCATTCTTTGTTGAATCTGTTGATCTCTTTTAGGTAGACAAAAGTGTAAATTGCTTTTCATTAAATGAAAACACATGGATTCAAAACCATAATTATAAAGACAAAGGAAACCAAAAATACATGGCCATAGTACAATTATGGAAAGAATAGATTAAATAAAGCTGTCCTAAGTGGATAAGACATCACTAATTATTAATTAGCAATTGAAAAAACCCAAAATAATATTTTTCTCCCCACAATTTGTATTAAGTACAACCATAGTACAAATAGTAATGGACCTAAAAAATAATTTTAGGTAATGATGGAGCAAAACTTAAAATATATATTTAAAAAAACTATTGCAAATAGAGCGAAACGTTTGTAATATTCTTGAAAGACTTTTTGGTTGTGTTGCGATAGTTTTTCAAGTAATTTTTAGCGTTTTGACTGTTATTTTTTATAGTGTTTATTAACATTGCATTTGAACTAGTTTTTAGATATTAATATAATATTTTTAATAAAAGGTTAACTCCCATAAAATTTATCTTTTACCGTTTTATAAAAAACTACTTAAATAACTACTAGCTACTTAAATAATTAAATATTACTAAAACAATTAACAACTACAATAATAGTTAATTTTATTCAACAGACTCTTAACAATTTAGATAGTATTGATATCATACGCTTTTTTGTGCTGCCATTTAGCAAAGCTCAAAAAAAAAAAAAAAAAATCCTAAATAAAATACCCAAAGCATGAAGCGTATACAAGTGAATGTTGGATGTTTGGTTCAAATTAAAGGAGTGCCCAACATTATGACCCTCATTATGACTTTTTTTTATTATTATTATACATATGGGTGTGGAAAATCAAATATGAAATTTTTTTTTTTTTTTAAAAAAAAAAACGCAAGATTCCTTTGGAGTAATATGTAAGATAATAAAAAGAAGCATAGACAAGGGCACATGGATCTTAGGCAAGGGTGGGCACAGAAAACTAGAATAGATTTCCCTCTCTCTCACACATAAAGAGACTGTTTATTACTACCACAGTACTACTATTCTTTCTCCTCTCCTATGCTTATAAGATTTCAACTTTAATCTGAAAGTGTTTTTTCATTACTTTAGTTGAACTTGTACATAAATAATTGCAAAAGCTGGTCTGAATGATTAGAGCGACCTCTACAAAGATTCCCATCTAATTAATAATATTTTTATTTTGTAATTTTCTCTTATCATTTTTAATTTTGTTTTTCTATAGTTTTTATGGGCTCTAGTAATTTTGGTCTTTTCTTTTTATTTTTTTTTTCAAATTCCAAAGTTTGGCTTAAGGAAGTTGATGGGACTCGTGGGTTTAAGTTTAACTTATTAATCTAAATTGATTAATGAAGATTTTTTTAACAAATTATAAAGTAATGTAATAGTGTAGTATTTACATTAAACATTTATTTATTTATATTACATTTTGTTTTAAATTATATTTATCAAAGTCTTTTTTTTCTTTAAAAAAATTAAAAAAAAAAAAAAAAGCTTTCACAATGAAGCAACTAACCTAGTGAGTTGTTTTGACATAGGTGAGGACACTGCTGTATGTACTACTAGTTGACTTGTTTAATTATGTAGGATAAGTCTTTGTCTGTTGTTTTTCTTGTTTTTTAAGACAGGTCTTGTGGGAATATTAATATATATCTTTTCACAACTATTAATAACATAATATTAATATCTACCACACGTATTATCTCCAACATGATGATTCATTATATTCAAATTTAATTTAATTAATATAAAATTAGGAAAAAAAAAAAGAAATAGAATGACCCACAAGTCCAAGAATGAACCCAATAAAATCTAAGTCAAAAACTATTAAATGGCGGTGGATCCAAGGGGAATAATATTAATTAAAGGAGGGAGATGCAAGTTAGGCCATAATTGTCACACTTTAAAGACCATGTATATTTCACAAGCTAAAAGGGTTAAAGAACTTTAAGTTTTGTTATCTCTTTATGATACTATAAACAGTAGAAAAGATGTAATTTCAAGATTTGCCAAAAGAAATGGGAAAAGAAAGTAAAGAAAAGTGAAATAAAAAAAAGAAAATTGGAAAAAAAAGAAAAGTAGATTGAGGAATCTCAAGGTAGCTAGCTCAGCAGCGGATAGATTGGTTGTAGGAAATGAAAGAAAGGGTTTCAAGAGTGTAATTGATGCCTTTATGTCTAAGACATGTTTTCTTGGATGGTGCTTCAATGGTCCTCTCAATCCAAAAGGAACTCTTTTTCTTTCCATAGTCAGAGCCTTTCACCTTTGGTTCTGACATTTTTTGGACCCCCTCTCCCTCTCCCTCAGTCCCTCTCCTCTGTATGACTCTTGCGGCTTATGTCTTTTTTGCTTCTTTTGAAAGTCATCGTATTTAAAAAAAAAAAAAAAAAAAGAAGAAAGAAATAAAAAAGAAGAGAGAGAGAGAGAGAGAGAGAGAGAGAGATTCACATTAGACATAATTTGATTGAGTGTTTCCATTTATTTGTAAGTCTACAGCTATGAAATTTGAAATTTCATGGTTATCAAATGCTATTGAGGAACACAAAATTTAAGAAAAAAAATAATTACTATATCCTTATATAATTATCATCAAAATAATATGAGTTTGCTTAATTTGGTATAATGTAATTGCTTAAGTTGAGATTGAAATCAGCCGGATAAAGATGTATTTGAATTTGAAAAACCAAGCTAGATCTTAGCTCTTTTACAATTTATTGTTAAAAAGGCGGGTTTGAATTTGATTTATTAAACTTATCGAATAAGCCCATATGAAATTCTCTCTGTTATGAAAGAAGAATTTTATATTTCTGTATGTCTTTAATTGTACAATGAAAATACCTTTTTGTATAAGAAAATGGAAAACTAGAAAGGAATCCTAAAAGTCTGCCCATAATTCTGCATATTTACATCCTAGAATCAAGGCTAAGATTTCTGCTAACACCCTCCCTCAAACTCAAGATGGTATAGTGGATGTCAGCTTGAGTTTGAGTAGTAAATCTTGAAAACGAGTAAGAAGATGAGTTTTGGTGAAGATATCGGCCTTTTGATTAGCAAAGGAGACAAGAATAAAAAATACGGTGCCTTGAGTAACATGATGGTGAACAAAATGACAATCAATTTCAATGTGTTTTGTGCGCTTATGGAAAACGTCATTGTGAGCAATCTATATAGCACTTCTATTATCACAATGTAATACAGTGGCAGAAGACTGTGTGACATTCATATCAGATAACAACCAGTGTAACCAAAGTAATTCAGATGTAGCATCAGCAATGACACGATACTCAAATTCAGTGCTAGAATGAGCAACAACTGTTTGCTTTTTGCTACGCCAAGAGATAAGAGAATCTCCCAAGAAAAAAACAGTAACCAGTAGTAGAACGACGATCTGTGGGATCACCAGCCCAGTCAGCATCAGAATACCCAGATAACACCAAAGAAGAGTAAGCAGAGAAATAGAAACCATAAAAGAGAGTTCCTTTAATATATCGAAGAATTCGAAGTACTACAGAAAAATGTGATGAGCGAGGGGCAAACATGAACTGACTAACCAAATGTACAACATATGAGATAAACAAAACTACCAACAAGTTGCCAATATAAAGTAGGATCATCGAGAGGAGTGCCATCGAGAGAAGTAAGCTTGCAATTGAGTTCCAAAGGAGTTGATACAGTCTTACCATCAGTAATGTCAGCTCGAGAAAGTACATCAGATGCATACTTGGCTTGAGAGAGATAGTAGCCTTCAGAGTTATGAGAAACTTTAAGACCCAGAAAATAGGTGAGAAAGCCAAGATTCTTCATTTCAAAGTGGCAACTGAGATATTGTTGTAATTTTGAGATACCAGAGGCATCATCACCTGTTATTATCATATCATCAATATAGAGCAGCAGAAGAACAATACCATAGTCAGTTCGATGAATGAACAAGGCAGAATCATAAGGACTAGAGGCAAAACCAAGTTGAGCAAGAGTGGAACTGAATTTGCGAATCAGGCCCGAGGAGCTTGTTTTAAACCATACAAGGCTCATCGGAGCTTACAGATCTTAAAAGGAGAATCATAACCAGGGGGAGGATGCATATAAACCTTTTCGAATAAATCACCATGGAGGAAAGCATTTTTGACATCCATCTGGAAAAGCTTCCAGTTACGAACCGCAGCAATGGCTAACAGACTACGAACAGATGTTAATCGAGCAAAGGTTTCTTCATAGTCTATACCATATTCTTGAGTGTATCCTTTGGCAACTAAATGAGCTTTATAACACTCAATGGACCCATTAGAACGAGTCTTAATTTTATAAATCCATTTGCAGCCAATAGGTGTCTTATTAGGAGGAAGATCAAAAAGTCCCTAGTATGAGTTTTCTCTAAAGCTTGGAGTTCCTCGGTCATAGCTTGCTGCCAGTGACGGTTTGTGCTTGCCTCGCGATAAGAGCGAGGTTCATGAAGAGTGGCAATAGTAGAATAACAATGAAAATCAATAAGGTGATGTGGAATTTCTCTTACCCTGGTAGAACGACGAAGATTGGTGTCAAGGGCAGGCGTAGGTGCAGGTTCAGGATCAGCAGTTGAAGTAGATTCAATAGGAATAGGTGAGGAAGGTCGAATGTTGACTGTATCAGAGTCACATATATTAAAACTTGGAAACAACTCAGTTGAGGGATCAGTGAAAAACATATAATCAATATTAATAGATTTATAAATTTAGAAAGGGTTGAAAACATGGTATTTTCCCAGAAGGTAACATGACGAAAGATACGCAATTTATTTGAAATAGGATCCCAACAATGATAACCTTTGTGTTCTATCCCATACCCAAGAAAACAACACAACTGGGCACGTGGTTCCAATTTCGTACGTTCATGGGATTGTAAAAGAATAAAACCGACACAACCAAAAGGTTTAAGGATTAAATAGTCAGAAGGTTTACCAAACAATTTTTCAAAGGGTGATAAATTTTGGAGAGCCAATGAAGGAACTCTATTAACACTGTAGACAGTAGTAAGAGCCGCTTCTCCCCAAAATTTTTCTGGACATGAGGCAGAAAGAAGAAGAGCACGAACAGAATCAAGAATTTAGCGGTGTTTTCGTTCAGCACGTCCATTTTGTTGGGAAGTGTAAGGACATGAGCATTGAACGATAGTGCCTTCTTGACTAAGAAATTGTAGTAAGGTAGAATCCCAATATTCCATAGCATTATCTGTTTGAAGAATTTTAATAACAGAAGAAAATTGAGTTTTAATCATATTAGCAAATGAAATGTAAATTTGTGGTAGTTCAGATCAAAGTTTCATAAAAAAATATCCATGTAAAACGAGAATAATCATCAATAAAAAACGCAAAATAACAAAAACCATTCACTGAAGAAATGGGGGCAGCCCCCAAATGTCAGAATGAATTAAGCCAAAAGGACAGTTTGAAATAGAACCACTATTATTAAAAGACAGGGCAAGTTATTTTGCAAGTTGACAATTTAAACAATTAAATGACTCAAACTTTGTAGATCCTAACAATCCACGAGAAATTAAAGGCTGAATTTTGCTAGCTGAAGCATGACCGAGACGAAGATGCCACTGGTGAATAGAAGAGTTGGTGGTTGTAGCAATGGAAAGAACTTTTTGAGGAAGATAAAGAGAGTCAATCTCAAATAATCGACCCACCCTGCGACCTTCCCCAGAATCTGTCTCGTTTGTGGATCCTGTACCTAAAAACCAAAAGGAGAAAAGTTGACATTTAGACCTGCTTCACATAACTGACCAACAGAAATAAGATTAAGGGCCAAGTTAGGGATATAGTAGGTTTCAGGAAGACTAAGATTGGAGGCAGATACATGTCCAGTGTGAGTAATATTCATTTGACTACAATTGGTAGTATGAATTGGTGGCAAGGAAGATACAGGTGTTGTAGAAGACAAAAGGTTAATATCAGTCGTCATATGGTTACAACATGTAGAATCAAAAAGCCAACAAGATTTACCTGGGGTGACAAACATGGCAGTAGGAGAATTGGAAGATATAACCTGTTTGAATAATGCCTCAATATCACCTATGGTGAGAGTAGTAGAACATTCAGTGGCAACAACAGTGACGGGTTTAAATCCAAGGTTCGAAAAATCCTTGGATTTAGAGACCCCACCCTTTTGTCGCGGAGGATAAGTTGGGCAATTTTCAAGAATATGACCTAGAGCATGACAATATCTGAATTCAACAGTAGGATAATTAGCAAAGACATGACCAATGTTATTACAGTTCTTACAGATGTGGCTGTCAGATTTCTGAAAGGATGGGCGAGTAGTAGCAAGAGCCATTTTAGAATTCTGAGTTTTATCAAGATTAAGGCGAGTTTCCTCAAAAATGAGTTCTTGTATAGCCATATCCAATGTAGGAAGAGGATGTCGGTGTAGTAGAGAGGCTCAGACAGCTTCATATTCAGGTCTAAGAGCCATAAGAACTTGAATAAGATGAAGATGATCTTCAGTGATTTTTGCTTATGTTATTTGATTCCAAATCGATTGAACTTGAGCAAGAAAATCATTCACAGATTGGCCATATTCTTGTTTGAGATTATGAAGAGTAGTGCACAATTGAAAATAGTGAGCAAGTCCAGTAGTTTGATATCGATTGGCAAAGAAATCCCAAATTTCTTTTGCAGTGTCATAATCAACAAATTGGATGTGAATAGATGGAATAGAAGTATTATGGAACCAACTAATAATCTCATGAATTTTACTATCCCAATCTTCAAGACGATCAGCAAATTTGGCTTCAGTTTCAGCTTGATGTTTGGTTGGCTTAGTAATATCTCTAGTAACAATATGCCAAAGATTACGACCTGAATAAACTTTTCATTCCTTGGGCCCACAGATTATAGTTTGAGCCAGTTAAAATGGTTGCATTGGATTTTGCAATCTCAAATGTCTCCATTTGGAAGTAGAGGCCAAACAGAAAAAGAAACCACAAATGTCGAAACAAAAAAAAAATATATTAGAGAAAGAGCTTGATAAGTGACGTGAGTTTCAGGTTTGAAGGTTTGAATGAGAAATGCAGAAAGTGTAGATAATGTAGAAAATACAGAAGCAGAAATCAGCCCTTCTTTGGCTCTGATACCATATTATGAAAGAAGAAATTTACATTTCTTTGTGTCTTTAATTGTACAATGAAAGCACATATTTATACAAGAAAATGGAAAACTAGAAAGGAATCCTAAAAGTCTGCCTATAATTCTGCATATTTACATCCTAGAATCAAGGCTAAGATTTCTGCTAACACTCTCCTTTCTCGAGCCAAGTTTCAAACAATTTACGAGCAATTTGATTTATTTCATTTGAAGCCCTACCATTTAGATTTTTTACTTTTACGAACATCGACAATTTTAAATTGGAATTTGCCTTTTATCAATATCAAATATTAGTAAAACTATTTGGTGTGTATATAGAATGAAAAAAAAAGTCAAAAAGAAAAACGAAAGAAAAGTTAGCACGAGTATATTAACTTATTGAAACTCAAGTTTTTTTACCTTTAAGAAAATGCCACGTGTCATTCATGTAGTGGGTGTGATATTGCCGTTTGAGTTGGTGATTGTGGGGCATGAGCCCTTAATATGGACATTGGGATATTGGCGGGATCGAATTTGACAAAGAAGTTGAAAATATTGCCAATGATGTGTGTGTATATATATATATATGATTATGAGAAACAAGCTTAGGGGAAGACCTTTAGGCTTTATGTTGTGTATGCAACTATTTGTATAAATTGCATATGGAAAGGCTTTTTCTATAACATTTCAATTTGGATATTATCAGGCAATGGGTCATACCACTCTGTGGACCAATTAGGAGTGCATTACAAGCAAAAATGATGATATTTGTTTCTAACTAGATAGGGTCAGGGCAGCTAGAAATTAAAAAGTTTGATCTTCACTTTTATTTTCATGTCTATGATCCTCTACCAGTCAAAATCAAGCTACCCAATGCATATATATTGTCTTTTTTATTATTTAATTTAATTTTTTTAAACTTTATGACTCTCTTTACCAATGAAAAGTTTGTGGTTGTAAATGTGCATGCATATAATTGTTATTTTACATGGTTACAAATATGAAATCTAGTAATTATAAAATACAAATTGTATTTTATTGACAAAATTCATGGATATGTCTCGGTAAGTGAGCAGTTATTCGAGTGTAATAGGATTGTGAGTCTCATTTTATCCCGGTTTCAATAAGTTATGTGTCTGATTATCTTGATTATGTTTTTCTTCTCTCGTATTATATATACATAAAAATTCATTAATGTTCATTGATTTATAGAGTCAATAATATGAAAATTGAGCATGCCTTAAATTGAAAGAGCTTAGATTTTAATTAAATGCATGACATCTTTTGTTTTTCATTTTAAGTTTTTGGTGTAGAAAAACAGATGTAATTGCCTTGGATTTTCATTCCATACCTCCATCTATAAATTGAAAAAATGAAAAAAAAACTCAAACTTGAAATTTGTGAGAACAAATGATTTAGAATGTGAAATAAACCCTTATGAATGAATAACTCTTTTTACTTGTATGACTTGAACGTCTCATATTTCTCGAAAAAGTGATCAGATCGATGGAGTTTGATATGATCCTTACTCTTAAGTACAATTCAAATGGAAACAATTTGCTCGCCTATCCTAATGGAGGAGGACAAGCCTCTAAAATTTCAGAATCTTATCCACATCTCTATAAAGAAGTTATCAATTGTGACAATTATAATCCGGTACATATAGAGCATACACTGCTCAAGTCAATTAGGTTTTTTTTACAAAGTGGTCCAATATATATAAAAACAATACAAATTATTAAAAAATTAAATAAACAAATCCCCCCAAAAAAATCAATAGATCATAGGAAAAGAGCAAGTAAACATGATGCAAAGAACATGCTCAAGCTACCTTTTTTTTTTTTTTAATGAAGTGGTCCAAGAATTAAAAAATATAATAAATAAATTTCCAGAAATAGAATGGATGGTTACAGAAGATGCAACATAGGAAAGGGTCATTATCTAAACCCATTAGGGCCATGTGCCCTATTGTAAAAAGCCTCTTTCACAGTCACCTTGCTGCACCTAAACAATTTGTGGTCCATTTTTTTAGAAGAGCTCAAGTACTGTGGTCCCTTTGTCCTTTGCAGAATTAACCCAACACCTACCAGCTTTTTAAGCTCTGTTCTAAACAATAAAATGCTTCATTTCTAATTTTTCCTAACCTTGTTTTGTGACACTTGTCACTTTGTAGCTGCATATTTCTGGGTGCTTAGGTCATTTTTCTATGTATAGTTCTTTCTCTGTGTTTTTTCATGCAGTTGGAGTTACTATATTTATATATACGCTTATACCTATTTCTTCAACATAACCAAATTCTCTGCTATTGGCTTTTTATTTTTAATTATTTCTTTCTTTTGGGAGTGTAAAGGCTTTGAGAGGGAAAGCCTTTGCCTTATTAGTTTTACTGCCACTGGATTTTAGTTTACTACCTATGGTAAGATGACACTTTCACTCTCTGTTATTTAGTATTTACCATTATTGTCAAATATATTATTAGTTTGTTATATATACATTAATATTTTAATTAATGCACTTTACACAATTACTTAGAAAAAAGATTTTCTATTAAAAATTTTGAACATCTTTGAAAATTAATTTTGTGTATATTTTCCTTTTTGGATATTGGAATATTGACTCCCATTGGAGATCTTTTATTAGATATATTAAATATGCGAAAAAAAATTACAAAAATGTGTATAATGTTGGTATTTGTCACTTACACCCAGTTTTTATTATTACTATTACTGATAAAATAATAAAATACGAGGCCAAGCATCCAAAAAAATAGGTGGCAAAGAACCAGAATTACATGTATAAGCATTTAATCTACTGACCATTTATTTACTGTATCTGTCTACCTTACCCGTTTAAGGTCACAGATAATAAAATTGCCAAGCAAAGAATAATTTTTGGCACGTAGTTTTTCAAATTAATAATGCAATTAAGTGGTATTTTATATCAGAATACGTCAAATAAACAATTTTTAAATGGAAATTAATTTCCAAAATTTACAGTTGAACTATTCCTGAATAGACATTCGAGCGAAAAATGATTATGGTAGTTAATATTAACTGCAGATTCCATTTGTTGGGGAAGGAGGGGATCAGTTCACCAGAACTGACTACCTAGCTAATTAGTAGTTGGGTTGGGACTTTGAGACAGATGGTGGAGCAGAGGCAGTACATATTTTTCTTCAGTAGTTGTTCGATCCCATTACTCGATGGGTGGTTGGCTTGCTGTACATTTTTTGAACAATCATTCACCGATTCGCCATTGTTAGTGCTCTAGTAATTTTTTACACTGTTTTTCTCCGGTAGAATCAGGAAGTATAATCTATTTTCAATCATAAAGTGTAAAAATTTTTATTCCTTGCAGTAAGTGTGCTCTCATCGTTACGGAAATTTATGTCATTTATTCATAGTTTATACGGTTACTAAAAAAGATGACCATAACAATAACAAGTATTAAAGTTTATCGGTAAAAAATAATAAAATCTTTACACTTAATTCTGTTTTCTTTTGTTGTTGTTTGGCCTAAAATAATATTATTAGAAAAATCATTAATTACTTGCTTATGTTGGTAGCTAACTCCTGTTGCTTTCATAAATACAGATGCTGCTACTAATTAATTACTCGCTCTTTGAGGATATCATGCAAATATCAATGTCACTGATCATCTGCACTGAACAATTCCCTGAAGACTGAAATTCTTGAAGTTATAATTTGTACTTTTCATTTGTTTCTATTATATAAAATATAGAATGGGATCAAAAAATTTTTTCTTTCACAAAAAGATATGTTCACATCATGTATATTTCTATAGAATCAAGTAATAGTTTATTTGTGTGAGATATATATTAGTACAATATATTATATTCCTTTACAGCTCATCAAATCGAAATTAATTCTCGTTGTTAATAATTTAAAAATAACTTCACTTTCTTCTCTTTCTACTTAAATATTGAGCAAGTTATGCAAACATATGTATATAAAAATATATATACGAGAAACAAAAAAATTGGTTTCTGTCTTCCTTCTATTCTAAGGGATCAAAATGAAAAGATTCATCGCATGCGAAATCAAAGACATCTTACATGCCATGTTATGGTCAATCGTTGTCATGTAGAAGCAATTGTCGTGGGGTATACATGTATTGCTAATAGTAATATTAGAGGAAGTTCAACAATTCAAGCAGTGAAAGATTGTGAATAATACATAATTAACTCGGTTTGTAATAAAGATTACTTATTTAACTCACTTTAATCTAAAGCAACTAACTACACTTGATTTTTTTTTTTTTTTTTTTTTTTTTTTTTGTGGACAACAAAATCTATCTAACTAACAGTTTTTGAGCCAACTAACTCTGTGGCATTTTGCATAGGTTAGTTGAAGGTTACAAAATTTCGGATGAGAAAGTGTTGAATTCTCTCATCTAAGCTTTTTCTATGATCCAGCAGATTATAAGCAAAAAATGCAGAGACATCATCTAAAAAGAGACTTGAGGTAAAAAGAAAAGAAGTGGGCCCCACGATATGGGTCAGGCCCGCTGTCTAAAGGGCTGACCCAAAAGTATCGCCCTAGCATATGCATAGGATTCCAAAATTTGTCCTCTTATGGTGGGTCAGAAAACGACGTCGCTGCGGCATGGACACATCACATGAACCCATTTTTTGCGGAACGGTACGGGTGTCTCATCTCTCAATGCCTTATTTATTAATAAATAATGTAAAAACCAAAAGAAAAAGCACTTATTAGCAATTCAAATCTCAAAAATGTTTTTATTTTTTCTATTTAATTATTATTATAAATTGGTCTTCGTGAATTGCACAACATTCAAGTTAACATTGAACTAAAGTCCAATGACAAAAGAAACATCTAATTTTTACACTTTTCATAAGTTTAATCAATTATTTTGATTTTATCAATTAATATGTACTAAAAATAATAATTAATATCACCAACTAAATTTATCACTAGTTTTTAATTTCGTACTTCGCTGATGAGAATTCTTTTGTTGTCTAAATAATTATTTATTACTAAACTATCTTATTTTTTTGAAAAGTTTTTCGATTTATATTATCACACCGCTAAATTACTTTTAATTTTTTATTTATTTGTAATATTTTAAACATTTATAATAAATAAATACAAATCAATATATTTACAATTTTTCTTATAAAATATGCTTTACTTTAGTTTGTCTAATCTTGAAAAATAGTTATTTTTATAATTGGATATTAATAATTTACATAATTAATAAAATAATAGACACAGTTAGAGGTTGATTATCCATAATTATGGGTAGTAATTTATTATTTTTATAAGTATAATTCTAAAATGAAAATAGTAAAGCTTAATCTATTACTTACATTCCCCTACTCTTGTAAGAGATTAAATTAAAAAAAAAAAAAAAAAAAAAAAAAGAGCTGCACGAAGAGGAAAATAGAAAAGATCTTCTCTTTGTCCTCTCTTAAATTCTTCACCAAATACTGAATATTTCTTTTTAGAATTTAACCAGATGGCAATTTATTTCAGGTAGAAGAAGCTTTGAGATTGGAATTATGCACCTTTCATTTTCTACGACTTTTGCTTGTCTTGTGCATGCCATATCGGGCTATGATTTTTTTCCATTGGTAATGAGTTTAGGGACAAAAATATGCGAACAGAATTTTTCTTTTTCTTAAAAAAAAAAAAGAGTTTTTCCCTTGGCATGAGATATAATATCCAGCCATCCATGCATGAGTGCCAAAACAAAGTCTTCTTTGGTCCACATTATCCCAAATAAAAATAAAAATAAATAAATAGCATATGGGTCAAAAGTGTAATGATGTTTTCATCTAAAAAAATTAAAAACAAGTGTTATCATGTTTCTGTGGGTCAACTGAAATTATCAATCAATAATGTTGATAAAAGAAAAAAAAAAAGCTGAGCTAGAGGAATTTTTCTTGCTTGAAAATTCCGAATGGAAATTAATAAATTTAGAATTTTAAACTCATAATTTATATTCTCTATATAGACTTCTGTGCAGCTAACTTATATTATATAATACGGACGGTTGGAATGTTAGATGTGTTTGAACTACCTTGAAATTTTACTTGGAAAGCTGATTGATTTTCCCTTTCATTAGGTAAAAGTAAAAGTAAAAAGTATATTACTTTTTACGGGAACAATAGTAATGAACTCGAGGTAAAAATAAAAGTTGATTATGATATATAATAATCTATATGTTTTGGGAAAAAAATAAAAAAGTTGGATGCATTTAAATTATCTCACATACACAATTAGAATGTTCCACTACTTACATTTTTTCTCAAAGGGTCGAACTGACGGAAATTATATGATACATTAGATAACAAAGATATCTCTTTTTTTAACTTATTAAATTGGTGAAAACTGTTATAATTAAAAAGAGTTAAACTTGAAAACTTTCAATTCTTATATTAGTGAAAATACTAAACTCACCACGCTAAGTTGACATTCAACCAATTACATTGCTGCATCGTTTATTTATTTAGAGGATGGAGATGTAAATAAAAGAGGGTAACCAAAAAAAAAAGACATTCTAAGTCATTTTGGTGTTTAGGCCCAACAAGAAAAAATGACCGAAAAAGGCCAAAAGGCCATTTTTGTATAAAATTTTAAAAGACTGTCTTGGGTTCAAGACCAAGTGTAATATCAGAACTAAAATGACACGAGATGAAATTAAATTGGAGGCATTATCTTCGAGGCAATGTTTGGATTAATGTTTTCGAAATTCATTTTCCAAATCTATTGATTTGAAAAATAGTTTTGAAAACTCTCATTTAAAATCTCTCTCGTTAAACACAATCCATATTCATTTTTATTATAAATTTACATCAAAATATATTTGATTACATTTAAATTATATTTCATTACATAGCTCGTTAAACATATAAATTGATTTCATTTAATAACAAATGTTAAAGAACTTGTATAATGATGAGATCACACTATTAAATTAAACTAATAGTATAAGAGATAAAACTAATGTTTTTTGGTTTTTGCAAAATAGAGTTCACTTGCAAATTTTAAATAAATTTCAATTATTTTGATTTGGATTTCGTAAAAAAATAATTTTTTTTTGAAAATGAAAATAAATAAATAAAAACTTAATCAAATTGAATAATATTTATAAAATTTTTATGTATATGTACATGTGTGTAATCATGTATTATTTAAGATTTTGATTGATTTTAACTATTTTGCTTCAATTTTTAATATATTTTTTAATATTATTTTGGTTGATTTAGTTTTAACAATATTTTCTTTAAATTTTTTTGATTATTATAGTTTTGTTTTAAAATCTAATTATAATCCATATATATTTTACTTTCATTTTCTTTCCCACAAAACTTAACAATTTTAGACAAAGCAAAATTGGTTGGGCTTGAATTAGGCCCAAAATACCTGTCGAAAGAAAAGTGGGTTGGGCTGAAAATAGGCCGACCTTCATTAAGCAAAGCGGCGAAATAACAGATAACGATTAACGAGGGAAGAAGGGAAAAGAGAAAAGTTTGAAGATAAACAGAGAAAGAATGGTGGGAGCCTCCTCTCTGCAACCTAGACTTCTCTCTTCTTTACTGGGAGATTGCCTTGTTCAATCGAAACAGCCTCTCTCTAAGCTCTTTCACTACAATCCAGGTCTCTTCATTTACTTCTTTGTGATCATATCAGATTTTGAGCTGTTCTCCTTGTTTTTATGTAAATCTCTGCTTGTTTGCTTTTTAATTGCGTGAAATGGTTATTCAACTACTTGAAAAGAATTAAGGTACTGGATTGATTGAAGAGCCTTTATTGACTTCGCAAGGGTTAATACATGTCTTTTGGGGCTAAATCTGTTGCAGAAATTAAATAATAGTTTGGCTTCAGTCCAGTCTTTCATTTCGGCTTGTTTATACAAGTGTTTGGTACAGTGAACTAGGCTTTTCAGTGAGATCCTTGGATGTTTCAACTTCTGTTATAGGATGTTTGACATATTCCGGTTTGCCTAAAGTTAAGCAAAAAGCTATATTAGCTGATAGAATGTGTTCAATTCTGCTTTGTTAGCTATTGGTGGAGCAAAATCATTGTTAGGGATTGTGACAGAATTTCCTGTTCAATTGGAGTAATGTAGACTTTTGCACTTGTTAGTTGCAATAGAATGCCGCTTTAGCATGATAATAAATGCATATAAGGCCGTTGTTTGAGGTGGAAATGGTTCGCGCTTAATATAGTTCTTTAGGAGGTGAAACAAAAAGGAAAAGTGGAATTCTCAATTCATTTTATCTTAGACTGGGGATTTAATCTCTAACTTCTGATACTGTTGTTGGTGAAGTTCTTTTTTAGGATACAGTAAACCAATACTACCTATATCTTTATTAAACCTACTACAAATTTGGTAACAGCATTTGTTCTTTGTGGCTTTTGGCTATTTGTTCTGTCATATAACAATGACAATTTCTTTATTGGGCTCTTTTAATTCCATATACAGGAAGCAAAAATGTGTCAATGCAATTAACCAGAGGACTTTCTGGCTTAACTGATTTTCTGTTTAATAGAAGGTATGAATGTAACATTATAACTGCACTCACATGCTGTTTCATAAACAAAATCACCATGACTATATTATCCCTGCTTCTCATTTCTAGATTTTTTTCAAAGGTGTGGCAGCTTTTGCTGACACGTCTACCCAACTGCAGGGTTTCAATATTTAAATGCTTTTTTTATTTTCTTTGCTGTGAATTAGTCTCAGGATTTCTTCTAAGGGTTTGTTTCAATATTTATTTGACATAACAAACACACAGATTAAGGTGTATGTATGTAGGATCAAATGAGTTTGCAAGGGAATTCACAATGTTTTAGGTTAAGTGATAAAGCAAAAAGGATTATATAAACAAACCTTTGATGGAATCTATTTTATGTTGTGTTTAGGAATGTCACAAGATAAAAAGGATGTATCCAAATAAACATGCGTGCATGTGCTTGTGCACACACATGTCACTGGCCTTACAGATTGAATGGCTTTCATAACCCCCTGCATAAATAATAATGTTGGACAGTTTTGCTTGAATTCTTGATATATTTTGCATGTATTTGTGGTGTTTACTGGACTTGATGGTTGATGGAAGGAAACAATGTGCATGTCCATTACTTTTGTGATATGCACAGTTAAAAGACATACAAGCACAGAGGCGTGCACAGACACAGACATGTCAATAGATTTTACAAATTCGCTATTGAAATGAACAGAAATCTAGATGAAGTGCCAAATAGCACACGCAAACGTCTAAGGCCTGGAAAAATTTCTCCTCGTCGACTTGTCCCAGATCATATACCAAAGCCCCCCTATGTTAAATCTCGGAAACCACCTGGAATTGCAAGTGGACCTGAAGTGCATGATGAGAAGGGGATAGAATGCATGAGAGCTTCAGGAAGGCTTGCAGCACAGGTGCTTGAGTATGCTGCGACTCTAGTCAAGGTAGTGTGGTGATTCTCTTGCAAACCCTCTCGTCATATATATGTGCATGTGCACGTGTGTCTGCACTTTTAATTAAAATAGGTTCTCTCTTTATGATTGCAGTATGTTTTTATAATTGTTGGGTACATTTAATATAGTAATAGAGCGTTACAAGTAGTTAATATTCTTTTAGATAACACCAGGTAGTAAGAAAGAAAATATAGATTTTGCGTCAAGCTAAATAGAAGATGTCAGTTTATTCAATCTCCTTATTGTCATTTGGCAGCCAGGCATTAAGACAGATGAAATTGATGAAGCAGTTCACCAGTTCATAATTGATAATGGAGCATATCCCTCCCCTCTTGGCTATGGTGGGTTTCCTAAGAGTGTTTGCACATCAGTGAATGAGTGCATTTGCCATGGAATTCCAGATTCCCGTGCTCTTGAGGTCCCTTCTATTCAAATTCTTAATTTTTTCTTCATCCTTCGTAGCTAAGATTTCCTCTAATGTATAAACATTAATTGCATTCATTTACAGGATGGTGATATTATCAATATTGATGTTACAGTTTATCTAAATGTAAGCATCTTCCCGTTTTCATTATGCTAATATGTTTGTGTAGTAGTGCAACGGAAGAATGTTTATCTCTTTGTATAATTTTACTAGTTTTCATTTTGCACTTGTGGCCTTACTAAATATATACATTGGGTGTATTGAGTTAACTGACCTTGATATCAGGGTTATCATGGTGATACATCAGCAACTTTCTTTTGTGGAGAGGTTGATGATGAAGCTAGAAAACTGGTTGAGGTAACTATATGGAACAGTAAAATTTGTGGATTCCCATGAATTCTCTTCTTATTTGCAAGTGATAAGTAACAAGTGCCAACTTAATCACTAGTTAAGTTGATTAATTTGATATTCATAAAATTGGCTGTGGTGGGTTAGATGCCCACGAAAACCTACCAAGTTTCGCTAGAATTATATCCTCGTTTACTCCTAAATTTAGGTAAAACCAAAATAAAGAAGACAAAAGTAGTAGTTGTGGGGACAGGTATAAGTAAATGCATGATCTACATGGTTGGCATAAAATTTTTCCAGATTGATTGGCATAATTATTTAACAGGTGTAGATGAGTTTATCCTGATAAGCCAGGTGACTACAATCTAAATGTTCAAGTTCACCTAAAGCATGTGACAAGCTTTAGTTACCTACTTGGGACATACAAATGACCTACATAATATCAGTGTGAGTTCCATGGCTAGGAAATAAGTTATGAGTGAAATAATTAATAAGAATAACCTACTTTACCATCTTAGTATATTTTGACTTGAGATTCATGTACCCCGCAATTGTCACTTAACTTACTGTCTCACAGGCACAGTTTCTGAGTTAACATTTCTTATTCCTTGTTCCAATTTGGTGCTACGTAGCAGAACCTTAATTAATTCAATTTGTAAATCTAGTTTTTGATAATGAACAATGTTTATTTATTTTTGTAGGTAACTAAAGAATGCCTTGATAAAGCAATTTCAATTTGTGCACCAGGAATGGAGTTGAAGAAAATTGGCCAAACAATACAGTATGGCGTCTTCTTTGGTCATCCTTTTCTTTTGACATTTTATTCGTTTTCTAACACATGCTTTAAAATTTTTGATTTTATACTCATTCATAATCATAATTGATGTTTTTCTTTCCAAGTGACCATGCAGATAAATTTCGTTATGGTGTTGTCGAACAGTTTGTTGGCCATGGTATCGGACGTGTTTTCCATGCTGATCCAGTTATTCTACACTATAGTAATTACTTGAGCTCTGTACTTTGTTGTCTATGTTTGCTTTTGTTCCACGGTATTTAGTTTATATTTTTTTTGCATAAAAGTGCAACATGTCAAGAATCTATTTGCTCAACCATCCATTACACTAAGTACAGAATTTTGAGGGTTTCGAATATTTTTATATCTTAACATATTTGTGAAAATTACAACAGCATGTGTTATGAGACCCAGTCAGAGTAAGTACATTGTGGAAATAGGAATAATTTTCTTCACAAGATGGCTCAGTAGTTTTCTTCTTCATTGGATGCTCTCTTTTTCTACTGGAGGCATGAATTGAGGCTTCTTGCTCCTTTATAAAAGTAAAACACTGATAATGATATGTTCTTTCAGGAAACAATTATGATGGACGTATGATGTTGAATCAAACCTTCACTATTGGTATGTATTCATAAAATTCTCCTCATGATCTTCAGAATTATCTTGCCTCTGATATTCAATGAACTGTTGACAATAACAATTTTGGTCAAAGCGGCCTTGCAGTCTTGAATCTCAACAGTAAAGAGCTGATTGTTAATTATTTGATAAAGTTTAGAGGTTGAGATCAGATGTTAAAATATCTACTGATAATTTTTTCTTTGGCCGATTATTGATAAAGCTTAGAGGTTGTGCTCTCTTTTTGCACATATTTTCAGTTTTATCTCATCCTTTTATTTGTCTAATCATAAATCAATTTAAAAATAAAACTTGTTTAACCAGTATTTTTTTTTTTGGTCAAATTGAGTGGGATGCTTAAAATTTTTATAAATGTGAAAGGTTGTAGATGAAATTGATAAGAGTAGAAGGATTGGCTAAAATTGAAAATTCAAGGTATTTTTATTTTTATTTTTTTTTGTCAATGGGCCCCTTTCTGTTCTTTTTGGAATATATTCTCTTCAGAATTTCCAGAATTCCAGTCAATATGTTCATGGCATTAAAAACTTTTCCACCCATAAAGCACTTGAATCTTAAAAGTCATTCCCGAAAGCTGCAGGTACAGCAAACTTTGCAGGAGAAATCGAACCTTGAAAAGATACTTTTGAGATACTTTTTTATTTTTCATTCTTTAAGGGGTCTGGATAGTTTATGTTACCACGTCCATATCTTCTTCAGAAAAAAAAAAAAAAAAAAAAAAAAGAAAAAAGAAAAAATTGAGATAGTGGAGCGAAAAAGGGGCATTGTGTTGGATTTGGGTTCCCTTCCTATGTGGTAAAAGCCCATATTTTGTAGTCCATTAAACTAATTATTGTTTTACAATTTTGCCCCTCAACTAACTGTCATTCTTTATGATATTTTTGGCTGCTATTTGATTGATTCACACATCCAAAAACTGTGTGAGAAAAACAGAAAAGAAGAGGAGAGAGGGATTTTTTCTGCACAGCCCCATCCAGCACCAACCATCGTGTTCTGGAGATTCCCGGAGTTCTAACCGTTGGATCTTTGTGATATTTGGGTATGTTGTTCTTCACTCTCTGTTCTTGATTCTCACCGAAGGGATTTTGATTTGGAGGTTCAGAGATTGAGTTATGGCTCTGAATCCGAAGCTGTCCTGTTCAGCTTCCAGCTCTGCATAGCTTCATCTTCTTCGGCGTTTCGGCAGTCACCCTTTGTCGGATTGAGTTGATTTTTGGTGAGCATGTTCCTTACATCCAATTCTTGATTCTGGCCGATCAGTTTAATTTTTGGATGAGTAGAACATTTTTAAATGTATTTAGAACAGTAGCTGTGTTTTATGATCACTCCATTGTGTTGCTACACATTTGTTTGTGGTATAGCTATATTTTTTGTGGTTGTAGCTTGCTGTAATTTGTAAGACAATATTTGTGATAGTGAACTTTATTTCCTTGGACCGGAGGAGAGGTCCCGTGGTTTTTATCCTTCACACGGAGGAGTTTTCCGAGGAGTTTTCCACGTAAAAAGATTTGTGTTCGTGTGGTGAATGTTATTTTTGATTGTGCATGATTTGGTGCAGTTTGTGTTACTTGAATTTGTTACTCCTAATAGATTCATTTAAGTGGGGAAGTTATTTTTGTTGTGAAGTTATTTTGTTATTTCCCATCACAGTCCAAACTTCCCCACTTGAATTAATCTATTAGGAATCTATTAGGAGTAACAAATTCAAGTAACACAAGCTGCCCTAAATCATGCACAATCAAAAATAGCATTCACCACACGAACACAAATCTTTTTACGTGGAAAACTCCTCCGGTGTGAAGGATAAAAATCACGGGACCTCTCCTCCGGTCCAAGGAAATAAAGTTCACTATCACAAATATTGTCTTACAAATTACAGCAAGCTACAACCACAGAAAATGTATCTATACCACAAACAAACAAATGTGTAGCAACACAATGGAGTGATCACAAAACACAGCTACTCTTCTAAATACATTTAAAAATGTTCTATTCATCCAAAAATTAAATTGATCGTCCAGAATCAAGAATTGGATGTTAGGAACATGCTCACCAAAAATCAGCTCAATCCGACAACGGGTGACTGCCGAAACACTGAAGAAGATGAAGCTACGCAAAGCTGGAAGCTGAACAGGACAGCTTCGGATTCAGAGCCATAACTCAATCTCTGAACCTCCAAATCAAAATCCCTTCGGTGAGAATCAAGAACAGAGAGTAAAGAACAACATACTCAAATATCACAAAGATCCAACGGTTGGAACTCCGGGAATCTCCAGAACACGATGGCTGGTGCTGGATGGGGCTGTGCAGAAAAAATCCCTCTCCTCTTCTTTTCTGTTTTTCTCACACGGTTTTTGGACGTGTGTATCAATCAAATAGCAGCCAAAAATATCATAAATATGGCTGTTAGTTGAGGGGCAAAATTGTAAAACAATAATTAGTTTAATGGACTTCAAAATATGGGCTTTTACCACATAGGAAGGGAACCCAAACCCAACAATTGTCTTTTTTTTTTTTTTTTTTTAATATTCCTTTTGCTGAGATTAATTTGGCTGGCCGGAATATCCTTCTTAGATCTCTCATGACAACAGTATGTGAAAGCTTTTTGATTATGTTGGATTATCCAGCAAAGCTAGCCTCTAATATAAATAATTGGAAATGCGATTTGCCTTTGATTTTGAATAATGTGTTACTAATTCTCACTCATAAAGTTAGACACAGAGATGATAGATCCATTTTGCAAATCAATTTTGCATTATTTGCATTTATAACTTTAGTTGTGGATGCTCATGTTTAAATAAATACTTCCTCTCAATGGGCTTTGATGAGTAAAGCATCTTGTATTGCTTATGGATTTATTTCAATGTATATCATGGTATATTTGTACAGAGCCAATGCTGACAATCGGCAGCATTAATCCGGTAATGTGGAACGATAACTGGACAGTCGTTACCGAAGATGGAAGCCTATCAGCTCAGTTTGAGCACACCATTCTAATAACTGAAGATGGAGCAGAGATACTGACCCAGTGTTGAGAAGTGTATTTACAGAGTAAAGTTGGTAGCTCCATATCTATTCATATTGCTCATTTTTATTTTTACATCAAATAAATGTGATTGAATTTGCCTATTTCGAATTAAAATTTTGCAGCCAATGAGGCAATCTATATTCATATTGTTTCTGGGATGCCAATATTAATCATTGAAGAGGCCTCCTGCAAAAAATAGATGAATTTATGTACCGTTAACTGTAAGAACGCTAAATGCACCTTACCCTTGCTTTTTTGGTTATTAAAATTAGATTATTAGAGAATAATGTTTTCTGGTAAATGAATATAGAATTATCAGACTGATTCTGCTGAAAGATAATTCTTCTTGTTGCAACTGTTTTGTCCAGTTGTCAAGTAAAGCGATACTATGGTCTACGGTCATGTCTGTTTTCTTTTAGATTTGATATTAATTTGTTATAAATTCAAATTATCATGTTTAGTATAAATGAAAATTAATTCGAAATTTCACATTTTTAATTCTGTGGAATTGGTTTTATTCGGATAAAATTCCATTAATTATTAAATTTTAAATTAATAAATTTACATATTTGGAATGAATTTAATGATTTATACAAAAATATGAAAATTCTTTGAGAAACGTGCTTTCTTTATGAAATAAATATAACGTAAATTTTATTTTAAGTACCAATGTAATTTCAGCTCTCATTTTGTTTCTATGATGAATCAAACTTGTCCTATATCTTATAGACTTGAGCAGAGCTAAATGGCCAAAATGTATGAAACGACTTGCTGTTGAGGAGGATATTTATTTATCCTCCATCTCCTTGGCTAAAGGCTGGAAAATGTTCATGAACTAGCTTGACATTTTTTTTTCTTCAAAATTATAATTTCAGTTCTATGCTTACACGTGGAAAGCCTGATGAGGGGTCCCATAGATAATGTGCGTACGTGTTTTTATATTTTGGCCTCAAACCAGTCAAACGGCAGTGTTTAATGCATTTTAGTTTGCACTCCCAAGTGAACTAATGTTTTGTCGTTTGACAACCGCGAGAAAAAAATTAAACAATCACAAGCAGAAAGCATGGGCCATGAAACCGTGGTTTAATTGCAACATAGAAAGGCTAAACGCAAAATAACAGCGGACAGATGGTTGAATGAATGGAAGTGAATTGCTAAAATGTAACGATTAAAAATCTGAAGTCATTATTATTGTGAGAGATTTACTTGAATACTGCATCTATACGAATAATAAAAATTCCCCTTATTGTATGTTCAAATAACAACTAATATTATAATTAAAGATGAATTAGGGGTGTGAAACTCATTTAGAAAAAAACTAGAAATTAAAAAATGATTCCTATATTTGAAATAATATAACTTAAAACGTAAAATTGAATTAAATTCCATAAAATTCATGCTTGAGATAATTCTATAATCAAAATTTATTTATCCTCGTTTTACAAAATAGCCTCAATAGTAAAACTAAATAACAGTAACTTCCTAAACTACCTATTCATTAGATTTAATTAAGATTCGAATTCACAGCCTTCTAACTCTAGAAAGAAACTTACCTCTAAATAAAACATTCTTCGTAATATTCCAAATGCTTAAATAAAATTAGAAAACGACTCTTTTTAAGTCCTATCTTAAAATGGACACCAAGATAATAAATAAATAAATAAATAAAAGCATGGATGAAATTTATAATGACTTACACGTCAGTGCTCTAATTCATTGAAAGAAAATTTAATATGGCTTTTGTACTCAGTTAGGCAAGTTCTCTATATTGGCATGATCAGAATGTTTTTCCAAACCAGTAAAAATTTTTCCTCAAAAATATTTTTTTTCTTAGTTGCGCGGATGAAAAGGATGATAGCAATCAGATGACAGGAAATTACAACAACATAAATTTCTTAATATGCTTTAGCTCTGTTTTCGCCCTTACAGAAATTAAAGCTCGTTTAGATGTTATTTGCTTTAAATTAAAGAAAAGAAAAAGGAAGAAAAGTAAAACTTTAGAAAAGAATTAAGGATTAAGAATTAAAAAAAAAATTAATTAGGGAATCAGTTCTTCAGTCTTTTTCATTTTCTATTATTGGGAGGGAGTTGCAGAAATTGAAGTGGTTAGTCGTATTTCTCAAGAAATGCCTTTTTTTCAAATTATGGAAGCATTTAACTTGTTGCAATAGGATAAGAAATAGATGAAATTGCAGGTTAAAGGAGTCATAATAAAGATATAAAAATTTTTTCGCGCCAAGTTTTCTTCACCCTCTTCCTCTTTCCCTCTTTCAAGAGACTACGTTCCATTCTTAATGGCTGTCATTGCCAATAATTTCTTCATACTTCGATTCTCTCTTGTAAATCCTTCTCCTAAAAATTTTTTAGCTTTCTCTGACAACCAACTGAAGGAAGTGAGAATTGAAAACAAGTTATACTTTGGACAGTGATCCACATAGTTGGAAACCCACAAACCAAATATAAATTATGAACTGTTAAAAGTCTATTGGAGCATTTCTGGATTTTTTTTTTTTTTTTTGACAACCTATAAATGAAGAAGGAGGAAGAGACATGCACATTTTCTGGATTTTATAATGATTTTTTTTGCCTGAGTTTTTTTTTATCTTTTTCCTAATCTGTCATTGCAATAAGAAATTCAAAACCAAACAAAGCTTACTCTTCGTTGATTGGTTATTTTGCTTTTATTTATAGGAAAGATCCAAAAGCCTGCCAACTTTATTAACAGTCACATTTGATTCCAATGGTATTACTTGCCATTAAAAGGATGATAATGAAGATGATAAGATTGGGTCTTTCTTTTCATTGTTTTTGACTGGGGTAGGTGGAACCAGGATCAATTTTACCTTGTCACGAAATACTTAACGTCTAAAATTTCAAATATTGAATGAAAGGGTAATCTAGCCTAACGAACTCAAAATATAAAGATAAAACAGTCTATTTTTAAAAATAATAAGGATAAAGCATTTTTTTATAAAATACAAGGTACGATTATAATTTTTTCTTAATAAAATTTAGATAATGTAATTAAACTATAATTCTTGTTTTATTTTTTCCTAAGGATATATTAGAATTCCATTAAAATTAATGATCTATGTTACATTGTTAGTGAAATTAGTCAAATTAAAATTATTTACCCAATAATCAAGGTAATTGACTAATATATAAATGAAGATTAAATGTTTAATTTTTTTTATGTCAAGGTTTAATTAATGGTAATGTAGTAGTTTGACTAATATTTTTATTGAGAAAGAAGCATATTAATTAAATTGATTCTGACATGTGGTTTGGGACTCCTTTACCCTTAACAAAAGTAGAAGTTTTTTAGAATTAGGTTTGGAAAAGTTATTTTTTAATTAAGCAGAAAGTCATCTCTCTCTCCCTCAAAATCTGCAAGTGGTACAAAAATATCCTATAAGTAGACTGCTGGGGCTACAGAAGGCCTATTTATAGCAAACTTGTTTTAGATAAAGATGATAAATTAAGTTGCTAAATAAGATAATACAAATTCCTAATTAGTAATTATGTTGATTGTCGAATAGGATTAAAGTATTCATCATATAACAAGATTTCTAGATGAGATCATTTTTTAAAAAAAAAAAATGGTAAATTGAAAATAATTGAACTAGTTATTTCAGTGTATTGTGACTATTAATATTTGCTAAATTAATAATCTATAAGCCTAGCTATAACTTTAGTAAAAATGACATATATAGACGTCTTGTTGACTGGGTTCTCAAGCCTCTATTCCAACTAACAAAGAAGATTTAATATTTGAGCTATACCGCTAATTGACATTACAAATTATTATTATTATTATTATTATTATTATTATTTTAGTATTGATGGATGCAGATTCAAATTTAGATGTATTATTTTGATGCTTTTTTAACTCTTTAGAATAGTGAAAATTTTTGTTTTCTCCGTTTTTATGACAGCGAACATTTAAATGCTCTGTTTGAAGGGATTCAATATCTAATGCTCGAACTCAATAACTTTAATTAAGGGGAAAAGATTCTTCCCGTGGGGTTAAATTGACTCTAATATAAATAAACAAATTAAGATTTTATATTATGAAGAGCCATCCGTAATATTCTTCCCACTAAGCTGACTTTGCTTACAAAGGGAGTGCTGGTTGATTCGGCTTGTCCATTTTGTGTAGAAGATGAAGACATCGTTCATAAGTTACAGCTACGAGGATTGTTACTTTTTCTCTTCATAGTTTTAACTCTTGGCGGATGCTCAAGGGGACTTGAACCATCATATCGTGACGGCGGAAGATTTGGCTGCTGCAGAATCGGGTGAGCCCTAACATATCTCTATCAGTTGGCAATTACCAGCAACTGGTAAGTAGAAAATCAATGTGGGATGCTGCTTGTGATCCATGGATGCATCGAATGAGATATGGTGATGGGTTAAGGGATGATGCAGGTCAGTTTCTTGCTGCGGTTTCTAGGTCTTTTGTTGGTTATGGCAGTCCTCTATTAGCTGAAGCTATAGAGGTTAAGGAGGCTCTTTCGTGGTTAAAGAATGAAGGTCTTCATAATGTTATTGTAGAGACAGATTCTAAACAAGTATGGACAAGTAATTTCTGCTCTGATTTGGTGAATTTGAATGAATATTAAAGCTTTATTATTACTAATACGGGCACATTTGTTTGGAGACAGGCTCCAACTTTTCTTGTTCTTGTTTTTTATTTTCTAATGTTATCCAACCAGGTTTTTTCACCTAGTATATACATATCTTAAGTTGGGTGTTTGGGATTGGCCTGTTGGCAAGCGTTAAAAGGTTTATATTATTAAGTTTTTCATAGTATTTTTTTTTAATAATAATTTCTATTTTCCAAAAAGATTATATATATATAAACACATGAATTTAGATAATAATGACCATTAATTAATCACGTGTCAAATATATAGTGGCTCATACCTAATTATATTGATGTCGATTACTTGAACTAGCAGGAAAGGAAGTTTCTCCATACCTTGGCCAGGAACTTATTTACCCTATTACCAGGTAATACACTGAACAAAGCGAGTTATTAGCTATATATCAATTTTAAAAAAGTGACTCATTTTAGACAGTTTCATTACGAAACTATCAACTGCATCCTCTCTATATATAGATCACAATATTGTATGGGCTTCCATGCATGTTTTATATATATATATATATTTTTTTTGGGCAGGTTGGTTTTGTTTTAGGTGTTGTATAGTATGCAACAAAGTTTTCTTTGGATCTGTTATTAGTATTAAGTAAGTTCTTAGCTTCTTGATTGATCTATTGGCTCAGGTCCTGTATTGGGTATTGTTAAGTTTTTTTCTGGCAATCTTATTTTTAGTTAGTTAATTTGTTGTTAATAAATATGAATACTCATACATTTAGTGATGAAATCAACCCATCAACCTATGGTGAAAGAATTACAGTTTTAAGCATTGATGGGGGTGGCATTAGAGGCATTATTCCTGGAGTTATCCTGAGTTTCCTGGAATCCAAACTACAGGTTTATATTATATTATGTTATATAGTACTCTTTCTATTCACATATATACAGACAAATGCTGATGCACATGCACAGGCATATTTTAGTATGTTGAGCACTTACTTATATTTGCATATATGTGAACATACGTGCAGGGTGCATTTTATGATGTGTATGCTTTTTTTTTTCCCCCCCTTTTGAGTCAGATGGAGTAGGAATTTAACATTATCTCAATGTGTGATTTTGTTGAGTGCAGGAACTGGATGGAGAACATGCAAGAATTGTAGATTACTTCGATGTGATTGCAGGAACTAGCACAGGAGGTCTAATAACCACCATGTTGACTGCTCCTGATGAAAATTCGCGTCCTCTCTATAAAGCCAAAGATATAGTTCCTTTCTATCTCAAGCATTGCCCTAAAATATTTCCTCAGTCTTGGTAATTAAATATGTAAACCATCATATGATTTCAATCTTAAAGTATTATCTATTCTAATTTCTATATTTTGTTTTAATTTTTGAAATAATTAGGGATTTGATTATGAAATTTAAAGCTTTAGTGGGTCCAAAGTATGATGGCAAATATCTACAAAAGATCATTCACAAGACTCTGGGAACTCGAAAACTGCATGAGACTTTAACTCGTGTTGTTATACCTGCATTTGACATTCAATTACTACAACCTGTTGTCTTTTCAACCTTTGAGGTAAAAATCTTATGTGATTTTTTTTTAAGAACTTTAATTAATTAATTAATTACAGGTTGTTTAATTAGATCTTGCTGAATTACTATTACAATTTGCATGATAATTGATATTTTATTTCTTGATTTTCAGGCAGAAATCGATGCTTCAAAAGATCCTTTACTCTCTGATATTTGTATCAGTACTTCCTCAGCTCCAACTTATTTTCCTGCTTATTTTTTTCAAATTAAAGATTCTGAAGGAAACAGTAGGGAACTCAACCTCATTGATGGAGGCATAACAGCAAATAACCCTGTAAGCTAGAGCTTTCTTTCTTCCCTTTTTTGTTTTTTGTGCTAATTTTTTTTTAAATAGCACATCACAGACTTAAGTAATTTTAGGTGGAAAAGTATCAGTTGTTTTGCATAAAGAATTATTTTATTAATAAAAATAAAATTGAGAAACTATTTAATTTGTTTTACAAAAAAAAAAAAAAATTAACGAATTTGCTAATTAAGCCAACCTCATAAATGAAATAGTAATTTACCATATATTCAGAAGTGAATATTTCTTATATTGATCAAAATTTTTCTTGTAAGATTTCTCAAGAAAAATCTGTAATACTGCTAGAAAGATTAGGTCCAAACCAATTATAATTAATAAAGAAAAGAAATAAATCCTTGTCATAATTCATATATTCTATATATGTATTGTTTTGAAAGGCATTGCTGGCTATGAAACCAACTGGAACTGTGTTCCCGGGCGATCCAGAGGCGTTGCCGGCACAAGCTCTAGAGTATGAGAAATATCTGGTGATTTCTCTAGGCACTGGAACTTCAAAAATGGAGAAAAAGTACAGTGCAAAAATGGCAAAAAACTGGGGAATTCTTAATTGGCTTTATAAAAAAAGGGATTCTCCATTAATTGACGTCTTCACTCATTCTATTAGTGACATGGTTGACCTTCACATGTCCTTAATTTTCAGATCCATCAAATGTGAGCATAATTACCTTCGAATCCAGGTAATTATTAATTAATTCAAATCTTAAAATTTTGTATTATCTTCATCTAAAAATAATATTTTTAATTGAATTTTTTTGAATTAGGATGACACATTAAGTGGGGATACATCTTCAACTGACAAAGCTACCAAACAGAATTTAAAGGAGCTTGTAAAGATTGGTGCAAGGATTTTGCAGAAACCTGTTTCTAGGGTTAACCTAGACAATGGCATTTTTGAACCAGTTGAAAATGGAGGCACTAATGAAGAAGCTCTCATTAGGTAATTTAATCTTTTGATCCTTTTTAAAATTTTTGGTCCCTTTTCTATAATTATATATACGCTCGGTCCAATAATAGAAATAATACAGGATTTGCAAATTCAACACATTATTATATATAGCTTATATATTTTATTTTTCCGTTTCAGATTTGCAAAATCACTATCAGAAGAGAGAAAACTCCGTAAGAGGAAATTTCAAAGAACCCATAAATAAAGTTTACGTATTATATGATAAAAAATAAAAAATTATTTATTTATTTAATAAAATTTCTCAAGATAACGACTCAACTAAAAGTCTTCCCTCTCTAAAAATAAAATAGAAGTCTTTCCAAAATAAGATTGTGTTTTATTTTCATTAGCTTTTGATTGTCTGTACCAAAATTTACAATATAGTTCTTCGTCACGGAATAAAAAGGCATGAAAAAGACTTCCATTTTGATGGAGTCAAAAAATGTACGATTACCCATTATCATATGTAATGTAATATTGACGTTGATTTACATTTTGTTGTATAGTCTACTTCTTTACTGTTGGACAACTAGTTTATTATAGAACGTTGTCTCTATTTAATTGGTATTTTTTCTAGATTTAATATATTCTTAATTATTTAATTATATTAAATTTCGTTATAATTTATCAAACATTGTCTAGCACAATTATAGTATAGCCTAATGTATTATTAATTGGAGTGATTTAACATTATAAGAATTTGGGCTTGAAATTGGAAAGGAAAATAATAATAATTATAATAATAATAATTATTATTATTATTAAAATATAATGGAAATGCACTTCTAAATATGTAATTAATACACCAACGTTAATTGTGATGAAGTAGTTACAAAAAAAAAAACACATAATTAATACAACCTTCTCCCATATTCTCTAGAAAAGAAAAGTACTAATACATGTTAGGATACTTGAATTAGGTTAAAAGTTTAATTTTTATCACCAGAGCAAATATTTACAGGAAGTATTTTACTTTTTAATGGATCAAACAACACAAGCAAAATTTTCAATACCGAAAAATAAATTTAAATGAACAAATTGGTGTATAAGGTAGTAAATTTAAACAAATTGGTATTTAATTAACTGAAAAATTTATCAAAACTATCGCAAACAAGTATGTTAATTCATATATCTCATATCCATGCACATTTCACGCACGATTTGTAATCTCGAAGGACCAGTCTCCAAATGCATCACAGCACTAGAAAAATAGCACACACGCATTAAAATTTTAATTTATAAAATTACAAAAAAAATTTGAATCGTAAAATTTTCATATTTTAAAAATTTATTGTTACCCTTCAAAAAATAAATATTTATCAATAAATAAATATATTATGATCAATGAATTCATTAATATGCAATAATTTTTTCCCGCAATAAATTTGTCAATAATAAAATATATATATATATATATATATATATATATATTCTATAAAATAATTTAATTTTTTTTAACGAAAAAGTATACTTATTTTACTGAAGATTGTCTAAATATCAAAAAAATTTAAGAATAATTTTTGAATAAGTTATTCTTTTAGAATAAATGCAACCTAAATATTGGCTCTGGTTAGAATGCAATTACAAGGCGATAAATACTTGAGCCAACCTTGAAATTGCAAAACTGATTTTTTATAGGTAAAACTGTCGTGTGCTTATGCCGATAGTTTATTTCTTTTTGCCGCGAAACCAAAAAGCTTTGTAAAGTTTCTTTCGTGAAAAGTTGGAAATAAATAGAAAGTAATGTCCATAATATGATTTGGAAACTAATTACCAATTTTATAAAAAGTTCAGTTGATTTAATCATGGTTGTTTCCATATTTGACATTCATAACATTTAGCAAATAATTAAACTGGATCAATTCAATTCAATCAGGAATTTTTATTTTTTATATTATTAAAAAATATAGTAATAGATATTTTTTATAATAAAAAATAATGGTATAATTATAAATGTAGAACTATGTTTAAACCATTTATCATCAAATATCATTCTATAATTAATTAATTAATTAGTAATTGAATATAAGTTACATAATATTTGGTGAAATTTCAAATTAATAGGAAAATTTTGAGATGAACAGTTTTCTAACATTAAATTAGGAGCATGCAAGGATGAAGTTGAGAGGGTGATTATATAATATTTAGTGTGGTTCAACACGTATATAGTTTCATATTATTTTGTCTTAGCATTTGGAACAAATAAAATAATACGAGTTAAGTTGAAAAAGATTTTTATATTTTTATGTAATTATTCCTTTGACCAAAGAAAGATACATTGCTATAATTATTAATTATAATTAAACGGAATTCATCAATTGAATGAACATTCAATTTCGTTGTTATTACTTGTTAGTCAATAATCAATTAATAAAAATAATAATTCAAAATACTTAGTAAAAATAAATTGAGAAATATCTAATTTTTAGAATGAAAGGAGATTGAAAGAACTTTGAATTAATAAGAATTGATTTTAATTATTGGAGACAATTACAATTTTTTCAATGAGAGATTATAGACAGTTCGCACATGATCTCAACCCGTTTCACACTCCACACTATCACATTACAAGATAGATTTTTAGCATATTCAACGGTGGAATTTTTATTTTGAACGAATGCGATAGAAATCCTTTTTTGACGGTATTATAATTGCCCATTCCAGTTTAGATTAATACAAATATTATTAGCTTACATCATCATGACTTGTAATATTACTATTTTATCCACTTCTCACTCTGCTGGGCCTCTCATTTGGCTATGATCACAGATACGGTGCGTTCCAAGCACAGATTTCAGAGATTCATTGGTGATTACGTTCCTAAACACACATGTCTACAGGTCAACAACAGTGGTGAAAATTAAGTTTATAACCTGTAACTATAACAAAACCTGATTTACAGAGGTTACGTAATTAGCTGACAGCTGGCACTTATAAAATCCTCAATTCCCTTCCATATTAATTTATTTTTTCAACCTCATATCGCCGCCTTTCTTGCTCTCAACTCTGTGAAGGAATACTTTCTCGCAACATGGAAGAAAATCCAGATACCGACATGAGGTAGAAAGAAAACCTAAAGCTAACTCTTAAAAACTCTCCTTAACACCTCCCAAACTGAACCTAGAAAAATTTTCCTCAGGAAAAAGAAATGGACTCGACCCCGGTGAACTGGGAAGCTCTGGACTCTCTTGTCGTTGATTTTGCGAAATCGGAGAATTTGATCGAGGACTCTTTCTCTTCACCATCGCCATTATCTTCTCCTTCTCCTTCTTCCTCGTATGTCTCTTCTTCGTCTTATCATTCGAGATTGGTTATTCGCCAGATTAGACGGTGCTTAGAAGTCGGTGAAATTGACACCGCAATCGATCTTCTCCGCACTCACGCTCCTTTCATCCTTGATGACCATAGACTTCTGTTTCGGTTGCAGAAGCAGGTTTGTTTCTTGTGTTTTTTGCTTCTATTATTGCCTTTGTTGTCGAGAAAATGCAGTAAATTCGTTATGGCCTTTTGATTAATTGAAATTGATTTTAAGCGTTTGATTTTATTTTTCTCTTTTTCCTAGTCTTATAGGAAGCCACGCGGCGGAGTTCCAATTGTTGTTTGCTTTTATCATTATTAGAATTAATAGATTATTTTATTGATACTTTTCTCGGTTTCGGTTGAAGAAATTTATTGAGCTATTGAGGAGAGGGACGGAAGAAGCTAGAGATTCTGCAATTGAGTGTATAAGAACAGCTCTTGCTCCCTGTGCTCTTGATGCCTATCCGGTATGTATACCCTTTTTACTTTCTCATTTTTCCCTTTTTTGTTTTTTTTTGGTGTCGGAGCGATATTCCTTTGATTACATATTTTCTAGGCAATGATATTAAAGCATTTTTCAGAACCAATATAAATACAGCATCCAGGAACTTTACTTATTTTATTTTTGATATTGCAAATTGGCTCTTCTACTCCGTCTAGTTGTTCCAATAAGACTAGTTTCCGTTAAATTTTCTGAGTAGAGATGCCTTCTTATTGTCTCTTCAGCTTTAGTCAGTGACAACGTACATTGCATATAATTAAGGGCTTGAAATTGGACGAAGGGGCTCAAAGGTTATGATTAACTATGAAGTGTTTGGTAGTTTATCCGTTCAGTAGCGGTTAGATTGTAAGATGACCTAGAAGCTTATTTGCTTTCTATTTATGATTTTTTTTAAAAATTTCAATGGTAGTTTTTATTTCAAATACTAAATATACGTATGCGGCAGATAATATGCAAAATTCCTTGACAGATGTCTTTTAGCTGTCTAAAAAATGAATATTTGGATAATAAAAATTACATTTTAGCTCATTTTTAGCCATTTGTTAAAAAAAAAAAAAAATAGTAAAAACATAGAACAAAACTTCTCTAAAAAGCATAATGATAGTAAGAAAATAATAGGGAATGATAGGAACATGCTCTCTATAAAAAGATGGAAAAAGAAAAAAAGAAAAAGAAAAAGAAAAAACATGCCATGATGGTTAAATACTATTACCAGTTAACTATTGCATAGGAGCCGGCCTTTTCCCTCAAAATCTAAGAATTACAGCTTTCAGTGAAAAGCCAGCAAGTGTGCACAAAATCAACTACTCACCGATTACACTTAAAAGCTTATCTAAATGGGCAATGGACCTGCCACTTCGGAATAAATGAGTATTTGTTAAGGTTCACCATTTGCAATTTCTTGAGCTCTTAAATGATTATGAATTTTGAGGTGGGAATCTTTTGTATAACATTTAAATGTTCTGGAGAGCCTAATACAATGTGGCACAAATCTGTCTGATCTGGACAATGAACACAACACGATATGACATGATCAATTAATGATAATTCTGAGTCAACTTGATCTTATTAGACAAACCCAAAATTGACATACAGACAATAATTACTCAAGATTGCACTCCTATGAATGCACGTCCAAAAATGAATGGTTTGTATGAAGAACCCAACATCTTCTGGCTTGTTAAAGTCACCGATTGGTGGTTAAATGGCAATTCCTTTTCTAGATATCAAGATGGTATGATTTGGTAGTAATTGAAGCTGCTATCTAAAATTTTGCTTAATAATTTTCCATTTCCTCATTGTGGTGGAAATAAATTGAAGCTTTTTGGAGTATGAACCTGAAGTCATGATTTCTAGTTGGTTTTGTCTGAATGATGGAAGCACTGTTAAGCAAACGGAAATTTATGAAGTGTAAATTATATTTTCATTTCTATCTTTTTTTTTATTATTATTATTTTCATATTCCAAGGCAAAAGCCCCCCCCAACAACAAAAAACAACCAAATTAGAACAAAAATAAATAAAAACAAAAACATAGTTCCAAGAAAGGGGACCCATGAGCCATATTCCTCTCCAATCTGAGTTTTGCTCACATCCCATTCTCTATCTGGAAACTCATGTTAGCATTATACTTGGTAAACTAATTTGGTATTATATTAAACAATGAATCTTTAATGTGCTAGTTAATGATTGTGAATATGGGAACTGAAATAAATAATATTTATTTTATTGTTATTGGATACATGTGAAATAAGTATCCAAAAGTCTTTCTCTTGAAGTCCATGTTTTTTCTTTTTTTGGTCATTTCTGGGATCTAAAAAATGTTTGTATAATCTTTAAGGAAGCATATGAGGAATTCAAGCATGTTCTTCTTGCCTTTATATACGACAAAGATGACCAGAGTTCTCCTGTGGCAAATGAGGTGGGCTCTATCTCTTTTTTGGTCTTTTGGTATTCAATATGGTCCTATTAACATTTTTCTTCTAGGCTAAGCTTTCTTGGTAATCAATTATAAATAAAGGAAAAAAGTCTGGCATCAACTTAATTCTAGGATTGTGAGTGTTGTTCCTCAATGAGCATATGATCATAATCAAATTTGCATTTTTTGCCTATGAGTGGTACAAGTGCTAAGAAAACATATCTTCTGTGCACTTGTGACTTTAAATTGAAATGTGTTTCCGTTCTACATTTGTTATTCTATAGTTCTGCTATGGCTTATCTAGCTCTGTAATCAAATGATATCAACTCAAATGAGAACAATTCATCCCATAAAAGTGTATGCAGCATCTGTTCAGTAACTTTGATGCATTTAGTCTTTATGCTGGTACAAAATTATGATATGTGGATTGTGGAATTTGTTTAAGGATGATGAAACAAACTATCTTGGTTTTTGGTTTATAATGATATGCGGATTTGAGCTTGTGTATTTAAACATTTTGTTGCAAATAGTGATGATGCATATAAATGCAACAGTTTAGTGTGACAATTGAACTTTTATATTTTTCTAATCTGGATAAAATTGTTTTCTAATACCTCTTTTTTATTTTGAAAACAAACACTAAGAAAAACATATTAACTGCAAGCCAGTTTAAACTATGCATTGTACTTTGAAGTTTGTGCGGTGGAAAATAAAGCTGAGTCAGGTTATTTTTTGTGTGTCATATTTCCTATAGGAATTTTGGTGTTAGTTGTAAAGCATTCTGTAAGGATTACATGTGTTGGAGGTATAATTGGACATACTATTTATGTTTCAGTGGTCTGAGAAGAGGAGGTTTGACATTGCCGGATTGATGTCTTCTGTCCTAAGAGCTCATTTACATGCATATGATCCAGTCTTTTCAATGACATTGAGATATTTGATAAGGTTGGCCTATTTATTTTAGTTGTAAATTTTTGCTAGTTTTCTTTCAAATGCATTCATCATGCCAAGCATGATTGTCTTCAATGTTGCCCCAAATTTTGCAGCATACATAAAGGTTTTTGCTTTCGCCAAGGAGTCTCGTCGCCCATTTCAGATCTTACTGAAAGGTTGCTCCTCGAAGAGCGTGATCCTGCCGCTGTGCCACATGAGAGTTTGTATGAGGCACCTCCTTTTGATGAGGTGAGGTTCCTAAATTTAGGCCTTTGAGACAATAATTCAGTGTTCCTCTTGAGATGGCGTCTAATTTGGCTGACACGTGAAATTGGATGAGATACCTCATTTCATGTTCTTGTCTTAGGCCATTGCCGTGCCATAAACTCATTGCTTACAGTATGTTTTCCTTGGCATATTTTTTTTTTTTTCTTATTTGTGTATTTCATGCAAATTCAGGTGGATATACAAGCTCTTGCTCATGCTGTTGAGCTTACAAGACAAGGGGCTGTTGATAGCTTGAGATTTGCTAAGGGAGATCTGTTTCAGGCATTCCAGGTACGTTACTATTTCCCATATGTACACAAATAAAATTTGTTTCATCTTATGTCTAAGTTTTTCTTAATTGCTATTCACTGTATTGAAGCACTATGTCGGTACACACCTGGGAGGTGTTAGATAAGTGGCTGGCCAATATGTTGACGCATTATAAAAATTTCAAGTTTATTTCTGCTTGGCTCTTTGGACTTTGGACTTAATCCTATCCTATTGGGAAGGCTGATGATTAACATGACTCTTTGATGTGACCAATATATGTACAATTTGAAAATTTTGAGTGTTCAAAAAATTAATTTGGAATTTGATCCTGCAAATTTGTCAGAACTTTCTGCATTCCTGTATCAAAGAGAGGGTAAGCAATGTATTCAGGACTAGAGTTGATCACTAATAACTTTTATATTTGTGTGATTTTGTGTATGCAAAGATCATAGTCCATAGATTTTTATTTATTTATTTTTTTTTTGTGAGTGGCTTGACCATGTGATCTTACCTTTTGTTTTTCGTGGTGCTTTTACGGGATAGAATGAGTTGTGCCGGATGAAATTGGATGTCTCCATGATTGATGAGCTCATCCGCGAGTACTGTGTTTATAGGGGCATTATAGATTCTGGTTTTGCTCCATCTTCTGGTGATTTTCAGACTTCCTATCTTATATTATGTTTTCATTTTGAGTCTCTCTCTCCCCTTCATCAACTATATCTATGACCCCATCTGTCTCAGGAATGCAAACCCCTTCTGAACCTTTAAAAGTCAATCAACCAGAGCCTGGCTTTTGCTCATCTAGGAACTCCTCTCTTGAAGTGGATAACATTACCAGTAAACTATCAGATGCTGAAGCTTCCATCAGTGATACTCATATGGATGCTTCTCCAGAAAATAATGTTGATTTGCATTGCGCACAAGGAGGTGATACTGAGTTAAGATATGCTTGTGAATTAACTAGCAATTGTGAAGATTGCAGCACCAGTGGTTCACATCAAACTGGAGTTTCAAGAGTTCTACAGAGAAGCAGAAGCTATGCTACTGGTGAAAGGAGCAAACGCAAGCGATGGAGGGGTAGACAAGATGACCAAGATTATTTTTCTGGAGTTTCTGTCAATGGATGCAATAAGAAAGATTTTAATGCTACTGCAACCTGCACAAATATATCAAAGGGACAACAGGTATCATAATTTATTGTGTTTTCTTGTGATAAATTTTTCTCTAATAGAATATTTTTCGCAGGACTTTGAAAAACATTCCTTATTGAACCTCAACGATAGGGAGGATAAATATGAGATTTTGCTGGGGATGAAGGAATTGGCAAGTAGAGGAATGGCTGCAGAGGTTGTGGAAGAAGTTAATGCTCTAGATCCTCATTTTTTTGTGCAGAACCCTATGTTGCTTTTCCAATTAAAGCAGGTGATATTCGATCTTATATTCATTGCTGAAATTTTCATTGATATATTGTCAATGACATTATTTTTCACATTTTTTGCCGGGTGCTTCATCTGACTTGTTTTTACTGGTCATAGGTTGAATTTCTGAAGCTTGTAAGTTCTGGTGATCATTCGGGTGCACTAAGGGTTGCTTGCTCACATTTAGGTCCCTTGGCTGCCAGTGATCCTTCTCTGCTGAAGCCCTTGAAGGAGACTTTGTTGGCATTGCTCCGTCCTAATGAAGATGAATCCGGAAAAGGCTTGCCTTTACATGCTCTCGCAACCTCACTCCAGGTATTTTACAATTTGGTGGACTGACTAGACAACAATTCATTATTAATGTTGTCTTCCAATGAAACTAAGTGAGGACATGTACTTATTGGATGTTACTGATAGAAGTGTTTTGACATGGGCACATTTTGTCAGAAAAGAAATTGCAAAACTGAATTATGATTATTCACGCTAATTCCAGCAGCTAAAGTGGTTCTCAATTGCATATTTGAATAGCAGTGTCATGGTTTATCATTAGGAAACAACTGAGTTCAGGGTTTTGGCCTTCTTCTTGTGCGAATATGGTTCTTTGTTTTGCTTCCAATGACATGCTAATATTCTTTTGCAATGTCCTAAAGTTATTATGCTTTACTATTCCATTGTTAGTTGTAAACATTTTAAGGATTAAAGGCATGAACAAGTTAAAGAGACAATTTGACCTTTCCTTTTGTGGGGAGGATGCACGATAAAGTTTTATCAAATCTTAAGGTGCACTTCCTAAATGGCTTACTGAAATTCTGTTAAAAAATGTGCTGAAAACAAATGTGCATTTGCTTTCTCCGCTGACTGTTTAAATTTTTTTCGCCTATAATTTTTTTTAGTTTCACATTTTAAAAGCAACTTGGCATAAATTAAGCGATTACAAAGTTCTAACTTCAGCATATTTTATGTCATGGTACAAATACAAGCATTAGGTTATTGCTATCTTAACAGTGTTATATTTAATTGGTTGTCATATTTATATGCACTAAAGGTTCAATTTTAATGAGTTGGACAGGTAGCAATTGGTAGGAGGCTTGGTGTTGAAGAACCACAACTTATGAAGATAATGAGAGCAATGCTTCACACCCACAATGAGTGGTTTAAACTTCAAATGTGTAAAGATCGCTTTGAAAGTCTTCTAAGGATTGATTTCTTGAAAGAAGTTAATAGTCCCATGCTTTCTGCTTGTTCCATGTCAAAGTCAAATGCTGATAGCTGCACTCAGGGTTCCTCCCAAGTTACAGTATCTTCAAGTGCTAGGTTGTCTGAAGATGGTAGCAGTCCAACTCAAGTGTCTTCAAGAGATGTTGTCTGTGATGAAAATGCAATACTGAAAGTTATGGTAAGTTGCCACTCCCCGCTAAAAGCTCACACCCAAGCAAAATTATGCAGAAAGCAGAAACTACAGAATGAACTACTGATTCACCTCATATAGTCCATGAATCAGTTAGGATTTCATTTGTATGAGTAACCTAGCTCCTATCCCTGGTGGGATGAAAACATGGAATCCGAGACCATCTTCATAATGACACTAGGCCAATGAAGGCATATGTATTCCAGTTTCATCATGATCCATAAGCCTGTTTGGCATAGCCATTATGAATAACATAATTTAGGCAAAAAGCTAAAAAGGGTATTACATTGGCTGTTGGATGCCCTTTTTTGGCCTAAAACTGATTATGGTAAAACTCATTTGATACTTCTCCCATAATTAGTTTCAGTCCCAGAAAATCATGATACACTATCCATTCGACCAATATAGCTATTTATAACTTTTGGCCCCAAAATCAGCTCTGTGTCCTGACGCATCTCTCCACAGTGAGTGGACTTCTTTTTCCTAGACAAAGACAAGAATCATCTAACTTTATCCATATTACTATTAGGAAAGCATTTCCTTAGGTTACAATCATGCTTGCAGTATAGGGAACAGAAGATAATTTTAGGGATTCCATCTCAATTAATAGATAATGGGATTTGTGTTTTCTTTTGTCTTCTAAATTTCCATTTCAATAAATAAGTCTTCGGTCTAGCCTTGAGTAATTATTTTAATTTGGGTTGATGCAGGAATTTCTCGCATTGCCAAGGGCTGATGCCATTCATCTCCTTTCACAGTATAATGGAAATGCTGAGACAGTCATCCAGCAAATATTTGCATAGTTTGGAATCTGATACTGTATCATAAAATTTATTTATTTATTTATTTTTTTGTACGAATATTATTTTATTCAATTTATAAAAATAGGATGTAGATATACGAAACGCTGCGAATTTGCATGAGGGCCGGTAGTCTGTTACAATTTGCCAAAAGGGCACAGCGTTATTTTTATTGGTATGCATTTTCCATAAAGTCTGTTTTTGACGTTAATGATCGACTGTTGCTTCTCTCTTCTTAGCTATTCGAGCAAAATGGTGTTTCTATATGTGAAGCAAACTGTACGCCTACGTGTTCTGTTAAGGGCATTTGTTCAAATGAAGTGTCTTTATGTCAGTCGACTTGGTCTTTAAGCCATTTCACGTCTTAAAGCAAGGAGGCTTGGAAGTTAAGGAGGACTCTCCAAGTGGGCACAATAATTAATATACAAAGCTGAGGTCTGTCCTTGCATAGTTCATTAAATGACAATTTATTTTAAAGAAGAAAAAAGCAATGCAAACAATTGGGTACATTTGAAGATTACATGTAATACAATTGTTTTTATTTTACGTACGTACTACTTGTTATTTCCTTGTATTTTTCTCATATTGTGCTTGCATTATCTCTATTGTCTAAATTCTGCCCCGTCACTGAATACGCATATATTTATTTTACTTCAGAGTCCTTAGAGTGTGGTAAATTTGATTCACGAAGCTTCTTTTCTTCTTTTCATCTGAAAGTAGTTTTGCAAACCTGCAATGCAATAATAAGAAGTGTGATTATTCAGTTTATTCCATAATATAAAGAATTTAAGTTTTGTTTAATAAGCCCAAATGAAAGACAAAAAATTTTCTACCAATTTATATAGTAAATTAGGAACTATTTTTTGGGCTAGAGGACAAGGCTATCCATAGCACCCTTCTCTCCGTCATTGATAAAATATAATATAATGTAAATGCTAATGTAATAAAGTATATTTTTTATATTTAGTGACACTATATCACATTTCATCAGGGTTTATATACTGTATTGCTATAACGGAAAATGTCAAATGGACAAAAACCTTTCAAGTGCTTCATGGTAAGTGCCCGCATTTTCAACTGGTTCATAAAGTCCAGTAATCAAATTCACACGTGAAATTGGACTCTTCAACAAGTTTTCTCCAACTTTAACAAGATCTTCTAAGTTCTCCTTTGTAGACAAATCCACAGAAGACAGGTCACCTTGCAGTTTGTGATCCTGATTTCGTAGCCAACATCAAATAGGGTAACTTTCGAATTGAACTCAGTCAACACTTAAGTTTTCACAGTTGATTTAAACGAAAGAATACTGAAATCAGAAAATCTGAGCTTAGTGTGCATAGGAACTTACATCAACCCTGAGATAATTACTTTCAGATTGAAGGGCTTCGAACACAACAGAATTGTAATAATCAACCATATCAGCACTAGCTTTACCATAGTAATCTATTAATGGAGTAGACCCTTTGTAATATAACCAATCTATAACCCCCCATTTTGAAGCCACTTTAGCTTTGTACTTTCCTCCGTCAGTCTGAGATCCTGTCCCCAGAGAAATCACAAGGAGACGTTCATAGTCCATCGGCTTGATAGGGAAAAAATCTGGGTTCTTCTTTATTGTCTGTTTCGTTACTTCACTAATGGCAACCAAAGTCTGCATGAAATTAAAATGGGATGAGATTTTGATTTTCCTTTTTAATTACATATTTTGGGATTTTCTTTTTCTTACTGGGTTATTAGCAGCCAAGCCACCGTCAATAAGGTTAAATTCTTGAATATTTCCATCTGAATCTTGATTCTTGAAGGAATAGGCTGGAAGCAAAGTTGGTGCTGCAGATGTACCTATGCATACATCTGAAAGTAAAGCATCAAGAATTGGGTGGTCTCTCACCTGCATAAACAAAATGGGCATTTTCCTGAAGTCGTAATACACCATTTTTCTAGGAGAAAAAACAAATTAAATCTTGAAAACCAGGTCAATGAAATATTTAAAAATTTAACATTTTTCTTTTTGTGTGTGCGCGATTACTTGTTTTTCTTTATCAATAGCAAAACTAAATGTATCTTTCTTTTCTTTGCAGATTGAAAAAGAGAAAAAAAAGAAAAAAACTATTAAAAGGTCTCTAGAAATGCTTTTATTTCAGCAAATAATTGTATATACATATAAGTTTTTTTTTTTTTTTTTGGTTAATTAGATTCCAATTGAACTTGCAATGTTATTATAATCTGCAAATTAACTCCAATAATCAAAATTCGTTGGTCATATATATAAAGTTATTCAAAAAAACCATATACATGTATAAATTATAATTGCGAGTTATGACCTGATATGAAGAGAAGATGGTAGGCTGGAGTGTCTTGATGTCAAAAGTTGGGATAACCACATTGGTCAATGTTTGATGCAACTTTGTGTCCTTCAATATTCTTCTTATTAGCTTGTGCAGATACTTCCCATTATATTTGGGCCCAATTAGAGCTCTCCATAGATTTACCAGCCAAGCTAGCATCCCCCTGCACACACACACACACACACATATATATAATTTTAAGGAATTTCATGAAGGATGGATTAACTGATTGCGATATATATATATATGTACGTATGTATCTTTGATTACTTTGTTTGTGGGAATATTTTAGGGCTATTTTGAAGGTAAAAAGGCACTAAATCTTTAGCAGCAAATAGGGGACGGTCCTGTTCATTTGGTGCAGCTAACATGGCAGCTATGAGACCACCAGTACTTGTCCCTGCAATCAGGTCAAAATAATCTGCTAGCCTTGCCTCCTCACCATCAAGCTCCTATACACATGCATGCACGTATAAATAAACCATATATATTTCATTACTAAAAATTGGTTTCAGCTGGCGTATGAGACTTTCTGCATTGATTTTACTATTGGAAAATGTAAAATTCATTTTTAAAATAATAAATACCTTCTAATCAATATAAAATAATAGTTATATCAAACAAATTTCAAGTCATAAAATTATTAAAAATTACCTGGAGTTTAGATTCGAGATAAGCAAGAATGACACCAGGGATGATTCCTCTTACACCGCCACCGTCAATGCTAAGGACAGTAATGAGATTACCACATTTTGGTGGTTGAATTTTGGAACATATCCTATCGATCTCCATTTTAGAACAATGAAGGTGACAATGATTGGCTTAGTTTTCTGGTCTGTCCAAATATATATATATATATATATATATATATATATATATATATATATATATATATAGGAATTTGACTTTAGCAGGTCCAATTCAGGCTGGAAGTTTTGCTTAATTGATAATGTATTTTTCTTACTAAGGCTGTAAGATGTGGCTTCACGTAATTGGAAATATTTAGAATTGCTTTCTTTCTCAATAAATATTTAGAATTGCTCAATGGATAACATTCTGTTGCTTCTTTTTAATGAACCAAGCAAACGATTGAAGGGTTCACATCTGTCTCCTTTAATTTTTTAAATTAAATCACATTCTTGCAGAATCTTTGTGCGATTAAAAGAAAAGAAATCAAACCCTAAAATGCAATTACTTTGTGTTTAACTGGAGGAATAAGTTCCAATATTTTATAATTAGATTAATTGGCTCTACATTATGTTGTGGGTCCCTCCGACATGTGGGATCCACACGGTTTTAAAAAGAAAAAAAAAAGGAACAGCCTTTTTTTTAAAGAAAAATAACGCGTCCAGTCGGTGGACGCGTTATTAACGCGTCCCCTTCTACTATAAATAGGAGAAGATTTTCCCTCAACTACACACCGCATAAAGAAGAAAAAAAAATGTAGAAAGAGATATTTAATTTTAGGAATAGTTTTCTAAAACTAAGAGAGAGAAAAATAGTAGGTATACAAAAAGATTATATAAAAATATATTGGGCCTAGATACCACTTGCCTCAGCTCTGATACAACTTGTTGGTTCCTCACAACCAATTAAAAGAAAATTAACGCAGCGGAATAATTAAAATTATGAGACACAAAAATTTACGTGGTTCACCCTTAACTGTTTAGGGCTACATCCACGGGACAAACTCCGAATGATTCTTCCACTATTAAAAAATAGTAGATATACAAAGAGAGTAATACAAAAATAGTGGCACTCAAAAGTATTTCCCAAAAAATCCCAAAAATAATTTCCTCACTATTTTTCTCTTTCCTAGTTTTAGGAAATCCTTCCTAAAACTTGATAACTCTTGTTCGCTACATTTTTGTTTCTTCTTCTGCTGTGTTTTTTGCTTGAGGCTTCAGTATAACTCATTCACGGCTCTCCATTTTGTCAAAAAAATTGCCTGCAATTGGTGAGTTTCCTTTTTCTTTTCTTTCTTTCTTCAAAGAACACGTTTTCCTTCTTTTTTTTTCTTTTCAAATGTGTGTGGATCCCATTTGAGTGGGCACCGTCACAACAAATCTCCCCCTGCACACTCAAGTGGGGACATTAGTCATACTCTCCATCATTCCTGCAGCTAACCAACAATATTCGACTGTCACAAAATATCTGATATCGTTCTTGATGAATTCCGCGTTCATTTAAGAATTTCTTCATCCACAGCAACTCCTTGCATGCTTCAGTAATCTTGACTGCCACGACATGGCTCTCCCTACAAATGTGATTGGATATCCTGAAAATCCATTTCACTGCAGTCTAATGTTCCTTTCCAGGAATTGAAAGAAACCGACTCACTACTCCAACTGAGTGAGCAATATCTGGCCGTGTACAAACCATGACATTCATCAAGCTTCCAACTGCTGAAGCATATGGAATCTTTTCTATTTCTTCCTTTCTCCATCCGTAGAAGGGCACTGTTTAGAACTCAATTTAAAGTGATTAGTAAGAGGACAACTAACCATTTAGCGTTTTCCATTCTAAGCCTTTGAAGTACTTTCTCAATGTACTTCTCCTCTGACAACCATAATTTCTTGGCTCTTTGATTTCTTGTAATCTTTATGCCAAGAATTTGCTTTGCTGGTCCCAAGTCTTTCATGGCAAAAGACTTACATAGCTGTTTCTTCAAGCTAGTAATTCTGACCAGCAATCAACATATCAACCACATGGAGCAAAAACAATGTAGTCATCATTAGAGAATTTCTTCATAGAAAAAAAAAAAAAACAAAGTGATCTGAAGTAGTCTTTCTACAGCCATGCTCCCCCATAATAGACTCAAACTTCTTGTACCACTATCTCAGTGCCTGCTTCAGCCGTATAGGCTCTTCTTCAGTTTGCAAACATAATCCTCTCTTTCTTTTTTCTACAAAACTCTTTTGGCTGCTCCATGTACATTTCTTCTTCCAAATCTCCATGTAGGAAGGTAGTCTTTACATCCATTTGCTCAATTTTTAGATCAAAATTGGAAGCCGTTCTGAACACTGTCCGAATGTATGTCATTTTACAACTGGTGAAAAGATCAAAATCAATACCCTTTCTTTGATTGAATCCTTTCACAACCAGTCTAGCTTTGAATCGTGGTTGGGAGCTGTGTTCTTCCTTCTTGATCCTGAACACCCACTTGTTCTTCAAAGCTTTCTTGCCTTTAAGCAACTTCACCAGCTCAAATATTTCATCCTCATGCAAGGACTTCATTTCATCTTGCATGGCTTCAATCCAGTTCCTCTTGTGTTCATTTTCCATAGCTTCTTCAAAGCTTTCAAGTTCTCCCCCGTCAGTCGTAAGTACATACTCATTGACTGGATATCTAGTAGATGGTTGTCAGACTCTACTAGATCTTCTTAATGTTTGAGAACCTTCTGGTGCTGGTGGCTGAACATGAACACCATAATCTTCATCTGGTTCATTTTGATAAGGAACTTCTGGATTTTCTAACACTGGCACTTGTTCTTGTGGAACATTTTCTTCATCTCCAATTTGTCTGCGTTCTATTGGAGGGACTCTCTGTATGTATGTTGAGTCTTCATCAGATCTATTGGCACTCTGCTTCAATATCTTCAATAGTCTAATCTTCAACAAATACAACATCACAATTTCTTATAATCGTCTTCTAGATTGGGTCATAAAACTTATAACCAAATTGGTCTTGGCCATAGCCAATGAATACACATTATCTAGTCTTGACATGAAGCTTAGACCGTTCATCCTTCGGAAGAGCCAAGAAATTATGGGTGTCACAGGAGAAGTACATTGAGAAAGTACTTCAAAGGTTTAGAATGAAAAACGCTAAAGCGGTTAGTTGTCCTCTTACTAATCACTTTAAATTGAGTTCTAAACAATGCCCTTCTATGGATGGAGAGAAGGAAGAAATGGAAAAGATTTCATATGCTTCAGCAGTTGGAAGCTTGATGTATGCCATGGTTTGTACATGGCCAGATATTGCTCACTCAGTTGGAGTAGTGAGTCGATTTGTTTTAAATCCTGGAAAAGAACATTGGACTGCAGTGAGATGGATTTTCAGGATATCCAATCACATTTGCAGGGGGAGCCGTGTCGTGGCAGTCAAGATTACAGAAGTGTGTTGCTTTGTCAACAACTGAGGCAGAAGGAAAACTTCGAGCTATGTGTCAAAGCAGTAGGGATGGTGTAACATCCCTTCCCGGTCCACCCGTAAACCCGAATGAACCGGACCGAGACGCTACAAACTGGTTGACTGTATGGCCTGACATGTTGAAATCATAATGTATGTTGAATATAATAGCATGCTGATGTTGTATACAAAAATAATGTAATTTATATTTACAAAACAATGGCAACTCCATCAGATCTCCTGGAAACTCTTTTCCATGAATAACAATTGGACATCCTTCGACCACTGTATGAGTCTGTACTACATCTCCTAATGGATTTGTAACCAACATACCCTGACTCACTTATGCAACTTCTAACCCTTTAACCCAAGGTTTAGGTACACTAATGTATGAATGAGATGAGTCAGGATCAATTAAAGCATAAACTGTATGATCACATAAGGAAAACTCACCAATTATTACATCTGGAGCTTCCTCATCTTCTCTGGCTCGCATAGCATAAACCTTGGCTGGACCTCTTGTATCGGGTCTGTCCACAGTCTCTGACTGCTGTCTCTGCCCTCCGGAGCTCTCACCTCTACCTCTGCCTGCTATGAACTGTGTAGGAACTTTTGCCCTCTTCGGACAATCCTTCTTCTGATGGTCTGATGCTCCGCATATCCAACATTTACCAGTCACCAACCAACAATCTCCACCATGCCGTCTGCCACAATGCTCACAAGGTGGAAAAGTATAACCGGCTGACTCTGCACCTCTACCGGTGCCTCTACCAATTCCTCTGCCTGAACCTCGACTACCTCCAGCAGAACTAGCCACAACTGATACCGCTGGCGCGTTAGTACCCCTAGCTGCGCCTTGGCTAAAGGAAGGTCTAGCACTAGCTGAACTACTAGCACCTCTGAATCTCTTGCTTTCTGACTGATATGCACTGGGTGCACTCTGAGTCTGGTCTCTCCTCTGCTGAGACCGCTGGCGTCTGGTACGCTGACTGGCCTGAATTCGTTCTATCTCCTGAGCTGCCTCTACCAAAGCTGAGAACTCTCTGAATCTGGAAGCTACCACTCCCATCTGAATCTCATCGTTCAGGCCTTCCTGAAACTTTTTACACCTCTCGGCTTCTGTAGTCACTATCCCCTTACCATACCTGCTGAGCCTGGTGAATTCTCTTTCATATTCGGCAACTGACATTCTGTTCTGCCTCAGGTATAAAAATTCTTTCCTTCTCGCATCTAGGTAAGCCTCTGTGATGAACTTTTTCTTGAATTCATCCAAGAAGAATTGCCATGTACGCTGCTCTGTTGATACCCGCTGCTGAACAGTAGTCCACCATGTATATGCTTCATCTATGAGCAATGATGTGGCACAAACCAACTTGTCCTCTGGTGTAAATTGTAATTGTTCTAGAACTCTCGATGTCCCGTCTAACCAATACTCAGCTCTTTCTGGACTATCATCCTTGTTAGCACTGAATTCTTTCGCCCCATATTTCCGAAGCTTCTCTAGTGGGGGCTTTCTTTCTCTTTCTACTACTATTGGTGCTTGAGGTATCACCCCTGCAATCTGTCGAAAAGTATCCGCAAGTTGCTTTAACAACACCTCTTGACCTGGTGCTATTGGAGCCTCACCCTCCACTGGCCTGGAGGCGTGTGACTCGCTCTCACCTTCATGTGACATCCTCCTAAAAGAACAACAACTGCTTAGTTCATCAGGGTAGACATGGCATGTACACTATACTGACTTATGCATGCAAGCCCGGGGAAACTAAACCTAGGGCTCTGATACCAAAATTTGTAACATCCCTTCCCGGTCCACCCGTAAACCCGAATGAACCGGACCGAGACACTACAAACTGGTTGACTGTATGGCCTGACATGTTGAAATCATAATGTATGTTGAATATAATAGCATGCTGATGTTGTATACAAAAATAATGTATTTTATATTTACAAAACATGATACTAGTGCCAAAATGAAATGGGCCCAACTGAGTGCCCTGTACATGCCATAAAAAGGGTAGACAAAGATACACATCCAAATGAGTAGCTACCCTGAAGACTGAGTCTTCAACAGATGAACTGCAGCAGTTGTAAGCCGACTCTCTACAGTCCAATCTCAAAACCTGCGAGTTAAACAGGTAACTCGCTGAGCAAATAAAGCTCAGTGGATATCTCAACAGATAAAGAAGCAATTAAACACATACATGTATAGAAAGAACCATGTAATCACATATGGCACATATAAGCACACACATCATGATACTTTCATGATACCTTGATTATCTTTTGTACTGCTTGTAATAATGTATGATTCATGAAATGTTATGTCAAGATATCTGTATGGCTCCATAAGGTTATAGTGAAACCGAAGTGATAAGAAAAACTGTATGAAACTGGATGAATATTGTATGCTTGGCTGCTATGGCCCATATATAATCATATCCACTCAACAGCCTGTAGCCGGAGTATCAAACTGTATGAGGTGCAGATCTGCTATCCTATGTCGCGACATAGCCTTATCTACATGGTTTCTACTTAACCTCCATGGAGCATAATGTTGATATGTCAATAATATCACACAACATCATCTTCATAGGTCATAACTTCATAATTCATAATGTATATTTGATTTCACATCATTTGCATGCTTGCATGTTGTTTTGATACATGTTCTAATGTTGTATTTTGGTGTTAAAATGATTGGAGGCATATAAGTGAAGCAAAGGAATACAATTGCATTGAAAATGAAGTCCAAAAGTGCATAAAACACAAGTCGCGAGCGCGTACGTCAAAGTCACGACCGCGTAGAATGCAAAATGAGAGACAGTGAGTTATCGGGCACAAGTCGCGAGCGCGAGAAGTGCCAAATGAGAGACAGTGAGTTCCCATGCCAAAATCGCGAGCGCGCGATGAAGGTCATGAGCGCTTACAGTCCAAGGGCCAAGTACGCGAGCGCGTACTTCAAAGTCGCGAGCGCGAGAAGTGCCAAATGAGAGTCAGAGAGTTTGCGAGCACAAGTCGCGAGCGCGCACTTGAAAGTCGTGAGCGCGCACTTGAAAGTCGCGAGCGTGAGATGTGCCAAAGAAGAGTCAGAGAGTTTCAGGTGAAAGTCGCGAGCGCGCATTTGAAAATCGCGAGCGCGAGAAGGCAACGCGAGCTCGTCATGCGATTCGCGCGCGCGCTTCGCGTTTTCCAGCCTGCATAGTCTGTACTCTTTTGATCATATCTCACAATATACAACTCCGATTTGGATGATTCAAAAACCCATGTAAAGCTAACACATAGAGTAACAAATAACTCTTCTATGACACTTCCTAATTCCATCACTAAATGGGGTCAAAAGCAAGATGAAGTTACTGGTAAAATTTCCAGCAAGCCCTATTTCAACATAAACTCAATATTTACTTCATTTATCCAATACCTCCCCTGTTCTCCCCTGTTTTCTCACCAATACCAGTCCTCCCACTCAACATAAAGCAATATGGTCTCATGAGCAACACACCACACAAATTCTCATGCAAGAAAATGGTAAAGGAAAAGAGATATCAAACCTTTACTCCACAAGCTTGAGCTCCTCTTTAACTTCTTTTTTCTACACTTTTTGAACTCCCTTCACCTATAAATAAGAATTCTTATGAATTCTAATATCATATTCAATTATGAACTTCAAGAAGGTTTACTTACTTGGATAGAAGAAAAAGTGAAGTTAAGGCTTAACTACCATTAAAATTGGGGTGGAAGAGGAAAGGAAGAAAATGAAGAAGATGAAGATAAAGATGAAAATGGGAAAGTGAAATGGTTATTACGGGTAAGCCATCAAAATATCAATGAATTTGTGTGTAAAAGTTCTAAATGGTACCTCAAATGTAAGAAGGTTACAACTTAACACTCAAGCTGTATGTTTTAGTGCAAATAAATCCTCACCCATATGCTTTGATCTTTTTCTCTCACTCAAGTAACTCCACTTATAAACCCATTCTACCCCAACCGGGTTTAGTTCAACTCGACTCAACTCGACTACTCAACTCTATGCTAAGACTCGACTCGGTAGGATGTCACAGATGGAGAGTCCCACATGTAGTCGGGAGGGAGAGAATTATTGTGGGTCCCTCCGACATATGGAACCCACATGGTTTGAAAAAGAAAATAAAAGGAACACATTGTTTTTAAAGAAAAATTGGACGCGTGATTAACGAGTCCAGTCGGTGGACGCGTGATTAACGGGTCCCCTTCTCCTATAAATAGGAGAAGGTTTTCCCTCAACTACACACAAGAAAACCAGCTTCGGCAAGCCTCAGGGCATGAGCACTTGCAAATGCCGCAAGATGAGCATAAAGAAGAAAAAAAAAATGTAGAGAGAGAGTTATCTAGTTTTAGGAAGGGTTTTCTAAAATTAGGGGAGAGAAAAATAGTCAGAAAATTATTATGAGGTGTTTTTGGAAAACATTTTGAATGCCATTACTTTTGTATAATCTCTTTGTATACCTACTATTTTTTAATAGTGTAAGAATGATTCGGAGTTGGTCCCGTGGACGTAGTCCTAAACAGTTAAAGTTGAACCACGTAAATTTCTGTATGTCACAATTTTAATTATTTCGCTGCGTTAATTTTCTCTTAATTGGTTGAAAAGACCCAACAAGTGGTATCAGAGCCGAGGCAAGTGGTACCTAGCCCCAACACTTTATCCTTTAACTAATCTAATTGCAACCAGCTGTAAGATGTCACTATTTAATAATTGGAATGAAGCAATCTACTCAAGATCGATAAAATGAGAGCTTGCTTGGAATAATACTCCAGTAATATGATAATCATGTTTTTTATTAAGGATTCAGTGTATTTCATATTTAGCTTAATTTTACCATTTGGGTTTTCTATTATATATCAGTACTCCCAAACTTTAAATACAAATGGTTAAATTTAATTATTCAATTCACTACAGGAATTGCTCTTTAGTGACGGTAATTCGGTTGCCATTTCATAATAATCAGTCACTAATTATAAAAGGCGACTGAAATTTCAGAAACACATAAAAGCTTAATGATAAACTGACAATAAATTTAGCCTATAACAGTAAATTTAGTGGGTAACAGATTAGGTATTTCCTGCAAATTATGAAATCTTTACTTATCTCGTGCAAGTTATTTCTCGTTCAATTTATATTTTAATGTTCATTTATGGAGTCAACTAGAGTCTTAACAAGGCCTACAAGTTTCTTCTCCCTTCCATAGAATTTGGGGCAAGTAATTATATAAAAAATTAAAGATAATTTGTGATTAGGACACTTGTGAGAATATATATACATTTGTCCACCTCAGTTGGAATAAATACATTTTAGTCAAATACTTGTTAATTCTCTTGAAGGTTGCTTGTTGAGGGTGAGTCAAATACATGCAATTTTGTTGTTCAGTCGTGACTACAGACACAGAGACAGATCCTTCTCTTCCTCCGTATAAGCATTTAATTAATTGGTTGAATGCTCCTTTTCGTACTTTTTCTTTTTTTTTTTTTTAATTAGATTATCTTATTTTTGTACCATGATCAAGCTAGAAATTTTTATAAATTAACCCAAATTATAAAAATAATAGCTTAAAATTTGAATGAGGTTATTTTATATTTAAAAAAGGTGCCGTTAACGTCTCTTTACGACTCCCGCCAAACTCTAACTTGATTGCTTAAAGAAAATCTCCGATCAAGAATTGTTTTGGACATTTTTCCATTAAATTTCCAAATGAGATGACCTTAAGGCAAAGAAACAATCTCCTGCATCTGCATATCTGTCCCAAGCCCTTTTCTCTAATCAATCTACTTCAACTGTGCAGCAACTCAAAATCGTTCAAACATGGCCAACAAGTTCACCAACAAATCGCAGTGTCTGGGTCACATAACTCCTCTTTCATTGTCACAAAATTGATCCAAACGTATGCGGATTGCGATGACGTAATATCTGCGTATAAACTGTTCGATAAATTGCCACAACCAAATGTTTTTACTTGGACTGCCATTTTCGGATTCTATTTGAGGCATGGGATGTATGAGAAATGCGTACAGAATTATGGGTTAATGAAAAATAAAAAAGTTAATAAAAGAAAAAAAACAAAAATCAGCCAAAGCCCACCAAGATTCTCCTTTCTAGAAAGTAGCTAGCTAGCTTTGTATAATTCATACTGAACGATGGCTGATGGGCATGCCATGCCTATCAAAAAATGCTCCATGCGTGCCTAGTTTTTTATTTCTATTTTTTCATGCATATAATCATAAAATAAATAAACAAATAATATTTGAATCATTATGCTTAACCTGTAAAAATTAAATAAAATTTAACTATAAATATCTATATTTTTTTAGTATTATTTCGCATAGAAATTAGCTTTTGAATCTAGAATTTAAAAATCAAGTAAAACATATATCAAAATATATTTATACTAAATAATGAGTTTTAAACATAAAATAATATGTTACCAATTTCTTTTTTTTTTCTTTTGGTTAATTTATTTGTTCATAAGATGCAAATACAGTGACCTACCACGTAAACTTTTTTTCTGGTTGCTTGCTTTCTTGGTAAAGGTATTCATAGCCCACCCATTTTAAGCTTGATGTTTATCATTAACAATAATTCCCACGCAATTATGAGAGAGACTATTTCACCTATATTTTTTTAAGTTGTCGGAATTATGTTTATCATTTTAAGCTTGATTAGTTTAGACATTCTGAATGCTTAAAAACCAAAAAAAAAAAAAAAAAAAAAGAAGGAAAGAGCTGCAACTAAGCAAAGGGACCATTTGGCTAATTAATTTCTTATTATAATTTTTAATGTCAAAGACCAATAAGAGGTGAGCTTGGTCTTTATCTTAGCATACCAAAAGTTGAATTCTGTCATTAAGGGTCTAAGTAAAACACATTAAAATAATAACTTAATTATAAATGTTTATCTCATAATGGAGACACTTACAAATTTGAATATTACTTAATTTTTTAAAGAAAAAATATTATTTTATCTTTATATTTTGTAAAAATAAAATAGTTTGTCATCGTAAAATACAAATATCTATACTTTTGTTATACTACTTCATCATTCTGTCAATTTATTTACTTTTTTCCCTTAAGAATATAAAAACTGTAAAAAATGTAGAGATAAACAAGTTAATTTTGAGAAAATATAGGAACAAAATAATTAATTTTTTAAAGTAATATTATAAATATTTGACAGAAAAGGTATCAAGGAAAGATAAGATGGTATCACAAATGTAAAATATAGAGAAAATTATTGTATTTTAAAAAAAATAGGGAGAGAGTGATATATTTTGATAAAAAATACATAAATAAGACAGTAGTTTTTCTTTATTTTTATTCTTTTTAAATATTTTCAATGCGTCAAAAGTATTGTTTAGATTAACGCATGCTTAATTATAAATTACAAATTTGAATTTTTTATTATTTTTTAAAGAAAGAAAATCATTTTAATTTTCGGCTACTTAAAATAAAAATAATTATCTAAAATTTGATGTCGGTTCGCAGAAGTAGGACAATAGAGTTTGAAGTGGAGCCCAGAAAATATTTTTTTCAGAACCTTATTTTGAGGGGTCCATGTGGTGGTGCCTCGCAGCCTCAGTGGGTTGCAAAAGTCTGACAGTGGTCTGGACACGCTTTGAGGGGAAGGGATGGCTCTTATTGCCACATGCCATTAGTTGGCTATTTAGCTTTTTTTTTCAAAAAACAAAAAAAAAAAAAAACAAAAAAAAACAAAACACATAAATAAAATAAAACAAAATCGCCACGAGTGACCTAAAAAACTTGGCATAAGCTCCTCAGTGTCACAAATTAGGTGGGAGACTTCTAAAGGGGCCCGAGAAATTCTCCACCTGATCAAATCCACCGTTGAGCTAGATCAAGCTTGGGGATGGCAGCTCCTCCTATATTTTGTTGGTGGCCCATTTGTTTATTGCAAGGCATAGTTATAAGTGGATTTGAAATAAATGTTGGTTTAGAAATTGGAATTTTTACCATTTCATTATTCATTACAAATGGATTCATGCAATATGGTCATTCAATTAATCATTATAAATAGATTCACAAATTTTAATCTAACGATTCAAGTATTATCAATTAGTTTGATTCAATATTCAATTAATCACAGAATTTGCATATGCTCATTCAAATATTTAAATACATTTAAATATATTAAGTTTAAATAGATTGATGTAATGTTGGATTTAAAATTGAATCAATCACATCAAAATTAAACAAATTAAGTAATTAATATATTTAAATACATTTAAATAAATTAAGTTTAAATAGACCGATATAATGTTGGATTTAAAATTGAATCAATCACATCGAAATTAAAAAAATTAAGTAATTAATGGAATTAAAAAACTAAACTTATTTATTGTGAGTATGACTAATTTTAAATCAAGCTCTACCATTTTACATTTATTTATTGCAGTTAATATACAAAGCTGACGTCTGTCCTTGCATAGTTCATTAAACGACAATTTATTTGAAAGAAAAAACAATGCAAACAATTGGGTGCATTTGAAGATTACATGTGATACAATTGTTTTTATTTTCCGTACGTAGTTATTTCCCTGTATTTTTCACATATTGTGCTTCCATCATCTCCGTTGTCTAAATTCTGCCCCGCGACTAAATACGCATATATTTATTTTACTTCCGAGTCCTCAGGGTGTGGTAATTTTGATTCACGAAACTTCTTTTCATCTGAAAGTAGTCTTGCAAACCTGCAATGCAATTATAAGAAGTGTAATTATCGGCGGTTTATTCTATAATATAAAGAATTTAAGTCTTGTTTAATAAGCCGTAATGAAAGACAAAAAATTTTCTACCAATTTATATAGTAAATTAGGAACTATTTTTTGGGCTAGAGGACAAGGCTATCCATAGCACCCTTCTCTTCGTCATTGATAAAATATAATATAATGTAAATGCTAATGTAATAAAGTATATTTTTTATATTTAGTGACACTATATCACATTTCATCAGGGCTTATATACTGTATTGCTATAACGGAAAATGTCAAAATGGACAAAAACCTTTCAAGTGCTTCATGGTAAGTGCCCGCATTTTCAACTGGTTCATAAAGTCCAGTAATCAAATTCACACGTGAAATTGGACTCTTCAACAAGTTTTCTCCAACTTTAACAAGATCTTCTAAGTTCTCCTTTGTAGACAAATCCACAGAAGACAGGTCACCTTGCAGTTTGTGATCCTGATTTCGTAGCCAACATCAAATAGGGTAACTTTCGAATTGAACTCAGTCAACACTTAAGTTTTCACAGTTGATTTAAACGAAAGAATACTGAAATCAGAAAATCTGAGCTTAGTGTGCATAGGAACTTACATCAACCCTGAGATAATTACTTTCAGATTGAAGGGCTTCGAACACAACAGAATTGTAATAATCAACCATATCAGCACTAGCTTTACCATAGTAATCTATTAATGGAGTAGACCCTTTGTAATATAACCAATCTATAACCCCCCATTTTGAAGCCACTTTAGCTTTGTACTTTCCTCCGTCAGTCTGAGATCCTGTCCCCAGAGAAATCACAAGGAGACGTTCATAGTCCATCGGCTTGATAGGGAAAAAATCTGGGTTCTTCTTTATTGTCTGTTTCGTTACTTCACTAATGGCAACCAAAGTCTGCATGAAATTAAAATGGGATGAGATTTTGATTTTCCTTTTTAATTACATATTTTGGGATTTTCTTTTTCTTACTGGGTTATTAGCAGCCAAGCCACCGTCAATAAGGTTAAATTCTTGAATATTTCCATCTGAATCTTGATTCTTGAAGGAATAGGCTGGAAGCAAAGTTGGTGCTGCAGATGTACCTATGCATACATCTGAAAGTAAAGCATCAAGAATTGGGTGGTCTCTCACCTGCATAAACAAAATGGGCATTTTCCTGAAGTCGTAATACACCATTTTTCTAGGAGAAAAAACAAATTAAATCTTGAAAACCAGGTCAATGAAATATTTAAAAATTTAACATTTTTCTTTTTGTGTGTGCGCGATTACTTGTTTTTCTTTATCAATAGCAAAACTAAATGTATCTTTCTTTTCTTTGCAGATTGAAAAAGAGAAAAAAAAGAAAAAAACTATTAAAAGGTCTCTAGAAATGCTTTTATTTCAGCAAATAATTGTATATACATATAAGTTTTTTTTTTTTTTTTTGGTTAATTAGATTCCAATTGAACTTGCAATGTTATTATAATCTGCAAATTAACTCCAATAATCAAAATTCGTTGGTCATATATATAAAGTTATTCAAAAAAACCATATACATGTATAAATTATAATTGCGAGTTATGACCTGATATGAAGAGAAGATGGTAGGCTGGAGTGTCTTGATGTCAAAAGTTGGGATAACCACATTGGTCAATGTTTGATGCAACTTTGTGTCCTTCAATATTCTTCTTATTAGCTTGTGCAGATACTTCCCATTATATTTGGGCCCAATTAGAGCTCTCCATAGATTTACCAGCCAAGCTAGCATCCCCCTGCACACACACACACACACACATATATATAATTTTAAGGAATTTCATGAAGGATGGATTAACTGATTGCGATATATATATATATGTACGTATGTATCTTTGATTACTTTGTTTGTGGGAATATTTTAGGGCTATTTTGAAGGTAAAAAGGCACTAAATCTTTAGCAGCAAATAGGGGACGGTCCTGTTCATTTGGTGCAGCTAACATGGCAGCTATGAGACCACCAGTACTTGTCCCTGCAATCAGGTCAAAATAATCTGCTAGCCTTGCCTCCTCACCATCAAGCTCCTATACACATGCATGCACGTATAAATAAACCATATATATTTCAGTACTAAAAATTGGTTTCAGCTAGCGTATGAGACTTTCTGCATTGCAAATCTGAAATCAAGTTTGAAACTAAAACAGCATTTTCGATGCAAAGTTAAAAAAAAAAAAAAAAAAAAAAAAAAAAAAAAAAAAGCAGTTTTGTTTAACTAATTTGAAGATTTTACTATTGAAAAATGTAAAATTCATTTTAAAAAATAAATAAATACCTTCTAATCAATATAAATAATAGTTATATCAAACAAATTTCAAGTCATAAAATTATTAAAAATTACCTGGAGTTTAGATTCAAGATAAGCAAGAATGACACCAGGGATGATTCCTCTTACACCACCACCATCAATGCTAAGGACAGTAATGAGATTACCACATTTTGGTGGTTGAATTTTGGAACATGTCCTACTGATCTCCATTTTAGAACAATGAAGGTGACAATGATTGGCTTAGTTTTCTGGTCTCTCCAAATATATAAGAATTTGATTTTAGCAGGTCAAATTCAGGAGGCTGGAAGTTTTGCTCAATGGATAATGTATTTGTCTTACTAAGGCTATAAGATGTGGCTTCACGTAATTGGAAATATTTAGAATTGCTTTCTTTCTCAATAAATTATATGTATGATAACATTCTGTTGCTTCTTTTTAATGAACCAAGCAAACGATTGAAGGGTTCACATCTATCTTCTTTAATTTTTTAAATTAATCACATTCTTGTAGAATCTTCGAGCGATTAAAAGAAAAGAAATCAAACCCTAAAATGCAATTACTTTGTGTTTAACTTGAGGAATAAGTTCCAATATTTTATAATTAGATTAATTAGCTATGCTTGATCCTCTAACTAATCTAATTGCAACCATCTGTAAGATGTCACTATTTAATAATTGGAACGGAGCAATCTACTCAAGATCGATGAAATGAGAGCTTGCTTGGAATACTACTCCAATAATATGATAATCATTTTTTTTATTAAGGATTCAATGTATTTCATATTTAGCTTAATTTTACCATTTGGGTTTTCTATTATATATCAGTACTCCCAAACTTTAATACAAATGGTTAAATTCAATTCACTACAGGAATTGCTCTTTAGTGACAGTAATTCGGTTGCGATTTCATAATAATCAGTCACTAATTATAAAAGGCGACTGAAATTTCAGAAACACATTAAAGCTTAATGATAACCTGACAATAAATTTAGCCTGTAACAGTAAATTTAGTGGGTAACAGATTAGGTATCTCCTACAAATTATGAAATATTTACTTATCTCGTGCAAGTTATTTCTCGTTCAATTTATATTTTAATGTTCATTTATGGAGTCAACCAGAGGCTTAACAAGGCCTACAAGTTTCTTCTCCCTTCCATAGAATTTCGGGCAAGTAATTATATAAAAAATTAAAGATAATTTGTGATTAGGAAACTTGTGAGAATATATATACATTTGTCCACTTCAGTTGGAATAAATACATTTTAGTCAAATACTTGTTAATTCTTATGAAGTTTGCTTGTTGAGTATAAGTAAAATACATGCAATTTTGTTGTTCAGTGGTGACTACAGACACAGAGACAAGATCCTTCTGTTCTTTCGTATAAGCATTTAATTAATTGGTTGATGGCCCCTTTCTACTTTTGTCTTTTTTTTTTTTTTCAAATTGAAACGAGAGAATCCAAATTTGAATTTATTGTTAAACTGTATGTATATCTGTACGTATATCTACCACAAATGTGCAAATCTCTTTTGTTTTTTAAATAGGAGTTCTCAAGTTTATAGAAAAATTAGCTAGATTCAGTGCAAATTATCTCGTAAAGTTGCTAAGATTTTTTTTATTTTTTAAGTTAATAATTTTCCTTGCATTTTGGGAGAGTGAATGAATGAATTTTTTCATGATATGTATAAGGTTATTTATAGCCCTAATTGTGTGATTTGAGTCTTTTAAGTTTTGGCCTCTTATTGCTTAGAAAAAAAAGGTAATGCCTTGCAAGTATTAAAGAGATATGACTTTATTACTGTTATTAAATATGGGAGTAGGCAAATCCTTCTTGAATATAATATATAACTTCAAGAATTTCTTGTTTTTTTCCTTTTCTAAAACATGCATCGGATAAACGGAATGTTACATTCGCAAAATCAAAGATTTTTTTTTGTGTGTTGCTGCATTGTTGTATTTTTAATTAGATTATCTTATTTTTGTACCATGATCAAGCTAGAAATTTTTATAAATTAACCCAAATTATAAAAATCATAACTTAAAATTTGAATGAGGTACACCAAAAAAAAATTTTTGAATGAGGTTTTTTTATATTTAAAAAAGGTGCAGTTAACGTCTATTTATGACTCCCGCCAAACTCTAACTTGATTGCTTAAAGAAAATCTCCGATCAAGAATTGTTTTGGACATTTTTCCATTAAATTTCTAAATGAGATGACCTTATGGCAAAGAAACAATCTCCTTTATATGCATATCTGTCCCAAGCCCTTTTCTCTTATCAATCTACTTCAGCTCTGCAGCAACTCAAAATCGTTCAAACATGGCCAACAAGTTCACCAACAAATCGCAGTGTCTGGATCACATAAATCCTCTTTCATTGTCACAAAATTGATCCAAATGTATGCGGATTGCGATGATGTAATATCTGCCTATAAACTGTTCGATAAATTGCCACAACCAAATGTTTTTACTTGGACTGCCATTTTTGGATTCTATTTGAGGCATGGGATGTATGAGAAATGCGTACAGAATTATGGGTTGATGAAATTTAAGGGTGTTTTGCCTGATAACTATGTGTTTCCGAAAGTTCTAAGAGCATGTGCGCAGTTGTTGTGGTTGGATGGAGGGATTTGGATTCATAAAGACGTGATTGTTTGTGGTTTTGAATTTAATTTGCAAGTTTCTAATTCTTTGATTGATATGTATACAAAATGTGGGAATGTTAGGAGCGCGAGGTTGGTTTTTGAGGAAATGAGGGAGAGAGATTTGTTATCATGGAATTTGATGATTTCAGGGTATGTGCATAATGGGTTGCTAGATTTGGCCGTGGAGCTTCTAGGTTGCTTGAGATTAGATGGTTTTGAGCCTGATATTGTTACTTGTAATACCTTAATGGAAGCCTACTGTCAAATGGGGCACTTTAATGAAGCTTGGGAAACTTTTAGACAGATTGAGCAACCTAATATCATTTCTTGGACCACTTTGATTTCAGGTTATTCTAAGATTGGAAAGCATGAAATGTCGATACGAATATTCAAGGATATGGTAGCCGGAGGAATTGTCTCCCCTGATTTACATTCTCTTTCTAGTGTCCTTGTTTCATGTCGCCATCTTTGTGCTTTGCGGAAAGGGAAAGAGATTCATGGTTTTGGGATAAAAATGGAAACTAAAACTGCATTTTATGGTTCAGCCGGCCCTGCTTTGCTAACAATGTATGCTAAGTGTGGTATAATTCAGTATGCTAGATTTGTATTTGAACTGATGGACAAATCGGACGTTGTTACTTGGAATGCTATGATTCTTGGTTTTGTTGAACTACAGTTAGTGCAATTGGCACTTGAATGTTTTAGTGGAATGCAAAGATCGGGTGTTAAGAATGATCAGACAACAATATCAACCATTTTGCCAGTATGTGGTTTGAAGTGTGGGAAACAAATCCATGCATACATTTTGAGAAGCAGCAGTCTCAATTCAGTTGTTCCAGTTTGGAGTGCAATGATTCATATGTACTGCAAAAGTGGATGCATTAGATCTGCATACTCTGTATTCTCTAACATGGCTGTCAAAGATATAGTTACATGGAACACAATGATTGGAGGATTTGGTATGCATGGCCTTTGCCAGGCTGCACTTGAACTTCTAAAAGAGATGAATGGATTAGGCTTTCGCCCTGATTCGATGACTTTCACTTCTCTGCTATCAGCTTGTAGCCACTCAGGTCTTGTGGATGAGGGGCTTAAACTGTTTCATAGCATGACTGAAGACTATGCATTAACTCCTAGAATGGAACACTATTCTTGTATTGTTGACATGCTAGGACGTGCTGGTCAGTTTGCAGAAGCTGTGACTTTTATTCATAAAATGCCTGTTGAACCTGATAAGACTATTTGGGGAGCTTTACTAGCAGCCTGTCGAGCCTATCAAAATGTTGATGTTGGAAAGCTGGCTGCTGAACAGCTAATCCGGTTGGAACCCGAATGCTCAGGACACTATGTCACGTTGTCAAATATATATGCAAGAGCTAGAAGATGGGATGATGCTGTAAGGGTGAGAAAGGAAATGGAAGATGAAGGACTGGTCAAGACATCAGGGCAAAGTTGGATTGAAACTGAAGAAAAATGGGAAATTGGAAATTATTACAACTCCCAATAATTTTCTAAAGCATTCCATGTAATGGGCCTTGGAACCATGGGTTTATGAGAAGGATCTGTCACTGAATGTGTCGCTTAGAACCATCAAGTCATGTCCCTAATTTCTTTATTTAATTTGAAGAGATTAAACAGCAAGACAGTAGGTCTCTACTTTCTGGTCTTAGACATTCAAATTTGGGTTGACAACCAAATCTATGCCATGTGTGGGGCACTCACCAAGACAAGGAAACCTCCAAAACACTCCACAATGATCCTCATTTTTTTTATTACAAAAAAAGAAAAAAAGAAAAAAAAAGAAAGCAATAATAATTGTTTAAATTATATATATAAATATTTGACACATGAGTGCCACTAGTACTACACCTATCACTTCAGGTGGGGTTCACGTTGCAAGTCAAGATAGTAGATATATATGTCTTAATCATTTTTTTTGTGCGCTCATCATGGAACTTCAAGCCAATCTTCAACTTTAAGGCAACGTTTAAGTCTTTGAAAAACAAAAAAAAATAACAGTTGGGGCATCCATGACTTTTGATTCACAGCAGCAGGAAGTTGTTTTAAAGATCAAAAGGTTGTGAATCCCAAGCCTTTATTAGAAATAAATTCTAATATTTACTCTAAATAAGCAATAGTTCTTTAATCTTTTTAAAAATATTACAAAACCAGATAAGGAAGGACAGTATTGGATGCCCTTAAAATGGGATTTCTTTTTTTTTTCTGTGGATACCATCTTCGAGAGAAACTACTTATGAATTAGTATGATTATGGAAATTTGTTTGTTTAATTATTTATTCCCATTTTGAAAATAACGGACAGCTCAAACTGCCTAAAATACGAAAAATAAAAAAACAAAAATAAGCCAAAGCCCACCAAGATTCTCCTTTCTCGAAAAGTAGCTAGCTAGCTATGTATAATTCATACCGAACGATGGCATGCCCATCAAAAAATGCTCCATACGTGCCTAACTTTTTATTTCTATTTTTTCATGCATATAATCATAAAATAAATGAAAAAATAATATTTGAATCATTATGCTTAACCTGTAAAAATTAAATAAAATTTAATTATAAGTATCTATATTTTTTTAGTATTATTTCGGATAGAAATTAGCTTTTGAATCTAGAATTTAAAAATCAAGTAAAACATATATCAAAATATATTTATACTAAATAATGAGTTTTAAACATAAAATAATATGTTACCAATTTCTTTTTTTTCTTTTTTTTTTTTTTTGTTAATTTATTTGTTCACAAGATGCAAATACAGTGACCTACCACGAGAACTTTTTTCTGGTTGCTTGCTTTCTTGGCAAAGGTATTCATAGCCCACCCATTTTAAGTTTGATGTTTATCATTAACAATAATTCCCACGCAATTATGGGAGAGACTAGTGATGATTAGTTTAGACATTCTGAATGCTTAAAAAAAAAAGAAAAAGAAAAAAAAAAAAAAAGAGAGCAACAACTAGGCAAAGGGACCATTTGGCTAATTAATTTCTTATTTTAATTTTTAATGTCAAAAACCAATAAGAGGTGAGCTTGGACTTTGTCTTAGCATACCTAAAAGTTGAATTCTGTCATTAAGGGTCTAAGTAAAACATATTAAAATAATAACTTAATTGTATAAATGTTTGTCTCATAATGGAGACGGTTACAAATTTAAATATTACTTAATTTCTTAAAGAAAAATTATTATTTTATCTTTATATTTTGTAAAAATAAAATAGTTTGTCATCGTAAAATACAAATATCTATACTTTTGTTATACTACTTCATCGTTCTGTCAACTATTAAAAAATACAGAGATAAACAAGTTAATTTTGAGAAAATATAAGAACAAAATAATTAAATTTTTAAAGTAATATTATAAATATTTGACAGAAAAAGTATCAAGGAAAGATAAGATGGTATCACAAATGTAAAATATAGAGAAAATTATTGTATTTTAAAAAAATAGGGAGAAAGTGATATATTTTGATCAAAAATACATAATGCGTCAAAAGTGTTGTTTAGATTAACGCATGCTTAATTATAAATTACAAATTTGAATTTTTTATTATTTTTTAAAGAAAGAAAATCATTTTAATTTTCGGCAACTTAAAATAAAAATAATTATCTAAAATTTGATGTCGGTTCGCAGAAGTAGGACAATAGAGTTTGAAGTGGAGCCCAGAAAATATTTTTTTCAGAACCTTATTTTGAGGGGTCCATGTGGTGGTGCCTCGCAGCCTCAGTGGGTTCGCAGAAGTCTGACAGTGGTCTGGACACGCTTTGAGGGGAAGGGATGGCTCTTATTGCCACATGCCATTAGTTGGCTATTTAGCTTTTTTATAAAAAAAAAAAAAAGAAAAAAAAAAAAGAAAGAAAACAAAACACATAAATAAAATAAAACAAAATCGGCACAAGTGACCTAAAAAACTTGGCATAAGCTCCTCAGTGTCACAAATTAGGTGGGAGACTTCTAAAGGGGCCCGAGAAATTCTCCACCTGATCAAATCCACCGTTGAGCTAGATCAAGCTTGGGGATGGCAGCTCCTCCTATATTTTGTTGGTGGCCCATTTGTTTATTGCGAGGCATAGTTATAAGTGGATTTGAAATAAACACTGATAATAAAGTTATTGTTTATGATGAGTTTTGGTAAGTGTTGGTTTAGAATTTGGAATTCTTACCATTTCATTATTCCTTACAAATGGATTCATGCAATGTGGTTATTCAATTAATCATTATAAATAGATTGACAAATTTTGATCTAACAATTCAAGCATTATCAATTAGTTTGATTTAATATTCAATTAATCATAGAATTCACATCTACTCATTCAAATATTTAAATATATTAAGTTTAAAAAGACTGAAGTAATGTTGGATTCAAAATTAAATCAATAACATCGAAATTAAACAAATTAAGTAATTAATTGAATTAAAAAAAACTAAACTTATTTATTGTGAGTATGAGTAATTTTAAATCAAGGTCTACTATTTACTTTTATTTATTGCAATTTTTTCCTTTTCAGGAAAAGTGGTTAGACCCAAAATCTAAAAAATCGACCACAGTGGGAGTCGAACCCACGACCTTTTGATCCGAAGTCAAACGCGCTAATCCACTGCGCTATGCGGTCGCTTTCGAATCATTTTTGCTATAATTATTAAAGTATGATAGAAATTTTAGCACAAAATTTATTTCATTGTTTTCTATTACATAAAAGTTAATGATTTTATTTTCTGTATACGTGAAAAGAAAACAAACTTGAAACAAAATTTAGAATAGGATCCCATAATATCATGGCTAATCAATTCATTCATATGGTACCAACAATCATCTAAACTCCGAATAACCAATGGAACTGATTCTACATATTTGACTAGTCTATTTTCACAATTGTTAGCTTATCAATACATAAAATAAATATTTAAGGACTGTTCACTTATAGAAAAATGGTTTAATTTTTTAGAATTTAACTAAAATTTTGCAAAAACTAATTTAAATTATTTTTCAATTTTTTCTTTATAATAAAAGTCATATTTTCTATGATTTTCATAATTAAAATTATGATATTTATTTTTAAAAAATAATAAAAATATTTAAATAACTTAATTAAATATTTTTATTTTAAATTTTATGTTATGCTTTAATATGTAATAAATTTTATTATTATAAAAAATATATTTATAATTACATATCATTTATTTTCAAAATTAAATTTAGATAATTATTATAAATAATTAATAATAAATTAATTTCTAAATTTATTTTTAATGTTTTATTTTTTGAGCCAGAATAATAAATTGATCTCTAAATTACGGTCAAATTAATACATGTCTATTTTGAAAAACCAACTGTGAAGTTCTTAAATTATAATTTTATTATCATTTTAATCCCTTCACTCAAAACAGATGAATCAAAGTGTTAATAAAAATCATAAATGAAGTACCAGAGTATTAACGGTATAAATTAAATATCTTATAATTAGCTTCATCTTATTTATACTCGTTTTAAATATTTATAATTAATATTTTAGCGAATCCAAAAATTATTTATAATAAAATCAAATAAATTTTAATAGCCAAAGAAAATCAAATTTATTTGATAATACAAAGTAAACCTTGTTTGATTTTTTTATAGAATATGTAAACATATAATAATAATAATAATTATTATTATTATTATTATTATTATTATTATTATTGATAGGACAAAGTTTCCACGGTAAGATTCTAATTCTTAAATAAGATTAAACAAAATTTATAATTTATAATTAAAATAAGATACAACTTTTTAACTATAATTCATAATGTATAGATTTCATTTAATATTGTTGAAATATAATTTTATTTTATGTAACGTTTTTTTTTAAATTTATTTTATATAACGTTTATTAATATCCATAATGTATATAATATCAATATTTATCATTTAAATTTGTATTTAATTAACCTTATTTTTCATGTTTGTCAAAGTTTAATATAAAATTTTGTGCGTGTTCAAACATTTGTGTTAAAATATTAATATGATTAATTAATTAAAGTAATATATTAAATATTAAGTTAATATAAAAATTGATTAAAGTAATTCTCTTGCTATACGTCAACCCCTGAATTAAAATTTATAAATAGAATATTTTATAAAATAAATATTTTATTTTATTTAACTACTATAATTTAAATTTAAATAGAAAACCAACATGATCAATTAAATTAAATTATTTTTATTTTTTTAACCAATAAAATTTAAAGTCTTAAAGTTATTTTTATCCATTTATAAATTTAGTGAAAATATATTTATAATTTTAATATTATCTCTCTTCATTCTCTCTCGTATATTATAGATACGGATTATAAATAAATTTCTTTCTTTTGTTAATCATCGTCACCTTCAAGTCAAACACTCACAAGATTGACAATACAATTCTATTACGATTTCCCTTTCAAGCATTATTAATATGTTTATAATTTATTAATGTGTATATTATTTATAATAAGATTACAAGATGTTTTATTTAAATATTCAATTAAAAGTTAATTAATTTTAAAAAATTACACGCTTATCATTGTGAATCTTACTTGCATTCTTTTAAAGTTTTAAAGAAGCGTTTACAAATGAATATTAAATATTTAAATTCATTTTAATTTTCTTATCATCAAGAAGTTAATACTTATCTCTAAATTGTTACCATAGTAATTGACAAATTGAATAAAAAACAAAACTCTAGTTAATACAAACATATATTACATTTAAAATACTTAGATCTCAAAATAAAAAATTATTGACAAGGAAAAAAATTACAAATTGATATATAAATTTAAATAAACCTTAAGGTATGGTATTTATAATAATCATAGTATATATCAATGACAAGTAGATAGTATATAATATTTTATTAATATAAAATTATAAATAAGCTTCAATGAAGCTTGAACAGTTCTCCGTGCTGACGTGTAGACTGCAGCAACGGAACGCAAAAGCTAACTAAAAAGCAAAAACAAAGGTTGAAAGTCAACGGTGTTAAATACTAATAAAAGGAAAAGACAATATTATATATAATGTCGTACTCTGTTTGAGAATAACCAGATCTTTTCATGTATACAACAATAATAATATTTCGGTTAGCTGGAATTAGTCGATACCAAGACGATCTAATTTGTATTTTTAATAACAACTGATGATGTTTTGTATAATGTGTGTTTTATGTTTACTATATTCGTTATATACTCATTTTATATATATATATATATATATATATTTATAAATTTTATTTAAACTAAAATAAATATAAGTGATTAATTTGTATTGTATTTTGCCATATATATTACTTGCAATGTTATTTATTATATACTTAATTCTATTTTTATATAATGAAATGATCTTAGAATAAAGTTCAATCCAATCCTTACTACATAATTTATAAATATAGATTTTTAAAATCCTAATAGGTGCTCAAAAAGAAAATTAAGTTATCACTCAATTTCCAAACCTTTGCTCTCAATCCAAATCAATACCTATATACAACTATAATGAAAAATAATAATAAATTATTTTTACTGCTAGGTCAAAAAAAAGAAATGAGAAGACATTTGATAATGTAAATCACTTTGACCACAGTGACGGTATTATTCATCCAGTGTATCAGACAAAAGAATATATGCACATATTTTTAAATCAAACATCAAGAAAATTAAAATTACTTAATCATCAATAGACTATCTATTTATTTTATTAATCATCAACTAATAAACTGTAATTTTTTAATTGGCCGTCATTAAAAGTACTTTAGAACATTTTAAATTTCATTAAGAGTGATATAAGAAATCACATTATTTTCCCCTAATCCTATTTTTATATATAATACAGATAGATAGATAATATTTTGAAAAAATGTGCGATTTTATTCGGCTATATAAATTCTAAAATAGGTTTTATACATTCAAAATAAAGTTACAATATGTAATAGTAAATTAATTTAACAATATCTCAAAAAGAAAAAAAATTTTAAGGGAAAAATTTACAGATTTTTATGATAAAAAATCAGAAATTAACCGATCTTGTAAAAATATTAGTAAGACAGACAAACAAAAGCAAAAGTCAAATTTACTGAAGGGTATTTGGATTCTCTTGGCTTTGGATCTCCACAAATAGTTATTTTAACACTTGGTCCTTTTGTGTTGAGAGAACCAAAGGTTAATCTGAAAAAATATTAATTACACTTCATTAATTACTCCCACATCTAATAAAAATAAAGCCATTTTGACATTGATATTCTCTTGTGAGTATCTTTCAATTTTTTCTATCTTCATTTTCTGATTTTAGAATTCTACTATCAATGAAAAATTAATTATTTCCTATAAATTTTAGTTTTGTGTTTGATATATCCACTGACGCTTCATTTATTTCTGAAAAATAATTTATATTTTAAAATATTTTTAAGAAAATTTTAAGAAAAATATTTTTCTTAAAAATATTTTCTAAATTTTTTATTTTAAATTATTTGGTTGTAATTTGAAAATTAATTAGAAATATTAAAATTTTTAACTCATAAGACCATAAAAATAAAAATGCCAATAATTTTATATTTTAAAAAATTTTATTGTTAAATATGAGAATAATGCGAAAAAAAAGGTAAATTATGACTGTCGCCAGTAACCGGTGGTGGTGGCCTGCAGTGGTGAACGATGAGTGGTGGTGGTGGCTAGCAATGATTAATAAATTAATAAAATATGGATTTATAAGATTATAATAAGTTTGTCAAAATCTGGAATATATTTTATGCTCTTGAATATGAAAAGTCATTTTTCTTAAAAACGATTTAATTTTTTTTATCAGAAAAATATTTTTTGTTGACTTATTTTACTGAACATCGATGAAAAATTATAGCAAATATTTTCTTGCAAGTTATTTTATGAAAACAAACAGATCTTAAGTAAATATTTCCTCCATCGTAAATATAAATAGTTTAAGATTATTATATAGTAATTAAAAAAATAATTAATTATTTTAAGTTATAACAAAAATGTTTATTAAATGTGACTAAATCACTCTCGAAAAAAAATATAAAAATAATCATTATATTTAATATAAATAAAGGTAAAATTAAAAAAAAAATATTAATTACTTATAGATATTCTTCAAACGATATTTACATTAATTCTGATAAATTTTAACTTTGTACAAGAATTAAGAAATGATTGAACCATCTCAATTCTAAAAAAATAAAAATAATTAACTAAATTATCCTTTAATTATTTATAATTAAGAGATATAAATTTTGATGAAAATATCTAGATAAGAGTAAAGTTAAAATAAACTAATTAATATTATCTTAATTTTTTAAAAAAGTAGTCTAAGTATAGCAAAAAAAAAAAAAATGTTAAAATGAATGGGACAAGGCCATAATCATTTAGAAATTTGATAATTTAGTCAATTATATATATATATATATATATATATATATATATATATATATATATATATATATATATATATATATATATATATGTCACATAAAGGAATTTCATGTATACAACAATAATAATATTTCGGTTAGCTGGAATTAGTCGATACCAAGACGATCTAATTTGTATTTTTAATAACAACTGATGATGTTTTGTATAATGTGTGTTTTATGTTTACTATATTCGTTATATACTCATTTTATATATATATATATATATTTATAAATTTTATTTAAACTAAAATAAATATAAGTGATTAATTTGTATTGTATTTTGCCATATATATTACTTGCAATGTTATTTATTATATACTTAATTCTATTTTTATATAATGAAATGATCTTAGAATAAAGTTCAATCCAATCCTTACTACATAATTTATAAATATAGATTTTTAAAATCCTAATAGGTGCTCAAAAAGAAAATTAAGTTATCACTCAATTTCCAAACCTTTGCTCTCAATCCAAATCAATACCTATATACAACTATAATGAAAAATAATAATAAATTATTTTTACTGCTAGGTCAAAAAAAAGAAATGAGAAGACATTTGATAATGTAAATCACTTTGACCACAGTGACGGTATTATTCATCCAGTGTATCAGACAAAAGAATATATGCACATATTTTTAAATCAAACATCAAGAAAATTAAAATTACTTAATCATCAATAGACTATCTATTTATTTTATTAATCATCAACTAATAAACTGTAATTTTTTAATTGGCCGTCATTAAAAGTACTTTAGAACATTTTAAATTTCATTAAGAGTGATATAAGAAATCACATTATTTTCCCCTAATCCTATTTTTATATATAATACAGATAGATAGATAATATTTTGAAAAAATGTGCGATTTTATTCGGCTATATAAATTCTAAAATAGGTTTTATACATTCAAAATAAAGTTACAATATGTAATAGTAAATTAATTTAACAATATCTCAAAAAGAAAAAAAATTTTAAGGGAAAAATTTACAGATTTTTATGATAAAAAATCAGAAATTAACCGATCTTGTAAAAATATTAGTAAGACAGACAAACAAAAGCAAAAGTCAAATTTACTGAAGGGTATTTGGATTCTCTTGGCTTTGGATCTCCACAAATAGTTATTTTAACACTTGGTCCTTTTGTGTTGAGAGAACCAAAGGTTAATCTGAAAAAATATTAATTACACTTCATTAATTACTCCCACATCTAATAAAAATAAAGCCATTTTGACATTGATATTCTCTTGTGAGTATCTTTCAATTTTTTCTATCTTCATTTTCTGATTTTAGAATTCTACTATCAATGAAAAATTAATTATTTCCTATAAATTTTAGTTTTGTGTTTGATATATCCACTGACGCTTCATTTATTTCTGAAAAATAATTTATATTTTAAAATATTTTTAAGAAAATTTTAAGAAAAATATTTTTCTTAAAAATATTTTCTAAATTTTTTATTTTAAATTATTTGGTTGTAATTTGAAAATTAATTAGAAATATTAAAATTTTTAACTCATAAGACCATAAAAATAAAAATGCCAATAATTTTATATTTTAAAAAATTTTATTGTTAAATATGAGAATAATGCGAAAAAAAAGGTAAATTATGACTGTCGCCAGTAACCGGTGGTGGTGGCCTGCAGTGGTGAACGATGAGTGGTGGTGGTGGCTAGCAATGATTAATAAATTAATAAAATATGGATTTATAAGATTATAATAAGTTTGTCAAAATCTGGAATATATTTTATGCTCTTGAAGATGAAAAGTCATTTTTCTTAAAAACGATTTAATTTTTTTTATCAAAAAAATATTTTTTGTTGACTTATTTTACTGAACATCGATGAAAAATTATAGCAAATATTTTCTTGCAAGTTATTTTATGAAAACAAACAGATCTTAAGTAAATATTTCCTCCATCGTAAATATAAATAGTTTAAGATTATTATATAGTAATTAAAAAAATAATTAATTATTTTAAGTTATAACAAAAATGTTTATTAAATGTGACTAAATCACTCTCGAAAAAAAATATAAAAATAATCATTATATTTAATATAAATAAAGGTAAAATTAAAAAAAAATATTAATTACTTATAGATATTCTTCAAACGATATTTACATTAATTCTGATAAATTTTAACTTTGTACAAGAATTAAGAAATGATTGAACCATCTCAATTCTAAAAAAATAAAAATAATTAACTAAATTATCCTTTAATTATTTATAATTAAGAGATATAAATTTTGATGAAAATATCTAGATAAGAGTAAAGTTAAAATAAACTAATTAATATTATCTTAATTTTTTAAAAAAGTAGTCTAAGTATAGCAAAAAAAAAAAAAATGTTAAAATGAATGGGACAAGGCCATAATCATTTAGAAATTTGATAATTTAGTCAATTATATATATATATATATATATATATATATATATATATATATATATATATATATATGTCACATAAAGGAATTATATTTTTTATTTAAATCTTCTTAATATAGTCTTGTATTAAGTATGAATGATTCATATTTAACTCACAATTAGAGCTATTCAAGAGTCAATCCATCAATTGAATAAAGAAAAATAAAATGTGTGGTTAATATACAAAATTATTTTATCTAGCAATTATAATTAGGGGTGAATATTCGGTTTAATCAAATCGGATGAATCAAGTTGATCAATTCGATCTGATCTAATAGATTTTTAGATGATTAAAATTAAATTAAATACTGCGAAAAATTTGATTCAATTGTTTCGAACTAAATTATTTATTTTAGGTATAAAGTTCAAACCCGAACCAAAATTAATAACCGTTTGCTTAATCGATTAAATTCATACCAAAAACTGATCACCCCCAGTTACAACTCTATTTCAAATTAGATTTTAACGGGGTTAGCGTAGTTCACTTTTGAATCGGTCGGGTGGCAACAATAATTACTCTACTTTTTTACAGTATCTTTTATAAAAAATTATATATATATGTTAGGAAAAAAAGAATTTATCATATACAAATTTGAAATTAGTAAAATAAATTTTATATCTGATAATACATTCATAATTATCTTTATGCGAAGTTTTATCTTCTCAAACATCTATGTATTATATAGTACTACTAATTTCAAATTAAATACATAAACTATCTATTCCGTATGACAATTAAAAACATATAATCGTTGAAGAAATCTAGAAAAGCAAGAATCCAACAATAACAATGAGAGCAGCTGCCTCTCGCTTTGAAAATTGGCTCTTCAAATTTCTTTAATGGAGAGAGCGTTGTTTTCCACGCGGCTTAATATCACAATTAGCTCCTTATTCAGTCAAGTTCTATTTGGCTTCTTCTGCTCTTTTTAGCTTTTCTCTTTCTGACCGATTCTTCAAGACGGGGGTGATATGTTGTACTAGAATTCGAGGGGAGAGAGAGCTCTGCCTTTTCTGTTCATTCACCTTCACTTTACCTTTCTGGGTTCTTTACTTCTTTCTCTTTAGCTGCTGGACGCAGAGGAAATGGCTGAATATATCTGTTTATGTAACAAGGTGCTTTCTGGTTCCTTTATTTCTTCCTTGTTTTTTTTCCCCTTTAAAGATTTGATTTTTTTTTTTTTTTGCTATCTGGGTATGAGATGTCTAACTAGCTGCTTACTAATTTTAGTACATAGTACTTTTCCCTTTTTTTAATTTTTGTTCCAGTTTTCTTGTAAATTGATGGGTATGAAAGATTTGGCGAAATGGGTTTGTATAATATCGCTTGATGCAGCGGTATGCATGTTCTGATTTGGCTTTGGCATTGGGTTTCTGCAGTGTTCTGCATTTGCGATTGCTTAGCTTACTTTAAGCTTACCTGTCCTAAATCCACACTATAAAACAATATGTGTTTTTTTTCTTTTACAAAGGTCTTATCTTTTATTGCTGTTTAGATAATATTTCAGATTCTATATTTATGTACCCTATTTTTCTTCTTTTATTTTTTATTTTTGGGTTTCTGGTGAACTCTTTTAAGTTTAACTTGTCTGAGCATGCCTAATTTAGATCAGATTGAGATTGTGGTTTTAGTTTCTTTTCAATAATTGCTTTTTCACAAACTTATTTGACATTATTTCTCCTATTCATTTGTAACATGTGAAATTTTTATTGCAGGATACAATAATCATAAAGGCTCCTAAGAAATCTCCCATTTTTTTAAGGATGATAGTTTTAATATTTGCCATGGTCTGTGGTGTTTATATCTGTTCAATCTGTTTAAAGCAGATAAGCACCCATAATAAAATTAAAATTGAGGATATTCAAGTTATTGAGAAGCCATCTTCTGACAATGAATCCAAACAAATGCAAATTCCAATCCTGCATTTTCCACATCCTGAAACTTTTAGCAGGTAATTGATAATTTCTTCATTGTTTGTGGATTAGGACTTGAAGATTTGTCTTAGTCATTTTTTCTTTTTCCAGGGCTGAATGTCTGCATAATCCTGTGAGATACTTTGCAATACTATCGATGCAGAGATCCGGCAGTGGATGGTTTGAAACCTTGTTGAATAGTCATGTTAATGTAAGCTCAAATGGAGAAATATTTTCTGTTTTGGATAGGAGGAGAAATGTTTCATCAATTATAAGTACTCTGGACAAAGTTTACAATTTGGATTGGTTAACTAGTGCTTCTAAGAATGAATGCTCAGCAGCAGTTGGTTTCAAGTGGATGCTTAATCAGGTAACTGAAGTGTTATACATTATATACTGTAGGCTAATAGTTTGCGTTTTTATTTTAGCTTTTTTGCTTTGTGGCTACTGAAAGATTTATGGTATTGGAAGTGAAATGATGAGGTTAATATAAACTTACCTTGAATATCCTATCAGTCATAGAATCAAAATGGCAAGCCTTTTTTTTTTTTTTCCCCCATGAATTTTGTATATGAGTTAATGACTTTTGATCTGTTACTTTTTTTTTACTCTTTCAAGTAGAGCCTAAGTATATTGTGTATAAACTTGTTTCTGATAACAATGAGAGTAGCAAAAACTGATATAGAGTTTTTAGGGTTCTGTAACATTTTGAAGATACCTTGGACAATCTTTGACATCTTTGTTCTAATAAAAATGATGCATAATAGCTTCTTGTTTCAGCTGGAGTATTGGTTTTACAGTAAACTGTACTGGTATAAAAATGTAGAAGATAGCCGTCTTTCTTCATTTTTTGGAAGGGTTTTGATCTATTTGTATTTGGCACTGATTTTGACTCAGGTACCAGCTGATGCCTGTTTGGGAGGCATTGGTCCCTTGTGAATTCAATTTCTCTAGTGGTATTACAGGGTTTCTAATATGAAGATTCAAAGATATACTTGCTTTATAGTCTATCTATGAGCAGTTCTTTTAGTGCACTAGAAGAGCTCCTTGCAATTATGGAGACAAAGGTCACTATAAGTTGGTAGTCACTTGATACTGATTTTTGTGGGTTTAGAACATTGAATAGAAAGACTGGTATTTTTGCAATCAACTAATTTAAAAGAAGAGGAACTTTCTGGCCTTTGTGGGCCACAAAATATAGGCAGAGCTTATTGGTGGCTGAATAAGGTTTGCAAAAGAAAAGAAAGGAGCATGTGAGACTTTTTTTTTTTTTTTACTAACATAGAAGGGAGAAAAAAAAAATGAAAACTTGTTCTTCTGAAATGGAAAAATTCAGGAAGGTATGGCATATTGAGGAAACCTAAAGACGAAACTTGAATATCCTTCTATAAGACACCAATTACCGTTGGGTGGATATAGTCTCTGTTTAAATTTATTATAGGGTTAGAAGGATGGTCTTGCCAATCTCTTAATTTTGTTGCATTGGGAGAAAAGGCCAACTGTTATTTTTCATGGATTATGCAGGGATTAATGGAGCACCATAAAGAAATAGTAGACTACTTCAACAGTAGAGGTGTATCAGCAATATTTCTGTTCCGAAGAAACCTGCTGCGCCGGATGGTTTCAGTACTTGCAAATTCCTATGACCGGAATGCTAAACTACTGAATGGAACCCACAAATCTCATGTTCATTCAGAAGAAGAGGTCTGTACCTTGTTACGTCTCTTTGTCTCTATCGTTCTCCTGCATTAGAATAAACATGGCCTTGAACCTTTAGTTGTAATTTCTTGTAGGCTGCAATCCTTTCAAAATACAAGCCTACAGTTAATTCCACATTGTTAATTGCTGATCTAAAGGAAGTGGAGATTACAGCATCCAGGGCTTTAGAATACTTTAATAGCACTCGGCACATGATTTTGTACTATGAGGATCTCGTTAAAAATCACACAGTAAGTTATTAATAACAACCTCATTCTGCTCTTGCATTTGTTTGCTCGTATCTAATCCTGGTTAAATTTTTTATTTTTTTCAAAAGCTAGTTCGAGGTTCTGCTTTTTATTAATATTTTTAACTGTATGTACTGCTTTTGGGTTCCACGAAATGGCTTCCATCTTGATTTGATATCCACTTTTTAGTTAATATTATATCTACTGTTGATAGTGATATGAACTGTATCTTAGTAGCACCTCTGTTCATGCTGATGCAGAAACTCAAGGATGTTCAAGCATTTCTTCGGCTTCCACTGATGGAATTAACAAGCCGTCAGGTCAAGATACATAAAGGTCCATTGTCGGACCATGTCGAGAACTGGAAAGATGTGAATGAGACATTAACTGGAACAGAATATGAACATTACCTCCAGACTGACTATTAAAATTAACAAGCATGCTAACTTAAGGAATGGCGCATGTGAATAGGATTCAACTAATTTATCAGAGGATGCTTGAAAGACAAAAGTCCTATGCAGGTTTGAGTCTTGTAACTTGCGAATGGTGACTTCATGCAGAAATCCGAAAGAATCAGATTGCTTTCAAAGGCATCCTTACAGAACTCAATTTTGCTGTGACCATTAACTAGGTAATGACCAAGCTGACAAGAGTGTTGTATTTTGGTTTCTCATTTAAAAATTTTGACCATGCAGTGTTTGCTGCACTTAATTTTCTATTGTATTTTCAGCTTTTGTTGAGGTTCGAACTTGTTGATTGTATTGATCATGTTCTGGTTCATCACATGGACATAATGTAAATGTCTGCTAATCAATTCCAAGAAAATATGAGAAATTGTTTCATCATGATTATGCTTCCTCTAGTCTTTTGTAACACAAGTTGAGCTTTTGGAACTCTTTTATAACACAAGTATTATGTAGCACCTAAGACTTGATCATCCCTGGCATTGCCTTCCATATGGACACTATATGGAATCCAAAGTCAGATCCTCATAGTCATTAATGAATTTTTGATGCCCAATTCTACTGGATTCAATTAAATAGCGTTTGATCTCTAATAAATGGGCTATCTAGATTTTATTGAGTGACATTAAACCAAAAAAGTCTTTTTTTTCTCTCTTTTTATTCCATGAGCAAGATTCTCATGACCAAACATATGAAATAGTGATTATAGACAGACCATTTATTCAGTTTTTAACCTTTTTTATGCTATTGCTAGTTTCATGATTAGAGATGGAAGTGAGACGGGTATTTACAAAATTTGCAATATCCATATTCAAACTCATTTAAAATTTTAATGCTTATATCTGTTTTAAATTCTCTTTGAAATTCCTATACTCAAATCCGTCATAAAATTTTAATACTGACATCATTTTTCTTCTTCAAGTTTCATCTGCTTTCATTTATCAGACAATCAAAGAAATGACGGAATCAATGGATATCAAATGGAAGAATGACTGAAATTTTTCTGTTGGACGAAGACTTTACTTGTCAACCGGGAAAATTATTATCTGTTGGTCATAAATGACAGGGAAAACTTTCCCTGTCGGGCGGAAACGTTTACCTTGTCAATTTGTTGAAACGGTTCTAGAAAGTGTTGCGCTGCAGGTTTTTATAAACAGTCCAGTCCAGCATGCTTTAGAGTTTAGATGTTTTGTAAACAATGATTATTCTTTGACAGTCTTTTTTGTAATTTATGTGAATTATTGTTAGTTTGATTCTTGTTAATTCCTCGACAGTCTCCACAATTGAAGGATTGCCCTGGCTGTACTGCTCATCTCAACATTAATTTGGAGGATTACTACAGTTTGGCCCATACTCGTTTGGGCCTCTGCCTACTGTAGCATAGAAAAATTCTATAAATTTTATCGATGAGGAATAAAAATTCAGAACTCAATAGACTAAAATTACATATAGTTATTCTATTACTATTAATAAAGCATATATAATAATGGTTATAGTCAATCAAAATAAGTTTTTTTTAACATTATATTGTGACCGTTGTATCTTCTTTCCTAACGAATGGTAGGAAATACTCTCTTTCATGAAAAAATTTTTTTGATTGATTTGTTGAATAGATGGAGCTCATACAGTGGCTAAATATAAATAAGTCTTTCCAAAAATTGTTGGTGTTTAGCCGTGTTACCTTTATTTTATGACCCAAAAACCTCACAACCGTCCAGGCTATTGACAAGTATTGTCATGCAAATATATAATGAACACCCACGGTTCTGATACCAAAACCATGGTTTTTTTTGAAAATTAGGTTGGATTTACTTTGGAAAAAGAAAAAATATATGAAAATGATGTAGACAACTTAAAAATTAATTATGTGGTAGTTTTAAAATTACAGATCGATGTGTTTCACTTGAACTTGTCGGCCAAAAGAATTTGGCATTTGCAAACAAGCCATCAGCCTTTCATATTATAAGTGGAGAGTACAGCTTCATCCCTATCATTTTCGGGATCACAAGAGTTGTAAAAATATTTGATATACTATATATATATACTATAACACATTCATCAGTATTCCTATTCGTAAACACATTCATCAGTATTCCTATTCGTCAAAATATGAATTTCTTCTAATGTAAAATTCTTTTTTTGAGTCCTATTCGTCAAGTTTTTTATAGTAAAACTTAACTTTACAACTGGGTAGAGGCTAGCTGATGATTTTTATTAGTGATATCACTTTATATATATATATTTTAAATGTGAAACAAAGCGTTGCCTTTTGAAATAATTCTTAAATATACAACATAAAATACATATAATGAAAAAAAAATTGTAACTGAATTATATGTATTACTAGAGAAATTGGAAGCTTCATCCCTTGATCTTTCATCGTGCTAATTGTTGCTTTTTTTTTTAAGCCAATAAAAAATATTGAATAAGAGGAGCAAAACAAAAGGCCTATGGACTATGTATCACATGAGAGTTATCTTCTATTTCGAGCTAGTTTTGGTGTTTTGCCGCCCCCACTACTACTCCTTGGACATAGTTATCTTGACATTAATTCTCCACAATTCAAAGGTTGCATGGGTCATGCAAAAAAGCTAGTATTGCACTAACTCACTTTAACACGATTAATTAATTACACGTGTAATTAATTCAGTTTTATATATTTCAAGAGAATCTAAAACTTGACATCCAAGCTAATTGAGACTATAAATAGGAGTTCAGGGATGGTTTATAATCATCGTGTTTTCTTGCCTTCTCTACATACCCATAACTATAAGCCTCAGAAACCTTTCAACTTCCTTAATTGATATCTTTAGCTAGCTACAGTAATGGCAGAATTGCAAATCTTATGTAAATGTGTTCTTCTGCTTTCAATTATTATTTGCCACACACTTGCACCTCTTGAAGGAAGGCAAATTGCAAGCAGAGATGACTATGCTAACTATGATAACCCTCCAGTTATGAAAGAAGTTGGAATTATGCCAACTAGTACTAAAAGCTCTGTCCATGAAGATTCAGGTGCAGAGGCAGCATATGACAAAGATGGTTTACAGCCGCCAAGAACTGGCGGCAGTCCCGGCATTGGCCATTGATTATTTCTCAAAAAATTAAAGAATATGGTGATTCTGATATATATATATATATATATATATATATATATTATATGCCTGTATTGAAATTAGCATATGCTGGTGTGAAATATGTACAGATAAATGATCATTCCCTAGGTTGGTTGCCATATGAAGGTTAATTTATCTTGTATATGTATATTCCTTTTTTACAGTTAAAAAAGAGAATTGAGGATGTGTGCTTTATAAATAGAATTCTCCATTTGTCAATTCTCTTTGTAAACGCTCTGAGAACCCTAATTAACTGCTAAAAACCTAGATCCTCATGATATTAATTACAACCTGCAAGTTTGTAGAGATGTAGGGCGGCAGTTTAAAGAGTCCAGCCAGAAGCTAGGATGGCCTTACTTTAGGGCCTTAGGTTCTTTATCAATGCACAAAACCTAAATTTCTGCCACCCTATTAGAGCCCAATTCGGTTTTGTGTTGCCCAAACTCCAAAAAAGCGAAGGCCAATTTCTGGGATATTTTGCATCCGAGGAAGCCTATTGATTTTCCCGGTATCTTTAATTCTAATAAATTTTTTTTTTATTGCCAATAAAAGGCTAATTCGGAGAGAGTTTGTGCGGATGATCAAACTCATGACCTAAGCTATAATGATTAACTTCGCAAGTGCTCTTTACTATTGAGCTACTTCCGTTCGGATTTAATTAAGATTAATTTTGTTAAAACTGAAGTTATTAAACATTTTCCATAAAAACACAAATTTTTACACTTGACCATTTGTTGTCGCATTAACAGAATTACTAGATTAAGCAATATATATATATATATATATATATATATATATATATATTCCACATTTTGATTTTGCTCATATATATTGTCCTCTCCCACCTGAAACCGAAAGTGTTTCACTCCATTGATTATGATAGAAGGTTTGTTTTGTTTTGTTTTGTTTTTGTTTTTGTTTTTTTTTCTTTTTTTTTTGTACTATCTGCAATCGGAAATGAATATAATAACAAAAGACATCCAAGTCACATTTTTTTTTTTCAAAAAAAAAAAAAAAGCATCTTCTAATTAGGTCAAAAGAATATCTGCTCCAATATAATAAAGCTGCACATGTACGTATTAAAAGCCAAAACACCTTTTTGAAGGGCTATAGCCTTGGCCGCTAAAAACTCAGAGGGTTAACAGACAAAAACAAAGACACAAACTAAGTATTAACTATGATTTGCACTAACTGACAAATATAGCTTAATAAATAATGGCCACGGATTATGTGCCATTCAAGTTCCACTTCTGGCACTTCAAGTGCTACTTTAAGCATTTGGCTACTGACCATGAACATAGGCATGCAGACCAAACACCCACTTCTAATGAGCTTTTTTCAGCAACATTCTCTTTTAACATGCTTTGAGGTCTTTTTTCTGTAGCTGGTGTTCTTATTATTGTTCATGCTTCTGCTTGGAGCAAAAAGCCAAAGCCTTTTTTAATTTTTAGTTGGAGGTCATGCCCTTTAGATAAAAGATATAGATTTATTTTTATTTTTTTCGGAGGACAAGCACAGTTGAGACTTCTGGGTGGAAAGTGGAAACTAATGTCTTAAAAAACTATTAAGCAAAAACAGTACAGAAACTAAAAATATTTATATATAATAATATCTTGCTTTAGAACAGAGAAATAAGAAGAAACCGACAAAAAAAAGAAAAAAAAAAAAAAGAACCAAAACGACAAAAGTATTGGAAACCTAAATGGTGGGACTGGAACATATATAATATACCAAACTTCCACAAGATCATATTATATTATAGAATCTTAAAAATAGATTGTACCTTTCCACCAGTTGTGGCCTTTAAGTACTCAAAATATTTCAAAAAAAAAAAAAAAAGAAAAAAAAATATATATATTGGATGGTTATTAAATTATTATTAATTCGATCTCTTAGTTTTGCTAATAGCTTTTTGATTTTTTACGTTCTATCAGTCTCTAGAGATCTAAATCTAATAATCTAACAAAAAATAAAAATAAAATCTATGAATTCATCCTCCCTTATGGAGAAATAAATTTTAATTTTTAACATTTCACATATATTTTTAAATCATCAATTTTAAAATTTAATATATATAAAATTAATACTCTTCAATTTTAAAGGAGCTAGAGGGTATGAGATTAACTGTTTCTTTGCATGTGATAAGAATACTAACATGTTGCATGCTATGAATTCAGACCTCCCTTTTCTTCTTATAACTAATATTTCTACTCAATCAATGAGTTATTCTTAATGGACTTTAAAACTCTTGTAATAATATAATTATATCAGAGTATCTCTTTTTTGTTTTTTTTTTTCAACTTGTAAATGCCTATTTAAAATATTTTGCTATTAAAGAGAGCATGTGATCTCCCACTACAAGGGAAGAGAATATCCAGTTTAGGGTTTCCCATGCATTAATATTATAAACTTATTTATTGGAATAGAAATTGATGAGAGAAAAATGGGATTTCTATCATTATACATGTTACAACTATATATATATATATATATATATATATATATATATGTTAAGTATTTGCATGCATTTCTGGTCTTTGTGATACTAAGATTGGTATTTCTAGCACATTTAGTAGTAGTATATATAAAATAAATATTAATTATTTGAAATAAAAAAAAAATAAAGTAACTAATGCTTTATCAATCTTAGTTCATCTTATAAATTTAATTTTTGTGATTTTTTTTATATAGCATATTTATGTTTTATACACAGAATAATTATCTCTCTTCAAAAAGCTTATGATGGTGTATAATAATAATTAACCAGGTGCATGGCTATAGCTCTCTCCCTCTATAAATACCAAGGCGAGGAAGTGTCTAAGCAAGTAGCTTGCTTAGTTAATTTCCTCTGTTGCATTTTGCATAAAACCTAGCAAGTTTCTTCTCCTCCTACAATTCCTCAACTTCCCTAATATGGCCCAAACAAATATATTGTATGCTTGCATTTTAATCGCGATAATTTTCTTCCATGGACTTCAGTCAATAGATGGAAGGCACTTGAAGCTCCACAATAACGTGCATGGTCATGGTAATATCTCAGATATGCAAGTATCTACACCTAAAATATCTCCACCTGCACCCTCAGCTGCAGGCGGTGCGGTTGTTGGAGAGGCTCAGTCACCACCACCAGCCTCAGGCCATGCGAACGATTTCAGGCCAACTACGCCAGGCCATAGCCCGGGTGTTGGGCATAAATTAATTAATTAATTGTTCCATTCCAACTGAAAACATTTTGATTAAGGATTTGTTTATTATAAATTCGAGTTTATATGAGAACGTGTTTATTAATCATTAGATTTTAAAGCTATATTGAAATCACTCAAATATAGCAAAATAATTGTATTTATTTCAATACAATTTTAAAATCTCATGATTCATGAATTCATCCTCATGTAAGGTCGAATTTATAGTACCTGTACTCCATAATTTATTTGTTGTCCATGAATCTTTTCAATCTCGTTGGCTCCAATTTGTCACTAGCAAGAATTAATTCACTGTTGTTGTTAAAATTTAACATTTAATGTTTATTTAATATTTCTGTATGCATGGTGTATTTGGTAGCCCTTAGTCTAGGCTTAGGGCTTTGCCAATGGAAAAAAGATGAAATAAAAATTTCTTGAATCGTGGGTTAAATTTTCTGTTTGTATATATATATATATATATATATATATATATATATATATATATATATATATATATATATATATATATATATGTTTAGCAATGAAGTTTCAGTTTAGATTAATGAATAGTATATTTCAAATCATGGTGATTAGTTTAATTTTTTTTTTTAATTTACAGATTTATTTACTCTTATTTTAAATTCAGTTATCAGAATGGTTTTTTTTTTTTTTTTTGAAAAGATGAAAGTTTTCTCTTTGATCGGTGCAATTTTCGGCCGTTATTTCTGAACTTCCATCTCCAAAATGCATGCATGTGCATTACTGCATACTATATTAATGCTTTTATTCCTGAAGTGCTTCCTAATAATATTGAATATTAATTTATAAGAAGAGCAACTCTTATTCTTAGTAATTCAAGTATTCCACTGGGTTAACCCCGAAATTATTAGACTTGATTTATATATAACTAGTTACAAAAACAAGTTTAATCTTGCTAGCGCATCGATATAATATTTTATATTTTATAATTAAAATATTGAAAGAAAACCTCAGAAAGATAAATAAATTGAAAAACCAGGGAAATAAAAATAATGTCTTTCAGCAAGTAAATGAGTTTAGGTGCATTGTAATATTTCCCTTTCCTTATCTCTCATTGTTAATTAGAAATCAAGATTATTTAGAATTGAAATTTAATTTTTTTTTTTTCATTCTAAATACAAAAATATAGATTTGTAAATGAATTTCACATTCATTTGTTTCAAACAAGAGGTGAATTTTTGAAGTTATGTTGCTCCATAATTGAGATTCGGAAAGATTTTGTTTCTTTTGATTGGTTTCTTAGAAATTCAATTTTTCTAATGTTTTTATATTTAAATAACATGAATATATATATATATATATACACACACACATTCAAATGATATATAATCCTTAAGTATAATTCTCAACATGGACAATTAAATAAATTTGAAATATAATTATTTGCTGATTAATTTTTAAGGGTGAACCAAGCAATAACCTTAAAGAATTGGTTAGAGTAGCTGTTTGTCTTCAAATAATTAATACACTCTTTCTTTTTCTTGATTGAAATAATTATATACTCCACTTTGATTGCGTATAGTAATTCACCTTGGATATTGCAAGTCAATTCTCATAATTTCATACCTTTAATTAATTTTGTATATGATTTGATTAAATGAATCATGGATTTGACTTTCTGTTGCTAATTAGATAAAAATGATATTCAATTTAACATAATTATACATATTAATTGATGAAAAAATCTAGAATATTCATGGAATGTACGTAGTTTCAATTGATTTTCTTTTTTTTTTTTAAATAATAAATAATAAAACACTCCCATCAAGTAGGCAATACCTTGGAAAGTTGGGATGCGAAAGTAACATTGGAGATATTTTGTCCTGGCACGTTAAGTATAGTTTAATCGCCCACTAACAATGAAAAATACAAGGTGCTTGTGCACCACAGCCTAGCAAAATTCTTTGTGTTGCCTAATCAAGTATTAGTATTAATTAATTAATACTAAAAGAAGTATTATTAGCATTAATATTATAGTTAATATAATTTTTTAACTACAAATATTCAATGGGTGGAGGCTGGGTGGGGACTTCCCTAAGTCGAGGAACCAACCACAAGCAAGATTCTTTCACTTTTCAATATTCCAATTTATAGGGGCCAGCACTTTGGACCTCGTCATTTGTTTTATTTGACTTCTTTTTCAATCAAAACAAAATATTTAATGGACTTGAATTAAATATTTTTAAAAAAAATTCAGACAAAGAGTAATGGTAGAGAGTCTAGAGACCCAGTTCAATGGGGTTGTTGGATGTGTTTTATATAGTGGATTTGACTTGAATTTTCGATTCTTGACCATATAAAAAACAGTGGCAAGTGGTTTGTACTAGAATCCAGATTTTATGATTCTTTTTTATTTAAGGAAAAGGTTAAGGAAGTGAGTGTTTGAACTCTCTACATGGCGGAAGAGACAAGTGCTAAACTAAAAGGCTGCATTGTAAGATGAGTATCTCAAACAACTATGTTAAAGAGAAAGTAAAAAAATAAATTACCAGGAAAAACTTATCAATTCAAACGCTAAAATCAAGCCAATACGTTCTCTAATACACCCAAATTTAACTGCAGGATGAAAAGTAAAAAAATTTGATATTTTTGTTGTTCTAACATATACAAGAAGTAATAACTTACCATTAGAGCTCTAACATTTTTGTTCGAAATAACTAGTGGGTCAAACGTTGTAATATGATATTTTGAGCATGTTCTTGTACTATTTGATGCATATGCATACCAATAATGATTATGAACTTTAAAAAGGAACATGCTAAATTGATACGCACGCCACAATTTATATACATAATTATATATATACACTAATTAACATCTTGTTGTCTGAATATTTTTTTTTCCTACTATTATTTGGGCTACACCACCAATATTTGCTTATGGTGGAGAGATCTTGATTCAGGATTTGGCACTTTATGATTTGTGACAGAAATAGCATGAAGCCATTGACTCCTAGGATTAGAGTCAAACCTAAAATATGAATATGGGAAATTAGGGTCAAAAGGTCCTTTATTTTTATTTTTTTGAAATAAAAAAATTTAAAAAAAAGCAAAAGTCTTTAATTATATATATTAATATTCTCAGTCAAATTTATGGCTGTTATATGAACCATTCGTTGGTCAGTAACAAATTGGGTTTGGTGATAGTGGCGTTCGGCCAACAAATTAACTATAGCTAGGCATATCATTTCTTCAATTATCGGCTTATAGTGGGTTTTTACTGTTCTATAATGTTAAGCTAATAAATAATTAATAAGCAACAATTTGCAATATTTAATTATTTAATTGCATCTACGATGCAACATATATAAATTGCTTTTCTTTGGAAATTAATTAATATATATATATATATATATATATATATATATATATATATATATATATATATATATATATTCAATAATTAATTTATAATATGTGGTTGTTATGAGATTTGCATTTTTAATTTATTATTAGTATAAACTAACGCTCAACCATGGTTGAATTACCAGTTCAATAGTATATGACAGAAATTCTATCAGCATATACTTCCTGCAAGTGCTGTATTACCTTCTTATAAAATTTTCTGCAGTTATTCAAAAAAATAAAAAAAAAAGACTTAAATTATATTGTAAATATAATAAATTAAGTCTAAATCAGTTTAGCTCCCCATACATTTTAGGAGTGTGACATGGTGAGTACTGACACCTACTGTTACAATGAAAATTATTTGTTTAATAATTAAAAAATTAAAAGAGGATTACTCTTATTTTATAGTTGATAACAATGATATTGTTTATTCAATTTGATATTTTCTTTCTTTTCTATCAAGTATATCCACTCGTCCCCGTTCAATGTTTGGACGAGAATTAATCCTCGTATCTCAATTTTCCATAACAAAATAGAGGTGGATCGATTGCCGAACAAGCGCGCATGTTACCTATTCTTGATACATATGGAGAGGTAGTGACAATGAATTATGGTATGAGATTTATCAAATCTGGTAATTAAAATGAATACAATTTAAATTCTTTAACAAGAATTCGGTGGAGGACAAGTTTAGTGCTCGCAGCTGCGATAATTCTCGTAGTTAGACCTTTGGTCAAGTCAATCAATCTGCATCACGGTATGTATATAGTTCGAGGAGTAATTATGTTAAAAGTTCTTTTCAAGATACCGATTCTACGATTTAATCCTATGCATCATTAGAATGAATTTGTTTCGACTACACTTTGACCTATATTTTGTGTGTTTTGATATTCTTAATATTTGATTTAATTGATACATAAATTTATACTTTATCTTTGTAATTTATTAGAGTTTGATTTTTTTTTTTTTTATATCAAGAATAATATTTTCTTATTTACAATTTTTTTACCAAATTAAGCCCAACTTAATATAATGCAGAAAATTTCTATTATTGGCATAGCTGATAAAGTACGAACCATTAATTAACTTGCAGGAAATAAGAAGGGAGTTCCACAAGAATCTGAATCTTATTGAATTGATATCCCTCCAATGATGGTGGAAATTTAATTCGTGAAAATTTGACTTAATTTGGTAAGGTTTCACACTCATATGATCATCAACTCTACTTCATAGAGTTGGCTTTTTCTCTGATAGCGAAGTACAAAAAGAAAAATAAAAAACAATAAGCAATTTTTTTAATAATAATAATAATAAGCATTTAATCTGAAGCTAATCAAACTCCCAGTATAAATTTTATATTAAATACATATTTCCATAAATATTTTTAATAAGACTTATCTACGTCCAGGGTACGGGCGGTTCTATGTACCAAGTCAATAAAAAAAAAAATGACATTTTTAAAAAAATGTTACTCATTTTATCCTAAAATACAAGTCATTCAGTGTTTTTACACAAAAATTCTTGGAAAAAAAAATACTCAAGTCAATTTATATGTTGAGATAAAATAGTGACACAAAAATGATTTATATTTTAGGATAGAAGGAATTCTACTTTGTCTTTTTTTTTTTATTCTCGTTTGAATTAAAACACTGTTTATAATAGATTTGGTATATAAGTGTATCTATACACTAGGTGTAAGTAAATCTTCCATACATCGTTATGTTATTATTTCTGACTTAAAAAAAAAAAAAATACTCCCATGAACTAAATATTAGCAAATTAAATTGTATGGAAGAGTATAGACTACACAAATTGTTTATAGTAACCACTAAAAAAGGAATCTTAGCTTTGAGCGGCCATAATCATTCGAGCAATTTAAAAAAAAAAAAAAAGAAAAAGAAAATGATGGAACTATATATGATGAACAGAAGAGAAGGACAGATGTGTTTCACTTGAACCTGTCGACCAAAAGAGTTATATACAAACCATAAACATTTAATACACTTGTAATAAAAATGCAAGTGGACAGTACAGGAGAATCCCTATCATTTTGGTGTTTTGTTTTGTGGTGGGGAATATATATATATACTATAACACATCTCTTTGTCAAAGATTTGATTAAATTGATTGCCGCCCCTACCGTATCCAAATAATAAATAGCAACATTTCAGCACCATGAGAGGTCATGGATGAAGCTTTTCAAGCTTTAACTGAACTAATCAGCTTTTTTTTATTGGTGGAAGTGATATTTAACCAGTGATTTTACGGGTCAATGCTACTTTTTTCTCTCTATACTTCAAATTTCTTGAGTAATTATTAAATACACCACTTGGCTAGTAGAATGCATCAATTATTTATTACAAAATCTCAACTCAAAATTCTAAAAAAATATATATATATATAACCAAATATTTATTTATTTTTAGGTAGACTATATTTGGTGATATGTGCCATCTAATAAATGATATCTCTATTCAAAATTCTTTTTTGTATATTACATTGTATTCCATTATGGTTCATCAAATATAATCTTATACAATGAGATCGGAATTCAATAAAGTTCAATTGTATCTCATATTCCTCATAGTTATGTGCATATTTAGTTTGAAACTTAATTACATGGATTTTCTTTTAATATAATAATATATTGAAAAAGAAATAACTGATCAAGGACTGTAAGAATGATGATCTCCAAGAAAGTCAATCTGAGGAGAATTCTTATAAAATCTGCTAACATTCAAACCGTCCAAATTGATAATAATGTTTTTAGTCGACGAATGTTGTTTATTAATAAAATATTGAGTAGCAATGGGAATCCTCACAGTAATACTTATTTATGATTATAAATACCGACTCAAACTTACCCATAAGTCATTGTCCCATCCAAAATTGCCTATTACATTAGTTAATATAGTAGAAACTTCACTATTATTTCAACTTCTTTTAACTTGTTTTGGCAACAAAAATGGCGGAAACCCTGGTTTCATACAAATGGACTTTATTTCTTCTTGCACTCATTTCTTGGCTTCAAATTCTGTTTTCACAAGCAAGGCCAATCAAGTCAACTGATATTCATCAATCTTCCAACGATAATTTCCTGCCAAAGGCTCCAGCAGGTTTCACGAGTCCGAAGGGAGCAAATCCAGTTACTAGCTCTAGCGCTGATGATTTCCGGCCAACAACTGGGGGTCATAGCCCCGGTGCTGGACATCCAAAGAAAATGGTTACTAGTTCTGACGTTGAACATTCTGTTACAAAACCTGAAGCAGATGGCCGTACAGTCAAGTTGCACCAGAACAAGTTGACTGGAACAACTACTGCTTCAACTGCAAATGATTTCCGACCAACAAAACCTGGATATAGCCCTGGAGTTGGACATCCAAAGCAAATAGTTACTAGTTCTAATATTGAACATTCTATTACAGGGTTCAAAGCCACTAAACCTGTATTAGGCAGCGATACATACAACTTGCACCAAAACAAGTTGACTGGAACCACTATGGCTTCAACTACAAATGATTTCCGACCAACATCTCCTGGTTATAGCCCTGGTGTTGGACATCCAAAGAAGATAGATGCTAGTTCTAATGTTGAACATTCTGTTACCGGATTCAAAGCTAATATAGCAGTTGGTGGTACAGACAACTTGCACCAAAACAAGTTGACTGGAACCACTATAGCTTCAACTACAAATGATTTCCGACCAACATCTCCTGGTTATAGCCCTGGTGTTGGACATCCAAAGAAGGTAGATGCTAGTTCTAATGTTGAACATTCTGTCACAGGATTCAAAGCTAATATAGCGGTTGGTGGTACAGACAACTTGCACCAAAACAAGTTGACTGGAACCGCCACTGCTTCAACTACAAATGATTTCCGACCAACAGCTCCCGGTTATAGCCCCGGCGTTGGCCATCCTAAGGCAGTACTAGTTCCTAGCTCCACTAACTCCAATGTAGATGATTACCGACCCACACAACCAGGTCACAGCCCTGGAGTTGGCCATAAAAAAAGTTCAGATCTAGTGCCGAATCCAGAGACAGGTGCATAATGCACATTATAATTAATTAATCAATTGGGATCGACTTAGTTATAATAATTCATTTAGACTATGTTTGGTGAACCATAATGGAACGTAATTAAAAACAGGAAATTTATTATATTACATTCCGTTATGGCTCACCAAAATACCAAAAATACGTAAAAAATTATGTGTATAAAATTCTCCGACGCAGCTAGCTTAAAATGAAAATTAAAAGAATAGTTGATCCAATTCATATTGGTATATATATTATCAAGATTATTGTGTAGTTCATACAGATGATCAAGATACTGCTGTGTCCTTGTTTAGTCCTTTCATTGTCTCTGAATAAGAGCTGCTATATTGTATCTAAATATATTAATTGTTGTCATGTATGAAGCTCAAATAAAGATATTCGCTTTGCGTTCTCTTTTACTCACTTCTTCTTATTTTACATTCAGATACATCTCAATAATTAAGTATAAACCAGAATAATTAAAATGATAAAATCATTAAACAATCATAACGAAATCGATGCGGGTCGGACTAGTGGTTTATTTCATAATGCAAAAGTTAGAGATTTAATCTCTCAAATTTCTTTTCGCTTAAAAAAAATGATAGAAAAGAAAACTTGAGCAATAGAATATTCAAAACACTATTCAATTATGTTTGCTTTGAATTCCCAATTATCTACGGAATATCCAATCTTCATATTCAACTCAAAGCAACATAATGTGAGATGAGATCGTATATGGATATTGGATGCACTGAGATATTTCTCTATTTTTTAAAATAAATATTATGGATTATACATTAAGTAATAATCAATTTTTGTATTTTCTCCAAATTGGAATACCTTAATTCCAAATGAGAAAGACTAACCAACATTGGTGGAACCAAACTCCAAAATTAAGGTGCCCAAATAATTTTTCAAATATTAGGAATTGAAATTAAAAAAAAAAAAAAGTTTACACTATTTGTAAAATAAATTTTTAAAAATATTTTGGGCTCCCTCAGCCCCTCTATTCCGCTGTTGCTGAACAAAATAAAATACATTTGATTAATAAGTACGCCCACTTATTAATTTAATATTGAACATATATAGATATATATGCTGAAACTTGAATAAAACAGTTTTTTCTTAAGGTAAAAGCTTATATAGTAAAAATAAAAAAATAGCTATAGGTAATTAAATTTACAATTTCAAAGCACATTTAATTACTAATTAGTAAAGCTAATGATAGCATGAGAAAGATTTTCCGTTTTTCATCTGGCATTGCATATGGGTCGGCCTGCATGCTGCTCTGGGTTAATTTGGATTTTTATGGATAAATATTTGCTAGTATACTAGTTTATTAATGTAATTTATATTTTAAAACAAATGATTTGCCTTTTTTTTTTTCTTTCCTACGAAAGTTACTAAAAGTTCCATTTAACTAATTGTGCATCTCAAGAAAATAAATTAATAAGCATTAGAAAATCTTTAAATAAAAAAAAAAAGTGTAAGAAAATATTTTATCTAAAAAGTTCGAAAAGTTTTTTCCTTTTGGAGTTTATAACCTTATATCTCACATGGTTAACATTACAGAGTAATTCTTTTTATTAATTAATTAATATTGGAAAGTATATTACTAAATACTAAATATAAGAAAAGAATAAAGCCCCAAAGAAAGGAACTATGGGTAGCTTTAAACATTATTTGAAGAAAAATAGGTTCTCCGACAGGAAGAGCCAATAAGACACTTTTCAGTTTCATAATTTATATATATTCTTTAAAAAGAGAAAGAGCAAAATCTAAAAATTCCATGGCCACAAACGACACACTTCACATGAATCCCAGCATTTTTTGAGTTCTGCTTAAACAAATATAGAAAACACATCTTTCTATAAATAGTGTCACTATAATTTTTTTAACAAATTAATGGTAAATGTACCTATAAACAAAATTAATTTTAAACAAATGAATATTGTAAATAAAAAAAAAGGAATATTCTATGTCTTACGAATGCATATTCAGATACCAAGAGAATGCGTACATATGTATATATGAACATGGATGCACAAAAATGCCTTATTAACAACTGCACAATATTAATACATTAATGTAAGAATTACCTCATAAGCTCGCACGACAATACCTTTGTGACAACTGACAATGATTATTATTTAATACTAATTAAATTCTAAGTCATGTTATATAAATATTTACCACAAGCATCAGCATGTGACATGTTTTCTCTTTACGAACCGATTGGACTGAATTTAAAAATAAGGTGAAATATGGTTGGTGTCTAAATTATATCCTAAATTACCACTTTCGTTTCTTTATTTTTTACAAATTACTAAATCTTTAATTTTTGCTCAGAATTATAATAATGTATCTTTATCTAAAAGATTATAGTTTTACGCCTAAAAAGTGTACTTGACGAATGGTAGAATGTTAACATTTTAAACAGAATGACTTCATACTGAATTTGATGTAAGAATCGAGAATGTCATAATAATTTCTCTAAAATAAATGAATGAAAATAGTAATTAGGATATAATTGAGGCACCTTTGGTATATTCGGTTTGCAATTTTTTTTTTTTAAACAGAATAGGTTTAACTATATAGATCTTTTATGATTTATTTTTTATATTAAGATAACATATGGTCTTTTTTGTATAGTGTAAGAGATTATTACAATTCCTTCTCTATTTTTTTTTCATTTATTTTTTGTATATCAAAAAATAATTAAAAACATTATACTAATATTCAAATAAAAAATAAATGGAAGCAAACAAAAAAAAAAAGAAGAATTTAATTAATTTCAGAATTTTCAATATAAAATACCAAATTTGTTAACTTTACAACAACTAAACTGAAGCCATAAATAAAAAAGTTGTAAGTAACATGTGCAATATGATCCAAAAGAGAGTGCATTACAGTTTACAGATTACAAGGTTCGTATGCATATAAAATGAAAAAAATATAGCAAGTTGAACTGGGTTGGCAGTGGAAATTAACAAGCCATATATATATATATATATATATATATATATATATATAGCCGCAAAATCCTGGAAAGCTGGAACCACTTGAATCCTATAAACAGGAGCCGCCTTAATTGCCTACAGATTCCCTTAATAGAGATTAAAATATCATTATCCTTCTGCTAAATATGATTAATTAAGTTTTTCAAAAGGGAATCACAAGGGAAGGAGATTGCAGACAAATTGAAGAGTCAAAAGAATTCCCATGTGCTTCTTCCACTTTCTATCGCAAGCTAGCTACTCTTTTTACAGTTGTTCTGAACTGGTGGTCGTCCAGATTTCTAGGGAAGTCCTGTTAATGTATATTTATATATATGTATCTTGACCATGCAACTAGCCAGCACTGTAGTAGCCACCATTGTGATTTGAACTGACGGTAAGTCTGCAGATTATTATTATTATTTTTTTTTTGTGATTAAAAAAATCATACTAGAACCATAATTACCTTAATGGAAATACTAAAGGAGTCCTAGCTAGTGTGTATGAGGTCAAGAATTCAAATCATGACAATCTTCGTGATTTGAACCTTCTCAAGTGTAAATTGACCTAACATGACTCCATATCAGGCGTGGCTACCGATTTGGTTCTAACCAGAACCGAATTGAAATCGAACCGTACTGTAGACGAATCGAAATCAGATTGGAACCAGCGGTTCATAATTTTGAACCGGAACCTGCGGTTTAAGAGCCGGTTAAGGTTCATGTGAATGTTAAAATATGAACCAGAACCGGCGGTTCCAGTCCGGTTCGAACCGGATGCACAAAAAAATTGTAGCTTAAAATTTTTATAAAAAAATTTATATCACTTGATTTTATTGTAGTTGATTTGATTTATGGTCAAGAAAAGTACTATGGTACATAAGTTATAAAAAGTATTAAAAAAATACATATTTTTTTACTTAATTTATACAAAAAAAATGGTACATGAATAATTGATTTCTATAAAAAAAAAACTTTCAAGTGTATAAAAAAATAGTGTAACGGATAGTTTTTGATATAATAGGTGTTTTTTATTTTTTATTTTGGTAAATAAACTTTATTCATTTTTTAATCATTTATTTATTTATTTACTGTAATTTACTAAATTATCCAAAAATATAGTTGTTATTTTTCTGTTATAGGGGACAATTTAGGAAACAAATAAATGAGAAACAAGTATAAATATGATGAGTTAATGATTTTTTTTATTTCACAATCAATTATATCATAACTCTTCTCTTATTCTCAATCAAAATTCTCTCAAATTTCCATAGTTCATTATTTTTTCTATTGCTTTATTTTCCTGAATATTGGAATTATCTATTGTTTATTTTTTATTTTCTTACATCCAATTCCAAATTCTTTCTCTAATCTCAATTTTTTCCATTCATAAATTTATTGCATTTGATTTTTTTAATAATTTTCTTAATATTTGAAAATAATAATTTCCAACTCATTTCATTAATTTTATATTCCATTTATAGTTTTCTATATTAGTGAATTAGCAAAATTTGTAAATTTAATGTAATAATAGTTCTAAATTAGTTAATAGAAGTTTTCTTTTAAAATTTTATAATAATTTATTTAGTTAATAAAATTTAAACATTTTAAAATTATTATTTATTTATGAATTCGGAATCAAAATTTTATTATTTTTTAAAAAATTTGTGTAATACCGGAACCGAATCGGAACCGTAATTCGAACCGTCGGTTCACCAGAACCGCGACGGAACCGGAGGTTTAAGGGTCGATTTCGGTTCAAAATTTTAAACATCTCGAACCAGCGGTTCACTGAACCGGCCATGCCTACTCAATATAAATAGACTGGTTCATTTTCTCATTCTCTAATTATCGATCAAAATTTGAGGTTCAAAGATGAGTTCTCTGGATGTAGGCAAATTTTACCCTTTAATATGTGTATATATATATATATATGTGTGTGTGTTCAGACACAATTTATAAAAATAACTTTAAGCTGGCTAACAACTTGATATTGTAAATAATAATTTTTTCTTATTGTTTTATTGTTATTTTCCAAAAATTCAACTAATGTGCATGAAGAGAATCAAAAGTTGGGGTTTAAAGATGTATTCATTAATTATTTATGAATTTATTTCATCAAAATATAATCTCCTATTGGTCTCAAAATAACAGTCCATAAATTTGAAAATATTCGAAATTAATTGTTCACTTATTAATTTTATTAAAAAGTCAACAAATGAATAAAAGATTATTTTGTCAAGAATATTTTTCAAATAACTCATATTAATTTCTTTGTTAGTATAAACTAAAGTATTTTAAAATTAGTAAACTGATAAACCATAATTTTTAAATTTTTATGTCAAAATTAAATTAGACTGCAATTTTGAGAGAAAAAAAAAAAAAAAGAAACACGGAAGAAGTTATATTTATACCATATATATATTTTATATATTTTCAGCTATATAATATCCTAAAGAAGTCCCAAACCATACATAGTGGCAGAGGGTAGGCCAAGAGAATCCCCCCCATCTTCTTGGGTCAGGTTTTGTCCATGATTATTTGGTTTAAAAAGTCTTCACGTGCGAATAGTACAAGTGTGACTTGTTTTGGAGGATTTTTTTAGAAAAAAAAAAAAATGCAGCAGAGGTACACTTCTTTTTTGTCAATGTAAGCAATTATTATTATTTTTATTTAGAGAGAAAAAAGTATCACATTTTAGTTTTTCTATTGTATTAATTCCACTTTTTCACGTCAAAATTAGAAACTTGGTAAATGGAAAAATAGAGGAAAACGACCTTTGAGCTTCTGATAAGGGCAATGGCACCAATTGCGTACACTCCAAAGACACTTGAAAGCTGTCACTGGTCTTTTATCTTATATCACATAAAGGACACAGTACCTTCCAAAGGGCAGTGAACTTAATTTCTGCAGTCCATAACACAATTTAATATTATTTTTTAATATAATTTGTTTATTAGTTCTCGTGGAATCTTCCTTAGAGGTTTGGAATATAATATAATTTCTTATTCTACCGTCGCGTTGAGTGGCCTCACATGCTCTACTGCTCTTACCTTTCTTTAAATACCGGCAGGAGCGAAGGGTTTTGAGCATCCCTGTAGCCTGAGTTTACTTAGAGGAGCTAGCTTTAATAGTAGTTCTTGAAAGTAATCTCAAATGGCCAATGCAACTTTCACTTTTTTGTTTTTTTTAATATTGGTATTTTCTTGCAATCTTCTTTGTCTTGAAGGGAGGTCATTGCAACTAAGAAAAAATCTGGAGTGTGTTAATTGTTTCGATAATGATGGGTTAATGAAGAGCCTATCAGGAAGCAATGCAAGTCTAAGTCCAAGTGGCAATGGCAAGCAAGATGTTATCGAACCCAATGAAGGGTCAATAGATGCATTTAGACCTACAAATCCTGGTCATAGTCCTGGTGTAGGTCATTCTGTTCATAACTAAGACTTGTTTAATTTAATCATTTGATGATTTGTAGTGTCGTTTTGTATTTTGGGTACGTAAAATAGTAGTAGCTAGCTTGTCTTAATTAGTTGGTAAGTTGTCGTTAGGGTTTTAATATTGGTCATTGACATGGCTTGTATATGTATTTAATTTTCAGTTCTTATTTAGTGTAAGTTGTTTTGAATATATGCATGTTTTTGTATTTACGTATATTTCCACCAGTATTTTGACAGTTTTTATATATGAGACTAATCTTATTATGAAGTTTGTAGCGCTGTTCTTTCCGTGAGTATTCTTCGTGTGATCATCCAACTCAACTCTCATATATCTTACTATTTGAGCAATCCTCGTACATTTCTTAAATTATTTATATTTTTCTCTTTTTTTTTTCTTTTTATGTCGTAAAAATTAAATAAGCCATGTAATAAGATAATGTTGCTACACCAACCTTCTTGGTGATATCTGCAAGGAAAGCATTAACTTCCATTAAAGACTAGCCACATTTCTCCATTTCGATTGCCTGTAATAGTGTATAAATTTTTTTTCTGTTGGATAAAAGCAATATATATATATATATATATATATATATATATATATATATATATATATATATGAAACCTTATCTTTATATAATTTTAAGTTCGCATGCAAAATTTAGAGCTAGTACGCAATAATGTATATTATGAATTGTCAGGTAGTTGTTTCCATTAGGACCATAACTGGCTGGGGAATCTTCTTCTGATCAATGGATAGTGATAATATTAATTAGCTCATGTCGAATATTTTGAAGATTGTTTAAGCGTCTAAGTTAGGTTTGTCTCTTTTCCCCCTTTTGTTTTTTGAGAGAAAATGTATTTTCATCATTAACTCCAATTAATAAATTAATTTAAAGATGATGACTCAAATAATAAGATATGTTCGAGTTGACAGATTCGATCTATAAAAAGCCATTTATAAAGAGAGAGACAATTATAAACTTGAGATTAGTCCCATTTATAAAGAGAGAGACAATTATAAATTTGAGATTAGTCGCATATCAAAAAAATTCGAGATTAGTTGCATACCAAAAAAATGTAAAACTTGAACTCATAGAAAAAAAAAATCCATTTAAAGAAATAAGATGGAAGAAACAGTTCAAAAAAAAAATGATATTAGAGAGAGAAGGTAAGTGGGGAGATCTTGATAAATCATAGAAAGAATATCATACAGATCCTTTGGTACTTTTGAAACCCTAGCTAGCAATATTATGATGAGGAACTTATCAAAAATAAATAAATAAATTATAATGAGGACCCAGTAGGCTTGAAATATTAATTTCATTCCATAATGCCATTCCCTTCTTAAATACACTAAGGAGAATATTATTATTATATATACTAAAAAATCAATAAATGAAAAATTGCATTAAATAAAATGTGGGCCACAAAAGAGCAAAAAGAACACACGCATATATATACAAACCTTTTCTACTCCTACATCATGAAATGCAGATCTTGGCTTTACTATTTTTATGCCTCTGTGCACTTTCTTTTCGAAAGGGACCTCTGTGCACTGTAACTAAACTAAAACAGAGGGAATAGTTGCTGAGGCTGGCAATGCAATCCTATAGCAGATATGGTGTCACAGTCATACTAGCTACTAGCTACTTCGAATATACAGTAATAATGAAGATATATGTCATTGGGTTAGTGATCGTCTATTTTGCATAGAAACGAAGAGGAAATCGAGAGAAAAGTGAAAACGACATTTAAGATGATATAATTTTATAAAAAAAAACGGTATTTTATACAGAGAAATAGACACGGAAAGATATTTTTGAAATCGAAAATGATATTTAAAATAATATAATTTTACAGAAAAAAAATGATATTTTACGTAGAGAAATAAATAAGAGAAAATGTTTTTAAAAAATTAGGAGTTTCCATGCATATCAGAGGTGATTGTTAGTCAATCTCGTTTTGTTTGTTGCCAAATATAAATATAATCTCTTATTGAACACTTAAAAAATTTTATAATAATTAGCATTACATTACATAAAATATAAATCAAAAACATTTTTCACTTGTCCAAGAAAATTATTATCATAATTTAGAAGGACATTTGAGATTTGAGGGTTTTTTAAAAAATTTTAAAAACTGATTTTTCTAAATATTCTTTTGTTTTAACAATTAATTAAAAATATTAATTTTTAATTAAATATTAAGCTCCTACTTTATTCATTATTGGTTGAAAATTATAAATTAAACCATAATATAAATATTTTATGCATCACTCAACAAAATTGCATTATATCAGAGGTTTGCCATCTTAATTAGAATAGTAAAAACGACAAAGATATAGTCAGTATGTGAGATTCTGGGTTTGGAGTTTTAGCCACCTTTCCCACTAACATTTATTTGAATAATAACATGTAATAATTAGAGAAAAGACGGGCTACTCAGTTTAAGCTTATTGCTATATCTTTGAGGAAAAAAAAGCTTATTGGACCTCCCGACCAAAAAAACAAAAATCACACACTTTCTAACAAGAACCACCCAGCTTAAAAAAATTAGTTAACCAGCAGGTAACAACCAAATCAATTTTATATCTATACATATAAAAGTTCAGCACTTTTTTTTTTTTTTTTTTGTTGCTTAATCTTGCCATTAACAAATGTCACGACCCATTTCCATGGACCGGACCGGCACTAGGACCTGGGTGGGCTTAAGGCCCCCAAAGCCCGTAGTAAGCCTATATTATGCAACCCTCATTTCCACAATCATAACTGTGGATACAGGCCCAATAATTTATTTCAATTATGTATCACTAATACAGTTCATTTACAACCCACTAGAATACAATTGCGGAACTCTACCTGTACATTTATATCATCATTTGTTTTTCGTTTACAGTCTTCTATACTTATGTCTCAACTCCATAGGATTTTTCTTTCTTCTATTACCTGGAAAAAAAAAAAGGTAGGCAGGGGTGAGCGCCAAACTCAATGAGTAGGGTTAGATAACCCTCTCACCCCACACAATCATACAGATGCTAAAATATTTTTATTTGTTCATCGATTAAATTTATGATCATGCAGTGTCACACAAATGGCAATACAACAGCAACCACAATTATTATCACATTCATATAATCACATCACGTGGAAATTAGTCAGTGGCACCACCTAAAACCCCAACGAGCCGTCCTCACACATGGCTCGCCCTCTCATACATGTGCACCAGGGAGCCGATCCCCCATACGGCCAACTGGTCTAATCCTCACTGACCAGTCCTCTCATTGCTTTTCCATTCTCTCTTTTCTTTTCCATACCAACAGGAGGCAACCCGGTGGTCTCCATCCAATCTAGATCATCAAGTGCTCACAACAGGAGGCCACCCTGCGGGCTACAATCAAATCTAGATTATCAGGTGCGCAACAACAAGAAGCCATCCTGTGGTTTTCCATACAATCCACATCATCAGGTGCACACGGGGGCGCCGATCTCCCATTTTCCCGGCCGACGGTCAAATATCATATCATATTCAGGATCCATATAACAGACCGTCCTCACAAACCCATGGTGGTCCACTTCATCCCAATTCCACACAAACAAGGCAAAGTATATTCATAGCACAAGTAATCAAACAACTTTCAATATCAACAGATAGTACATCATAATATGGCAATTCAACAAAATAATGCATGCCAACATTTAGCCGTGAATGCATGAATGCAAGCGGATGATACTAGTTATCTAACACTACTCACAGTTCTTTATCGTCCTCTAAGGGGACTGTTTTCTAGCAACATGCTTCCAGCCGTTTTTCCTCGCATTTCGGAATTTTATAGACCTTTAAAATAAACAATAAAATTCTAAATAAGAATTTTAATTCGAAAGATTATATTAAATATTCGTTCATTAGTTTTGGTTATCAGTTCTTTAATTCACTTATTAATTAAATTATACATATATTTATAGATATATATTGGGTTTCCTTATTTATTTATCTATTCTAATGTATCACTTTTAAATAAAACGTTTAGGTATTTGTTAAGTAATATTTTATAATAATACGAATAATATTAATAATAATAATAATACGATTGATAATATAATATTAATAACAATAATCATTTTAATCGTACTTCCAATTGAAAAATTCGACAGCATTTCCTCTATAATCAGTACTACCCAAATTTTATATTTTTCCGCATGTCAACACACAGCCCATCCATCGGGCAATTCACATCAAACAATCCCGTCCACCATAACCATCATTTATTAGTCACCCGTCATACATGCATAGGCACTTGTTAATCCTATCTCTAATTCATTTTAAATTTCCATAATATCATAATTACTTATACCGTAAATTATAATTTTCTTCTAGTTATACTTCTTAAAATTCCGGCAATTAACATATATAATTATTAGTTACAATTCATATATCAATATCAATACTGAATTTCTAATCAAACTCATAGCCCACAATCTAGCAAATTCATTAATAAACAAGGAATTCATTTTAATATACCGTTTCTAATCTCATCATCATTAAACGCATTAAAATGAACAATATGGCTGCTGCCATTACACCAAACTTCAAGTCGACTTCATTAACATCAATCATTACACAATCATATCACCCTACGTATATATAAGAGCACATCATTTAAGTAACTAAACATTATTTGAAATTCTATACTTATAAGGGTAAAGTATATTTGCCGACTAACTAGATGCCTTATTAGATAACCAACAATTTATGTAGTGTTATAACTTTTCTAGATAATGAAATAATTCTGAGATTATACAACACCTTTATAACTTACATTTTTAACTTAGTAACCTATTTATCAAGTCAGCGTCAGTTCACAGCTTTGGTACCAATCGACATCAAATAAAAAAACTAATTATAGACATAAAATCTACACAAAAATAAAACATTCTGTCTTCTAGGAATTTCGGTCACCAGAACCACCACCGGCAAGCAGTACAGCCGCCATCAGCGATGGCCGAAATTGATACCATCCTCTAAACAATGCAAAATTATAGTTGGATTAATCCAAATTCAGAGAGGAGTTCAACCACGCTATCAATTTCATCAAGCAATAACTATTTCTAAACCAATTGACAAAAATCCTATTTCAACGTAACTTAGCAATGATTAAGATATCTCCCATTATTACACAAATTAACTAAAGAAACTATTTACAGAAGAATTAGAGAGCGATAATCGGCCTACCTTGTCGGTAATAGTTGCCGGAGTTGCTCGGAGGGAAGGACAGCAATCGCACCCTTTTGCGATTCGACTATCACTCGTTCCAATAGTTTCTGTGCTGTGAAGACGAAGTCAGAGAGAGAGAGAGAGAGAGAGAGAGAGAGAGAGACAGGGACGTGAGGGTGCAGCGGCGGCGGTAGGAGGCAGTGGCGTTGGCTGGTGAACGGAACAGAAAGGGGAGGGGAGTCTGTGGTCGGTGCTAACGGGAAGGAGAGGGGGAGAGCTGTCGCGCGCTGGAGAAGAAAAAGGAGGAGAAAAGAAAAGAAAAAGAAAGAAAGAAAAAGAAAAAGAAAAAAAAAATCTGTGCCTTCTAGACCATTCCGGTTTGATTCGAACTGGTTTGGTCTGACTTAGTAATTTGGTCTCATTTTCTTTGGTTTTCGAGTTTTTCACTCGGTTTTTAGATTATTCGTGTGGTTTTCGACATATTAAATTAATTTTCGGATCCGGTTCGATTTATTTTGATTGTTTAGTTCAGGTCCATAATAATAGTAATCATATTTGATTTTTAGGATGATTAATTTATATGTATCTATATTCTTATAATAAATTAGTAGCCAAAGTTCCATATTATTTCTCGAATATTTTAAAATGTTCTTAAATCAAAAGTTTCGATAATACATTTTGGGCTTGGGCCCAATATCACAGAATTGGGCTTGATTTGAGACTGTGTTTCTATTTGTAGCCCACATGTGAAAATTTTAGATTTTTGATTTAAATTAAATTCAAAAGTTTCGAAAATAAAAATTCGGGGTATTACAATCTCCCCCCCTTAAGACAATTCGTCCTCGAATTGAAACCTAATAGAGGGTAATAGTAATAGAGACATAGATGATCACAACTTTACAATAAGAAATACTTCACATATAAAAGAGTAATGCTATAAACGAAGCGAAGAGAGGTACGATATTCTACTTGTCTTTCTACCTCCAATCATCACGCTTTTGTTTCCATGGAAACCTTCTCTAATGATCTTAAAAAGAAAATTTTCACTTCAAATCACCCATTCTATAACAATTTCTCTTTGACTAATTTAATCTATTAGACTTTTCACTTAATCCATATCTTCTATCCCAAGTTCTCCAAGACCTTCTTTACGTTCTTCCTTGAACTTTTATCCCCAATTATTTAATGAACCCATACTGACGAAAACAGTAATCTTACAATGAAAGAGGTATGCCATTTGAGGCAATTAATTCTAATTTCCTAAACGCAAATCTTATATCCCATAATATTCTTCTTACTTTATACTAAGGGTGTTTAATGTTTACACATTTTCTCAACTTAAACTTTTATAACTTTACCGGTTTGTATCTGTTTATACCAGGTGTTTAGAATCCAGCAACCAAGATTTCTAGTTGTATATACCAATTCAGTCCGTAATACCAACCGACTACAAATTACATAACTTGAGGAGGCAATATTTGCTCAAACTGCCATTAACTTGCTAAGTTCTCGATATCCAACCATGCCCATACTCTACTAATCTATTCCATAATTACATTCCATCTATACTTGTAACGGATTATACCTTGCATGCTTAAACACTACTTAAATACTATTAGCATCAAGAATTTCACAGTTCCTAAGATGGTGCTGGTGCCACTACACTAACTTAGTTTACATTCACATCATATTGATTACCAAACTAAAATCATTTTATTTGTCATAATTTATTCATTAATTTTTTTTTTTTTCATTAATTTTTTTTTTTTTTGCCACTATTTAATCCATTTTAAAGATATCAGAATACTCTCTTAATTATTTCGTTTATTTATTCCCTCTGTACTACATCACACTATTAGTCCTGATCTAGTTAACTACCCGTATTTCAACCTAATATTTATTACACCATAATTATTTACCTTACCTACTATTCATCCATTCAGAGATCCTTAGTAAAATGCTTAAGCATTAACCTTAATTCTATCTTATCATCCAGATGCCCCATCAAGTTATTCCACCCTTCCAACTTATTTTCATTTCCTAATTTAATTTAATATCAAAATTCTCATAGGGGACCAAAATAAGAGTCATAATATTTCAACTAGGCCTATTTGGCCACTTCAAAATTCTCAACAACATCACATTTCTCTTTATCAAATTCATGTGGTTACACGTTACGACATCATTAAAACTCATTCCAACCAAAGATCACATCTTAATCCAGTAGCCACTCAAATTACAATCATATTCAATCCCAAAATCAAATTTGCATAACATCATTCTCAGTTAAACACATGTAACCCAACAATTGAATTCAATCACATTCGTATAATTCAAAGCAAAACAATCATCACCATAACCACATAGGTTCAATTTTTCCTTTGAAATTTCTTCATGAAATTTTCCTTTCATCAATTATACATAACCACACTACCAATTAGTCATACCAGATACAAGGAATCCATTAATTCCGATTAATCAATTCAAGTCACAATCAAATCTTATATCATTAATGTACATATTCACTCCAAAGGATTCCTTCAAATTTAAATAATTCTCTTATGATCAAGTACACTATCCGAAAAATATCCAAAGGTTTCGATTTAATAGCAATTTCCTTTAGTTCTGATTTGTCCACAGTCTATAAGGTATAGTACCACTAGCTTCCGTTTTTAGTGCATTTGTTTCCAAGTATCACCGATGTTATACTTCCTAATTCAGTAAATTCATATATATTAGTAGTCTACAACACCAAGTGTCTCATAATGTTAAGTTCAATCGACATAACGCATACATTATTATTATACCTCATAAATTATTAGTATTATTATTACTGTTATTACCATTATTACTGTTATCATTATAATTCTTATTTTATGTCATATATACTTATTATTATTTTCGTTTATTCTATATATATTGATATATATTTATCATTATTTTATTTATTTATATATTTATTATTATATTTACTTATAATTTTTATTATTATATATACATATATATATATATTTTTAATATAATTACTGCCTAATAGCGTTTCACTTCCAAAACCATTAATTTCCTTTATTATCTTTTACTTTTATTTTATTATACGAGGTCCTTAAACTTAGCCTGGCTTATTAAACATCCTACATGTATTAGGAGTTTAATTCTACCCTATCTAATACACTTACCACATATTAAACTCTCACTGTATTAATTCCTGGGTCATAATAATTATCCCTTAATTGCATACACTACCTTTATAACTCTGTTGACTATTCAATTTAATTACCCAACTTATCATTTTCTACCACACACTCTTTTATACCCCTGCATGTCCTTACATCTCATAAAAATTCATAAATCTTCTACTACTTGCAAATACTTTTATTAACTATTTGCAAATCTTTTCTATCTTAGAAATGATTACTCTTAAACTCTTGATTGTTTTCATTTAGAAGTTATTTTCATATAAGCATAACGAAAGAAACATGAACCACAATTTTTCCCATAGTCATAAAATCTCAAAACATAGAAATATTTTATAAATTCTCTGATACATCACTATTCCTATTTTTTTTTATCAATCTTACTAAGAATCACAATTTACTTTTCTTATAACCACCATAATTTATATTATTCCCTGTATTTATACACTTGAAAAGAACTAGCTCATGAATAACACAATACACTTCACTCCACCAAGCAGCAATTACTTCTCATAACTAAAAATCCCTTAATATAATAATTCCACCAACATTATTTCTTACGAAAAATACTCATCATTAATTATTATTGCAAATCACACCAAATCATTTATTTTTTTAAACCCTATAAATATCATTTATGTAATCACACCAATTAATATATATATCACATTCAGAAGATTACCTCAATAGTCATAATAAATTGCACCAACCAACATCACGTAAACTTTATCAAATCAATACTCTAATTAATTACATCCTAATGTCCTTAAATCCGAATCATCTAGTTCTCTTATTAATTAACACTAACAACGCATTCTCAACATATAGTTTCCGCAGGCATACATATACTCACATTCGTGTATTTTTATGCATGTAGTCCACATCCAACACATTAAATACACTAACATACTTTTATCGTTTAACTTCAACCTATTAACCATATATCACTTATCTTCTTACATAATTAAATTATATATAAATGTTATGTATTTCATAGAAAAAAATTAAATTTTTAAGCTAAGGACACAGTTTCCATTAGAAAGAGTACACTGGTTGATCAGGCCACTGCACTTCCTTCTAATTTCTCCTGCGTTTCAAAGCTTTGACTAACTGTTAATATGATTATCTTTCCCCATTTATTTATGTATTTTATTATTATTATTAATTATTTTATTTATGATTTTGTAACCGCCTTAGTGCAGAGTGCGTCCACCTGCACCAAGACCGTTTTCTATTTAGTGTCTCTCCTTTGTTGGTTACGGCCGATCCCAACGTAGGAGTTTTATATTCAATTTCCTATGTTCCGCAATTGATTCCTAAGGCCCAACTTAATGCTCTGATACCAACTTTGTCACGACCCATTTCCATGGACCGGACCGGCACTAGGACCTGGGTGGGCTTAAGGCCCCCAAAGCCCGTAGTAAGCCTATATTATGCAACCCTCATTTCCACAATCATAACTGTGGATACAGGCCCAATAATTTATTTCAATTATGTATCACTAATACAGTTCATTTACAACCCACTAGAATACAATTGCGGAACTCTACCTGTACATTTATATCATCATTTGTTTTTCGTTTACAGTCTTCTATACTTATGTCTCAACTCCATAGGATTTTTCTTTCTTCTATTACCTGGAAAAAAAAAAAGGTAGGCAGGGGTGAGCGCCAAACTCAATGAGTAGGGTTAGATAACCCTCTCACCCCACACAATCATACAGATGCTAAAATATTTTTATTTGTTCATCGATTAAATTTATGATCATGCAGTGTCACACAAATGGCAATACAACAGCAACCACAATTATTATCACATTCATATAATCACATCACGTGGAAATTAGTCAGTGGCACCACCTAAAACCCCAACGAGCCGTCCTCACACATGGCTCGCCCTCTCATACATGTGCACCAGGGAGCCGATCCCCCATACGGCCAACTGGTCTAATCCTCACTGACCAGTCCTCTCATTGCTTTTCCATTCTCTCTTTTCTTTTCCATACCAACAGGAGGCAACCCGGTGGTCTCCATCCAATCTAGATCATCAAGTGCTCACAACAGGAGGCCACCCTGCGGGCTACAATCAAATCTAGATTATCAGGTGCGCAACAACAAGAAGCCATCCTGTGGTTTTCCATACAATCCACATCATCAGGTGCACACGGGGGCGCCGATCTCCCATTTTCCCGGCCGACGGTCAAATATCATATCATATTCAGGATCCATATAACAGACCGTCCTCACAAACCCATGGTGGTCCACTTCATCCCAATTCCACACAAACAAGGCAAAGTATATTCATAGCACAAGTAATCAAACAACTTTCAATATCAACAGATAGTACATCATAATATGGCAATTCAACAAAATAATGCATGCCAACATTTAGCCGTGAATGCATGAATGCAAGCGGATGATACTAGTTATCTAACACTACTCACAGTTCTTTATCGTCCTCTAAGGGGACTGTTTTCTAGCAACATGCTTCCAGCCGTTTTTCCTCGCATTTCGGAATTTTATAGACCTTTAAAATAAACAATAAAATTCTAAATAAGAATTTTAATTCGAAAGATTATATTAAATATTCGTTCATTAGTTTTGGTTATCAGTTCTTTAATTCACTTATTAATTAAATTATACATATATTTATAGATATATATTGGGTTTCCTTATTTATTTATCTATTCTAATGTATCACTTTTAAATAAAACGTTTAGGTATTTGTTAAGTAATATTTTATAATAATACGAATAATATTAATAATAATAATACGATTGATAATATAATATTAATAACAATAATCATTTTAATCGTACTTCCAATTGAAAAATTCGACAGCATTTCCTCTATAATCAGTACTACCCAAATTTTATATTTTTCCGCATGTCAACACACAGCCCATCCATCGGGCAATTCACATCAAACAATCCCGTCCACCATAACCATCATTTATTAGTCACCCGTCATACATGCATAGGCACTTGTTAATCCTATCTCTAATTCATTTTAAATTTCCATAATATCATAATTACTTATACCGTAAATTATAATTTTCTTCTAGTTATACTTCTTAAAATTCCGGCAATTAACATATATAATTATTAGTTACAATTCATATATCAATATCAATACTGAATTTCTAATCAAACTCATAGCCCACAATCTAGCAAATTCATTAATAAACAAGGAATTCATTTTAATATACCGTTTCTAATCTCATCATCATTAAACGCATTAAAATGAACAATATGGCTGCTGCCATTACACCAAACTTCAAGTCGACTTCATTAACATCAATCATTACACAATCATATCACCCTACGTATATATAAGAGCACATCATTTAAGTAACTAAACATTATTTGAAATTCTATACTTATAAGGGTAAAGTATATTTGCCGACTAACTAGATGCCTTATTAGATAACCAACAATTTATGTAGTGTTATAACTTTTCTAGATAATGAAATAATTCTGAGATTATACAACACCTTTATAACTTACATTTTTAACTTAGTAACCTATTTATCAAGTCAGCGTCAGTTCACAGCTTTGGTACCAATCGACATCAAATAAAAAAACTAATTATAGACATAAAATCTACACAAAAATAAAACATTCTGTCTTCTAGGAATTTCGGTCACCAGAACCACCACCGGCAAGCAGTACAGCCGCCATCAGCGATGGCCGAAATTGATACCATCCTCTAAACAATGCAAAATTATAGTTGGATTAATCCAAATTCAGAGAGGAGTTCAACCACGCTATCAATTTCATCAAGCAATAACTATTTCTAAACCAATTGACAAAAATCCTATTTCAACGTAACTTAGCAATGATTAAGATATCTCCCATTATTACACAAATTAACTAAAGAAACTATTTACAGAAGAATTAGAGAGCGATAATCGGCCTACCTTGTCGGTAATAGTTGCCGGAGTTGCTCGGAGGGAAGGACAGCAATCGCACCCTTTTGCGATTCGACTATCACTCGTTCCAATAGTTTCTGTGCTGTGAAGACGAAGTCAGAGAGAGAGAGAGAGAGAGAGAGAGAGAGAGAGAGACAGGGACGTGAGGGTGCAGCGGCGGCGGTAGGAGGCAGTGGCGTTGGCTGGTGAACGGAACAGAAAGGGGAGGGGAGTCTGTGGTCGGTGCTAACGGGAAGGAGAGGGGGAGAGCTGTCGCGCGCTGGAGAAGAAAAAGGAGGAGAAAAGAAAAGAAAAAGAAAGAAAGAAAAAGAAAAAGAAAAAAAAAATCTGTGCCTTCTAGACCATTCCGGTTTGATTCGAACTGGTTTGGTCTGACTTAGTAATTTGGTCTCATTTTCTTTGGTTTTCGAGTTTTTCACTCGGTTTTTAGATTATTCGTGTGGTTTTCGACATATTAAATTAATTTTCGGATCCGGTTCGATTTATTTTGATTGTTTAGTTCAGGTCCATAATAATAGTAATCATATTTGATTTTTAGGATGATTAATTTATATGTATCTATATTCTTATAATAAATTAGTAGCCAAAGTTCCATATTATTTCTCGAATATTTTAAAATGTTCTTAAATCAAAAGTTTCGATAATACATTTTGGGCTTGGGCCCAATATCACAGAATTGGGCTTGATTTGAGACTGTGTTTCTATTTGTAGCCCACATGTGAAAATTTTAGATTTTTGATTTAAATTAAATTCAAAAGTTTCGAAAATAAAAATTCGGGGTATTACAACAAACCACTAGGATCTTTGATCTTTTGGTGGCTAATGACGATATATTTAGGGGTCAGCAACGGTCCGGTCCGGTTGGGTCCGACCCAAAACCCAAAATGAGAGAGAATGGCTATACTGATCCGATCCCTTTAAGGACTCGGGCACCACCCAAATAACTCTTATAAAATCAGGTCGGGTTATTCTGGATTTGTTTAACTCGATTTTCAATTAAATTTTTTTTATGGGTTTAATACATTTAAAAAATGGGTCTTGTACAATTAAAATTTTTATTTGAATCCTACACAATTAAAAAAGTTGTCTAAAAAAAATTATTGCTCAAATAATCATAATAAAAAATTATAAAATAATAACCAAACCATGATCAACATCAAACATTCGTAATGAAAAAATCATAAAACAATCAAACCATAATAATCACAATCACACAAGCCATAATTTTTTATCTTCAAATCATAATCAAACCATAGCAAATCAAAAAGTTGTAATTAAGCATTTAACATATATAATAGAAATAAAAAAATGAAAATTTAAAAATTATATTTTTAGTTGCTAAAAAAAATACATGTCATCTTCAAGAAAAAAATTAATTTTGATTTGAAAATTTTAATTTTACAAGCAAAAGAAGAAAGAAAAGAGAACGAGTCATGTGAAAAAATTTAAAAAAATTAATATTTTCAATTTTCGGGTCGAGTCTGGTTAAACAAGGTATTTAACCAACCCGAAAAACACATTATAACTCTATATTTTCCATGGGATTGGTTTGGATTTTCGGATTTTTTTGAGTTGGTTCGGTTTTTGCACAGCCCCAGATATATTAACTTGCAAACTTTTTGAAGATTTTTTTGAAAAGGAAAAAAAAAAGAAGATATAAATAATAAAAAATGAGCTAGTTGTAAAGTTAGGTTTGATGGTTTGGCTATATTTAAAAAATAAAATAAAGAGGGCCCTACAGTACTGGAGTAACCGTCCAAATTAATGAACTGTATAACGTTAATTAACATGTTAGTTAAAGTGGGCTAGTGGGGAGGTGCATATGGGACTAGTGGCCTAAGTCCACTTTCTAGTGCAACCCCTGAGCCCTCTGAAGGTGGAGATTACCAATTATAATTAACAATATCAAATAATAATAATAATAATAATAATAATAATAATAATTAAACATCAAAGAATACTGTACTTTTGGTCACTCTTAAGGTCAAGGGATATTATAAAATTATTATAGCATAAATTAAATAAATTAACATGTCTATACGGCAAAATTAGTTGTTAATTATTTTAATAGCGTTTAGTCGTTAGCTATTTGAATAGTTTTTTATAAACGCTACAAATTAAACATTATATGAATTAACCTTTCTGCGGCAGCAGTTTTTAACGTTTTGACTAATCAAAATCCTAAACGTTATTTTTATAATGTTCAGTAACATAGTATTCAAACTAGTTTTTAGAGGTTAAGATTGCGTTGTATATAAAGTTAAGTCATGTGACTTTTAACTTTTACCGTTTTATAAAAAATTACTCAAACAACTAGTTACCAAAACAATTAATTTTGTCAAATAAACTATAAAAGTTAGTCCAAATACTATATTATTGGACATTATAAAAAATAGGGTTTAGCATTTTAACTGACAGGTAAAATCTATTTAAAAAGTTGCAATAAAAAAATAGTAATATATAGTTGTAGTTGCATGGGCCACTGTGGCAAACAGAATATAGACAAGTAACCAAGAACTTGGATGGTTGTGGACTTTTTGAGTTCATGAGAGGTAGGGGTTAACCCTCAATATAAACCGTCCAATAGCTCTTATGTATATATATTCTCCTTTTCCTTTTAATGTACAACAAACTTTGATGGAATCCTCCCACTAGCCAGGACCGTCTCACATGTTTTTGTCCTCAAAACCTTATAAGTTTAATCCCAATTCAAAAATTTCTAATATAAAAACCAATCACTCTTTAGAGGTTTTAGGTATCCACATTGAATATCACTGCACTAAACCACCTTCTTAAGTCTCTCTCTCTCTCTCTCTCTCTCTCTCTCTCTCTTTCCGATCTCTCTTTCTCTAAGTGTTGTCTTCTTTTATGGCAAGAACTAGGTTAATGGTTGTCTGTACCTTGTTTCTTGTTAGTTTAATGTTGTTCCAAGAACTTGTCTGTGTAGAAGGAAGGCATTTAAAGACCAAGTTGTGCAAGAAAGGCTCCTCTGGTAATAATCACAGTAAGAGCACTTTGAATTTCTCTAAAGATGGGTATAAGAGTAATAGCCATCAAGTGTTGATTGGCAATCAGGAGAAGACAAGTAAGATGGACTATGTTGATGAATTTAGACCTACTACACCAGGTCACAGTCCAGGTGTCGGTCACTCCATTAACAACTGAAGATTAATTTTTGTTTTTTGATTTATTTCTGATTCATCTATTCATGGCTAGAAGAAGTTGAGCAATTCAGGGCATGGAAAATTATGTTTCGTTTTTCTTTTCTTTTTTTTTAATAGAATGTATATAAATTTATTTTTAATTAGCATCTGGCTCTGTTTAATCTGATTTCATGCAGCTTTTCTTTTTTCTTTTCCTTTGATATTAAAAATATTTAAAAAGGATCCTTCTCAAAAAGAAAACACACACACACACACACATATATATATATATATATATATATATATATAAGGATGATGTTTTTACTATTCGAACCTTTAAATTTTTTTGCACGCTTGGACAGTAATTGGATCAATCATTAAACTTAGCCCAATTACAAGCAACGCCGTTTACTTTAATTCTTTTTATTTAATTATCAGTTAATTAATTAAAACCCATCTGTTACGGTTCCTTATTAATTAATAAATTAATTAATTATGCGGCTCTTTCCCCTGAAATATGTTTTTTTGAATCTGTGATTTTACTCACAGAACAGCAAGCAGTAATGCATACTAAAATTTATTTTTGAACCATAAATTAAAATTTTTGGGTTTAATTTCAATAAAAAAAAAAAAGGAGAGAGAGTAAGCATCTTAAATTAGCGTGAGTTCTATATATTATTGTCATTATTATTATTATTATTCATAAATCAAAATGGAGAAATATATTATGAGAAAATATAACATATAAAGCCAAACCAATCACAAAATAGTTAGACGTAGAAAATTATCAATTAAAAAGAAGTTTATGAACACCTGTTGTGAGTCGGTAATACTCCTTTTATATTTGTAGAAAAAATAAATTTTGTAATTCAAAAAAAAAATATATATATATATATATATATTAGAAAGATTTATTATTTTTACCTAGTAATTTTGTATTTTCTCTTGTCTAAAATATTTAAAACTTAGTTGCGTGGGCATATATATGATTTATTTTCTTCTGCTCCATTCATAATTAACGCATTATAAGAAAAAGAAGAGCAAAGTTTATCATAAAAATACCAAATCAGTAGATTTTTGTGTTAGAAATATTCTTTGAATTCTTAATCATAAAAATGAAAATCTTTTCGGCTTTTTGTGCGCTCACCGTATCAAAATAGGTAGGGATACTCAATCTCATTGGAGGCCCACCCTTATTATTCTGGCCGTAAGTGTATATTATTCCTATCTCAGTCATGTTTAATTGTCTCCAAATATTTTCTTTTTTTTTTTTTTTTCTGTCGACGGTATGTCTTCCACTTCCATATTTTAGCGAAGCAAATTAAAGCCAGACCAAGCAGTATGTCTTTCTTACGCAAATTAATCCGTGGCATATAGCTCCTCTGCCTCCACTTTTTCTTTGTTTTCCCCTGAGTATTCTCACATTCTTTTTTTTAGGCGTGAGACTAATTTTCATATTCTTTTTTTTTTTTTAATCTTTTTTGGTTTTTTCATAAATGCCTCCACATTTTTTTTTAGATACGTGAATAATTTCATTTTAAAATTTATAGTCATTCATTACTGTAAATACTTTTCAGGGATATTGTCCCGCTGGAATAAATAGTTTAGATTACAAACATATATATAAGAATTGAATAAACCTCCTTCCTTAAGCTAGCTTTTGTAATGAGTTAAATCTCGATCTATTTTCTTCATAATTTTAAATTTCTGATCTAATAAAAACATTTATAAACCAACGGGTGGATCTAAGTAGAAGGTACTAGGAGTGTAGATGAGTGGAACTGAACTCAAACTGTTATACTAGAAGTTTGGGAAACTTGTAAATTTTACACTCGAGCTCTGGTCGATCAAAGTTTGAGCTCGATTTGATATTGAAGTTCAACTTGAAAAATTTTCAGTAAATCTAAAATAAATACTATATGTATATATGCATATAAAATAAATCTAAAATAAACACTATATATATATATATATATATAAGCTTGATAAAACTTACGAGTTTTTGTGGTAAACTTCTTTATATTCAAACTCTATTTGAGCCAAACCTTTTTCGAGTCGGGCTGAGCTCAAATAGCTCCCGAGCTCGCTCAGCTCATTTACACCTTTAGAAATGACTCATATTCATTTAGCAAAAGATTGAGTAATATTGATACTTGTAAATAGAAAAAATCTCCATTTAAAGTGCTTCCCCTTCATAATCAGAATATTGCATGGCCGAATCAATTTGAAACACCTATGTTTTTTTTTTTTTATTAAATCTTTTAAACTTAAAAGCACCTCACTAGTTATGGCAGTCTTTTTACCTTCATTTTTTATATATTTAAATTATTATTCTATATTTAATTTTTTCATATTAAAATAAAAGGGATGTCCAAATAAAAATTTATCATATTTTACATTACTATATAAACATTAATTACAATTAATATTTTTTATGATAGAACGTTCACTTTTTGATTCCATAAGAATGAATCTAGACAGTTAAACATAATGTATCTAGACCACTCAACAGAATTCAAATTCGTCAACTTTCTTTTTTTGCTTGCTCAATCATGTGCGCTTGTGCAAATAAAAAATTTATTATTACCATATGCCGAGGAAAAAAAAGTAAAATAAAATAATACGTACGATAATATATACATATGTATATTTGGAATCTCGAAGCTGTAGTGCGTAGAGTTTCTATTGGAATATTCTTGTTGTAGCTGCAATAAATGGAACAGTAAATAAAATTAATTAATCTAGAAAAAATCATTTCATTTGGTTCCACGTGCAAAGAGACAAAAATAGTGGCTGGCCGTTAAGTTACTTTAAAGAAAGATTTGACCCTACCACTAGTTTGATGCTTCTATTGGATTTTTATTAACGACAAAGATTCTATTAATCACATAAAAGACTGCTAATTAAAAAATCAATTAATTAAATGATTTTTTATGAAAATTAATTTAAAAATATTTCAATTTTCTATTTATAAGGTTTGATTTTACATGAAGACAGCATTTGGTGGGATCTAATATTAAAATTTACAAGTTGTACAACTCATTATTCTAATTAGATTTTTCGATTTATAACTATTAAATTATTATTAATTAATTGAATACTTTTGAGTGATTGACGGTTGTTAATTAAGTACTTAATAATAGTTTAAGAGGTTCAATTTGGCCCTTTTGGATACAGTATTGACCACATCAAATGGCGTCATTTGTGTTTCTAGCTTTGACCGGCTATGGTCGGTGGATTTGTAAAATTATATAGGTAGTGTACTTATTTATTTATTTATCTATCTAGATTAATCTCAAAATCTAGAATAATATTTTTTGAAAAAAAAAATATATTTTTATATGAACTTAAAAGATCCACCATGTAAAAAGGATGATTGACCCTTTTATTTGGATTTTTTTAATATATATATATTTACGTGTTTGGTCCTCTAAAAAAAAAAAATTAAGATCCAAGACTGAAAATAAGAATACTTAGCTATGCATGACCACATATGACGTGCTAAATGCGAATTCTTTGTATTATAGCAAATATACCTAGAGATTGCTCACCTATGCATAGTTTAATAACAGTAGACATGCCTAGACTTATTAGCTGTACATATAAAGATTGGATAATATCAAACGTACATTAGATTAATTAACAAGCTAATCTCACCTAACCTCATTAAATCTCATTACTAATAATTCCTCATTTATGTATAATAAATCAACTTTAATTGGGTCCTTCCCTTCACATTATCTCAATTGCTTCTCCACCGTGTGTATATTATACATAAGTACACTTTTACTTTCTTTTCTAAAAAGAAAAATTATTTTCTAATATAATTATTGATTTTTATGGTAAATATAAATATAGTAATAGTTATTTCTCCAGGCTTTTCTTTTTCTTCTTTAATTTAAAAATATAAAAAATAAAAGGAGACTTCAGGATTGATTTGGGCCCATTTGAATAGCCCAAAGTTTAAGCTGTGTGTGGTGCCTAGTGGGCTTTCTTTCTTCACAATGAAGACCTGAGGTCTTTTCTTGGCCCACTCTCATTTCCGATCCAAATAGCTATATTTATATGGTTACTAAAAGTTGTATTGTTAAAAAATTTATATACCAGTTAATTCATTAATATATAAACACAGGTTATGCAATGAATCTAAATAGGCCTAATTTTATTTAACTCAGGATTTGGGTAATTTATCAATCATCTTAAAAGTTAAAACTAAGTTTATTTGGGCTCATTAACGGGTGTTTAATTATGGGCCTAAGGCCTTAATAGAGCTTCAGAAGTCCTGGCAAATTTGGGCCAACTTGGCTAAACTATTGCTCTTGTTTAATTTAGTATGACAAAACGCTTGTCACTCTTTACTAGGGCAGTAAACGAGACAATTGTGACTCGACTCAGTAAAAGCTCGCTAGAGCTCGTTCCATATGTTAATCAAGCTTGAGTTTGAGCTCACTAGCCAGCTTTATGGAGCCGAGCTCACGAGCTAGCCTTATCGAGCAAAGTCAATTTTACGAGCTAGTTTAATAAGCTAAAATCAATTAAAATTTATATTAAAATGACGTCATTTTGGTTAATAAATTTTAAATTCAAACTTGGCTCGTTTATAGTTATTGAACTGAGCTCAAGTTGAGCTCGAGTTTGGCTATTTTTAAACAAGCTGAGTTCGAGTTCAAATTTTCGAGCTTGAATATATCCTTATTAAATCAAACTCGAGCTCATCAAAGCTCGGCTCGACTCATTTACAACCCTTCTAGCAATAAAAGGTTCTTTTTTTTCTTTTTATTAAAAAAAGAAGAAAAAAAAAAAAGCCATTTGTGAATTACAAATATTTCACTATCGCTCCAAGTCTTGCGTGCTAGTGCAAGTCAGTCCAAATTAGACCACTACTCCACTACTCCTGTCAAATAACCCAACAACGCCTTTCACAAGCTTAGACAAACTCTCCTCTTCTTAATTGAGATTAAGACAGACAGCCTAGTTTTGACTCCACATCATGAAACATTAATATTGAGTAGGCCCCACTTTTTGATTGGCTAACTCAACAATTTTATTGCAATTTACACTTCAATTAAATAATGAAAGTAATTAACCATTTTATCCGTGAGGAGTAACTTCGTTGAAAGACATACTTAAATTTATTGGACGATTCGATCCGTATAAAAAGTCCTTATAAAGAGGAGTATCCTATAATCCCGAGACAAAATTAATTTTATGACCAAAAAATATAAAAATATTCATAGTTAAAAGGTACTTACCTTATTGTCCGGTCAACAACTTTTTTTTCCGTAAAAAGAAAAGTTGTATATATAATAATAATAATAATAATAATAATAATAAATTTTATGGAAAAGGAATCAAATGATGATGTGAGAAAATGGACTAGTACTCTTTTTAATTATTTATCTTGTTATTTCTTTATAAGTTATAATCAAATCACAATAACTCCTGTTTTGCCATATTATATATATTTTTAACTCTTAATTAATTTAATTAGCTAGTTTAAATTATCATTAATCATTATCTTTAAATATAAATTAATGATTCGGTGCAATTTGATTCGGTATAATGGTTTATTATCATTCAACATTATTCTTAGAAGCTATCTATGAGACATTTCAATATTTTTTTAAACAAAACATTTCAATACTTCTAACTAATTTGTTTAATGTATTTATGTTTTGTTACATAAAAAATAGGAATTTTTTTATAGTTTTTACATGTCATGACTCATGACTTTTCTTAATTATATTAATTAACCGGTAATTAAGCTACTATTATAGGACAACCTTTTACACGTCATATTATAAATTATTTCAATAAGACATTATGTATATAATATACGAGAGAAGGTCAATGAATCTGTATAAATTCTAAAATCAAAATATTCCTATATAATATAAAATAACGAAAAAAAAATTGAAAACCCAAAACAAAATATATAAAAAAAAAAGATGCAACATTCGAACTTCCAAAAAATATGAAGTTTGCCAGCAATTAAAAATTATAAAATCGAGATATATAATAAAGAATGATTTTCCATCAGATGACATGTCAATATGAATATTATATTAAATGAATAGTGTCCGCACCATATATATAAATATGCTTCTTAAATAAAAATTTAAAAACAATATTATTTGATTCATTTATTATTGTTGTGTGAAAAACCATTCGTGTGGGTTTTGCTAACATATTAACGTGTGCTTTTATTATTAATCTAGTATTTCCATAATGCAACCTCAACCCGCGAGGATAAGAATTTAAATTTAATATTTACGAAGCGCATTTTATTAAAACAGTCAAATAAAAAAAATTACACTCTTATTATAAAAAAAAAAAACGTGAGCTTTTATTATTAATTCAATATCCATCGCATACGTTTTGTTCGCAATTAATGTTTGCGTTCTCATTAAATTAGTTTGAATTTTTTTTTTCTCAAAAAAGAAAAGAAGAAACAAAAAAATTCCATTGTAATTAAAGTTATATATCTCTTGACAAGCATTTAATACATATTCAATTCGTTCACGAAACAACCTTATACACGAGTAAATTAAAACTAAGACTTTGTATATATTCATTTTTATTTGTTTGTAATATTAAAAATTAATTAAAAATATTAAAATTTATAATTTATGAAACTAAAAATGTTTAGAATTATTTAAATTTAATATTTTAAAATTCATTTTAAATATGCAAGAAACGTGAAATGTTTGCAGTGCCAATAATTGATCATGGAAATTAGTTATGATTGATAATGGTTACTGTTGGTGATTAATAGTTATAAATGCATATTTATAATATTATAATAAATTTATTTTTTAAAAAAATTATTGATATCTAGAAAATACTTTTATCATAAAAAAATAATTTTTCTTTGAAATTACTTAAAATTATTATTTGGTCATGAAAATATTTTTTGTTTATTGATTTTTCTAAGCATTTCAAATATAATATTATAATAAAGGATTTTTTTTTTCAAAACTTATTTATACATTCACTAACCCAAATGATTTTTTGCACATTAATATTAGAATTAAATATTAAAATGAATGTTTGCCACGAATGATTCCAAACTCTTATGTCATAAATTTGACCCTCATATATGAAAATAATATTTAGTTGTATTTTACATTATGGATATATTTGGAAAGAAAAATAATTAGAGTTTATGTGTTAGATTGTAAATATTATATTCAACGTATCTTATGAGCGGACCGTTCATTATTCCTCCACTTTAATATTAGTCTATATTTAGATTAATTTGACATTAAATAAAATAAGTTTTTCAAATATAATTTTACTTTTATTTGATTCATAAAAAATTAAAAATTGATAAGTTTGTACATATTTAAATAAAATATAATTTATATTACAATGATATATATTTTAAACCTTATTTTCAATATAATAAAAAAAATTTATTTGACTGTTTAAAAGTAAAATCCAGTATGTAATTTTCAAGGGAAATCAAACATTGGGTTGAAAAAACTGTTCCTTAGCGGGTCCTACTCCAATTCAACGACCCACAGCAGACGCCAAAAGGTAGGGTCCACTATAATCAGAAGCGTCCTATCTGATGACATCACACCACAGCCATTTGCTATTTGAAACTTAATTGGTCACACCAACGAGGGTTAAGACAAAACGGCAAATGCGATGCATGGCCAAACCAACTCGTGTCCCACATGGAAAGGAATCATCAGCTTTCAGGTATTATTTTAAATAAATTTATGTAGTTGACAGGTTTCATAACCAACGGTGGATTATCGCCACTTTCACAACAGACGGTGTAGATTGGACAACCGGTTCAAGGAATCTAGGGGATTGTGACACCGCCGCCAAGCTGTCTCGTGTATTACTTGCGTTGGCCGTTTAAGTGCGATGCTTTGGTGGGGGCCATCGTATATTAGCATAAACCTGAATTTCGAGTGTTTTTTTTTTTTTTTTTTAATTTGAGACTTCAGAGTTCAGATTAAGAAAAAAGCTACTGTCATCTCATTTTAATCTGGATGTATTAATTTTTATTATGTTAATTAATTATTTACTACACCAATCAGACGGATGAAATGTGCGCGATGGGTCCTTCCGTGGCTGTCCCCACTGCTTTATTTACCGGGTCAATGAGAATTGCCTCGCGAAAGTGGTTTACAGGAAGCACAGATAGCGCGTGAGTGTTTTTGATTTCTTAGGAACGTAAGAATTGCAACTAGTATTCCACTTGGCTCATCTTTAGAGGGGCGGGTGACATATAAAGGTGTTTTTTTCTTTAAATTAGTAACTTTTCTCTATTGACACTTTTAGGTCCATTAATTCACTGCATTTTGTATTCATGCAAATAAAATAATATTTTCTCCTCGCAAATGCGAAAATGTTAAATTAATTTGCAAGGATTCACCAGATACAGATAGAAAACGTGAAAAGGAAATAGCGCGTGACTATAATTAAAAAATTCAAACCATTTGACAGAAAATTATATTTATTAAATTTTCAATATATTTAAAATGAAAATAATAAATTTACATAGTTTTAATAAATGATTATCCTATCTTAATTGGTTCACATAGCTAATACCTAATTTGTAACTAACAACTAGTTTATATTTTTTTTTTCTTTTACAAAATCCATTTATATTGTTCGTAGTGCTAAAATAAAAATATTAAATAGGCATTTGGTTCAACTAATTTATATAACTAATGACTTATTTATTTGCATCCAACAATTATGATAAAAGTATATGATCAGGATTTTAATAATTAGTTAATTCCCCTAAAAAATTTAATTCAGCTCTTGATTCCATCACTTACAATTTTTTTTTTTCTATTAGCCATTAATTGATTTGCTTTATATTATATATCTAGATTGTATTAACTATATAAAAATAAACTCCTGCTATTTTTAATCTAATATTTTATGTGATTATTTATTTATATTCATTTAAAAATAATAAATAACTAATTATAAAAAATTTAACTAATATATATTTATGTAGTACATTAGAAATAGAAAATAATATCTTTGCCCTAACTCACACGTAAACATATGTTGATCACTATAAAAATCAAGTAAGCAATCAATATTTGTCGACTAATAACTATTAATCACTTGCTACCAGTTATTAGTCCTACAGTTTATCTCTATGGACTAAGCTATAATAGCTAAAACAAACAAACCTATGAAAGATAAGAAAGAAACCCTAAATTGATTATAATTTTTTTAAGAAATAAACTGAGAGAATATTAATAAAGTAAATCCTAAATTAAGAAAGTAGAATCCACAAAAGAATGTCAGTCAATTAATTAGAATCCACAAGAGAATATTGATTAATTAGTGAAATAATTAGGAAAGTAGAATTTATAAAAGAAAATTATAAGGAAAGAAATTTATATTGATTCAATTTTCTAAAATGTTTGATTAGATTATATCTAAATCTATTGCCAAGTATAAATTTAGGTTTCATTTGGTATAAACGAATTGAAGGTGGGGCATTCAGTTGTAATAAATGAATTATAGATGAAATTCATTTGTAATGAAACCCTTTATAAATCATTTCTTTCAAAAAAAAAAAAAAAATCCGTGAATTTTTCATGTTTGGAATAAATTTAAAATTTAAAAATTATTTTAAAAATATCGTTTAATAATTTTAGAATGTTAGAAAAAAGAAAAGTTTTGTCATAAAATTTTGGATCGTTTAAATTTGTGAAATTCATTTAAAAATGACATTTTTTAGTAGAATTTGATTTAGTTATATTCAAATCTATAGAATTGAATACATAAAATTTAATTTTCCATTATATTTTCAATTTAATTTTTCATTATATTTTCATATCAAATACAAAATTTTAGATTTATAAATGCATTTTACAAATTTTTGTGAAAATCATTTATTCTAAACAAGGGGTTAATAACAATATAATTTTAAAATCAAGGCGATAATATTATTTTAATTTATAGTTAACCTTTTTATTTTTATAGTTACAAATTAGTTACAGATTAATCATCATAATATATTTTTTTATGTAGTATACACTTTAATACTTTTTGTTTGTTAAATTTTAAAAATTAAAACTGTATTTCATTGTATTTCTTGAATTGTTATAATGTAGAGTAATTTAATCATTATCCAAATCCCATATTTTTTTTATTTACGACTAAATTGATAATTTATTTTTAAGCATCGAAAGTCAAATGAGTTAGTATAATATTGTGAACTACGTTATAAAGGATTATCATTTTTTTTAATAAATAACACTTATTTAATTGGTGAAATAGAGAAAATCAATCACATTATACATGATTAATATTAAATTGATAATTTTAATTTAGTAAAAAATGAAAATTTTAATTTCTTATAGTTAATTTTTTAAAACTATCAACAAAGTAACAGATGCACATATATATCATTTTTGGAAAGTATATAATTGGGAAAAATATGCGGGACCCTTCTATGCGTTTAGGATTCTATGATGTGTTTGGTAGGTCCGTTTCTATGTGTGTGTGTCACACTCTGAGATTTGGTGTTTTCTTACAGTATACCAAAATTACCCTCCATAGAAAAGCAAGCAAAAGATAGGATTGGCTAGTCTTAGGTCTTTGCTTGACGAGCCGAAAGGTGCTGTCTGGCTCGGACTGAATCGCTTTACATCAGTTGCCGGCGCACTCAGTCACGTGGTCCACCTCGACAGTACTCAAGGTCAAAATAGGCAATGTGTCAAATTTAATTTAATACGAAGGCACTGTCTCCGTCATTATGCTATTCTTCCATCATAAAAGTTTTAAATTAAGCTACACATTGCAATTGTTGTATCCTCCTTAAATTACTGTATTGTCCCTACACGTGACGACCTTACTCCTTTAGATGTCCTTTAGGGATGGGGGGGATGTGCCCTATTTGGCATTAGAGTGCCAATTTCAACCGAATCAGGATTGATCTTCCCGGTTTAATTTGGTTTTATATTCTTAAAATGATTGATTTCCTTTTTGGAAAAAATGTTTGAAATTTGCTTTATGCTTTGGTTAGATTTTTTTTTCCTTTTATTTTTAAGATATTAAATCAAATATTCTCTTGTAAATCAAATATGTATGTTCATGCATTCAAAAATTTCTTATTTAGTGTTCAGACAAATGCTTATTTAATAAGTACTTATAACTTAATTGTCACGATCATCAAAAAATATGTTAATTAAATAATAAGTTTATGTGATAATTTCATTTTTTTAAATAAGGGACCGTTTATTTTATTTTACTAATAATTTATTACAGTTCAGTTTATTTGATCACACAACAATAAAATAAATTTATATGAACTGAATCAATAAATAAATTAATTAAATTTATATAAATGATAAATTTTTTCTAAAAGTTAATTCAATAAACTATATAACTTATTTGTTGAAAAATCTCTATAATTGTCATAACAACATATTTCCCTAATATGAAAATTATAATAGAAAAGACACTATAATTTAAAACGATAAATTTACCTTTTTACAATATAAACTTGATTTATTTTTATAAACTGAACAACATTTTCATCAACATTTCATGTATTTGTATTTTTTTTTTTTTTTGAAATGATGTTATTGTAGATTTAAATATACAGTGTTTATTGAAAGTTATATCACGTTAGAAATATATAATTTATTTATCATTGATAATTAAATAATAAATAAATTTATATGTTAGATTTTACTATATGTAATATATTTTTAAGTACTTAGAATGCCAATTATGTAAAAATACATTCATTTATATGATTCAAATAATCTAAATCATTCAGTAATAATTTATATTTAATAATTAATAATTATTCAATTGAATAAATTGTTAGTTTAAATTATATATGAATTTAGATTTCAACTCAAGTAAAACTCCAAAACATTTGTTACAACTCTGGTGTTATATTTTTAAAAATATAAATTTCTGACTTATTTAAGTAATTTTATAACTTAGAAATTACAAACATTTATGAACTTTTAGTTAAAAAGTAGTACGTTCGACTCATTTATAAGTGCCTTCTAAATCGGTCCAGGGACTTCCCTTAAATTTAGCCTAATTACCTATATACACTCAAAATTTATAACCAAAACGACGGTAAGAGATGGCAATCTAAACTCGGGGCCAGTTAGGTAATTTTAACTGATCCACTATTTTCCTTTCTTGTCTCTCTTTCTCGTCTAAGGCCTGTTTGGTTTTCTGGAGGCTGGAGGCCATTCATTTGCTTATTATTAGCTGTGCTTGTTTTCGAAGCTGTCTTTCTTCGCCCTTGAAATCGAAGGATAAAACCCTAAAAAGAGTAAAATTCAAAACAAAATTCTTAGATGATTCCTCTGCTTTCTCAGATATGGAGTTCGATGAGTCGACGATCATAGCTTCACAACAGCAGCAGAAGCAGCTGCAGCTGCAGCATCTCTCCATGTGCTACCTACGGTAACTTTTATAACTCTCGACATTTTCTAAGTTTCCAAAACACCTAATTTTCTAAAATTCTTTATTTAAAGCTTTTCTTTACTTCATTTCACCATCGATTTTTTTTTTTAAATATATAAACTGTGGTCTTTTCTACTCGTTTGCTGCGTATTCTGGGCTTTCGTTTTCCTTTTCTTTTTTTTTTTTCGGGCTTTTTGGTTTTAATTAATGGCCACTGGCTTGTGGTGTTTAGAGCTTATAGAGCTGTTAGATGATTTTATGAGTGGCTTTGTAGTGGAAGTGCTACGGTGGATAATCGATTGTTAGGCTGTTTTTGTAATATCTGCTTTTAGAGGTTATAACTTCTATTTGTTATTATAAATACAAAAAGTCTGTTTTTAGTTAATATTTTAGGTATATCTTTTTGCTGTGAGAGCAATAATACCTTCCACAATTGTAGGAACCAAAATAGGTTTTTTTCTTTTTTTCCCTCTGAACGGCGAAATGGATAGATATTGATTTTATGATGCAAATGATTTTGAATGTGTTTCTTTCTTTTGAAATTTAATCTTTAATACGAAAGAATGAGTAACTGCAATAAATAAGCTTAATTATGTGATGGAAAATATTAAAAAGGGAAATTTGTTTAACGATGATGTTCCAGCCCAAAAAAATTTTGCGCTTATCATTTATTCTTCTGGTACTAGGGTTCGTTCACCAGAAAAAGAAAAGCATCATAGTTTTCCTTTTTAATAAACAATTTGAATTATTCTTTTGGCTCTCGAGTCCCAATATGATTATGTATTTTGCTTCTGTTTCATTCCCGAAAATGGTGAAAAATAGTAAATTGATGCTGTTTCAGATTTCATCATAAACTGGAAGTCTTCTATGTGATTTCCTTTTCCCTACCAATGCATTTAGATAAATGGACATTTCAAATGAAGGGGTATTTGAATTTTGACATTAGTGTTATGGTTTATGATTTTTCACTTGGTGTTATTATATTAAAAATTCAAGTCCACCTCCATTTGAAATTCACACTTATCCAAATGGCGTATCTACGCAAATGGATCCTTAGTGAAAACAATAGCAGAGTCCATTTATTTTGCATAATGATCTGATTGAACTAGTGTGTTTTTATTGTTCAAGACTACTCTTTTTTTATTCTGGTTTTCTCTTCTTGATCTCTTTGTTTTTTGCTCTATTAAATTTTAGAAAGATTTTTGAACCCGATAAAAGAACTATGCAATGATTTCTTGAGTGCTAATTGTTTTTGCTTGGAAGAGACAATTTTAAGCCATACTTACATGTGGTGGTCTATTCAGGGGATTGTTTCACCAGGTCAAGGCATTCCATTTTTTTCTGGTCCTGTCATGTACCTTATTTTGCCTGGCCACATGTGGACCATGTTTGATTCATGGGATGCAGAAACCAAAGGAATATGATGGATGTGGGTCCTACGGAGACAATCCTGCTGTGGGTTTTCAAGATATTAATGTTCCTGATGCTAGTTCCTATGATTCAGGAAGTACAGTGACTCGTATAAGTGTCAACAGTATTTGTACCGATTCTCATTCATTTTGCTTTCCTTCAACATTGCCTGGTCTTTCATCTAAGGAGTACAAGCAGAAATCAGATGCTTTAGAAGTGTCTAGGAGTCAATCGGATAGTTTGTCGTCTGTAGGACTGACTCAGGGTAGCAAGGGAGCTAGTAACAAGAGCTGGTTGTCAGATTCTGGCATTTTTGAGTTACTAAATGGGCAGGCTATTACTTGTTCTTTGAATTCCATGGAAGGTGTTGATCGATTATCTTTCATGCAAATGGGTAGTGCTAATCAAAATGATCTCTCTGCATGCGGAGGTTCCTTGCTAATTAAAAAGAGCACAAGTTGTAGGCTGAATATGAACTCTGAGATGACAAAATCTAGTCCTTTTGATGCCTGTTCATCTCCCCATGTACAAATTAGCCCTCCTGTGCTTGATTGGGGACACAAGCATTTGTATGTTCCATCAGTTGCTTTCTTAACAGTAGCTAATACGTGTAATGACAGCATTTTACATGTCTATGAACCGTTTAGTACCAATATACAATTTTATCCCTGCAATTTTAGTGAGTTTTTTCTAGGGCCTGGTGAAATAGCTTCACTTTGTTTTGTGTTTTTACCAAGATTCCTGGGCTTTTCCGCAGCTCATTTGATTTTGCAGACAAGTTCTGGTGGCTTCCTTGTTCAGGTTAAGGGCTATGCTGTTGAGTCCCCTTACAAGATTAGTCCTGTTGTTGGCTTGGATGCAGCTTCTAGTGGAAGGTTGGTTAAGAATCTGTCTTTGTTTAATCCTTTCAATGAAAGCCTCTATGTAAAGGAAATAAGTGCACATATATCGGTTTCTCTGGGGAATCTTTCTCATCACACTGAAGCAATCTGTAGCGTAGAAAATTTCCAGGACTCTGATGGGCTGAGCCTGCCTAGTGTCAAGGATTGGTTGGTTGTAAACAGTGGCCAAGTTGGTTTTCCGTTTATGGCTATGAGGCCCCATCAAAACTGGGAGATCAGTCCTCATGGCAGTGAATCTGTCATAGAGATGGACTTATCATTTGAACCCGAAGCACAAATTGTTGGTTCTCTTTGTATGCAGTTGCTAACATCTTCTCAAGATAAGTCTGACACCATCTTGGTTCCTCTTGAAATTGATCTGCGTGGAATCGTGGCATACAATGATGTTATGGGTGCAGTTTCTGTTTCCTTTGAGGTTCTGGTGCCATGTGATGCTAGCAACACTGTAGTTGCTATCTCTTTGAGAAATGGAGCTCCTCATGTCTTGAGTTTTGTCAAGATTAGTGAAGATGCAGCAACAAAAGTTTTTTTGATCAAGTACATTGAAGGCTTGCTACTTTTCCCAGGCGCTGTTACACAAGTTGCCACAATTAATTGTAGTCGGCTGCTCGTTGATTTACATGGTTCCCCACCTGAAATCTCGAATGTATACAAGAATTGCAAATTAGTTGTGCTGACAAATGACTCGAGTAATTCTCAGACTGAAATTCCCTGCCAGAACATACTCAACATTTGTTTGAGACATAAAAATGATTCATCCATTGGATTTGATCATCAGTTTCAAAAGGCTGAATCTGGCAAAGTAAGAATGGAACCTTTGCAAGGTAGCACATGGTTGCCATTAAAGATCATGGTATGCTCTTCCTTATCCATCTTTTCCAATTTAAGGCATTCTTGACTCGCAATGCGTCATGATTGCATTTTGATTGGTTCATTCTTTTACTTGAAATTATGTAGTTCTATTATAATCCTGGGATTTTCAAGATAGCTAGAAATGAACATGGAAAATTGTAGTAAAACCTCGAGGTTTGGGTAATATACCCTTTGGTTCTACCATTTTGTACAACCTGACACTTTAGTCTGTGAGGTACATGTCAAAATGGGGCCAAAAATTCATCCAAATCATTGTATTTAACATGCCTTATAGGATTTTTGTATTACCAAAGTGTTGATTTTTTTTTTTTTTTTTTTTTTTTTATAAAAACTCTAAGATTAAAGTGTCGAATTTTGAAAAGAGGGTAATAGGTTACATCTCTAGGAACTTTTGGTAACTTTACCAGATGACTAGGACTGTGCCTCTTCTCTGAAATCTATGTATTAGCATTTGTTCCTTAAAATTTTGACAACGGCAACGTGTTTTCTTTTCCTTGATATCGAATTGAATGTTACCCCAACAAGTTATTATCAGTTAACATTTATTTGCAAATAATTTGGGCATGAACCTTGCTAGATGTCTCTACCTCTCTGAAATGTCATGTTAAACCCTTATGTTTCTATGTTATCTCGTTATATGCCGCCTTTGCTATTTTCTGTAGTTGTTTATATCGTTCTTGCTTTTTGACATAAATTATGGCGCGAAGTACAAGTCAATTGCCAATTAGAGTTTTCATCCTCAAAGTTCCAAGATAATGCAATCCATCTTTAGTGCTTTATAACATGCACCATTACTGTGTGTGGCATGTGTGGCTATAAAGTTGTCCCTGTAAGACTCTTGTACACAGCCCAGTTGCTTTCCAACATGTTGCAAATAATGGAATAAATCATTATTAAACTGGGAAAAAAAAATAGAGTGCTTACTTTGTTTCTATTGACTTGGCTTGACAAGGCATGTTCTATGTATCATCATTCCTTTTTTGGTGGTTTACCAGTCATACACATCCACTGTACTAAGACAGAACCTCTAATAGATCAGTATAAAGGACCTAATTTTGCTTTTAATAAGTTTGGCATGTCATTTGTTGCTTTTGAAATGATTAATTTGGTCATGACGTTTTGTACTTTACCCCAAATGCATGTTAAGCTAATTGGTAACTTTATCTTTGATTTAGGCTGCATTAGAACATGGAATTAATGTAATGAGATAACGTGATCATAAAATCTAGGCGTGGAAGGTTGAGCAGTATTGCGGATACAGGACAGAAAAGGACAAACTAAACTTTATATGACATATTTGAGGTGGTGAAATAAGATTAAGTGGATCGAGACCTTTCTTACGTATGTTGTCCTAAACTATGTGGGATAGGAAAGTGTTCATGTGGCTGAATCTAAGTAGATTGGAGTAAGGCTTAGTTTGAGTTGTATAGTTTGTTGAATGAATTTACAGCAATAAAAATGACTAAGCCTTAATCACAAATTAGTTAGAGTCAGCTATGTTAATCCTTTGTTTCCATTCCAATTTATTCATAATTAACTCAGCACAAATGCCAAGTAGTAGTTCTTTTGAGACAACTTCACTCTATGCGGTCCTAGGTCTTAACATGGGAAGTGGTTTACGCATGAGTTGAAGTCTGTGGGCAATTAAGACAAGGAGAATTTGACTGTACATTTTTCCCTTTTTGGTGTTAAATGCAATACTCATTTATTTGTTACATTTTGGAGCTTCTAAGACTGTTATATGGAACTCTGATGGCAATGAACTTTGAGAAGTTTTTCTCATGGTTTTATTTTTAGTGATGATGAGTAGAATTGGTAATTCCTTTCATTGGTTGCCAAACTTCAGCATCTTAAACTGTGAACATGTGCACATGGTCGATAACATAGCAATTGGCATCAAGTTCAATTTTTTCTTAGCCGTTTTTACATTTTGCAATCTGTTCATTGCTTTTTGTTGTTTGATGTATCTCTCCTCTTCTGATGAAGGATCAGTCTTCTCTAAATCCTTTTTAACTCATGGCATTATCAACTCCGCTGCTTGCCTCTAAAATAAACAAAGAAAAGAATTAAAAATTTGAGAAAAAAGAATTGAAAATATAGGTAAATGATAGAGCATTTTGCTTTATTAGTAGATAAAAAAAGTAGCTTTGTACAATAAGGGTTTAGCAAGCACTGAATCTAGTCATTATCAGTGGAATTTTGGAGGCATGATCTCTCTCTGTCTTCATGAACTCTTGCAAACACATAGATGTGCATAAACTAAGTCCACAGCTTCATTTATTAAAAAAAAAAAAAAAAAAAGGCGAGTTACTTGAACATGTTCCTGAATGTACATCTGCTTGTACATATGTACTCTTAGACACGTGACCAAAAGTGTGTGTTCCTTCAAAGTAATGAGCCATTAACTGCAAGTCTGCAACCAAGGAATTTGAATCTCAATATTTCCATGACATCAATTTATATCTTCTCGTTTCTTGCTTGACTGCTTCACTGGTATTTTGTAATCTATGTGCATGATAACTGAGATGCTGGTATGATTTGTAGGAATTGGAGACTGTAGAAGCAGATGAATTTGTACTGGAGAACTGGAAATCTCAAGGAACCACAAGAAGCCTGTCTGTGCTTGATGACCATGAGGTACTATTCCCAATGATTCAGGTTGGAACTCAATACTCTAGGTGGATAAGTGTAAAGAATCCCAGTGAACAGCCAGTTATTATGCAGCTCATTCTTAACTCAGGAGAGATTGTTAATGAATGCAGGGGCACTGATGATTTTATAGAGCCCCTTAAGTTAGGTCGTCTAGTTCATAATCAGTTTAGTGTAACTAGGTATGGTTTCTCAATGGCAGAGGGTGCACAGACAGAGGCCTATGTTCATCCTTATGGTAAAGCATCTTTTGGCCCAATTTTCTTTCATCCTTCAAATCGATGTGGGTGGACAAGTTCTGCCTTGATAAGAAACAATCTTTCTGGTGTCGAGTGGTTACCTTTGAAGGGGTTTGGTGGATCACTCTCCCTTGTCCTGCTTGAGGGGTCTGACCCTGTTCAGGGCATAGAATTTAATCTCAACTTGCCATTCCCTTTAAATATCTCTCCTCCGGAGCTGTTGTTTCATATGGAGGAGATGACTGATGCATGTTCTCAGCCATTGTCAAAAGAGCTATATGCCAAAAACATAGGAGACTTGCCTCTTGAGGTGAAAAGTATTGAAGTTTCTGGAGCAGAGTGTGGGTTAGATGGGTTTCTTGTTCATACTTGTAATGGTTTTTCACTTGAACCTGGTGAGTCAACAAAGCTTATCATTTCATACCAGTCTGATTTTTACGCAGCAATGATACAAAGAGATCTTGAACTGGCTTTGGCTAGTGGAATTCTTGTGATACCCATGAAGGCAAGTCTTCCTTTGTATATGTTCAATCTTTGCAAGAAATCAGTATTCTGGTCGCGAGTGAAGAAATTTTCTGCAATGGTGCTTTTCTCTGCTTCCTTGATGTTTCTGATCTTTTGTTGCATATTTCCCCAAGTGATGAATTTTGGCTCCCAGGATTACTCCTATAAGAGAGAGAGAAGTGTCATTGCCACAGTAAGAAGTTCAGCAAAATCTGCTAGCCTGCACCATAACCAGAAAAACAGGAAGTTCTCTATACCCACTGAAATGGATGGTTTGTTAAGATCAGTTGTGGAAGACAAAACCTCAAAGCAGGTATCTGGTTTAAAATATCCTGATAGTCAACTTGGAGGCCTAGGTCGGGGGATAACTGTTCAGAATGGGATACCAACTTCAGCAGTACCATCTTTGTTATCAAAATCTGTAGCAGTTGAGAATCCTAATGCACTCGAAGCTGCCCCACCTTGTAACCTTACTGTTAGGATAGGAAAAGAGAAAGGAAGAAGGCGAAGGAAGAGAAAGGGTGGTACTGCAGGTTTAGCAGGACTGTTTGAAGTCTCAAGCAGTCAAAGTGGGAATTCTACACCTTCTTCTCCATTGTCCCCTACATCTGTGACTCCTAATCGTATTTGGTTATCATCTTCTGAATTGGATCCCGTAGAGGCTAGAAATGCATTCACTCAAGAGGCTGACCAACAATGTGCAAACATTCAAGTGGCTGAACCTGCTTCCCAGGAACCCAAGGTTTCTTTAGAACACTGCAGTAATAATTGCTTCTCTGCTACTTCAGAGCAACTTTCAGTGCCAAGAGAAACTATTAGTAAACCTATTTTGTTGCCATCTGCCACTTTTCCTTCTGCTGTTAGGGCTGTCCCCAATCTGTTGTACTCTTCTCCTTCCCCAGCTTCAACATCTCCAATTGCTCCTCATGCTCGAGCTCCTGGGCCCAAACATTATAACCAGAAGAAAAAAGAGAAGGTAGGGGATGAATATACATATGATATCTGGGGTAACCATTTTTCTGGACTCCATTTAGTAGATAGTTCAAAGGGTGTTAAAACCATGAAGACCATAGCAACAGAAAACAATTCCAATAGCTTCTTTGTAAGGGGTCCACAAGCCCTTATGACAAAGTCTCAACCAAAATATGTGAGTTGCTTCCAAGAAGAAGGTTAATGATAAATTTATGAAATAATTTAAATAACCTGGTGTCTCCGTTTATCTCTTTAACATGCTCTTTTGAAGTTCTTTTCAAAGTTTTCCTCACTAGTTAGTGATATGAGAGATATTTATGAATTATTGCTTCCAGATTTTATTTTTGCAAAATCTTATTTTAACATTTACCTGAATACTGTTTTTTATTTTCACTTTCAATTTTGTTAAGAAGAGGTCTCACTCTTGGCCTGCTCAGTATCCTTTGAGAAAAATATTTCTCTAGTTGGTGAACATGGGTGGCTGTTTTTATAATTTGCAAAGACAATTGATGCAGAAAGGGGAAAAGGCAAAAAGCAAGTGAACTATACAGTACAGACCGGATAACAATTATTTTGAACATGCTTTAGACACTGACAAGAATTGTTCCATGCTTTTAGTAACTACTAAATAACTTATCATTTCCTAGTAACAATTTCCTTTTTCTACTTTTTGCAAGAAATTCTGCACTTGAAAAATATGCTTGTTTATTGTTTATTTATTTTTTCTGCACAAGGTAATGCATATTTCATTCCGGTATTCATGTCCATAAACAAGCATGTGATTACCTGGTAATTTTTTATGATTTAGTTTCGTGTTTGTAGAATTTGGACTAGTTCATTTTTCATAATCTGTTCAAAATTAAAAGCGTGGTTCTTTATCATAGTTGAAAATTAATGTGAACTGAAGTTATGTTTTTGTTTTTGGACATTGCTTGTTTCTTAAATGTAAATTGGTACTGAAGTCTAGGGTTATGAGGTTATGAGTTAGAAATCCAGTTGGAGCCAAAATGATCCAAAAAAGTATATTATTAAGAATGGTAGCTTGAATGTTTATTTGTCTTGTTTTTTGAATTGTCTTGCATCTGTGCTACTTAAGGCTTTTCTTAAATTCATTGAATTTTGTTTTTCCTGTCCTAAAAAATGAGAATCTTTTTGGTATAAGTTAGTTTTAAGAAATCATAAAATTTCCCTAGAACTTCCCCTGTTTGAAATACTAATTTTGTTTTTTTAATGAAAGCAATTCTTGAGGCGGACCGCACAAAGCTTAAAAAAACTGGTTCTAGTCTCCTTGGAGTCCTACAATAGTATCTGTTATCTCTGTAAATGCTTTTTGTGCTTATATATGACGGAATAGATGTCAATAATTCATCTTATTTTAGAATAAAAGGTCTTATGCATGGTTATCCAATTGTTTCCAGTTTACACACCTCTTTTTTTTTTTTCTTTTTTTCTTTTTTTTTTTTTTTTTTAAAATTTCATCTCTTCTTGTTTTCTTCTTCTTCTTTTTTTTATTTATTTTTTATTTGGAGCTGGGACTGACTTTGTCTGAAAGTTGAAATATTGGATATGGTGTATTGCTGATTCATTCTCCATGAAAGCAGAGTATTGCACTACCACACTGATTAAGATGCAGTGGAAATTCTGTGTAGGGTTTCATCTATCACTTGATTAAGTTATCTTTCTGTTTCCTTCTGAAGGAGATGATTGAGGAATAGCACCCATCTGGGTGGGCTGAGTATACTTGTGGTATTGATACAGACAATATATAATAGAATTCTGATTGATTTGCTACACACGCTACCATTTAAACAAAGCTATGTATCCTTTTCCTATAGTTTCTATGGGACTTGGTATGATGAGAGGGATGCATACTCCTACTTTATAGTGTAGAAATCTTTTAGAAATTCCATAAAAATAGAGCAGCTTGAATTTTGAGCTGATGTAATGGGTGGTAAGGGAATTTGATTGTTAGCGTATGGCTTTGAGATGTTTCCATTAATATAGATACCTGGGATTATTGCCTCTGATAAAACATGCTCCTTAATGTTCTAGGAAGTAAACTTTTCTGAGCAGTAAAAGTTATATGAGCTTGCTGGGTTTACGTGTAGCTTTATTATGCAAAATACAGTTAGTTTGAGCTACTGCCACCTCTACTTGTAATTGTTGAAGCAGTTATTTTGAGCTACTGCCACCTCTACTTGTAATTGTTGAAGCAGTCTCCTTGTTGCTGGACATGCCATAGCCAAAGTAAGTTATGCCTGAGGTGAATACTCTTCTTATAGAGAAAACTGTAAAAGCCGACAATTCATATATGCTTGAGATATCAAATGCAGGATCCTTTTATGATTAGGAGAGCAATCATGCTTTAAACTCATCAGTACTTTTATATGAAACAGATATTCAAGGATTTCAAGGACTCGGGATTTTGTGATTCACGTGTGTTAATCAGCCAACGATGTTGCTTCACTGATAAGTTCCAAGCTGCAAAGTAAGTTTTGCTCATAAACTATTTAAGATTAGCAGAAAAATTTGCCTTTATACTTAAAGCATGAAGGTTACTGCCCAGTTGCCATAAAGGGTCTCAATCCCAAATGAAGATCATGAGACCTAGAGTGTGATTTGTGTGTGCCTTACGAATAGACAGTATATGCTGTACTGTTAATGCATGTGTGCACTCCCTGCAAAGCATCTGGCTAGCATGGATAGAAAATTCTGCCATAAAGATTGTTAGAAAGTTGTAACTTTCACAATAAGTGGAGACAACATGCAACAATTCTGCATGACTGCATGCCATGCCATTACTGCAAGTTAAAGGTCGAAAGGATGTATACAGATAAAGAGGGATTTTACATCCATGTAATTGATGATGTTGACGATAGAGAAGAGAGCTTGTGCCAATGTTTTCTAAGGGCAGGGCAACTGGGCAAGATAAAACAATAAAACTGTCGCAAATAATGATTATTAATTGGCAGTTTATGGGGACCAAGTTTTTGTACTCTTGTAAGAGCTGGAAAAACCTAAAGTAATTGTGAAAAATTAGACAAAGACCCTACTCAGCTTAACAACAGAATCCTATCTTCTAATCATCATAAGTTTGTTATGGTCTCATTTTCAAGGGTTATAGCGGCTTAGTATCACATTTCCATTTTCGAAAATTGTAGAGATGTTGTGTACATGCTATTCTTATGCAAGTGATGGAATTTTTCTGGAGATTTTTCAGTTGGATTTTACCAAATTGGATCCATTTGAAAGTGGTCCAGTTTCTAGTTTACATTGGACCACATGTACAGCAAATAAGGATTTTGACACATCATGCTATCCTATGGGTTGCTCCTCTTGGGCACTTTTCATGTCCTAGCAAGGTATATGAGACAACAGCAGTTCGATGACTGCTGCATTTGTTTTTTTTTTTTTTTTGAAAAAAAGAAAATATGCAACTCTTAGCTATACTGTAAAATGGTTCATCGCCTAAGGCAACTTATCTCCTACATTGGCGTCATATCAATTATAAAATGGTGAATAGAGGTGGCAATTCCTGTAATAAGTAGAATAAAGTGATGCGTTTTGGCCTCAAAATAAACTTAGGATGACATAAGCAAGGGAAAAAAATAAAAAAGGAAAAAAGGGAAGAATTAGTAATTGTACGGAGACCAGAAAATTGATGAAACAAGTAGTGTGGATTGAGCTCATGTGAGCATGTGCATTATAGTACTAGGTGTAGTACATTGCAGAGTGGTGCCTAAGAATGACTTAATTGGCTCTGCCCGCCAGCAAAGGTTAGTAATTTAGCAAAGCCAGTTGACCACCACCTCTCTCAGCCAACAAACCAACCTACCAACGATGATGACAGCGACAAAAAGAAAAATACTAAATTGATACAACATCGAAGAGCAATTTTTCACTTTATCTTATGATATTATGTCTTGTCAGACGCTAGTCAATGATCATGTTCTTCAATAATTCATTTTCTTTTCTTTTTTTTTTTTTTTTTTTTTTTTTAATACTGATAAATTGATCATAAATAATGCACTTGTCATATAATTATGACGAGGCTTTTACCTATAAATTTGTTGGGATATTTTTTCAATTTATATATATATATATATATATATATATATAAAGTATATGAATCACAAGTAACAGGTTCCAACATATGATAAAAGAGCAAAGGTTATATCTTTTTGCATGTGGCTCTGCTTTTGCCCTTTCTCTTCTATTTTGCATTGAAGTTTGGCCAAGCGTTCATTCTCAAAAAGAAAATTAATTAAAGAATGAGGTTTCAGTGCCTCATCTATACAGTGTTTGGGACCATGATAGAATTTTTTTTTTTCAAAAGTAAATAAATATAAATCATGAGAGAATATATACATAGGGACCATTTTACAGCTTCTTCATTGGAATTTCTCTAGGGGCTTTATTTGCCTATTTGTGTATAGATTACATAAATCATGTCGTGAAGTACTTGTCCATTATTAATTGTTTTCAGACAAATTTTGTTGTTAAGTAGAATCATTAGATTAAGAAAGACTTATATGTATTATTTGTACAATTTATAAATTACAATGAAGATTCATTTTTGTATATATATATATATATATATATATATATATATATATATATATATAATGAAGTATTTATCATCAATGATTTCGATGGCATGAGTCATGACTTGCATTTCATTATCATAGTTGGACATGTAAAGGAGAAGACTGTCTCCCATTAACACACACAGCTCTCAGTCACATGAGCTCTTGATTCCAACATACAGCACTACCCATCATAACAATTATCCGTTTTTAGTAAAATACTTACCAGAAAATAATAACTAATTAACCTTTTACTAACAAAATGAAGTATTTAATTTGCTTTTTGATGTCAAAAAAAGGTTATGCAATGATGTTCTTTATGAGCAGTCAGGCATTCTAAGGAATGCCATCGATAATGTCTCTCTCGGTTCGATTCGCGACAATATTATTGGACGGGTAATGTAAATACATTACACGTATCCACTTTTAGCCAAATGATGATTTTTTTTTTCCTGCTTCACTTAAAGAAAATGGAATGGGGAGTGTCACGTGCTTTGGCTAATATAATATGCAATAAGAGTAAATCCATGCACCTTCTTCATCCAAATATATCACTAATTAATTCTCTTGTTATTTAATTTAATGCATTGATAAATGTTAACGTCTTCCAAAATTAACTTTTAAGCAACCTTTCTGGTTATGAACTGTTTTAGCTACATCATTAAATTAATAATATCACATCTGTTTTCAATTTTAAGCACATGAAGCCTTATTGCTTCTTTGGCTGCTTTATAATTTAAAAAAAAAAAAAAAAAAAGATTTGGCTTCAATTTATAAAGCTTAAAAATATATTTCATTCCTTTTTATAGACTCACTTTTCTTTTTTACTTGCTTTAAATTATAATCCTAGTTTCTTTCTTAAAAAAATGCAATCCTTTGTAGTTTTATATTTTACCCCTTATTTTATATATCTATCGAAAAAAATACATTATTATTATTAATAATGAAATTATGAATAAATAAAATAATAATTATTATTGTTCCGTATGTCAACTGATTCTATAATTTTAAAATATGATTCGTGGTTAATATTTAATGTATTAAGAAAAAACTAAGTGAAAAAATATGATTTAATCTAACTATATTAAATATATTGTGAAAGTCGAACTTTATATATTATTATGGGACAGAGGAATAATTGTATACATACCAACACTATTTGTCGTAAAATATGAAGTAGCCTTAATTATTTTTAGCTGAAAAAACCCTAATTTCATGTTGTCAAATAAAAAATAAAAAATGCAATGATTAATTAAATTGTTGACTAAGTTTGATTATTGTCTTATCTTATGCCCCCATGTTGTGGATGCGGCCAACAATCATTTGCAATTAAATCCTTTTGGCTCCGCTGCTCATATTATAAAAATAAAATCCCGATTTTGCTATATAATACGATTTATAGATTACACAACAGAAATAGTCCTCCTCTAAACTCATCAAATTAGTGAAAATTTTTATAATGCAAAGGACTCTCGAGACCTCTCATTTCTCGTACTAATGAAAAGATTAATTAGATTACACCTAATTCACGTGTTATTTTAGAAGTTAAAAGCTTGATTCAATTATTAATCAAATGACAATTTTAACCTTTTGTCATATGTGTGTGCGCTGGAGATTTGTAAGTAATTTAGTCTGATTAATAATTAGCACGTTATGTTGCTTATTTTGAAAGATATCATAATTACAATGCAGCCCTTTTTTAATTCAATAATTTGGCATCCGAGGTTATAAATAAATATTAAGCATCAAAACTCTACAAATCATCTTCTTATAATTCTATTTTTCGTGACTAATTAATACTTACTAAGTATCATTAATCTAATAATCTTCCCTGTAAAATGTACTAAAGCTAATGGTTGTTTGTACAAATAAAGGTACTTTGCAACTTTTATTACTTATGTTATCCCTTCTCTGTTTCAAAAAAACATTATTATTGATCACGTGCTAACAATTTTCTTTTTTTTTTTTTCCTTTTTTCCACCATAGATTTCAATTATCTAATATTTTTATTTTATTTTAGATTTCTAACAACCCAAGAAAGAAGAGGGGAACATTTAATTCAACAAAGCAAAATATGAAAAATACATTAATTAATGCAAATATACTGCGTGATTATAATTTTTTATAATTGTCAAATTTTATTTGTTCAATTTTAATACGCACTTTCAGATATTTTTGTTTGTAGCTAAAAATATAATAATAATTATTATTAACAGACATTGATTCGGTAATAGAAAATCATTTTTAAGATTATGTAATTATAAATTTGAACTGTATGTCAGTTTTATTTAGAAATGTAAAATTAACATTTATTATTATTATTATTGTAGCACTATTATTTACGACAAAAAAAAGTTTTGTATCATAATTATAATTAAAATTTACAAAATATTTAAATTTTTCTATTAAATTAAGTTTGAATATTACAAATTTCATAGTTATTTATCTATAAATCTATAATATAAATATTAATTAATAATTTTTAATGAAAAGTGAAATATTAAAGTTCATACTTAATTTAATAAAAATATTAATTTCTATTAAAGTAACTTATAAAGCGAAAGTAAGAAGGACGTAGAGTTGGCAACTGTTGGATTGTGATTTATGATAGATACAGAAACACATGGCATGCCCAAACCACAGTTTCTAGCAAACTCTACATATCTCTGTCTGTAAACACTTGCATGCAAAAATGAACTTCTGTCAATTACGAAAAACACAACTCTCCTACAGTAAGTCGTTGTTTTTAGCCTGTTATGATCTTCAAACTCAGAAATGACATTTCCAAATGTTTTTTCTTTTCCAGTTTTGATTAGAGTTGGTGTCTTTCTCATAATTTGTTTAATTAATTTTAATGATGTGAGGCATGTTTTGTCTGTGTCTGTTACCCGTTTCTTGGATGACGCTTTTTAGTTTTTAGCTCGAATCCTTGTCGTTTTTATACTTCTTCTTTGCTGTGCTGTGCCATTTTTTGTTTCTTTCTTCTCAGTTCTCAGTTCTCAGTTCACAGTTTCTCACACTGTTCGAGATCTTCCTTTTCTCTTTATCTTAAATTGTTAAATATCACCAACTCCTTTTCTTTTCTCTATTTATTAATAAATTATACAATTACACTAAACTATGCACTCGGAGAGACACTAGCCATTTCTGTTTCATCTTCTCTTTGCTTTCAAGTTTCCCGCTCTCTAAAATAAAAAAGAAAAAGAAAAATAAGTACTATACTGCAATTTTTCCTCCTGTTCTTTTATTGGTTTATTTCTTTCTTTCCTTCAAGAGTTTTGATTTATTACGATCAGTTATCTTTTCAGGTTAGAATTAATTTTGGTGCATTGTTGATTCGCTTTCAAGAGGAACATTATGAACACTAGAGTCCGCACTGCTCTTCAAGCAATGAAAGCTCCTTTAAACCATGATAAAGTAATTAATTTGTATCTTTGTTTTTCCTCTTCAGTTCTTGTTTTTGTCTGTTGCATTCAAGAATTTCATGGTGTTTGAAAATGGGATCATTTTCAATGAGAAGTTGTAAAATCTGAAATGGGGTTTCAAAGTTCAATTAATTACCTCAAGTGGAAAAATTAGTTGGCTTTAATTCGACTAGTGCTTTTTAGTTTTTTTTTTTTTTCTTGATTTTAGATGCATATTCTTTTGAAAAACAAGATTTATTTCTTCTTGCAGAGTGCAAAATCTCCTTCCAAAACAGATAAAAAAAGTATGCACTTTAGATCTAAAAATCTGCATTGGGTTCTTTCACTCATCTCAAGAAAAGAATAAATAGCTTCTGCTTCTGCTTCTACTTTTGCTTTTGCTTTTTTCCTCCTCTCTTCTAGTTCCACTCTGATCCTTCAATAATATTTGCTTACTGCATTTATTATTGAAATTGCAAAGAAGGAGAAGATGGAGACTCAAGGAAGCAGAGCAATGGGTACCCAGAAATATGCAGTTAATCGGCGTAGATTAAACAGGGAAAGGAAGTTGGCTTTACAACAAGATGTAATAATAAAGAAATCGCTCTCTCTCTCTATAAGGCCATTCAATAGTTCTGTTCTTTATATCATGTTAATTACTATCACCTAAATGGGCTTTTCAATTTGATTGTTATTGTCTCGAATTTGCAGGTTGATAAGCTAAAGAAGAAGCTTAGACAGGAAGAGAATGTTCACAGAGCATTAGAGAGAGCTTTTACTAGGCCTTTGGGTGCTCTACCTCGCTTGCCTCCTTACCTTCCTCCATATGTAAGTGCAGTTTCCCTACTCTATTTATTATATCTTTTCTCTATGTACAAGTGTTGATGAGGATCAGTGGCATAAATGGAATTGTTCAAGAAAAGAAATGGAAGATACACATATGCATCTTTTTTCTGGGTACATCAAAAGTCTTAAAAGTGAATGGACTGTCAGGATTTGAGCATTTGAATTCTAGTTTTTACATGGACAGATACTCGCCAGTTACTAGAACAATGGTGGTGCATATTTCTATTGACCTGACCTATTTAATCGTGAAGTTTGAGGAAGTGCTTGTTTCTTGAAATTTCTACTAGAATTGGGTTACTAGACTAATGCCAATGCAAATCAATTTAACTTGAATTTTGAGAAAGTTCTTGTTTCTTGAAATTTCTATTAGAGAGGAGTAATGTGGGTTTCTGTTATGTTATTTGTGTTTCAGACATTGGCGTTGCTAGCTGAAGTAGCTGTTTTAGAAGAGGAAGTTGTTCGCCTTGAAGAACAAGTTGTGAATTTTCGACAGGGATTGTATCAGGAAGCTGTGTACATCTCTTCTAAGAAGAATGTAGAGAACTCTAATGATGCAATAGACCAACAACACCAACCTTCAATTACAAGACCGAAACATGCACGATCAAAATCATTATCACATAATGAGTTCAATTCTGCTACATTTGCAGCTAGGCCTCAACCGGCTCTTGCTAGAAGCACTTCAAGTAGAAAGCTATTGTCTTCGGACACTGTATTCGATCGATCAACATATTTTTCTAATAGGCCTGTATACGGGAAACAAGCTTCTTGTAAACCCAATTCATCTTCATTTCCGATTGATGATGGACGAGGAAAGGAGAATAGGTCATGTACTAATTCAGTGAAGGATAAGCAATCTCCAGTCAAGAAAATTGCGAAAATTGTGACTCCACCAATAAAGAGAACATCAAACAAGCATGAATTTGAAGAGAAGTGCTTGGACCCTTTGAAGGTATGGGCACAGAACTAATCAATAGTTTTTGTAGAGAGTTAAGTTATTGCATTACTATATTTTGGTCCTTATAACTGTTATTTTTGTGTTGCTTAGTTAGAGTGCAGATTGTTAGACCATGAAAAAGCACAAGAAAGCTCTTCTGGCTATTCAGATGATAGAGTAACAGAGAATAACATCACAGTCACACCAAATAAGGTATCTGAGGATATATTGAAGTGCTTGTCTAGCATTTTGTTAAGGTTAAGCACATCTAAGGAAAAAACAGGAGAATTGAGGACTTTAGGCTCGCGATCAGTCTTAGTTTCTCCTAAGAGCAATGAAGAAAGAGAGGTTTGGCATCCTTATGATATCTCTGGAGAATCCAGTAGTAGAGATATTGGTCCCTATAAACATCTTTGTGCAATTGAAAGTAGTTCAATTGATCTCAACCGCACAACAAATGCCTTGTTTTTGATTCATAGACTAAAGTAAGTGTTTCTATTGTTCTTTAATTATTCTAAATTAAGTTGAAATGAATAATGTCTGTATTAACTTCGTTTATACAATTACATTCAGGTTCCTATTTGGGAAGCTTGCCTCTGTAAATTTAGAGGGTCTTACCCATCAGCAGAAACTTGCTTTCTGGATAAACACTTATAACTCTTGTATCATGAATGTAAGTATTCTCTTCATCCTGAATAAAGTTGACTTTGCCAATATCGGTAGGATAAGGTTGATAATTAATTTGAGGTATATCTATTAATCTTTCAGGCAATTTTGGAGCATGGTATACCCAAGACTCCTGAAACGGTTGTAGCATTAATGCAAAAGGTATGATCTCCTTATCATTACATTTTTATAATGAAATATTTCTATTATAATAAATTTATTTTCATGCTTTAAAATTCCAATATTCATGGTTTAACCAAACTTGGACAATTGCTTATATTCAGTAGAGTTTCTGTAAACGCTAATTCACATTCTATATTTTGTTTTGAAATTTCAATTCTAGGCAGTAAGCATTACCTTTTGGCTTCATTTCATTAATTTTTCAGAAAATTTTATGAATATAAATATGTTGGCTATGGATGATAATGATTTAATTTGGTTCAGTTAACTCACACTAAACTTCCTTCAGGCAACAATATCTGTAGGAGGACAGATACTAAATGCGATTACCATTGAGCATTTCATCCTGAGGCTTCCTTATCATTTAAAATTTGTAAGTTCATATAATCACAACTACAATCTTTCCTTGCTGTGCAGTAGATTGAATTGTTATTGCTTATTCTTTACCATTTTTGCACTGACCTTATAATTGAAGCTTTTTGTTGAAAAATATTACAGACATGTCCAAAAGCTGCAAAAAATGAGGAGATGAGAGCACAGAGCATTTTCGGATTGGAGTGGTCTGAACCTTTGGTGACATTTGCTCTCTCCTGTGGAAGTTGGTCATCCCCTGCTGTATGTTTCTTCCTAAAGAATACTCCTTGGTTTTTTTCGTAAGGGTTCTGAGACAGGAATCTGCAGGTTGTGATTATCGATGTTTAATTGACTCTTAAAGAATTTATATTGATTAGGATCCAACTGGGGTTTTAACTGGCAGCCTCGATCATAGCTCTGGAGATGACTCAGAACTACTGAGCTAAAACTAATTAGCATTTGATGCATTTTTTGATAAATTTAATCTGAAACTAGTTGTTTGATATTGTTGTTGGGTTCAAGAATCATCTTAGTGTTGTATCGTGTACTTACTGATTATTGCAACTTTGAAAATGCAGGTGAGAGTATATACAGCTTCCAATGTTGAAGAGGAGTTAGAAGCAGCAAAAAGAGACTATTTACAAGCAGCAATTGGGATTTCTAAGACAAACAAATTAATAATTCCAAAGCTATTAGATTGGTATCTACTAGACTTTGCGAAGGATATAGAATCGTTGCTCGATTGGATTTGTCTGCAGCTACCTGATGAACACAGGAATGAAGCTGTTAAATCTCTTGAAAGAAGGGGAAGAGAGCCTCTTTCACAGCTAGTACAATTTATGCCATATGATTTTAGTTTCAGGTTGCTTTTACACAGGTGAAAAACAAAAAAAAATCACATTTGTGTTACTTATAGACACACCAGAAGTAAATACATAGTGCTTCCTTTGTTAACAGTTGTGGGGAGGATTAGTACTTTCTTGAACATTAGCTTGCAGTTATTGTTACACTAGAAATTGGTTTTGGGGAAGAGTACATCAGGAATACAAAATACTATTAATTTCATTCCATTCATTAGATGTTCTAATTTTTATTATCATTTGGACTGGGACTGCCTGTCTTACACTAAAGTTGATCCATACCTTGCTTTGGTTTCTTGTAATCGAACTAAACCTTGCTCAGTTCTAAATTGTAATAGTTTAGCTGTCTGAGTGTTGTTTTGTAATGTATTATATGGTCAAACAATAAAGACAACAGAAGTAGTATTTTGACTCTAATTAAAATATTAAATACTATTTCAAAAATTGTTACATGTTGGAGGAGTAACATTTCATGATATGGCCTCTCAATTTCTAAATACTATGCATAAAATGATATAAATATTAGAAATAGTGTTTTGACTAGAAACACTTTTTTGGGATCTCGGTGCTTCTTGATTATGACCTTTCAGATGTCCAAATGATTTGAACTTGAATAGGTTGCAAAAAGACATATAACCTTGAAAATACTAAACACTATCAGAAATTGTTGCCAGCCAAACAGGACCAAAGTAAAGTTTGACGGAGCAGAAACAGTGGCAATAGTTAAATTGAAATTCAATGGCCATAAATTAACAAACAATAAAAAAAAAAAAATATGAACAGCAAATTCCTCATTTCTGGCCATACATGACAAAAAAGAGAAAGTTCCAGCAAATGCATGATTATTTGTGCTGGCCACTAGCTAGGAACACACATAAAGCTATACAGTTCTATGGCATTCTTTAAAACCTAGAGTGGTAACATCAAAAATGGAAAACATTAATAGATAAAAAGATAATTTAGAGAGGTATAAGGAGATGATTAATTTGCTTCTTTGATTAACTTTATGCAATATTATTAAACTACCCGTTTCAACCCCGATTTCTCAAATTACCAGAAATAAAATTCAATTAAAAATAATAAAAATGGACATTCAATTGGCCATATTGAGCTTCCCAATGAATAAAAAAAATCATTTAATATATTTGCACCAAATTAAAAAAAAAAAAGAATCATTAAATATAAAACAGAAACGCACACTATTCTCCATCGTTGCCTATATTTGATCAACCCGATAAGTAGAAACCCATTAGTTCTTATAATATATCAAGACAATCATGTATTTCTTTTCAATAATCATGATGTACATTGACAGAAATCTCTCCCACACTTCCCTATAAAGATAGGAAAAACCACGTCAAATACATTACCATGAATGTTGTTACAAAAACTTTTCTACGTTCAGAGAAATAGGTATTAACTCCAAAATTTCAAACTCAAGCAACTGCATCACCACAAAACACAAGTACATTTTCTACAAAATTGTGAATCTGTTACATTGATGGTGTGCTGTGAGAAAAAGGAGGTATAAACCCGCAATAAGCGATGGGTAACTATCAAATAAAAAAATCGAAAATGGGAGAGAGGAAAGAAATAAAACGTTCAATGCAAAGAAACAGATAAATGATACAAATATACACTAACTAGGTATTGCTGGCTTCTTGTCTGTGCTCAAGCGGTGGGGACCTTATCTGACAAACATTTCTGCAGGAGCAATTTCATTTTGGCTGGATGATGCACGACTTTCCCTTGTCTAGAACTCATCCAAATGGAGTAGGTACTGACACTGCAACCCCTGCAACTGCATCTGACCTCTTAATGCTGCCCATACCACAGATTATACATCCAGGAGAAGAGGAAGCAGAAAATTTGGCTCCACAGAGATCACAAACATCATATCCAATGGTTGAAAGGCGGCTAAGCGTAGCAGCACAAAACTGGGATGGATCCTCCAAAGGATCGATGGACTTGTTCGATAAACCCCTCTGAACACACATGTCAATTAGGCTTCTCAACTCATCCTGCTTGCTCGGTGGAGCTTTGGACAGCAGGAGTTCAAGCATCTGCTTGGAATAAGCAAAGTTCTGCACTTCCATGTTGCGTTTAATTGCTGTTCGGATGCAATTTATTCGGTGCTTTGCTAGAAGAGGCAAAGAACCAAGGTGTCGTGACAGTCTTGCCATCTCATCTTTTGCACTGAGTGCACTCGGGCCTTGTACTTTCTGCAGCCGTGCAATTTCCTGTGCAAACGGGTACTTATCTTGGTTAGAAAACCCCAATGTTGAATTTAAATAAGATTAATTTAATAACCGTAAACATTATAAGTTAAAGTAGGAAGTATGGAAAGGGTTGAATATTTTGTTACAGGGATGGATTAAAATTTATAGCCGCTTATTTTATTTGGAGTTTGGAAAACACTAGCACCTGAAGCAGAGTAACTGCTATCTTGTACTGGGCACAGATGGTTGCTTGGGCTTTAATATCAGCTCCACGAGAGTTATCCTTAGCTAGTGCCAGGAAGGCTTCATCAAAACATGATAACGCATCAGGAAGTTGATTCTGCTCAAGGTGAGCAAGCCCAGTTTTGAAGCATATTGAAGCAGCTGCTCCTCTGGGAACCTATTAAAAGCCAAGTGATTGATTGAAGTTAGAAAATGCAAGTGATGTCCCTAACAAATCTGTTGACTGCGCATAACCAACAAATATGGCAGCCAACACTCGACGTGTGCACATTATTGCCATAAGCTAAATTCAAAAGCCCGAAAATCAATAACCTAAGGAAGAACAGCTACAAGTTGGTTTAATTGGATTGCACCAGAATGAATACAGGAAAATATGAAATTAAATTATGAAGACAAAAATAGGAGTTTCACCTGTCCAGGACGCACTGATGGTGAAGCAGCAGGTTGCACTGGAGATTTTGCTGAATCAGAATTTGCAACTCCAAGCACACTGAGATCAAGAGGTTGCGAAGGAAGTGGGCCCTTAGGTGCCCGAACTTGAGGCTGAGATGAGACAGCAGGCTGACTGGAGGCCTGTGGCGGCACACCACCATCAGGAAGTCCAATGGATTCAATTGAGACAGTTTTTTGAGTAGTTTGTTGAGTGGCTTGTGGAGGAACACCACCATCAGGAAGACCAATGTCAGTCACAGAAGAACCAACTGGATTAGGCACCACCCTGTTGCTTTCAACTTGCTGAGAAGTTTGATCCAATTTGGCAAGATATGTTCCAGGAGGAGGTAGTGATGCTGCAACTTGGAGGGAGGGTATAGTATTTTGGAAAAAATCCTCTGGAATAGGTCCAGCTGTAACTCCCACACCCATCATTGTAGGTCCTGGTTGTGATACTGGTGCCGATTGCGATATTGTATCAGTACCAAACAAATCAGCAGCAGGTGCAGTTGCACCACTAGCAGAGGGTTGGGATAAAATTTGGCCAAGATCCTGGGAGCCAGTCAATGACTTTGTCCGCACGGGAGGACCTAACCCCTCACCGAGTTTGAATATTTTCGTTGCTTCTTTGATCTTATTGACATCTACTGTAGAAGATGCAAGTGGTTTATCTCGAATTCTAATTTGTAGTTTTTTGGTTTTCGTATGTTCTTCTTCATCACTGCTGCTACCATCATTAGCTGCACCATACATTGTTTTCTTGAATTCTTCTTGTGCTTTGGCCTGTTCATCAGCAGTAGATGATCTTGCATCTTGTTTCATGAGAGTTTCCAGACCCATCAAGGAATCAGCCTTTGAATTACCATCAGGCAATTCCTTTGACCCATTAGACATGGATTTGGCCAAGGCATTTGGAACTCCATTTGGCTTATTGTCACCTGCAGCCCTAAAAGCTTTGACCAAACTATCCTCCCTTACTTCGACAATATTGCCTCTTCCTTTAATTAATCCCAGGTAAACACCAATGTGATCTGTAATAATGGCTGGGATTGTGCCATCATCAGTCTTCATGTATGGCATTACTTCTGCAGCAAGCTCCCATTGAGGTATACTTTTCAAATTAGTAGGGGTTTTAATTTCCCAGTTCCCACCACCCCATTCAGGTCCTTTAGGAACCATACTTTCTGCAGCAAAGTTGGCAAAAATGCCTTGCGTCCATCCAGTAGAACGAACTCTTAAAATCCTTTCGCAATATCGCCTTAATTCCGGATCTGCACCCTCCTCTTCCAACTTCTGAGCCAAACGCCGCATGGCACTAGGGTTAAGGTGGCATATGAATAAATCAAGCATGCTTTCGTAGTCTGCTATAACTTCAAAAGTTTCTTTTGCACTATCGAACTGGCCATATCTGCAATTTGAAATTTATAAGGTTTTTTCCCCCCTCTTTGGTTTGAGTGAAACTTGTTAAGTTATTAAGCCAACCAACTGGGGCATTTAACAAGAAAAGCAGGCTCATAAATAAGTGGGACAAGCATCAATGTGTGTCTTGAATATCAAAAGCTTCAAGATGCTAGATGACACGAATACTAAGATTTAGAGATCAGAAATGTACATCTCATATTCCCCTACCTATAAAATTCTTCTATGATCACACAACATTATATGGTTCCTGGGCATCCTTCATTATTCATGAGAATGCTATGTATCGCAAACAGTAAATTCCAAAAGATATAGCTATTTTTTCTCCTTTATAAAGCAACAAAGTGTTGTAAGAATAAGATGCAGGCATATAGTTTAGATGAATTAATCACCCAGATATTCTGGGCTACATAGCAGATATTAGAAGACAACATGCAGAAATGACATTCAATAGTGAGCCTGACATCAAGAATGCTCATTGTAACTGTCTCACGAAAATGATTTCTTCCAACTTCTTTAAAAATAAAATTGCCCTTCTACAGCCGAATAATACGAAAGGTCACTATCCACCAAGAATTAGAACGAATATAGTATAAGAGGTTCAAGTAGCCCCTCGATAAATTCCCTCAGCATCAAGAACTAAATACTGAAATGAATAAGTACAAGCACAACAGTTTGTGTGGTTGACAGATTTAAACACGCATATAAGCGAACATATGAAAACAGAATAAACATTTATCTGCTTACTTGATACAGGCATATCCCAACTGTCGAAACCGATGGAACAGCTGAGAGGTTGGAGGACATTTTGGATAATCTCGAGAACGCAAGAATTCATCCTTCAAAACGGATAAAGCTGTCGAAAAACGGAGAGCTTTGATAGCATATGTGCCTCGTAACACCTATGTTCATTATACAAATTGTTCAGAAACAAGTAGATGAAACTTGAATATGGAAAGTATTTAAAATGTCGGTTTTCATCTCACCTGGGTGAACTGTGGACCTGATTGGGATAGCGAAATTGCAAGATCTCCACAAACAGGAGGACCACTGGCAAGAATATTAAGTGATCTTGGAGTAATGCGCAGGCTGTCAAACCTTCATTCAGACAACACATGGGATAATCAGATTCATTAAAGACTTTGATGAACAGCTCATGCTTGATGTAGCAAAGGCATGTTAAGAGAAGCACACAAGGTTCCTAAAATTTATATATGTCCAGTGATGAGATTTTCATTTCTTAAATATGAAACAATGGTTAGATTTAGCAATTATACGAGACAGGGAAACTCTAATGATATTTGGTATAGTAATTCTCACTAGTCAAGCTTTAGCATAAATGTTTGCATATCAAATACTCAAATCCAATAAGAGGTTCAGAGAGTATGACGATTTTTGACCAAAAAAAAAAAAAAAAAAAAAAAAAAAAGATAGCATGTTTATTACCTGGATGTTATTTGGTAAAGTATTTCTGACAGGTCAAGCGTCTGCTCAAATGTCTGTTGCATTGTGGCAAATCCAATAAGAAGAGGTTCCAGGAGTCCAACAAGACAGCTCCTAATCTCTACCCCCTTTTTTTGTCTTGGATTTACCTCCGTCGGATTAGCAAGCAGTAATCGATCATTTAAAGCTCCAATCAAAACTGCAGGAACAGATAAAATAAAACTACAGCACAGACTTGTAATAAAGTATCAATAGAATATAAATCATACAACAGCAATTGAATAACCAGGCAGGCAAAGTGCCTGGCTATGACATCAAAGAGGCCGAATAATCACAAAAAGCAAAAACATTTACCTGCATAGGGCATGCTTATAGAAAGAATAGTCCTCACTGTTCCATCCCAGCCAAGCACACTGACTGCAGTGGCACTAGAAAAAAGAAGAGCAGGCCCAACCCACAAAAGGGATCTAAAGTGCACATAGGTTAAGTATTTACACATATTCGTAAACTTAAATCCTACACATAAAAGAAATTAATAGCAGAAATAAGCTGTAAAAGACAAAATTTGTCAGGATATTGATGGAAGTCCTTTGTCAAATTTTGTGGAATTGCTAGCCAGTATATCAAGATCAGCAGAAACCATAAGTACTCTTTGAGTTGTTAACACTCCTGCAACATAGCCCCGAAGAGTTTCTTGCCAGTGCACCTATAGAAATTATGAATACCAAGGTTTTTCAGCTAATAAATTCAAATTCACCGACAAAGGCATGAATGTCTCTTAAGAAAACAAGATCCAATAATAGGTCAATATAATATTTGCATAATTGTATTGTTTACAAAATTATGTTACAGTACTACTTTAACCTCAAATCACACTGTTTTAGGACAAATGATTTTACAGGTGATATTATTACACAGGCTATCAGTGTCTTCAAAAGATTGATAACACTACAGCTTGAGAGGTTGCATAGGATGGGAACGTATATTGATTAGGATGCAGCCTGACAGTTCAAGACCCACAAGAAAGCAGACCAAAAAAATGCCCCTCTAATCTGTTGAAGGATGTGTATAGGAATTGCTTCCCAATAAAGGCTCCTAAATCTATTTCATCTTCTCTTTTAATTCTTTTCCCCTTATTTTTTTAAGACAATGTCCTGTGATTTTCATGAAAAATAAACTTATTTACCTGCAGTACAATCTCGTTCATTTTTAACTTGATTGACTTTCTCCCTTCAATCTTTGTTGGTATGTAATGACCATCCGAAGTTGGGAGGCGATATCCCTGAACCAACTTTGCAAAACCAATCTGACTCCCACTAATAGCAAACATCAAAGTTGACTCTGCAATCATATGAGTCTTAAATCAGATATATCATTAATGGATGCAATTTTAAAGATGATGAGTTGTATTTCATCACACACCTAATGGAGTGGAAAAAATACGATCAACTTCACTTTCAAACATAAATTGAACTGGACCCCGAAGAGAACCAGAATTTGCTTCCACTGATTGGTTTTCTTCAAGCAATAAATTTTTTTCACCAGCTTCTTTTGAATCTCCTCCAGGCAGAATGTACAGAACGAGCCCGGTCTTGTCTTCATCAAGAATTGCAAACTGATTTTCACTGGGGCCAATGAATGTAGCATCTCGACCTAGAAAGTCAAAGGCCAGTAAAATAAATAATTGTCAGGTTCTCATCCATTACATGCACATATTAGTAGTAATATTACTATATAAAAATAAATCAAATGCAGGCCAAACCTTTAACTGTGTTTCCCTTAATGCTGGCTGACTGAGAGGCAGTATTTTCCCAGTAAAGGACCACTTCATTTGTGGAGCCACTGAATTCATATACGATAAGAAATAGATGCTGCTTTTTGCTGTAAATAATGTGCTTCGGATGGAATTCCACATTTCCAGGAATCTGAAAACAAGATCCAAACTTTATCATCATAAAACATCGAAATAGTTTTGAAAACAAAGAGCATCATGTAATTGAAATACTTTTGTGAAATCCATGGTGAAGCACATCGGTTTGCATTATTGAAAAGGAAAAAAGAAATATATTATAATAAGTTAATATTACCGATGTATAAAGTTTCTTGTGAATACTGTCCGCTCCAGAACAGAGGTTATATCCCATGAGGTTCATGCCATCAACATAGAAAGCCCTAACAGGATAATGAAGTAGCCGGTTCTCTCTATTAAAGAAATTTAACTCCAAATGAAAGGGCTGCCAATAAAACCAACACTTCAGATGCAAACTTAGGCAAATGAAAATCAAGATCAATATGAATATTTTGATTTTGTTACCAGGCAAACAGGAATGTCCTTCAGTTGATGCTTTGTATCAGAAACAGTGATGAGAGGCAGCCGAGATATTGGGGCAGTTTTGGCATGGCCTTCCATGAAATGCTATGAAAATTACATAGGTTTCACAAATCAACAGCACATCAATTTGGAGAACTATATGAAGAATTTCATATCAAACAGGGGAGGTTCCAAAACTACATCTTGATCATACAATAAACATAATAGACGGAAAATACAAACTAAACAAATAAAATTGAGCGCATATTCGAATTCAATTCCATAAAGGAATTGTTGATTGTTAACAAAAAATATTAATCATAATCTGGCTGGTAAGAGGTATTCCATGCTAGTGGTCAAGTCAACAAATTCTGCTTAACTCCGGTGGTATCATATGAACTTAAAGATTCATACCTTAATACATGTTTCAGAACTATTATTTAGTTGTTCTCTTCTCTATGATAGATTTACTCTAAAACTTAGCCATATCAGAGTTTTGACATATCAGATACCAATACAATGTGATACAGAAGATACTTAGTTTGGGTCAATGACCTTTTCTTCATTTTCTTTCTCCTCAAAATAAGTAACTATGACCATTTAGCATTTTGTCACACACAAGGCATAAATTTAACAAAAAGGCGAAACATAATTGAATTTAATGGAATATAATCAAATAAAAAATTCCATAGAAAAATGAAATTAATATTTTTTGACTTGATTACATTCAATCACATCATATCAAACTATACCAAAGAGTACGAAGAAAAATATAAATATAATGACAGTAACATACACTGTAAAGGAATGCCTTCCTTGCTATGTCTGAAATCGTAAGCTGACTTTGGCTGCTGAGAGGACAATAATTTCATCAGTAATTCACGAGATGGTGGAAATAATGAGATAAAAACCCCAATTAGCAATATAAGAAAATTGTGTAGCAACAATATCAAAGGCCATAACACAACAAAAGTACTAGCAGTAAAGTCCAGTTACTTCACATCAACATGATCTAACATACTCTTTTGTTGCTCAGAACCATATAACTTGCAGATGATTATTCAAAAACTCACCCCTTCAGATGATGTTCTTGCAGTTGTGCTTGAAGTTGGTGGTCAGCCAAAATTCCTGATGAGCCCAAGGATGCAAGTTTTTCCTTCAAAACAGATGCTGAAAATCACATCTACCATTAGCATGCGCAAACATGAGCAAAGCACAACACCACAGTATTTATGACATGATAAAAAAAGAAGCCGAGTTGAGATCCAAAGTTCTAAAAGATTTGCCAAACATAAGCTTAATATTCAATTAATATTTATTTAACTATGAAGTAACTTAATTAATTTGTAATTTATTATTACAAGTGCAAAAAGAATGTAATATATAATTTAAAGTTAATAAAAAATTACTGTCACATAAAAACATATACAAAATTGTGTAGTGCACAAGCGTTAACTAGTTTGTTATAATAGCAGAGGGTTGTTAACTATAGAACAATTAATCAGGCACAAAAACGCAAAATCTTTGGGTCTCAATAAAAATTCACATCCACAATACTAGCTACTGTTACATAATATCTGCAGCTGTTTGCTTTTCTGGCATATGCCCAATACATCCATACCATTTAATGACACTTTATCTTCAAGTACTTCAACTTTGCTAAAATGCAACAATTAAATCATATCTTCACTGCTGATAGACTTCCTGCAACTCATCCTAGAATACCACCAGTCTCAAACCAAAATATATTCAGCCCTACTCTCCAAACAACCTAATCTCTCATTTCCTTTGAACATCTACCCCAATTTTTCAAGGCTTAGCTCAACACAGAAATGTGCATAGACAGGTTTCTCCAATCTATGCTACACAAGTTGTTCTAGGTAATACCATTCACATAATGGAGTAAAATAAGATACCAAAATGGAGTACAAAGCAAGATAAAGCGGATATTGGCAGCATTTTAAAAAAAAAAATCCCTACCGTGCAAAGCCTTCAGAACTTGCATATAATGACATAACAGATTAGAGAAACAATGCAACAAAATGTCCAGAGATATCCAGACTTAAATAATTGCTCACCTGAAGATCCCCTGGCACTTTGCAGAACTGCAAAGAGTTGTTTCCTTCCTTCCCTTGTGTATGCAGCCCTATTTTTTAAATTGTCACCTCCTACCATATTCTGTAGTAATAAGAAAGGAATACCCACTTTAATTCATTCAATAGTGATTAATAATTCAGCTCTGACAAATAAAATTATTTATCTTAACTGCAAACAGCAGAACTGCTAAATTCAATTTTGGGTGAACTTCTAAAGCTCTAATCCGTGGTAGAGGATAAACTGCTTCTCCACCCTGCTGAGATAAAATTCGAGGGATGTCAATTGATTCAATCCCTGCATAAAAACGTGCAGAAGAAAACCAAGTTATCATCTTCCATTGATATTATAAAACCAGAAGCATGAATATTTACAATTAAGAAACATCAATCAAGATTCTTTGAAGTCTGTTGATTTTGGTTGTCTTCTTTTATGAGGTGTAACATTGACAGTCTTCAACTCTTCCATTACTTCTTTCAACTCCCAAGAAAGTGCGTTGGTTGCTTGTCTATTCTATAGTAATAGAACAGGTTATTTTCGTTTAATAATATAAAGAAAATTGACAGAAAAAGTTCCCATGCTAATAAAAAACTAAATATTTTAAACTTTTTTCTCGAATTGTATTGACCCCTAAGTCTTTGTTTGGGAAAGAGGAAAGTGGGAGGAAAGGAAAATAGAGGGAAACCGTAGTTGGATATGTCTAGGTTAAATAAATTTTATACCCTTAATTATCTCAACAATATTATGACCAAATACATTTCTTTCCCTCCCTTATGACTCATTATTGTACCATTTTGCAAACCCTAATTATCCACAAATTTTCTAACACTATAGCTTTAAAATCAACCTAAACAACCATTCACCTAATTTTCTTGCCGTCCTATGTCAGCATAGTCCATATTCTGTCAACACAGAAGCACAAATGGTATTCCAGAAAAAGAAGTAAATAAATAAGAGCTAACCAGCAGACTCAAAAAAATTTGCTTGCATTGGAGGTCTATTAGGATTAAGTATCACTCGTGTTTTCCACACTTGAAGAGTTCCATCTTTTGAAACTGTGACAAGTAACCGCAAATTTGACAGCCAAGCAATTGATGTGATTGGTTGAGAGCCCACTTGTGTACTGCATTACAATAAAGTACATTGTTAGAAAAGAAGTTAATGGTAACCAAAGAAATCGTTAAAAGAAAAATTGGAAAATGGAAGCATTAGTCTCGAATGCTTTTTCAGCAAGCCTTCAGGCTTTTCCCAGATATAGGCTCACCAAAATAGAGTCTTCCAATAGATGGACAATTATGAAGTGCAACTCTTTTAACATTTTCACACCGAGTTGCTGCTATGAAAACCCAAACTTAGACACTCATGATCTAGAGCCCAATGTGTGAACATCATAATATTGCAGTTCTCAAAATTATGTTGCAAATTGTCAAACTACAATGTATGATTCAAAGGTTGCAAGTTATACCGATAAGGGCTCAAACAGCCAAAATCGAAACTTAAGATTGACCCCATGACTTCACTCACTCCAAAATCTAAACAAGCAGATTTTATTCATCATTGCAACTATTTATATATTCTCACATAATCACCTACACTACAATTTCATGCTCTGAATTTTCACTTGGATAAAAAGTTGATTTCTCTAGCGAAATTGCCACTGCCACAACCTTACTAAAAGAGCTGAGTGAAATTACAAGTCTGCCAGACATTTCTCAAAAGATCAAGAAAAGATGAAAATGACGACAAATGGAAGTGTTGTATTTTTGGCAGTGAGAAGGGAATAAGGGAGGTAAGAGCTTTTGCTTGTTTATTAGCCTAGCCCTCCGGTATTTCAGCAAGAATTAGGAAGTAGCACACAGCAATACAATAGTTAATGAATTAGCTTAGTATCAATTTTTCCCTCAACAATAACTTCTATGAAGATCTCTGAAAGAAGCTCCTCAAAATTTCCCATTTCTTTTCTCTTTTAAGGAACAAAAACTTGTTTCTTTTCCTATTTCTATTCTACCAACAAAGAGGCAATGATTGATTAGAAAAATAAGGAAAGAAAGATGAAAAAGCGACATAGCAAGTGTTGCCAAAGGGAAGGCCATTATAAGTGGAAACAACTTACATCCCAATCATACTAGGTCTCTCAGTTGAGACATCCCATGCCAAAAGTGTACCCCGCCTATCACCGACAAATATCCACTCTAATGTTGGATGAAAAGCAAATGCACCAGCACCAATAAGCCTAATTGTATTATCAACTGCAACATCATCGAACAAAAAAATAAAAATGTTTTCAAAGTTTCTTTGAAAAAGGAAGATTCAAAATACAGAAACAGCACCATTGATATCTTACGTTGTAGTGTGTATGCAACAGCATATGTATGAATGTTGTATGCTCGAATCAAACCATCTGCATACGCCACATACTGCAGGAAATAATAAAAAATCAAACACAATAATTGACAAAAATATTCATCAAAATGAAGTAAAGAAGCTTGGAAAAAGTATTAAGCTGGCATGAATTACAATGGATCAGATCAACTAAAGAATCAACCAGTCTGGTCTGATGATTCAGATCTGGTAAAAGGTTCTGTTACTATATGATATTAACTAGTAAAATGAATCATAGTCATCCAACCTTCCTCTTTTTACTGAAAAGAGTCAAATGCAAGACCATCGTTAACTTTACCCCCTGGAATGAAGCCTCATAATATCCACTCTGAATTTTGATATTATGCATGTATGTACATAAATTCACCACACATTAGTAGAAAACTTTAAATCTGGTTACAAAATGGATTAAAAGTACATTTATGGTTTCAGATCTATGAAAAAGTTACTTATATTTGCAAACTTCTAATGCTTTTCCACTTCATTCCATGCTAAAAACAGCGCTCAATCAACTGTTATGCATGGCCATTGCTACCACTTCAACTGAAATCATATTATCTCTACATTTCTCATCTTATTTTTTTATGATATCCCCTTCCTAAGCACTTCCAATACATACCAGGAAAACAAGTTTTCTTTTTTCACAGGTGACCATGTATAACGATAGAATTAGATGCCTCAAATGGCAATCCCTCCACCCAACACACTTGCACACATCTTTAATCTACAATGCTTGGAAAACCATAACATTTCATTCTCAGATATGTTGTGTTCATAAAATTTGGGAAGTAGCTCTACAATACAACATAAAAATAGATAATATCGGATCCTAAATTTATTGATTGATAATACAGACTTAGATGCGACCTCCTTACTGATCCATTGCATTGCCAGATCAAATTGTAGTTCTTTTTTTAATTAACCGATGGAATTAAAACCAATATTATTCCAGTCTACATCCAATCCATTCTATAACCAACAAGAGCAGAAGTAATCAAAAGCAGTTTGTACGTTATAGCAAATAAACATGTTACCAGAACAGGGAGGCGTGGATGGCAAGCTAAATTTACAATAGGTTTCTTCAAGTCTGTCTTTATTTTTGTTGGGGCTCTTCCGCCCTCAACAGTTCCAACAACTTCAAGCAAAAACCGTTCACAGTTAGAAACAAATATAGAAATGTCACAATATGATAAATGATAAGCAATATAATAAATGATAATGCAAAAGAAAGAAGCAAACCAACCAACCAGTTACACTCATCCTGCGGTGGAAACCAAAGAAAACAACAGGCTGAAGAGGAGTCAAAGCAAGATGGACTTCTGTATCATTAGATATATGTTCCATTCTTTTTTCAGGTGAATGCAAGACACATGTTTGCTCAGTATCGAAATCACAAGACCTAATTGTACAATCCTACAGAAAAAAAAAAAAAAAAATTAATGAAGTTAAGACTACAACAAACTTCATCCTAAGCATGGAGAAAATTTTGATTAACCATAAAAAATAAGCAACATCAAAAGTACAATAACTGAACATTACAATCAGAATTTCATGACAGCATAAGAAACCAAGCCAACCTCTAGAATTGCAATTATAGAATGACCATTAGTAGGGCTATAAGACATGCGCACTACAGGTGCTCCAATGTTAAACGTAGAGAGTTTGCTTCCTGTTAATGCATCAAATTCTGCATACACAAAATAAAGGAATAGATTATCAAAAGCACAAAATTAAGCTTAGTTAAACTTACAAATTGTCTGACTCCAAAATCCAAAACAACTTAAAATTCAGTAAATGAATAGGTAATATTACCGATCAGGTATGAACCGACCGCCGCGGCAATGAGAGCCTGAGTTGGGTGAAACGCAGCCGCATGAGGCTGCAATGGTTTATTAACACCTCGACCTACGTGGCGTAAATCCAGATGCTGTACCGTCGCCCACTCCATTTCTCTTTAGTTGACTTTCTGAGATTTAGTTCAGATCATAGCAACAAAAGAAGAGAGAAGAGGCTGAGAGAGGTCAGATCTAATTTGAAAGCTGTTGAAAGGAGAATATTTTGTGAGTGTTACCTGTAAATTAGTGTCTAAAGTGAGAATTCATATGATCTAACAAAAGAAACTGTATCGTTGATGCGAATTTCAGAGATCAAAACAGGAAAACCATGGAGAGAACAAGCTAGTTTCTTCGTTGAGAAACAAGACTTGACAGTAACGAAGACCAGAGAGTTTGGGCCGCGTTGGGTTACTTTCTGGGCCTTTCTTAATTGGATTAGGCCGAGTGTGGCCCAAAATATACTTGCCGTTAATACGCAAAGGAAAGGGCAATTTTCCTTATCGGACATGGACGAGTTTCCTGTCTCAAAGCCCAAACCTTATCTTTTTTTTCAACTGAGTTCTTTTTTTTTTTTTTCCTTTTTACAGTATAATAGATAATAGATAATAGGTAAGTGAAATTGTTGTCAATGACAATAAAATCCAAATAATGCCTTTACTTTTTAATAATCTTCTTTACCATCAGACTATACAACACCAAATCCTCTTGAATTTGATTTTTTTATGAATTTTTTTTATTTTTAGTAATTCCCATCGTTTTAAAAATTTTAATTTCAGTCTTTATACAATTACAATGGGATAAAATTGTGAGATTTTAGGGATTTAAAATGTTTTGTAAATGCTAACGTTAGTTTAACTCAAAATCAGGATTTGATGAAAGAGTTGTAATATTTGCATGGAGAAATAATTAAGAGATATTTCCTTTTGGTGTAAAATTATTATTCATATATGGTGCAATATTTATATTTTAAAGCGCGCATACACACATATATAGTTCTATATAAAAATAGAATTATTTATAAATGGACATCAAATTCGAAATTCAATTAAGTGGTATTGAAGGATAAATTGAGAGGAGCTGTAGGTATAAATGAAGGGACCAAATGTAAAAATGGTAGGATAAAGTATAAAATAAATAGAGAACTCACATAATAATAATAATAATAGCCTCTCAACAAAAATAATAATAAATCTCGTATAATAAATGCGAAGGATTTCATGGGACCAACGTAGATATAGTAAACCCCATTTTCAGTTCAACATTCATCTGCCAACATCAATACGGCATCCACTTCCATTTGCATAATGCAAAATTGAAATTATTAGGTGCTGTTTGTGTGCCTATCCAAACAGTACATAAGACTCGTTTGCTCTCAAAAAATATTTTTTTTATTTACCTATAGTATTAGAAATTAGTAAAAATTATTATAATGTTTAATTTTATAAGACTATAAAAATATTTATAATTATAAAAAATTCATGGTTTTTTATGATTTTATTTCATTATTTTATAAAAATGATAAATAGATTGGATTAATGAAAATTGATTACATCTTTATGCGAATATTTAAAATTTGAAATCATCATTCAATCTAAATATGACACAACAATGAATAAAAAAAAATATTACTTGTAGAATTGTTATATATTTTTCTTTTTGTAGGGGAGAATTGTTATATCATATTTACATTTCAAATTTATAAATAAAATTATGAATTTTTTTTATAAATATAATTCATTAATAATAATATTAAGAATTACAACACTCACATAGATCAAACATAGAACTTTATTATTAATAGCTAACAGAGTTCGCTAATCTTTTAACAGACCAAAAGAATTTATATTCTTTTAAACAATAAAATTAAAATTAAAAAATATTAACATTCAATCTTCCCACTTGGATTTGTTTCGACAAAAGATATAAATCTTCATAGCAGCACTTAGTCCGTTAAGTGATTTGGACGACAAAATAATAATTATTCTGTATCTTCTATACTTGGATTTTTTTTTCTAAAAATTTGCAAGATATGACGAACACAGATGAGTTTACGCCACTATACCTTAATAGCATCAATAGAGGAACATGTCACATTACCTGGCTCTATTGATCGAAGATCCACACCTATAAATCAAAATCTAAAGTCTTCAACCAAATAAATCAAATATCACATTATTTTAATTAGTAATTCACAATGAAGGGATTATCCTCACAAGGAAGGGAGAAAAAAAACTCCAAATACAAAAACAAAATAATAATAACAATAACAAAACCAAAAAAGGATAAATCTATTATAGAAAAAAATAGATCTGAATTAACTAGAGCGAACAAAATATTAAAAGCAAAAAGAAATGAAAACGAAAAGGAAAATAGAAAATAGGAGGTAGGGGTTACCGCTGATAAACAACGATAGACAACAGTAATCATAAAACAAAACTAGAGTTAAAATACTAGAGAGAAAATTGACATTTGAAAAACCCATTCGAAGCACAATATTAACAAGAATGTTGTGAAACTGACTACACCATTTTCTACTTCTGCCAAGCTAATTCTGAACTTATGATTGATAGTAAAACGAGAATTTGCATGCAATCACGTGTTTTAATAAATTATTAAATGTGCTCTAATCCAAATAAATTTCATTTGGAAGATAATTTTGAGATACGATTAATTCTTTAATCAAAATCGATATGTATTTCTTCGAAGTTTTAATGGTTAGTAAAAATTCATAAAATATATAAAATTAATTTGTATCAATTACATAGAATTATTTTGTCTTATTATATTTAATGCTCTCTTTGACCAATAAGTAACAATTAAGAAACCTTCTTTTTCATCCAAAAAATTTTGAATTAGAAATTGAAATTATTTGATTTTTTTTTTTTATTTTACTTAATAAATTTATTTAACTACAATTGATAATTATAAAAATTTATTATTTTGGCTAAAAAAATTAATAAAAGTATATGAACTCCTTATTAGTGTTTGATGTGACTTCTTTCGTATAGATTTAAAATTTTATTTTATTATATTTTAAATAATGAGATGGGTCACGGAACGATAAGTTTCTACAAATCAATTGAAAATGACTAAATTTTTAATTTTTTATTTTTTATTTCAACATTTTTAAAAAAAATTAAAGACGGTATAATCAATCTCCATCTTGTTTTGACCCGTACACATGTAATTTATTTTTCATATAACAAAAGTTTCCACTTAATATATAATGAAAAAAATATCATTAATTTAAAGTCACATTTTTTAAGATAAATTTGAAAATCTAATTATAAAATTTGAAGAATATATATTCTTAAATTCTTTTTTTATCAACCAACATCTAAAGTGTTATATTTACGAAGAAAAATTTCGATTTCAAACGTCAAACAAACTCATAATAAAATAGCCAGATTGACATCTAGTAGAGTATTAATTTAGGAAATTACCATTATTTATTTTTCACAACAAATTTTTAAATCTATATATTTCAAAAAAAAAAAATAAATCTAGAATTTCATGTACAATAATTAAATGATGATTCCAATCATGAGATATAGTACCAGCATGATAGCACAAAGAGTCGAACTTCAAATTGTGGTAGTGAACAGAACATGTTCTCATGTTAGAATTGTGCTAGTGGACGAAATAAAATAAAATAAAATAAAATAAATTTAATCAATTAATGGAGAAGTGAAGAATCAAGATATATACAAAAAAAGGGCCACTCCAAAACTTCCACATTATTCTGGTCCCATGCTCAATGATTGAATCTCTATTTTCTTTTTTTTTTTTTTTCAAGCAATTGATTTTTCTTTCAAATAATAATAATAATAATAATAATTTTCTACATGTCTCGGGATTTCGAATTCTTTATAACCTAATTACAAATAAAATTTAGTTAGATGTAGTTCACTTCCGCTTATCTAATTACCTATTATGTTTATACTGAAATATATTTCTCATTCATAAATTAATAAAGAAAATATTTAACTATAAATAGAAACATTGAAGTTAATTAAATATAAAATATGGTATGTAATTTTATTGTTAAATAAATGAAAAACAATAACTTCAATTTAAGATTTAAAATAATAGAATTGTGTTAATTATTTTCCTAAGTTTATAGATTAATTTTTTTTTTTTTAAATTTCAGATGATCTTTTGGTTGGGAAAATCAATGATGACAGGGAGAAGGGTATCTTCTCTACTCAGTCAGGAATCGATCATCATTGCAGTGTAGGTGGAGTCCTTATCTAATATCTTAAAATTCTACGTATGAGAACTTAGAAGAATATATATTGTAAGAATCAAAAAAATCTATGGCTACTTTTTTTTTTTTCCAGAATGGGAGATTGTCGGCAATGGAAGTGAATAGGACATGACCAAGTTCAGAAGAAAAGGAGGGATAAATTAATAAATAAAAGAAAACAACATTTTATTCTGTTTGGTTAGGTAACTTGCAGATATGACGGAATCAGACAAAAAAAATTAGGGGAACGAAAAAAATTCAGAATTTGGAGAGCAAAAATGGAAAATTTTCATTATTTTATTGATAAAATTAAAAATTTTTAATATTTTATGAGGTAAATTTTAGATTATGAGGAAAAGGGCAGCTGCTAAACCCAGTAGCTGATTAGAAATAGTATTTTACTTTTGACTCCGAGAGGTTTAAATTCTTGATTTCCTGTTTAAATATTAATAATCGGCTTTCAGGGTTTTGACAAAAGTCTATTCTTGATTTGAGTTGGAGACAGCACAATATATGGCTTATTTAGAAAGCCATGTAAAGAAACTTTCATTTCTTCACCTGAGTTGAGTATTCCAGTCCATAGTCACTCTCCACTAGGGAAATCAAAAGGCCAAAAAAGCTGTGATGCAAAACAAAAGCCTGCTTAGAATCAAAAGCCTCTTTTTAGGGTTCTTTGCCTTGTTAGTATTAAATACTTTTGGCAACTTGCCTTGTCTCATTCTTTCTTTCTCATCATGTTCATGTGCATACAAATTTGACTGCGCCTTATGGATCTATCCTTAAAGGCCCCTCAAAAGCATTGGAGGACTTGACTTCACAAATTATTTCCCTAGATGAAGAAAAAGATTTGATTGCTTCTTCAGGCTATCTTGATTAGAAGGAGGGAATTGCTTTATTCCTGGTGGTTGGAATCCAAGTTGATCAAAGATTTACAAACAACTGGAATCGCTCTATTTTCTATTAAAAGTTTACCTCCTTTTATCTACGGGCAGGCAGATGTGTATGATAGCAGGGAGTTCTTCTTCCTTAACTAAATTTGTCGAGTTCGAACTTTAAAATTTAAATACTCAGAAGAGAGTGCTTTATCCCTTTTAAACCTACCCAGTACAAATTAGATATAATTAGATCTATGAAATTAATTCAGATATCTAATGATTTAAACACCAAAAAAAGGTTTACCCTTTTACATTAACACCCTAATTTTGTCCTTGTGAATACAAGATAAACATTTGATTATTATACTATAAGTCTAATGTGACATATTCTTTGAGGAATATTTTGTTTTTTATTATTTGATTTAAGGCTAAACTTGGATTAATCAGAAATTTAAAATCTTAGAATTTGTCCAAAACTAGGACGTAAAAAGCTTGGAGGTGAAAATTTTCTTAGGGGTATATTCTATCTTGTTTAGCAATCAATAGTGTTCATGCTTAATTAAAGTGAGACAAATTGCAGACAATTAATTAATTAAATGCATATGAAAGGTATATATATTTTGCACTATTTTTTCTTTATTTATTTTTATATTATTCCTTTTGCTAGAATTGTGTCTCTTCAAATTATTTTAATAATTGGTTATACATTCATGAACTGAAGTGTCGTGGGTTAGCCTATCCAACATGCTTGTGGTTTGTCCTATTTACATAATTAGATTTGTTGTTTAACTTGGGATGTTAGCCCCCGTATATAACTAAAAACAAAAAAAATAAAAGTATGAAAATTCAATTTTCTCGTTTTTTAGGGGCTTAAATTTAATGGAAAAGTTTAGGAGGGTAAGTTTAAATAAATTCTATAATCTTATGGACTAAATGGACATTGGAGCCCTTGCGGCCCCTATATTTCCTGTTATGTCTCTATATAAGTTGTATATGTATGACGTTTGATATTATTAATTTAAAAAAAAAGGGATATATTTTTTATTTGTAGTTCCATTCCATCCCTAATTATAATCGAAGATATTGTTATAAAAAATTGAAATTGGAGTAAGATCGATAGAAAGTTCAAAATAGTGTGAAATTATAAAACCTGCAAATTTTGGAGTGGTCTGATACGTTAAATCAAGTTTTTATACAAATGAAAATATTATTGTGACTAATTCTTGGTGATTTTAAAGATAAATTTCTCATAAAAAAAGAAGAGCATGCATGTTCCCATGCATCAAATAATTGTCAATTAATTTCAATGAGCAACGTAGAAAATTTGGTTATTTACATAGTTGCATCATGTAAAATTTTATTTAATTTTCACTTGACAATCCTAATGATAAAATGTCCCACTCGGAGTACAGAATTATATGTAGTTGTATATAATAATTTGTAATGCAATTCATGTCCCTATCGTTCAATTAATTCTTTTTTTTTTTCTTTTTTTTTTCTTTTTTTGAGAATAGATAGATTGAAGGATTTGAATCCCTGCCGTTCAATTAATTCTTTTTGTTTTTATGTTTAGATAAAGAGTGATATTCGTTCCCTTTCAAAAAAAAAAAAAAAAAAAAAGAGTGATATTCGTAAAACGTTACTTTTATCGATAACGTTAAAAGAAAAATTAAAAGTCTTGTAATTTTTTTTTATTTATTGGGTCCCGTGGACCTATATAATATTATGAATTAAACGTTATAAATAACTTTTTTTTTTTTTTTATTCGCCAAATCGAAAACACCAATCAAAATGCTAGTTGGCAAAAACTTTTTGTAATTTAATTTCCTTTAAGAATTTCCGTCGCAGTAAATTATTGAAGTTGACAGAATTAAATACGTCTTTATTTCAAAACTTAAGTTTTCCTTTTACCACAGAGAAGGGCGAACTCTCTTAAGGAATGAGAATTTTACAGGAGACAAGAGAACGAGACTTTAATGGTAAGGGATCAGGTGGAGAAGACAAACCTAAGAGAGAGACAGAGAAGATATAAATAGAGAGGAGGCAGCACTGGAAGCTGAGCGTAGCTTAAGGCAAGAATGCCTCTTGCAAAGGAGGCAGCGACTTAGACAGCCACGAAGGAGCAATTTTCCTTTCTCTTTTTTATTTTTTATTTTTTTATTCATATATGTTTCTTGAATACTATAAAATCACAAGAACTTTCTTCTTCAAGAAAATGTAAATACTTCTACAGCAATTCAAGAACGGCAGTTCTTTTCTGGAAGTTCTTACATCTATATATATATATATATATATATATATATTTACTTATTTATTTCAGTTGATTGAGGTAGGAATTAAAGAAAATTAATTAATTAGGTAATTGAGCCAAGATGAGGAGCATGGCAAGCTCCGGCAGTCCCAAAGGCATCGCCGCCATTGTTGGTGTCGGACCAAAGCTCGGCCGGTCCATTGCCCGTAAGTTCGCTCATGAAGGATACACTGTTGCCATCCTTGCTCGTGACTTAGGTAAATTATGATTCTTTCTTTCTTTTATAATTATCTTAATTAACTTCTAGCTAGGAAGATAATAATAAGAGAAAAAGGAGTTCTTGTAATTAATTAGCATTATTATTTTTAATTTTATAGTTTTCTTGTAATTAATCAGTCTACTGCACTTGTTTTTTCAAGATTAAGTCTACTCATTAGAAATTTTCCAGATTTTGAGCTACTAATTAATTAATTAGGGAGAAAAGAAAATAACAATAATAATAATGAGAATAATTATGGATTTGTAGGGAAACTATCAAGATTTGCAGATGAAATAGCAAGACAAGAAAAAGCTCAAGTATTTGCTATAAGAATTGACTGCTCAGACTCAAGAAGTGTAAGAGAAGCATTTGAAGGAGTTCTTTCACTTGGGTTTGTAGAAGTACTTGTCTACAATGCTTATCAACAGGTTTCTTGGCTTCCGACTAGTTTTTCAGACATTCGCATCGACTCCTTCGAAAAATCCCTTGCTGTCTCCTCCATAGGAGCCCTTCTTTGCGCCCAGCAGGTAATTTAATCTAATTTTTCTTCATTTGACGTATAGTATTCCAAGAAAAGTGTTTGGTATTTTATGTGTTGTTTCTGTGGAATGGAATAATCAGGTTCTTCCAGGAATGGTGGAGAGAGGAAAAGGGACAATTTTATTCACAGGATGTTCAGCTTCCTTAAATGGCATTGCTGGTTTCTCAGAACTATGTAAATTGTTTTTAACTAAATCTTAAAATTTTACAAAGTATTATATGAAAATAATGATTTTTGTTTTCTTGTTTTTAAGAACAGGCTGTGGAAAATTTGCACTGAGAGGTTTAGCACAATGTCTAGCAAGGGAGTTTCAGCCTCTAGGAGTTCACATTGCCCATGTTATCATAGATGGTGTGGTTGGTCCACCTAGGTTAGTTCATCTTGTTATTTTTCATCTATTTATGTCCAAATCTTCCTTTCTTTCTTCAGGAAGAATCTATTTGTTTAATTGACTCAAAAAGAGAAACAAAAGCTAATTATATTTTTTATTTTAATTATCACTACCATTCGTGTTTGATGGTATATATATATGGAAAAATATGAAAGAACAATAATTTGAGTTGGTAGATGTTAAGAAAAAAGAAAAAGAAAAGGAAAATGATAAGTGATGATTGATGAGGAGGAGTTAATGAAAGGGAAGGGCAAATTGGCAAATTGCAGGGGACCCTCAAGCTCCCAGAGGACGTCAGTTGCGGAACAACAGCAACAGAGCGGCGGTGGAGAGATGATGGACCCTGACTCGCTGGCTTTAACCTACTGGCACTTGCACGTTCAAGACCGAACAGCCTGGACCCAAGAGATTGACCTTCGCCCCTCCAATTCTATCCCAAGATTCTGTTAATCAACTCCTTCAATTCCTTCCTACACCACTACACCCTTTCCTTTTCTTTCCTCTCACTATCTCATTATCATCACAATTTAAGTATCTGAGTGCTCAAGAAATCAGAAAATTCCAATTTACAGAAAGTTATTATTGTTTTTTACACTGTTTTGTTTTTACTCCTTGGCTATCTATATCCCATGGAGGAATCCACTTGGAGGATGCACCCATTTGTGTCTTATACTAACTTCAAGTGGTCAGAGTTGAAAGAATTTCTTTCTTTCTTGTTCTGAATTTTCATTATCATTTTGGGTTTGGAATTGCTTATTGTATTGGGATTTGGGTGATTTAGTTTGATGTATAATGTAAATAATTGTAATATATATTGAAGTTTTTCTGACTGATGAACTGTCTGAGTGATTGACAAACCTGTTGGGTTGTTATGATATGGATTGGTATAGATTGGATGTTTAGCGGTAAAGAAGGATCCACAAGTGGTAGGGGTGGAAGGAGGACAGACTTTTTGCATGGATAGTTGAAGCACTTCGTGTTCTTATTTAGGACACACAATCCTTCCATTTACTTTTTCTTAAAATTTTTTTTTTTAGTTGAGTGGACTTCTGGTTGTCCGTCAAAAAGAAAAAGCATTGAGAATGTGCAGTGTCCTATGGGATTAATATACAAAAATATCTTGAATTTTGCATGCTATCTTTAATTTATTAATTAATACTCACTTTGTAAAATGAAAGTTATTATAAACGGCTGAAATGGAGTGATAGAGATCCTTATTCTTTAATCAAAGTTTTTGCGTTCAAATTTTGATACGAAGTTTTTTAAACACTCGGGTAAAAACGGTTTGTCCACCCTTTGAATACCACATAATTAAAATAAAATAAAATTAAAACTTAGGCATTGTTTGGTAACAATGTATCGTAGCGTTTTTTGTGGAGAAAAAAAAAAAATTTACATATTTTGAGGAAACAAAATATAATTTTTGGAAGGAAAATTTTTTTAATTGCGGGGCGGTGATCTCTCAAACATACACTTGGGTCCGCCCCTTGACAGTGTTTGCAGCAAAACGTACGTACACTTGTAGAACACAACATACAAAGCAATTCAATGGTGTTTTTCACCATTAATTATTTTTATTCTAAAGTCCAAACGCTAATCCTAATTAGGGTATATATAAAAATGTTTCGGTAAAATTATCAACTTTTGATTTTAGGTAAGATCGCAATTTAAAATACTTATTTTAGCATTTGTTATACAAAATATACTTATAATTAGGATACAGTTTTCATTTATATCACCTTTATAAACAGTTTAGTGATTGAATACCTTCTTAGCTTGTAATATAATAGATCATGGAGCTCAAAAGAAATTTTAACATGTTAAAATACATATATTTCTTAAACATTATTTTATAAATTATAAACTTAATTAAAAATTATATAACATAGAATAAGAGGGTATAATTGTAACATTACTATATACCTTTATTCAGTTTTTTATTAGTGTCTCTTAACTTAATTTCTTATCAATCAAGTGTCCAAATTGATGAAATTTTTTTATATTTAGATAACTCAAATGAAATTTCTTATTAACTATTTTACCTCATTTCCCACTTCATGAATTTAGCAAGATTGATGGACCATTAATTAAATAAATAAAATCGTATCTTGTTTTGGGAACAAAAATAACTGTATTTTGATTTTGATTTTATGAACATAGAGTATAATCTTTTTGTACTTTTATATAATGTAACCAAACATAATTAATTATCTTACTTTTCCTGGAAAATTTGTCTTTTTATCTCATCGAAAAAATCAACAGAACTAAATGCTTTTACAAATAGGAAATGGATATATGACATCAATGCACCGACTTTTTAGTTTTTAATGTCAGAAGTGAAAGCTCGTAAAAGTTATACTTATGGTACATATGAAACAACAGGACAGAAGACCTCCTGGATGCAAAATAAAAGCGACCTTGTAGATAAGCTCTCAAGGTTGGTGTAAAAGGAGCACAGCTACAGAAGAAAAACAGTGAAAAGAATATGTACCGTTTGATTTTGGCCTGTGGATGACAAATATCATCAACTGCAAACTCAAGGCCATCTATTTACCATGTTATTGTCAAATTAACTCCAGTTTGGTAGTCTCCAGCATCATGTATTCCTTCAACCTGAAATCAGAACCAGTAATTAGCAGATGAACACAAGAATTTGTGTTATTGGAGTTTATCATCAAAAAGAGTCAGAATTACCAATTGAAACGTCCCCTTTAAAACATATTTCAGCAAATCACTGTAGGAAACTACTACAAGGCATCTTCACCTTTTGTTTGCATCTTCATTTGAAGATAGGGAATACTTCAGCTTTTCTCTGTCTCAATGATGAAATCATTGAAAATCTTTTCGTGTTCTGTCCGTACATCTCCATTCTATGTGAAAATTGGTGAAATGGCCAATCAGATCAAAAATGGTTCAAATTTCTACTTCCGAAGTTGTAGCTAGGATTTGAATAGTCATGGATGGTATCATTCCTATGGTTAATCCTCTGATGTTGCAAAGCAGGCATCACAACTGTATCAGTGTAACGCCTCAGAGGAGGCAACTTCATCATAGTTGAACTGGAGCTCATATCATAACCGGAAAAGCGATATGGGACATTCTGGTAATGAAATTCTATGTGTGATGAGCAAGGATTTTGATGGATGTAAGCATGTGAATGAGGCATTGGGTCCATGTCCGCGTTGAGGCGCCCACTTTTCAGATGCCAACAAGTGGCTTCAGAGTCAACATTGTTTCTATTCAAGTTCAGCTGTCTAGATTGTGGGACCTCTCGATGATGATTATTAGCTTTTGCATATTGTTGCAACGTGTCTTTTTTGTGGTGATAAACACACTTCTGTTTTCCTGGTTCAGCTGTCTTTCTTGTTTGAGATGGTCTTGCATTATAGGAACATTTCTGATGCTTAACACCTATAAACAAAAAGGATAATTCTTTCGAACGTGATGAAAAAACTCTAATCCTTTAAAAGAATGAGGTTCAAAACACAACCTCCATTCAAAAATCCAATTGCAGACAATTTTTTCTTCGATTTCTTCATTGCTCTCACAAGTCTCGCAGCTCTACCTCGTCTGTGCTTCTCAGCAAGGACTTCAATTCTTTCTACTTCATCATTCCAACGCTAAGAGATAATAATGAAAACAAGTAAGTCCCAAACTTTCAGTATGATAAAAGCAGAGAAACTTATCCAAGTAGCTGCTGACCTGTCTGAACGTTTTTAATTTATAGAGATTACGGCCTTTCACAAGCAAAGGAAAAAGTGGAGGCAATTTCTTAATCCCCTTGCTCCACAGAACTTCAACCTTGTATATCATGGTCACCAATCAAGTAGATAAATTACCCGGCCAATTGTATACTATGCTACTAAAAGAAAGCAATAAATGTGGAATGGATTAAAAATGTCATATGTTCGCTATTATTTAATTAATGTTTTGGGCTTATAATTCCCGTAAAAATAGGTAGCGCAGGCACCAATCACGTTGGTCAACAAAAAATTTTCACCATAAGGTTTAGCCTTACTGTAAATGTATGTTGTTGTTTGGCTGAACCATAGCTTTCCTTTACCACCCTTCCTGCTACAGTTCTCTTCCCTAGAAGATTGCCTTGTCTTGTCACTTTATCAAACCTGTTTAAAAAAAAATGCACTTTATAAAGATTAAAGCAAGTGCAGTAGACCCAAATTGAACATCAGAAAACATAGACAATGACATAACAAGACATGGGACAACAGAGTACCTCTCATAAACTTTCTGGGTGAACAGAACTACGTCTCCATTACAGACATCACCTGCTTCAAGTTACGGAGTGTCATATCATGTTCATTACAACAACCAGAAAAAAAAAAAAAAGCATAGAAATACACAATAAACTTTACCAGTACAATTCATGACAAATGATGATCTTGGATAAAGTAATTCACCGTTTCCATCCTTTATCCTGTGATGTAAACATAGATTGGAAGTTATATCTAAAAATTACTCAGAGCTACCGAACAAGGAGAGGCACATGCAGTATCATGACATGAACATGCACACACATCCATATAAGCATACAACAAGTACATATCAGTCACAATCATTAGCTAATATAATAAATAAAATAAACAGGTTCAAGCTTAACTAAAAATTTACAAACTTAGTGAAGCTCTTCAAGCTCACCTAGTATCTACAGTTTTCTAGCTGTAGGCCAAATCAATTTAACCACCTATAAAGACAATTCATCTAACCGATCCAAGGGGGCTATTTTTTGTGCTTAATAGACTTCTAACCTTCTGGGTTTGAAAAAAAAATACCTCAATTCATTGACTTTCTATCATCTTATTAAAAAGCACAAGATCTGTCATCATTTTAACTCAACTGGACACTATTCAGCTCGGGCAAGTGGAACAGTTTTTCAAATCATAACCAGATCTCACATTTATAGCACAAAGCATATACTCAGGATACAAATATGGGTCAGCTTGGTTCTAAAATGACTGAATATTCTGATAAAAACCTCAGAAGGACTAGGAACAAAGCACACTAGCCCAAGTGTGCAACTGAACAAAGTTAAGTGATGACTACTTCCAAAAGAACAACGAAAAAAAACAAAGACATATGATAAAAGTGCTTGCTCTTTGAGCTGATTTATTCTGTTATTTGTACATACGTAGTAGCATTATAGCAGTCAGCAATGGACAATTGATATGTTGTGTGGCAAGAAATGACTTATTTAAAGTTAGAACAGTCGGCAATGGACAATTGACCTCAGGTTATTAGCTCAAATGCTGACTCTAGCATATCACTAAAGCGCAATTTGTATAACTAACTATTGATTTGCATTTTGATTGCATGGATGTGAAGAGCCATGAATTCGTGAAAGCTTTTTCAGATGTGGAACTATAAGCTTACGTTCATTTTTCTCTTGAATGAATCAACCAATAAGAAAATGTGTATAACATCAGGTATCAGTCAAGCAATATGGCAATCTAAGGATGCAATAACTCCTGGAAATAATGCAAAAAATAAAATACGCAAGAATATTTTATTGCTAGAGAGACAAGTTACCTCCAATGCTCTTTAATTCTCTGTATACAAACCATCTTGGTTCCAGCTAGCCTGAGGCCATGCTTTCGTAGATAAGCTTTGCACTCTTTTAGACTTAAAGCTGCTAAATCCTTCCCCTCTGAAATATTTGAAAAAAATTCAAAGTATTTCTCACTATAGTCAATGAGGGAATACAGAACACGGTTTTCAAGATTGCACAAAAAATGCTTCAAAAAAACCGCAGGCAGGCGGCAGTAGTGAAGTAATGAAACCAAATTATTCACTGTTGTGATCACAAGATGATAAGTTACAATTCTCATGAGAATATGACTTTTGAGCTGATAAGGACATAATTATGATTCGTTTCTAACTTGAAGATAGTTTATCAGGCATAGAGTGCTGAAATAAACATCCTATACAAAATTAACTTAATGATATTAAATGAAATTAATAAAAGAAAAAGGAAAGGAAAAGAACAGATGTTATCAATTAGGTCAATGCAGATGGACACTGGGATCAAAATAAACCTTTAAAAATAAAAATCCACCTTTGAGAAGACACACGACTCTTTTGCAGAGAACCTCCTCGTTCGTGCCGTCGTTGTCGTCAATGTCGTCATCATTTTCCTCATCGAAATCATCCGATTCATTCTCCTCGTCGTCTTCGCAGTAATCACTCGAATCCCCGCTGATTTCGAAGAAAAAAATTTCATAAATCCAAAGAAACCAAAGGCTATAATTGCTTTAGTTATTGATTATGAAATATAGAACCTGACTCTTTCATCATCATCAACGTCGTCCTCTTCACCTTCACATTCTTCTTCATCTTCACTAGAAGAAGAGGAAGAGAGAGCGATGATGGTGTGTTCACGCTTCCTTTTAGTCATGTCCTCCGAGCAAGGACGATGTTGAGGTGAATTATTGTCGTAGAGGATGAAATTATGTTTTGTAGCGAGTTATTAAAATTTAAAATAAATTAATCACGCGTGGCGTTTTAGATTCTAGAGGAGCGAACAGACAGTCGTTCGTCTCGTTTTTTTTTTTTTTTTTTAAGTTCAATTCACAGACAGGACGAACTGTCGTTCAACTAACGGATGAAAAATACACAGTGCCTCGTTTAGTGAGCATAGTCGCGTTAATTTTTAGCTTCAACATAGTCGTTTAGAATTTGTCATTTTTTAACATGTCCCATGATCGCGTGACTGGTCGTTCAACTATTAAAAGAAAAAAAAAAATTAAAGACAATATTATTGCAGAAAGCATTTCCATATTTTGTTTGAAACTATTCATTGGTAATTTAAATTCTACTAATAGTATCTCAATAGTATATAGATATATATATATACACACACGGTACATTTACACATTACAAGTGATATTTGATGGTACAATTCTTTCATCAATTTCATATGTAAACAGAATTTGTTATAATGTAATCACAAGTCATTGTGTTTGGATGCCTATCAAAAAGAAACACAATAGTTATAGGAAATTGAAAACTCTCATTTTTTAGACCAAAAAACTTACCTAAGATTTTCTCACAAATATGGCATAGCATACAAACTGGTAATGGCTGACCACTTTCTTTCCTCAAAGGAGAAAAAGGAAGGCAAAAAATTGAAACCCAGTTATTTTGCTTCTGAGGAGAAAACAAACTGTGCCCGAGAGAAAATTTTTCCTTTTTCTTTCCTTTTTTAGGTTCAGTTAATCACTGGCTAGTACATTTTTTGTTAGTAGCGAAAAACTTTGCAGTGAAGTTAGGCTAGGCATAGTACAGAGCAATTGGCAATTGACAAGAAAGTACAAACCCAGAAAATGATACAATTTTCAATGATGGGCCCGTCAGCCCAGTCCATTATGTAAGAACATCAAGTGTCCGCCAAGAAGTTTGAGAAAGATTATCTCACCTGCAACTAAACACACTTGACTACACAGCTTTACAATCATAAATGCCAAAGCTTTCAATGCGAGGAGCACCAAGGTCACCAACAATTTTTTTTTTCACATTGTTAGCGCATACAGGGAGGTTGTGCCACAGATGAAACTTGTCCCAAACTCAATTTACTGCACCATGATTACGGCAGCAGCAAATATACCTTCAGGCCAGACAATCAATCTTCAAGTGCCCTCCACTCTTTTTCACAGGCCAATACACAGCTTTAAGGACATCAGCGCATCTTGGAGCTTCTAAACTAGCCACGAGACGTCTATTGAGCTTTTACAATAGTTCGGCTAGACACACCATGCAACAATTTGACAAACCCGAGGAAGCTCAACTTGCCATCTGTGTGCCTGATCCAATCATGGAGAACAGCATGTACAGGAATAGAGGGGCCTAAACCAAGTTCCTGAAGAAAGCCATAGATGAGTCAGCATTTTTTGAATGAATGAATTCATTGTCCAAGTAACAAGTACATCCAATGCAAACATATAATAATGTTGAACAAAGGGTTGAAACCCAAAGGCCAAGAGTTAATGCCCTTGAAGGTACTAACTCAATCTCATGTCCTAACCAAAGGATTCTTCTACTTTAAAAAGCTAAATCATCTTAAATTCCCAAAATTGTTGAACATAAATAAGTATCCACATATCTACGTGCCAAACATCCACTTAGTTTGAAAGGAAGAAAGATAATCATACCGATGCCAGTTCCTCAATCATAATGGCCCTGTTTCCATCCTTCTCAAAAAGTTCGTAGGCACAACGAGCATGTTGCTCCCATCTATCAAGAGCCTCTAATTGATAGACACTTGTTGCAGCTGCACAAAATTCCTCGAAGTCCATCCTTCTATACTGAAGTGCATTAAGCTGCCACAAACAACAATGCATGTTAGTTATTACAGCTGAAATTTTTAAAAGGTTCAATTTACTAAAATAAGCATCAGAGTCAAAGAACCTACAGAAGCTAGAAAATCAGGGATGCGAGACTCCTTCATAGCATCGGTTGCATTTTTCATCAAGGCCTAACCAAAGAGAAAGCATAAGAATAACTACAGCAAAATAGGTAAAAGAAACTTCCAATATTCTGACAGCAACCTACCACTTTGATATTTTCTAGGCTTATAGTGCCATTTTTGTTAGGTTCCAACAAAGCAAACTGCTCTTTCAAATAAAATAGCTCATCAACAGTTAATGTTTTAGATAGAGCCTGCAACAATGCCAACAAAGAAGTGAGAACTAAAATTTTAGGACATACCACCACAAATGAAGAACCTAAAAAAAAGGGGCAGTCAAAAATAGGTTTTAATCCAGGAAACAGAGATGCTAAAAGAAAAATAAGTGAACAACAAGATATTCATGCAGGGGAAACTTTGACGGCGAACCTCGTATTCTAATTTTGGCATATATTCTTAATATAACCACTCTGCTGCTTTTTGACAATATACTGCTTGAATGCGTAATTTGAGGCATGCAAAACTCTAGAAGGCAATTCTCTTCCTCTAGCAATGAATAAGCTTTCAAATGGAAATAAGTATTAAATATGCTACACACGTGTGATCCAGAAGAGATGATATTCCCTGCAGTGCCCCTTATTGACACTGTCGCAGCTTCTCAACAAGATGAAGGGAAAATAACACACATGATATAATGAAAGAAGTTGCAAAAAGCTTTAAAACAAATGGCAGCACTTCAGAGTCATGTTCACAGCAACAGAACACATAAAGATAATCTCATTGGTGAAGAATATTGTATACGAACCCTTAAAGCAGCTTTCCGAAGAGTTGATGATTGCATATAAGCCTTCATGAGTTTGAATACTAAAATATCCAGAGGCACTTTAACATCACTGGAACTTTTAATCCAGGGATGACCTGTAACAAATAATTGTAATCACTATTCATAAATATCAATAATAGTACAGGGCGCAACTTATGACTGAGAACTCACATAGGGCTTGGGCAGCAGTCAATCTTTTCCTTTGGTCTTTATTTAATAGGCGCTTGACAAAGTCTTTTGCCTCCAAAGATAGAGTAGGCCAAGGCGTCTCATCAAAACTTGGATCAGCTTTTAGGACAGCCCGAAAGATACCAGATTCAGTCCGGGCCCAAAAAGGACGGCTACCACACAAAAGAATATATGCAATCACGCCTATGCTCCAGACATCGGCCTCTGTACCATAAGATCTATGCAGAACCTCAGGTGCTACATAATATGCACTACCAACAATATCATTCAGTCTTTCATCTGCAAAATTAAGATAAAACATTAGGAATCATTAACTAATTCGCATATCTATAAACAAACAGCAAACTGGAAAATAATAGTACAGAGAAGGGGCAGACCTGGCCTAACAAAATCTGACAAGCCAAAATCTATGGCCTTCAATTGCGAGCTTTCATCCTTTGATGAAAACAGGAAATTCTGGTCCAGCAATTAGCTATGATTAGATAAGAATACATGAATGGTAAAAGAAATTGCAATACCATGCAGTGAGATCTCAAGCAAAATGCTAAGCAAATCAGCATAAGGCCCATGTGAGTTGGGTCATTCACCCAGCTCTTTTTTAACATTTACAGACAGGTAACTATGTGAAAAGGCATATTCTACCAAAATTCCAAAGATGGCATCAGATATTATGATTCTTTCGGCTCCAACAAAATTGAGCCCAGTCCAATTAAAGCACTATCCAAAGATGCAAGTTGGAAAAACCATACAGAAATTTTAGATGCCTCGCTCTTTAAGGGATACAAGTTCTATCTCAGCCGTTACTTCTAAAGATGCCACGATGTGCTGCTGGGGTAAATAGATGATAAATGAAACACCAGTCTTTGTCATGCAACCAGCTCTGGCCACTCATCTTTCAGTTATATTATCTTAAATACATGCCGATGAGAAAAAAAAAAAAAAAAAATCTGATAAGGTCCTAATTACATGATCATGGAAAAACACTACAAGATTTTGGCAGGAAATGTCTTTCAATGTTTCTGGCCATGAGGCCTCCCAAATAACAACAATGCCCAACCTGATACGACTTTCAATAGAAGATGCCTGGAAAGATTTCTCTAATATGGACACCATTCAGACAAAACAAGAATATAAATCACCTCAGGTTTAAGATCCCGGTGCACCACACCCTGAAGATGGCAAAATGCAACAACATTCAAAATTTGTATCAAGACAGCTTTCGCATCATCCTCTGTATATTTTCCACCCCTGTAACATCAATCAACTAGCAATTAGCAGTTGACCAACCTTCTTAGTAACTTTTTTCTCTTTCTTTAGTTCATCAACAACTTACTAAATGAAAATTTTTCCTGGAGGAAAAGGGGAAAATTACAACTGAACAGTAATGTAGCTATCACCAGGGAAAAAAAAACATACCTTAAAAGTATCCTATCTAAGAGCTCTCCCCCTTCACATAATCTGAAAGATAGGTGAAAATCACATTAAACCATCACAATTAATGGCATGCAATAGCCATGAAAACGAACAAATCAAAAGGCATCATCTATCTTGTTCTTGTGATAGAGGCAACTAATTCAAAAGAATGTGGTGTAATCAGAACTTACTCCATCACTATATAGACATTATCATGGTCTTCATATGCATCATAAAATCGCACTAGATTATTATGCCCAGTTAATGCTCGTAGTATTTTGACCTCCCTTCTCACATCCTCAATGGCAATAGCTGTGGTCATCTAAAAATAGAAATGAAAATTAAAGTTGGCACAAAACAGTGAAAAATCAGTGAAAACTTAAGCGAGAGAAATCCTACAATCACAGAACAGTGAAAAATCAGAGAAAACTTGTTTATTTTCAGAACATCGTTCAACCAGTGAAAGCTTATCACATTATTGCTTCAATGTTCTCCAACTTTCATAACAAAATATTTCTACCACCAACTCATCAAAGCCATTCCCTCACAATGGTTTCATTTCTCTTGTAAAATCAGTTTCATAAAGCTTGAAATAAAAAGAGAAACCAGATCATGCATCATCAGCAAAATCTTTACCGGCCAACCTATTCTAATAAGCATCATATGGCAACCTATGAAGAAACACTCAACTATTTTCACATAAACCAGTCAACCGGATGAGGATAACCGCTTAGAACTCCAATCTCCATGGGTTCCTAGCATAAGCCTCGTACAAAAATACTGGTTCGACATTGAAAAAAACAGTACCAAACAGATATGCCAACGGATCCAACCATCAAAATGCGAAAATCGGGAAGTAAACCGTGACTTAGTGGCATGAGATCGCTCATCGTTGACCAGCAAAACCAACAGATTTGAGGTCAATTCTCCGACAAAATCAAAACCACAGAGCATACCTTCGCTTTAGGGATAACTTTGACGGCAACCTGCTGCCCTTTAAGCTCGCCCTTCTTAAACTTGGCTTGACAAGTGTACCCAAAATGTCCTCTACCAACCTCATCTCCGAGTTCATACTTGTTCCCGAAATGCTTAGAGAATCCAAAACTCTTATCAAGCCCTGCAACCTCGGCCTCGCTTCCTTCCGGAATCGCCGCCTCATTTGGCTTAACTGAGCCATGCCGCCGTGCCAGAACTGCACGTATATGCTTCGCCGGGGACGGCGGTGGGAACGGCCGCTTGAAGAACCTTTTAGGTGTGGAATTCGCACTAGCCGCATTTGTCGCTGGAGATCTCGCCGGCGACGACTTCTTAGAGAAGAAGTAGTGCGCGGGGCTAGGACTATAAAATGAGAAAAAAGGAGACTTCTTAACGGTCTCTAAAGCCGTTTTCTCATCCTTTCTACTGTTCTCCTTCTCTTTCTCTTTCTGATCCTCATTGCTAGGGTTTTCCCCTCCATTTCCCGTGCTCGAATCCGGTTTAAGTCCATCCTTGGGCGGAATAGAGTTATCATTAGCTGGTAAAGCAGAGTTTCTACTAACAGATACAGAAGTTGATGAAGAATTAGGGTTTGGGGAGGGTTTGGAGCTGCAAAGACCCATCTCTTCGCCTCCCCAAACACACAAGGAAAAATCTGTTAAAGAAAAATTTTGATTCTTCGATTCCTTAAAAAGTTCAAATCATCGTATATAGATAATGGAACCGAAACAAACAACCAGTTTCGATTTCTAGGTTTAATATTTTTTTTCCTGCAATTTCAAATTTGAAAAAAGAAGAAAGAATTTAAGGATTTTGGGTTTATGGGAATGGAGGTTTGTCTCCGCCCTGGCTCGGAGAGAGAGAAAAAGATAGGGATCTACAGATGGCGATAAAAAGGAAACGACGATGTGTTCGCTTTTCCTTTTAGTTTATATATATATATATATATATATATATATATATATATATATATATTTATTTATTTATTTATTGAAGAACTAAAATTAATAAAAAAAATACTACTCTATATTACAACTAAATTATTCTCCAGTTTAATAAAATTAGTGAGAAAAGATAAGCTGAAGCTTTTTGTCAGAAGGTTGTGTGGGCCATGAACTGGTGGTCCGCGGCTATTTGTACACGTGGCGAGATTGCAGTTAGGTTGTTATTTGTATTAATTATTTTTATTATTAATATAAAAATTAATTAATTTTGGTGCAGGAGAAGAGGAGGAAATATTTTTCCTTTATTTGGATAATGCAGATTTCGTTGACATAATTTTTGGCTTTAGCATAAGCAGGCAACGGACACAAAGTGTCTATAAATCTAAAAAGTCAAAACGCGGCGCCGTTTTATCTGTAATTAACTCTTCCGGCGCATTGCTAGTTAGTCGAGTAAATAGTATAACTGGTTTTTTCCGGTGTAATCTTTTCGAGCTCTATAGAGTAAAAATTTTTTACCTTTATAATGTTACATTAATCCAACTTGTATTTTCAACCACTTTTAACTAATATTTTATTAGTAACATAAATGGGTTGTTATTTAATATTTATATGAGTTTATTATTTTTATTTTTATTTTTCTTTCATGGAAATGAGATGGTTACTTTGCATTTTTGCAGTTCAAATTTTAAAGAGTTTGTTAATTGATAGCTTAAAAAAAAAATCATTGTATGATGTAGCAATAAACCCTATTACCATCAACTTCTTATATTTAATAAGACATAAATATAAGAGGTTGGAGCGGACCCAATTCACAAGAAATTGAGGGTAATTAATGAACAAATTGACAATTTTTTTTTTCTTTTCTGTTTATTTTGAATGGAGAATTCTATAGAGTGTTTTGAAAAATGAATTAAATACACTTAAATCACGGGTCAAACTAATGAATAATGATCAAATCATATGAAATTAGAGGCCAACTGAGACATTTTAAAGAATTTTTGCGCTACAATTGTCATGATCGCGTGAAATTTTTTTATTTTAGTTTGGCTGCGCATAGTTTAATAGTGAGTGTATATAAAGTCCAACAATAAATCAAAGTTCGAATTCCGTTCTTCAATACTCAAAAAAAAAAAAAAAAAAAAAAAAAGACAACTGTCTTCACATATGATTGATTGCACATATTATTTGTTGGGCGCTTGCTGTGGTTTATGCCTTCGCATGTACCTTACTAAACTCCATTTAATCTTTTAATAATCCATGATTGAGGATTATGGTTAAGACTTAAGCAACTGAGTTAAACAAGTTAATGTCCTATGAGAGAGCTTAAGTATTTTCAAAGTCAGGTTGGTTAATATGATCATTATAATTTTTTAACAAAAAGGAAGAAAATTATACATGATTTTGAAGGCACGTCATTGCAATTTTGAAAATTTTGTAAAATATATTATTAATATTTTTAGAATTTTCCCAATGGAATTGAATCCTGATTGATAGTGTTATAAAACAATTTAAAATAAATTTAATTTATTGACTATATATCAAATTCAACTCATTACCCTCAAAAACATTCTAAAAAATAGTAATAAATGATACAAGAATAAAATAAATAAATAAGAGGGAAAGAAAAGTCAACGAAAAAGTAGTTGTCAAATGAAAATGGGATATGCATTGGTACGTAATGATGCAGCAAATCTAAATGAAGGCCATGTGCCTCTTCCTCCAGTTGGTTAGGGTTGGCTTGGCTCTTCCTTGCCTTCTTATACAATGACCCTCTCTATTTTTATTACATCTGTGGGTCAACCTTGTATTAAATTTTATTTTTATTTTTAATTTAAATCAATAAATAATTAAGGTGATAGATTATAAGAGAATAAAAGAATAAAATGTATGTAAAATTAATATTTTAACCGGATTAAATTAAATTATAATCAATATAATTAATTCTAAATACAAAATTTGTATATTTTCGTCAAACTATTTTTTATTTTCTTCAATTCCTTGACTTGAGAAGAATAAATGTTTAATTAGCCGAAATTCTTGAATTCCAAATAGTAGGAAGGAAGGTTTGGTTGTGTTTTGTTGTCCATTTCACCACCCATTATTAATTAGGAAAGCAGGACCATTTCCAAACATTTGGTAACCAAAAATAATAATAATAAAGAACCTAGCTCATTCATTTAGGGTTTTGTTTGGCTAAAATTAATTAACCGAACCGAACTGATGAGTTTGATTCGATTTCAAAATAAATTTCAATGCGATTTTTGTTTAAGAAACACAGAAAAATTCAATATTTGATTTTTGCGGGTCGGTTCAGTTTGAAACCAAACTGTTGTCTGCAGACTCCAAAACTTAAGTCGGATATTATGGACATAATCTTTACAACTGAGAAATCAAATATACATATTATTTAATATTTATATTAAAACTGGACAAAGATAAAAGGACGGTGGCCCCTCCATGTGAGAATTGTATTTTATTTAATTTTTATATACATATTATATAATTGTAATTGATTTGTAAATCTTCATTTGAAATTAAAAATATATTAGTTCACTCTCCCTCTTGCTGCCTGCCCAACTGAAATGTTATGATCTTAAGTTCATAATTGAGCTCCCCACTATATGTTAAATTGCTTCCATCCTTTGCAGCTTTTATTATAAGTATTTGCACTTAGCTTTTGAATTTTTGATGATGATGCTTATTTCTGTAATGAATCCCCAAACGACACCCATTTTGTTTTTGCTGATTGTCTGGTCAGTGGAACAACTTAATTAAGTTTTAGTCACATATGTCAAGATATAATCTAGTTATAGATGCATATACGATATAATAAAAGGTTTCAAAAAAAAAAAAAAAATTTAAGTTTTAATCACACTTGAAAGATTTGTTTATACTTTACAGACAGTAACTGTGTTGTGGATAATGATAAGCCAAACCAACAGCCAGGTTGGTAAGTTGGTACTTGGTATAGTAGGAGGGTAACTCTCAAAATCTCAATCAACAAACTATTAATACAGGATGCAAAAGATGATATTAAAATGATATGATTATTTTAATAAAAATAATATATAATACGCATATAAAAATAATATATCATATTATAAAAAAAAATTGAAAAACATCTAATTTAAATATTTATATTTAAAATTAAAGTGTCAGTGCTATCAATTTTTATTCTGTAACCAACAATGAAAACTTAGCGTTCTGATAGGAAAAAAAAAAATTTAAATTGAACATTGTTATCATTTGAAATTGGTTTGAGTGGCATTTTCAGTTGAGAAATCACAAGTAAAATGACATTTAAACCTAGTGAGATTTTCAATATCCTTATAAAATATAAAATTGACCACCTAACAATGATCATTATCAAATAATCAAATAATTTTTTATATTTAAATTGAGTCAAAAGTCAAAAAGAAAGCAAGAAACAAGAAGAAAATGAAAAGAAAAACAGCAGAAGCTGAACATCACCGTTCACTCCAAAAAAAAAAAAAAAAAAAAAGTAAAGCTGTCGATGTCTTTTGATAACTACAATTGCATATAATAAAAGTGCCAAAGTCCCACCCTTGAATATAATGCGCATGCTTACCTTCCCTACTAGAGGTAAATCTGGGTGGTCCTTTTTCATCTTAAAAATAAATGGGCCCACTCTAACTCTATATCAAGTATTGTATGATCTTATAGATGTTTCAAAGTAGTTGTATTTGGTGATAAATTATATAATATAAATATAAATTAGCTACTGATTAATAGAAAAAAATTTTATAAAATACAGCTGATAAAATTTCTAATGTATGAAACTATGAGCGTTCTGTAGTTAGAAAACATTTCTCTGTATCCGTTTTCCCTTATAAAATTATGTTTTAAGTATCATTTCCGTTTTCATGCAGCATAGGATAAAACCGATGACTAACAAGAAAAAATGCCATAAAATATATGGCTGATGAAATCCACAGCTGTTTAAGTTGGATCTAAGTATTGTATGACCTTAAGGAGGAGGCTATTGAAGTAGTGGGGTTTGGTGCTAAATCTTAGCTAGTTAACTTGCCGTTTGGTTTAAGTTGCTCAAACTGTTGCATTTCAAGAAAACGGCTGACGAAAATTAAAGTAATGGGTTGCAATGTGATTGGGATGATAACTTAAGAGCTATTATTTTATTTATTTATTTATGATTCATGCATTGTACATGAATTTTATAAATTTTTAAATGGAAATTATCCATAAATCTATATTTGCAAATTCATTTGAAAATTCTGAATTTCAATTAATTTTATGAAATTTATTATATTTGAGATTTCTTGGAAAATTGATAGAATTCAACCTTTATTGCACAAATTAATGAAGCTAATGAATTAGCTGTACAACTTAGTATGGATAGGTTAGGTATTTAAAATGAAGTCCACGTTCATTTGGTCCAAACAGGAAAATTAATTTACAAATTTTTTATTTATTAATAATATTTTATGTTCATTAATACCAAATTCTGTTTCAAGAAAGCATACCAAGATTTAAAAAACATCAAGATTTCAATTGGGAATATGGGAATCTTTAATCTGGGTAGTCGTTTGGGCAGGTACAAGGTATTAGGATGATCTGCTTGAAGCTTCGATTGCGTCAACTTTATACACGAGCAATTCGAAAAACGAGACCATCTAAAAAAATCACGCCCTATTTAGAGTCATATCTTATGCTTGGAATATTATCATCTCATCCCTAACTGCCTCTGAGGATGAGGTGCAGCTGACCCGTCTCTGTCATTCAATTTGATTCCACGTGGTTTCACAACAGGCAAACTAGAGATTCTCATCAATCTGTTTGACATTGCGTCCTGTGTGAACTATTACCAAACAGAAATATATTATTGCAACTTACATATTTATAATTCTGAAAACAGGTATATAAATGTTTTGGTGGTAATAGAAACAAATCACTTATAACATCACAAAAAACAGTATGCTAAAAATGATCAATCACCCCTCGAGGCACTCTTATGGGTGTGGGGCTAGGACCCTCCAAGACCGAAATAAGGAATTTAGGGAAGAAAAGTGAAAAGAAATCACACAAATATCAAATCTAAACAGAGCACTTAAAATTGATTGACATTCATAATTTATCATAATGAAATAAGCAATTCATGCACATTTAACAAGGCCAGTTTCAATTGAAATAAGAGTGTGAAAGTCTTTAGAGGCCATATGGGTTGAAAGAGTAATGAGATAAATGAGAAATTTTTGTCACTGAGCATTGAACTAACTGGTCATTTCGCACCACAGAAGAACTAGCCAGAAGTTCTGTCACCACCAAAACCAGACTCCAGGAATTGTGTTTGGTTAAGATGACTAACATCACCCCAAGTTTTTGCAGTCCACTTGTTTCCATCAGGGATGATAAATATATTAATAGATGTGTTCAATACTTTTCCTGGAGGCTTCTTATTGGGGCAAGCCCGTCTGTACAATGCCCTAATGACACCACCATGAGTAACAACAACCACTCGCTCTCCTGTAATGAAAACAGACAACGATGTTGAATTTTTCCAGTAACTTGATGTGATAATATATGCTGGATAACATAATGGATGGGACACAGTCACTGACAGATTACCTTTATGCTTCTTAGCAATTTTTTGCAAACAAGATGTACAACGTTGATAGAGTTGATCAAGACTCTCTCCACCGCCCTGCACATGTAGTGAATTTGAGCAAATGATAATTGTATAATACTAAAATATTTTGCAAACACCAAAACCATGCATTTCTATTGGTCATTCTAGTTAGCTGTTTTTCTCCAGCACAACAGATGCCTCAAAGAACAGATTCAACTGAACAAAAAATGTTACAATAAGTAGATAATTGGATCAGAAAAATAAACAAAAGCAAAGATGACAATACAATAGAGAAGCGAGTATAACACTGTGGCAATGCCATATGAGAAAGTTTCATAACCAAGTTATGACTACTTGCATATTAAACAGCAGCAGAGCAAGGATATTAGCAAGACAATCTTTTTATGATATGCAATGATTATAGCCCAGATAAAACAAATGCAACAGAATGAACAGTGAAATGCACTTACCCTTTTGATAAATACATGAAATGAATGTCCACAGACTCATTTGGACTTCGTCCTTTTTTTATTTTTTTTAATTGCTTGATTAAAAGTTGGCATTAGAACACATGACTAGGAACCAGGGCATGTATTTGAGCTTCAAAATCCTTAACAGCTAAAATTAGAGAATGAGTAGGCTTTTGACAAAAGATAATACTAAAATGTACTCATGTAACTAGTGTCATACCAGAGGTTTATAGAACTTTCGTAGTTAAAAAGAAAAAGGAAAAAAAAAATATTAAAATGCTGTTAAAAAGACAACAATAAACTCCAAGGCTTCAGCAAATCATATAGAGCATATCTTGGGTTAATCAAGCAGCCAAAAAGATCTTGTAGAAAATAGAAATACAAACATTATAAGTACTATATATCTATGACTGTAATGCTTTTGGATCAATTATCCAACAGCAGCAGCCCTATTCAAGATATAATGTTCTAAGGTTCTAATCTTCTAATTTGGCAGTAAAAACAAGAATTTAGGCTTCCATCACGAGACAATGGAAGTTGAATCCAGGAAGACCAACCATAATGTTTTCCAATATAGAAATACTATAGGATAAAACAAAAGGTGAACTACTGTTAGCCCCTACTATAGTAAAATATACTAGGATCTGTTTTTCCAAAATTAATTTAATTGTCCTTCTATTTTAACTCGGTTCAACTATTAAATGATTATGTTAAATTTTTGGTTAAGAGGTCTTGACATGTCAATTTTACCGTTCAGTGTGAGTTACTATTTAGTCCCTATGTCGTGGCAAATTATATTGGTTAGAATCTCTATTGTCAAAAATTAATTTTAACAATCCTTATATTTTATCACCTTTTAATTATGTAGTCCTTCTACTAATTTGCTAAATTTTCAACTACAAGAATGAAAAAAAAAAAAAAAAAAGGAGGATGGAGGAGGAATAGGAAGAAGTACTAACCAAAAATAATTTCTGAACATTTAATTGCATTTATTGAATTCTTTTGACTTATTTTTAGTTGGCTAATGGAAAAACTAGATAAATTCTAATGAAAAGACTATATAATTTGACAGTTATAAAATATAAGGACCATTAAATTAATTTTTGAAAATAAAAGTCCTGGATAGTGCAATAAGTTATAACATAAGGACTAATTATTAATTTATCCTAAAACAAAAGTCATAATGCAGAGCCATAAAGTTTAATACAACTCACTGGTATATGTTGAGCAGTTTGGCGGGATAAAAAGGCCTGGTAAGCCTCTGGACTAACTTTGGCAGCTTCATGTAGTACAAGGCCTTGCAGATCCCCTAAGTGTCTTTCCCGTAGGTTTTCATCTTCAATAACCTGAAATTTTTAACCTGCATTTAAAATTGAGAACTCCCATGCAAAAGGTTCAATATTTTCAAAATTAAGGGCCAAATTTAACTAAAAAAATAATAAATATAGCCCAAGGACGAATAATATACAGCCAGACTTGAAACTGGATAGGGACACTTGGATTCCGTAAATGAATTCGATAAAAAGTTTTGATAAGCGCTGAATATCAATTTAGGAAAAAACACCATCTAGGCTAATTTAGAATGCTAATTTGGATACTACCATCTAGGCTGGTACCTCGAGACCACCACATCTGGCAGCAATAATCTCTGCTGTCTCAGAAGCTCGCTTCAAGTCAGAAGAATATATAGCAGAGATTTTGGGCTCTTTGGAAAGTCGATCAGCCACCTTAAAGAAGAAAAAGAAGATGATAGAGTTAGACCAAGAAATGGCATGTAATTGTGAGGTACAAGTCATAAAACATACCAAAGCTGCTTGCTGTCTCCCAACTTCATTCAATTCAACATCAAGATGTCCCTATGAAGATATAAATACAAGACAAATACAAGTAGAGATGTTAGTCAGCAACCAACGCAAACAATACAGCCACTTAAGAGGATAAACAAGGGGCGACATTCATGGCAAATTAAGAGAATAAAATAAGGAGAAATTCAGAAGTAAATTCTCAGGTAATTAGACTGTAAAGGGCTTCAAGTCCATTTTAAAATATATGGAATTGAATTATATGACAGCAACATAATCGTAATATAGGGAATGTAACTTATAGCTTTTACAAAGTTAACACATAATATATCATCTAAGATGTGAACACCAATTTTACAAGTTGGACTTATAACAAGAAACATTTGAATAACCTGCACTTTCTAACTCTACAAGCACAACTTCTTGCCACAAACATTTTAACTGAATCCGCATTGTCATTGGATAGTGTTAAATCAACATCTATTCAATTTTTTTTTTCATTCTCGAATAAATAGAATTATACGTAGCATAATGCATACATCTTTTCCAATTTTTTTAACATCAAATGAATAATGAAACCAAATGCATCAATTCGTTCAATAATAGGATCATTCCAAAATCATTAGTCGCTGTAACCTCTAACCTAGAGCTCCAAAACCTACACAGACATGCACTACCTATAATAGACATCTAAATTATCGTTTTTAAACTCGAGAAATTCAAATTTGAGCGGAAAAAAAAGGAGTCACAAACCAACGCAATACCTGAAGTCTTCCATCAACATTCCACAGCGTTTCGCCGTGCCGCACAACAATTATCTCAGAATAAGGCGGATGAACAACGCTACATCAAAACAACTCACCAATTTTCGATTCGATAGGGAAAAATCATAATTAAAGGAAAAAAAAAAAGGAGAAGATAAAATCGAGAACAAGAGATCATGCGAGAAGTGAATAGGACCTGGGATTGGAGTCGGCCATTTTGACGAGGTAGGTCGTGCGACAAGTCAAAGTTGAGAAATGTGTTGCTTTAAGCCCGAGAAATATGGAGTTAGTCACAGAGAATTTTAAGCGAACGGGTAACTGAATGCGAGCAAGAAAACACAGAAGAGTGGCGCGATCATTTTCCAGAGCGCCACGGAGTACGCTCATAGCGTCTATTTCTCATCGGGCACCTTACGCTACAATTGGATCATCAAAAAATATATGATAATGAGCTAATAGAAAAAGAAGTGTATTCGGCCTTTTAGCTTCTAGGCCCGTTTGGCATTTTACCGGTACTAAGGCTAATCACAAAAACAGTTACTTAAGATCCGTATGGATCACGCACCGGTTCATTTTGAACCAGAATCAAACCGTATTGTATATGAATTAAAATCAAATTGAAATTGAATCGCACTATAAATGAATCAAAATTATCGGTTCAAAATTTTAAACTGGAACCGATAGTTAACCGGCTGTTCTAGTCTGGTTCGAACCAAAAATTTTTTATTTTTATTTTGAAAATGATAATCACTTAACATATTTTATACACCTTTAAAAGTCTTAATAATATCTTACCATACGATATATTTTACTTAAGATTTTTTTTTTTTTGAAAATACACTTTATTTTAAAATTTAAAAATCTAAAAAATAAAATGGTAAAAAAAAGAGAAATATTTAATCTAAACTTATATTGTTTTTAACTCTTTTTTTTTCCTTTTAAATTATTTACTAACTTCATAATTACATTCTTTTAAAACATTTTTCAAAATTTTCTAATAATTTATTTAATTAATATCATTTAGACAAAATAAAGCAATAATTTATTTAATTTTTGTAAAATTAATTAATTTTATTCTTATATGAATATGAGCATTCTAAAATTTATTTAAAATAAAATTTATCAATATTTTCGAAAGAAAGATATAACATTAGAATCATTAAAAAAAAAAACATATATCGCTGAAAACCGTGATCGGAACCATCGATTCATCGAAACCGCACTAAAACAGGCCAGAACCGCACCGAAACTGGAGGTTCAAGGGCCGGTTCAAATTCAACATTTTAAAAATTTTGAACTTCACAGAACCAACGGTTCAATAGACCCCCATGCCTAGTTTGGGTAGACAATTGGAATCAACGATTAGAATAATATTTTATATGAAAAAAACTTATCTAAACTGGATCTATGACCTACCTATGGACTAAACTAATGAAATCTAAGGTTCTGACTATAAACTTGAAAAAAAAAAAAAAGTCTGAACACTTTTTGAAGAATCCTAAGATTCATTGGTTTGATCAATAAGTGGAGCTATAGACCCAATTTAAGCAATTTTTTTACATCTTATACATCTTTTGACTTTATACACTTTTAAATCCAGTAACAGCAATTCAAAATTATAAATAGATAAATGTTGCATGAGTGCAGCCCCTTGTACGACTGAATAATGATTTTCACATACTTTAAGTTAAACATATAATAAGATCAATCAGTAGAATTTTATAAATTAAAATATTTAATAAATGTATGATAAATAGAATTTTACAAGTTAAAAGATTTAATAACTCAGTCTAAAAATTAGAAATGCCAATGTATTTTCCTTTCTCTCTCTTTTTTTTTGGTAAAGTTTAGGTATCAAGGTCACTCCATTTTCAAAAAAAAAAGGTATCAGGGTTACTGAAACTGTTGCATTTCAAGGAAATGACATGACTAACGAAAATAAATATGTACAAATTGTATAAATCTAATTTCTATTACATCATCCCAAATAAATGATTCTTCACATTTTAATAAGGCCATAAAAGTACTGCAGTTTCAATTGACACAAAGGACAACCAATTGGAGGTCATACAGGATGAAAGAATAATAGAGAAATCCCTTATATAATAGCAATTTTTCCTCCCAATATTTTTCCAATTTCAGTTGTTGTTTTCACAACAAGAACAAACTAGCCAGAAATTCTGTCTCCACCAAAACCAGATTCCAGATATTCTGTTTGGTTAAGATGACTAACATCACCCCAAGTTTTTATGGTCCAATTTTTCTCATCAGGTATGAGGAAAATATGAATAGATGTGTTCAATACCTTTCTTGGAGCCTTGTTATTGGGGCGAGCATTTTCGTACAAAGTACTAATGACCCCCCCATGAGTAACCACAATCACTCGCTCTCCTGAAATGGAACAGACGACAAATGTAGAATTTTTCACCTGTAACTTAAATATGATAGTTTGAGGAAAAAAAATCTTCATGGAGAACTTAATGGAGGATATGCAGTCACAGACTGAATACCTATATGCTTCCTAGCAATTCTTTGCAAACAAGATGTACAACGTTGATAAAGTTGATCCAGACTCTCTCCACCACCCTGGACATGTAGCAAATTTGAGCAACTGATAATTCATAATTATTAAAATGCCATAGTTTTTGGACAGACAGACACCAAAAACTATGCATTTCTATTAGCCTAGTTTAGTAGTCTGCTACTTCTCTCCACCATAGCAGATGCCTTGCAGCATATATCCTTGCATGCATAATGCTGTGTGTAGAAAGTTTTAAATTAACTCACTGGGATATCTTGACTAGTTTTGTGGGATAAAAGAGCCCGGAAAGCCTCAGGATTAATTTTGGCAGCTTCACTAAATACAAGGCCTTGAAGATCTCCTAAGTGTCTCTCCCGTAAGTCTGTGTCTTTAATGACCTGAAATTTTAACCTGAACTTAAAAATTCCCATATAATATTTTCAAGATTATGGACAAAATTTGACTTTTACGACAAAAATTCAACCAATGAGCTAAGTTTCTGATGATACTGTTTATCTATCGTCGAAAAAAGAAGGCGAAAAGCTTTGATAAATAAAAAATATTCATTTTTTCGGCTTTTCACTCATTATGTAACTTGAAAAGTAGATATCTACAAGATTTTCACATAGATCAGTTAAGATGAGAAATAAATGCAGTATTTCAAAGGTAGGTTTAAAGAGGGAAAAGAAAGACATCCAAAGTAAAGGGGGAGAAGAACATACAAATAACCACAGATGTTGGTCAAAGATATTTAACTGAGTCCATTATCAAAACAATGGAACTGTGTTCTTTCTTGAGTGAAAGAATATTTTGAACTTTGCGTCTATTAAATGTGGTAAGCTATAAGTTATCAAATAGATAGGCTAAGGCAAAAAAAAAAAAAAAAAATAATAATAATAATAATTAATTCAAAATCATATGGTAAGTAAATAACATTATTTCATGATATAATTCTCACTTATCGTAGAAAATGCAATGTGAGATAATAGTATCCAGGTTGATACCTGTAGACCGCCGCATCTTGCAGCAATAGTCTCTGCTGTTTCAAGTGCTCGCTTCAAGTCAGAAGAATATATAGCTGAGATATTAGGCTCTCTGGAAAGTCGATTAGCCACCTTGAAAAAGAAAAAGAAAAAGAAAACGATAGACATATGGCAAGAAATAGGAGATAAGTTTGAGATAGAGTCATGAAGTATACCAAAGCTGCTTGCTGTCTCCCAGCCTCATTCAATTCAACATCAACATGTCCCTATGAAAATATAAATGACAGATAAATACGAGCAAATATGTTAACCAGCAACCAATGCAAAGAAAATAGAGCCATTTAGAGGATATACAAGGGCCATTGATGGCAACTAAGGGAGTAAAATAATGTGCATTACAAGAGTGGTATTACTGTATTGCCTCCATTTTGTTCTGAGTTTTGTTATCTTTACAATTTTAACTATTCATTCTTCTGTACAGGGCATTGGGTTAGATATATTCACTGCAATTGCACAACATCCATTCCATTTTCTTAGTTGTCAACATGGATTATAAAAAATTAAGTGTATAAACTAAATTAAGAATAGACTTACTCCATCATCATTTCTTCCCGTTTAACTAATTAACCTAGAACCTAAAAGAACAAACACAGTTGCACCAAAACACTACCTCTAAATCATCAATTTGAAACTCGAGCAATTTAATTCCAATTTTCCAAAATAAAAGTAAGAAAAAACATAAGAAAGAAAAGAAATACCTGAATTCTTCCATCAACATTCCACAGAGTTTCACCATGGCGTAATATAATAATCTCAGCATAATCTGAACCGAAAGACCTGCATCAACAGCACTCAACAATTTTAACAAATTTTCAATACAAACTTAAAAAAAAAAAAAAAAAAAAAAAAAAAAAAGAACACAGAATGTCGGAAAAGCGAATCGGACGTGGCATTGGACTCAGGCGTTGATGGTGACTCGGCCATTTTGACAAGTTGATTTGTGAGACGAATCAAGTTTGCATGTTTGTGGTGTTGGTCTCACAGAGAGATCTAATCGGATGTGAGGAAATAAAACAGGAAGGCGCGATTCTCTTAGCGGGCGGCAAGCATACGAATACGCACTTTCTATTGCCGTTTCCATGTTGGGAATTTTCTGCTACGATTGATTCACCAAATACTCCTATTTAAGGAAAATAATAAACTGCACCATGAATTATAGTCAAATCAACATATGAAAATTTCTATTTTGAAAAGTTAATTATAAGGTTTTTAATTTATAATTTTATTAGCACTTTAGTTTTTTCATCTAAAATAATTTCAACTAACAATCGACTCATAAATTATAGTCAAATTAACAATAAAATCTTAATTTATGATTGTTATTAATTTTTTGGTCCAATTTTTATAATTTCCGTCAATATTTAGATCATCTGATTAGATGGAAGGATTAAATATTAATAAAATTATAATTTAGGGATTTTATAGTTAATTTTTAAAAATAGAAATCTTTACATGTTAATTTGACTATAACTCAAGAATTAATTTATTATTTTTCTTAATATCTATATACACGCCCCTGCAGCAAAAAAATTTTTCAAAAATTCACCTCTAAATTTTTAAAATTTTTTAATTTTATCCCTTAAAATAATATATTTTTTATTTTATTCCTAACATTTGAAAAAAACAAAATTCTGTCCCCTAGGTATTTCTAACCGGAAAGAAAAATAAAATAGAAATGATTTTAGGACTCTATGCCAATATTAAAATAGATTCTTCCAAACGTGTGATACGAGCTTACTTGGATTTGGGCAACCAATGCTAATAGGTCAGCACTAATCAATTGGTTAGCTAACTTGTCATCTTTATATGCCATTTATGGATTCACTATTTAGTTGATGTGAGATTTTTAACATGTGTAACTTAGGTGAGATTATAAATCCAATCTAAACAAATCTAATCGAATCATAAACACTCTCGTTGCAATTAAAAAATTATTTTTAATGATTTTGATAGGCTCATACACTAGGAGTAGGTAAATTCTTCCCTTGTTGTCTAAATATATATCAGTGAAATTTCAGGACCTGGTAATGCCGCAGAATTTGCATCAAAAGCAGCATATAGGACATTTTGCCGTCAGATAAACGGTGAAAACAAAGAGAAAATGTTTGAAGTTATATTTTTTATTGGCCTTTTTGAATTTCACCCATCATATACAATGTTTTTATACTGAACTCAACTCTGATAGAGACACCAACCATCAACATTAATAAATCAGAAACACTGAATAGTTAAAGCAAATTAATGGAGTCATACCAAGAACAAAGAAGAGAACTAGAGAAGCAACCTGGCGATGACACTGATGACCATCATCAGGAAAAAATGGCAGAACTAATTGAGATCAGAGAAGAATTGTATAAAGCTAAAGATAAAGCCATGCAATCCTGGTTAGACTCCAAGCCTCTAATTGATGAGCTAGAGAAACTACAAGCAGATCTTGCAAGTGCTAAAAACCGAGTATCTATGTCGAAGATTATCATATCAGAGCTTGAATCGCAACTCAAAGCTACTGATATAGAAATCAGATCCAAAATGGAAGCAGAAGCTAAAGCTAAAAATATGATAAATGAGATAACAAAGGCTATAGAACAAAAATACGAAGAAGCAGAAGCATTGAAGCTGGATTGGGATGAAGAGCGGAAAACAAGGTCGAAGCTTAAAAAAGTTGTGCACGTGAGAAGACAGACCTTGCGAGCATTGCAGCTTACGTTGCGAGCTGTCAGGACAGAATCAGAAGCTTTTGGAGCATCGGAGGCAGAAGCAAAGGAGAATATCAATAGTTTATTAGAAACAGGTAATGGTAATGCTATTGTTCGAGTTGAGAACCAAGAATATTTTGCATTAACAAAAAGAGATAAAGAAGAAAAGGCACTTGCAAAGTGGCGGGTCTCGGTTTCTATGGAACGGAAACATGCAGCTGAAGAAAGCAGGAATTTTGCTCTATCAAGATTGAAGGAATTAGAAAGAACTAAGAGTAAAGAAGGAAAGATCATTGCAGAAGAACAAGGAGAAGAAGAACGTATTTCAGCTAATGAAGTGAATACTAGTGGAAATGCTTTTCCTAAGACTAGAGCTAAAGCAATTACCAAAGCTAAATGGAAAAAAGAAGGGAAAACGAAGGGAAAATCAGCAAGAAAAACTATGAAAAAGAAATTATCAATTTTTAGACGAATTCGAGGTTTTCTTGTTCGAAGTATTGGAAAATTGTTTCGATAACTTCAAATGATTTGTTAACTAGAAATAGGTTTTTCTTTTTTAACAAAAATAAGACTACATATTAACAAATAACAAGAGATTTGTCACTTATCAATTATATTGTTGAGAAAATAAAGATGTTTGTCATTTTCAGGTTCCATCTTTCTAGTAAATGCAGTGTAATTTTAAATTTAATGGCCAAGAAAACTCATTCTTATATAAAAATATTCTTACATAAGATTGGAATTCAACTTTGAACTACACATGCTAAGAATTTCTCCTCCCAGATTTAATTTAGAGAGAAGACATATTAAATTTAGTCAAAAAATTCATGAGTTAGTTTAGAAATAAATGCATTTTAGGTATAGGAAAAAGATTCATGTAATTGGATTATCCCTCTTTCCAATAAAGAAAATACTAGGAAAATCTCTGTGTATGAAGATATTGTATAATGAAAATGAACTACGACATGCATGAACTACTTACAACTTTCCTCAGCCATGTTTTGAATGTGTGAGAATAAAAGTCTAATAAAGAGAACAAACCAGAGTTCGTGGAGAAAAACAAAGCAAGAGAAAATAAAAGTCTAGCAAAAACAAAAAGCCAAAAACATATTCAATTCTCAGCATGTTCCACCAATACATTAAATTAATCAAAAATATATTTTTAATTGTAACAATTTTGACCATTCATTGATTTGATGTTTGAGATTGTTGGGTGTATGTGGGAGTAGACAAATTTTATCTAGGAAAATAAATTAATAGCTGCTACCCTAGCTTTTGAAAAGTAGAGTTGAATGGTAGAGCCCAATTAAGCTTTAAGGCCAAAAAATCTGTTCCATTTGCAATATAAATATACATATCAAATTAACAAATTTCAACCTTAAAGAATTAAGTAAGCTTTCAGAAAACGAAATGGGTACTAGTAAGGGAAATATGGTAACAATTTTAAGCATTGATGGAGGTGGTATTAGAGGCATAATTCCTGCTGTCCTTCTTGCCTTTCTTGAATCGAAGCTTCAAGTAAATTTATTCATTCATTTTTATGTTTTGCGTTTAATTTATAACTTCAATAATTCCATTATTAATGCATGGTTTGTTTTTTTAGGAACTGGATGGACCAGATGCAAGAATTGCAGATTATTTTGACATAATTGCAGGGACTAGCACTGGTGGGCTTATGACAACCATGCTCACAGCTCCAAATAAGGAAACAAAAAAACCTTTATATGAAGCAAAAGACATCAAGAACTTCTATTTAGAACATGGCCCTAAGATTTTCCCACAAAAAAGGTGAAAACAAATAATTAATATTCCACTGAAATTCTTCAAAATTTCTTGTTCTTTTTCCTTTATATATATATATATATATATATATATTATTAATGGTTAATTTCCATTTTACTTGCATAGCAGAAATAACTTCATGAACTCTGTAATAAACTTTGTGGGTGAGGTTCTTGGCCCAAAATATGACGGGAAATATCTACGATCATTGACAAACCAGTTGCTTGGAGACTTGACCCTAAAGGAGACCTTGACAGATGTGATTATACCTACTTTTGATATCAAGCTTCTTCAGCCAATCATCTTCTCAACCGATGATGTATGTATATCTCAATTAAGCTGTATAAAATTTTTCAAGCTATGTTCGATAAGTTGCTAGACTTCAGCAACATCTTATTTATTTTTCTGATGTATATATTTTTCTTAACAGGCAAAGGTTAATGCTTTGAAAAATGCTAGGCTAGCAGATATTTGTGTCAGCACTTCTGCTGCTCCAACGTACCTCCCAGCTCATTCCTTCACACTCAAGGATGATCAAACGACTCGCAGTTTTGATCTTATTGATGGTGGCGTTGCCGCCAATAATCCAGTAAGAGCGTGTAACTGTAAAATATTATCCTCTTCCACTTGCCTGTTGGTGCACTTTTGTACTTTTGCATGGCATCCTTAAACACACACACACACACACACACACATATGTGTGTGTGTGTGTGTGTGTGTGTAAGGATGCCATATATATATATGGCAAAAAACTGATGGGTTTGAGTTGAATCTGCAGACACAAGTCGCTATAAGCCACGTCCGGAGGGAGATTTTACAGGAAAACTCTAATTTTACTCATGCAAGTGTGACAGAGAGAAATGGTATGCTAGTGTTATCGCTTGGAACTGGCATGGCCAAGCTTGAACCAAAATATAGTGCAAGTAAGGCATCTAAATGGGGTTTGATTAGTTGGATCTTTGACAATGGCACAACACCAATAATTGATATTTTTATGGATGCTTGCTCCGACATGGTTGATTACCATGTCTCCACTCTTTTCCAATCCCTCCATTGCGATGGCTATTACCTGCGCATTCAGGTATATAATTTTGTTAATAAACCATTATCTCGTCGACTTAAAATTTTTGATTTGCGGTTAACTGGCTAGATTGATTATATTTATTATTGGGTAATTTATAATCTTTGGTTTTTGAACATTTGACTGGCGCAGGAAGATTCACTGACGGGTGATGCCTCATCTGTTGATATAGCAACTGCGGAGAATTTACAGAGCTTAGTGGAGATTGGAACGAAGCTACTGAAGAAGGCGGAGTCAAGGGTGAATTTGGAAACTGGTATATTTGAAAGTATGGGTGAACGAACCAATGAAGCAGCTCTTATTGACTTTGCCGACCGGCTATCAAAGGAACGAAAGCTCCGGCAAGACTCTACTTGAAAATTTGATATTTGTGGAAATCACACGGTTAAAACGTGACGGGGATAATTGCGTTTAGAATTAAATTTGGCTAAATCAAATCTATAAGTTTAATAACGAACTAAATCAATGAAATGAGATTTTTTTTTCTATATATTATTTTTACTTTATTTTTTTTTATCAATATATATTTAGAAATAATTATCATTTCAATACAAATTTATTTTTCATTAGTTAAATGCATGAATTGATCCGCCCATTCGATCAAGATAAACCAATCTCGTTAGGGTTATTCTCGTGTTTGGTGTGAGGTTGGCTTCTCACTCTCATAGTTATTGGTTATGGCGAATGTGCTTAAGCTAAGGCTTATATCATGTCACAAATATTATTATTGAAATATAATTTTTTTTTAAAGGAAAAGAAAAAAGACTTCATTCTAAAAGAAAACCTCCATCAAAATAAAGAGGGATGTCGTTCTAAATATGGAGACGAGCATGATAAACAGATGCTTTAGTTAATTTATGGACATACTGATTTACTTGTCTCCGAAACCACTTGACCTTAATATCAAGTTTAGAATCATAATGTATTTTTTATATTTTTATTGATTTCCATTCTGGTGGATATAACTCAAAAAATTGCTTAAAATAGTGTTTTAATGATTTCATAGAAGTTTCAATTCAATAAAGATCAAGTTGTTTCCAAAGATTTAATTTTAATTGTGAGTTTGATTTGTATTCATTTAAAATTTTATTAACTAAAAAGAAAAATGTATTTTCATTATTGACTTATGCATGCACGTGGATGTGTATTATATGTTTCTTATTCAACCAATAATAAAAAAAAAATACATTTTCATATCTTTCACGTTACTTTACTCTTAAAAATAAAAATATTTATACAGGAAAGTTATCATTTAGTAGGAAATACATAAAAAAAAGTAGAACTTCTAAAACCAACAACTTGTTTGGTGTCATTTTAACTTGGTTATAGAATAGTAATGGCTAAGATTTTGCTTTCACTATAGCAAGCTGATATAATTGATGGGGTCAAAAATTTTAATGAAGCCACCAATTAGTAATGATTAAATTAAAAAAAATCTTAAGAATTAGTATTTTTTTTTTCAAAAGAAGAATAATTAGTTGATAAGTGGATTTATCATTATCCACCTTATTGATTATTGTTCATATATTTAAAACTAGATGATAAGAAATGAATTTTTAATCTTGACATGAATAATTGGTCTGTAAATAAAATTCTTTTAATCTTAATGTTGGTTCTTACCTTTAACTAAATCAGAGAAGTAAATTTGGTGTGATATACAAAAATTGGGCTCACTATTTTTTTTTATTGTGCCAAAAAAATATTTGAAAAATTCCTTAAAAAAAATGATCCGCTTCAAACTGAGGGATTTGAACCCGACGTGAATCGAACACGCAACCTTCTGATCTGGAGTCAGACGCGCTACCATTGCGCCACGGATCCTGATGCAGTACTGGCTCAGAATAATCTTAGTTAAACTGCAACGTGCTAACCTGCTTCAGTTAAGCTTCTCTGTATTTTTGCTAACTTCATTCCGTCTGCGACTCTTCTCATTTTTCAGAATTTCAGTAAGTTTTTAATGTCACCATGTTTTGTAATTTGCTTTCATGTTGACTGTTATGTTTGTAACTTAATTTTTCTGATCTTTTTGGTTTGTTTTTGAGCATGTGTTACAGTTTTGCAGCATATAAGCGTGAATATGAGTAAGAGGCCGCCGCCTGATCCTATCGCTGTACTAAGAGGCCATCGAGCTTCTGTGATGGACGTTTGTTTCCATTCATCTAATTCTATACTATTCACCGGGTAACAATTCCTTAGTTTTTTATTCGACTATTATTTTGTAGCCTTTGCCTTCATGAATTTGAGTCAAATTTTATGACTGATTCTACAGTTCAGCTGATGGTGAGTTGCGAATTTGGGATACGCATCAACATCGAACGGTCTCATCTGCTTGGTATTCAGTTAAGAATTGTAATGGGTTCTTATAGTTTTTGCTTCGATTCCTTTGTTTGTGTAGAATGTTTGAAATTTCATGATGAATTTTTTTGTGTGCATTTTGGTTGAAGGGTGCATAGTGCAGCTCATGGAATTATTTCTGTTGCCAGTAGTCCTGTGATAGGCACTGACAAAGTTATCAGGTGATTTTGATGTATTTCTCATTGTTTGACCCTTTTAGATTATGTCAAGGATTCATCTAAAGCGGGTTTATCAGCTAAGGGGCTTTTTTGTTTTGTTTTGTTTTGATGCTTGTAGTCAGGGTAGAGATGGAACTATTAAGGTTTGGGATATCAAAGAGGGAGGTCTTTCCAGGTAATTGAGATTTTGGATGGTTGATTTTTTATCAGAGATATAGTTTTTGTTTCTTATTATATCAAATAATTCATCAAGCAATGTTAGTCATGGATTAATCAAATGGTTGGAGTGAATAGCTGTATTGCGGTAATCAGATGTCTGCTTTTTACTTCATTAAAATTATTATCAAACATTGACTATGGTATTATTTACCTAATTTCGCCTTACCTTTTACTTGATAGGGTTCCTGCACTTACTGTCAAGACAAACTCATACCATTTCTGCAAGCTTTCTTTAGTGAAGAAGCCTTCTGGTAGTAATGGGAAGCAAAATGAAGAGCCTAGTCACCGCTATAAGGAGGTGGCTACACAATCTATTGATGAAAAAAATTTGTATGATAGAGAAGAAAAGCACAAAGAAGATTCTGTGAATTGTTCTAGCACCTTTGAAGGTATGCTCAAATTTTACAATGTAGATGTTTGGGACTACCATTGACTCCTATTGCTTATAACATGAGATGCCATTGTTTTGCCATTTGTATTTGTCTTGATAACAATCATTGCAATGTTGTTTCTCTTCATATTTTTAATGGATATTTGTATTGCTTTTGCTGTTATTGCTGCAAAATTCACTAAGTATGAGCTTTAAATCTTACTCTATTTTCAGATGATGGTAATGATGGACCAAAGTGTGTTGCCATAGCAGGGGAACAGTCTTCTGAGGTCAGCATGCATCTTTAGGACCATTTCTGCTGGACCTGTAGTTTCTCGTATTTGGGTTTCTAGTTGCTCATAAGTGCTATTTACATGATATGCAAAGGTTGAGGTCTGGGATCTTAATACAGCAGAGAAGATTTTGCGATTACCTCAAAATGGCTCTGGCGGTTCACCAAGTTCTACCAACAAAAGAGGTTTGTTTCTGACATTATATCATGATACTAGTCTTTAGGTATTATTAGTAAAACAAATAGGCAACTCGGTACTGGTTTAATCTGTTGTTTCTAGAATAATTAATGCTAGAGTGAGGATCCTAATGGACCTTTAGCTTTAGTTGGTGTAATTGTTTGCTGAATATCTTCTTCCAAAACTGTGCACTGGCATTGCTCTATTCCTTCATACATATCTTGTTGGCAATGATTTCCTAACTTGTTCATTTTTAAAGAAAAAATTAGCTGAAGGGGCCACATGTAGTTGTAAACTGCAAATCAAGGAACTATACATGATTCTTTGATTTTCCAACATGGAGATGATTTTGAGAGTTCGTAAAATTTGGTGGAATTGCTTGCATGGTAGATTATGAGTTTTTCATCTCAAGTTTGTGCAAATATCTCAAATTTGTATCTTGTTTATCAAGTAGTCAGTTACTATCAGACAAACAATTTTCTTATGTTTGGCTAGTTTTTTCTATTGATATGGACCACTGCATCTAATAAAAGATTCCTGATTATAATGTCTCCTTAAGCACATTGGTGGGATTAAAGTCCTTTTTGCCTCTCATTAAGGTGGGAGAAATTACATGTATTTTATTTTGTTCCATAAGGAGTTGAAACTATACTATAATTTGCATATTTCTCAAGCATATGTGCATATCTATGGGATATAAGGTCATATTATAGTCATCAAAAAACAAAGAGAGGGATGAAGCAAACTGCAGTTGGTGCTTCCAGTAGAGGAACACCCAGGAAAAGAAATGACATTCTTTGCATGTCATCTAAAGAAGGACGAGTAAGCAATAAGAATGGTGATCTTTGTAAGAAATTCCTGATATGATGCATAGAAATTTCAGGACATTCAAACTTGTAACTTGGTGTTCATCGCAGGGATGTGCATGGCTGTTCAAGTATTCCTACCATCAGAGTCACAGGGATTTCTAAATGTCTTGGCTGGGTATGTACTTTTCTTGTTCTTCTTCTTGGAATTTTGCATCTTTGTAGTTTTACAACATGCAGGTGGTACCGCTATTGTTGTTGCAGACATAGGATAACTAGTACTTCTATTTTTAATTAATATTTAATAAAATGTTTCATTCCCATATATGGGGCTTGTAAAAGTAGAAGTAGAACTCATTATTGTGGTAACCGTTGCTTTCTTCAGTTATTCATTTAGTATGCAATAACATAGTTATTCATGCTCCCATTTTATCCCTCTCTTTTAATATTGTAGCATGTGTAGTGTTTAGCTAACTAATGAAATATTCTTTTAGTATCAACTATAAAATTTATCTCCTTTAGGTCCTTGGTATTTTAAACCTTAAGCCACTATCTAACAAAGGGATATTTTATCTCACAAGTTGAGGTGGACTGTTTCATTGATTGTCAAAAGTAAGTTCCATTTCCGTGCAGTTCGCTGTGATTGTGTTCCTTTTTCGCACATGTGGCAGATACGAGGATGGTTCTATGCTTTGGTGGGATATGCGAAAACCAAGTATTCCTCTAACTTCTGTAAAGTTTCATATAGAGCCAGGTGAGACCCTCAATTTAGAGACGAAGCATTTTGTTCCTCCCAAAAAGTTGGTCATTTTAGTGTTCTGTTTGCAGTTCTAAGCCTATGCATCGACGGTTTGTGCAAGGGGGGTATCTCTGGGGCTGCTGATGATAAAATTGTGTTATTTAGCTTAGATCTTGCCATGGTAATTTTCATGACTTAAATTTATATACTTGTATAATCTTTGCTGGTTACTTACATGTTAAAGTGAAGACCAAAAAAGTCGGATAGCTATTAGCCTATCACATATGACCCTTAATGTTAACACCTAAGTTTATTTGCAAGTTATAATTTTATTTGGATTTGCTGACCTATGGCAAGATTTTGTAGTTGCGTCTACCAGTCGATGATTGGCATATGGTTCCAATTATTTTTTTTCCTTATTTTTTCTTTAAGTTGAAAAAATAATAAATTTTTTTTTCGCTTGTTTTGTCAAGCACATTAGAATATGAGCAAGTGGCCAAATTTTCTTCTAAAAGTGATTAGTTTTCTCCCTACATGCCCTTCATGCCTTTTTCTCATTTGTCATTAATATTGGTGTAGACCTGATACCATAGGAAAGATATCAACTTTTCTTCTTCATCTTTGTCTTCCTGTTTTTCTAAAGAAACTTGAGTTGCTGTTGTCTGCTTCCTATTTGATGCATTACCTTTTTAGTTCGTGATAAACTAGCTATTATTGGACATAGGGTTCTTGCATGATCAAGAAAGAGATTACCTTGGAACGACCTGGTGTATCAGGCACCTCAATTAGAGCAGATGACAAAATTGCCGCAACTGCTGGGTGGGATCACAGGTTTGTACAACCAGTTTGTTGTCTGAGTAAGCTTTCTTTTTGGTGGTTTTGTGGGAGTTCATAAGCAATTATAGTCTTAATTTAATGGTGTTATTATCTTAGCTTTGTTTACTGTAGAAGAGCATGCATATGATTCACTCTGTTTTCAATTTATTGAACTTGAAATCCTTGCTTTAACGAGAATCATCCTCTGTTCTGATGATGATTGGTTTTTCATTCAATTGATCTGTTCAGTAACATTGTAATGAAATGCTTTTTGTAAGTACTAGGTTATGCAATATTACTTCCAATAATTACCTGTGGCAAAATGTGGGAGAGCTTGAAGAATAACTTCTCAAACCAGCTTAGAGAGAGAGAGAGAGAGAGAGAGAGAGAGAGAGAGAGAGAGAGAGAGAGAGAGAATAAGAATAATTTCAAATTTGAACTATTCATTGTCATGGTTATCTCATTTGTTCCTTTGATGGCAGAGTCAGGATATATAATTACCGCAAAGGAAATGCTTTGGCCATTCTGAAGTACCACCATGCTACGGTATCTTATTACCCTTTTAACCTAGTGTGTGATAATAGTTGTTATTACTCTCACCTTACTAATTGGAATATTTTGTCCTCCATATGCTTTATTTCTTCACGTGACTCTATATCAACTACAAAAAAGAAATTATCGTTTTCATGGTATATGTGTCTTCCCTGTATCCTGTTTATTTTTGTTTTCCGCAGTTGCTTAGGCATGGGTGCATATGATTGTTAGATATTTCTTGCTTCAATGCTTGCCTTAGCAGAGTTGCTGAACTTGGTAACTACGTAATTGAATTCTTTCTTCTTCACTAACTTCTTTTAGTGGATGGAATTGCTTTTGCTGTGTACATATTATTTTCTGCATAAGTCGTGCCTGGTTGAACATGTCAAGCATGTAAAAGAATGTTGTTGTTCTTGTTTATTTAGATTGTTATTTTATGTCTTCCATTTGCATATATATAATTGTGCATTATGATAAAGCTGCTATCATATGGTATTAGATCTGTTTTGATCCTTAAACTCCTAAGGATTCATCTTTATTGGCCTGTGATTTGAAGTTTCCCGATTATTTGGTTTTAGCCTTTTGAGAATAACTCAAGGCAAATTGAAGCATTGTTGATGTCCCTCGAGCTTTACCCTTAGCATTTCTGTTCATAGTGGTTTAATCACATTTTGGCAGTAGTACATAGGACCAAGTGAGAGGGAAAAAAAATAAACAAAGCGAGGAAATCATATGGCACTTAAGATATTATAACTTGGATTCCTTCTATCCACCAAGATGCAAATACAGGTTTCTCATCTTGAAAAAGATTAAACTTGGTTCTGAGCAGTTGTCTGATTTTAATACTCTACACTTTTGAAAATGTTCTTGGTAGATATCTCTAACTTTAAATTTTCAATTATTGCAGTGTAATGCGGTCTCATATTCACCTGATTGTAAGTTAATGGCATCTGCCTCAGAAGACTCTACAGTTGCACTGTGGGAACTGTATCCTCCTCAAACTTGAAGTAATAGAATGTTCATTGATACTAATTGGCACGTAGCTGGGTTCTGATAAGATCAGCATATACGATTCCTCATCCTGCTTTCGGCATCAAGTTGCTGAATAGTTCTAGTGTCACGTCCTTCGAGGGGCTGTTTCAATTCCATGAAGAAAATTATAGAAGCAAGTGTACTGTAGGCTTTGATCCTTGAACTTGTTTTAAGTTATGTAAATTAACATGTTTCTTTCTTTCTTTCTTTCTTTCTTTCTTTCAATGGTAGGTGTTTCTTATAATGCAACTGCTATTTTAACGTTTTTTCTTTTTAGCTTTGGACTAAATTGTCTTCTGTTCAAAATAAGTCAATGATAAAATCGCTCTTAGGTGCATGTATTGTCGTTTTTATGTGCATCGGGCCAGTCGTTTTGAGCGAGTGGCATATCTGGTTTTACCTAGCGACAGAACGAAGAGATTAGGCAGAGTTACTCTTACCAATTTCTTGTTCCATTTCTCAGGTGGAGGCCAAAATCAAGAATATTTCTTATCAATTTCCCGCTGGACTTTAATTTTCTCCCTTACTTCTGTTTGTTTTCAGAAAATAATTTCTCTTTAAAAAATATTTTCTAAATAATTTATTATTTATTGTTTGATTTCAATATTGAAAATTATGACTATAAAAAAAGTTTAAAATTATATAATCTTATAAAATTTTTTGTTAGATATGAGAAAAAAATGTATAAAAATGATAAATTTTTGTGATTGTTGATGCTATTTAGCATACATCGGCAATGGTTATTAAAGATTTTGGTATATTAATATGTATTTATAAAATTATAATAAATTTATCAATGTTTTTCTCTTTTAAAAAGAGTAATCATTTTTTATCTGAAAAAAGGTAATCATTTTCTTTTAAAATCATTTAATTTTACTTCAATCAGAAAAATATTTTAAACTGATTTTTTTGAACACTCTAAACATTAAAAATTAAAAAAAAAAAAATTGTCAGATAAGTTATTAACCGAAAACAAATAGAGCAGAGAAAATGAATATTATGATTTCATCTGACCTCCACTATTCCTGTGAGGGCTAAATATTTAATTTCATAGGGATCTTCTTGATTGTATAGTTTTGTTGCTTATTAATTAGTAATATTCCATTTTTCATTTTCTTATTAGTACATCATACAAATGATGCAACGGGGAAAGCTAAGCCAGAAACTAGGATGGAAAAAGCCAACTATAACATACCAAAAGCCAAGAACGTCTCTTTCTCAGGCCAATATTAATCTGTTATACCTATTACTTGCAATGAGAAAAAACCTTTGAAACAAAATGGATTCTTCTGATGAAGATAGAAGAACAAGAAGAAAGAAAAGGGAATTGGAACAGAATCATCAGAAAACTTTGCAGCCTAAGATGGCAGAATTAGTAGAGATAAAGGGAAGACTGAAATCAAATCTTGCTTCGATTTCAGAGCTCGAATCAGAGCTTGAGGCAACAAATACAATCATCAGATCCAAAATCGACAGAGAAATCAGGGCAAAGAAAATAATTAATGAAATAAGTGAAGTTTTGCATGAAGAACGCAAGCAATTGGAATTGATCAAACAAGAAAAGGAGAAAGAGAGAAGAGAGAGATCGAAAATGAAACAAGTACTTAGGATGAGAAGACATACTCTAAAAACATTACAAGCTACACTTCAAGCTGTAAAAATAGAATCAGAAGCTTTTAATGTATCAGCAGCAGAAGCACTTGGGTATATAAACAATTCGACAATTCATAACAGGAATGTTGAACTTACCGCAGAAGAATATTTTGCTTTAACCGAAAAGGCAAAAGAGGAAACAACACTTGCCGAGTGGCGGGTTTCGCTTTTCTTGAAACAGAAACTTGCAGCTGAAGTAAATAGAAACTTGGTTTTATCAAGATTGAAAGAACTAAAGAGAAAGAAAAGTAAAGAAAAAGAGGAAACTGAAGATGGGGATATCATTAAAGAGGTAGAAGAAGAACAAATTCCTGTTAGAGTAGAAGCTCGAGCCAAAGTAACTGATAACTCCAACCAGAAATTAGGAACGAAGAAGAGAAGATCAAGAAACGGTAAAAAAGTAGGCAAGAAAAAGACACCATCCATTTTAATTCAAGTAAGAAGGTTTCTTATGCGAAGCATTATGAGATTGTTTCGATAATAGACTCCTGCTTTTCAAGAATCTTGAATTAAGAAAGAGCAGAGTACAACGATTTGATTTATTTACATTACAATAACACTAGGCTACTAGTTCTTGAACCTGCAATTTTTTCTGATCTCTCCATTCTGTCCTGTAATTACACCAATGCCACCCATCTTGACCATTGATGCTCCAAAATCCCTGGAAAACCAGTAAGGGAATTTGCTGTAGTAACTGACCAATGAAGCAGTTGTATTGCTGCCCATTAGAGCTTGGTCTGATTGGAGAAGCCCAGAATTGTTCATAAGAAGCTTGTAATAGAGATTATCAAATTTGGAGGAAGTAGAATCCAAAGAAGCTAAATTTGTATCAGAATCATCTTGGTTTGGACACAAACTTTGTAGATTTTGTAGAAATGATGTGTCTAGTGCTGGATCAGGTTTGCCAGAACCACCGAAGTTGAAGAGTCTCGGTTTGAATGTGAAGCACTGAGCAAACCCAAGACTGTGTCCACCTGTATTTAGAAAATACAATAATTTTATGTGAGATTGAAATTTTTTTTTTTCATATTCAAGACAAAAAATATTATCATTTTTAGTTTCTTGTGAATTAAATTAACCTGAAAGCACAACAACATCCTTCAATTCAAGACCCTTTGAGGTAAATTTTGCAGTGATGTTCTCTAGAGGCTCAAAAGGTGATGGAAGCTGTTCGTTAGCATCACTTCGACTTGCTGTTAGGCCATCTCTCCTACCCAAAGGTACGTTCCAGTATGGGCCTCCAGTCTGAGAATGGTAAATTAGAAAATACACACACAAAAAGAAAAAAGAAGATTGATTTCACAATTCATGTGATATCCAATCATCAAGGACAATGCTCCTTACAAGATAAACAGCCTCCCTTGCTGCTAATGTTAGTGTATCAGCACAAGAAACAGTAGCAGGACAAGCTTTCTCCAAATTAGCCTTAATATTGTCAATAACCTCAAATCCTCTAGCTGAATTTCGATTAGGGAATGCATTTTTCTCTCCATCATCTCCATCAAGTAGCACAGAACCATCACATCCCTATATAAACCAGAAAAAACAAAATCTGGTTTCAATTTCTTGTATGGAAAAAATAGTAAGACCATTGAGAAACTTGGTTATAGAAAATAAAGACTTAAAAAATACCCCAATCTTTTCACATTTTTTTCAATTTTACCTTATACAGTTCTCCCAATCACATTTTAATTCAAATTTCAATGTCAATTATATGTAAGTTGCAAGAAAATCAGAATAGTTATCACATTATGCAAGAAAAAGTATAGGGTAAAATTGAAAAGACGCGAAAAAATGGAAATATTTTTAATCGTTAGTTAAAAAAATAAAGGGAAAATAGATGGATTTGATAAAATTACATTAACAAAACAATCATGAAAGTGAAGCCTCAAAAGAGAGGCTGCCATTCTTGTATCATTTGCCATAGCAGACCAAACACCATATCGAACAATTCTGGTCAAATTAGGACAAGAATAATCATAGAATTTATAGTCAAGTTGCGAGAAAACAAAAGGAAACAAAGAAAACAAGCAAAAAAAGTGAATAAATGGAAGTTTATAGGAGTAATTATGCTTCATTTCTTGAAATCTAAATTCTTAACTATAGCTAGTAGTGTTAAGTGACAAGCGGTAGCAAGAAGGAACAAGCTATTTATAGACTTAAATATGTCTTTTTCAATGAGTTTGGTATAATTCCATAAGTCTAGGTCAATGGGAGAAGAACTTAGCAAGCTCCACTATACACAGTGGCAAAAAAATTGAAAAAATTATATATAATGAAAAAAAAAAAAAAAAAAATAGAGAGAGCTAGCTCTCTTGAGTGTAATTAGTGATTTGGTGATGCATTCCACCTTGAAAAGTATCGTATGGTGACTTTGTTTATTCTCTCAAATTTGACTTAAGTCGTTGCATGCGAAGACAAAGTGCAATTAAAGAGATGTTGAAGCTCTTTCAGGTGTAGACTTTAGAGTTTAGATACTTTTATTTTATGATTCCATTATTGGAGATAAGCCTTAGCCAACAATGATTTTTCAATAAAAAATAATGAATAATTTAAAGTTATTCATATTTCATATTTCTAAAAATGCTTTCTGAGTTAATAGTTTAATAATCGAATGTCTGTCTCATAATATGTCAGGTCAAAGGTTCAACCATAGATATTCTATTCTCATAAAAAAGAAATTATTAAAAAAGTCAACAGATAATCTCTATAAGGTCAAAGAATTCTATTTTTAAAAAAACACTCAGAGAAACATCCCACTAATCCTGAAATGAGATTAGTCTTGAAAAAGTATCGTATGCTCATAGGGGAAAATTATATATTTTCAGAAAATAATAATAATATATATAATGATAATGAAGTGGTTTAGAATTACTGAATTATCTATAGGGTAAGTGGAGTACATTGAGAATGCATAATGGGGGCTGGTGAAATGGATCCATCACTGACTGACCAATTATCAATAAACCATTAAACCCCAAAATGGAAAATAAAAGGACATTTAATAGTGTTCACTGGCCAATACAATTGTTTGGGAGGTGGGGGAGTTCAACTTTGATCTCCTCAAAGCACACTATCTATATAAAAAGCAAAATGGAATTTTTATTCTTTTTACTTATATTGTCTTGTTAAAATATCACCTAAGAGGCAACTGCTGGGGAAGGTATAATCCATACATTTAGAAGAGTTTTAATACTTTTCTTAAATTATTTTGCATTATCAGTAATAAGAAATATATAAGTATAACCACTCTTTATTGGTAGAATATAATTAAGAACATAATTATATAATTATAATTGTAATTACCATTATTTTTCTAATACAAATAAATTAGACTATTTATTTATTTATTTAATTTTTTTATTAGTTTTCACATACTAAACTAAGACCTTGTTCAGCAAAAATTTCCATGTATTAGCGTTTTGCTAGAATACCTAATTTGCCGTCAAGGTCTAAGTTGACTATCTTGATAATAATAATAATAGTAATAGCAACAGTTAATTCATTGACATTAAAGTGGTTGAAACCCTCTTATAACTGAAATTCTTTACTGATTAAATCACCAAACTTTATTTGAGAAGTGGAATTTTGGAATCCTGGAATGGTTACAAACGACATGTAGTTTTATTGTGGATCCAAACGGGCGGATGTGCAGGGCCAACGAACAAGCGACCGCCCATTCAAATTTTAGAACATGTTGCGAGAAGCCCTAACAAGTATGTATGACGCAAATAAATTTAATAAAGCAATTGCGTAAACTAAAAAACAATAAGCGCAGATAGCTGATTCTAGAATAGCAGATGGTAAAAAGTCCATCAATCTTAAACGAAACAAAAGCATTGCAGCAAACGACACACACGTTAAAAGCAAATGAAAATTATACCCAGGCGTCGAACGACAGATGGTTTAATTTTGGGATTAATCGAGTCGAAACGAATTAACAAAACCGAAAACAGAAAAATTTTAAAAAAGTGAAACTACACAATTTTTCTTCAGCTAATTAAATTAAAATTCCAATAAATCCATAAGAAACCAGTTTCTCCAAACGGTGACATTATACATATTCATGGGCCATGGCGAGTAAGAGATAGAATAGAATATTCTAAAAGTTTATTCTCTCAGCAGAAATTACAGCACAAGTAATCAAAGCAGCTTTCTGTGCAATCATAAAAGCAAGAACAACTGCAAATCCCCAAAAACCAAACAAACAATAATAAATACACGTTACATGTAGAAATAAGCAAATCAAAATTAAAAATAATTAAAAAAAAAAAAAACAGTACGGAATTACCATTCGTTGATAACTTTGTCCTGTTCATCTTCTCCAGACTGGCAATTCCTCCCTATCGCCTGTGTTGCTGGTGGCTCCATTTCTCTCTTTCTCTTTGCTGTCGTTTTCTTTCTCTAGAAAATGATGGAAATGGAATGCTTATGAGGAAGAAGAGAGGAAGAGCCGTAATGGAAAGAAAGAAAGAAACAAAGGCCGGTTATGGGATCACGTGATTGCACATTAGTTGCGTTTTTGTTTTTATTTGATGAGAAACAGAGAAAGTAACAAGACCAATAAAAATTCTTTATTATTATTATTTTTTTTTTGGAAAGGATCTTTATTAATGTTTTATTAGTAGAAAAATCATGCATTAACTTAAAGTTGACCACTTGACGATGACTCAAACAGACAGATTAGAAACAGATGATGATGGCCTAATCACTATCACTTTTTTAGAGGAGAATGTCTTTTGAGTCCCACACAAACACCTACACTAGGTTTGGACCGTTGGGTGGGATTTCCCCGATGCTATCCAAGGGTCAAAGATCCTTTATAGTTCAAAGTTCAAACCCAAAATAAATCCAAATTTTGCAAATTTAGAAGTCGGACCACTCAATTCCCAAATTTGATTCGTGCTGGTTTCCTACTACTAGATATATACTCGTAATTTATTTTTTCGTATTCCCTCCATCTCATAATAATATTCATATAAATTAAGAAAATATAATTTTTATAGTTAAAATTGTGCATTTTTGGTATAATATCCTTATTTGATAGTATTAGATGACTTTCTCTATTATAATTAGAAATTCTAAAATACTCCTTAAATATCCTTCTGCACCAAATACTATGCTAAACAATTTAACGATGTTCTATTCCAACTTCACAAGCAAAATTATAATTTGCCAACCCCTTTTGACTAATCCTTTCTTTCAAGCAAACATAGCAGCATAATAGCTTCAAATTTCAAAGATCAAAACGACACTTATTCCATTCAACTTCAACTGGTAAAAGAGTTTACGACAGCCTGAAAAATTCACTGAAAACTACTCGGCGTCATTTTTGTCACACGAAACTCCCTTTGGCTAGATTGGTAACTTGAACCTTATCATTTTCTTCTCAAAATACATTTTAACTCCAAAAAATTGGAGTCAGAGAATATTATCTTGGAAAATATACATATAAATGAACTTTTGTAATTTCTGAAGCTCTAGATCAGTTAAAAAGTATACAAAATCTGCTACTAGAATCCCAGGTTCAGAACATATTCCCAGGACGAAAAAAAGACTTTGAATCTTCAGGAGGCAATGTTGACAAAGAAGAGGCAAACCACTTGCCACTGAAACAACCTATTGCCGGCGGTCATCCACTAGAGCCTATGAAGGTTAATAATTTCAACATCCTTCATTTAAGCTGTGTTATAGCATAGCCCGTGAAGGAACAAGCAGATGTTCTTCAACTTCTCTCTGTTATCTTAAGTATGATTAGTTTTCCCACCCGATTTAATTAAGTTGGGAATAGATGAAGATGAGCTAGCATGAGTTCTTTGACCCGTGCACAGAGGAGATAATGTCGGAAGAACCTCAAGAGTAGAGCGCGGAGAATAGCAAGGGGCTGCTGTTGTTGTTAAGTTGGAAGTTTCATAATGAGATCGCTGGGCAGTCACGCTGAAGAAAAAGAATAATGCATGAAGCTGGAGCCATGCAAGAGTAACAACCACCGATTTCAAAATGCATTTAACTCTAGGAGTCAAGAAATGGAAAGGGGTAGGTCAAGAGGGCAACATGGAAAGTAGTAACTATTTACCTGTCAGGAGCCACCTTTCCCTTTGCACCTTGTGAGATTGACAACTGATCAAGCTTATCCTGCCAATGCAATGTGAAATATAATACAAACTGCTAATATATATTTCAAGAAAGAATAAAGTAAAGAATGGTATTCATATTTTACCATTGTCCCATTAATTGACTGGGTAGAAGATGGAACATCGACTTGTTGTGAGTTTTTCAACCAACGATGTTCCAATAACATGCTTGCTGATGCCCTTTCTGCAGGATTTCTTTGAAAGCAGCATCGTAGAAAATCCTTGCCCTCAAACGATAATGTTTCAGGTATTGGTGGAGTATCCTTCAGAACCTTAAACATGGCTGCTGCCTGCATAGTGTAATAGAATTTCAAATATTCAGTTAACAGGAAAAAATTGTCACATACTATGCACATATCAAATCCGTAAGTCGCATAACCACAGTTTTTTCCTCTCCATCACCATGAACTTTGTATAGTGGTACTTGACTATAAAAGAAGACAGATTTGTACTTTCATCAGGCAATAATCTAGAAGAAATATTAAGCATATTCATCATCATACAAATCTATAACCAATCTTATTTGCCAAAGATCCATCCTGATCCAATGGGCAGGGTATGTTATGCAGAGACTGGCAGACTTGCACATTAGATAGAAATTACTAAGTTTTAATCACTGGATTTAGTGACAACATCCATTTAGTTGATTAACAGAAAAAAATCTTAGATATACTAGTCTTTTTTTTTTTTTTTTTTTTGGCGTCTCACTTGCTATTAAAAAAAAATTCAATTGTACTAACCACTAAAACTGCATGCCACAGATTCACTCCGATCAAAAAATTTGCAATAACAGTTCAGTTGGCACACTGAGAGAGTTTATCAATTTTGACAGGGGATCTGAAATAGATCCTACATTCTAATGTTTCTGGTCTCTTTTTGCACTCAAAAAATTGCAAGGATGTAGACTGTATAGAGAGAGGGATATCTCGTATGTTATACTTCCAAGTCAGAGTTAAGAATATAGTCGATAAAGAACATGGCAAAAACGCTGGTGCTTACCCCCTCATAATCACTCCAAGGAGGTTTTCCAGTGAACATTTCAATAATAGTACAACCCAGACTCCAAATATCAACAGCAAGTGCAAGATCAGAGCTGGCATCTTTCTGCATTACAGCTTGCATAAGCTGCAGAGGAGACATTGATATCAGAGTAGGAAAGCTATCAACCATCACATATTTATTTAGCAACATAAAGGTACCTCTGGAGCCATCCAGTATGGACTTCCCTTCAAAGAAAGTTCAGCTGCTTGTCCAGTAAGCTGCAAGAAAAAAATAGTTCAACATTTTATGAGCCTAGTGTGAGACAGAATTCACAATGTGAATATTGAAGAAATCATACATTGGATTTTACTATATCTTTACGGGTAAAACAAGAACAGAACACAGTGAGCTAATGGGATGCAACTCAAGATGGTTATGAAAGAATATCCTAACATACAGTTATTGCCACAAACTTAAATTCAAGCTAGATTCTATAGGTAGACCATATGCAGGAGTTCATGCAGCCAAAAGGTATTTTAGAAAAACGCACAACCTAGTACTCACATGTTTCGACATCCCGAAGTCAGCAAGCTTAACAACACCAGATGCATCAACTAGCAAATTAGCCCCTTTTATATCCCTGTATAATAAACCAGGAAAAACGGAATTATTTATGAGAGAAAAAAAAATATCATTGATTCCTGAAAGGTCACTCAAATGACACATATTCCAGTACCTGTGTATTGTCTTCATACTATGCAAGTAGGCTAACCCAAAAAGAATGTGGCGAGTAAAACTTCGAACAACATTTTCTGTTATGGCTCCACAATGTTCACGGACATATTTATTGATTGAACCGGGGTGAACATACTCTAGATATATATAGAAATGGTCCTCAACCTGCATACAAATGAAATTATTAATTCAACATCTTAAGAATAAACTAACATGGCAGACAATGGAATCGGAAACCAAAAAGGTGCCACTCAAAAGCTACTCACTATTTCACTACCATAATACTGCACAATGTTTGGATGCTTTAGTTGGCTGAGAATTTTGATTTCCTGAAACAACGGAGAGAGTAAGAAAAGAAGGGGAGGGTATGAAACCTAAAAGATAATTCAATGAAGTATGCTATGTCAACAAAATGAAAAATATATTAAAGCAAAACCTTTACAACATAAAATCATCTACATGTCATGAACCTACACAAAAAAGTTAGACATACATTGATACTTATCAACCGAAAGGTGGTGCATAATATCAAGAACAAAGGCTAAGAAGAAATGCTTGACCACTTGATGAGTTTAAGAAGAAAGAGGATGAGAAGAAATAATCTGCATATGAATTCAAAACAGCTGCGGTGACTAACCTGTTCTAATTGCTTTATACACTCTGCGGATTTTGGGTCATCTGGAAATATGTCGACTTCCTTCATTGCACATAATGCCCCAGTTTCCCTGTTGGAAATGAGAAACTGCGATTAGCGTTATTGCTGAAAGGAAGCGAGCCTTGAGAAATACAGAGTTTCCATACCTGTTGCTGGCAACGTAAACACTACCAAATGTGCCCCGTCCAATAAGCTTTCCCTTCTGCCACCGACTTTTCAAGGGCATGGAATCTGCTTTGGCAATAACTTGAGGGATAGGAGTTGATGTTGAAAGCCTGGCTGCTCCAGGAGGAAGAGGTAATGGGTGGACCTCTACATTAGCACTACTTTCCCGCCCTGGAGTTAAGATTTCAATTGACAACCTCCCAGGTAATGGTGATGCAGGCCCGTTTGGACTTTTAGGGTTCCAGCGGGGACTTCTATTTGGTGGACTATGAAGGGGAGAATTATCAGTACTAAATGCACTGTAATCAAAGAAAGCTGGAGGAGGAAACCCTGGTATATCTAATGTTGCCATTTCTGGTGCAGACCAGACTTGATTTCCTCTAGCAATCATTTGATAGTAAGGTAAAAAATCAGCAGCAGTACTTAATCTTTGTGGGCTGACTGTGGGACTTGCAAACGGACTAGTAGGTGCACTCCTAGTGGGAACATTGGCCTTGAAGTTCTCTGCATAATTATCCACAATAAAATCTGGATGCACCTTTCCATGTGACCTTATATCTAGAGGCTCCACCATCTTCCTCGTGTCTCGGCCAACAAATACACTGTAGCAGTACATGATTTTAACAAAGAAAATTCAATGACGAAAAACAAGTCATCATTGCAGACATATTTGACGGGAAAAATATATATATAAGTGAGGAATGAAAATGGAGGAATTGCCACAACAGATGCAGAATGCGTGAAATGTTCACCGTATAGCATTGAAAGGTCAATAAAGAAGTCATTTAGAACCTGCAGTGCAAGCATGTACTGAAAGAATTTACATCGCAACCAAAAGACGATTCCCCAAAAAACAAAGCTCGAATGCTTACAATTTTTCACTAACAGAACGTGATACAATCCTAGAGCAACACTATACGACAATTCATAATAAAATAAAATAATAAAAAAAAACACATGATTTTTTTTTTCTACGCCATTAATTTTAGAGAGACAATTAATATTCAATCAATCAAACCCCAAATAATTCTTTCTTGGTACGATATTAAAATGTTTATAAATCAATTTGCAAGAAATTTTACAAAAAAAAAAAAAAAAAAAAAAAATCCATAATCAATTTCAATTTTAAAATTCTATCCAACCAAATGAATGGAAAAAAAGAGTCTGGATATATATATATATAAAGAACCTTGCAATTGGAGAATTCGAAGAAGATAATCCATCTCCCGCGCCATCATTCCTCTCTCTTTCTCTCTCTCTCAAACCGTCTCGATCCCTCTCCTTATTCCCGTCTCCAGAATTCGAACTCTCACGCAACGGTAACGGCAAGGGTAACGGTACAGGCACTGACGTTGACAACCGAGATGGAACAGCAGAGGAAGAACCACTCGGCGACCGCGAAAGCTGAACAGCCTCAGAGGAATCAGATTGAGGCTTCACGGCGTTAGTAGAAGCCGCTTGGCCTTGTCCACGCGTCGATGTACTCTCATGTTCCGCCAACTGACGAAGCTTCCTGTGACGTAGTAGCCTAGGCGCACCTCCGAAGCGTAAACCTAACGGACCGCCTCGAAGATAGCTCCGGCTATGTTTTTTAAGAGAGAAAGCAGCATCAGCGGCTGAGGAAGAAGAAGAAGAGGAAGATAAAGTAGGGTTAGGAGAAGAAGAAGAAGAAGCGGAAGAGAAAGGATTAGACGACGACGACGAAGATGACGACGAGAAGGAAATGTTTTGAAGCCAACGCATAGCGAGATATGGAAGCAATAAAGATCATGATTCGCAGCCTCCCTCTAATAATAATTACCGGTCAAAAAAACTGGAAGGAATTGAATCCGTTGAAAATGAAAGCAGAAAGAAATGGAAGCCGAACACGAAGGTGAGGGAAAATCCATCTGCAGAGAACGAAATCGTAGTCCCAAACGCGGTGCAGAATGTAATCCCACTCCAAACGAAAAAGAAAGAGAGGAAAAAGGTCAAAGTTATGATTGATGATAATCAAGTCAAGGCCTTCTTTTTTCTTTTCTTTATGTTTGTTTTTTTTCTTCCCTCCGTCTCTCTGGAAGGGAAGGGAAGCGAAGGGAGGGAAAGAGAGTGTGAATTCTGTTAGGAACTGTTTGTAGGAATTCCGTTGATTTTTTTGTTCTACCATTTTAGAATTAGATTGTTTTACTAGAAATAAAACTATTTGATGGAACGGAATAAAAGTTGTATAATAATCGGTATTTGTGTCGCGTATCCGTACAGTTCTTATGCAGTGACGTGGCGATGCCAATTCATCTATTTTTGTTTTTTTTTTTTCCTAGGCTAATAGTAGTTTTTTTTTTCCAATTAACAAATAACAAATATTGTTATTTATGTTATAATGAGGATTAATTAGAAGTTAAATGTAAGAGTTAATAACAAAAATTCCTGTTTTTTTTGTTTATTTTTACTTGTAACTAAAATAATGCTTATTTATGTGTTGCTTATAAAAAAAATATAATGCTTTTTATCACTTTTCAAATTTAATATGCGATAATTTTATCTGAATCGACAACTCATTGACAACTTATTGAATTAAATAATTAAAAATAATATATATTATCATTTTATAATTGCAAGAGTCAATTTTTATCTTTTCATTCAATAAATGTTATAAGTAAAAGAAATTTATTTCTTATTAAAAAAAATTTAACTTATGAGATTAAATTAATAGTAGCTTACTAATTCAACTCAGACAAATAAATTTATGTTGTTGTTATCTAATTGGATAAGCTGAAAATCATATATATAAATTATCAATATCACAAATTAACTAACCTTTTAATCTACAAACAAATTTCTAATGTGATGGATTGGTTGATGACCTAAAAGGATATTTAATATTTTTATTTTACTTCATGTATAAATATATTATTTTTTGAGTTGGTATCATTTACAATATAATATAATAATTATACATAGTTAGTTAGACCTAATTGATTAACTCAAGGTTGTTGTGTGTGGATATTAATATTCTGTTTGTGCATGAAATTTTATCAATTGTATGATTTATTTATTTAACATATATAACTTTAAAGAAGGACAAAAATGTTGTGTGAATGTCAAAAGTTTATGTATTATTTTTATCTATCTTAAAACAATTGTAGCACTATTAATATTAAATTATATTGTTTAAAAAAATGCAACATAAATGACTTTTTTTTTTATTTGGATAAATTCACATAGTGTATTAAATTTGATTTGAAATGTTTTATAGTTGGAGGTATTATGAATATGCTATTTTACTTTTCTAGAACTAGAACATTGATAGTTCCTTTCAAAAAAAAAAAAAAAAAGAACAACAATAGTGCAACTTGTAGAGGTAGTGCTTAACATATCATGTGTAATTATCAAAATAAAGTTATATTAGATTTGTAATGTAAGTAAATTAAATAAAATAAAGATAATCTTGAAAGTATGTTAATTATATAAATTACCACTTTATATAATTTTTTTTTAACTTTACTTTATTTGATGTAAAACTGTTAATTCATAATCTTAATTTATAAAAAAAAAAATTACAAAAACAAAGTAGATTTTTTATTATATTTAGCAATTTTTAAACATACAAGCCTAATGATCAGCAAGACATATATATATATATATATATATATATATATATATATATATAAACTTTTTAGGGAGAGAAATTTAAAAAAAAAAAAATCCAATTGGTTTTTAAGTTTGAAGTTGTGCATAAGGTGGTCAAAAATTAAGATTGTAAGAGTGGCACAAGTGGATTGACATGGATCTTAATTAGATATATTGATGGGGACATTATATGCTTCATCTGGTTAACAAGGTGAAAGGAATCATTAAAGAACATTACCAACAATATATATATATATATATATATATGAGATTTGACTTTAACAATACAGTCAAATAATAAGTGGTGTCATAAGAACATTATTTGTCCTTTAAAGGGATAGGTGGGTGGAATTGAATCCTTATTTTTAGATATTAACTTAAAAATTGAATTTTCTTAATAAAATCAAAATTGTATACTTCATGTCAATAGTTAATTTTCTTTTATTAGTAATAACATAAATATTTGACTGGGTATATTAATATAGGTGTAATTGACCAAAAATACGAAAGCCATTGTCAAACAATCAGATCGACGCAGAACATAAGAGGACTTCTCTGCCTTTGTCACTTTCGCCAACTCCCATTTATTGCTCCAATCCAATCCAAGGCAGAGTCAATGGTCAACTGGCCAAGGAAACTACAAAAAAACCACGTGGACATGTTCAAGATATCCCGTCAGAAGGATGGAGCCATCAAATAAAATATTATTTTGGTAATTTATAAATTTTTGTATTTGCTATTTTTATTTTGTATTATTATTGGTATTCAGATTTTTATATCTTACAAAGTCTGAAAATTCAATACATAGGATGTATTATCAAATTATTGCAATTAGAATTAGGAATCTAAAAATTGGCTTTTGGTGTGAAAAAGAGCAATTTATGTGATTTTTGTTTTTCCCCAAAAGATATTCTTTACAAGGTGCAATTGGTAATTCCACTACATCACATAAACAAAAACATCAAAGATGCCATGAAAAAGCTTTATGATTATAGATTCTATAATAGAAAAGAAAGACATAATTTCATTTACCAAGAAAACCCATGAAGTCAAAACATGGATCATAGTCATATAAGTTGTTCTTTTTCTTGATTATATTATTTAAATTGACTCTCATTTAATAGGCTAGAAAATGTCTTCCAGAGAATTTGCAAATAAAGACAGCTCATTATTGAAGCGGCACCCAGCTTCATAGACCTAACCTGATTTCAGCATTTCTATATGCTGATCGGCCGGCAAGCTTGACCATTTAACACTTCAGGTCTAAGCTGAATCAATGCTGGCTTTCTGACTGACTAATTTTTTTTACGTTTCAAGCCTGACAAAAATGAAAGGAAAATATAGAAAGGAAGCTGGAATATCAAAGAAGACTTTCTAGATCAAATAAATGTAACAAATTTAATTCTCATATGTAGATCAAAATTCTGTTGAAAGGAACAACATAAGTGGTGAAGAGCCACCTCAAATCTTGCATGTTTCATTTAATACATGGACTATTATTCAGTAAGCGGTTTTCTTTCAGTACAACTGCCTCATAAAGTGAGGCTCAAAGCAGTATTTTATAACATGCTAATGAGAATATCCGATTCGTGCATGTCAAATTATGCTCCAAAGACTAACATCATTGACCGATTTGGAAAACCCAATGCACCATGGCCTTAACCGAGCGAAAGTAAAAAAATTATTATTCCAATGCTTCTCCTTTTCAGGCTTACTGAATCTCCAGAAATTGCTGATGTTCATTCCTGTGCTGGTTCTTGTGCTGGTTCTGGGCTAAACAAGTCCGTTGATGCAATCTTACATATAGGCATGTTCTCATTCTTACTCAGAAGCTTTAGTGATGGATGAACCTCAACGTCCGTCATTAACACACTTTCTCCAATATCTATTTTGCTCAGATCCACCTCAATTTTCGGAGGAATGTGTTCAGCTGGACAAAGAAATTTCAGATTATTCCTTATCCTCTTTAACTGTCCCCCTGTTTTGGCATAAAAAGTAGAGTGAGATATTTACTTGACAGATAGGAATATGTTAATTGAGCTTCCAGTGAGAAGAGAAAAAACTATAACAAATCTATTATATGCTACTATGTCATCTCAACTCTTCCCCCCCAATCTGATATTATGGTGCCGGTATAGACCGGGATTCCGTTATGATCCAATTCTGGCCGGTAATAAAATTGTAGATCGTTAGACACCTATTAATTCCTAGAAATTCCCATATTTAGCTAATTAATGTATTACATACACCAACTGAAACTGAGAGAAAAACCAAGGATAATAAATTGAACAGGATCAAAATAGCTGGATGGCATCCATTTATAGTCAACTAGATAACATTCACATTATATTCTATACAGAAATGGAATATGAGAAACCATCAAAGTAATTCCACTTATAATTGATGCCATTTTCTGTTATTACCTTGCTACCTAAGGTTAGGATAAACTACTTACTCGTGTGGCATGCTACCCAAACATGGACGGCATCGCTAACAATTAAGATCAATTGCCAACCTACAAACCTATTTCATACAGAACAACGGATGAAAAATGACGATTAATTTTTTTTTTTTCTCCGAGACCTTTGGACACAAAAATGCTAACAAATGTCCACGTAAAGCTATGCTGCCTTGTTTTGTGATGAGGACAAACAATCATGGATGGCATGGGTTCCTAGTTAAATGAAGTCGGACATTAGATTACATATCTCCATAAAGTTGCTAATTTTCTGAAAAATCCAAAATGCAGTATCTTTAGTAGTATATTTTGTGGTAACGATTAGAGACGAAGGAGATCTACCTAGGAAAGAGAAAAGAAACCAGAGATAAGACATCAGCCTATGAAAGAGAACAAGAAGGGGCAAGAATACATGTATCCCACAACACACAAAAGCATGAAGAAGGCACACAAGAGCACTATGGTCCTTTTCTTTATTTTATGTCAACCATTCCTAACTAGTCACAATGAGTTACAGGGAGCTCAATGGAATAGAAATCATGTAACATTCTGACATTCCCCTTTTACTTCCTTCTTCACTTAAAGACTGCTAATTATTGCCCATGACACTGTTCACATAACAGTGGACAATCTGCGTGTTACCATCACTGTTTCAATATACCATCTGAAACCCTAATTTGAATGCTGTCAGAAATTTCAGCAAACTAATTCTCCCGCTCCAGTGGAAAAGACAGCACCAGTTCATCCTAAAACCTGAGCAGAAACTCCAATTCAGTCAATAAAACTTCAACCTTTTCTTCAATTTCCGCACCTCAATATCTAGTTTGAAACTCTACAAACCACCACAAGTGTGATATTAGCAAATCTGTCATGTGTCAGGCATATTGTATGCATATATAACACTTCAATAATGGAGTTTCACTATCTAACTCAAATGTTAGCTAACATGGGAAAGTGTATTCATTTGGCTCGCCTAAGTTTGTAGATTCATTTTTAAAACACCTCGTTCTTTATGGACATGTGCTACAAAAGCAGACCTAAGGAACACATCCAATCAATCATTCTCAAGAAACGTTCTCCATTAGCTAATAAATAATCATCTCTAATAGAAATAATAATGATTAATACCAGATTTTTTAAAATGACAGCATAAGTAATTCACTTATAACTAATGCTACACCCACAAAGCACAGCACAAGAAAAATCATGTTAATACTTTTGAAATTAAATCCAAAATTTCTCCAGTTAACTCGTCCTAGAGGAAGCCATAACTTGAATCAAGCCATTTCGCATTTTAATCTCATAAAATTTCAGAAAGGGTTAGCAAGTAACTTCCAAAACCCAAATATCACATTGACTATATGGAGACAAAACGCTATTCGCAACTAATCCAAATTCTGAACTTAAAAAAAAATCATAAAACACAAGGAATTAAGGATTAAAAAGAAAAACAAAAATACCTTTCTTGAGACCAGGACAATCTTCTTCTCCCCTGAAAACAATGGGCACATCAACTTTCAACTGAGTTCCTTCATCGGCCCAAACAAACACCAAATTCAATATCGTTCCAGTCTCCTCATCCCTATGTATCTATATTACAGCAACCCGAATTTTTTTTAGTTAGCATTTAGAGAAAGCAACAATTTAAATTAATCAAAAAGTTAAGGTAAAGTTATAGCCTTGCCTTGATGGGTAAAATGGTTCCAGAATCAAGAACCTCCGAAGACCCGGACCCGGCGCGGATCTGGAGGCGGAAGGTGGTGGAGCAGAAAAAGGGAAGTTCAACAGATTTAAGAATGGAATGAATCTGCTTCCTCTCAGTAGTCAGCAGCTGCTTTCTCGAGATTGATCGAGAGCTAGGATTTTTATCTAAAAGGCCTTGAGATAAAACCACTGCCGGTATTCTTCCTTGTAATCTATCTCGAGCAGATACTCGACTACCAGTGAACTCTCGGGGAATGGCTTGGATAGTGTGGTAAAGAGAAGATTGTGAGTATAATGATTGTAATCGGAGCGGTAGTGGTGATGGAGATTGAACCACCGTTCTTAGGCTTCGCCACCACTTGGCCATGGCGTTTCCGGCGTATCAACTAGCCAAATGACAAGGACGAGGGTTTCTGAGCTTTCAGTTTTGGGGTTTAAGGGCACGGAGCATGTTTCATTTGGGCTTATGTTATTAAATTTTGGATCTTTTTATCGGTTTTTCGTTTTTAAGATATTGGGCCATTAAATTGTTAAATTTACAGTTTTTAGGCCCATTTAAACTTTTGGAGTTACCATAATGACCTTATATCATAATAAGGCAGTCAGCTTAATCAAAATGAACCAAAAATTTTCTTTTAAATGTCATAGTAGGCAAAGCAGTTAGGGGATTTTATAGGGACTTTTATAGAATATGACCCAAAAGTATGTGTTGATTACGATAATGAAAAGTTTATGAGAATGAAGGTTGTGTTGGACATTAGAAAGCCATTGAAGAGAAGGAAAAGATTGGTTGATGATAGTAACTTAATGTTTTATGTTCGGTTCAGATATGAAAAGATGAAAACATTTTGTTATCTCTGTGGAATCATTGGACACACAGATAATTTTTGTGAACTGCGATTGAAGAAGAGACCGGATGAACTGATTATGGCTTGGGATGAGAGTTTGAGGGCTAAACCTCGCCGAAGATCACAGCCGGTGAGCAGCTGGATACGGAATAGGGAAGGAGGATTTATCGGCGCAAATCAAGGAAATTTGAATGAGGAAAATCTGGATAGGAATCAAATTATATCACGTGATTATAGGAAGCATCTTATTTCTGGTCAACTATATTTGAGTATGGGCAATTCACAAGAAAAGATGGACTGTGATTTAGATGGTGATGAAGTGGGGCCAGGTACATCTCATCCCATTGACTTAAATGAAGACATGCCTATGCAAAAGTCTAAGGAAATAAAGAAAAGGCAACGTAGCTTAAAACAAATAGCAGATGGTGTTTCTTTGCACACTCAGGACTCCTCATCAAGCTCAAACCCAGTTCAAAATATGGCTGGTATTCAGGCAGCGGCTGATCCTGCATTGCAGGATAGCCGAATGCAATGAGTCTCTTGAGTTGGAATTGCCGGGGCTTGGGCAATCCCGGCGCAATAAGGGCACTAAAGGATATCATCGGTACTTATAGGCCTAAGGTGATTTTCCTTATGGAAACTTTAGTGCAACATCATCGAATGGAGAGTGTGAATCGTTCTTTGGGGTTTGATAATTGTTTTACGGTTGACTGTGTGGGTAGGAGTGGAGGTCTTTGTCTACTTTGGATGAATGATTTTGAAATAAATGTGACTAGTTTTTCTAGCAATTTTATTAATGCTTCGGTTAAAATTCAAGAAAAAGAGTGGAGAATAATTGGTTTTTATGGCTTTCCGGAAGGCTCAAGGCGACGAGCTTCATGGAATTTGCTTCGTAGTTTAGCTAGCATTGATGACAAACCGTGGTTGTGCTTGGGAGATTTTAATGACCTTTTGTCAGCGGATGATAAATTGGGAGGAGCAGCTATCCAACGTCATTTGTTGAACGGTTTTTCTGATGCAATTTCAGACTGTGAATTAGTGGATATTCCTTGGGAAGGGTTTTGGTTTACGTGGGAGAAGAAGAGGGATGGGGTTGTGTATTGCAGGGAGAAGCTTGATAGAGTAATGGCAAATATGGGGTGGTCTTCTATGTATGTGAATGCTTTAGCTAAAATTATTACAGCCCCTGTTTCTGACCATGCCCCATTATTTATTCAACTAAATTATCAACAAGTGGACAATAATTATAGAAGGTTTCGATTTGATAATAGTTGGGTGGGGGAGAGGGAATTGGATCAACTTGTCAAAGATGTTTGGTGTAATAATGATAGTGGGACATTGTTACATAAAAGAGATGTTTGTATTAAAGAAATGGAAAAGTGGGGTCGGCAATTTAATAAAATATTTTGGAAGAAAAAAAGGATATTAAAGCAACGTATAGCAAATGCAAGAGATGTGTTTGATGATGTCACTGTTCAAAGACTAAAAAATGAATGGAATACTATTCTATTCAAAGAAGAGTGCCGAATGAGACAAATACGGAAACAGAGATGGCTTTATTGGGGGGATCAAAACTCCAAATATTTCCATGCTTCCATAAAAAATAGAAAAAGGAGAGCTAAAATTCTGAAGTTGGAAAATGAGGATGGCGATATAGTTCAAGATAATGACAGTTTGGAACAAATTACATTGAATTATTTTTCTACTGTTTATAGTGCAGAAGAATAAGTCGGCATTGAAATTTTTAATCTTGTTCAACCAAAGGTGACAGCTATCCAGAACAATATTCTTACGGCTCCATTTACGTTGGATGAGATCCGAGAAGCTGCATTTGATATGCAACCTGACAAATCACCTGGACCGGATGGCCTAAATCCGGCGTTCTTTCAAAACTTTTGGCATGTGATTGGAGATGATATTTGGAGGGACTGTAAACAATGGCTTGACACAGGTACTTTCCCAAAAACTTTGACAGATACTCATATTGTGTTGCTTCCTAAATGTGATAATCCTCTGTCGTTAAAAGAGTATAGACCTATTTCGCTTTGTAATGTTTTATATAAAATTGTAGCAAAATCTTTAGCGAATAGGTTGAAAAAAATTCTTCCTTTAATTATTGATGAATGTCAATCTGCTTTTGTTCCGGGGAGATTAATTTCTGATAATGTGGCAGTGGCTTTTGAATTAATTCATAACATTAAAAGTAGGAAGAATCAAGGGGGTGCTTGTGCATTAAAAATTGATATTTCGAAAGCATACGACAGGGTCAATTGGGAGTTTTTGAGGGGTATGATGCTAAGAATGGGTTTTTGTGAGAAGTGGGTGAAATGGATGATGTTATGTGTAACTGATGTGAAGTACTCTGTGTTATTGAATGGTAAGGAGGTGGGTCCTATTCGTCCTGGTAGGGGTTTGAGACAGGGCGATCCTTTGTCGCCTTACTTATTTTTATTCTGTGCGGAGGGTTTGTCTTTATTATTTCAGGATGCTAAAAGGAGAGGTAGATTGCAAGGTGTGAAGGTGGGAAGGAATTGTCCGAGCATTACACACTTGCTATTTGCGGATGATTCTTTTTTCTTTTTTGAGGGTTCTTTACAGGAAGCAGAGGAGGTCAATGATATTTTGAAGAAATATGAGAGAGCATCGGGTCAGGCCATTAATTTGAATAAATCGGGTATCTTTTTCAGCCTGAATATGAGTAGAGAGTTGATGACTAATATCTCTACTATTTTGAATGTTGTTGATTCAATTGGTGGGGGTAATTATCTTGGTCTTCCATCTCTCATTGGCAAATCGAAAAAACAGGTGTTTGGCTTCCTTCAAGATAGATTTGAAAAAAGGATTGGCAATTGGTCTAATAGATTCCTCTCTAGAGCCGGAAAGGAGGTATTAATTAAGTCGATTGCGCAAGCTATTCCTACTTACTGTATGAGTGTGTTTAAAATACCTCTTTCTATATGTGTCATGATGCAAAAAAGGATGAACAAGTTTTGGTGGGGGGAAAAGGAAGGAGGGCGTAGAGGGATTCATTGGCTAGCGTGGGAGAGGATGTGTTGTAGCAAAAGGGAAGGTGGTAGGGGTTTCAGGGATCTTCATTGTTTTAATATGGCCATGCTAGCGAAGCAAGGGTGGCGCCTTATGACGGAGCCCGATACTCTTTTTCTAAACTTTTCAAAGCCAAATATTTCCATAATAGGGATTTTTTGGACGCTCCTCTGGGTAGGCATCCTAGTTATGTGTGGAGGAGTATTCATGCTGCTATGGGGGTATTAAAACAGGGGGTACGGTGGAGAGTAGGGAATGGGGAAACTATCGGTGTATTATCACATCCGTGGATGCCTTTGGATCATAGTTTTTGGGTGGAGGATAGTAGGGACTTTGTTGATCCTACTATGAAAGTGAGGGAGCTTTTTGTGGAGGGGGAAGGGCGATGGGATGTAGGGAAGGTGATGACACTTTTTAGCATGAGAGAGTTTAGAGCTATATTAGGGATTCCTATTAGTATTAATGCTAGCAGGGACCAAATTATGTGGCACTGGGATAAAAAAGGCATTTATAGCGTTAGGTCGGGGTACTACGTGGCAAGGCGGTTGTTGAGGGGGAGGGTGCATGAGGTAGATGGTGGATGGTGGGGTAAGATGTGGTGTTTAGATGCTTCCCCTAAAGACAAAGATTTTATGTGGAGGGCTCTAAGGAATGTGTTGCCTACGAAGGAGAGATTGAGAAGGAGAGGGGTGGAGGTTGATATTGGGTGCCCTTGGTGTGGGGAGGAAGAGGATATTAATCATGCAATAGTGTTATGTAGTAAGGCTAAGGGAGTTTGGAGGCAAGGGGGCTATGAAGTAGGTGATATAAATATTTCTTTTACTAACTTCTTTTTGCAGGTACTTGCTCATGGTGATAAAATAAAATCCCAACATTTTTTGGTGTATGCTAGATATATTTGGATGGCACGAAATAATGCTCTTTGGAACAATATAAGAGACACGTGCTACACTACATTCTTGAAGGCAAAAGAATACATGATTAGTTGGGAACATACAAAATTGGCGCAAAGAAGCATGGCTAGTGAATCCTCAAATACAAGTCGGCAAAGGCATGCAATATTTCCACCCGGACGTCTTAGCAATAGTGGAGATCAATCATGGCAAGCTTTTGTGGATGGTTCTATTTTTGAGCAAGAAGGCATGCAAGGATTTGGAGCGGTGATGGAGTCGGAGGAAGGCATTTTTATTCAAGCAATTTCAGGCCACTTTACAGGTGGTATGGACCCTTTCATTGCGGAGGCTCTAGCTCTTCGTAGTTTTTTATTATTTCTCAAGCAAAATTATATTGAGCATGGAGGTACTATTTTCATGGACTCGCAGGTTTTATTTTTTGCTTTGAGCTCCTCTAGTTTATTCCGATCGGATGTGGGGAGTATTATTTCTGATTGTAAGAACTTAATTTTAGAACTCCCTTTGGTTTTGTGTAGATGGATTCGTAGGCAAGCGAATTTAAAAGCTCATACCCTAGCTCGAGCTTCTATTCGCTTTGCGCATCTACGAATCTGGAATTATATTCCTCCTTGTTTGTCCGAGATTTATGCTAATGAATGAAAAGATATGAGTTTTACTCTTTCAAAAAAAAAAAATGTCATAGTAGGCAGCATTTTAGAAAATTCTTCATTAAAACATATCAAATTATTAAAAATTACTAGATTGATAATTAATTTTGTCCATACTGCTTGACAATGATATTGCATGAGAAGGTGAGAAAAGAGAGGAAGTTTGGCAATAGTATGGCTGAAAGAAGTTTTTTCTATTCATGATTATATGTCCAATTCACACTATATATGTATGTGTTTTGATGATTAAATGAATATAAATTGTTATTTAAAGGGTAAATAATTCATTGTATGTGAGTGAATTTTTATGTTCCAACTTTATTGTCAACAATTTTATTATATGTAGCTAATAATATCATTTGTCATTTAAAAAAAATTGACATTTATTGTTATCATTGGAAAAAAAAAAGTCACAACCATAGCAAGTAATTAACAAACTTTTCACATATCTTCCCAAAAAAATGCTTTTCACATATAAGGTTTATTAATTTGTAAAAAAATAATCGGTATAACTGTAAAAAATTTATTCACTTGTGAAATGCTAACCGTTAAGGAAAATAGCTTTTCATTAAACGTTTATTTAACCTTTAAAAGCTATTATAATCTTATTTGGCAATAACTTTTAAATTAAATTTTAGCGTTTTGATAAAATTAAAACTCTATCTCTATTAATTATAACATAACTTTTATAATAACTTTTAGAGGATGAAAGAGCTATCTAAGCATTAAATATAAATATAGAAACAACTATCAACTAGCTAATAAACCTGCTAACAACTACTACAACAACTAACTAACTACTATTATTGCTAACCCTATTGCTCTCTTTGACAATAATATTTAATATAATTTTTAGCGTACTCACTAAGTTAAAACACTATTTTTATTATAGTTATAGTGTCCCCGATAAATTAATCTATATAGGGGTTTATTTAGCAAACTTAGCTATTTAATCTTTGTTAGCTATTTAGTAGCTTTTCATACAATGTTAAAAAACTAAATGTTACGTGAGTTAACTTTTAACATTATCTCAATTTCTAGAAGCTAGTTCAAATAATACGTTACCCAATATTATAAAAAATAGCATTTAATGAAAGCTATCTAAAAAGCTATTGCCTAACACAATGATCATACGTAGGGTCTATTTCATAATTTTAGTTGTACCAGTAGCTGTTAGCTGTTTTAATAGCTATCATCTATTTTACTAGTGGCTAAGTGTTAAATATTAGTTGTTAGTGATTAATTGATTATATAGTGGTTTAAAATAAAAGTGCTAGTGATTAATTTGGTACAAATAACTGTTTAATTAATTGTTTAATACAAATGACAAAAAATATATTAATATAAAACGATAAAAAAAAGATATGAAAGCAAGGAATAAGGTAAAATCAAGTGATAAATTATAAAGAAATTGTAAAACTGTATTGTGATGGACGAAGCCAAATGGTCGAGGAGAGGGACAATTGCCCCCCTCCTATTTAAAAAAAATTCTCTTTACAATTCTGTGATTTGAACATTGGCCGAAAAAATTTATAAGACACCTTTAACCATTTTGCCTTTTTTCTTAATAAAGTTTTACAGTGGTTTGTCCCCTTCTTTATAAATCCTAGCATCGTCCTGTGTATTACCAAACGTTATAATTAATTAAAATGATATTTCAAAATGAAATAATATTAAGATAGTATTTCAATCCAATAAAAATACTAAATATTACTTTAAACGTTGTTGCGCTGTATATCTGCACTAGTAGCAGCAGCAACATAAGATGTATAGTTGCAGTAGTAGCAGCAGCAACATAAGAAATTACCCACCAGCAATCGACAACCCTAGCCCACCACCTCCTTCCTTATTATTCCTTCTTTGTGTCTCCTGATCAGGTTCTTTAAACAAAGGGTCCCCTTTGTCTTTTTGGAAATACCCATACACCCTTTTTACATCTGTAAACGTTCTTTACTTCCATCTGTACTACTGCTTCTGTTATTTCTATATTCTCATTTATACCCTTAACTTTTTGCTGGTATTTATATGGATAGCTTGATCTTTCTCTTTCTGTTTTCGTGCGCTGATCAAGGGATTTGTGTGGATTTTTGGTTTTGAAAACATAAAACAAAATTTTATTTTCCAAGGAAAAATTAAAAATAGATCTTCAAGGATCCTTTTACAGTTTTCTTCATTTTCACAATGATGATGAACTGATGATGAACAACGCAGCAGAGACAGGTATACAAAGAGACAAATTTTTACAGAGAAATGATTAGCAAGATCACTTCTTCCATTCATTTTTTTACATTTTTCGGTAATTTATCTAGACCCATTCAGTAGTTATCGGATCACTGTTTCTTTCCATTTTTATTTTTTTCTGATCTGTGATTTGTTTTTTCTTTTCTTATCAATTTTTCTGTTATATATAGTTTCTCTTCTTCTTCCTTCTGATTTGATTATCATTTGTGAAATCTTTATTATTGTTACTTATAATAGAAAAAAAATTTCATAAAATCGCCTATTTTTTCCTAGAATATGTAAATGGAGTTTCCCAGAATCTCCTGTGCATGCATATTTCTCAGTGATCAATCACACCTTTTTATGGCTTCTTCATGTACGTTTGTAATTATGGTGTCCTAAATAAATTGTCTACCTACCTATTAGGTCCACTGGCTGAGCTTTTTCTCTTCTAAAGTTTTGATTTTTGTTTTAGTTTACTGGGGGAAAGGAAAATAATGTCATCACCAAACTCGCCATGTGCAGCCTGCAAATTTCGAAGGCAAAAATGCACTCAAGAATGCGTTTTTGCACCATACTTTCCACCAGATCAGCCTCAGAAATTCGCAAACGTTCATGGAGTATTTGGGGCAAGTAATGTCGCTAAGCTTCTAAACGAGCTTAGCACAACTCAACGAGAAGACGCAGTTAATTCCCTTGCTTATGAAGCAGAAGCTCGTCTCCGTGATCCAGTTTATGGATGCGTAGGTCTGATCTCAATCCTTCAGCACAGACTCAAAGAACTACAGAGTGATCTTTATAATGCCAAGAAAGAGCTTGCTCAGTATATTGGTCATCAAGCAATGCTTCCAACTCTTCAATCGCCACTGTATATGCCTGCTCAACCTTCCCATTTGGGCAATCCTTCTTCCTTAATACAACAAGGCAGTTTTCCAATAATGGGTACTCCTACAGGACAATTGTTGGTTCGTGAGAATCAACAACAGCACCAACAGGAAGTTTATGAGGCGCAGCAATTGGCTGCGGCTTTGGCTTCAAGAGAGCAGCAACAGATGTTTAAGGTTTATGAGAATCAACAGAAGCAGCAAGAGATTGCTAGGTTTAATAGAGGTTTTAATTCTTCTGATTCAATTAATACTAATAATACAACTGGGTTTAATCAGATTACTGTCAGTGCTATGTCACCTTCTTTAGCTTTAGGTACTTTCGATAATACCACTTATCACATTCAACCAGAACAAATGGACCAACATCACCATCTTCAAGCACAGCTTTTCCTGCAATCGCAACAAGAAGAACAGCAATCTCAACAAACCCAACAATTGCAGCATCAAACGTCTGGAAGTGATGAAGGAGGGAGTGTAATTCCATCTTGTTAATGTTTTTTTTTTCTTTTTTTTTTTTTTTTTTTTTAACAGAAACTATTCTGAATGATTCAAGAAAATTTTCCATTCAAACTGGGAAAGTATTTTTTTTTTCATTATTTCATTTGTTATTAATTTTCTTCAGTTTTGGTGGTTGCTTGTGCATATGAGGGATCTCACAGAAAGAGCTTTGCATTTATGAATGCTTTCTATGTTTAATCTTCTGTCTATAATATGCACTTAAATGGATTGTATGAAATTTTAAGTTGCCCTAAAATTTATTACTCAATGATTCAAGAAGAAGAACGTGTTTTGCTAATTGCATTTGCTATAAACAAATGTTCTATTGAGAAAACACAAAATGTGTATTATTAAATTTCATTTTCCTTGTGCTTGTGGATTAATAAAAGTGCTTTTCTAATAGTTTTTTGTGTCGACTCATTAGATAAAATTCATGAATTGGCTCTAAACAAAATGAAATTAATTTTGATAAATTAGAATATGAATGAGAATATTATGGAATTTAATATGAATGAAAATGTTCATTTTACTCATAAATTTAATATTCTATTATTTGTAATTGAATTCTATAGTTTGGATTTATTTATACAAAACAAAGTTTTATTTAAATCATTGCTAAATCTAATAAAATATATATCTGCTTCAAATTTATTATCAAATTCCCTTTTTAACATATATTTGATATGCAATTAAAAGAGCATTAATTTATATTCCTAAAATAAAAGTGTCTATATAAGTATATTCTACTTTAATTTATAATTAACCTTAATTTATTTATGAGATGAACAAACAATTAATGTAATAATAATTTACCAAAAGCAATTGAATTTAAAATTTATTTTGCATAATGTCAATTGTGTTTTCCAGTGAATAAAAATAGAAAAGTAAGAAAATATATGAATGAGATGTAACGACTTTTCTTCTTCTTTCTTCTTAATTAATCACAAATACCCTACATAATATTTGTAAATCAGAATTGTAAAAATAAATACAAGAATTGACAAATGTTAGGATGGATGGCTTGATACTATTTTCTTTTAAGTGAATTCGAGAATTCGATCCAAATACTCACGGTCGGACCTGAGCTATATATATACACCCCCATTTGTACAGTTTCATATTAGTGAAAATGGTAAAAATTCATATTAATAAAGGGGTATAAGAAGGGAGAAACCGACACAATCCCTTTCAAAAAATCTGGAGCGAAGAAATTCCAAACAAGAGTGATTTATGATGGAGGGTGAAATGGGGGATTTATGGGCTGTGTATTTATCCTCCTGACAAGTTTTATATTAGAGTATCAGAACATTCATATCTATGTTATAAATGCTAAAATGAAATATTTTAAAAGAGGAAAAAGATAAATCTGTTTAAAGAACCTTCTGCAATATTATTACCCATTGAAACTTGCATTTATAGTTGTCAATTATATATATATATATATAAATGCATATATGGCGGATTAAAAAAGGAAAAGATAAAAAAACGCTGAATGGAGATGATGTATTGAAGTTCAAAAAATAGTAAGTCAGCAATGTGGGGCTAACCATTTTCATTGATTCGAGATTGTTTCTTATGCCCATTGGTATGCTGATCTTTCCGCAAATAACAGCAAATTGATCAACAACTTGCAATCTCTATTATTTTATTTTTCTTTAATACTCGTAATCTCTATTCCTCTTCAGTATTAAATTTCTAATTTTACCTGTAAAATTGGTATACGAATATAAGTTTCTTTTCACTGACCTAATGGTTCGAATACAACATAATTTTTATTTTTTGGTCTGCGATCTCAAAGATTTGCATTAAAAATTGCATTAAACAGCACGTAAATAAACCCCCTTTCATTTATAGTCAGTGGCAGCAGCAGCAGCAGAAGAAGAAACCCACAACCGATCGACAGGCATAGCCCACACCACCTCCTTTCTTCCTTATGATTCCTTCTTTTTGTCTCCTGATCAAGTTCTTTAAAACCTATAAGGGTCCCCCTTTGTCTTTTTGCTATCATTCACGTTTTTTTCCATTATACTATACATCCTTTTTACACCTGTAAACGTTCTTGACTTAACATTTGTACTACCTCTTCTGTTTCTTCGAGATTCTCATTTATACCCTTTACTTTCTGCTGGTATTTATATGGAAAGATCGATCTTCCTCTCGCTGTTTTAGTGCGAAGATCAAGGGATTTGTGTTGATTTTTGTTTTTGAAGAAAGAACGCAAATTTTTATTTCTCCAGAGATAAATTAAAAAGAGAAAATAGATCTTGAAAGATCCTTTTAGAACTTTGAAGTTTTCTTGAATTGCTGCTTTAAGGAGAAAGACTTGTGCAGGGAAACCGATTAACAGCATCACTTCTTCTATTCATTCTTTTACATTTTTCCGGTAATTAATTTAGACCCATTCAGTAGTTATCGGATATTTGTTTTTTCTTTTTTACCTCCTGCCTCTTATATATCTCCATCTCTTTCTCTTCTAATCAAATCTCCATTTCTCATTTGGAATTCTATTTTTTTTTCTTTTCTTTAAGCACCTCCTGATTTGATTATTATATGTGAAATCTTGATTATTTATTAAATCAAATATATTTTTCCTAGAATCTGTACAAACGAAGTTTCCGAGAATCCCCATGCATATTTTTCTCAGTGATCAATCACACCTTTCCATGCCTGCTGAGTTTATATAATTAAAATAATAATTCATATGATTAATTTAAATGTCTCCAATTAATTGAAAATTTAATTTTATTACTTTCTTTGTCATTGTATGTGTTTCTCTATTTGGTCCACTACTCAAGATTCAATAAAGGGCTGAACTTTTCTATTCTAAAGTTTTCATTTTTATTTTAGTTTGCAGAGAAGAGAAAATGTCAACACCGAACTCGCCATGTGCAGCCTGCAAATTTCTAAGGCGAAAATGCACGCAAGAATGCGTTTTTGCACCTTATTTTCCACCAGATCAACCTCAGAAATTCGCAAATGTTCATAGAGTATTCGGGGCAAGTAACGTCGCTAAGCTTCTAAATGAGCTTACCCCAACTCAACGAGAAGACGCAGTTAATTCCCTTGCTTATGAAGCAGAAGCTCGTCTCCGCGATCCAGTCTATGGATGTGTAGGTCTAATCTCAATCCTTCAACACAGACTCAAAGAATTACAAGGTGATCTTTATAACGCCAAGAAAGAGCTTGCACAGTATATTGGTCCTCAAGCAATGCTTCCTACTCTTCAATCGCCACCGTACATGGCAGCGCAACCTGCCAACTTGGGTAATCCTTCACCTTCTTTAATACAGCACGGCGGTTTGCCTATAATGGGTATTCCTACAGGTCAATTGTCGGTGCGCGAACAACAGCAACAACAGCGAGTTTATGATGCCCAGCAACTGGCTGCGGCTTTGGCTGCAAGAGAGCAGCAGGAGATGTTTAGGGTTTATGAGCATCAACAGCAGCAGCAAGAGATTGTTAGGTTTAATCGAGGTTTTGATTCTTCCGATTCGGTTAATAATAATAATAATAATACAACTGGGTTTAATCAGATTGCTGTTGCTGCTATGTCACCTTCTTTAGCTTTAGGTTCTTTTGATATTACCCCTTATCAGATTCAACCAGAACAAATAGATCAGCACCACCATCTTCAAGCACAGCTTTTTCTGCAATCAGAACAAGAAGAACAGCAATCTCAACCTACCCAACAACCGAAGCATCAAAGGTCTGGAAGTGACGAAGGAGGATGTGTGGTTCCATCTTGTTAATATTCTCTAATTTAAGAAATTTTCTATTCTAACTAGGTACGTATTATTACTTTATTTGTTTTTAATTTTCTCTGGGTGTGATGGGTTTTATGTGCTCGTGCATATCAAGTGGGGATCTCATAGATCACTAAAAAAGCTTTGCATTTATGAATTCTTTCTATGCTTTTAAGTGTAATCTGGTTTGGTTTTTCACAAATGAAGCAATTAACAGTCTGGTGGTAGTTGGAAATCCAAAATTACTCTTTATTGCAAAGAGAAATATTGTCTTTTCACCTCAAGAGGTATATATGATCACACATGATACATCCTTCCCCATCTATTGCATCTACAATCTATAGTTACTTGCATATATCATATAGGTAACTATTTAATGGAAAGATTTATCAATACTCCTTCTATCTATATAACAAATTAATTATAAACAGTGTTTTAGTTCAAACGATGTTATTTATAATCATACACGGGAAAAAAAGGACAAGACATTTTACACAACTCATTTACCAAAAAAAAAAAAAAAATCTAATTTTAAATGTTGGGGGATTTAATAGAATATTTTGCTAAGCTAAAGTCTAATAATTATAATTTTGAGTTTAGATATGCAACGGGTTAAAGTAAAACTTCAGTTGTCACACAATGTTTAATGAAAATTAAAGGGGTAAATTTATGAATTTGGCCTTATTTTGTTGACGATGGATTTTATAGGGTGTTCTATGTGAACAAAATAATTAAAAACATGAAATAATTATGTATAATGTGATGACTGTTTTGTTTAATCAAGTCTATGCTGATTTTGTAGAATTTTGTTTATAATTTGTGCTTGCCATGTGAGATTACTATATTTTCTCTTTTGTTCTAAGAGACAAAAGTAGGTATTGATGACTTTTATTGAAATGTAAGTTGTCCTAAAATTTATTTCAGGTAAAAATAATATTATGGGCTATATAATATAAAACGAAGAAAATTCGAATTCGAAACCTCACACTTCTCGTATAAGTGAAAAGCCAACCAGATCATAGTTGATTCACATTTGTTTTTTCATGTTTAGTCTAATGTTTGATATTCAATTTAAAAGTATATAGCTGAAGATGCTTGATTAACAAATTATCCTCATTGTATATAGTAGCTAATGAATTTATATCTCAAAAGTTGAAGATTTGTTTATTTCCTTTTGTGCAGGTCATAAATGCAATTAATACAAATATGAACTTATAGATAAGGAGAGACTAGAGAGAGATGTGCATCTGAGATCTTAGTCAGCATAATTTTTTGGGTTTGATAAAGAAGAAGACTTTGTGTGGAAGATAGCATTTTTCAAATGTAGAATTGCTTTGATATTCGAGAATACAACTTTATTTTTATTTTTATTTTTATTCTTTTTTCATTTTGGTAGAGACAAGGAGAATATATGGTTAATTAGTTTTTTTTTTTTCATTTTTTTATTACAAATATCGCATACAGTATATGCAAATTAGAAGTTGTGAAGTTCTTTCTAAAACTTTAGTGATAGTTTCTTAATGTCAATGTTTGTGGATGGCATTTTGCTTGCAAATTGTACATTATCTTATGGAAATTACTTGCCCAGATCGGTCCATAGCCACGTTTATGGACCAAACCAATCACAGTAAACATTCTTTAAAGAGTGTTCCGATTTTTCTTTTTCGGTGTATGTCATAGATACCCTCATTTCAATAAAAGAAACCTTATTCTCATTGATTTAGTCCATAAATAGCGCGATGAACCATTATACAATAGCGTGAGCTAATTACTAAGTGGGTATTCGAGTGGTTGTATTTAACAGGAAGTTTAATGTCTTATAGTGCATTCAAAATATTGAATCCTGAAAATTGTCTATTGCCATGGAATTCATGATGTAACCAAAAAAAGAAAAAAAAAAAAAAGTTATTGCTAAATATTAAAGAGAATGCTAAGTTGAATTTTTGGAAAAAGAAAAGAAAAGAAAGAAAACTACCTTTTTGTTTGGTTTATGAGTTTTCCACAATTGCTGCATATATATATTCGCTTATTGTGGACAAAACCAAAACTCTATCTCCATATTATTCATATTTGAACCTCACCATGGAATTAGTGGCATGATAATTAAGCAAACACATAAATAAAAAAAAAAATCCATTTATTCATTTAATCCTTTAATTCCCTTCCTTTTTTTTTTTTTTTTTCTTTTTCTCTCTTTTCATTTTCCATCAATTCATTTAGCTTTGATTCACCGTCTTCATTAAAGTTATCGAGAAATCTCCGTCCATGATCTCTTGTCGTAGTTGACTCATCATCATCTTGCATCGCGTCCCTCTCGGATGAAGCCATTTGCAAAAACAGCCATTGAACGAGAAAAATCGAATTGCATTTTCAGACATATTTTATTTGAAGTTTTATTTGAATATCATGCTGGTCTGAGTGTGGAATTGTTTTTTTCTTTTTTCCATTTGTCTACATCTAAGTTGTAGTTACTATGGGCCAACAATACAAAACATTTATATGGTGGCAATTATGTAACCTAGAAGAAATCAAGGGTGGGGATGGGGGTGAAAAGGCTAGTAATGAGTGGGGCATTTATAACATTCTGGACTACTTAAATGGTGACATCAGAATTCTATGTCAATGTAATTAAATGTACAAAACACTTAACATTAAAAACAAAAATTCACAGTAAGGAAAAAGTTATTCTATTAAATTATAATAAAATAATTCCTTGGTGTTTTATATATATATATATTGTCCTAAAATGTAGTCCAATTTTATTTTCTAAAAAAATATCATTTATTGTTTAATTTCTCTATTTCCCTATTAAATATATATTAAGAAAATTAATTAATATATGATCCGTTTGCTTTCGTAAAATAATTTGCAGGAAAATAACTTGCTGAACAATATTTTTCATAGAAAATATTTTTCAAATGACTTATTTTCTATTGTTTGGCTGTAATATTAAAAATTACTTAAAATATTAAAGTATTTATCTCATTAAACCATAAAAATATTAATAATAATAGAAATTTTATAATTTACAAATTTTATTGTTAAATAGGAGAAAAATGAAAAAAATATATAAATTATAAAAGCCACAGGTGACCGGTGGTGGTGATCGGTGGTAAATAGTGACCGGTAGTAGTGACTACAATGATTAATAAATTAAAAAATATAGATTTATAAGGTTTGTCAATATCCAAAAAATGTTCACTTTTTCGAAAATAGAAAGTTATTTTTTGTAAAAAATGACTTAATTTTCCTTTGACCAGGAAAATATTTTCCGTTGACTTATTTTTTTAAACGCCTCAAACCATGGAACATTGTAGAAAATATTTTCCTACAAGTTCTTTTACGGAAACAAGCGGACCCATAGTTGAACTATATTTTCTGGTTCATTTTTTTCTATGTGTGTATATATATATTGAACGGATAGAGTATTTATTAATTTAAATAAATTACAATTGTTTCACTTTATTACTCAATCTCACAAATCGTATTTAATATAAATAAAAGTAAAACTAAAAATATACTTTTTATGTTCTATTTTATTTACATGGTTTGGCAAAACACGCATATTAAGAATTTAATCAATAAAAACTATTTTACCTTTTTTACTATTAAATTAATAAAAATTTTTCATTTAATGAACTATAAAATTATTAGAGGAAAAATAATTATTTAAATATATAAAAACTTAGAAACCTTGCAAATATTTTAGGACATACAAAAAAGAAATAACAAATAAATAAAATGGAATGAACGGAGTTAATTAATTATAGATATTATCAAAACGATATTTATAGAAAAAAAATAATATTATAAAATGTTTTATATTTAGAGATATTCAAAGGGATTCATGAACCATTTGGATAACAATGGGCTAAATCGCGGACGCCCATTGTTTAATTGGGATTAGCTCATATGAGAAATGTGTTACTTGTTTCAAATTTCAATGCATCGTGGCTATAGATAATATACATACTACTCCCTTGCTTTTCTTTATATAGGAAAAGTATATAATTTGCCTGTTTTTTTATATATAAAAATTTTTACCTAATTTGATAATATTTAAAATCATGCAAATGTGAAAAGTATATCTTATCTTTATTCTAGTATTTTGTAAAACTTTTAGTATGAGAGATTCTCAGGATAGAGGGAAACAAGAGTATATATGGACATTTAATGTGAATAACTTTTAGAGAATAGATTTATTTATATCAATTTCCATTAAAAGAAATGTGCTCATATATGTTATATGAGCGCTAATTAAAATGGAGTTTAAATAGAAAATGGCTACAAAATTTTTAAGTTGCCTATATTGAAAGAAATTCTTATGAACTTCACCAAATATTTAAAAAATTATCCAATACTTAAAGTATATTTTTAATAACTAAAAACAGTTGGAAGATTAAATAAGCACAAATTTTCATATTTCCACACAATTTTTTTCAAATAGAATATAAAAAATGAATTTCTCTCCATGGCTCAGATCATAAGCTTCATTTTTACAACTGTTTATATTTTCTTTATTCCAACAAAGCATTAAAAGTCTCATTGAAGATTGAAATATAATTTAAAGTCTATGTTGATATTAGAAGAGAAATAAATGAGATATTAAAGGTAAATTAAAAAAAATGATAAAAAATTAATTAACTACTTTCTTAATTTTAATAAAAAATTAATTATTTCTATATCGAAAATACGGATGAAGCAGTAGGTATCACAATTCAATTAGCAATAAAAGATTTTAAAGTATCATTTTAATATTAACATTATTAGACTCACCACTATAAGTCTTTTCACCTTACCAAATAAAATAAATAAACATTACATTATTTTTTAAAATAAATTATATATTTTTTGGGACTATTAAAAAAAAAAAAAAGAGAGAGATGGACTTTTGTTTTAGGAAGGAGGGAATATAATATAGTTAATTTTGTTATTTGATTGAGAAAGTAAGACTAATAATTCCCTACACTATCCATTTGTCAAATAGTCAAATAAAAATAAAAAAGCAAGAAAGGGGAACGTCAAACGTGGCATGTGGATCACATCTCAGGTCTTGATTTCCCTGTCAAAATCCATGCACGTTGCCAACCCATAAAAGTCAACAGCAAAAGAAAATGGAAATGTGGAGAATTAAACTACCAATAAAATAATAATATTAGTATTATTAAAGAAAGGACAAAATGGAGGTGATTTGCATGCAATAGACCAGCTGTGATCAGGTGGTCTTCTTTTCATATCCCATGTGGAAACCCATTATTGTCCTTTGTCTATTTATAAAATCTTTCAATTAATAATTAATTACTAGTAATTTATTATTATTAAATTTAATATTACTTTAATAAATTAAAAGCATGGTGGTATTGTAAGACTAAATTTGCTTCTTTTGAGGGAGAAAGATATGTGAAAGGAAAGGTTTCTTGCCCGTATTAAATTGCTAAATAGGAAATACCTAAAATACAAGCAAAGCAAAAACAGAGACAGAAAGGAAAATAGTAGTATTACTCCATTAGACTAGACTGTAATTACAATTAATGAAATGAAACTGTATCTACGCAATTGCTCACCAACAACACACTGCAATCTCTGAACCCTTGTCTCTGTTGGCTGTTATTCCAGTATAGAACCAAACACTCGTCACCACCAACCAACCGCCGGTAATTCTGTAAATACCTTACCCTTCTCATTTAGTCCTTTTTGTCTCCTGTCTTTTTCTCTCAAGCCATTTTCGCTTCTCTATACTGCTACTCGCGTTCCGTTCAAGATAAGCGACCCTCTCTTTCTATTTTTACCCTTGTCTATCTTTCCATATTACAATACACGTCAATAATACCGTCGACTGACGACAACTCACACGTGCTACTGTTTTTTTTTTTTATAATTTATACCACACGGTTTCTTCGTGTATACTTGAAGAATAAATAAAACCCTTGAAACGACAAATCAAGCTGGTGGTTAATGTTATTTGACCGGGAAAGTAGAATAGCCGGTGTCGGATATTATTAGAATAGTATAGGGCGTGATGGGTATAGGATCCTGAAAGCTTAAGGTTTAGTCACGTCGATTGTGGAATCTTCTTAAACGGCAGGGTCAATCAAAACGACTGTGGCAGGTTTTGAAAAAGGTCGGATTTGCCGAACGAATCTGACACGGGAATAGCAGGTTGTAAGTCATAAGGGAAGAAGAGATAAATAATAAATACATTTTTTTTTCTCCTGTGCAGAGAAAGGTTGAAGAAGGAAGGAACGAGGCATTAATTAGGTAATCGAGAAACGATGTGCTCTGTCAAACTAGAATTACGAAAATGCCCATGTACTACTGATGGCAGCCTTGTTGCAGTAGGGTAAACGCGCATGGTAGACGGACGTGCTGCTAGGAAATAGGAAAGTTTGCACTTTAGGGTCTTTTCCAAGTAACCGTCCTAAAGTTAGTCATCAGTTACCTAACCACCCATTGGTTTTTAAGGCTTTTTTTTTTTTTTTTCATAATAAAAAGAGGAACGGCATGCCGTGATGGCAAATTCTAAAATTAAGTATAGATTGTTTTCGAAAAATAATTTATAAAAAATATTTTTTATGAAACATATTTTATAGAAAAATATATATTTTTTGAACGTTTGGTTTTATATAAAATATTATTTAAAAGTATGTTTGATATAATATTAAAAAATTTAATTTTTCATCATATAAATAATGCATTTACATCTATTATATTATTCATGAGCAATCTATATTACTTTTTATTTTATTCTTAATCTTATTACTCTTAATTGTATTACCCTTAATTGATGGCAAAAATTATATTACTCTTAATTTTACTTTGACACATTGATACTTCAACTAATAAAATTTACATTTATTAAATATTTTAATTTCTAAGTTTATCTATTGAACGCTTTATTGTGTGATTTTAAATCGATTAAACATTATCTGATAGTTAAAACAAATATGAATATTAATCTAAAAGTTATACTAACTACCTATCAAATTAATATTTTACATATAAAAATAAAAATTTTAAAAGTTATTGTTGCTAATGTGGACAAATTTGAAATTTTGCCAAAATTCACTAATTATGATTGCAAAAAACATCACTAAATTTATATATTTAGTCAATCTCCAAAAATAAAGTAATTATTGTGGCAAACTATAATAGTCAATTCCATAACTTTGGGATATAAAATTATAAATAATTAATATTTAGCGTAAGAATATATTAAGAAAAAAATATCATATTAATTGTATTTTGATAATTTGTATAAAAGTTGAATTAAGTATAATATTATTCGACCGAGTATTCTTTTATTAAAAAAAAAAATTTATCATCCACATTTTCCTATGATGCTTAATGTATTTTATTTTTTAGTTTATATTTAATGTATTTTTGCTCAAAAGATAAGGGATAAATTTGATTAATAATTTAAATTTAAGATTCAAATTCTAATACCAATTAATTAAAACCATATTATCGCGTATAACTTTTAAAATAGCTTTTATCGTTTTGCCAAAACTCTATCTCTATTAATTATACTGTTTTTGGTAAGATAATTTTTAATTAATTTTTAACTGATGTCTTTTTTTATCATTTTAAATTAAAATGGTATAAGCTAATAGCAGTTAAAAAAATAGTTAAGAACTTCTGCAAACAGCTAATAGAAATAACTAATATTCTGAAACATAACTGTCACATAATGAAATTATAAGCACTAATAATAGTTTGGCTAAAAATACCATTCAATATTGTAAAATTTTTTTATTAACAAATGTTAGTTTAGTTGGTGAAATTAATTAACATAAAATTGGTTCAAAATATAAGAATTACAAATAGAATTTATGGAAAAAAGAAAGGTTATTTTCTGTTTTTTAGTTCAACTACTGATTTTTCTTTTTTAAAAATCCTAACCGGGAAAAAAAATTAGGTAACCTATCAAAGTCCCTCTGACGGTCTGACCCAATTGAAAGAAAAGGGCACGAAAAAAGTTCCAAACTAGTCCAAAGCAAGGGCAATTTAGGAATTAGACATTGCCAGTACAGGGACAAACAGGTAAGTCAGGAACGCATTAAATTGTAATTCAGGAGGGGCCCGCCTCTCCCTCTCGTAAAAGGCTTGAAATTTACACGCACACGCACATCGCAAAGCAAAAAGCCCCAAATTTTGATCGGACGGTTAATAGATTCCCTAATTAAATCTCAACGGTTTACATTTAACCGCTTATAAAAATGACGGTCCTGCCATGGTGATTCCTCTTCCTTGTCATTTCCGCTTTGCTTCTTTTTTTTTTTAACCGTCTCCTCTCTCTCTTTGGATTTTATTTTAGTTTTTTAATCTGAAAATTTTATAATTTCCATTTTTTTTATCGGGATCGGCGAAACTCAAAGATCGGATCGATACTTGCCGCACTTGGACCCTACACCATACAACTCTCTCTCTCTGTAAAGGTCTCCTACGCCATTTTTGTTACAGTTTAAGTTTTTCAGTTGTAACGGTGTAGTTTTCTTGTTTTCTTGACGCCTAGTGGTGTTGGTAACTTTCAGGTGCTTACATTGACGTTGAAGACGGCTACAGAGAGAGATTGATCTGAGAAAAAGAGTTTAATTCTTTGAAGTGAAAATTGAAGGTAATGACACTGAGTTGTGATTTGGATGCTTTTTTTTTTTTTCCTACTACTATTTTTCTTTTCTAGATGTGTGTACTGTAGAGCACTTGGATTAGCCTGTTTGGATATGGAGATTAAATGGATTTGTAAGATTGAGTTTTGAAAAGGAAAATGGATCTTGAAGGATTCTTTAGACCATCAGTTTCTTGCATTTCAAGGTGAGAGAAAAACTTCGAGAGAGAATCAAAAGCTTATAAGGAAACGCGTTAGTTAATGGTTATCTCCACCCAATAGTAATTAGACCACTGTTATCTTCTGCGTATGGGTCTCTATCTTTCTCTCGGATATTTTTTTAGGTTAAAATGATGATTCGTTTCCATTTTTATCTTCCTTGATACAGTTTCTTTCTTCATTTCTTTCTTTCTTAGCTTTCTTGTTACTCACTGTTTGGTTATCTGTATATTGTTTCTCGTAAAGAGCAACAAAAGAGAAAATTATTATCTTCTTTTTCCTAGAATTGGGTAAAAGAAACTTCTCTTGAATCTTTGACATCCCAACCCCTTTTTATTAATATAAAAAACAAAAGAAACTAAATTATTTGATTTTAATTTTGTTCTTGTTTGCAGGTAGTAAGAGGGAAAAGAAATGTCATCATCATCAAATTCGCCATGTGCGGCCTGCAAATTTCTCAGGCGAAAATGCACACAAGAATGTGTATTTGCACCTTATTTTCCACCGGATCAGCCTCAGAAGTTTGCCAGTGTCCATAAGGTCTTTGGTGCAAGCAACGTCGCTAAGCTTCTAAATGAGCTTAACGCAGCTCAACGTGAAGATGCCGTTAATTCACTTGCTTATGAAGCTGATGAGCGTCTTCGTGATCCCGTCTATGGCTGTGTGGGTCTAATCTCAGTTCTTCAACATCAACTAAAGCAGCTGCAAGGTGAACTTCACAGTGCCAAGAAAGAATTGTCGCAGTACATTGGTCCTGAAGCGATGGCTCCAATTCCGCAACAAATGTTTATGCCACAACACTATATGGGTAACCCTTCTTCTTCAAATGTGATGGCTCATAATATGTTTCCTATGATGGGTATTCCTAGTGGGCAATTGATGATAAGAGAGCATCCGCAACTGGCACACCAGCAACAGGCACACCAACAACCGGCACACCAGCAACCAGCACAACTTCATCAGCACCAACTGTTTGAAGCACAACATTTGACTCCCACTGTTGCAACAAGAGACCAGCAAGATTTTTTTAGAAATTTTGATCCGCAGCAGCAACAGCAAGATATTGTGAGATTTAACAGTGGATTTGACGCATCTGGTTCGGTTACCGCTACTGGATATAATCAGCTTGGTGGTGGTGCTGCTGTTTCACCTTCTCTGGCTTTGGGTACCTATGATAATCCTTATCAGATTCAACCACAAGCAGAGCACCATCATCATCAACTTCAAGCACAGCTTTTGCTTCAACCACAGCAACAGACTCAACAAACTGAACAGCAGCACCAAAGGTCTGGAAATGAAGAGGGAAGGAGTATGGGCCCATCTTGTTGAAGTCCTTGTCTAGTCTTATTACTGGTCTCTTCTTGCCAGTTCCATTGAAGGAATTTTCTGTTTTAGGTACGTTGTCTTCACTTTCTTTCTTTCTTTTTCCATTTGAGTATTTGTTTTATTTTCTAGTCAAGTGGTTTTTGCTTGTGCACGCACGTGAGGGTTTTTTATCACTTGTAGCGTTCTTGCACTCATGGATGTTTTTTATGCTCTTTTTGTAATCAGGTTGGTGTTTCATGAATAAGGTAGATATATTTCGTCAACAGTAGAAAGCCAGAATTACTCTTTTTTTTGCATAGGTTGGTTGTTAGGAGAAGTTATTATTGTCTTTTCCCTGCCAGTGATATATGATTTTCAACATTTTATGAGTAGCACCTCTGAATTTGATTTTTATGTTCCTTAATTTTTAGTCATTGAAACATTGTTTTCACATAATGTGCACAACATAATTTGTACTAAGCATGTGAGGTTTCTCTTGTTTTTTGGGTGACAGACAGGACTTGAGTATTAGAATTTGTTTGTTGTGCTAATTGAATCCATAAAATTGACTTGGGTATTAGAATTTGGTTTCCTAGTGTAATGACAATGGTAACCTTCTTGGATGGTTTCTTCCACCTAATGAAAGGCAATTTGGTTTTCCATTGAAAATGATGTTTCTTTTTATTGAATTTTTTGGTTGTATATATATGTCTATTAGCACTTGAAAAGGAGCTTTTATTTCCTTTTTTTTTTTAAAAAAAAAAAAAAAGAGCACTTGGTTGACAAAAGAAAATTAGACATTCAATTTTTAAGTCATGTCTTGAACTATTTTTTTGGGCTGTGTTTCTTTAGGTTTGCTAAGGTTGTCCTGATCATTTAACTTATATTGGTAAAGGGAAAAAGAGAAAATAAGAAAATAAAACTCAGATAGTCTTATGACAGCTTAGTTTGCTGGATTAATAATATTTCGTGATTATTGTTAAACTTTGGTTTATAACTTAGGACTAAATGTTTCATCTGCAAACTGCTTAGAAATGGATAAAGTGAGCTTGCTATCATGCTTTCATTATAGGCTCAAGAGAGCTCGCTATAATTTTTTTCAAAAAATTAAAAAAAAAAAAAAGGTTATTATTTAAAAGGAGATAATTCATTAAAGAAAATATACGAAAATATCTTAAGTAATTGATGACTTGCTGCATTTTGGTATGCTATTTTAGGGAGTTACCAAAGACTGCAAGATTTTATAAATGTTGATTACAAGAAATATTTTCTCACTATTTTTGGTTTTTTCCCCTCTTCCCTTCCTTGCAGCTCATAACTTCTGGATAGACAGTTGACACACAGAGTACATAAAATACATCGTGAGATGGAGAGAGGAAACCAATGTTTTTTGTGCCTGAAGAAGAAGAAGAAGAAAAATTATATTTTGAAATGTTAGGAACTGCATTGATTTCCCAATACAGTTTTTTTTTTTTTTTTTTTTTTTTTTTGCCTTTCCACTTCATTCGCTAGGAGATGGTTTTATTACAGAATATGTGCAAATGAGAAGTTCTTTTGAAAGCTTTTGCATTTTCCCACTCTTTACTAATTACTTTCTAAAGCTATTTGGTCAAATTTTGTGTCTTGTTTATTAATTTCTCATTTTAAAATACCTGATAGAGAAATTAACAAGCAGGTTGACTACTAATTCATATCCATCTTTTGGACTTGGCATGTGCCTTACACAATTTCGTTATTAATCATGTTTAAGAATATTTAATGTCTAATCATAGATTTCATACATGTAATTAATATTGAATGACCATGCATGTGCACTCTATATAATAATAATAATCTGATAATGTAATTAATTATCATGACGTTGATGTCATGGAGATCTATTTAACCATCATTGAAATTTGGTTGTGGAAAAGTAATACCATGTTGATGTCATATCTTTTTTCTATTTTCTTTCATAACCTTGTAATTTTTTAACCAAATTACCTATGGATATTAAACAATTAATAAGCAAAAGGAGAAAAATATATTTCTGAATGCTATCAATTTATTTATTTTTGTTTTCTTGAATAGTTAGATTTATGTCCCTAGGGCACCATCTATAATCAATAAAAAATTAAAATTTTTTTTAATAGATTATATTTGATAGTTGCGTACATCAATGTATTTAATTAAATATCGTTCTTTTCACATTTTGTACAAAACATAAAGAATGGAAGTCTTGAGGAGTAATTGTCTACGAGAGTTAATCATTAGATATCCATGTATAAAAAAATATTAATTAAATATAAATATGTTTTTAATTATTATTTTTAATAATAAATATTAAGATAATATTGTTAAATATATAAATTTAGGAGGGAGAATTGAAGTGTGATGAGATCTATCAACACGTAGACTGACCTTGTGCCATCCTGAGAAGGTAGCAAGAAAAGCAAAGGGTATAGTTAGTAGCTAGTTAGAGCTAGGTGTGATGGTTTTGAAAGCCAAGCAACCATTGAATATTATTATAATATTATTTTATTTTAAATTGGATTGCTTCTCAAAACAGACAAAAAGGAGGAATAAATACGTTATGGGAATGTCAAGTGAAGTGATAGATATTTCTTCTCTTTCTATCTCTACAACTCAGAAGAAGAGTTGTTGTGGGGTAAGCACTTATTATAATATCTCTCTCTCTCTTTCCAACTACAAATCATTTTATAACGTCTCTTCCAATCTCAAAATACAAATGGTTATAAAATGACTATTTTATTTGAAATATAATTCGTTTTAAATATTTTAAAAATAATAAATAATATTTTTTTAATATGGTCAAATTGTAAATATTTCAAACTCCTTCATCTTAGATTATGATTAATTCCTAAAAATATGGACTTGTAACAAAAAAAATATTAAATATCTGTACGGAAAATTGGGATCCTGCTGTTTTTAAATGTTGCCAATAACATGAAAATATCACTTTGACAAGATAATTAGAACAAAAACAGAAAATGACATGAATCATTTGGGATATGAAGAAGCTGATTACAAATGCTTTTGTAGTGATGCTACGTCAACACTAAAGTCCAGATGTCCTGAAAACTCCAGTTTTGTTTGTTCTAATTGATTTTTCCACGAATGAAACTATAATAAATATAGATTTTTCTTGTTTTCTTGTCTATATGATTATGAACATCTTGCAGACTGTATTTCATAACTGTTTCAATAGCAACAAATCCGGAAACGTATAGAGCTACTATAGTAACCGACATTTCGGTGCTTACCTAATAATACAGGAAATCAAGAACCCTAATAAAACTAAAATAACTCTCATAGAAATCCAAGAAAGTTATCGACTTTAAATTCAGTTTAAAATATTATAGGCTTTCGGGATGAGGATACTGAGGAAATGGCAAACTTAATCTGAGTCGGAGGAAACCTGATAACGATCATCAAGAGTTGTGACCATTTTGCTTAGGTTCTGTTCGATGTCTTCTAATTCATCCTTTGCAAAGCCCCAACTTCTCAGTAACTCGGCCCCAGGTGCCCCTCGCTCAATTCCATATCTCCGAAGATTTAATAATCTGTTCTCCAAAAATGGTAAGACAGCACTGCTGGAACGGAGTCTAGCTGCCATAGGTATGGAGTGAACATCTAGTGATCCCCTTGATGAAGAACCTGGAAGTGGGCTGCTCAAGAGCTCCCCATGCTGGCCGATCAGACTGCCAAAGATCGAAGGAAATGGCAACGGTATTGGAAGAGGGCAAGCAGCGACCGACAGATGGCAGAACTTTGGCCTTGTTAATGCATGTTTATAAGCCTCATTAACTGTGTCCATTACGTCAGAGACTGAAGCGTGGGAACCTCCTATAGAAAATAAAGTAAAATAGTAACACAAGATACATAGCTCCTCAGTATGAAAAATGTAACATGGACTTGCAAACCAACCAGTTGAAAGCAAGAAATTTCAATAATATTGGTCCAGCACATTTACAAATCATAACCAGTACCTGACCCGAGGGCTCCATGAACAGTCATGGATTCCACTGCCTGCAAATCTTCTACTTCTGCTACCTCTGGTGTCAACGAATGCAGATTCCCTAGCAAAGATTGCTCAACATGTTTTCCTGTTTTTACCATGCTAAACAATCAATCAAAACTTGTCAAAGAAAAAAGGGCCCGGGATACAAAGTTGTTTGACAGATACCTGATAGAGGAGGAGCTGGCATGGAAACGTCAAGAATGGTTGTCATATTCTGTCTATCTTGCCCACTTAACACTTGTACAAGCTCATATACATCCATAGCACCAGAAACAAGACAAGAGTCTGCAGTGGGTCCAAGTGGTTCCATCCTGAAGGGGAGACTAATAGCATGTATAGCAGAAGCATAGATTGCACTGCAGTGATAAGGCTTTTCTTCAATGCAGAGGTATGTAGAAGCTTTACCTTCAAAATCAAGGGAAGATTACCAGAAAGTAAGAGAGATATGGATAGACAAACTTAAAGAACATTGATATTAGTAAGCAAACAGGACTATGTAGTTTCATCAGCAGCACAACAACAACTAAGCCTTAGTCCCAATTTGGGGTCGGCTATATGAATCCTACGTTGCCAACTCCAATCAAATTAAACATAGGGTAAAGGATGAAGCAACCCAATTTATGGAGAATTCTTTGCATTGAAGTGAAGATGACAGGGTTTGAAAGTCAAAACATAATTGTGCACTGCATTCAGGGGAAGCATAAAAAATAATCTAAACGGAAGCAAGCTTACTTCTACTTAGAAAGGGTAAACCAACTGGCACAATCAATTTACACAAGGAAGAAAGTCTTGAAAATGATACAGAGTCGTGAATACTCCTGGAAATCTTTTGCTTCTGGCTTTCTGGGCTTATGTGACAACCAGGACCTCTCACAGAATAGAGCAGAACTGGCGTGCTAGTATATTCATCTGCAATACTCTCCAAAAAATCTGCAGCCAGAGCAGACAAACCTCCTGAGTCATCTACAATGAATTGAAAACCCTGCCAAATTCAATAAAGATTTAGCATCAAACCAAAAAGTCACATATCTATAAATTAAAATTCAGAATAAGGAATAGAATCAATATAAGTACACTGGAGGGTTGCAACTCAGAATCAAAACCCTCCACCTCTCACCATTCCTTTCTCTGACCCTCTCGAAAAATAACAAGAATTATCAGAAAGTTGTAAAAATACTTTAACAAGTCATCAATGTCAACATGCAAAAATATATACCATAAAAGAAGATCAAGGTCCCATCAAGTAATTAGCATTTTCTCCAATTGCTGTTGATATTCCATACATAATTCCTAATACTTCCACATGATAGGCAGGGAGAGTCACCAGCCAGCCCAAACTCCAAGGAGATAACAAGTAATAATCAAACACAAATGGAAAAGAAACAGCACTTTCAAGTTCATATGGCATCTTTATTGATGATTAAAATAAATTTAAAAGAAGCATACCTGAATATGGTCACACTCTTCTACAAAAAAACGAAGCCTCTCGCCTATTTCTTCGCCTCGAAAACCACTAGAGAAAATATCTCTTCCAGCTCCATAATTGTTGAATTCCTCATCATCCGTCCATAATCCACAAAATTCATATAAACTCTGTGGATGATAATGCACTTTTGAAAAGTCTGTCCAAAATTGGACACCGTTTTCCAAAGATTCAACTATATCCTGATCCCGAATTTCTCTTTGAGCATGATTACCCCCCTTGTTGATACCAGTGAGCTTCAAACTCTCCTGCTCTTCTTCATATAAACTTTGCAAGAACAAATTCTTCTTATGAGCTTCAAATGCATGAGTGGAAATGTGGCCTGTCCTGTGCATTGGTCTTGGACATTTAGTCAGTCGAGCACCCCGACAAACCACTATGACAACATGCTTGGCAATGAATAAAACTGGATAAAAAAATGTGTCTGACAGTCTAATAGACTAAAGAGGAAAAGCAAAGCTTGATTTTCAAACTTTGCTCAAAATTTTAAAGCTAAAGGACAAACTAAACCTTTTGCAGTTTTGACAAATAATGAGAAACTCATAAACCAAAATATTAAAAATAAAGATAAATAAAGCTTCAGTTGCATAAAAAAAATGAACACGATTGAGAAAAAGGAGCGGGCGGGTGTTCCAATCATCAATAATGCCTTGTTACTAGTTATAAAAAGCACCAATCAGCATTCCTTGCAGCAATTCAAATTGAACGACCACAGCCTCTGGTTAAAACATGATTTCCTTATCTTTTCTTCTATATTCATGCACATGATATTTGAAAGTAATTCAGGTTTAACATATGTAAAAGTTCATGATTCTTAGAAGTGACCCAACAGTGAGTATTAATAAAGAGCTACCATTGAAATTATCAAAAAGTATCATCTATATTCATCATTCAAGCAGCAAGTGTACAAATTGAAATCAGAAGTCTCACCACGTGGTAACTTCTGATGGTGCCGGTGAGCACTCATTATAGAGTGTACCACGTGAACTCATAGATCCAAGGGAACCTGCAATATCAGGGAGTCCAACTGATTAATTATCTACTCCATTCAAACATCGAAAATAAAAATATACCTGGCAGTACTTGTAAGCAGTAATTGAGAAAGAGAACAGGGTAGTATAAAATCTTCAACAGATGTCGTACTTTGACTATAGTTGAAATAAAACGTGCAACAAAATAGATCCACTTGACTGAAAAAAACAAAGATAGTTACTTATTAAGATTGGACGTGGACAAAGTACCTTGACTATCTATGGAAACTAGACGAGGTGTATAAGTAAGCACACCCTGAAAGTTAACCAACAAATATGTGAGCATCGGATCACTGTAGCAAGAATGCAAGTCAGTAAAGTGGCAGCAAAATAATGCACATGGCAAGAAAAAGCTTAGCAATAATTCAAAGAATATCAAGTGTCAAGAAACTAAATACATAAAGACATAGCAGGCTAATAAATTTGAAACTTATGAGCTACAAATTCAAATATTAGCAATGTATATAAACTATCTTATTTTCTTGTATGATTTGAACCCAAGGATTCTTAGCATTAAATAAGGAAAAGGGAATTTTATTCTTTAACTGCAATCTGGTTTGATTCCATATAAACAATAAAGTAAATAAACTTAAAAATTACCAAACTCTTTTTCAATAAGAGCGATGAATGATTCAAAAAAAAATATAACCGCATTAATACAACAATTGCTCAGGTCAGTGCTTGGATGTATAGAGTTTTTCCTGAACATTATACATAAATAAAATTTTATCTTTGCCGATCAAAAGAAAAAAAAAATACAGCAATGGCTTCCAAAACATAATCTCATGTTCACTAATACAAACAAAGAAACATCTAGAACTTTTTTTTATCCTAAAAAATAGTAGGCCACATTAACTTAACATAGAAAAATCTAATGGCATAAAAGTTCAGACCTGCTGAGTTTCACCATTACGGTAGAACACATCCATATTTAAATACTGATGGAGATTCTTGAAGACCAGATCACTACCAGGATCCGCGGCCAACCCAAGCAACTCATCCTTGTTATGCACAAAAAATCATCACAGACTTTATAAAAGAGAACCCAATAAACAGAAAAGAGGGCCCAATTTTAACAAATTAATGAACAAAGCATAAAGCTTTACCTGAAAGTTCCAGAAATGAGAGCCAATAAAATTTGCGAAACCTCCAACTTGAACAGTCACTATCTCCCTCATTCTTACGACCTTTAATCATAATCAGAAAATAAAAAAACTATATTTTAAACAATTCATCGTCAAAGATATGTAATTTTAAAAAATAAAAAGAAGAACGAAAAAACCAATAGTTATATTTACAAGCTTAAATAAGTGAATTCATAATATCATGGAGAGTTGACCATTTCCAGCTCCCTAATGAAAGAAAGCAATTGAATACGTACTTGGATGTACTGGTGACGGTAGAACAGAGTTTTTAGGGTTTAAGAGTTGTTTCTCGAGAAGAATTTAGAGTTTGGTAGCCGGACCTGGAGGGAAATGATCGCGAGGGAAAAAGAGTTTTCGTTTAGCCAAACGGCGAAAGGAGAGAAAAACAAATTAAACAATCTACATCAAACTACAAAGTCAGAGATGGCCATTAAACGGCATGTCGTAAATTTAAGCCCAATTAGGAATGTGCATATGCATATAGAGACCCCCTCCTTTGGTCAAATCAAACTCAAAACAAATTAAAATTTGCATTTGTCAATTTAATCCAATTTGTAATAAACATAAATAAAAAATATAGTAAGTATTATTTTTAGAATAATAAAAAATATTTTAAATTGTTAAAAAACAGAAAAAAATTTAACCAAATATACCTTTTTTTTTTTTAGCTATGTTTAGTTGGAGGCAAGTAGATAAGGAAAGTGTATAAAATGTTTGTGTTTGACTTACATTTTCAATTATACTTTCTGAGAATTAGACAATCCAATTTTTTTTACACAGGAAAAGTAATTTTCCTTAAAGCTAATTATGGACTATGGAGTAATGAACTAAATTGACATAACCCTCTTCCTCTCTAACTTGATGTGAGTTCTTCAATTCAATCAGTTCCGGTCACCGGAGACTTGTGAAGTATTAAAAAAAAAAAAAGTATTAAAGTGGGTGCCTAATGGGTTCGCGAAAAGCCTATTTCGATAGTACAAATGAGCATACAATTAATGGTGATTGGAGAATTCTAGCTAATTATATAAATAAGAAATTAGTATTTTTGTCCTTGCTTGGAATAAGTAATTCAAAATATTATGATACTCTATTAAAATTCTCAAACTTTTCAATCTTCACATTTTTTAAATGCAAGACAAACCCAATCAAATGAAATTGGTAGAATCTTTTTAGATAAATCCATGAAATATAAAAAAGCAAAATATAATGAAACCAGAGGAATTAAAAAAAATCTTGAAGTTGCCGGACAAACTTTATATGCAACAATTATGAAAGCCGCCGAGCCGGTGGTAAACAGTGATAGGTGGTAATGATTATGATAATTAATAAATTAAAAAATATGAATTTATAAAATTTGTTAATATTCATAAAATGTTTACACTCTAGAAAATGGGAAATTGTTTTTTTTTTTTTAAATAACTTAATTTTCCATTCACCAGGAAAATATTTTTTGTTCACTTATTTTCCTAAACGCCCCAAACAATGAGAAATTATAAAAAATATTTTTCTGCAAGTTATTTTATAAAAATAAATAGAGTCTAAATATTCAAAATTTAAATTCAATGCGATTATGAGGATTTTTATCTAAATATCATTTTCAGTGTGAGCACGACGACGCGTGTATAAATAAATAAATAAAAGCAAAAAGCAAAACAAAAGCATTGGCTTAGATATTTCCTAATCTTTCAAGTTCCCAAAACCTCATCTGAAACTATTCCATTGACAAATTGTATTACAAAAGCAGGCAGGAAAAATTACTGCCACTGATAGTGCCTAAAAGAAAAGGAAGTACAATTTATAATTATGTATTAATATTATTCCAAGAAGCAAACAGAGTCAGAGAATTAATTAACAAAAACAAATTAATGTTAAGTATAGAAAAGATTCGAAGCATTACTATTATTTTGATTCATTAAATGTTAAAGGGAAAATCTTGGTGTGGGCTCACCATATCCTCTCAATGAGATAGATTCATATAAACTTTTGTTATTTTATCATGAAATTGACAATTTTGTCTTTTGATTCCAATTTGTCTTTGCATGAAACCCTAGCTGTAGCCTGTAAATGGAAGTTGACAAATGCTAATTAAACTTCATTTATATTATCTAATCCTTGGATAATTTAAACAAACCCATTTAAGTTTATATATATACCTTATAGAGTTAGATTTAGGTGCATTATTCAATTCATACCTTGAGTATATAAATACTTATCCTTGACCTAAAGCCATTTTAAATATATAACAATGTTGTAATCTAGGGGACATAAGACCCTTTCATTGCATGATTAGATGCTAAAAAAACAGTAAATAGTAATTATTATTTGTAAAACAGGGAATTCTCATGTTAAACATGAGAACCTTAAACAGTTTTTTGAATGTAGTAAATCCTTAGCTATTGGGAAAATAATATGTAAACTGAACTAAAATGAGAGAAGCCTTAATTGAAAGGTTAAAAAGAAAAAGATGCAAAGGAGAAAGAAAAAAACAAAATTGAAGATGACAAGGTTTCAAGTGGTTAAGCTGTCACTATATGGATAAGATTATCAGAGAATCAATGAATAAAGAATCAAAAATCTGTGTTTATCATTGGAATGAGAGCTTCCTTTTGCATCTTATAATTAAAAAGGAATTCGGTAGAATGTTGAAGAGTTTTTTCATTATTGCTTTGAATAGTTAAAAATATCAATTAAAAAGTAATAATTATTGATCTCGAGCGAGCTCGACGAAGATATACTCCGGTGAGAAACCCAGTTCGAGCTCCGCTTGTTTACAATTTGCAGTTAGAAATTTTTTTTTTTTTTTTTTTTTTTTTGCCACTTTTAGGATGGAACTCAGTTTATTTATTAAACTAGCTCTAAACCAACAGCTTATTCTGAAAAGTTGTTTCGACCTCAATGGCATACAGAAAAGAATTGTTGAACTCTGGTTTTTGCAGTAAGGAAACATTATATCAAAAGCACAAGATCAGGAAGATATGAAACAAGAAGCCCAAAACTATCAGCAGTAATTTTCTAAGCAGGAAGCAGTTCTTCAAAAAGTTACTTACAAATTGAAGCAACTTCGACAACTTGATAGAGAATGCTGGAGCTTTTTACAATTCTTGAAGGCAATCAGATAAAACATGACTTAAAAACATGGTCAAACATACTAAAAAAAAAAAAATGAAAAACAACCAAGAATAAGCAACATTATCAAATAACTATCTATATATAATCAGAGTATGTCAAGTACCAACCCATCAATATGCATTACATAAACTGCAAATGAACAACAAATAACAGATACAGGAAGAGACAGAACTCAAGCTGGAGATCAGAAAATTAAATCCGCATCAGTAGTATCGGCAAAATCCCTATGTCCTCCTCTCTGATGTATATATAACATTAGCTCTTAGTTCGAGAAAAAAAAAAAACATAAACTAAACTCCAAACTTAAAATCCTATGTTTGTCAACTTCATTATTCTTTACAATCTGATTTCCCACGTATATTTGTATCTGCAAAATTCATGGGCATTATATATCAGAATCAGTTTAGTAAGTACCACTATACATCAAATTCTCCTTCCTTGTGGTGCAGCCTACCGTTCCAACTATGGCTCTCTGATTTATTATCATCATTATCATCAACAACATCCATGCTATCATCTCCAGTGCTAGAAATATCTTTGGCAGACTCTGATATATTTGGTTTTGATGAGTCCTCACATTTAGCCAACCATAAAGCATTTGCTTGTGCAGCAGAAGAAGCTGGAAGTTTACGGATGTGAAGCCGGTATTTCTATACAAGCAAATGATAAACTTTGCATTATTCATCTATACCAGGAAAAAAAAAACAGCAGAAAAGAGGTTTATAATCTGAATTAAAAACATACCTGCAAATGACTCTTAACTTCATCATTTGTTAGGCCATCCACTTGCATGAGTTCTCTTATTTGTTTAGGAGTGGCCACTGCAAAACAGAATAATCCAATCAGAATAGAAAAGATAATATACAAAAAACTCAAACTTAAGCATAAATAAAAGAAATAGAATCATGAAACCTAATATTTTGGTCCAAATCACTCCCATTTATTACATATAATAAAGTATCCTTTTTAGTTAAAATTTACACAAGAAAACTAATAAGCTTTTGGTTCAGTATCTACTTGTCTTTTGGGCTGTGAGATTGAGTTCAAACATAGTTGTTCGGGCAAAATTAACCAAAAACACACATAGAATTGCAGCTTTCAAGCAATCTTAGAGGACTAATTGAAATACCAAGCAAAAATCCATTTCCATATAAAGGAGCAATATAAAGAATATTTTGGTAAACTTCTAATTAACCTTGAGATCCACCAAGTTGTTGAAGGGCATCAACAAATCTGCGGTGAAGCTCCGGTGACCAGCACCGCCTCTGTTTCTTGTAAGGCTGCTGCTGTTGATGAGGTTTACTCTGTATCTTCATTTGATTAGTTACATTATTGCTTTTTGACATCAAGTTGCAAGTGCCCAATTCAGGTACTGGAGTCATAAGAGAGAGTCCAGTAACTTGAGACATGACCTCCTTCTCCTCCTTCCTTTCAGTCCCTTCAAACCCAGAAATTGCCTTGAATGGCACAAAAGCCCCTCTTTTGCTTCTGCTATTGCACAACTGAATTGGGTTCTCACAAGTGGACCGATCATCTTCTTCTTCACTTTTCTGTGGTCCAAAAAATAAAGATAACCCCCACCTTTCAGAATCGAAGAAAATAATGATATTTGTTTAACTATTACGCAAAAAGAATTCAATTGTTAATTTTGTTTACCTGTCTGATTTCTGATATTGAGTCTTGTTTTTTGGAATTAAAGTCAATATCGTTAGAATTCCAAAGCTGAACAGAGCTCATCCAATTCTTCTTATCACTTATATCATCTTTTCCTGAATTACCCTTTACTGGTACAGGATCCTTTGATCTCTTGCACTGCATTGCCTCCTCCTTTAACTTAACAATAGCTGCAAAAACCCATATAACAAAAATCGAAACCCTTTCCAAAAGCACAAAATCAAACCTAAAATGAAAAAAGAGAAAAAAAAAAACACATACCATCGTTCAAGAGAAGCATGCAAAGAGGGAGCTCACGTTTAAAAGCATCGATCTTTCTCATTTCATCTTCTAATCTCTTCACAAAATCATCAAGCTTTGATAATCTCAAGCTAGCATCTTTAACCTTCGATACCTCTTTAAGATACTCACTGATTGTTTTTGGGACATAAACCAAGCTCAAATCCAAGCTTAGCTCCATTTCCTTTTCGGGTTCTCTTTTTAAATTTTTTTTTTTTTTCAAGATTTCTTCTCTCTTTTAGGCTCTAACATCGCCCAGATAAACACGCTAATGAACAGCAGAGAGAAAGAGACTCGTCTAGATATATATTTACATATAGATGTGGAGAGATGAGGCAAGAAATAAATTCAGATTCAGGAGACGCGAAGATTCGGTTACTCACATATCGAGTCGTCACATATTTGAGTTAACTCGGTTGAATCGGCTCCTAGGTCAGGAATAAAACGCGGAAAATTGGAAGTGAATCGGCGAGTTAGTGGGTTTTGTGCTTTGGAATCTTTGGATACCGTACACACGCGGCGAATTGTGGTTATTACTCTCATCTGTCCGGCAATAAATATTCACATTACTAATTTAAAATATTTTAAATTCCTTATTTTAAATTAATAAAATATATTTTTCTTCAAATAAAGTATTTTATTTATTTTTTAATTTCTTAATTTTTGTATCAGAACTAACTCCAATAATTATTTTGAGAAAAGAATAGTATTATTTTTCAGTATTTGGAAAGAAAATTTAAGATTTTTTAAAAAATAAAAAGAAAAGAAAATTAGAATTTTGTGTGTTTTCCAAGATTCCTTTTGGTAGGTGAGGTTGAGGTATCGCAGTGAAAAAGGGAGCATAAGTCCTTTTGACTTATGGCATTCTGGCAAGAAAGTTAGGGCCAACATTCACATCATTTCTTAGAAATTACCATCATACTCTATAAATATAATTTCCGATCTTACCCTTCCCTTTCCTGTATTATTTATTTACTCCATCCGCTCCTAATAATTGATAGAGATTTTTATTTCACAATAATTAAGAAAAATTAGTTATTTTAATTAAAAATAAAAATTTACATGTATTTTTTTATTACAACCTTATTTAATATATTCATTAATTTATTATTTATTTTTTTTGCATCTATCAAGATTAATTAATTATCTGGATTTGGTTAATATATATTGAAAATAGTTAAACCGAATAAATACTCATATTTTCAATTTTTAAAAGCGATTATCAATAAATAATGGCATTGAAAATAAAGAGTAATTAATATATTTTAAAATCTTAAACGACTTATATTTTAAGAAGAGAATAAATATTTGAAAGTAAATCTAAATCTATATTCTTTTATATTACCAAAAAAAATATTTGAAACATGAATATAAATGTGTTATTCCTTCTGTCCTATAAAGTAGAAATGAGCATATTTTGATTATACCAAACGATGCCGTTTGAATTAAACTATTTAGTTCGGTTTTATTTGGTTTTTAATATAGAAAGTTTTGTTTCCATTTTTACATATAAAAAATTAAAGTTTTTTGGTTTGATTCGATTTGTAATAAGTTTAAAACAATAAAAAAGTATTAATGTCGGTGAAATCGAACCAATCTGATTTGATCTCATTCATGTACATTACTTAATTCGATTTAATTTTTATTTTAAACTTTTAATTTTTTTTAATTTACTTCGATTCAATTCAATTTTAAATCAATAATACAATTATTTTTATCATTAATATAATTCCAAGAGTAAATTGGTTATATTTTTATTCTAATTCCATACTAATTGAAGTCAATTCAATGACAAAAAAAACTATTGATAAGAATGACTCAAATTCTTAACTATCTCCATGTTTGTTTCCTTTTATTTTAATTTAATTGGTACTGTATTTATTATAGCCTAAAGAATCTTGTACGAAAAAGTTTGAGTCAGCTTATTAGATTATGCTTATCTCAAGTTCCACATGTCAAATTCTTAAAGAGTAGCACAATATCACAATCTACCTGCTACAAGCCTACAGTGGCCATTTGATATTTGAAGCAAAGTACTATTATAGGAATTATACTAGCCAATAAGAAATTAGCTAGGGTGTTGTCTGAAGAAATTAAAACCATTGGCCAGCTCAGCTAAGGGAAACAAAAAAAAAAAAAAAAAAAAAAAAAGCCATATATGAGATTTATAAATGAATATAGTATATTATTGGATTAAAGTATATTTATAGCAAATATGATATTTTATTAACAAATAATAACTCAATTGATTGGAGAATTCAACATTTCCATATAATTTATTTTCACTAACTTTAAAACAAAATTATAATATGGAAATACTGGCACTATTTCGCAAAAGATAAAATTTAGACGATATTTATTTTCATCTTTTATTTTTCTTTAAGCAAGTTATCAAAAATATTCTCGTTTTAATAAGAAATTATTTTTATTGACTTGATATATAGGTGAACCCATAGATCAAGTCTAGGTAAGTTAATATCATTCATCAAAATAAGTTGTTTTAGTAGTTGTAACTGTCATATTAATTATTAAGTGTTTTACTAGCATTTCATTGAACATTAAGAGGAGTAACTTTTTATAATTCGCTCTCTCAAATTCTAAAATATTATTATAAATATCGTGCCACCGGGCATAATAAGTACTAAGAATTATGTTTTAACTTTAGTTAAAATACTAAATTTTATCTGAAAAGCTGTTAAGAATACAATTACTACCTTATTTAGCAAATATTAGCTATTTAACTAGTTATTAATTGTTTTACTAAACGTTTAAATATAAAAAACGTTTCATATATTTTTTCAAAATCTAAACATTAATAGAAACACTATATTATTTAATATAAATAATAGTATATTTGAAAAAAAATATTTATTAATCTTTAAAAATACTTAAAACAACTCATATTTGAGAATAAAATTATCACCATAACAACTTACACTTTAGAATCCAAGGAATAATTTATTTTTATATTATGTATTTTCTAGGGCCCCACAAAAACAGTGGCAAAACAGTCAAAAAGAGATAGAGAAAAAACAATAGGGTGGGTATGTTTGTCATGTGAAGGATTCCTTAGCTAAAGTACCTTTTCTTTCCTTGTTTGATTGTTTTTAATTATCAACACGATGGTTATCGTTATGGACTATTACGGTCCTCTTTTGCAATTCCCAAAAAAAAAAAAAAAAAAAAAAATCAGAATCTCCAGTAGAAAGAGTGGATAAACGTTACCACCAATAGGAAATTGCCACATAGCAAAGACGATCTTTTGATGAACGGTGTCTTGTTCCTTACAAAACTCGTCCGTTGCCGCAGAATAGTGTCTTCCAGACAATCACATAGAATACCCATCGTATTGGTTCGGATTTGATTCCCTGTTCGAGATTCCCTCATTTAAGCTGTGGATCTGACACGTGTCGAGGATAGCATCCGTTTTTGTAACACGTGAGATTAAGTAAAATAATAATAAGGATTTTTGGTTGGAGATGAAGATTCCTTTTGGAATGGTTTCAATTGGTTTTTGGATGCTTTCTTTTCATGAAAAATGACCAACCATTTGTAACCACCGGTTTTTATTTATTTTTAATTATTATCACAAATTTTATTTATTTGCAGTCACGTGATTAGGATTGTATCAATTATTTATTTTAAATATATAACAATAAGACTTAGCTCCGTCAATGTGTATATAAACCTAATCGACCGTGTAATATTATAGACTAGTAAATAAAATACATTTTCACTTGCAAATTAATGCACCTTATAGGTAATAATTATTATATTTTTATAGCCCTCTTGCCTCGTATAATTAATTATTATTAGCTAATATTATGTCATGTGATAAATTAGATTCACCTAACATTTTTTTTCCTTTATTACTTTTTTTTTTTTTGAATAGAACTCCTTTATTACTTCATACAATCCAAATTTATTGTTATGGTCCAAATTTGGTCATTTTATTGATTCTTTTACCAAGCTGAATAGTCAATAATAGGTTGTGATATGTGATAATTCTTAAAAAAAAAAGATTATAAATTACTAATCAATTAATTGATTATAGTTGCATATTAAATGCAATTACTTGTTAGTTTATGTTTTAATTGGTCAAATTAATCAACCAGTAATCTAAATAATTTGTTTTGAATTCAAAGAAATTTTACCCATAAAAAGCTCTCTATTTTTGACGTTACATACATAAAAATGAAAAATATTTTATAAATGTCAAATTTAATCAACAAACCAACTATTCCGTTGTCGTCCAGCGGTTAGGATATCTGGCTTTCACCCAGGAGACCCGGGTTCGATTCCCGGCAACGGAAATCTTTTTGGCTCTTTTCTCAGAGATTACTGTTTTTAAAAGTTTCAAAAATCCAAGCATACCACCATTTTGAAAGGGAGCTCAAGCCAATTTTATTTTGTTGATTATACTTCCATATTTCCATTTAACTCAGAAGAATTGAACACCCTTTAGAAAATGGATTCATCTAAGCTATCGGATCATTATTTTGGTGGTCGAGACATCACTCTCACTTGAGATGAAACTGTTTAAACCGTAAGATTTATCAATATTAGAATGCTAATGGGTGAATATGAATCATATTTATGTAAGAATTACTCTTCAAACATAATCACTAGTAACAACTAATTTGCACAATTGCGTTGCGTTGCCATGGATAAAGAAAAACAGTTCCAAGAATCATACATGAGAATTTCATCTCGTACAGCTCAAACACAACCACCTATTGACAGTTGATCTTCGCTCTCAAATCCGTATTCGGATTGGGATAGCAAAATTTCCCCATTCCATTTATTTTACTTGAGCATGTTTGATAATTAAATAAACCAAATATAATCACAATTATGATATTGATCGACTCTAATAAACAATCTCCAATGCTTGGGTTCAGAGCTTATTAATATCTGATTGAGATTGGCTAAGTGGATTCATTATTTCCATTCCACTCTATTCATAACTAAATCTGGACCGATACAAAGAATATTTTTATCTGATATAGATAACTATACAGTAAACACATAAACGCATACAAAGTTGGAATGAATTTTGTAATACACACAGTTAGTGTTACTGCAGATTGTTTACATATGAAAATACTAAAACTTTTCAGTTTTTGTTGGCAGGTAACCCTGAATGATGTCCAGAGTATTTGAATAATTAATTAATCATTAACAAAAACCTGAACTTGATTTATGTCGAGCTTGTAATAAAAATAAACAGAATCATACTCGACTTTGCAGGGTGCACGAAGCCACAATATAAAAAGGGACAAAATCATCGAAGGTGATCAATCCAATTTATATGAGGAGATGAGAAAATGTCAAAGCACCTATAAAATTGTAAATTGCAGATTTCTAGTATTGTTATTGCTCCTATAAAAGAGAGGAGGGAAAAATGCATAATAAAGAAAAAGTACCGAGAAAACAGGGCTGGAAAAAAAATGTAGGCAACAACCCATTTTCTCTGGAGCTTAGTCAGAACTGAGCCGGAGACTAACTCACAGTTAGGCTTTTACAAAATGAGCAGACAGGAGTTTTGAAACAGTGAAGCCATTGAAGAAGTCAACATCAAACAGTTGTTTCAGCTTCTCATCACATATGATTCTCCTCTTGTCAGATGGGTCCTTCAAACAGGTAAAGAATGGTTTAAGAAACAGTTTAACTACAGGTAAAACAAAAAAATAAAAGAAATAAATATGCCAAAGTATCTCTAAATACACATACTCAAGTTTCTTTACCTAATATTTTTCATTAATATTAAATGCTAAGCCCCACCATAATCCTCTAATTCCCAAAAGAAAGCCTTCACAATAAGTGCCACAATGACATACCTGGAGGTTGTTCTGCTTTATGTATTCCCACATTCTCTTGACAACCTCAGCCCGAGATAATGCATTTTCTCCAGTACCAAGAAACTTTATCAGAGCATCTGAAAGTTGGAGGGGAGCAAGAAAACCTGATTTTTCTCCTTTCGATTTTTCTCCTTTCTGTCGTTTTTCTTTTCTTTTTGGCTCATCCAGTCCTGACATGTAGTCAAGTTAAGGTTAATAAATGGTTCTATGTGCCAGTAAAAGTTAACTTACTGCTAATATTCCGATCAGAGCAAAGTACAGGAAATCATTTGCCAGCATGTGTGATTATTTTGGCCACGATATGTTATAAAGAAAATGCTATCACATTTCAAGTGCTTGGCTTAATAAAAATGGATGTTGCATCAAGTAGAATCTTGGTGAAAAACCTTGTCAAACCCATGTGAAAATGAGTCAACAGGGAGTAAAAAGTCCAACAGTTGGGAAGCAAATAGTAAGCTGAGCTTCTAGCGATGATATAAGAGAAGAGATTCTGTCAAGTGCATAATAACAGAATACCTGACTCATAAGTCGAGACAAAGAAGCCAAATTCCGAATATGAACCAAATATAAGGGATAATGCAAGGGGCAAATGTCTTTGTGAACAGGATCAAACTGAATACTTGTATTAAGAAAACTTATCTTTTGAGAATAGCAACATTAAATAATTTGCAATACCACTCATGCACTACCTTCTTCTCTCTCTTGCTTGCGCTGCTTTTCCTTTGGTGCTGGCTCGACTGGAATCACCGTGCCATACAAAAACTTAGATGTTAGCGTACGCATAATTTACTGATGCTGAGAGGAAGGAGTTGACATAATAATAGCATTCACAATATGTTGCAAACTTATTGGAGAAATCAATCAATAATACTTCTTCACTGAATAAGACAAGTGCACAAATATCATCACGCTCTACAGAATTGAAGGAACCTAATCAGAATTAGATCAAGAAATTCCCCTCTTAAGATTAGCAAGGACTGAAACATTCTGATATGCTTTGTGCTCAAGCTTTATAAAGATTTTTACTCACTATTTACTAAATAGAAAACTGCATAAGATGTCTCAAGCTCTACATTTAAACAAGAGTAACATTGAACCATTTTTAAAAAATGAGGACATAGAAGCATACCATCTTGTGAATCCAAGGGCCAAATATGCTTTGATAAGGCTTTATTCATTTGAAACATGTTGATAGAATCAACACCAAAAAGCGCACGTAATGGTTTATCGCAATTTATGTTTCGTCTATTGTTTGGGTCTTGCAAATCTTTCTCTCTAATGTAAGCCCACAGTTGCTTGACAACCTAGAACATAGATAATAGATAGTTTAAAATATTGACAATTCCCTAAAACCAGATTAAGCAATGGTAAAGTAAAAAAAAAAAAACTTTCTCCTGAACTTTTTAGGCATACCTCTGTTCTTGCCAATTGAGGCACCCCAATGAATTCCTGAAGTTGGGGAGAAAGGTTACATAATTTGCTAAAACCACCCCCTCTTTTCTTGCCTTCATTATTATGTGTGTTAGATCTGACTCGAACGTTTTAAAAAATTAAAAACATAAAAAAGGAGAATAGCTGTGAGTGATGGATAAGAGCACCCAGAATAATGTTCCCATAAACCTTTTAAATGATGTATAACAATGCCAAACAACAGTTTAAGATCTGACAGAAAAACAAAAACAAGTTACTGTTTTCAGAAACTGTTGCCATTGCCAAGATGAATAAATTGCCAATAGTGTAGGGATAGAATGGAAGGAAACAGTCATATAACCCACATGGAAGGAGGCTATGAGTCATTAGGAAAGAAAAAGAAAACACCAAAATCTGTTTATTCTTCATATGTCTAGCCATTAGAAGCTAAAGAAATTAAATGTCTTTCTGCAGTACCAAAGAAGTCACTCAAAATTAAAAATTGCATAAAATCTTTATGATGCATCGGCAAGAACTTCCGCTAAATTTTCTTTTCTTTAAATCAAGATTTTTATTGTCTGAATTGGTTGCTCCTCTGATGGAGATCATGGGGTCATTCAGTGGAACATGAAAACCAATTTGCTCATTGTCTATCAAGCTTTTCAACCACCAGTTTCGGTCTCTCATTATGGCATGTATCAGCTACTTTCTTAATGATGTCTAATCCATTACTCAATTCTAAAAGGGGTTTTCCCAATGGACAAGACTTCTTGCTTTGAGAGGGTTAGAAAAGCGATGTCTACAATATGCAACTTCACATTGCTTTTTAATAGAGGAACTATTTCCAAAACACAAATCTGACACCCATCCTTTCATTCTATAAATCCAAAATAATGAAACAGCCATTCAAATAATAAGAAATAAATGAGAAAATCAGATATGGCCAATTTTATCATGTGAAGAAAAAGTCTTGAACCAAAATGAGCAAAGAAAATGAATAAGCAGCTCAATTGAACTATTGTAAAGAGAGCATTTCCCTGAAACTAAATAAGGAAAGATAGAATTCTTTGAATGAATAAAAAATATGAATTTGGAAGAGATGACTGTGGCCATAATTTATACCTCAAGACTCAAACTCCCCTCTCCCCAAAAATAAAATCCTGAATTATTATAGGGCAATACTAATACTAGGAGGAGTTTGAAAAGTGGGGATAATATTATTCACAAACAATTGCACTCTCTACGAGCATGTAGTAAGCTTGCAGGGATGCATTCCACTGATGAATTAATTGAGAACCTGTTCAAATCCAAACAGATTCTCTCAATGTTTGTTTTGAACCAAAAACTTTTATCCCCAGTTTTGGCAAACAAAGCAAAAGTAAAGATATAAACTTACAACACATTAATACCTAACTACACTTTACTGACAGAGAAAGCAAAGAATAGCATGACTTTGCACATGAAACAATACATCATCACATTTTCCTCAAAGAAATCCTATTATTCACGCAACCTTCACTAAAAATAATAACTTTTTCAACTAATAATTTCACAAGTTATCCAACCTTAGACGAATTTATAAAATAAATAAATAAATAAATAAATCAACCATGAAGGCGAACGCTACAAGAAATAAATGAGTTCTAAATTTGAATATATTCATTAAATACTAATAGGAGTAATTTTAATTGAATTAAAATTAATCCATGCAAAGCAGGTTCCTAATGCTTAGATTAAATGATAGTATCACTACAAACAGTAATAGCAACTGACCTCCGGTTTGCTTTATTTTTTCCGTTACTCGCCGTTGCTTCTTCTTCCTCTTCTTCATCATTACCATCACCTTCCTCCCTAGAATCAGAGGCTTCGGTTTCCTCTGATTTAACATTAGCCGCCTGATCATCTTCTCCTCCTCCTTCCCCACCTTCTTCTTCATTTTCGCTTTGTTCTTCAAACTGGCTTTGGAGAAACAAATCCACCTGTTCCCTTATAAATGCCTTCTTATCCGATAAATCAATGCTGAAATCTTCCTCTAGCTGCCGGCGGACGATACCGGTTGTCGTGGTGTCGAGGTCCGAATTTCGGAGAAACTCTCTTAGCCTTCCGATTAGCTCCGAGTCGGACACCATTCTTTTACTCTCTCTACTAATCCGATATTTCGGGTCAGTTTGGGTTGGGCCGGTTTAGTGAATTTGGTTGGGAGAGGACGGAAAGACACTTTGCTGAGAATCGTTGAGAAGAGGGTGAGGATAAATGTGGAAATAATTGAAAAGGTTGTTTCACCGGTTTTCAGTTACTTGTTAAGTGAAACTGAAGGCCCACAACTGCGGCTTCCGTGGAAGCTTTTTGTGTTTGACTGATTTGCCCTCTCTTATTGTTGAAATTATGGACATGTCACTTACCATTTCTTATGGTAATTTTCTTTAATATATATTTAAAAGATTTTGATTTTCCATACACTAAATAATGGGAATTAACAAATTATACATTCATTATTGGTAAGTAATTTTTTTAAAAATGAAGAATATAGAAAACAAGAAAAAAATATTTATAGCTCATTTAGTTGAGCTATTTATATCGACAGATAGCGGTATTGATAGCTAGTAATTAATGGTTGATAGCTGTTAGTTGATAAATAATGGTATTCTGATAACGATTATTATTAAAATATAATATGACCATTAAGAATATAATTATTTTTATATATTATGATATGTATGTATATATATAATTTTTATTTTAAAGTATTATATAGATAAAAAGTTTTTATTAAAATTTTAAAATAATATTTACTAGAAATTATTGTTTTAAATAATTATAAATAAAATAATATTTACTCTTACACGGCCTAGAAGAAGTTGCCAATTGTTGTGGATCCAGTAAACAGAACGGGCTCAACTATCTAAAATGGGCTGTGGCTTTGTTTAATTGAACCCAAGTTTCACAAAATAAAGTTTTGGATTTTTACATATCTTATTATTGCTTTATTAATTTCTTAGCATGATAAGGTAATTTTTATTTTTAAGTAATTATGAATTCTTTTCACGGTTGCTATATTATTAATAAAAATATTATATCTGAAATACTACTTATAATTTATTAAAAAACTTTATCATATTTTGACAATTTTTAATAGTAAAAATATTTTTTTATCCTTTTTGTCGTACTGAACAAATATCAAAATTTTAAAAAATTGTCTTTTATATTGTTATTGCTTTAACATTTTTCTCACTAGCAAAGAATTTCACGTATGAAATGATTGATTAAACCCAATAAAATTGCAAATCACGTGTAGAATTTGATTCGAGTGGATGTTGTCCTTTCTATCTTTTGGTTTGATTCTATCTAGTTCATGAAAAAATGGACGGTCCATGTTATTCCTTTTAAGAATATTGGATATGTCATTTTTCATTATAATTGATGGTCTAAACGGGAGAAGGCCAAAAAAAAAAAAAAAAAAAAAAAAAAAAAAAAAAAAAAGTTGAAGTGAAAAACAAGTATCTTGAAAAGGAAAGGATGGGCCCTGAATCTGGGAAAGAAAGAGGAGAAAAAGCAAAAAAAAAAGAAAAGGTACCTTCTATGGGATTATTCTTGAAATTTCCATGATATATATAGTTGGATTTTTACTTTTTTTTTATTAATTTGTTCATTGAATATATACTTTTTATATATATACATATAGTTACTAATAATATTTTAGAGTATTGCATCAATTAAAATAGCATGAAAAGTGTGAATTTTCGAGTTCGAATTCTTCCAATTATATGAGTTTTTATTATTTTAATGAGACAAAAAGAAATATATCTCTATTGTGATCCATAATATTATTTCAGACTCACAACTCTCCATGCGTAAAAAAAAAAAAAGAATAATAGTAAAAAAATATTATAGTTTTGAAATAGAAAAATTATTTCAAATAATGAAAAATTTATTTTATATAATTAATTATCATATAAATTGAAAAATTCAAATCTATAAAAATATGAAGCTGTAAGACATGAATGAATTTAACTGAAGATTTGTGTAAGGTCAGCAGTAGTGTATAAGAAGAAACGTTTACAAAAATTATAATTATGAATTTTGAAACGAGATTAAGAAATATTTTTTGAAAATGAAATTATTTGAGAAATATTAGCAAATGGGTTTGCTGAAATTGCAAACATGTACAGTTGTATACTCCTCCCTTGTCACGAAAGGCAAGCTGTTGCCGAAAAGATTCTCACGGGTCAAAATGTGTAAGTTTTGATTTTTTTTTTTTTTTAAGGGTAAGCGGTTGACGATCAATTAAAAAACACAAAAGTCCAACTAATATAAGGTTAAGATTTCTGCATGTCTTGGTCCTTAATGCACCGAATCATCAGCTTTCATTTCTTTATTTTGCAAATAATTAATATTAATAATTATCTTTCAAAGTCAGAACTTCCCTTTATTCCCAAGGCTCCATCCTGAATGGACGATGTCAATACATTCCAAATGACCATTCTATCCTACGTAACTCACCATATTCCCTTTGGCTCCCTATCTCTGTCTAGCCCCACTGTTTATCTGTTTTTCATTAGAGAATCTCCCATTTTTATCGTAATTCAGGGGTCTTTATAATATTTTAAAAAAAATAATCTTTCTTATGATAATTCAATTTTAATATTTTCACCTTTTACAATTTTAAATTAATAGCACAATTCAACAATACATCTATGTAAAAATTCATATATTTAGACATATACTTTTGAATAGAAATAAATATTTAATCTGTTAAACACAGTTTAATAAATTGAAGTAAATGGAGAAAATCTAAATTTTTTTAAAATAAATATTGAATTCTTTTTAGAATTTCTTTTATTATGTGTAAAAATCAAATTGAACCGATTTAATTTTGTTGATTCAGCTTGTTTAACCGAATTCCAGGGTAAATTATTTTTGGAAAACTATGGAAGTCTTAAATTTGCCATTACTTTCGTCACACTGCAGCAGAAATGACCAGGTGCAATTCACGTGCGCACCAAGTTTATCCAAAGTCGACAGGGACAATTTGGGCATTCAGATGTAAAGAAACAAAGCCAAAGTTCAATTGCGCTCGGACAACGACAAATTACAGGAACCAACCCGGTAGAACTTTGCTGCCAATAGTGCAAAAACTCCAGAAAACGCCGTCGTTCTCTTCTAACTAACATACTGTTTTTGTCTCATTCACCGTCGCTTTAGTAAATATCTTCTTGGCATTATCATTTCCTGTCCTCAAAACCAATAAAAAAAAAGTCCTCTCTTTCACTGTGACAGAGACTCGGACAGAGAATGAGAGATATTAATCAGTCGCCGATCGAAATATCTGTCTAGCTGCTGCAACTTTATCTGACTCTGCAACTCACTGAGTTCGAGGAAACCGAGTCATCGATCTGTAAGCTGTGGCGTACTTTATTATTGTTATTGTTATTACTGTCTGATTTGTGGCTGAGCGTGGAGTTGAAGTTATCTAATGTGATCATTGAGTCTGGCAGAAGGGCAAAACCGGAAAGTGTGAAATGAATCGGTCGACGGTAACTGTAGGTCCCGGTATGGATATGCCGATCATGCACGACAGTGACCGTTACGATTTCGTCCGAGATATCGGGTCGGGGAACTTCGGAGTCGCTAGGTTGATGAGAGATAAGGTGACCAGGGAGCTTGTTGCTGTGAAATATATCGAAAGAGGTGACAAGGTTAGTTTTTGGATTTAATTAGATTATATATTCTGCAATAATGATTGATTTTATAATTTATCGTAGTCTTATTTATGGAAATTATTGATTGGTTTGATCACGAACTCTGTGGCCTTCCAAATTTAGTATATATTTAAATTTAATGTTTGTGCATTTAATTGTGATGATTTACGGTTTTTTTTCTGCTTACCGTTTTCCTTTTTTTTTCTGTTTTGCTGATGTATATGTTTGGAACTTTGTGGAAAGTTCAATTGATCGGTTTAATAAAATGCATTTTTATTCAAAGGACCGAAAATGTATACTTATTCATGTCGGTTATAGGTGGATATATGCAACTTCTTTCAAAAGGACCAAAAAAAAAAAAAAAAAAAAGCTTGTAAAATAGTCTATGGCTTGCTCTTTGTGCATGCTGAGCAACATTAGCTGTAATAATTGTATAAGATCAATCTTTTTCTTCTTTTCTGAATATATATAAGGGATTGGATTATTAGGTTTGGATGACTTATCATTCTTTGCTCTTGGGATGGGGTGTTAATGTAGTTATTAGGAGGAGACTTGAGTGATGACTATTTTGGTTGTCGTTTTTAATTTAATTCCTTTGACTTGTAAGTGTTTCTTGAGTGAAATTTTGAATGGGAACGATGCAAATTGCTGTCTGCTTACAACATTTTGGTGTGGTTCTGTGTTGTAGATTGATGGAAATGTTCAAAGAGAAATTATTAATCACAGGTCACTAAGGCACCCCAATATTGTGAGGTTTAAAGAGGTTAGCTTGCTTTGTGGCCTTCCAAGCATCGCTTTTAGAGGAGGTATGGTGATTTAACTTGCTCTTAATCTTACTTCAGGTCATCTTAACTCCTACCCATCTGGCTATTGTGATGGAATATGCCTCTGGAGGAGAGCTTTTTGAGAAAATATGCAATGCTGGACGATTTAGCGAGGATGAGGTTTATAGTCCAATATACTGACCATGCTTTTCTGTTTTTCATGCTTTTTATATGCTTTCTTGACATTTGTTTCCTGGTTCAGGCTCGATTCTTTTTTCAGCAACTCATTTCAGGAGTTAGCTATTGTCATGCTATGGTAATCAGACTTATGTTGTTTCCCTTCCTTTCTTTTTACTATTATTGTTGCTGTTTTGTGGTACAAACTACATGTTTATGTAATTTATTTGGCTTTTTAATGTTTCCTTCTTGATGAAGCAAGTATGTCACCGTGATCTGAAGTTGGAGAATACTTTACTGGATGGTAGTCAGGCTCCTCGTTTGAAAATTTGTGATTTTGGATACTCCAAGGTACCGAAGTACCTATTATCTGTCACTTCTACACATCTATTGTCTATAACTTAAGCCTTCTGTTCCTCCTCTCTGTCCCTTTCCCTTTTCTTTCCCGCATCGATTATGTGCTTACATATTTTACTACATTTATGGACATTTGGACTTCAAGGTTGAGAGTGGTGGATGGTATCACCAACAACTCTCAAGACTATGGTGCTTTGTGGTGTTTCTTTTTTAATGAACCATCGATTTAGAATGATTAAGAATTGTGGTTCTTTGTTTAGGGAATTTGCTTTTTATTTTACAATGGAATGCTTGAATAAATAAGACAGTGTGAAGTTCCAAAGTTTTTTTTTTTTCCCTAGATCTTTTATATTGTTGGGAAAGCATATTAGATACTTCAATTTTGTTCCTAACTGGGATTGAATGCCATTAATCATCTCTTCTTTCTTGCTGTTTGTCGTCCTCTTTTTCTCAGGAATATTTAGAATCTTTTTCTCTTCTCCTCATTGTGTGTCTCTATTGTTGTTTCCAGTCATCGGTGCTTCATTCACAACCAAAATCAACTGTAGGAACTCCTGCTTACATTGCTCCAGAGGTGTTGTTGAGGCAAGAATATGATGGCAAGGTAACACCCTTTTTACTTCATTATTCATTTAAAGGACATTTGGCAATCTTCAGCAGTTCAGATTCTTTTTTTTTTTTTAAATGTTTTTAGATAGCATTTTTATACGTTTTTATTAAACTGATTTGATGTAGCAATATATTTGAGGTTAGATTGCAAACTTGTTTGTTTTTGTTGTTTTGTTCTAGAAGTGATTGGCAGTCAGTCATGTTGAGTGGAAAATTGGGAATACAATGAGCCAGAGGTCTATATCTCTCATAGTCTTTTATCTTCTAATGAATTTTTAATTGAAATTTCTTTTGTTTGTGCATATTGCTTTCGGTTCTAGTTGTGTGTATGCGAGCATTGTGGTTGATATTATGTTCACACTTTTTGTTTATAAATAGTGCATTTCTCCTTTGTGGTCGACATTCCTGATTGAAAAAGATTCTCCAAAACCAAATACCAAAACATGATTTGAGGATATAAATGCCCATAATCAACACCACAGGAAGGAGGGTTTAATTTGTGTGAATTGCAGCCTATCTGATGATTCTAGCATGGCCATATTCATAAAAAGAAGTTGGCTTGCTTTCCTGTTGGCAACCTGTCCATGTTAGATGCAGTGCTGGTCCAAGATGTTACATGTGTCACTATGCCAAGAAGTTGGCATTTGTTTCCTGTTTCTCTGTCTTCTTAGTTTATGGCTTATTTGTAATTTTAGATGACTTATGAACATGCTCGCTTCTCATTACGTAAGTTCTTTAGAATTTGACTGTCTTATAACAAGTTACATCTGCAATGCCAGATTGCAGACGTGTGGTCATGTGGGGTAACATTGTATGTGATGCTGGTTGGAGCATATCCTTTTGAGGATCCTGATGAGCCAAAGGACTTCAGGAAGACAATACAGGTATACTCCTAGATCCTCTTGTTACTTGCTACCTTCTTATGCAACTTTTTTTTAATGCAAGACAACTTTCTTGTTGGATGCTTGCAGAGAATTCTGAATGTCCAGTATTCCATTCCTGACATGGTTCGGATATCTCCTGAGTGTTGTGACCTGATTTCTCGAATTTTTGTTTTTGATCCTGCAGCAGTGAGTAGTTTCTTTTATTAGGCATCTTCATTTTGTTGTATAAATATATTTCTTTGGTGTGTGATTAAGAACAGCATGAGAAGAAAAATATTATAGTGAAGTGAAAATGCATCTCTTACTACTAATTAGCTATTTCTTGCATTAGTTTATTCTGTCGCCATGCACTGTGATGGAAACAAAAACATTTGGGTGAAACTGAAATTAAATCGTCATATATGAACCTTGTGCAAAATTTTTTAAGCAGATTTGGAAAATCAATTTTAAGTTGCCAAACTGATTAGGAACCAACTTTGGCCCCAAAATCAGCTACTTCAAGTAGCCACAGCAATATCGAAATGAGGCCTTAATCCCAGATATGTAATAGATGTAAATAAAGCCTTATTTATTATGTTAACTATTTCTGTTAGGGTGGCCATTTGTATAAGCTTTTGCTTTTGTGTTTTTGCATGCGACAGAGGATTACCATTCCACAAATCAAGAACCATGACTGGTTTGTGAAGAATCTTCCTATGGACCTAATGGATGAAAACACAATGGGGAATCAGTTTGAAGAGCCTGATCAACCAATGCAGAGCATTGACACCATCATGCAAATAATTTCTGAGGCCACCATACCAGCTGCTGGCGCACATGTTCTTGATCGATATATGAATGACAACCTTGACATGGATGATGATATGTCGGACTTTGATTCTGAATCCGAGCTTGATGTAGATAGCAGTGGTGAGATAGTTTATGCACTCTAATCACAGCATGTCAAGATGAGGTGTTTCTTTGAGCATATGGACATATCAAGATCTAGCCAGAAAGAATGTATTTTAGAATGCATTAGGTTAGCATAGCAACAGCTTAGGAAAGTAAAATATGTGCTTTGGTTCTGTCATGTTCACAATATGCATTTTCTGTTCTGTTCTGTGTGGAGGGATTTCATCTTTCTGCTTTACAGAGGTTGGTAACTGGTACAAATTCTCGAACTTAGGGATATGCACCCATTGCCATCCCATTGAACTATTATTTACTAGTCACTTTTGTATTGGTTCTGTGCCTTTTTTTCCTTTCCTTTTATCTTTTCCTTTTTGATGCTGTTTGGCTTAAATCCTTTAAGTCTGTATGCTCTATGTAACAGGTGATTATAAATTAATATATATTTTACAACTAGTTTTTCTCCCTGCCTCAGTTTTGCACTTAATAGGTCTGTCTTAATACTGCACCTAAGGATTAATTAATCAGCTTCACCTGTTAATCAGATTAATTAATCAATTCTTTTTCCTGCTTCAACTCAACAATTTCCTTTCCTGTTAGAGATTTGAAGTTTTTGTTTGTCTTACCAAACCAATAACAAAAAGGCTCAAATTTGCTTCCTGGATTTGGAAGTATTATACTATTTGCTTAAAATTTAACTTTTTGAACAATGTATCCTTTGATATGCACCAAAAAGAATAAAAAGCTAAAAAAATTAATTTAAATCAAATATAATTAAATAAAGAATAATAAATATATCTTAAATCAAATATTCAATGCAACACATATTTTCTCATTCTATAATTTTTAAACCAAATACAAGATACAATTTGGTAATTTTTTATAACTATATGTTATATTTTTAAATAATTTTTTATTGGGTAATTTAAAAATTTTTAAGTAATTTCTTTATTAGTTAAAAGTATTCTTTTATTTAACTAAATTGGAAACAATTTTTTGTTTAAAAATTAAAATAATTTTACTAAATAAAAATATTATTTTATTTTATTTTTTTGCCAAAAATTAAACTTTTATATTCTTTTTGTGTAAATTTAAGAGGTAAATTATATAAAAAATTAAATTATAGATTGCTTCAAAATTCAGCTCAAATTGAGCCTTTCCAAAAGAATATGGTGAGAACGATTCCTGGAAAAAAATTTAGGCCATCAGTGGTTCATAGTGTAAATTTGTCAGTGGTCTGCATGTACTGACAACAGAGTCAATGAGCAAATTGATTGTTTGATAATCCATAATGTAAAACATATTTGATTGTCTTACACACTTGATTTTGTGATGCTTCACATAAGAAGTGAAAAATGAAATTGAAATAAGTAATCCACAACCACAAAGCTAGTGAAGCACCTTATTAATTACATCTTCATTTGGTCTGTATGAGTTCCCATCTGAAAAAGAGTTATGGCATCTGCATTACTTAATGTTCGCAATTTATAACTAGAACCCAACAGTGGAAATTCGAATCTTGATGTCACCAAAATCTTGTAACCTGGTATTGGGAATGTCAGCTTCTCAACAAGCGGTTCTGCTCCAGACCAAACATCATCAAGGACCAACAGTATAGGATCTGGTCCTATGGACCTCAGCAAATTTTCCAATTGGTTAAGAGCATCTTTCTCACTTAAAAAATCAGGCTCCATCTGATTCAGATGCTGGAATAGCCCTTGTACAATAACCATCAGGTTGGGTGATTTTGAGACGACTACAAAGAAGATATTGCTCTTGTATTTGTCTGTTCATTGGCATAATCCCATATAAGAATATTGAATTTTTTGGAATTCTATATATAGCATTTCACATAAAGAAAATATAATGCAAGAAAGACTATAGGCGAACACCCAAATCCTAATCTCCAAGGACACAAAACCATAGGTTACATTTCCCTCATCAGTCTTCTGAGAATTTCCAAGTAATAAATGGTCAATTGAGCCTAAAACATTATCTGACAGCCATAGAGGTTGAACACTTTGTATAGAAAACCTTAAATTTGCTTAATTATTATCTCAATCGTTGGAAATCAGGCGATTCTTGCAGTGATATAAACAGTATTTCTGCTTGTATTTTAATCTAATAGAATCACCACCTTTCCCTCTAACCCTAATGAGCAATGACTGATTTATCTAACAAAACATAAATGTTCTAAAGTTCAATAAAGATAGCATCAGAATAGATCAACTCATGACTGCAGCAACCATTAATACCACGGATGATTAACAAATAATTCTCACAAGATCAAAACTACAAACTAATGCACCCATCACAACTAAAAAAAAAAAAAAAAAAAAAAAACGAATACCAATGAGCTTCGGTTCAGTTATATTAATGTCGTCTCAAGGTTGAGAGGTTGCAAGATTGAACCCCAATCAAAAGTTCAAAACCAATTGAACTGACAAAAAGAAAGGGAAAGAAAAAGGTAAAATCAACCAAAATAAGGAATAAATAGGTACCATAAACATCGGAATCATGACATAGCGCCTTAGCCAATGTGGACTTCCCACATCCTCCAGGAGCAGATACAACAATCACTTGCAGTTGTGGCATGTCATCATCTTTAAGCAGCTTTTCTTTCAAATCTTTCAGTGGAATCTCTAACCCAACTGGCTTAATCTTAAGCCCAGGAGGTGAACACACACCTACAAAACCACTCTTACCAGACATACCGCCAACATTCCCACCACTATATGCTCCAATACTTAAACTGCTGATCTTTGTACTAATTAACTTTACTTCATACAGACCCTCCTTTATATTTGAAGATTGATATAATTGTAAAGTGGTAATAACATACCTACGAATAGACTCCTCCAACTTCGTTAATTTCTTGATATAAAAAGGCTTCCTGACATAATCATTCTTGTGGATTTTTGAACATTTAATTACTAAAGCTTCACCCTTCTTGATCAAATCTTTTAACCCATCAATTTCTTCCGGTCGATCAAACTCTCTATTTAATGAATCCATTCTTCTGATACTGGGCAAAAACGACTGCAGCAAATCTTCAAGATCTTCCAATGTTTTTCTAAACAGAGCATTGCCTCTTCGTACCTCTAAAATAATTCTAATAAAATTTCCAAAAACTAACTCCAATCCAGCTCCTAGAGCTGCTGATGAGATCATTGGAGCTGCCATTTTTCTCTTCAGCAGGAAAAAGGAAAAAAAAAAAAAAATTTCAAGCTGGATCTTGCAAAACTACAATTTAGGAATCAAATCAATATAGGGGAAACAATTTATGGGTTTGACTAGTTTGGGAAATGGAAATCTTTTGCTCAATCTTTTTGTTTTTGTGATGATTGAACTTAGACACTCTCTTTCACTCATTTCGCGTATCAAACTATTCGATCTCTTTGTTGAATGAAAAAGAATAATATTTTCTGGGTTAAAAAGTGGAAGCAAAAGTAATTGACGAGGAAGGTTCTTGCTTATGGACCAATAGCTAAAGGTGAAAGACTTCGTCGTGTTGACTCCGTTAACAAACAAAGTCGTCGTCCTCCTGGATAGCTTTTATGAACACTGAACAAAAACTTAAAAAAAAAAAAAAATGGTGGGCCATAGAATTAGTTTCTTTTAGTCTAATGATCTCTACAATTTCTTTGGCGGTCGCCTGATTGGTAGTTTAGTTACGTAAAAGTTCAATAATTAGTGTCTGAAAAATGAAAATAGCTTACTCAAAAGTAAAAACATTATTACGTTTGTTTACATGACAATAATATTACGTCATTCCGTGGAAGATAAGATTTCATTTAAAAGAAATTCGTACGTGCGCCCGTTCACATTGTAACATGGTTGACACTTAGATCTGGGCCGCGGTTAAAATCCAAAAGCCCATAAGGCTGAAGTTCTTTAATCAACATTAGTGTTTGGATCTATTGTTCATTTGGTTTCTGTCAACTTAAAAAGGCCCCTGAATAAATCTTTGGCAACTTCAGAGGCTCTTGAAAATTCAGGAGTGGGGAAGGAATAAAAAACGAAAGCAAGAGTAAAATTATGCATTGAGCCCACGGATCACATATGAATCACATCAATAAAAATAAAAATTTTTATTTAAATAAAAGTATTTCTGAATATATATTATAAATAAAAGGATAAAATAAAAATAATTTTTTAAATGTTTTTATTTTTATTGACTTAGTCCATAAATGCGTTTAAGATGCATTAAGAGAACATCCTTGTTCGTTTCTCCCATCCGCTTCTTGTTAAGTTTACAAAAATATAGTGTAGAAATTAACTAGGATATTGGCTTACTTTAATTCTTGGGTGTCTAACAAGAAAAGAACATGGTGTATTGGTTCATCAACTTTAGAAGCCAAAATAGTTAAATTAATGCTTTCCCTTGTTTAAGTTATGAACAAAATGAAGGAATCTATTTATATAGTTGCAGATCAATGTAGTGAAATTTTCAGAGCTGAGAACTGAAATTGAAGATTAGCGATGTTGATTCTTATTGATGTTGCTGTGGAAATGGTATTAGGGAAGTTGTTAAAAGCTGTGGTGGAAGTAAAGGGGAGATCAGATATGTATGATTCAATGTTGCAGAGCATAGAGTCAAGGATAAGGTCAATAAATCCAAGTAGTAAAAGAATTGAAGAGCTAAACAAAATGCCAGCTCGGGGAAATCAGGAAATACAGACAGTTTGGAAGCAAATAAAGGAAGGGGAGGAGCTTCTTCTTAAGTGCTCATCAGAAACAAATTGTTGCAGTTGCTTCACAAAGCCTCGTTACATGAAAGAGCTTACTGAGTTGGATAATTCGCTTAAGAGATTTTATGATATTGTTATGATGGAGACGTACAGAGAGGTGAAAGAGATTCATGAAGATGTGAAAGACATGAAGGTCATGCTTAAAGACCTTCATGACAAGGCAATGAAAGATAAAATTCCATCTTCTTTGGATGAAGGGAACTCACAGCCTGTTTCTGCAGACAAGTCAATATTAAGAAAACAAGAAGACAGTGATAGTTCTAAGGAGGTGAAAGATACTCGTGTGCCTCTTGAGACCACAAAGGTAAATGATTTTCATGAAGGGGTGAAAGACACTAGTTCAAAGTTGGAGCCCCCAGACTCAACCAAGAAAAAACACACAGACAACACGACAATGGAACTGTTCATGCCTGATCTTCAGCCATTGATGGCCGAAGGTATTCATGAGGACGTGAAAGGCGCTAGTGAAAAATTTTAACCCTCGAAGCCAACCAAGAATAAAACTAGGATTGCTCCTCTCAATTCATCTATGATTACAGATATTCGTGAAGATTTGAAAGATAATCGAAAGAAGGTCGATCGTGCCTCCAGATTTGTTGAACGGTAAAGATATTTATGAGGAGGAGGTGAAACACACCCATAAAAAGATTGAGCCCTCAAGTCCAATTAAGAAGACGGGTGATCCTTCTGCAATTCCTATACCAGCGCATGTATCTCTAGGCCTACAAAATGTCAAAGATATTGATGATAGAAAGGTAAAAGAAGCTTGCAAAGAAATTGAGTCCTTAAATATAACCAAGAAGATCAAAGATTTTTCTGTCCACAAGGTGCAAAGCACTCATAAAAAGCTTGCACCACTCAATGATGGAGAGGATAGAAAAAACAAATGAGAATGAGAGGAGAATATTGAAGACTAATCAAGAAGAATAGGATATAAAATTGCATTGATCTTCTCAAGAGGCTGAATATATAGGATAGAATTTATTTTGTGTATTCCATTTATGTTCTGTAACCTATCTTATTTACACATAAATATACAGCTTGTGTATATCTATCAGTAATCACAAATTCTCCTCCTATATGTTTAGAGTACACTTGTTTTTTCAATGTGCTCTCTCTCTATGTATCTATCTAGTAAAATTTGCTTAGTCTTATAAGAGAAACCATGATAACAGGTGATACAAACAGTGTTAGGAATAGCATAAGCATTACTGGAGATTGCATATCCACATCAGGTATTTTATGTTTTGGATTATTTTCTAATGTTGTCGTGTTTTGTTAAGAAAGTTAATGTAATAGATTAATTAGTTGAATATAGCATAAATTAATTGAAAGAAAAAGCAATGGAGAGAAAGAGAGGGAAGTACAGAACATATTCCAGGCAAAAGGAAGTAATTACTCTCTTTCTTTTCTTGGATAGAGAGAATCATTGTATTCTCTTCAATCTCTGTTTTCTTAATAATTTCCAACCTTCGTCCTCATCCTTTTCATTATTGTATTGTTTTCTTGGTTCTTTTTCAGGCACACCAAATCATATCCTGCAAATAAGGATATATGCTTGTCAATGTCTATTGGATAATGAGAAGAAGAAATATGTCTATGTGTTGAGTCATTAAGAAACCAACAAACTTTTCTATAATATAAATGTTATTTAAGTAATATCAACAAATATGATACTCTTCTCGGTCTGATTGGTCATCTCACTTATTTTCGAGTTTTTTCCACCACAGCTATTTTTGAGTCAAAGGAAGGTGTGACTGTCTAGCTACCTGATTACGACTCACAAGTGCACTATTATCAGAAGGGGAAGGCGAATGAGAACCTTCAGTACGTAGTAATCTAGCAAAAGTCTCTTGAAGAGAGGTAACATCATTGTCTGAAAGAACTTGTGATTTGGCAGTTTCAAAAACTGGAGCAAGACCGGCAAGAAAACTCATCACAGCCATTTGTTGTCGGTGCAAGACCAGCAAGAAAACTCATCACAGCCATTTGTTCTCGGTGCGTCTATTGAACCTTAACATTGGGACTAAAAGGCAATAAAACATTAAGTTCCTCGTAAATCTTCTTAAATTCCATGAATTAAGCTGTAAGGGGTTTATTTCGCTGGTCAGCCCGATAAAATCCTTTGCAGACCTCATACATACGAGACAAATTACTTTTTCCCGAGTACAAAAATTCAAAATATTCCATTAATTCTTTAACAAACTCACAATGATTGATTAAAGAATAAAAAGCTAAAAAAATTAATTTAAATCAAATATAATTGAAAAAAGAATAATAAATATATCTGAAATACCCTGAATTTTTATTTTCGAAACTTTCTAATTTTTTTATTAAATCAAAAATCTCGATTTTCGACTATATGGGCTGTAAACACCAAATAATTGTAATTTGAGCTCAAAATTTTGCGAGTTGGGTCCAAGCCCAAATATAATGTCGGAATTTTTGCTTTGAAAATAGTTAAAATTTTTGAGAAATAATATGAAACTCCAGCAATCAATTTATTATGAATATATATATATTAATTACCCAAAAAATCAAATATCATTACTATTTATATATTTATATATTTATATTTTTTATTGAGTTAATGGAGAAAATGTTACGGAACCTAATTAAAATAATCAAATAAATCGAACCGGACCCGAAAATCAAATTGATTTTTTTCAAAAACCACACGAATAACTTGAGAACCAGTGAAAAATCCGAGAATCAAGCAAAAATCGAGCCAAATTATCAAATAAGATCAAACCGGTTCGAATCGAACCGGAATGGTCTAGAAGCCCAGATTTTTTTTTCCTTTCTTTTCTTTTTCTTTTCTTCCCCTTCTTCGTTCCACCGCCGACCTCACCCTCCCCCTCTCCTCCTCTCGTTTTTTTTTCCGACGACCAGAGACTCGTGCCGCGCCTACTCGCCGCATCAGCTCCGGCGTCTCCTTCCCTCTCTCCGTTCCATTCCAGTGAGAGCAAAAGTCGCAGGAAGAGCTGCGATCTTGCCTCGATAGGGACTGCGTCACAATCTCCTCTTCGGCTCTCCGGCGACGCCAGGCTGTCTCAACGGCGACATCTCCTTCCCTCTCTCCCTCCGTTCCGGTTGGCGCAGCAAACCCAAGAGCTGTGATCGCGACTCGCAATAGGTACAGTCGCGTTACCTGCGCTCCTCCTCGATTTTCCGGCGCGCCCAGCCAAGGACCGACCGGACTACGCTCTCTTCTCGCTTCCAGCATGCCTCCGGCCACCTTCCCACACATTTTCGGTTAAGCTATCGCCGACAGCAGTGGGTTTTGATTTTAAGGTTCGTTTTCGATCACTTTTAATAAGCATATTCAATTTTTCTGTCATATTTCTGGACTAGGTGAGCCATAATTCAATCCTTTTGGGTTTGTTTCTTGAATTTTTCATTTGAGATTATGATTTGTAGTATTATTGGAATGTTAGGAATTAACCCTTGGTTAGTTACTGTTAGCATTACTCTTAAAAATTTGATTGTGAATCGCAATTCAACATGCCTATAAATCAACTAATAAATTTACTGCAGGTTTAGGTGGAAGAAGTTGAGGAATTTGGAATGGCAGTAGCCATTTTAGTCTCTTTGCCTTGAACTCTTTTTGATATGGATTATGTGATTGGGATTTTAATTTATGATGGGAATGAGTTGAACTTATGTATATATATATATATATATATATATACATAAGTTTAGGAGTTAAGGAACATATATTCTTTTGGCGGGCAGCAACCATCTTGAATATGTTGTGTTCTTTTAATAGGTTAACATGAAATGGATATATATTTTCCTTGATGTTCTTATACTTGTTGGGGTTGGTATATATGTTTAAGCTGTGTATTGGATTACTTGAGAGATGAGATTACTAAATTGCAATTTAATGGAAACATTGGTTCGTAATGCCTAATCTAGAATTTTAGTAATGATTAAAGAATGGTGGATATATTTTGGGTATTAAATAGAGAATTTTGAATTCCTTGAGCTAGCAGCAATTAATTAGTTGGTTCTTTGAATTATAATGTTTGGGATGGGTATTTGAAGTTGTAAATTAAGTTCTTGTAGGGTAGTGAGTTAGCTAGTGAGTAAAATATGAAAATTTAACCATGAAGCCTAAACTTTTGGATTTGGCAGCAATTATTTCAATTTATTTTTTTGGTGAGTTGTAGTCTAGTATAGTACATTGCAGTTGTACAGTTGATTTTTGATAGGAATAGTTAGTTAATGTTTAATCCATGATTCTAACAAAAAAAAAACTTTGAATTCTGCAAGTTGGCATCAATCATTTGAGTGTTTTTTTTGTGTTGCAATAGAAGGACGCTCATATATATGTATAAACAAGTAATGTATAATGGGTAGACAATTTAAATGGTTTGTTAGCTATGATGTTGCTATTGAAGGAGGATGGAAATTAAATTGATTGATTGCCCGACGGATGGGCTGTGTGCATTGATTGATAAATATATAATGTTATTATGATATTTGAGCAGGTAGATAGTCCAATTTTTAGGGGAAATGTTGCCGAAATTTCAGCAGAACCTAGGCTACACATAATTAATAAGTTTATTTAGATTAATTCTATAACTTGATATTTAATAAATAAAAGTGCTCTGATTATTTTATTATTATCATGATTATTCATTTAATTATTCAATTATTTATTTATTTTCATTATTGTTGTTTATTATTGTTATTTATTTTATTGTTGTTGTTTATTGTTAATATTATTTATTTATTTATTTATTCATTTATTTGCATTTGAGAACGGATGTCAAATTGTGCCTCGCATTACGACGTGCAATTGATTAATGTGTCTACATTTGATTTCAATGTTTGATTAATTGTGTTGTGATAATGCTATGCTTTGTTTGTGTGGAATTGGGATGAAGTAGACCACCGTGAGTTTGTGAGGACGGTCTGTGATATGGATCCTGAATATGATATGATATTTGACCGTCGGCCGGAAAAATGGGAGATCGGCGCCCCCGTGTGCACCTGATGATATGGATTATGTGGAAAACCACAGGATGGCTTCATGTTGTTGCGCACCTGATAATCTAGATTTGATTGTAGCCCGCAGGGTGACCTCCTGTTGTGAGCACTTGATGATCTAGATTGGATGGAGACCACCGGGTTGCCTCCTGTTGGTATGGAAAAGAAAAGAGAGAATGGAAAGACAATGAGAGGACTGGTCAGTGAGGATTAGACCAGTTGGCCGTATGGGGGATCGGCTCCCTGGTGCACATGTATGAGAGGGCGAGCCATGTGTGAGGACGGCTCGTTGGGGTTTCAGGTGGCGCCACTGACTAATTTCCACGTGATGTGATTATATGAAGATGTTTATGATTGTGAGTGCTGATGATATGCCATTTGTGTGACTGACTGCGTGAGCATATAACTAGTCGGATGACTAGATTAATATGTGTACACATTTGTGTGACTGCGTGTGTTGTGCAATAATTATTACTCCTTAGAAAACTCACATGTCTTGTTTAAATTTTCAGGAAGTAAGTTTCTCTTTAATTCGAGTTAAGCTATGTTTCTTCGCCGCAAGGTTATTAAGAAGTTTTCCTAGTCCCATAATTGTTTTGCTATGTAATTATATGTATAAGAAGCTATGTATAACAAACAGTTAGTGACTCCGCAGTTGTAGAATTTACATACATCTAGTCGTGTAGTAATATAGATGAAGTAATTCTGTTAGCCCATATTAAAAATGTGTTGTATTGTAAATGAGGCTCGAACTGTGAAATATTGAAGATGATAAATTGGGCCGAGATATAATAAAATTTTGAGGTGTATTTTTCATATTAATATAGGCTGAATGTTTGAAATATATATTGAGATAATAGATTTTAGTGATTCAGGCTTACTACGGGCCTCGGGAGCCTTAAACTTATCTAGGCCCTAGTGCCGGTCCGGCCCATGGAAACGGATCGTGACAATATCTTAAATCAAATATTCAATGTAACAAACATTTTCTAATTCTATAATTTTTAAACCAAATACAAGATACAATTTGGTAATTTTTTATAACTATATGTTATATTTTTAAATAATTTTTCATTTGGTAATTTTAAAATTTTTAAGTGATTTCTTTATTAGTTAAAAGTATTCTTTTATTTAACTAAATTGGAAACAATTTTTTGTTTAAAAATTAAAATAATTTTACTAAATAAAAATATTATTTTATTTTTTTGTTTTTGCTAAAAATTAAACTTTTTATTCTTTTTGTGTAAATTTAGGATCTAAATAATATAAAAAAATTAAATTTTAGATAAATTACAGATTGCTTCAAAATTCAGCTCAAATTGAGCCTTTCCAAAAGAATATGGTGAGAACGATTCTTGGAAAAAAATTAGGCCATCAGTGGTTCATAGTGTAAATTTGTCAGTGGTCTGCATGTACTGACAACAGAGTCAATGAGCAAATTGATTGTTTGATAATCCATAATGTAAAACATATTTGATTACATTATAATCCAAAATCCAGTCAATTATGAACTTACTTTGACAACAGTCAATGTCAATATCTTAGCATTGGCATAAATGATAAACACTAGTAAATTTATTCTAATTTGCTTCTAAGGCTAGACTTATACACTGTTAATCCCTATTAGAGTCCAGCCAGACGTTAGCTTTAGATTTCTAGCAAGTTACAAGCAAGTTGCTCTTGATCCTTCAAATTGTCACAAGAAAATGAATTGGGTACTTACCCAAAGACATTCTTTCCCTTTCCAGGGAACTTGCTGTTGCTAACAGTAAAAAAAGAAAAGAAGCTACAAATAGCACTTGTTTTTGCCTGAGGAAAGACCGGAGAATCAACAAAAATTAGGAAGCCAATCTATGTTGATATCTTTATGCACCTTTATTTTCAGATTTGGAAGGAAAGTTTCCCAGTCTTTCCATGAATTTGTTGTTTCTTCATCACCTGTCACCTCCTCTAGGTCAACAAGGTCCGCAACAGACCATGGCAATTCACACCTTGAGCAATCAATCATGTGGAGCTTTCTTAAATTATTCAAATCACCAATCTGTTCTGGTAATTTTTTTAGGCTCAAACATTCAGATATGTCAAGAATTCTTAAATTATGAAGCCCTCCAATTGTTTCTGGCAACTCTAACAAATCGATGCAGGAATTAAGTCTTAGCACCTCCAAATTCACCAAGTTACCAATTTCTTCTGGCAGTGCTAACAGTTTATGGCAATTGGTGATGCTGAGCTTTTTCAGTCGTACCAGATTGCAGAATCCATCAGGTAATTCCTCCACGTCACTGCAGTAATCAATGCTAATCTCCACTACATTAGGCATACAGATGGTGGAATTACTGAAAGCTTGACCAATGTTACACATAACTAATGATATCTTTTCTAGCTTCTCCAACTGCACCGAACTCAAGAAAAATGATGGAAGTGAAACCTTTTCCAATCTGATTCTCTTTAGATTGAGTAAAGAACCAACAAGCTGGAAATTGCTCATTACAGCAGGAAAGAAACCATAATTTGCAACTATTAGAACCTTCAGCTTATCCATTCCTCCCATGAACAATGGCAAGGTGTAGTTCTTTGTCTGCAAATGTAGAACTAAAACCTCAACTTCAGGAGCTTCCATGCTGTACCAACTTGATGAGAACATTTCATCTGCAAGCAAGGTTACCGAATGAAGGTGTGGAGAACAAAATTAAAAATGTGTACTTCCGATTTGTGTGTGTGTGTGTGTTTGACTCTATATGATTAGGAAATAGGTACGGAAATTATTAACCTGTGCAGATAGATAAGAGCTTGGCCCTGATAAATAGGTGCCTTTGTGCCACCCACCACTCAGGAAATTTATTTCCAGTTATGTCTATAAATAGCCTCTTTCTTTGCTCAAAGCTTCCGGTGTTACTTTGTATGATAGCCAGCTCTCTTAGTATATCATGCTGCTTTACATTAAGAAAGACGTAATCTTCACATGCATCTTTCCTGGCAAATGACAGAAATTGAATGCTTAGAAACAAACTCATTGCTTATCAAAATAGTTGCTGCCATGCATATCATAATCGTTTAATTTGATCAAAAAATCCATCAGAGGAAAATAGTATATTTAAGGTTGTCAACATTGGAAGATGATGAAGCCATGCAGAGGCAGAGGCAGGGGTGGCCCTGCACCCTAGCTCCAAAATATTTTTTGTTTGGGCCCCGCTTAATTTTTAAAATTTTTTTCTTTTACTCCCCCTGGCTCCGCTACTTGGCTGTGGGACAAATTCGAACTTCTTTTGGGCATAAAAAACTATCATGAACAACTAACATTGCTGGCTAGCATACCTTGTAAGTACAAGTTCAAGTAGATTTCGGTTAGAGAGTTCATAGACATTAGCAATGGCGTCATCTTCATCAAGGTTATGCCTTTCGACCCACATATCAACAAGTGTAGAAGCAGGAATCTTTTGATCTTCAGGAAAGGAACCTAGATCCTTGTAACACTCCTTCGCTGCAGCATTATCATTCAAGGCATCAACACTGGTTTGAAGACAATTAAGCAGCTCAACCTCGAAGTTAGCAATCACAGAAGCAGCTCTAGAACATTCCTTAATTCTCTTGCTCCATTCAGCAGAAGACTTTCCACATAATGATTTTCCAACCACCGAAATGGCCAGTGGGAATCCCTTACACACTTCCACTATCTGTTATTCAATGCCAAGAGTAAAAATTATTTGCTCTTTCTACTTTGTAAGAGCAATAATAGCCAGTTATATATATATATATATATATATATATATATATATATATATATATATATATATAAAAAGTTATATAACTAGCAGTCACTGTTCCTTCGGAAAGAAGTTAATAATTCTCCTTGTCTTACACACTTGATTTTGTGATGCTTCACATAAAAAGTGAAAAATGAAATTGAAATAAGTAATCCACAGCCACAAAGCTAGTGAAGCACCTTATTAATTACATCTTCATTTGGTCTGTATGAGTTCCCATCTGAGAGGAATGCTAGGTCATGAAAAAGAGTTATGGCATCTGCATCACTTAATGTTCGCAATTTATAACTAGAACCGAACCGTGGAAATTCGAATCTTGATGTCACCAAAATCTTGTAACCTGGTATTGGGAATGTCAGCTTCTCAACAAGCGGTTCTGCTCCAGACCAAACATCATCAAGGACCAACAGTATAGGATCTGGTCCTATGGACCTGAGCAAATTTTCCAATTGGTTAAGAGCATCTTCCTCACTTAAAAAATCAGGCTCCATCTGATTCAGATGATGGAATAGCCTTTGTACAATAACCATCAGGTTGGGTGATTTTGAGACGACCACAAAGAAGATATTGCTCTTGTATTTGTCTGTTCATTGGCATAATCCCATATAAAAATATTGAATGTTTTGGAATTCTATATATAGCATTTCACGTAAAGAAAATATAATGCAAGAAAGACTATAGGCGAACACCCAAATCCTAATCTCGAAGGACACAAAACCGTAGGTTACATTTCCCTCATCACTCTTCCAAGAATTTCCAACAAATGAATGGTCAATTGAGCCTAAAACATTATCTGACAGCCATAGAGGCTGAACACTTTGTATAGAAAACCTTAAATTTGCTTAATTATTATCTCAATCGTTGCAAAACAGGCAATTCTTGCAGTGATATAAACAGTATTTCTGCTTGTATTTCAATCTAATAGAATCACCACCTTTCCCTCTAACCCTAATGAGCAATGACTGATTTATTTAACAAAACATAAATGTTCTAAAGTTCAATAAAGATAGCATCAGAATATATCAACTAATGACTGCAGCAACCATTAATACCACGGATGATTAACAAATAATTCTCACAAGATCAAAACTACAAACTAATGCACCCATCACAACTAAAAAAAAAAAAAAACGAATACCAATGAGCTTCGGTTCAGTTGTATTAATGTCGTCTCAAGGTTGAGAGGTTGCAAGTTTGAACCCCAATCAAAAGTTCAAAACCAAATTAACTGACAAAAAGAAAGGGAAAGAAAAAGGTAAAATCAACAAAAATAAGGAATAAATAGGTACCATTAACATCGGAATCATGACATAGCGCCTTAGCCAATGTGGACTTCCCACATCCTCCAGGAGCAGATACAACAATCACTTGCAGTTGTGGGATGTCATCATCTTGTGGGATGTCATCATCTTTAAGCAGCTTTTCTTTCAAATCTTTCAGTGGAATCTCTAACCCAACTGGCTTAATCTTAAGCCCAGGAGGTGAACACACACCTACAAAACCACTCTTACCGGATATACCACCAACATTCCCACCACTATATGCTCCAATACTTAAACTGCTGATCTTTGTACTAAGTAACTTTACTTCAAACAGACCCTCCTTTATATCTGAAGATTGATGTAATTGTAAAGTGGTATTAACATACCTACGAATAGACTCCTCCAACTTCGTTAATTTCTTGATATAAAAAGGCTTCCTGACATAATCATACTTGTGGATTTTTGAACATTTAATTACTAAAGCTTCACCTTTCTTGATCAAATCTTTTAACCCATCAATTTCTGCCGTTCGATCAAACTCTCTATTGAATGAATCGATTTTTCTGATATTGGGCAAAAACGACTGCAGCAATCGTTCAAGATCTTCCAATGTTTTTCTAAACAGAGCATTGCCTCTTCGTACCTCTAAAATAATTCTAATAAAATTTCCAAAAACTATCTCCAATCCAGCTCCTAGAGCTGCTGATGAGATCGTTGAAGCTGCCATTTTCCTCTTCAGCAGGAAAAAAGAAAAAAAAAATTTCAAGCTGGATCTTGCAAAACTACAATTTAGGAATCAAATCAATATAGGGGAAACAATTTATGGGTTTGAGTAGTTTGGGAAATGGAAATCTTTCACTCATTCTTTTTGTTTTTGTGATGATTGAACTTAGACACTCCCTTTCACTCATTTCGAATATAAAACTATTCGATCTCTTTGTTGAATGAAAAAGAATAATATTTTCTGGGTTAAAAAGTGGAAGGTGTTGAAATTTTGAAGGAAAATGGAAATACACGTGATGATTAACATGTTTAGCGCTTCTTGTTTTGCACTTCTTGTTTTGCACTTCATGTTTTGCACTTCATTGAATTAATAAAAGAATGTGCCTATTTATATTGATCTAAAAATACTCCTAAAAATCTTCAATCCTAATAACAAAAATATCAAATTCTATGCAGAATATCTGCACTAAATAAAATTGAAATCTCAACAGATTTTTCATAATATTATTTTGAATTAATCCTAACATTCTCTCTTAATTCAAACATAATATTTTTATTACATAATTAACAATTAAAATTTTTAATCTAGCATTTGAAGCACTTCTCTTCAATTAACTTTGTTGAAGCACTTCTCTCCAACTCATCATTTTGATGCACTTCTCACCAAATATTGATGCACTTCTCATCAAAGTAGCAATTTTTTTTTGAAGCACTTCTCTTCAAATATTGATGCACTTCTCATCACTTTCTTTTATTTTGGAGCACATCTCTCCAATGTTCTTTTGGAGCACTTCTCTCCAATGTTCTCTTGGAGCACATCTCTCCAATACTTAAAGAAGAGTTCTTTCCTCTTGCACAAAATTTGATTGATTTTTACACTTGCAATCTTTTTGAATATGAAGGCAGGTTTTTGCTTTGAATTTTTTGGCTTTTTTTTCGCTATGATTCTTAATTTGAACCATAGTTGGGTTGGATGGCAATGGAGGGATTTCTTTTTCTGTTTCAACATGCTCCCATAATTCATAAGCTTGTAAGTAAGCTTTTATTTTAACAGCCCATAGCTGATAATTTTCACCAACAAAAATTGGAGGGGAAGAAAATGGAATAGTGTTTGTGGCCATTTAACAGACAGGCTTTAATACCATGTTGAAATTTTGAAGGAAGAATGGAAATACACAAGATGATTAACAATGTTTAGCGCTTCTTGTTTTGCACTTCATGTTTTGTACTTCATTGAATTAACAAAAGAATGTGCTTATTTATAGGCTTACAAGTGAATCAAATAAGATCTAAAAATACTACTAAAAATCTTCAATTCTAATAACAAAAATATCAAATTCTATGTAAAATATCTATACTAAATAAAATTAAAATCTCAACAGATTTTTCATAATATTATTTTGAATTAATCTTAACAGAAGCAAAAGTAATCGACGAGGAAGGTTCTTGCTCATGGACCAATAGCTAAAGGTGAAAGACTTCGTCGTGTTACTTCGTTAACAAACAAAGTCGTCGTCCTCCTGGACAACTTTTATGAAGACTGAACAAAAACTTAAAAAAAAAAAAAAATGGTGGGCCATAGGTAATAAAATTAGTTTCTTTTAATCTAATGATCTCTACAATTTCTTTGGAGGTCGCATGAGTGATAGTTTAGTTAGGTACAAAGTTCAATCATTAGTGTCTGAAAAATGAAAATAGCTTACTCAAAAGTAAAAACATTATTACGTTTGTTTACAGACAATAATATTACGTCATTCCGTGGAAGATAGGATTTCCATTTAAAAGAAATTCGTACGTGCGCCCGTTCACATTGTAACATGGTTGACACGTAGATCTGGGCCGCGGTTATCCAAAAGCCCATAAGGCTGAAGTTCTTTAATCAACATTAGTGTTTGGATCTATTGTTAATTTGGTTCCTGTCAACTTAAAAGGCCCCTGAATAAATCTTTGGCAACTTCAGAGGCTCTTGAAAATTTAGAAGTGGGGATGGAATAAAAAACGAAAGCAAGAGTAAAATTATGCATTGAGATAGAATTGTTTATCTCGGACCCATGGCTACACGAATGAATTAAATCAATAAAAATAAAAATTTTTATTTAAATAAAAGTATTTCTGAATATATATTATAAACAAAACGATAAAATAAAAATAATTTTTTAAAGTTTTTATTTTTATTGACTTAGTCCATAAATGCGTTTAAGATGCATTAAGTCGTCTTTAACGGATTATGCTTGAATAGACAGGTTTATCGTCCTCACCTCTATACCAAACCAAGAAAAATAATAATTATTTAAAAATATTTCATAATTTATCTTTTTTTGTTCAGGTTAAAGTGTTTTTGTCTCAACAAAAATTTTGATTTAATCCATGTGTTGAGCCATAAACCCGCATTAGGTAAGTCAATCCCGTCTTCAACATAAGTGCAGTTTCTACTCCAGTAAATCCTCTAGAAAATGAAATGTAGTAATGGAATTTTTTGCTCTGCTTCAAAGCTCACATGAGCCGCTGTTCAATCTTTAAAACTAATATTAGCTTTACTTTGTAAAGAGAACATCCTGGTTCTTTTCTCCCATCCGCTTCTTGTTAAGTTTACAAAAATATAGTGTAGAAATTAACTAGGATATTGGCTTACTTTAATTCTTGGGTGTCTGACAAGAAAAGAACATGGTGTATTGGTTCATCAACTTTAGAAGCCAAAATAGTTAAATTAATGCTTTCCCTTGTTTAAGTTATGAACAAAATGAAGGAATCTATTTATATAGTTGCAGATCAATGTAGTGAAATTTTCAGAGCTGAGAACTGAAATTGAAGATTAGCGATGTTGATTCTTATTGATGTTGCTGTGGAAATGGTATTAGGGAAGTTGTTAAAAGCTGTGGTGGAAGTAAAGGGGAGATCAGATATGTATGATTCAATGTTGCAGAGCATAGAGTCAAGGATAAGGTCAATAAATCCAAGTAGTAAAAGAATTGAAGAGCTAAACAAAATGCTAGCTCGGGGAAATCAGGAAATACAGACAGTTTGGAAGCAAATAAAGGAAGGGGAGGAGCTTCTTCTTAAGTGCTCATCAGAAACAAATTGTTGCAGTTGCTTCACAAAGCCTCGTTACATGAAAGAGCTTACTGAGTTGGATAATTCGCTTAAGAGATTTTATGATATTGTTATGATGGAGACGTACAGAGAGGTGAAAGAGATTCATGAAGATGTGAAAGACATGAAGGTCATGCTTAAAGACCTTCATGACAAGGCAATGAAAGATAAAATTCCATCTTCTTTGGATGAAGGGAACTCACAGCCTGTTTCTGCAGAAAAGTCAATATTAAGAAAACAAGAAGACAGTGATAGTTCTGAGGAGGTGAAAGATACTCGTGTGCCTCTTGAGACCACAAAGGTAAATGATTTTCATGAAGGGGTGAAAGACACTAGTTCAAAGTTGGAGCCCCCAGACTCAACCAAGAAAAAATACACAGACAATGCGACAATGGAACTGTTCATGCCTGATCTTCAGCCATTGAAGGCCCAAGGTATTCATGAGGACGTGAAAGGCGCTAGTGAAAAATTTTAACCCTCGAAGCCAACCAAGAATAAAACTAGGATTGCTCCTCTTAATTCATCTATGATTACAGATATTCGTGAAGATTTGAAAGATAATCGAAAGTCTTAGCCGATGATATCTCCACAGATCATTCCTCTGATTTAGGAACATATTACAATTAATTTCCTGTAATTAATATCTGTAATTCCTTTCCATATTCTGTTTGTATTCTCCCTATTTAAAGGGTCTTGTACATCAATACAAATCATCAAGAATTCCAAATCCTCAAACACTTTCATGGTATCAGAGCTTCGGTTCTGAAAATTATCCCTCCCTCTCCTTTCTCTCTCATATTTTTTAGCTGCTGCCGCCGATAGCCATGACACAAATAGAAGACCCATCTTCGACCTCCAACCCTAAAACACCCACCCCCATTCACCCTGCCTACTCTGTGACTAACATCCAATCAAAAATAAGAACCCTAGATGGTAGCACAGTTACATACACATCATGGGTGAAATTATTCAAGTTTCATTCTATTGCATACCGTGTTCTTGATCACATTGATGACACGCCACCCCCAGCCTCTACTGATCCATCATACAGTGCCTGGAAAGAAATAGATGCCTTGGTGTCTCAATGGATTTACAGTACCGTGTTTGATGAACTGCTCACCCGCATCCTCGACACTGAAGCTATGGCTAGAAAACATGGCTGAAACTTGAGAAAATCTTCCTTAGCAACAAGAAAGCAAAAGCGGCAGCTCTTGAAACAAAATTCGTTAATCTCACCCTTACAGCCTGCAGTTCCGTTGATGATTACTGCAAGAAATTGAAAGACATCGCCGACCAACTGAACGATGTTGACCAACCAGTTACAGAATCCCGATTGGTCTTACAACTGGTTCGTGGCCTTCCTCAAGAATTCGACGCCATAGCTTCTCTTATTAACTCACAAACGCAGACTGGGACCTTGCACGAACTATGTTGAATGATGAGGTCATTCGCCAGGCTGCACGACAACAAACCACCTCTGTCCTTGTCGCTCCAACCACGCAGACAAACCAAACCCAGCCGGCCGCAACTCAACAACCTGAAAACAATCAGCCTCACAACAGTTCTTACCACTCCAATTATAGAGGCCGTGGTTGAGGCAGACGTGGCAGCGGCAGAGGACGCGGCTATAGGGGAAACTCTACGGGGACTCCTTGGGCTATAACACATCAGTCCGCCAATCAAACCTACCCAAAATGGGCTTGGTGGAACACTCCACCTTGTCCCTACCCAACACAAACTCCATGGCCACCAAATCAAATTTCAAAAACACCCACTGCCCATTATGCCGCTTATTCAGAACAGCAGCCATACGGCCCAGCACCACCATATCCCCCTCCACCGCATACTGGATATGATGCTTTAAGTCCTTCCAATCTCAGCCAAGCTTATAACACGATGCAACTCAACTACACAAATCCAAATCTGATCATGGATACAGGGGCAGAACGTCATGTCACTGACAACCGAGGTATGATTCGCAACCTTGACTCTTTTCCTGTTAACACTAAACTTTTAGTCGGCAACGGACACTATTTACCAATTGAGGGCTCAGGAACAGGTTACCTTCCCATCCTTAACCATACATACATCCTCCCAAACATACTTTACAGCCCACATATCATTAAAAATTAATTATCTGTCCGCCGTTTTACACGTGATAACAATATTTCTGTTGAATTTGACCCTTTTGGTTTCTCTTTGAAGGACCTCAAAACGGGACAGCTCCTTTCCCGCCACAATAGTACCGGAGATCTCTATCCTGTCACTCCACCAACCCTACCACCACAAGCTTGTTCAATCACATCTCCAAATTTACCTTGGCATGATCGCCTCGGTCACCCTGGCACATAAGTTTTAGATGTTTTAACCAAACAGTTTGGTCTTCCTTGTAATAAGAACAAGCATTTATTTTTTTGCAATTCTTGTCATTTATCTAATAGCAAACGATTACCTTTTTATGAGTCAAATTCCTTTACTTTCTCACCATTTGATATAATACACTATGACTTGTGGACCTCCCCTATTCCAACCAAATCTGGATATAAATACTACATGGTGCTAATTGATAATTTTTCCAATTATGTGTGGGTATACCCTCTCAAGTTCAAATCTGAAACTTTCACCACCTTTACTAAATTCCATAAACTCATAGCCACCCAATTCAACCGTAATATCAAAACTTTTCAATGTGACTTGGGGGGAGAATTTGACAACCATAACTTCAAAATTTTTGCCCAACAACATGGTCTGTTATTCCGTTTTTCATGCCCCCAAACATCTTCCCAAAATGGTCGGGCTGAACGCATGATTCGTCGTCTCAACGACATCATCCGCTCACTCCTCATCCATGCTCAATTACCACCTATGTTTTGGGTTGAAGCACTTCACACTGCCGCCTATCTCCATAACATCCTTCTAACCAAACTTCTCAATTATTTCACACCCACTTTTGCCTTATATCTCCGCCACCCGACATACGATCACTTACGTGTGTTCGGGTGTGCTTGTTATCCCAATACCTCTGCAACCCAACCCCACAAATTACACCCAAGATCCGTTAGATGCATCTTCCTTGGATACCCTCCAGATTTTAGGGGATACCGATGCTTTGACCCTACAACCGGGAAGATCCACATATCACGACATGTAACCTTTGATGAACAAACTTTCCCATACACCATTCCAACTCCACCCAAAACATACACATTTCTTGATGAACAACCACCACCAGGATTTCAGTTTATACAACCTCACCCAACACCAAACACCACCCAAACCCAAAAACGTCCAATCTCTCCTTACCCCATAATATACACCCGCCGCCATAAACAACAGCCCCTTAACCCAGTGACCAATGCTACAGCACCCCCACACACTGCTGCACCTGTCTCACAAAATCCCAACACTCAGACCACCGCTGTATCAAAACCCGCACAGAATACCCATCCAATGACCACCTGCTCCAAAGCTCGCCATGCCCTTATGACCACCTCAATTTCACCAATACCCACCTCTTATGCAAAAGCTTTTTCTGACCCTCATTGGTTAAATACTATGCAGGCTGAGTTTCGTGCTTTGCAGGAAAATGATACATGGGAACTCGTGCCTCGCCCTCCTGACCGACCGGTCATTCGGTGTATGTGGCTTTTTCGTCACAAATTTAAATCAGATGGGTCACTTCAAAGGTACAAAGCACGTTTGGTGGTAAATGGCAAATCTCAAACGGTGGGCATTGACTGTGACGATACTTTTAGTCCCGTAGTGAAACCCGCTACTATACGGACTGTGTTATCCATTGCAGTTTCCCGTTCTTGGCCAATACACCAGTTGGATGTCAAAAACGCGTTTTTACATGGGCATTTAAATGAAACTGTTTTTATGCATCAACCCCCGGGTTTCACAGATAGAAGACACCCTCATTTTGTGTGCAGATTGAAAAAATCCCTTTATGGGCTCAAACAGGCGCCACGGGCATGGTACACCAGATTTGCAACCCATCTGCTGTCTCATGGGTTTCGCAGCAGTGTGTGTGACAATTCCCTATTCATTTTCTCAAAGGGCAATCAGCTTGCTTATTTACTTCTGTATGTTGATGATATAGTGCTCACTGCCTCTTCTAATGAGTTATTACAGAATATTATCCGCATGCTCTCACGAGAGTTTGCAATGACAGATTTGGGCCGGATGCATCATTTCCTGGGAATCAAAATGACACGGACATCTGGTGGGTTATTTTTGGATCAGTCTCAATACACAAAGGATATCATCTCCAGAGCATCAATGTCCTCTTGCAAACCGTGTGCCACACCAGTCGATCTATCATCAAAACTGAGTGCTTCTGATGGACCTCTCTTCCATGATCCAACATTATACCTCAGTCTTGCTGGCGCATTACAGTATCTCACATTCACACGCCCAAATATATCATATGCTGTTCAACAAATATGCCTCTTCATGCATGAACCGCGGGATCCACACTATGCCTTTCTCAAAAGAATAATCCGATATTTACAAGGCACAGTTGACTACGGTATAAGAATTGGCAAGACAAATACACTTACCTTGGTAGCATACTCAGACGCAGATTGGGGTGGATGCCCAGACTCCAGAAGATCAACTAGTGGCTACTGTGTTTTCCTTGGTGATAATTTGATTTCATGGTCTTCAAAACGGCAGCCTACTATCTCACGGTCTAGTGCAGAGGCAGAATATAGAGGAGTAGCCAATGCTGTTGCAGAGACCACCTGGCTTCGCAATTTACTTCTGGAATTACACCTCCCACTTCAGCAGGCCTCCGTCGTATACTGTGACAATGTTTCTGCAGTGTATATGTCTGACAATCCTGTCCAGCATCAACGCACAAAACACATTGAGATCGACATACACTTTGTAAGGGAGAAAGTTCGAATAGGCCACATTCGGGTCTCACATGTCCCATCTGTTTTTCAATATGTTGACATCTTCACCAAAGGCCTATCTCGACAGTTGTTCCAGTCATTTCGATCCAGCTTGAGCGTCTGTCCTCCGCCCGCTCAAACTGCGGGGGAGTCTTAGCCGATGATATCTCCACAGATCATTCCTCTGATTTAGGAACAGATTACAATTAATTTCCTGTAATTAATCTCTGTAATTTCTTTCCATATTCTGTTTGTATTCTCCCTATTTAAAGGGTCTTGTACATCAATACAAATCATCAAGAATTCCAAATCCTCAAACACTTTCAGAAAGAAGGTCGATCGTGCGTCCAGATTTGTTGAACGGTAAAGATATTTATGAGGAGGAGGTGAAACACACCCATAAAAAGATTGAGCCCTCAAGTCCAATTAAGAAGACAGGTGATCCTTCTGCAATTCCTATACCAGCGCATGTATCTCTAGGCCTACAAAATGTCAAAGATATTGATGATAGAAAGGTAAAAGAAGCTTGCAAAGAAATTGAGTCCTTAAATATAACCAAGAAGATCAAAGATTTTTCTGTCCACAAGGTGCAAAGCACTCATAAAAAGCTTGCACCACTCAATGATGGAGAGGATAGAAAAAACAAATGAGAATGGAGGAGAATATTGAAGACTAATCAAGAAGAATAGGATATAAAATTGCATTGATCTTCTCAAGAGGCTGAATATATAGGTTAGAATTTATTTTGTGTATTACATTTATGCTCTGTAACCTATCTTATTTATACATAAATATACAGCTTGTGTATATCTATTAGTAATCACAAATTCTCCTCCTATATGTTTAGAGTACACTTGTTTTTTCAATGTGCTCTCTCTCTATGTATCTATCTAGTAAAATTTGTTTAGTCTTATAAGAGAAACCATGATAACAGGTGATACAAACAGTGTTAGAAAGAGAGGGAAGTACAGAACATATTCCAGGCAAAAGGAAGTAATTACTCTCTTTCTTTTCTTGGATAGAGAGAATCATTGTATTCTCTTCAATCTCTATTTTCTTAATAATTTCCAACCTTCGTCCTCATCCTTTTCATTATTGTATTGTTTTCTTGGTTCTTTTTCAGGCACACCAAATCACATCCTGCAAATAAGGATATATGCTTGTCAATGTCTATTGGATAATGAGAAGAAGAAAGATATCTATGTGTCGAGTCATTAAGAAACCAACAAACTTTTCTATAATATATTTACATATTATGCCCTGAAAAGTGGAAGGAATTAGTAAATGTTATTTAAGTAATATCAACAAATATGATACTCTTCTCGGTCTGATTGGTCTTCTCACTTATTTTCGAGTTTTTTCCACCACAGTTATTTTTGAGTCAAGGGAAGGATGTGGCTGTCTAGCTACCTGATTACGACTCACAAGGACACTATTATCAGAAAGGGAAGGCGTGTGAGAACCTTCAGTACGTAGTAATCTAGCAAAAGTCTCTTGAAGAGAGGTAACATCATTGTCTGAAAGAACTTGTGATTTGGCAGTTTCAAAAATTGGAGCACGAACGGCAAGAAAACTCGTTACAGCCATTTGTTCTTGGTGCAAGACCGGCAAGAAAACTCATCACAGTCATTTGTTCTTGATGCGTCTATTGAACCTTAACATTGGGACTAAAAGGCAATAAAACATTAAGTTCCTCGTAAATGTAACATCCCTTCCCGGTCCACCTGTTAACCCGAATGAACCGAACCGAGACGCTACAAACTGGTTGACTTTATGTCTTGTCATGCTGATGTCATAATGTATACTGAATATAATATCATGCTGATGTGTTGTTTACAAAAATAATGTAATTTATATTTACAAGACATGATACTAATGTCAAAATGAAATGGGCCCAACTGTGTGCCCTGTACATGCCATAAAAAGGGTAGACAAAAGGTACACATCCAAATGAGTAGCTACCTTGAAGACTGAGTCTTCTACAGATGAACTGCAGTAGTTGCAAGCTGACTCTCTACGGTCCAAACTCAAAACCTGCGAGTTAAACAGGTAACTCGCTGAGCAAATAAAGCTCAGTGGATATCTCAACATATAAAGAAACAATTAAGCACATACATAGATAGAAATAAGCATGTAATTGCATATGGATAAATTAAACATATAAGCACATATAGCATGATCCTTTCCTTATACCTTGCTTATCTTTCGTACTGTTTATAATACTGTATGATTCATTGAATGTTATGTCAAGATATCTGGATGGCTCCATAAGGTTATAGTGAAACCGAAGTGATAAGAAAAACTGTATGAAACTGGATGAAACTGTATGACTTGGCTGCTATGGCCCATATATAATCATATCCACTCAACGGCCTGTAGCCGGAGTATCAAACTCTATGGGGTGCAGATCTGCTATTCTATGTCGCGACATAGCCTTATCTACATGGTTTCTGCCTAACCTCAATGGAGCCTAATGTTGGTATGTCAATAATATAACACAACATCATATTCATAGTTCATAACTTCATAAATCATAATGTTTATTTGATTTCACATCATTTGCATGCTTGCATGTTGTTTTGATACATGATTTAATGTTGTATTTTTGTAGTAAAATGATTGGAGGCATACAAGTTGAGCAAAGGAATCCAATTGCATTGAAAAAGAAGTCCAAAAGTGCATGAAAACACAAGTCGCGAGCGCGCCTTGCAAAGTCGCGAGCGCGTAGAGTGCAAAATGAGAGACAGTGAGTTATCGGGCACAAGTCGCGAGTGAGTACTTGAAAGTCGCGAGCGCGTAGAGTGCAAAATGAGAGACAGTGAGTTCCCAGGCCAAATTCGCGCGCGCGTTTTCCAGCCTGCACAATCTGTACTCTTTTGGTCATATCTCTTAATATACAACTCCGATTTGGATGATTCAAAAACCCAAATAAAGCTAACACACAGAGGAAAAAATAACTCTTCTATGACACTTCCTAATTCCATCACTAAATAGGGTCAAAATCAAGATGAAGTTACTAGTAAAATTTCCAGCAAAACCTGTTTCAGCATAAACTCACTATTTACTTCATTTATTCAATACCTCCCCTGTTTCTCCCCTGTTTTCTCACCATTACCAGTCCTCCCACTCAACATGAAGCAATATTGTCTTATTAGCAACACACCACACAATTCTCATGCAAAGAAAATGGAAAATGACAAGAGATATCAAACCTTTACTCCAAAAAGCTTGAGCTTTTCTTTAACTTCTTTTTTCTACACTCTTTGAACTCCCTTCACCTATAAATCAGAATTCTTATAAATTATCTACAATATAGCTCACTTAGAGGTTGAATAATATAAAGCTTCAAGAAATTTTACTTACTTGGAGAAAATTGAGGTTATCTTAAACTACCATGAAAATGGATGGAAAAAGGAAGAAAGGAAGAAGATGAAGATAAACATGAAAATGGGAAAGTGAAGTGATAATCACGGGTAGGCCATCACAATATCAAGGGATTTTTATGTAAAACTTCCTAACTGGTACCTCAATTAGAAAAAGGCTATCACTTACTACCTAAGCTTACTCTTTTAATGCAAATAAATACTCACCCATATGCTTTGATCTTTTTCTCTCATTCAAGTAAGTCCACTTATACCCCATTCTACCCCAACCGGGTTTGGTTCAACACGACTCTATGCAAGACTCGACTCAATGCTAAGACTCGACTCGGTAGGATGTCACAATTCTCCCCTCCTAAATAAAAACTTCGTCCCGAAGTTTACCTGTTGTGAACAATTGCGGATACTGTCGTCGCATGGTGTCTTCAGATTCCCAAGTTGCTTCTTCTGTCTTATGATTCCTCCAAAGAACTTTTACCAATGCTATTTTCTTGTTCCGCAATTCTTTAATTTCTCTGGCTAAGATCTGAATTGGTTCTTCTTCATAAGTGAGATCCGGCTGAATTTCAATCTCTTCTGCTGATAACACGTGCGATGGGTCTGATCGATACCTCCTTAACATTGATACATGAAAGACATTATGAATCCGATCTAAGATTGAAGGTAACGCTAGGCGATAGGCTAATGGTCCTACACGTTCAACAATCTCGTATGGACCAATGAACCTAGGGCTAAGCTTCCCCTTTCGTCCAAACCTTAGGATCTTTTTCCATGGTGAAACTTTCAGAAATACCTTATCACCGACCGAGTACTCAATATCCTTTCTCTTTAAATCAGCATAAGACTTCTGTCGATCTCTTGCTTCTTTCAGCCGTTTTCTGATGATGTCCACTTTCTCTTCTGTTTCTCTAACCAAATCTGGACCCAAAATCTTCTTCTCACTCAGTTCTGTCCAACACACAGGTGTCCTACATTGTCTACCATACAATGCTTCATATGGTGCCATTTTAATGCTCGATTGGTAGCTGTTGTTGTAGGCAAACTCCATGAGAGGTACATATCTGTCCCAACTGCCTTCAAATTCTATCACACATGATCTCATCATGTCTTCCAGGATTTGAATGACTCTCTCTGATTGGCCATCTGTTTGAGGATGAAATGCAGTGCTGAAATGCAATTTCGTCCCTAATGCTTCCTGCAGTTTACCCTAAAATTTCGATGTAAACCTTGGATCACGGTCAGATATAATGGATGATGGAACTCCATGTAGTCGAACTATTTCTCTAACATAAATGGCTGCTAACTTGTCCAGAGAATAGTCCATCCGAACTGGTAGGAAGTGTGCGGACTTAGTTAATATGTCCACGATCACCCATACTGCATCATGCTTCCGCTGCGTCTGAGGTAATCCAGTAACAAAATCCATCGTGATCTGATCCCACTTCCATGTTGGCACTGTTATTGGATGAAGCAACCTAGCTGGCAGTTGATGCTCTGCTTTTACTTGTTGACATGTTAAACATCTTGTTACAACATTTCCGATATCTTTCTTTATGCCCGGCCACCAATAGCCTTTCTTCAAATCTTGATACATCTTGGTACTACCGGGATGCATTGTATATGGACTGTTATGAGCTTCATGCAGAATCTTTTGTCTAAGCTCCCCTATCTGTGGTACAACAACTCTGTCTTCATAGAATAAGACTCCACTATTATCCAATCTGAATTTCCCACCATGATCTTCCTGTACTTGTTTCACCCATAGTGCTGTTTGTGCATCTTTCTTCTGTGCCTCTGCAACTTCCTGAACCCAAGATGGCTGTACTTGCATCTGTGCTAGAATAACTCCCTGCTGTTGCAACTCCATGCTAATTCTCATTGCTCTCAAAGCAAACAATGATTTCCGGCTAAGGGCATCAGCTACCACATTAGCTTTGCCCGGATGATAATTAATGACATAATCATAATTAGCCAAAAGCTGCATCCACTTCCGTTGTCTTGAATTCAAATCTTTCTGTGTCGGTAAATACTTTAAACTCTGATGATCTGTGTAAATGTAACACTTTTCACCGTACAGATAATGCCGCCATACTTTGAATGCTAGAACAATGGCTGCCAATTCTAAATCATGGGTCGGATAATTCAATTCATGTGGCTTCAACTGTCTGGAGACATAAGCTACCACTTTTCTGTCTTGCATGAGTACACATCCTAACCCAATATGAGAAGCATCACTGTAAATCTCAAAGTCTTTACCTGACACTGGCTGAGTCAACACTGGTACTTCAGTCAACTTTTTCTTCAAAGTATCAAAACTCTGCTGACATCTATTATCCCATTGGAATACAACTGCTTTCTTCAATAATCTTGTTAAAGGTGATGCAATGATGGAGAATCCCTTTACAAACCTTCTGTAATAGCCTGCTAAACCCAGAAAACTTCGAACTTTTGTGACATTTCTGGGTGGTCTCCAATCAACAATAGCTTCAATCTTATGAGGATCCACTCTGATACCCTCCGATGACACCACATGTCCTAAAAAAGAAACTTCTTCCAGCCAAAACTCACACTTACTGAGCTTGGCATACAGCTGTTTATCCCTCAGTGTCTGGAGTACAATCCGCAAATGTTTATCATGTTCGACCTTGTCTCTGGAGTAGACCAAAATGTCATCTATAAACACCACCACAAACTGATCCAGATATGAATGAAACACGTGGTTCATGAGATCCATGAAAACCGCTGGTGCATTTGTAAGACCAAATGGCATTACTAAAAATTCATAATGACCGTATCGGGTCCTGAATGCTGTCTTGGAGATATCTTCTTCCTTTATCCGCAGCTGATGGTATCCCGACCTAAGGTCGATCTTAGAAAACATACCTGCACCTTTTAGCTGATCAAACAAATCATCGATTCGAGGCAATGGATACTTATTCTTGATTGTCAGTTTGTTCAGTTGTCTGTAGTCAATGCACAGTCTGAATGATCCATCTTTCTTCTTTACAAATAATACCGGTGCTCCCCAAGGTGATACACTGGGTCTGATAAAGCCTTTATCCAATAACTCCTGTAGCTGAATCTTTAACTCTTTTAGCTCTGCTGGTGCCATTCTGTAAGGTGCAACTGATACTGGTGCTGCTCCAGGATAGACATCTATGGTAAACTCCACTTCCCTCCTTGGTGGTAACCCTGGTAACTCTTCTGGAAATACATCTGGATAATCACACACTGTTGGTATGTCTTGCACTTCTGACTGTTCTTTCTCTGCTTGTAATGCACATATCAAGTATGCTTCACAACCTTTCTGAATTAATCTCTTTGCTACCATGGCTGATATCACATTACCCAGAAAATCTCGCCGCTTCCCGACTACTGTAATCTCTTCCCCTGCTGTGGTATATAATGTCACCCTTTTCTTTGCACAATCAATTATAGCCTGATGTCTGGATAGCCAATCCATACCCAGAATAACATCAAATTCTCTAAATGGCAACTCCATCAGATCTCCTGGAAACTCTTTTCCATGAATAACAATTGGACATCCTTCGACCACTTTATGAGTTTGTACTACATCTCCTAATGGATTAGTAACTAACATACCCTGACTCACATGTGCAACTTCTAACCCTTTAACCCAAGGTTTAGGTACACTAATGTATGAATGAGAGGATCCAGGATCAATTAAAGAAGAAACTGTATGATCACATAAAGAAAACTCACCAACTATTACATCTGGAGCTTCCTCATCTTCCCTGGTTCGCATCGCATAGACCCTGGCTGGACCTCTAGTATCGGGTCTGTCCACAGTCTCTGACTGCTGTCTCTGCCCTCCGGAGCTCTCACCTCTACCTCTGCCTGCTATGAACTGTGTAGGAACCTTTGCCCTCTTCGGACAATCCTTCTTCTGATGGTCTGATGCTCCGCATATCCAACATTTACCAGTCACCAACCAACAATCTCCACCATGCCGTCTGCCACAATGCTCACAAGGTGGAAAAGTATAACCAGCTGGCTCTGCACCTCTACTGGTGCCTCTACTAGTTCCTCTGCCTGAACCTCGACTACCACCAGTAGAACTAGCCACAACTGATACCGCTGGAGTGTTAGCACCCCTAGCTGCGCCTTGGCTAAAGGAAGGTCTAGAACTAGCTGAACTACTAGCACCTCTGAATCTCTTGCTTTCTGACTGATAGGTACTGGGTGCACTCTGAGTTTGGTCTCTCCTCTGCTGAGACCGCTGGCGTCTGGTACGCTGACTGGCCTGAATTCGCTCTATCTCCTGAGCTGCCTCTACCAAAGCTGAGAACTCTCTGAATCTGGAAGCTACCACTCCCATTTGAATCTCATCGTTCAGGCCTTCCTGAAACTTTTTACACCTTTCGGCCTCTGTAGTCACTATCCCCTTACCATATCTGCTGAGCCTGGTGAATTCTCTCTCATATTCGGCAACTGACATTCTGTTCTGCCTCAGATATAAGAATTCTTTCCTCCTTGCATCTAGGTAAGCCTCTGTAATGAACTTTTTCTTGAATTCATCCAAGAAGAATTGCCATGTACGCTGCTCTGCTGATACCCGCTGCTGAACAGTAGTCCACCATGTATATGCCTCATCTATGAGCAATGATGTGGCACAAACCAACTTGTCCTCTGGTGTACATTGTAATTGTTCCAGAACTCTCGATGTCCCATCTAACCAATACTCAGCTATTTCTGGACTATCATCCTTGTTAGCACTGAATTCTTTCGCCCCATATTTCCAAAGCTTCTCTAGTGGGGGCTTTCTTTCTCTTTCAACTACTATTGGTGCTTGAGGTATCACCCCTGCAATCTGTCGAAAAGTATCTGCAAGTTGCTTTAACAATACCTCTTGACCTGGTGCTATTGGAGCCTCACCCTCCACTGCTCGGGCTTGACCTGGTGTTACTGGAGCCTCACCTTCCATTGCTCTGGAGGCGTGTGACTCACTCTCACCTTCTTGTGACATCCTCCTAAAAGAACAACAACTGCTTAGTTCATCAGGGTAGTCATGGTATGTACACTATACTGACTTATGCATGCAAGCCCGGGGAAACTAAACCTAGGGCTCTGATACCAAAATTTGTAACATCCCTTCCCGGTCCACCTGTTAACTCGAATGAACCGAACCGAGACGCTACAAACTGGTTGACTTTATGTCTTGTCATGCTGATGTCATAATGTATACTGAATATAATATCATGCTGATGTGTTGTTTACAAAAATAATGTAATTTATATTTACAAGACATGATACTAATGTCAAAATGAAATGGGCCCAACTGTGTGCCCTGTACATGCCATAAAAAGGGTAGACAAAAGGTACACATCCAAATGAGTAGCTACCCTGAAGACTGAGTCTTCTACAGATGAACTGCAGCAGTTGCAAGCTGACTCTCTACGGTCCAAACTCAAAACCTGCGAGTTAAACAGGTAACTCGCTGAGCAAATAAAGCTCAGTGGATATCTCAACATATAAAGAAACAATTAAGCACATACATAGATAGAAATAAGCATGTAATTGCATATGGATAAATTAAACATATAAGCACATATAGCATGATCCTTTCCTTATACCTTGATTATCTTTCGTACTGTTTATAATACTGTATGATTCATTCAATGTTATGTCAAGATATCTGGATGGCTCCATAAGGTTATAGTGAAACCGAAGTGATAAGAAAAACTGTATGAAACTGGATGAAACTGTATGACTTGGCTGCTATGGCCCATATATAATCATATCCACTCAACGGCCTGTAGCCGGAGTATCAAACTCTATGGGGTGCAGATCTGCTATTCTATGTCGCGACATAGCCTTATCTACATGGTTTCTGCCTAACCTCAATGGAGCCTAATGTTGGTATGTCAATAATATAACACAACATCATATTCATAGTTCATAACTTCATAAATCATAATGTTTATTTGATTTCACATCATTTGCATGCTTGCATGTTGTTTTGATACATGATTTAATGTTGTATTTTTGTAGTAAAATGATTGGAGGCATACAAGTTGAGCAAAGGAATCCAATTGCATTGAAAAAGAAGTCCAAAAATGCATGAAAACACAAGTCGCGAGCGCGTAGAGTGCAAAATGAGAGACAGTGAGTTATCGGGCACAAGTCGCGAGCGCGTACTTGAAAGTCGCGAGCGCGTAGAGTGCAAAATGAGAGACAGTGAGTTCCCAGGCCAAATTCGCGAGCGCGCGAGGAAGATCGCGAGCGCTTGCAGGCCAAGGGCCAAGTCGCGAGCGCGAGAAGTGCCAAATGAGAGTCAGAGAGTTTCAGGTGAAAGTCGCGAGCGCGTAGTTCAAATTCGCGAGCACGAGAAGGCAACGCGAGCTCGTCATGCAATTCGCGCGCGCGTTTTCCAGCCTGCACAGTCTGTACTCTTTTGGTCATATCTCTCAATATACAACTCCGATTTGGATGATTCAAAAACCCAAATAAAGCTAACACACAGAGGAACAAATAACTCTTCTATGACACTTCCTAATTCCATCACTAAATAGGGTCAAAATCAAGATGAAGTTACTGGTAAAATTTCCAGCAAAACCTGTTTCAGCATAAACTCACTATTTACTTCATTTATTCAATACCTCCCCTGTTTCTCCCCTGTTTTCTCACCATTACCAGTCCTCCCACTCAACATGAAGCAATATTGTCTTATTAGCAACACACCACACAATTCTCATGCAAAGAAAATGGAAAATGACAAGAGATATCAAACCTTTACTCCAAAAAGCTTGAGCTTTTCTTTAACTTCTTTTTTCTACACTCTTTGATAATATAAAAAAATTAAATTTTAGATAAATTACAGATTGCTTCAAAATTCAGCTCAAATTGAGCCTTTCCAAAAGAATATGGTGAGAACGATTCTTGGAAAAAAATTAGGCCATCAGTGGTTCATAGTGTAAATTTGTCAGTGGTCTGCATGTACTGACAACAGAGTCAATGAGCAAATTGATTGTTTGATAATCCATAATGTAAAACATATTTGATTACATTATAATCCAAAATCCAGTCAATTATGAACTTACTTTGACAACAGTCAATGTCAATATCTTAGCATTGGCATAAATGATAAACACTAGTAAATTTATTCTAATTTGCTTCTAAGGCTAGACTTATACACTGTTAATCCCTATTAGAGTCCAGCCAGACGTTAGCTTTAGATTTCTAGCAAGTTACAAGCAAGTTGCTCTTGATCCTTCAAATTGTCACAAGAAAATGAATTGGGTACTTACCCAAAGACATTCTTTCCCTTTACAGGGAACTTGCTGTTGCTAACAGTAAAAAAAGAAAAGAAGCTACAAATAGCACTTGTTTTTGCCTGAGGAAAGACCGGAGAATCAACAAAAATTAGGAAGCCAATCTATGTTGATATCTTTATGCACCTTTATTTTCAGATTTGGAAGGAAAGTTTCCCAGTCTTTCCATGAATTTGTTGTTTCTTCATCACCTGTCACCTCCTCTAGGTCGACAAGGTCCGCAACAGACCATGGCAATTCACACCTTGAGCAATCAATCATGTGGAGCTTTCTTAAATTATTCAAATCACCAATCTGTTCTGGTAATTTTTTTAGGCTCAAACATTCAGATATGTCAAGAATTCTTAAATTATGAAGCCCTCCAATTGTTTCTGGCAACTCTAACAAATCGATGCAGGAATTAAGTCTTAGCACCTCCAAATTCACCAAGTTACCAATTTCTTCTGGCAGTGCTAACAGTTTATGGCAATTGGTGATGCTGAGCTTTTTCAGTCGTACCAGATTGCAGAATCCATCAGGTAATTCCTCCACGTCACTGCAGTAATCAATGTTAATCTCCACTACATTAGGCATACAGATGGTGGAATTACTGAAAGCTTGACCAATGTTACACATAACTAATGATATCTTTTCTAGCTTCTCCAACTGCACCGAACTCAAGAAAAATGATGGAAGTGAAACCTTTTCCAATCTGATTCTCTTTAGATTGAGTAAAGAACCAACAAGCTGGAAATTGCTCATTACAGCAGGAAAGAAACCATAATTTGCAACTATTAGAACCTTCAGCTTATCCATTCCTCCCATGAACAATGGCAAGGTGTAGTTCTTTGTCTGCAAATGTAGAACTAAAACCTCAACTTCAGGAGCTTCCATGCTGTACCAACTTGATGAGAACATTTCATCTGCAAGCAAGGTTACCGAATGAAGGTGTGGAGAACAAAATTAAAAATGTGTACTTCCGATTTGTGTGTGTGTGTGTGTTTGACTCTATATGATTAGGAAATAGGTACGGAAATTATTAACCTGTGCAGATAGATAAGAGCTTGGCCCTGATAAATAGGTGCCTTTGTGCCACCCACCACTCAGGAAATTTATTTCCAGTTATGTCTATAAATAGCCTCTTTCTTTGCTCAAAGCTTCCGGTGTTACTTTGTATGATAGCCAGCTCTCTTAGTATATCATGCTGCTTTACATTAAGAAAGACGTAATCTTCACATGCATCTTTCCTGGCAAATGACAGAAATTGAATGCTTAGAAACAAACTCATTGCTTATCAAAATAGTTGCTGCCATGCATATCATAATCGTTTAATTTGATCAAAAAATCCATCAGAGGAAAATAGTATATTTAAGGTTGTCAACATTGGAAGATGATGAAGCCATGCAGAGGCAGAGGCAGGGGTGGCCCTGCACCCTAGCTCCAAAATATTTTTTGTTTGGGCCCCGCTTAATTTTTAAAATTTTTTTCTTTTACTCCCCCTGGCTCCGCTACTTGGCTGTGGGACAAATTCGAACTTCTTTTGGGCATAAAAAACTATCATGAACAACTAACATTGCTGGCTAGCATACCTTGTAAGTACAAGTTCAAGTAGATTTCGGTTAGAGAGTTCATAGACATTAGCAATGGCGTCATCTTCATCAAGGTTATGCCTTTCGACCCACATATCAACAAGTGTAGAAGCAGGAATCTTTTGATCTTCAGGAAAGGAACCTAGATCCTTGTAACACTCCTTCGCTGCAGCATTATCATTCAAGGCATCAACACTGGTTTGAAGACAATTAAGCAGCTCAACCTCGAAGTTAGCAATCACAGAAGCAGCTCTAGAACATTCCTTAATTCTCTTGCTCCATTCAGCAGAAGACTTTCCACATAATGATTTTCCAACCACCGAAATGGCCAGTGGGAATCCCTTACACACTTCCACTATCTGTTATTCAATGCCAAGAGTAAAAATTATTTGCTCTTTCTACTTTGTAAGAGCAATAATAGCCAGTTATATATATATATATATATATATATATATATATATATATATATATATATAAAAAGTTATATAACTAGCAGTCACTGTTCCTTCGGAAAGAAGTTAATAATTCTCCTTGTCTTACACACTTGATTTTGTGATGCTTCACATAAAAAGTGAAAAATGAAATTGAAATAAGTAATCCACAGCCACAAAGCTAGTGAAGCACCTTATTAATTACATCTTCATTTGGTCTGTATGAGTTCCCATCTGAGAGGAATGCTAGGTCATGAAAAAGAGTTATGGCATCTGCATCACTTAATGTTCGCAATTTATAACTAGAACCGAACCGTGGAAATTCGAATCTTGATGTCACCAAAATCTTGTAACCTGGTATTGGGAATGTCAGCTTCTCAACAAGCGGTTCTGCTCCAGACCAAACATCATCAAGGACCAACAGTATAGGATCTGGTCCTATGGACCTGAGCAAATTTTCCAATTGGTTAAGAGCATCTTCCTCACTTAAAAAATCAGGCTCCATCTGATTCAGATGATGGAATAGCCTTTGTACAATAACCATCAGGTTGGGTGATTTTGAGACGACCACAAAGAAGATATTGCTCTTGTATTTGTCTGTTCATTGGCATAATCCCATATAAAAATATTGAATGTTTTGGAATTCTATATATAGCATTTCACGTAAAGAAAATATAATGCAAGAAAGACTATAGGCGAACACCCAAATCCTAATCTCGAAGGACACAAAACCGTAGGTTACATTTCCCTCATCACTCTTCCAAGAATTTCCAACAAATGAATGGTCAATTGAGCCTAAAACATTATCTGACAGCCATAGAGGCTGAACACTTTGTATAGAAAACCTTAAATTTGCTTAATTATTATCTCAATCGTTGCAAAACAGGCAATTCTTGCAGTGATATAAACAGTATTTCTGCTTGTATTTCAATCTAATAGAATCACCACCTTTCCCTCTAACCCTAATGAGCAATGACTGATTTATTTAACAAAACATAAATGTTCTAAAGTTCAATAAAGATAGCATCAGAATATATCAACTAATGACTGCAGCAACCATTAATACCACGGATGATTAACAAATAATTCTCACAAGATCAAAACTACAAACTAATGCACCCATCACAACTAAAAAAAAAAAAAAACGAATACCAATGAGCTTCGGTTCAGTTGTATTAATGTCGTCTCAAGGTTGAGAGGTTGCAAGTTTGAAGCCCAATCAAAAGTTCAAAACCAAATTAACTGACAAAAAGAAAGGGAAAGAAAAAGGTAAAATCAACCAAAATAAGGAATAAATAGGTACCATTAACATCGGAATCATGACATAGCGCCTTAGCCAATGTGGACTTCCCACATCCTCCAGGAGCAGATACAACAATCACTTGCAGTTGTTTAAGCAGCTTTTCTTTCAAATCTTTCAGTGGAATCTCTAACCCAACTGGCTTAATCTTAAGCCCAGGAGGTGAACACACACCTACAAAACCACTCTTACCGGATATACCACCAACATTCCCACCACTATATGCTCCAATACCTAAACTGCTGAACTTTGTACTAAGTACCTTTACTTCAAACAGACCCTCTTTTATATCTGCAGATTGCTGTAATTGTAAAGTGGTAGTATGATACCTACGAATAGACTCCTCCAACTTCGTTAATTTCTTGATATAAAAAGGCTTCAAGACATAATTATACTTGTGGATTTTTGAACATTTAATTACTAAAGCTTCACCTTTCTTGATCAAATCTTTTAACCCATCAATTTCTCCCGGTCGATCAAACTCTCTATTTAATGAATCGATTCTTCTGATACTGAGCAAAAACGACTGCAGCAAATCTTCAAGATCTTCCAATGTTTTTCTAAACAGAGCATTGCCTCTTCGTACCTCTAAAATAATTCTAATAAAATTTCCAAAAACTATCTCCAATCCAGCTCCTAGAGCTGCTGATGAGATCGTTGAAGCTTCCATTTTTCTCTTCAGCAGGAAAAAGGAAAAAAAAAAAAATTTCAAGCTGGATCTTGCAAAACTACAATTTAGGAATCAAATCAATATAGGGGAAACAATTTATGGGTTTGACTAGTTTGGGAAATGGAAATCTTTCGCTCATTCTTTTTGTTTTTGTGATGATTGAACTTAGACACTCTCTTTCACTCATTTCGCGTATAAAACTATTCGATCTCTTTGTTGAATGAAAAAGAATAATATTTTCTGGGTTAAAAAGTGTAAGCAAAAGTAATTGACGAGGAAGGTTCTTGCTTACGGACCAATAGCTAAAGGTGAAAGACTTCGTCGTGTTAACTCCGTTAACAAACAAAGTCGTCGTCCTCCTGGATAGCTTTTATGAACACTGAACAAAAACTTTTTTTTTTAAAAAAATGGTGGGCCATAGGTAATAAAATTAGTTTCTTTTGATCTAATGATCTCTATAATTTCTTTGGTGGTCGCATGACTGGTAGTTTAGTTAGTTACAAGTTCAATAATTAGTGTCTGAAAATGAAAATAGCTTACTCAAAAGTAAAAACATTATTACGTTTGTTTACAGACAATAATATTACGTCATTCCGTGGAAGATAGGATTTCCATTTATAACAGATTCGTACGTGCGCCCGTTCACATTGTAACATGGTTGACACCTAGATCTGGGCTGCGGTTATCCAAAAGCCCATAAGGCTGAAGTTCCTTAATCAACATTAGTGTTTGGATATTGTTAATTTGGTTTCTGTCAACTTAAAAAGGCCCCTGAATAAATCTTTGGCAGCTTCAGAGGCGCTTGAAAATTTAGGAGTGGGGAAGGAATAAAAAACGAAAGCAAGAGTAAAATTATGCATTGAGATTGAATCGTGTATTTCGGACTCATGGCTCCACGTATGAATTAAATCAATAAAAATAAAAATTTTTATTTAAATGAAAATATTTATGAATATATATTATAAACAAAAGTATAAAATAAAAATAATTTTTTAAAAGTTTTATTTTTATTGACTTAGTCCATAAATGAGTTTAAAATGCGTTAAGTCGTTTTTAACGGATTATGCTTGAATAGACGGGTCTATCGTCCTCACCTCTATACCAAACCAAGAAAAATAATAATTATTTAAAAATATTTCATAATTTATCTTTTTTTGTTCAGGTTAAAGTGTTTTTGTCTCAACAAAAATTTTGATTTAATCCATGTGTTGAGCCATAAACCCGCATTAGGTAAGTCAATCCAGTCTTTAACATAAGTGCAGTTTCTACTCCAGTTTCTACTCCAGTAAAGCTCTCATGAGCCGCTGTTCAATCTTTTAAATTAATATTAGCTTTACTTTATAAAGAGAACATCCAGGTTCTTTTCTTCCATCCGCTTCTTGTTAAGTTTACAAAAATATAGTGTAGAAATTAACTAGGATATTTGCTTACTTTAATTCTTGGGTGTCTAACAAGAAAAGAACCTGGTGTGTTGGTTCATCAACTTTAGAAGCCAAAATAGTTAAATTAATGCTTTACCTTGTTTAAGTTATGAACAAAATGAAGGAATCTATTTATATAGTTGCAGATCAATGTAGTGAAATTTGCAGAGCTGAGAACTCAAATTGAAGATTAGCGATGTTGATTCTTATTGATGTTGCTGTGGAAGTGGTATTAGGGAAGTTGTTAAAAGCTGTGGTGGAAGTAAAGAGGAGATCAGATATGTATGATTCTATGCTGCAGAGCATAGAGTCAAGGATAAGGTCAATAAATCCAAGTAGTAAAAGAATTGAAGAGCTAAACAAAATGCTAGCTCGGGGAAATCAGGAAATACAGACAGTTTGGAAGCAAATAAAGGAAGGGGAGGAGCTTCTTCTTAAGTGCTCATCAGAAACAAATTGTTGCAGTTGCTTCACGAAGCCTCGTTACATGAAAGAGCTTACTGAGTTGGATAATTCGCTTAAGAGATTTTATGATATTGTTATGATGGAGACGTACAGAGAGGTGAAAGAGATTCATGAAGATGTGAAAGACATGAAGGTCATGCTTACAGACCTTCATGACAAGGCAATGAAAGATAAAATTCCATCTTCTTTGGATGAAGGGAACTCACAGCCTGTTTCTGCAGAAAAGTCAATATTAAGAAAACAAGAAGACAGTGATAGTTCTGAGGAGGTGAAAGATACTCGTGTGCCTCTTGAGACCACAAAGGTAAATGATTTTCATGAAGGGGTGAAAGACACTAGTTCAAAGTTGGAGCCCCCAGACTCAACCAAGAAAATACACACAGACAACACGACAATGGAACTGTTCATGCCTGATCTTCAGCCATTGAAGGCCAAAGGTATTCATGAGGACGTGAAAGGCGCTAGTGAAAAATTTTAACCCTCGAAGCCAACCAAGAATAAAACTGTGATTGTTCCTCTTAATTCATACATGGTTACAGATATTCGTGAAGATTTGAAAGATAATCGAAAGAAGGTCGGGCCTCCAGATTTGTTGAACGGTAAAGATATTTATGAGGAGGAGGTGAAACACATCCACAAAAAGATTGAGCCGTTAAGTCCAATTAAGAAGACAGGTGATCCTCTGCAATTCCTATACCAGCGCATGTATCTCTAGACCTATAAAATGTCAAAGATATTGATGATAGAATGGTAAAAGAAGCTTGCGAAGAACTTGAGTCCTTAAATGTAACCATGAACATCAAAGATTTTTCTGTCCAGAAGGTGCAAAGCACTCATAAAAAGCTTGCACCACTCAATGATGGAGAGGATAGAAAAAACAAATGAGAATGAGAGGAGAATATTGAAGACTAATCAAGAAGAATAGGGTATAAAATTGCATTGATCTTCTCAAGAGGCTGAATATATAGGTTAGAATTTATTTTGTGTATTACATTTATGCTCTGTAACCTATCTTATTTATACATAAATATACAGCTTGTGTATATCTATCAGTAATCACAAATTCTCCTCCTATATGTTTAGAGTACACTTATTTTTTCAATGTGCTCTCTCTCTATGTATCTATCCAGTAAAATTTGCTTACTCTTATAAGAGAAACCATGACAACAGGTGATACAAACAGTGTTAGGAATCGCATAAGCATTACTGGAGATTGCATATCCACATCAGGTATTTTATGTTTTGGATTAGTTTCTAATGTTGTCGTGTTTTGTTAAGAAAGTTAATGTAATAGATTAATTAGTTGAATATAGCATAAATTAATTGAAAGAAAAAGCAATGGAGAGAAAGAGAGGGAATTACAGAACATATTCCAGGCAAAAGGAAGTAATTACTCTCTTTCTTTTCTTGGATAGAGAGAATCATTGTATTCTCTTCAATCTCTGTTTTCTTAATAATTTCCAACCTTCGTCCTCATCCTTTTCATTATTGTATTCTTTTCTTGACTCTTTTTCAGGCACACCAAATCATATCCTGCAAATAAGGATATGTGCTTGTCAATGTCTATTGGATAATGACAAGAAGATAGATGTCTATGTATTGATTTATTAAGAAACCAACAAATTTTTCTATAATATATTTACATATTAATGCCCTGAAAAGTGGAAGGAATTAGTAAATGTTATTTAAGTAATATCAATAAATATGATACTCTTGTCAATCTGATTGGTTTTCTCACTTATTTTTTAGTTCCCCCCACAGTTATTTTCTGAGCCAAGAGGAGGCTACCTCTGTTGTGTAGCCCCAGTGTTATTTTGTCAATAAAAGATTCCAATGAATTATAATTCCCGAAAACGACAATCGGTCCATGTATAATTTAACAATATGTCGTTTATTTTGGATAACGACAATCGGTCCATGTATAATTTAACAATATGTCGTTTATTGTGAATAAAAAATTTCAATGAATTATAATTCCCGAAAACGACAATCGGTCCATGTATAATTTAACAGAGGAGGCTACCTCTGTTGTGGTTTTCTCACTTATTTTTGAGTTCCCCCCTGAGTTATTTGCTGAGCCAAGAGGAGACTACCTCTATTGTGTAGCCCCAGTGTTATTTCGTCAATAAAAGATTTCAATGAATTATAATTCCCAAAAACGACAATCGGTCCATGTATAATTTAACAATATGTCGTTTATTTTGGATAACGTTGCTTGCGTTGAACGATTCAGATTTAGATGGTTGCTTCCCCTAAAAACGACGGTGAAACAACTTGTCGTTAGTCTAACCTGGGTGCAAAGCATAAATATCCAACCCTTTTTCGTGCCGCTCCTGTTCCCTCCAAAACCATGAGATTTCTAAACCGGAAATTCTCTCGATCTCCTTCTCCGTTACTCCCAAACAAAATCTTTAAATCTCCTTACTCTTCTACTCAAGCCCAGCCCCATAAGTCTTTTAGTCAAAAATCTTTCTTCAAAGTAAACTCAAAAGATAGCCTTATAAATTCCTTATGCAAGGATGGGAGATTCAAAGAAGCCATTGATGTTTTGTGCCAACAAAAACGCTTAAAAGAAGCAATACAGGTGCTCAATCAAATAGATAGACCTTCGGCTCCTATTTACTCGACTCTTATACAGTCTTGCCTCCATAACCGGGCTCTTGAAGAAGGGAAAAAGGTTCATCAGCACATTAAAATATCTGGGTTTATGCCTGGTCTAGTTATATCTAATCGACTGCTTGATATGTACGCAAAAAATGGTGGTTTGTCGAATGCCCAGAAGCTGTTCGATGAAATGAATGAAAGGGACTTGTGCTCATGGAATGTTTTGATTTCTGGTTATGCCAAAATGGGGTTACTCGAGGAAGCAAGAAAACTGTTTGATAAAATGCCTGAGAGGGACAATTTTTCTTGGACTGCAATGATTTCTGGTTATGTGCGCCATGATAAGCCAAATAAGGCTTTGGAATTGTATAGAATGATGAATACGTGTGAGAATTCAAGATCAAATAAGTTTACAGTTTCGAGTGCTCTTGCCGCGGCAGCTGCGACTCCGTGTTTGAGAATTGGGAGAGAGATTCATGGTTATATAATGAGAACTGGGTTGGATTCAGATGAGGTGGTTTGGAGTGCTTTGTCTGATATGTACGGTAAATGTGGTAGCATAGAAGAAGCAAGGTACATTTTTGATAAGATGGTGAACAGGGATATTGTTACTTGGACAGCAATGATTGATAGGTACTTTGAGGATGGTAGGAAAGAAGAAGGGTTTGATTTGTTTGCTGAGTTGTTGAGGTCAGGGATGAGGCCTAATGATTTTACATTTGCTGGGGTTTTAAATGCGTGTGCCGATGTCAGTGTAGAGGAGATTGGTAAGCAAGTTCATGGGCACATGATTAGAATTTGCTTTGACCCATTCTCTTTTGGAGCAAGTGCACTTGTTCACATGTATTCTAAGTGTGGGAATATGGTAAATGCAGAAAGGGTTTTCAAAGGGACGCCCCAGCCAGATTTGGTTTCATGGACTTCCTTGATTACTGGGTATGCTCAGAATGGTCATCCTGGTGAGGCCCTTTTGTACTTTGAGTTGCTACTAAAATCAGGGACGCAGCCTGATCACATAACTTTTGTTGGTGTTCTTTCCGCCTGTGTTCATGCTGGATTAGTTGACAAGGGGCTTCAATATTTTCACTTAATAAATGAGAAGTATGGATTGACCCATACTGCTGATCATTATGCTTGTATAATTGATTTATTGGCTCGATCTGGTCGATTTGAAGAAGCTGAAAATATTATTAATAAAATGCCCATGCAGCCTGATAAGTTTCTTTGGGCTTCCTTGTTGGGTGGTTGTAGAATCCACGGAAATCTTAAACTGGCAAAAAGGGCAGCAGAAGCATTATTTGAAATAGAACCCGAGAATCCTGCCACTTATGTTACAATGGCTAATATCTACGCCACTGCTGGTATGTGGAGTGAAGTAGCAAAGATCAGAAAAACTATGGATGAACGCGGTGTGGTAAAGAAACCGGGTTTGAGTTGGATTGAGATTAAGAGAGAGGTACATGTTTTCTTAGTGGGAGATACTTCCCATCCAAGATCCAAAGATATACACGAATTTCTAGGGAAGCTTTCTAAAAAGATGAAAGAAGAAGGGTTTGTTCCTGACACGAATTTTGTGCTGCATGATGTGGAGGAGGAACAGAAGGAGGAAAATCTTTCTTACCACAGTGAGAAGCTTGCAGTAGCTTTTGGAATTATTGCTACTTCACAAGGAACACCTATAAAAGTATTTAAGAATTTAAGAACTTGTGTAGACTGCCACACTGCAATTAAGTTTATCTCAAAGATCACTAATAGAAAAATAATTGTCCGGGATTCAAATAGATTCCATTGTTTCGAGGATGGAAATTGTTCTTGTGGGGACTTTTGGTGATTCAGACGCGAAGAAATTTATTAAGGGTTGTGTGGGGAGCCATAGAAGATCATGGGAAGCAAATCTTTTGGCTTTCAGCCATTTTCTGCAGAACCTTCTTTAACCTTGCACTGAACTAAATCGGTGGATAAGGTAGAGAACCAAAGGGGTCATTTAACATGACTTGTGTGTTGATTTTGCATGGGTGCGTCCACTAGATGCAGGAGAATGCGGTGCTTTTTGAGTTTGTTACTGATTAACAAGACTAGCTGTGCAAAAATGTCTGAAAGAGAAGTCCAAGCCTTCGAAGATGAAAATGCTTCTTTTCCCTCAGAGATACTAAAGGTTTAGTTCCAAAAAAACAGAAGCTTGGAGGAAAATCTCCTTGCTTTTTGATAAAAAAATTATTACTTACCAACTTGGATTGGATTCTGTAAAGGGCTTGTGATTGACTAATAATGTACCGTGATATCCTGTCAGATTCTCTGAAATGGATTGTGAACAATTGTGGAAGAGTTTTGATAGGATGCTGTCTTGACCGTATTGTATACCGAAGTCTTTTACAAGTTATAAGACGAAATTTAATGTCTGTTTGTGCAGATACAGATTAACCATAAGTTGATGACCAGAAAAGCAAACTTAGGGCACCCCTTCGGGTCCAAAGAATTACAAAACAAGGACTAAAACCTAAATCTAAAAACAAAACCAACTAAATTGTAGAACAAAGTAAAACTATTCCTGAACATGATGGCGCGGGAAGCGCATGTCTATGCATTTTCTTCTGCCTTCCCAATGGGGTTCAAATGATGGTCTGTGTTGACTCTCAGTTGTCTCTGGGTGTGTTGACTCCAGTTGACTCTGGGTTTGATGGTTTCTATTGATCTGTTGCACCCTCAGGATCTGATTCTTCTCCGCTGGTTGCACCACTACCCATTCCCTCGAACCGTGCAATTACATGATCCATTTTTCTGTAATTTCAGCAATTTCTTTGTCTACTTCGGCAGTATCTTTGTCAACAATTGCAACATACCGCAATTGTTCAGCCTGAAAATCATACTTCATAAACCTTTCAAGAGAGGCAACCACTTCTAGTATCAGTTTCTTGACTTTCCGTTTCTTGAGCAGTTTCCATTTCTTGACATCTGCATACATTTCAACAAGAACCTTTGCTCATCTAACTCCTGCAAGAACTGATTGCAAGTACCAGCAGGAACATTTTCTAACTTAAGAATTTCACGAATAATTGTTTCGACATTCTTAACCGTTGTTTCGAGGTGTTCAAGGGTTTTCTTGAAGAAATCTGCTCTTTCTTTTGCAGCTATAATTGCCTGGAGCAAAGCTCCTAAAACGGCCCCTAAACAAGCCTCTTCAAAAACTCCCATTATAATTTTCACTTCAGTTTATGATGGTGGTCTAGCATCTAAATTTGATCACATAAAAAATGCTTGAAATGGAACAAGGGACCTGGCCAAACTCCTCTCCGCAAGTTGCAGAGCCTTTGACATATGCAGCGTCCGAGAAAACACACGACGACCAAGACTCGACTAACTATTCAAATTTCCAAGTAATTACTATTAATTTATACTGGTTACTATAGGGATAATTTCAATTTTAATGTTCAAACTTCTCTATTTTGATGTATGAATATATATAAACGGAAAAAGTTTATGAACGGTGTTGGTTTAGAAGAGCAGAAAATTAAGGAAGAGAAGGAAATTCTGCAGAAAAAGAAAAAGCTGCAGATTTTGTGAGTGTGAAGAAAACAATTAATTTCTTATTAATTCCATTACAGCATAATGTAAACATTTATAGTAGAGCTAGTCTAAAGTTTGTTCACCAACCTTCCATAAGTCAAGGAAGGTTGTTCACCAAACCTACCTAAAAGCAAGGTAGTTCACCTACCTCTTGATTTCAACAAAATACAACAAGATCTAAATGACTTTAACAAAATACCTCCAAAAATTGTCAACAACACTTGCATCAATAGCTGTAGCTGTAACTTTAACACTCCTCCTTGATGCAAGAGTTGAGACAAACACCAAGTCTATTCCTAAGAAATTCAAATCTTGGTTTTTGCAATGCCTTGGTGAAAATATCTGCTGTTTGGTCTTCAGAATTGCAATGAATAATCTGAATTTCATTTTCCTTTTCAGCTTCACGAATTGCATGATACTTGATTTTGATATGCTTGGTTTTTCCATGGAAGATTGGATTTTTAACCATAGCAACAGCTGATTTGTTGTCACAAAGTATTTTAGTTGGATTTTCTTGCTGAAAATTCAGATCAACTAATACCTTTCTCAACCATATAGCTTGGTTTACAGCAGCAGATGCTGCAACATACTCTGCTTCTGCAGTTGATTGAGCAACTGAAGCTTGCTTTCTTGTTTCCCAGCAAATGACAGCAGAACCAAGTGAAAAACAAAAACCAGTAGTGCTCTTCATATCGTCCAATGAACCAGCCCAATCACTGTCTGAGAACCCCAACAACTTCACACCATTTAATCTTCTATAAAACAAACCAAATTCAGCAGTTCCTCGCACATATCTCAGAACTCGTTTGGCTGCTGTAAGATGGTTTTCAGTTGGAGAATTCATGAATCTCGACAGTAAATTTGTTGCAAACATGATATCTGGTCTTGTTACAGATAAATACAGCAAAGAACCAACCATGCTCCTATAAGTTGAAGCATCTATAGAGTGAGAACCATCATCCTTTTGCAATTTTATTCCATGGGCTGTAGGTGTACTCACTGGTTTGCATTTGCTAAGTTCAAACCTTTTAAGCAGCTCCCAAGCAAATTTCTTTTGTGAAATAAAAATCCCTTGCTCATCTTGAGCAATTTCAATCCCAAGGAAATAGCACATTAAGCCAAGATCATTCATCTCAAAAACCTGCTGCATCTTCAATCTGAATTCTTGAATTAATTGTAAATTATTACCTGTGACAAGTAGATCGTCAACATACACAGAAACGATAAGCACATCACTTCCTTGTTGAGTTACGTAAAGTGTTGCCTTATTCAAGCTTCGTTTAAAACCCAAATTCAGCAAGTAATGATCAATCTTGGCATACCAGGCCCTTGGGGCCTGTTTTAAACCATAGAGTGCTTTCTTCAACAAACACACTCTATTGCTTCCATCATTAAAACCTTCAGGCTGCTCAATATACACTTCTTCCTTCAAAGAACCATTTAAGAAAGCTGATTTCACATCCAATTGAAAGACTTGCCAACCTTCACTTGCTGCTAGTGCCAAAATCAATCTGATAGTGTCAAATCTTGCAACTGGTGCAAAGGTTTCTGTAAAATCAACCCCTTGCTGTTGAGCGTAGCCTTTAACAACATATCTTGCTTTGTGCTTATTGATGGAGCCATCAGAATTTAATTTCAATTTGAATACCCATTTAGTTCCAATTACTTGCTTATTCAATGGTCTAGGAACTAAAATCCATGTTTCGTTCTTTATAATCATCTTCAACTCCTCCTCTATGGCAGCTCTCCACTCAGGCAATTTTAAGGCTTCATCCACCTGAGTTGGTTCAAGTGAGACAACATTACATCTGCTGTAAATTTCCTCTAGGGATCTAGTTCCTCTAATTGCATAATCATCTTCATTTGATTCTTCTTCATTGTCAACTGGAAGTTCTTGCTCTTGCTGAAAATCAAGAATTGATTTAGAATTTTCTGGTTCCATTTTACTCCAATCCCATTCACCTTTCTCATCGAATTTGACACTCCTGCTGACATACACCTGTTTAGTAACAGGATTCAAAATTCTGTAGGCTTTGGATTCACTGCTGTAGCCTACTAAAATTCCTTTTTCAGCTCGTTGATCCAATTTCCCTCTTTTTGCATTTGGAATAAATGAATAACATATGCTTCCAAAGATTTTGAGATGACCAACCGATGGTGTAACTCCAAACCAGCTTTCGAAAGGAGTTTTTCCATCAATAGCTTTGGTTGGAAGCCGATTTTGAAGATATACAACAGTGTTTACAGCTTCAGCCCAAAGAACTTTGGGTAGATTTTTCTCAAACAAGAGACATCTCGCCATATTCATCACAGATCGATTCTTTCTTTCACTTACACCATTTTGTTGAGGTGTGTAAGCTACTGTTAATTGATGGTGAATGCCAGCTTCTTGCAAATATTGCTTGAATTGATTGGATGTAAATTCAGCCCCATTATCAGATCTTAAAATCTTGATTGGGGAGCCAGCTTGATTCTCTACCATTGATTTAAACTTCAAGAACATTTTGAAAACTTCAGATTTGAATTGGAGGAAATATACCCAGCAGAATCTGGTGTAGTCATCAATAAACAATAGAAAATACTTGCTGCCATTGTAAGATGAGACACTCATAGGGCCACACACATCAGTGTGTATTAATTCAAGTTTCATAGAAGCTCTCCATGCTTGATCAGATGGAAATGGTGTTTGGCTGAGTTTGCCTAACTGACATATTTCACATATACTGCTGTCTTCTTCAACTATAGATGGCAAATCAGCAACTAACTTCTTGGATTGTAGCAATTTTAATGAATTGAGATTGGTGTGACCAAGTCTCTTATGCCACAAATCAGATTCTTCTTTATGACTCAAGCAAGATTCTTCTTTGAAGTCTCTTAAATTTAGAGGAAAGCTTCTCCGTTTCATTTTGACAGCAAATAACTTTGAGCCAGAAGGATCACTTATTTCACAAGTTTTATCTTTAAATAGCAAACTGTAATTCTTATCCAGCAATTGACCAACCGAAAACAAGCTTTGATTTAGTTCCGGTACGTAAAGAACATCGGAAACAAGCTTTGTACCTGAAGGAGTTTGTACAATCACATCTCCTTTGCCTTTGACATCAACAAGCCTACCATCTCCAAGTCTGACTTTTGAAGAATAGGTTGTATCCAAGCTATCGAAATTCACCAAGTTTGGTGTCATGTGGTTAGTGCAGCCACTATCAACAAGCCATGCTTCTTTAGCTTCAATTGAGACACCACATTTTTCAATTTCATTTACTGCAAATAGTTGTTCTTCATACTTTTCAGAATTTTCGGTGACTTGTGCATGATGATGGGCTTGTGTTTGCTGATTCTGGTTTGTAGAACAAACTTTCTCGGTGTGACCAAATTGCTTACACACCTTACATTGAGCTCCAGGTCTGAACCAGCAGTAGTTCTCAGTGTGGTTTGTTTTTTTGCAATGTGGACAAGGTGGAAATCTGTCCTTCCTCCAATTTTTTCTGAAATTCTTCTTCATTTTTGGTTTTCTGTCAGTTTGCTGGCCTCTTGAACCTCCTTCTTGCATTTTTGTTTTATGAGTCACAACAAGAGCCTTCTCTCCAATGGTTTCTTCTTCCCTATAAGCTTTTCTTTGTTCTACAGCTTGTAGAGCATTTGAAAGCACATTCAAGGATATTTGTGACATGTCCCAAGTTTCTTCAAGAGAAGAAATCTTGGCTTCAAATTTTTCAGGGAGAGTCACCATAACTTTCTCCACAATTCTCTTATCTTCTAACTCTTCTCCCAACAATCGAATTTGGTTTACAATTTTCATAACTCTATCAACATAATCTTTCACCTTTTCATTTTCCTTCATTTTCAACATTTCAAATTCTTTTCTTAAATTGAATATCTGCATCTGTCTAGTTTTTTCAGATCCATGATACTCAATTTTTAACTTCTCCCAAGCTTCATGTGCTGTCTCACATGTCATAATCTTGGTGAAGATAGGATCTGCAACAGCTGCATGGATATAGGACAGAGCTTTTGGAGCCTTAGCAACCTCTTCTTCATGTTGTCTAATCTGCTGAAGGGTTGGATTTTGATTAAGAGGTGGAGGTACTCTGTTTTCCTCCACATACTGCCATAATGCAAGCCCCTTGAAATAAGCTCTCATCTTCACAGCCCAAACATGATAGTTTTCCCCATTAAAATGAGGTGGTGAAAGAGACATGCTGCTGGAAGCCATTTGAGGAAAAGCAAATAAACAGAAAAACTTCACAAATTCTGGTTTATTTGGTGGCTTTCTCTATGACTTTCACTCAAACACACACACAGCCCTTTGAGATCAAGGTTGCTCTGATACCACTTGTTGGTTTAGAAGAGCAGAAAATTAAGGAAGAGAAGGAAATTCTGCAGAAAAAGAAAAAGCTGCAGATTTTGTGAGTGTGAAGAAAACAATTAATTTCTTATTAATTCCATTACAGCATAATGTAAACATTTATAGTAGAGCTAGTCTAAAGTTTGTTCACCAACCTTCCATAAGTCAAGGAAGGTTGTTCACCAAACCTACCTAAAAGCAAGGTAGTTCTCCTACCTCTTGATTTCAACAAAATACAACAAAATCTAAATGACTTTAACAAAATACCTCCAAAAATTGTCAACAACACTTGCATCAATAGCTGTAGCTGTAACTTTAACAAACGGAAACAGTTTACTGTTGTCATTCAAGATAAAATTTTAACTTGCAAATTCAAATAAGCTTATCTTACGCAGTGAGATCAGAATGAAACCAAAAAATTAATCTCCCTACGAGTAATCATCCACATGTAAGTATATAATATCAAGTGTCCAGTCATATTTATTTTAATTTCTTGAAGTTAGATGTTAAAATAACTGATGGAGAAATTTAAAAAGCAAGGATCATAAATAACATATATGTTGTAGTGCTACTCTTTCAACACATTATGTACAACATTACACCTTTCTCTTAATAATGCAAGACACTACTTTAATTTATTCAACCTTCTTCTCCTTCTCCTTCTCCTCCTTTTCCTCGTCTTTATCCTTCTCTTTAACTTTAACCACCTTATTCTTCACCTTGTTCAACACTTTCTCATCCACCATTTCATAAAATCTCTTTCCTTGCATCCTTATCCACTCGCCACACTTCTTTATCCTTTCTTCATTCTTCACATAAATCAGAGGAACACTCATCCCCACCACTGTACCTGTCAATATAAGCAAATACACTCTTGTTAACTTTAGGCTTTTTCCAGAAAAAGGGGAAAACATGCATATCTATGTTACCTATGTAGAGAAGTGTTAAGAAATCAAAGAAGCTCCCCACGTAAGAAAGCAGCCACAGCAAAGCCACAACTCGCACGAAAACTAATACGTCTCTCTCTACACTCAAACAGAACATCCAATTGATTCCTTTTTCAATCATTTCTTTCACTGACTTTGCTGTCTCCACCACTGTTCCCTCTGAAACTTGCAGACCAGACAAATTTGGTTCTTCTCTGAAATTAATTAATTAACTAATTAAGCTAAAACAAAGTCACCAATTAATTTTCTAAATATATATATATATATTTTTTAAAAGGTGGTATTTTGAGAGAAAAAGGATATGCTTACTTGCGAAAAAGCCTAACCAAGTTGCCATAGATAAATAATGAAGAGATAATAACCATGGCTATCCATGAAGCAACAGTAATAAAGTTAAATTCATAGATATCGAACAAAACCCAGGTTCCTGTCGCCACTAAAAGAATCAATAAGCTTAGTTTCTTTCTCCGCCACAGGAATATATCTCTTACAGTATCTACAACAAATAATAAAAACAGGGGAAGGAAGTTAAAACTTGAAACAGAGTAAAAAGCTAGCTAAAGAGTGCATAATGGATTTTGTGTTATCATTTTTATTATTACCTGAAGAGAACAAGAGAGATTTTGAAGTATCAGACATTTTCTGTAATCGAACTGAAGATAGAAGACGATCTAAATTTCAAGTGTCACAATCCAGTCTGTTAAATTGTTTCTTTGGTGCACCAAAGGGAGAAACTCTGTTTTTAGCACTACACGCGTAAAGAAACGTGGAGGTCATAGACGTATAGCCTTCGTGGCAAGATGCTAAAACGACACATAGTTTTGGTCATGCACAAGAGACGAGATACAAAGGCTCATCCAGTTTCTTTGATTTCACACATTGTTAAATTATTAACAGTAACACCGTTTTATGGTGATTGCTTTGATGACGTGTCGTAAATTGTTTCGGTTTGGCCCACAGTCCACTCAGCAGTCTACAACCACCCACGCCCACATACGAACATCGGAGCTAGAACACCCTCGCGGCCGCCCTTTCCCTCTTGCCTTTAGTAGGGTTCTGTTAAGCGATATGTCGTTTCTGCTTGGCTTGCTAGCAACTGTGGCTTATGAAAGATGAAAGATGGTATAATTGTTATTTTTTTAGATTATTTCTCTATTTATCTAAAAAAAGTGGCTCATATTTTTTTTTATACAAAAGAGGGCTTACACCCAGAAACAAAATTAACTAGAACCAACTAGTCTGGGCCGAGTAATACCCTACATATCATCTCGTAGAATAGCAACAACCTCAGCAGGGGGGACATCAAAATACTGAAAATGCAATGCAGCAGAAACTATCGGACATCAAAATACTGAAAATGCACTGCAGCAGAAACTACCATGTTAGCTAGACATCCGCTACTGTTCGCTTCTCGAAAGCAGCGGCTTAACTGGAGTTGCCAAGATCTTTGAAACATGTCTTTAATATGCAAAATCAAGGAGGAATACCTAGCATTTAACACAGAGTGTCCCAACACCATTTGCAAAACAGCCATTGAATCCATATTAACAACAACCTTCCTATATCCAGCATCCCATGCCATCCCAAGACAAAAAAAACAACACAGTGATCTCTACAAACATAGAATTACAGGTACCCATCCGTACAATAAAACCTTTCAACCACCTGCCAACACTATCACACAGAACTTCACCCCCACCTCCTCTACCCGGGTTACCCTTAGAAGCTCCATCCACATTTAATTTCACCCATTTTGAATTCGGAAAAGACCATCCAACATGCCTAATGGTTTTAGGTAAAGAAGGAAGAGAACACACATTTTTATCCCAAGCAAATAAAATATTATCCAAATAGGAAGAAATAGAATAATATTTCGCATCCAAAGAATAATACTGACCTCGATAGACAGCCTCATTTCTCCATTTCCAAGTCTACCAACATGTAACAGACAAAAGCTAGTGAGGAGAAGCTGCAACAGGACATACAAACTCCAATTGAGGAAACCGGACAAACCACCCATCCACATGCCAGCTCTGAAAAAGCCGCCAAGAGATCCCTGTCATAAGCTTTTCCCAAAGCCCCTGAGCAAATATACAATCCTGAAATAAATGGGTAATTGATTGAGCCGCAGAACCACACAAACCACAACTAGAGTCAGTAGTAAAATTCCTTCTAACTTGTTCACAGTTCGTGAGCACTTTGCCATGAGACACCAACTACATAAAAACCTTGATACGTTGTGGGACCCTGACTTTCCACAAGGCATGCCATATAGAATTACCATTAGAAATACCAAAGTTACCCATATATCTATAAGCTGAACCGACCTTAAACACCCCATTCGAGGTCCATTTCCATGCAAAACTATCCATAGCCTGCAAATCATCATCCAAATGGACAGCCTCTATCATCAAACAACATTGATATGCAATATAGGGTCTAACGTACTCCAACCTCCACCCATGGGGACCCCATCAAGACAATGAGAAAGAGACAAGCTGAGCAGGGATAGCAGAATGCGCAACCTGAGAAAGAGGGCCAAATCCCCCTCAATCATCGTACCAGAGATCAAATGTCCTACCATTAGCAACCACCCAACACAGACCTTCCCGTAGAGTGACCCCAGACCGAGTGATACCTCACCAAAGATTAGAAGAGTTAGCCTGTGAGACCATATGATGCAAACCAGACAAACCTGCCATATATTTATTTCGTAAAAGCACAGCCCACAAAGCACCATCGTCGAAATGTAATTTCCAACCCAGCTTTGTCAAAAAGGCATCATTCATCATACGACATGTGCGATCTCTCAGTCCACCCTGAACCACAGGCTTAGTAACACATTCCCATTTCACAAGATGAACATGATGCTGATCTCCCACATTAATCCAAAGAAATTGCCTAACCCTCTTATCAAATTCATCACAAACAGCCCTAAAGAGTATAATTCTAATAACTCCAATGAATTTTATTAATTTTAAACGAGACAAAAATTATTTTTAGTAACATTTAGGTCACGCTACTCCTATATATTACTTAATTGAATAGTCGATAATGGAAATATCAAATATTTAAATTATACTAATCCTATGTACTTATTAACAATTTTTATTTAATGTTAAAAAATACAATTTCTATAAATTTTTATTTGAGAAGAAGTGTAAAAAATATATATATATATATTAAAAAGCCAAAAAATAAAAAACAAAGCAGAGAGAAAAAAAGTTAAAAATTAATTAACTAAATGTATTTATGCTTAGTGAATAAGCAATCTCAAGCACATGCACATATATGAAAAGATAAAAATTAAAAAATTATTGTTAATTACCGAACATCATAATGCATAATAATCATAATCATTTTGGTGGTTTATCTTTTCAGTTTCAATCACTTTAGTTCGTTAAAAATTAAATGGTTTCCAACCTATAAATTACATGTATCGTAGTATTGTTCATTGACAATTCATGCCTAATTATATTTCTCATGATTTACAATTTGCTTTTTAAAAGTAAAAATAAATAATGTCACTTAGGATTATTATATAAATAATAGTAATATTTTGACATTTTATTTCCTCGTAGAAAAGATTTGTAAGAAAAAGAATGAAAAGCTAATTAAGTGGTGGGTCGGTAGGTAGGACATATGCGTGGCAAAATAAGTAAGTGCTTATCATTCATTCCACCGCAAATTAGGCAGCATAACTAATGGATCACGCGCAACCGTAATTAACTGTGGTTCCCACTCTCGCTACTTCTTGTAGTTTCAGAGTCAAAATGCCCGAGACACCTTCCTTAACCAACACTTCACGTGGCTCCCATCATTTTTCTTGCAGAATTTTCTCCTCTTTCCAAGAATTCAAACAATAAATGGATAACCTTTCGATGTATTTTAGTTAACTCCGATAAAAACTGGGCTGAAAGAACCTCCACTCAATAATCAGGATTTTACAGATTAATAATTCAAGAAACTTCCTTTCCATTCCCCAGTAGCAGAATCTTGAATCCTGGAAAAACGGACTGACTTTGGCAAGTTATTTTATAATGACCAGTTTGAGTGGTTTAGGGTGGCAGAAGCCAAGTGGGATTTTGGGTGTTTGTTCATCACATGATCTGCTAAGAAGCTCAATAAAATACAGCATTTGACTTTTTCATCTCATATCAGTTTGCAATAACATAATAAGAATCCTTGTTGTTTCTTAAATAAGAACTGAGAAGGTTATTGCAAAAGCCAGTAGGTAAATCTTTTTCATTTTGAAAATCGTGAAATGAACAACAAATAAGTAGATAATTAAAGAGATTAACTTAAAATTTGAAGTAATAGTCAAGCTATTAAAAAAAATTGAACTAAAAATCAAGCTCAATTAGTGGTTAGGTTGGTCAAAAAAAAAAAAAAAAAAAAAAAAAAAAAGGAGAGAAAGAAAGAACCAGTTACAGCTGCAAGAAATAACTTTTGTTTAAAGCAATTATTGATGGACATGAAAACGCGTGAATTGCGCCGAATATGAGCCCAATAACAAACCCATATTTCATTTATTTATGAATAAAAAGATACTCTTGTTCTATGCGAGTGCAACCCACATTTCACACTCACCCAGTGCAGCTCTTTTTCGCGCCCTGTTCTCTATTTAAGACTGCAACTGATTCCTTCTTTGGATTGTGACCCCAAAAAGTCTGATAGAAAGACCCTCGAGTCCGGTAATATTCTTTCTTGGTTGTTTCCTCTGTTTCTATTATGAGTATTTGATACTAATGTTTCCTTATTCTACTTCACTTAACTGACTTTCTTAGCTACTGGGTTTAGTGGGATTTTTGCAGATCCAATGGGAAAAGCACTGTTTCTGCATATATTCGTTGGACTTTTGGTTGTTTTGGGAGCTTCTTTAGTCAATGCAGATGACCCATATAGATATTACACTTGGACTGTGACTTATGGGACTATTTCACCTCTTGGTAAACCCCAACAGGTTGGTTTTGCATTTTGCGCTTGTTTTTGGTTTTTTGATTGATTTTATGTTGGATTTCTTGTTTTGAGTTTCTAAAGTTTTGATCTTTTATGATTGTTGAAAGGTTATTCTTATCAATGGCCAATTTCCTGGTCCTAGACTTGATGTGGTCACTAATGACAATATCATACTTAATCTCATCAACAAGCTTGACCAGCCTTTCCTCTTGACGTGGTGAGTTTTTTTTCTTTCTTTTACTGCAGTTTTTCTGTTTGTATTCTTGGCTTTGGCATTGCCTTTTATTTTGAATTTGGAAATGTAATGGGACTCTCATATTGTTCCTCCTGATTCAGAAAGAGAGGCGTTTGAAACTTGGAAGAAGGAAAACTGGTGTAAATTATATATTTTTTGGAAATAGCAAATCACATTTTCAATCTTCCTTCCAGATCAACAATTTGGTCTTTTTTAGAAAAATGGTGGTTGTAACATCCATTATTTCGGAATTCTGTTGAATATGAGAAAAAAAACGATACAAAGAGTTCATTTTTTTTTCTTTCTTTAAAAAGAAAAAAAAAGAATAAAACAATAAATAATCAATGTGTTCCCTAACTCAGCTGCTTAATATTTCCAACGTTCTTAGGTTTTAAAAGTAACCCTCGACTTAAAATGCCCAACTTGGTTATCTGTTGGTTAGTTTTTGACTAGTATATGCATTTTTAGTGCTCTCTTGGTAAGCTTGCTAATTTTTTCCTTTTGCCTTTTTGATTTTTGCTAGCAAAAAGGACAAGATTATATATAAGAAAAAGTTTAGCTAGCTGGAGGATTCGTATTTATTTTCCATATCTGATTATATGATCGTGTTTAAGTGAGGTCAACTCCATAATAAGAATGCATTCTACTATTGTTTTACAACCAGGAATGGAATTAAACAAAGGAAGAACTCATGGCAAGATGGAGTGCTGGGTACTAACTGTCCCATCCCTCCAAACTCAAACTACACTTATAAGTTTCAAACCAAGGATCAGATTGGGACCTTCACATACTTCCCATCAACTCTATTTCACAGAGCTGCTGGAGGGTATGGAGGGCTGAATGTCTATGAAAGACCCAAAATTCCAATCCCTTTTGCGAACCCAGATGGAGATTTCACTCTGCTTATTGGTGACTGGTACACGACTGACCACAAGGTGAAGAGAATATGTGTTTCCCCAACAAAGATTTTGCTGTGCTGTGATTCCCTGACTTTTTTGATCTTTCATGTCTCCCACATCTGTACTAATTTGTACATTTTTTTCGCAGACATTACAAGAATCTTTAGACTCAGGAAAATCTCTTCCCTTTCCAGATGGAGTACTTATAAATGGCCAGACTCATACTACATTCAACGGTGATCAAGGTGACCCAGCAAATATCATCATTCTTGGCTTCTTAAAGATATTCAATATGTAAGGATGTTTGTCCCTTATATACATTTCAGATCTTATATCAACATTATTTTTCCTTTGTGCTTCAGGTAAAACCTATATGTTCAGGATCTCGAATGTAGGTTTGTCAACTTCATTGAACTTCAGGATTCAGGGCCATACACTGAAGCTAGTTGAGGTTGAAGGATCTCACACTCTTCAGAATATATATGACTCTCTTGATGTGCATGTTGGACAATCTGTAGCCGTCTTAGTAACCTTAAATCAGCCTCCAAAGGACTACTACATTGTTGCTTCTACACGTTTTACTAAGCAAGTTCTCACAGCAACTGCAGTGTTGCATTACAAAAACTCTCAGACCCCAGCCTCCGGACCCTTGCCTGCTGCTCCAATAGGTCAGTATCACTGGTCTATGAGGCAAGCCAGAACTTACAGGTATAGATTATTGGAAATAACTTTTGAATCTTAGCCTTCATAAGATATTGGGCATGAATCATTTGATGTTTGTGTACTTAATTATTTATCATTTCATTCTTCTTTTGCTTGAAGGTGGAATTTAACAGCAAGTGCAGCCAGACCTAACCCTCAAGGATCATATCACTATGGAAAGATAATTCCAACAAAGACAATTGTATTGGCCAATTCAGCACCTTTAATTAATGGAAAGAAACGGTATGCAGTTAACAGGGTCTCCTACGTTAATGCTGATACCCCTTTGAAGCTTGCTGACTACTTCAATATCCCTGGAGTCTTCAGTGTTGACTCCATCCAAACGCTTCCTTCTGGTGGTCCTGCATATATAGCTACCTCTGTTATTCCAAACTCTCTCCATGATTTCGTAGAAGTCATTTTCCAAAATAATGAATATGCCATGCAATCTTGGCATCTTGATGGTTACGATTTTTGGGTTGTTGGGTAAGTCAAAAACATTTTGTTTATTTTCTTTCAATTTTAGCAAGTTAACTTGGCATTAATCATTCGTATTGTGAAAATTACAGTTATGGCAATGGCCAGTGGACACAAAACAAGAGACGCATGTACAATCTAGTTGATGCTCTGACTAGACATACTGCTCAGGTAAAGTAGTTCAAAATTCTAGTGAAGTTATTTTCCTAATGTGAACATAAGAACATGTGAAGAGCATTCCTTAAGGACTAACAGCCAAGGCATTATTTCAAAAACGAGAGAAATAAAAATTCACAGCCTAAAATTAGATGTAGATTTCGAAACTTAGGTAGTGTGCCTGGACAACATGTTATATCATAGTTCTTCCTGCAACATCAGCTCACCTTGTGAGGAAAAGCACCTTCAATTGGGTTTTGAACTCAAATCTTTCTGTTTAGTTAATTAGCTGCCAATTGGGTTTTGAACTCGCTATCTAACAGACCTGAAGATAACTCCACTGTCTTGGTCCAGAGCTCCAAATTAGCTATAACACTAGAAGCAGAACAAGAATAGCCAATACCTATTTTCAGTTGATTGTATTGTCTTAAATTTTCTGTTTTTCATTTCTTGATGAGCATTTGTTTTCTCGCAGGTATATCCAAACTCGTGGACGGCTATATTGGTATCCCTGGACAACCAGGGTATGTGGAACATGAGGTCTGCAATCTGGGAGAGACAGTATCTTGGACAGCAGCTCTATCTGAGGGTCTGGACTCCAGAACATAGTCTTGCTAATGAATATGATATTCCTAATAATGTTCTACTTTGCGGAAAAGCTGCTGGACGACACTCTTAGTTCAACAAACTAATCAAATAGTAGTAATTAATCTGTTCCTAGTCATGAGAGTTTGACAAAAGAGGAAACAGAACAGAGAATAGAAAAGAGGAGGCATATTAATTTGATTGACATGTTTGTCGTATATCTCAAAAAAGTTTTAGAAATTTTGCTTCCCATAAATATGTATATGGTCATTGGTTTATTTTTCTTTTGCCCTCGAAAGGTTTGCAATCTTTTTACGTATTTGAAGGTAATATTAGGATTTAAGGATGGTTATATGGAATGTAAGATTGTGTTAATTTTCTTTTCTGTTCTAGACTTTAGTTTATAACTATAAATCTTTTCTCCCATACAATTTGGATTACAAAAGACAAACATAGGTAAATAGATAAAGGGGCGACTGTGAATTTTAAAACGAAATTAGTTGCATAATCAAAAAGAGAATGAGGATACTCATTGTGAATTTAAAAAAAAAAAAAAAAAAATTCAGTCGTCGTAGCCTCTTCAGTGTTTTCCCCAAAAACGACAATCGAAATGATCTTTTTTGTGCTTATACGTACTGAGATATTTAATTTTGTAAGTAAAAAGGGTCATCAAGAATTCATTGTAACTTGTCGTTTATAGAAATTCCAATGTTCAAATGGAAGTCTTGTGGTTCGCGGAGCGCTGGTCCCTGTAGCTCCAATTTCACTTTCGGACTTCTATATAATTGTCGTTTACAAACATGTCGTTCTGCATCCACTAGGATATGAAAGAAATCAAGTAGTTTGTGGTTCCGCCCAACACGTCGATCAAAAATGTTAATTTTCCAAAGACTGGTCTACAATTTTCTTCACATATCTGAGCAGTAGCTCATCTCCAAATCTAAAAAGTCCATGGGCTACTGGGCTTCAAACGGTGGCCCAAGTTGTGGTTCGTCTCCTTGAATGATGGATCCACATTGAGGAATTACCTTGTGATTGTTTTATATTTTTGTAATAATTTGAATTTTTTTCACTTAATATACATTTACTATTATTTTTATAGCATCATATTCATTGCTTAATGCTACTCGGTAATAGTTTTTCAAATAGCTTTTAGTGTTTTGATATAGTCAAAATATAGTATTTAGTGGCATAATTATTTGTACTAGTGTTTAAAGTTTAAGGAAACGAATTATGAAATATTTCTTTCTTTAACATTCTTCTCTTTATTATAATTTCACAAAGCGTAAATATTTTAAACTCCATTGCTAGTCTCAGTGCCAGAGTGAGACAACATTCATATCATGGCATTGACAGAATTGTATGCATAACCCAATAGTGAAGAAATATCAGAAATGCTGAAAGATTTGATGAACTATAAGATGTATCATAAGCACATGATAAGAAGTAAGAAATAGATTTCACATGTGTTGGAATTAAAGTGGTCTAAGTAGCAGCCAGCCAGCCATCGTTTCATGTGCAACTAATACTTTTGTGTTTCCTATAGATCTATTCTTGGAATGCTTTCTATCTGAGTTCAGTTGACCTTTTTTTTTAAATTTACTACTCCGACAAATAATTGCAATTCTATTGGAGATGGAGAGACAATAATAATAATTTACTATGACTTCATGTGAAATATTCTTTTTATTCCTATTATTATTAAGTTAAACCTTGAATAAATTTGAGTTAAAGGTTAAAGAGTTTATCAAGTTGGATATCGATAAATTTGTTTAAATATTTATATTCAAATCTGTTTAGAGTTTTACTGTCGATATCTGGTATAAATTTCAAATAAATCAATTTCAAGTGAATTATTTTTTATATACAAATTGTAATGAAACGGTGGATTTTTTTTTTTTTTTTGAGATGCAAAAATATATATGTCATATATATATAAAACTAAAAAAAAAAAATGAAAGGGAAATAATTAACGCTAGCATAGGGAATGTAACCCACTTACTAAATACAAATTTTAAATCTCTCTAAAATTTATCAATTTTGAATGGAGATATAAATGACATTTTATATGGCTATACGAGAATAAACCGGACATTTACTCCTCGATAATTCCGGATCAACTTGAGCTAACAACCATTGCTCTAAAAGATATTATCAATAAAAATTAACCCCCTGCGTTTAAGTTCTTGCTTTTTTAAAAATTCAAAGAAAAGATTTTAACTCCAATGTTGATAGATGATAGGTAGTTTACAATAGCATTTAGGCCAGAAGTATTTATTAACTCTTTGTTTGCTTAATACTCGATGGGAATGAAAAAAAAAAAAGCTGCAAGTAGGCAAGCGCTGGCGGGAAATAAAGCAGTAACGAGGAAATCTAGTGCAGAAAACTACGCAGTAGTTAGTTAAGAAGAAGGAACTGCAAGTGAATTCTCGAAACCCTAAAAATGAGAATAAAAAAAAGAGCAAATCCAGGCCAAACTGTACAGTACATCTCCTTGTTTAAGAGTCTCTACGCGTTTTGTTTGACAATAGTAAATTAATTAATACTTAAAAAGAAAGCTAAGAAGTGCCATTAATGGTCGATCCGAACTCGGCTCCGCCGCTTTCGCTTCTTTAGATCGTTTCTTTGTTCCTTCCCGCCACCACCGACTGATCTGTTTTTGCTTTTAAAGAAATGAAATATAACAAGATTTAATGTATCAAGAAATTCTAGTCAACTAATAGTATTTTTATAAGCACAAAGCAGTGAGCTGTGGAAGAATTAGCATGAAGTGCGCCGCAATTGAATTTGGATTTTCGTTTATGCATATGCTAGCACCCGCTTAGTTATTAAATTCATATATATATATATATATACATGTAAAGATTAAGTCCACTCTTGCATGTTCTTCTCTTTATTTCTTCTTTTCAATACCATTTTCTCAACTGGGTATTGCATTGCATTGCAATTCCCTTAGGTACAATTTCTCTTCTCAAGGTTTTGAAAAAATTCACTTGCTTTTGCTTCTTTGATCTGATGTATACATATGATATTAGTATTTACAATAGTTTGACTACATAAATAAAACTTCTTCCGTAGGATATTTAAGATTATTATTGTTAATATAGAATTTTAATTAAGGGTGTTTTTAATATATAACGGTAAAGTTACTTTACTTATGATCTGGAGGTTATGAGTTTGAGTCATAGAAATAACCTTTTTATAAAAAAATAAAGGAAATGCTGAGTTTATTAAATCTCTCCAGGCCCCACATATATACGATGTTTCATGCATTGATTCGCTAATATCTATAAATTTTATGTGATTATATACATATAAAATGTATTCAATTTAGTTCAATGTTTATTGTCTAAATTTTCTTTTCTGGAGTTTGATCATTTTAACTAATATTTATCTTTTTTATGTGGCAGATATTTGAAAATTGGGGGAAATTTGGCATTACAATTATGAGGCTGTATTTTTGTTTTGGATTGTTGGTTTTGCTCAGTGGTATTTCGGTAAAAGCAGAAGATCCCTATAGATATTTTACATGGACAGTTACATATGGAACAATTTCTCCTCTTGGTGTTCCTCAAAGGGTGAGACTTCACTTTTCAAATTGTTATTAGCCCTGAATAAACATTATCATATGCTTCTTCTTTTTTTGAGACCTGTCCTTATCTTCTTATATAATTGTTGCAGGGTATCCTTATTAACGGACAATTTCCTGGCCCAACTATTGATGCTGTTACTAATGACAATATAATTGTTAATGTGATTAACAAATTGGATGAACCTTTCCTCATTACATGGTTAGTGTTGAATGCAATAAATATTTGCTGTTTCTTATGATTTTTTTTGGTATACTTCAAATTCTTATAAAAGAGAGAGATAATATCAAAATTGGATCTCTTGTTCGAACTTCTTATATTATGCGACAAAAACTCGAGTAATGAGATGTGTGTCCAATTATCTAGATTTTGAAATTAATCATTTTGGTGTGAAATTTTAGGAATGGGATTAAACAAAGAAGGACTACATGGCAAGATGGAGTTTTAGGAACAAATTGTCCAATTCCTTCGAACTCAAATTGGACATACAAGTTCCAAAATAAAGATCAAATTGGAACTTTTAACTACTTCCCTTCAATTGGATTGCAAAGAGCTGCTGGTGGATTTGGAGCTTTCAATGTTCAATCTAGGTCTGTCATTGCAATTCCATACCCAATTCCAGTTGAAGAATTTACCTTGCTTATCAGTGACTGGTACAAGACTGATTTCAAGGTTGGTTACCGAAAATCCCCAATTTCCTAGGGAAAACAACTAATATATATTACGTACTAATGATAGAAATTCCATTTAATTTGCAGGTATTGCAACAGCAATTGGACCAGGGCATTGCTCTTCCTCTCCCTGATGCTCTTCTTATTAATGGGATCAATAAAGGTGCTACCTTTACTGGTGAAAAAGGTAGTTAACAGCTAACAATATCAAGTTTTTCCTAGTCTTTTCTTATTATGTCTAGCTAGTTTTTTTTTTTATATATATACTGTTTTTTTTTTTCGGCAAAATGAAAATTCATAGAGCGAAAAAAAAAAAAAGATTACTAGGATTTGAATCCATAACCTTCTGCATTATGAGATATGTAATCAAGCTTTAGATTTATTATCATACTTTGAAAAATTAGTCCGTTCTTCCAAAATAGAGGTACGATCCTTATTTTTAGTTTATTTTTATTTGATCTTTTATTTTATTAATATAAACTGAAAATGATATTATGATTATTAAGAGATTCGAATTGATATTCTCTCTCATTTTTCTAGGGAAAACTTACAAGTTTAGGGTTTCAAATGTGGGAATTGCAACTTCAATCAACTTCAGAATCCAAGGCCACACAATGACCCTTGTTGAAGTTGAAGGAGCTCATACTCTGCAAGAGGCGTATGAGTCACTTGATGTTCATCCTGGTCAGTCTGTGGCTGTTTTGGTTACATTAAATGGCTCGCCCAGAGACTACTATATTGTTGCCTCTACCCGTTTCACAAAGCCCATTCTCACCACTACCGGAATTCTCCGGTACGCCGGCTCCACAACTCCACCCTCTCTCCCATTGCCTATTGGCCCAACTTATCACATCCATTGGTCTATGAAACAAGCCAGGACCATCAGGTACTCATCTAACCCTACCATATTATTAATTTTCTTAATTATAGATGTATTTTGAACTAATACTGATTTTACTAAATTTCGGTGCAGGTTGAATTTGACTGCAAATGCAGCTAGGCCTAACCCTCAAGGGTCATTCCATTATGGAACCATAAAAGTATTGAGGACAATTATTTTAGCTAATACAGAAGCAAAGATTGGAGGCAAGCTAAGATATGCTGTTAACAGCATATCCTATGTGGATCCAAAAACCCCATTGAAGCTTGCTGACTGGTTTAACATTCCTGGTGTCTTTACCTTGAATTCAATCAAGGATGCACCTACTAATGCTTCAGCTGTCCTCGGAAATCCTGTTATTGGAACAACACTTCATGACTTTGTTGAAATTGTGTTCCAGAACACAGAAACAACCACCCAATCTTGGCATCTTGATGGATATAGTTTCTATGTTGTTGGGTAGGTGATCCTTAATTTCATTTTTAATTGGATATTACCTTTCTTTTTCTTATTATGTATTGTAAATTCTTAGAAAGAAGGAAACTATTAGGACTTGAACCTCTAATCTTATGCCAAAGATAAAGTTTTTGATTATCAGGGATTGATAGATAATTTCTTTTGTTAATTCTTTTATCAAGCTCTTCTTTTTCTGGCTTAACAAATAATAATATTAACATTTTCATTATTTTTCTCTCTAAAAATTGCAGATATGGCTCTGGTGTATGGACCCCTGATGTGAGGAAGAGAAAGAAGCTTTATAATTTGAATGATGGCGTTCCTAGACACACTGTTCAGGTAATTCGAAGACATTTGCTCTGAACTAAGAATGAAAACTAGCCAATATATTATTTCCTTAATGCTAAAACAAAAGAAGACTAACTTAAGCTATAAAATTATTTTTATGATAGGTGTATCCCAATTCTTGGAGTGCTGTGCTTGTGTCATTGGACAACAAGGGTATGTGGAATTTGAGGTCTGCAATCTGGTCAAGGAGATATCTAGGGGAACAACTATATATTAGGGTTTGGAATGATGAACACAGCCTTTACACTGAAACTGACATCCCTGAAAATGCATTGTTCTGTGGCTTGGCTAAACGGCCATAGAAATAGATTATATTTGTTTTATTTCTGTGTAACTTCTAGGGTTAATCTTTGATTTATTTTTTTTCCCTTTTTTTTTTTTTTTTTTTTTTGAGATTTCTTGAACCAGTTACGAGGGTGTAACTGTTACTGTTAAAAGAGGAAAATTAATCGGGGAATTAGGGTTGGAAAAGAGTGAAAAGAAAAAGAAAGAAGAGGAGAAATTTTCCATTGTTGTTTGTGCGAGGTTTCTTCCTAAAGAGTTGAAGATGGTGCAACATTGAATCCTGTTACGTTACTTTGTAATAAACATTTTCCCTAAGATTAATATTTGATTTATCTATGATGTTTTTCTAAATTTTTTTCTCTTTCTATATTGTGACGACATTGTCGGTAAATGTGAGAGATGCAAATATCAATTCATATTTACGGTAAATATAATAGTTAAGCAAAAAATGTGCAATATGAAGAAAAATCTTATTTAATTATCTACTAGATTATGAGATATGTAATAAGAATTTTAGAATTTTAATCATAGCCTAATCAATAAAAACAAAACATGATATTAGTTTACTATGGATAAATTCTTTTTCAATCCGTATTACGTAAAAATTTTTTCGCTCCCTCAGTAAGTACATTTTTAGAAAATCAAATTTAAAAACGCTTAAGCAACCAACATGTTATTGGCAAAACTTATACGTTGAAAGAGTAATGTTTTATACTGTATCCTCTTATCACATCAAAAAATTTTTAAAAATAGAACTGATTTTTTTTTTTTTTTTTTGGCACTTCCTTCTTCATTTCCCATGGTAAATCTCTTACTCAGGACAAGCTCCACCGGATAAACTTGTTTTCTTTTTTCAAATCAAATAAAAATTATGTATAAGGTGTTCATTAAAAAAAAAATAATAAATATCTCTTGATTATGTTATGCTCTAGCTAGATAATGTATATTTTCCCTGTTTTTAGGCTGAATTTTTGTATTTTTAGGTCAATTTTTTAGATAAAGTTGTAAAAAATATGTTATAACTTTGTTAATCATTTTATTGAAAGTATTTCCTTTTACTTAATATTTCATAAAATCAATTAACATGAAATAAATAATAAAGGAAAGGCTTTGCATTTTAAAAAAAAAAAAAGTAAAAGAAATTAGAATGTGGACATTGAGGTAAAAAATTATATATTATAATAAAAATTAATTACATTTGACTATTCAGTTAAAACTCTGAACAAATTTAAGTTCATTCAATTGAAAATTTAATAAGTTAATCAAATTTCAAAAAATTGTAGAATTCAAATTAAACTCGAATTCGATTCAAAAACTAAAATAACCAAGAAGAAATTTAATTAAGCATCAATATGAATTCCCAATGTAGTGTCTAACCCAACCCTTAAACCTACCTTCAAGTGTTGAGAGCCATAAAGGTTATTAATCCATAAAAAACATTTTGTATGAAATTATATTTCTTTATCAAACCCATTTTGATTTGCTAAGAAACCCTAATTAATATCATTTGGAAGAAGCGTGACATGCTTAAAACTCCAAATTAAAGCTATCTACGACAGACATTCATGTGGGAAGGGAGAGAGAGAAATGGGTATGTTATTGATTAAAATGGAATGAAAGCAAATCCTTTATCAGAAGCAGAGAACGTCAGACAGACAACAAAGCTGCAGATGGAATTCCTTTTCCCAACTGCGAGAATCAAATTGCTGTTTGAGGAGACTCTTTCCAAAGGCTGCTTTTTACTACTCTTTTCTTTCATCACTTTCTCGTAACAAAAATAAATAAATAAATATGAACGAATCTTCATATATATTCCACCCAACAGCTCATTCCACCACCACTTCCTCTCACTATATATGAAAAGGAACACCAAACTCTTTTTTTCGAGTTAACCAAGATGATAAATATTTAATCATGTCATGTGAGAATTTTTTAGTATGTATTTTACTCTCATAGAATACAAGAAATACCCACAAATCTAAGTTCTAAGGTTTAAGTATTATAATAGATTATTATATGATTAGAAGAGATTTTTCATCGCTCAGGAGGAACTTACAAGAAGCTAATATATATTTTCCATTTCTACCACTTCTTGGTACAATGTTAAACACACCTCAAAACACACATACATAATTAATAAACATCAAAAAGAAACTGATGACTAATCTGCTACCATATCCATATACCACAATCCAAACAAACAACCCTAGAAAAATGAAGGAAATCTCTGAACTAAAGAAAACAAAATGAAAATAAAAAAAAATAGTAGAAATTAAAAATGAAGTAGAGAAGAAGGGTTCTCAAGGATATGCACCGTTGGTTGTTGGAAGATCAGACCATGAAAATGTTGGATTCCAATAACCCAATTCACCACCAGCAACAGGAGAAGACTCCAAAATGGTTGAAGATGTTGAGGTTGAAGAAGAACCCACATTGCTTAGAATTACATGGGAGTTATTATCAGTATAATAATTGGTTGATGATCTGAGTCTCTGATAAAGTTCTTGTATTCCTGAATTTTGAGCTTCACCAACTGCTGTCTGTTGATGCTGTTGAGCTTGGTTTTGGCTGTTTTTCCAAAAAGGGGTGCAAAGACCTAAAGAAGGGACTTGGGTAAGCGGGTCCAAGCCAAGAGTACGAGGATTTAGTGCGGTTGTTTGCTCAGTTAGCAAGTGGGTTCCCATCACACCCTCCTCCTTCACAGGAAGAGAATTCGATAGTGTATTGGAACTAGGGTTAGGATTATGGGTAGCTCTCAATAAGGTTAAAAGATGAGAATTTTGAGGTGAAGCCCACATAATTGGACTTGAAGAAAGTTCGTGATGATCAAATCCATTTCCAAAACTTGATCTTCCAATATCAGATACCATAGTTTTCATCTTACTAGCGCTTGACTTTCCAACTGATGCGGATACAGTTGTGTTCTTGTTTTTTCTACATCCGCCTCCAATTGGAACATTCCGAAGAGCGCCACCTTTAGTCCAATACCGGCGACAAGTCTTGCAAAAGTGGCGAGGCTGAGTAAGGTTATAGTTGTTGTAATAGCAGAATTTAGTGTTTGAAGAATCACATCGAGGGCATCTCAGGTTTTCTGAAGTTGAATTATTAGCAGCAGTTGCAGTAGTAGGAGCAGCAGCGGAAGTTGTTGATGTTGTAGTAGTTGAAGAAGAAGGAGATAATGAAGGAGAAGGAGAAGGTGTTCCTTCTAAAATGGTACCACGGATCGAAATTTTCCTCTCTCCTCCGATAAGGCCAGCACTTCCTAGGAGTTCTTGAATCATTTTTTCTTCTTTGAAGATCTACAACAATCCAAAACAAGAAAAGCAAAGCAAGGTGAGTCTTTTTGAGTTAGTGGAAAAGCTAAAAGAAAGAAAGTAGGTTTTGTTGTGTATTATAGTATGCAATGATCAATGTGAAAGAGAGAGAGTGAGAGAGAGAGAGAGGTGAAAGACATATATCGGCTTGCCTTTGAAAGTTCAATTGAAAGGCTTTGTTGTTTGTGGGTGTAAAGGAATAGAGATAGATGATTTGAAGCTTTAATATAGACATACAGTGTGAAAGCAGCCACTTATTATTATAATCACAAAACAACAAAGTGCTCTTTAATTTGGAATTTTGCTGCATTTGGATTTTAGAGGAAGTAAATGGTCTTTTCTCTATTTCCCAATATGCCCTTCTGATCCCTATATATACTCTCTCTCATGAAAAATCAAATTTGACAAGACCCCATTATTACCCTAATATTCAAACTACAGTCTCAAGAAATTATAATTAAATTCTTCATCTGAGTCTAATAGCAACCACAAAACAGGAAATGGAAACACAACTTCTGAATCATCTTCTTCCCCTTTATGTATTAGAACTATATTACTTAAAGTTCATGATGAATTTCATATCTTCCCATCTAAGCATTTTAAATCAATTATTTCAGAAGCATCAATTTTTCATTTTCCTTGTTGTGGATTATTAAGGCAGGAGGACCAACATTGGTGAAACTATATGTTGTAATTAGATTAGTGAATGTAAGAAAATGGGGCCTCCTAGTGATGTCTCATTATGTCTAAAATACAATTTGATTGGCACTAATGTTTATATAGATATATTAAAGAGCAGAGAATTTATAATGATTATAGTAATCAAGTTTTCTGAAAGAATAATATTTGTTGGGAGCTTGGTGTTTTTGTTGCAGAAGATGCTGTTTTGAAGAAGCATCATTAGGAGAGGAGAAATCACATGGAAATACGTGTAAAGCCGATGGCTCCACCCCCAACTATAAAGCTACTGCCCGAGACTTATGGCTTCAATTTAGCCTTCCCCACATACACTTGCAGGAATCAGGATATCATAACCATCGTGTGCTTCACATTGAGTTATTTTAAATCCAAACCCTAATCATTCACACATGAATCATTATTCATATATATGGTGTGTGGATTCAATTCAACCTATAGCTTGAACATTCCCTAATCACTATCAATTACACATGGTTAAGACCCATATTTTAAACCTTAATTAACAATATTATTGACCAAAAATTGGAAACATATTTATTTTGTGCTCAAACTCTTTATGGGTAGGTGGTGCCCATATCATCATACTAATATCTACTGCTCTTTTCTACCTAACAAAAAAAATTTTCTATCAACAACGGTTTGTTGGGAATTAAACGACCTCAATTTTCATAAAAGTAAAAACACAAATTCAAACTCTAAAAAATGCATTTTGCTGGAGGTCAAAAAACCTTTACTCTTACAGAAACGAGTATGGATTTGACTACTTTATTGACTTAACGGGTTCGCACAGTGTATGGAATTTCATAAGGAAGCTTCATAAAAGGTACAAAAGTAATTAGGTAGGAGACCTTGTTAAAGACTTTGAATTCTGAACTGTGTATACACAAAATGCTTAATTAGTTTAGCATCTAAGTTTTAACACTATTTTACCAAATAACAGACACATAAGACAAATAGCAAATCGATTTGATAATCTCCCAAATCTGTTTGCTTCTCCAAAAGTTGGTGTTTCGGAGCATGAATTGACAAAGAATGTGTTCAGCCACACAGATAAACATACATAATGACAGTGTGAACCAGATAAATATATACACATTGTGTGAAATGGGAAGTAAAGACAGACGAAGAATAATAAGAGAAGATAGAGAAATGGAAGGAGATATGATATGATGTTGGGAGAGAGGGAAAGAAGGGGTCTACATGTTTGATATTTGTGGAACCATTTGTCAATCACCATTGGATATATAGAAATTAGTGACTTTATCACTTGCATTACAAGATAATATAGTGACCAATGTTTTATAATTACTTATATTCTATAATTATCCAACCATTATTAAATATAATTATATTGTAAAGTCCACATTACCTCAAACCTGTCATTGACTCAATGAGTGCCTCAATTAACTAATTAATTAGTAATTAACAGTTGCTGGCCTACATGGGTTTAAATTAATTACTACAATCCTGTACTGTCATTTTTCTATTGTTAAAAACATAGTAACGGTCATGTTCAAACCCAATCAAATTCTCTTTTTCTTTCTCTCTCTTTCATCTTCATGAAGAGCTAGGAAAAGAAACTGTCCCTTCAAACAATCAGATGTTATGAAGATGTCCATGAACATACTTCAATGATAGTACATGCAAAGTTAAATAATTTATTTTTGAAACTCTTATTTTGGTGTGAATTAATTTAATTAATTCAAGAAAGTTGGTTGGTTGGTTGTTGGATGAGTATCTTAGAATCAAAGAGAGAAGCAAATATGTGGTGTGCCTAGCTAGGTAAGCACCAATTTAGCTAGAATTAACTAGACAAATAGATTTCTTTAAAGTAATTTTTATGAAGTACTTGGGTCTTTTGACTTGAAACAAACCTACCCTTCATAGCTAGGGTTGGTTGCTAAAGTAACAATTCACTATTTTAACAGTGCGTTATGCTAGTGAGGCATCCTAAAAGACTGATAGACTTGAATCTTTCCATGACCGATCAATTATATTGACTTCTTGAATAGTAGCACACTAATAACAAATTAAATTTTAATAACTAAACATTAGATGATAAGATTCAAATTAATTAATAGCAGAAATAAGATGCTTTTTGAAGTGGGTTTCAGGTAATGTCTCTATACTTGGGGTGTACCTTTTCCAAAGACACTGTACTTGGGGAACTAAAGTGTAAAATAGGAGAGAGCCCCATATGTCACATGGAATAAACCAGAAGCAACCAGAAAAACAGAACAGGACAGATAAAATGAAGTGCAAAAGAAAACCCATGTTTTGTTTAGCCAGATCATGATATTTCTGGCGACATTTTCCCCGGATTTTAGCACTTTCGCTTACCTATTTCTTGATCATTTTCTGTTTTTCTTGAAAAAAATTATTCCCTGTTTATTTTAGAAAATAAAAAACTACCATATATAGTTTAACAGAGAGGAGAGATGTGTACCTGACCGCGCGTGCCGTCCGGAACGCGAGACTTGTCCGAAGACCGAAACAGGACGGTCTAGTCTCTGCCCGACTTTATCTGATTCGGCCGGGCAGCGGAAAACGACATGAGCCTATCATAAACTTTGGCGGGCAGGTCACGGGCATGCCAATCAAGTCGCCGTCAAGGTTCTGTGTGGGTGGAGTTCCCTCGATAACTGGGGCTCTCGATGTCGTGGTACGTCACTGTCAAATGCTTTCTCTTTTACATGATTTATTATTTCCCGCCTAATTTCTTTTTTTTTTTCTAGAATTTAACGGTTCAATTATTGCGTACTATCATTGAGTACAGGAATAGAAAGCAAAGGATATTATTATTATTATTTTAGAAATATAAAAAAGTACAGTGGATTGCCTTTTTTTCCTTGTATTAATGTTGACTGCCTTTGACCGACTATTCCATTGTATTAATATTGGATATTAGTTTTATCTATGTTGACAATTCATATTAAAAAAAAAGCAATATTTAGTTATCTCAAGCATAATGAATAAATTGTATTTACAAGTAAAACAAAATTTTCTTATTTTATCAATTTGCTCATAGAATTATATTTTCAATCAATCACAGAAAATTTATTCTCGTATATGTGAAGAATGCTAGTTGCCATGAGCGAAGCCACGTTAATGAGAAGGTGGACAATTGCCGCTTCTCTTAAAAAAAAAAAATTAAAAAAATAACTTAACATAACATGGATTAAACCTGGCATTTCAGTAAATTGTAACACACATTCATGGCCTAATTTACATGTTTAAGTATTTGCCCCTTAAATTTAAACTCTAGCTTCGCCATTGCTAGTTACAGTTAGTGGTGAGCAAATAAAACGGTGAGTATTGAAAGAGAGTGGGTAGCAATAGCAATAGCAATTCCCATGCATAGGAATGATATGACATGACAACCATGCATGACATTTGATAGAGCCCCACATTGTATAAGAGGGCCCCGCTTCATGTTTCCCCTCACGCGGCAATACTACTTTTTTTCTAGGGTTTCTCAATCTCATTCTCACTTCTTTTTTACTAGTGGGATGGCTACCTTCCTTCCTTCCTTGCCTTATTTTTCTGTATTATTATTATTATTATCAATAATGCAAATTGGTAAATTTTGCACCTTCACCCACTCCCTTTCTCTCTCAAAATGATTCTTTTCTTTTCATATCTATCTCATTTCCACTTATCTCAGCACAAAACTAATGGCTAACCTAACTAAATCCATGGATAATACATGTGTGAGTGATTTGATGTATGCATATATGCATTCATTAATGTTAAATTCCCTAATATCACTAGATTAGACATATAGTAGGAATTGGGTGGGTCTCACTCATTTACATACCTAAGATTGTCACTATTCAAGCAATTCTATAAGACATTCTTAATCATAAAAAAAAACTAGCTGCCCAAAAGAATTCTGTTTTTAGCACTATCATGTAGATGATTTCCCCTATTTTACAAAGGACCACACATCAATTTCCTTATTTGAAATCAAATAATGTGATAATGTGGTCCATATATATATTTATGTACACTAATATTCTGTTATGGGCATAAATAAATTCTTAAAGGGGAAGAATTCAAACTCTAATTTCTTTTACTATAAGTAAAACAAATAATCAATCACTTAAACACTACCATGATGTCTTTCATAGCTAATTAGATAGAGTGTGGACCCCAAGCATGCATTGTCAGTGGATTGCACTATATAACCAGATAATATTGTCCTCCTTTCTTATGGTGTAGACCATATAATTGTCCAAATCAATCATTCAAACACAAGAAGCATGTCCCTTTTGTTCATATTCAAATTTCCAATAAGTAGCTAGCATCCAGGAGGAGGGTTCAGTTTGTTTGTTAGGGTTTGGATATTCTCTATTTCTGGGGATCCTTGGATCTCGTTTGGAAGAACCTTAGGGGTGTCATATGCAGGACATTTTTGTATCTTGCATTCAATTTGATCAAAGAGTGTATAAAAACAGCAAGGGTACTACTATTTGAAAGGAGAAAAATGGATGGTTCTTAATATATTACTATATTCTATAGCAAGAAGGGGTCCCCTACCTTGAGTGATACAATAGATAGATCTCAATAGGTCACCTACAATGGGAATTCCAACGAAGAGTTTCAACCTGACAAAAGCTAAGATGGACAAAATCCTTCCTGCAGTCGCACACAGATTATGTCTGTGGACAAAGTTGGCATGTGGGTTGTTTCTTATTGGAGCAGGTGGACTTACAAAAGGTTTGGGTGAAGATAATGAATTTGTTGGCAGAGAATTTCTCAACTGACATCTCCACAAACACTCCCATGCTAATCCAAAATATCTGTTACCAAGAATAGATTTGGTTCTCTATGGAAGTTTGCATTTTATGCAGGCTTCAGTGATAAAACTAACATATTTACTTGCTACATTTTAATAAGATTCAAAGTTCAGTTTCCATGTGATTAAACCATTCTAGTGAGAACGATCTACATTGAAGATCCCAAACATTATGGGAAATTGCACTGTGGAATGTGATTTATTAATCAAAATATATGTTCTTAAAAGAAGTGAAACCATAAAATTAGAAAGTGGGTACTATGTGTTTGTCTATAATGTAGCATATATAAAAGAATGTCTTGGAAACCATGCCAGATAAACTATAGTTGAACCAAAAGACTCTACTATGGAACATTCATTCTAAGCTAAATTAAATGTTGCATGTAACGTTTTATGTAGAAGAAACTGTAGGAGAAACTTTTTATGTATTTCACCTTTCTCATGATCATACAAATATTATCCTAATTTGAATGTTACTCAAAATTATTTGAACATTATGATGTCATGGCATACAAGTTAAGTGTCGGGTTAATCTGCATCTCTTCTAAAATTCGACCAAGTGAGAACAGGGTCTTTCTATTGTGGTGTGAAAATTTTAGCAAACGAACAAAAAAAAAAAAATTTGCTGAATATTGAGAGTACCCAAAATTAAAATAAGATCATACCTGAAGGATATCCATGCTCCGCCCAGAAAATGAGGAAAAGATAAGATCATTGATCATTTAGAGATTCTACAATATGCATGAAAACAAAAATGTATACATTCTAATGCGTTTATTTTTACTTAGCAAGTTCTCAAAATGAAGTAAAACAAAATCATCAGATATAGTTCATTAAAATAAATATTAGACCCAAGAGGATGGCAAGTACAATTCCATCCCATAGGAAAAAGAAAGTTCCATATCCTAAGTTTCTTCTGTCATTCCGTGGCATCACATAATGATGTTAGCGGCATAATTTGTGGAATTTCCCACAGAAACCATATACAACATCAACCACATGTATAAAGTTCATATCAGAGCGTAGACTGTATGTAATTGACAATAGCCACCAATGCTCTGTTAATTTTATTTTTTTCAACAACTGAGAAGAATTTTACCAGTTATATCAAGATGCAAGGTAGCAAAGATTCATATAGCCACACTTATTAATTTGTGACTAAGAGTTAGTTGTTTATTATTTATATGTAACAGATGTAAATTAAAGCAACAAGTGAGCTAATGGTCTTATAAATCCTTTTACATCTAGGCATCAATGAACATAAAACTACAATCAATTGGAAAGCAAAGCGTCGAAAAGTGGACCTGGAACTTTACAGGGACGAACAATGAAAACTTTAATCTTTAAGTATACAAATACCTAAGATCAGGTCATAGTCTAAATAGAATAAAGGCAAGGGTCTTCTTGTTGGCACCTGAAAGTATGTGCAGGTCATTTTCATTTCTATTGTACCTGCCATGATGTGAACATGGATAAACATGACAAAATTTATGAGATGGTAATGCAAGAGACGTATATTAACACAGCATAGTTCAAATTGTAGAATAAAAACAAACAAATCTGAGTGGTGGTGAAACTTTAACACAATGACATATGGAACCCACATTAATTTTTGATGTCAAGAGAAGACAGAATTACATGGAGGACCAAGTTTCCATGTGATCATTAACGTGGATCTCAACATGATCTAGCAATTCATTTGGCTCTCATGCTAATCTATTTCCACTATTTACGAAATTTCATTTCTTTGACTGGAATGGGCCTACCATCTCTTGCCTATTCATATTTCTCACTTCAAAATGATAATATTGAAACTAATTGATAACTATTTTTTCTCTTACACCAAGTTTTCTGCTTATGGTTAGGTTTCAACTTCAACATTTGAGTCGAATTCCAGATTTCTTGCTTCTGCAACATTGCCACCTATCATCATCGGGGTAATGTTCACAAAACCATGAAAGAATTAGAAAGGTGAAGACCACCAATCAAAAGCCTAGAGGAAATACTATATCCAGCATAAGCTGAGTTTTAAATCAAGTGAAAAAAAAGCATTCACTTCATTTTCGGCATCCAAATCATACTAGGACACAGTTAAACTTCAATGTACTGGCTGCATCCTAGATGACAGGAGTTTTAACAACTTAGAAACACCAATAACTAACCGGGAAGGAATTCAATAACATCAAAACTGGACCTGCTCTTCTAGGAAGACCCGTCATTGTTTGCCATACTTGCGATCTTTACTCTGTTATTGACTAGTACAAACACATCTGGATTTAAAATTTGAGCAAATAATCTTGACACAGTATTGCAGTTCACAAAAAAATAAGCAGTATACCCAGTAAAGCCTTTTACTTTTAAGTCCCTTGAATATAACCCTTGTTGAGTATCTTAACTTGCTCCAGACTCTATTTTTTAGAGGCTTGAATGGCCTAGGTTGCTATTTCTCAAATAAATAAATAAAACAAATACATGTTCTAGGCTATGAGACCATGAAGACACCCAATTCTTTCAATTACCTTCTCTGTCACTTTGCCAAGCAGTTCTAGGCTATGAGACCATGAAGACACCCAATTCTTTCAATTACCTTCTCTGTCACTTTGCCAAGCAGTTCTAGGTTCATCACATCTTCAAACCTACTGTATCATGTCTAGAGTCATCAATCAAATATGTTAAAATAACGGTCAAGAACACACAAATGATCACATTGACCAGTGAGATCCTTTTGCAATCTATCAGAGTTGTTAAAGAGATAAGCTACCAATGGAATCCAATGGGGACTGTCTCACATGGCTTTTTCGTCTATTTTCTCAAACAATTTTTTCTTAAGAAAGAAAAAAAAATGCCTTTATCACTCCCCATCAGTCCTCACATTAGTCACATCTAATGAATGGCAGAGGATGATGTAGCAGAGGTATTATCCATACATCATTTTAATCATAACACATATGGATTGTAGAATATGGAAATTAATTTACTCTAACTGTCCATCACCAAATGTGCTTGTAAAGGAGTTGAGGCATCTCCATCCATCAATCTTAATCGCAGCACCATGGATCATAGAATTATAGGAGTAAAATTTGACTTTTTGTAGTTTACATGATCTAATTTAATCTAAATCAGTAATAGTAAGATGTTAAATCATAATTTTGCATTTGTCTTATCCAATCCATAATTCAATCTTCAAAATCACAAAATAATACACAATGTTCATAGAATAACCTAAAACATATCTATGGGGTACAACTCAGGGTAGAGATTTTCTATTGTTATTATCAAGCAGAAATGAAATTCAGTGATACAAGAATATTGCAAAATAGTCAGATATTGCCATCCAGGCAAGACAGACTGAATAAAGCATCATTCAACCTGAGCCTAACCCTTAAATTTGAAAGTCAAAAGGGAATGCTTACGACCCAAAATGAGCCTAATTATTAAATGCCTAATTATTAAATACGTACAATGGCAAAAAAGGACCAAAAGGTATATAACTAAGATTATTGATAAAATCAGTCTGCAGATAAAAGGAAATTTATTATTCCTATGAATCAAGTGTGACTGCATTGACATTTCACAATCCCTATGGACCACAGAGAATGGCTCTCTCTCAGAACATCCATTCATTTAACATCCTACATACAAACAAACAAACTCATAATTTTATGAAGTATCCAGAAAACAATTATCTAACTAGAGAAAATCACTATCAATAACAATTAGTCCTTAATGAGCAAACTGTGAACAGTGCACTTGGCATGTAAACGTTTGCATATGCACTTTATAGCTCGCAGCTAGGTCAAATAAAAAAAATCTCAAGAGGGCCCCTTTCAGTAAATCAGTATGAAGATCATTATTATCATTATCAAATTATGGCATTTTCTTATCACGAAGCTTATGGCAAGAAAGTGGATTGGTGTCAATGCAGATGTGGTTGAAGTAAATTATGTCTTTTCTTCATATCAAGAGAGGAAGAGATGTAATTTGATTTGTCACAACATCATGACAAGAGAGCCCGCACTTAGAAGCAATCAATATTCTGAATGCTGAAGATGTTGAATAGTTTTCAGCATGCAATATAGCACAGAAAATAGAAGTATTAATTAATAAACTTGGTTATGAACCTATTGAGCATACTCCATGTGATCTTATTCATCCTACATCTATTTCACAGAGAGAATGCATAATTTTGTGTTAGGCCCAAAATCACCATTGGAATTATCTGATACAACATGTTGAATCCACTTAGTGTGTCACTGATAAAAGTAAGATTCTATTTTTCTGTTTATCCGGTCCGGTGTACGATACTCAGTGATAGCATACCTGATGAAGTATTAAAATGTACACAACCACAAAACTGTAATCAATTCAATTTGAAGTGCCATAAAATCTTAGATAAGTCTAAAAAACGAAACATAGAAATTTTGATAACAAGAAGAAGTTTGCACCAACTCTCCAGCAAAATAGGCAAAAAAAAAAAAAAAAAAAAAGAAAAGCACTTCTCTTTCCATGAAATTACAATCTTATTACACATCATTGGATACTTCCTCTGAACTCATGTTTAATGTTTCCACTCATTGCTATGCCCTTAACGAATTAGGAGTTCTCCTATTTTTGGATGTCCAAAGAACTTGACCACCAAAACCATGAACTATGAAGCAAGCACTTCTCAAGAGATATTAAAATCCTCCCACCTCCTTCAACCTCTATCAAAATTGCTATATACTTCCATTTTAGAAATCCATGGAGATGACTTTTATAGTTGCAACACCCAAGCACAGTAAGCAAATTCACAAGGAATTGTAAATTAGTATCAAGTTAAGAGTTGATTTCCTTTATCTTATAAATCCTTTAACACAAATTTTTTACTCCATGCTTTCTGAAAAACACATCAAGCCCAAGGCAGAAGTTGGAAAGAACTTAGTCTTCCAAATCTAAATTCAATCAGATGAAAGAAATCTAACTCCATAAATCAGTGTGTTAAAGAAAATTGAGAATCTTCTGAAACTCTAGAATTAAGGGAACTGATGGTCATGATGGGTTATAGTAGCCATTATTATTTCCATTAGTTCACCAATTTCGCATGCAACTTTAGTTGTATGAATATTTAGCATGGAGGTCTACTGAATAGCCGTGCATGTAGGGAATTTTAGTGTGATATTCACTTCCACTGATTTCTGGTTGAGACTGTTGTAAACTGATTCAGATGTGGAAAACTTCAAATTGTACCAACTAGTAAGCTACCATAACTATATCCATGCCAATTTAAAAAAGGGAACTATTTCAAACCATGGATTTATATTTCAAACCATGGATTTATTAGTATAAATCCATGGTTTGAAATAGTTTCAGTATAACAGCACAAGCAAATGTCGAAAAGAAATAAAGAATCAAATAGCAGTTTAACAAAAGATCATGATAACTTGTTTCTAATCTAGCAACAAGATATTCCAATACTTCCCCCTAAAAAACAGTGGTTTGGGGGGGGGGGGGGGGGAGGGGAGAGGGGGATGTAAAACATGCAAGTCTAAAAAGATTTAATCAAGCAAAACATAAAGTCAGATATAATATCTCTTGTCGCTCGCCAACTCATATAAATTATTGCAAGCAACGCTATAGGAAGCTAAAGATAAAGCCGCTCTAGTATTACCAGCCCCCTCTTTGTCTGTCCTGGATTTCAGCGAACCTCTCTTCTTTCAGCCTGTTAACAATTTGCCGGGTCGAGGGATTGAAGAAACGGTCATGAACAAACTTCCTCTCCTCAGCTTGTATTTCTTTAATGGCACTAGGATATGGATTACGGGGAGGTCTTTTGCCCTGAATATGAGCAATTTGTTTCAATCGTGCATAAGCCTTCTTTTTTGCCTTTCTCTCTTCCACATATTCCATCTGAACACCAAAATATCATAAAAGATTTAAAACTAGGCAAGGGAAAAAGAATGGAATATGATAGACATTTTCATGGATACAGTAAAACTCAAGAATCCACAAAAACGTACATTAGCTAAAGCCATAGCTTCCTCCTCAGGAACTCCTTGCTCCTTCAATTCAAGCACCCGCATACCAAATACACGTGCTGGAGACGGATCAAAACCACAAACCCTGGGCAGATATAAAGCATAGTTGAAAGCTCAACTCTTTTTTGTTCTGATTTAATTTTTGTTATGTAGATGACAGACAGAGCCAAAATCTCAAAGTGTCTGGTGGAAGCTATACTAAATAAGGCAGTGTCAATTTCGAAGTATAGCTGAGTTAGAAAACAAGCAAGTCTCAGCAGTTGAAAATGTTAATAATTATCAGAAGAAAGCAAAATGATAAAATGCAAAAGTTTAATAGTTTCTTTCAAAAACATCATATAATACTAACTATCATTCCCAGACATCATCCAACAACACAATCAAATAAGTACTCTAATAACTGATCTGGGTTGGAAACTCCAAACTCAAATTAAGAGTTCCAATTCTAAACAATGTGTCTCTACATTGGCTGAAAATCCAAGAATAGTTGTTGCAATAGGGAAAAATACAAATTCCAAACTATTAAATTCAAAATAGCAAGCAACAGCTCAAAAGCATATACCCATATGAAATTGAAATTAGTAAGGTAAAACTGAGGATTATAGTAGCTGAAACTTTGGCACATTGTAAAACTAAAATAGCATTGAAAAAAAAAAAAAAAAAACCTTAATTGGACTAGATAAAATTAAAACTCATAAAAAGAACAATAATAGTAAACAGAACAGAATATACATACTTGATAGTATCTTCAAGTTTGGCATCTGGATGCTTCTTGAAGAACTTATTTATATAAGGATCCTCAGGTAGACTAATCTTCTGAACTTTTCCATCCGCCCGAGGAAATGTCGCAGGCGGTGCCCTAATCGGTGAAATCAAATCGGGAAAAGAGAGAAAAAGGGTTAAGAATTTAGATATGAATAAAAATTCAATGGCAACTTTTTATCATAGAAAGGAAGAAAAATAGAAAGACTCACTGTTCCATGGCCTTAAGCCAAATAGGCTCGGTCTTGGCCAAGCCCTTGACGAGCTTTCTAGTTCTCGTTAGCAGATCTCCTCTCATGAACGACATGGCTGCTGCTGCTGCTGTTTTCGTTCTGTTGCCTACCTTTTCTCGTTTCAATGGCCGGTTGCTCGCCTTTTACCCGCTTTGAGCCGTTTATCCTCTTTAACTTCTTATTTCCTCTTTTTTTTTTTTTGCTTAAACGAGCGGTCGTTTAGAGGTGAGAAAGAGGCTACTTTTATTTGTCTGATATTATCGAGCAAGACATACGGTATGCCGCATACCGTATACGAACGACAATTTGTCTTTGGACGAACATATGCAACGTCCCAACATCTTCGAAGAAACGACCTCGTCACTAACAGCGCCAAATCTGGAGCTGTCATTTCATCTTTAATCCTTCCTTACCCTCACTCAGCTTCCCATCGTTCAATCACACTGTAAATCTAAGCCGCAAGCTACACTGGCTATTTAAAAATTGAATATTCAGGTCGGAGTAACTTCACCGGCGTGCCTCATATATCTCATTCTAAGGTAATATATTATCTTGCTTATGCTGGAATTATCAAGTATGACATCCCTCTTAGTCATTGTGCTTAGGCTCTAGAAATTCACTTTTCTCTACTTCTATTTTATAGTTACATTAGATTTATACTTTTCTAGTTTGATGTATGTTTGATTTGTTTATACTGTTCCATTTTCGGTGAAAAGCATCTGTTTCTAGCCCGCACACCATATGTTTGTTATAAAGTCTAAGAGACTTTGTTTGTATATTTTTATAATGCTTTAAATTTGATGCTTTAATTATGGTAGCAGAAAACATCATAAATTTGATTGCTAAAAGATGATTTTATGAAATGGAGCAGATATGATGGAGAAATTATGAAAAATGACGCTTTCTCTATCTCTCCCTTTACAAAACCATTATTCCTCCAATAAGACCAGCTTTCTACCTTACAATCCTTTTAAGGTATCAAGCAATCATTTTCAAACTGTTAAAAAACTCAGTAACATCTCTTTTTCAATCTCTTGTTCGTCTCTAAAAATAGTTCGTGATTCTAAGCTTGACAGGCACGTTGTAAGGCAAAACAAGATTAGGTTTGTCCAAAAGCTTAAAACACTACTACTTTCTAAACCAAAACACTACATCCCACTCCACATTCTTTCAAAATGCAAATCCTACCTTTCCCTCCCTGATCGTCGTTCTATCCGGTCCATGATCCATCGATATCCTTCCATTTTTGAACTCTTCTCAATCCCAACACCACCTTTGCCAATTAATGCAACAAAACCATACTCTCAATTATGTGTTCGTTTAACACCACCTGCAGCAGCACTTGCTGCCGAAGAATTGAAACTCCAATCAGCGATTTCCAACAGCTTGGCTGCTAAACTTCAGAAACTTCTCATGCTCTCTTCCCATCGCAGGCTTATCTTATCAAAGTTGGTTCACCTTGCACCTGACCTTGGCCTCCCCCCTAATTTTCGGTCCCGCCTTTGCAATGACCATCCAGACAAATTCAAAACTGTTGACACTTCCTATGGCCGTGCACTTGAGCTTGTATCATGGGATGCACAACTAGCTATTCCTTTATCTCGCCCTGATGTTTCACTTGGTCTGATAGTAGATAGACCTTTGAAATTCAAGCACCTGACACTTCGTAAGGGGCACAATTTGAAAAGACGTCACCAAGATTTCCTGATCAAGTTCGAAGAATTGCCAGAGGTGTGTCCTTATAGGACCTCTTTGGAAGAATTTTCTAAAAAGTCAATTCTGGCAGAAAAGAGAGCCTGTGCAGTAATAAGAGAGGTGTTGGAGATGACAGTTGAAAGGAGAACTTTAATTGATCATTTAACACATTTCAGAAAGGAATTTGGACTTCCCAACCAGTTAAGGGGAATGATTGCAAGGCATCCCGAGTTGTTCTATGTGAGTTTGAAGGGCCTCAGGAATTCTGTATTCTTAATTGAAGGCTATGATGACAAGGGTATGCTTTTGAAGAAAGATGAAGTTTCTGCTATGAAGGATCAATTGATGAAGCTGGTTAGCAAGTCAAAGAGGATGAGACGAGAGAGGAAAAATGGTACAGTAATGAATAACAGTAACATCAGAGATTCTGATGATGACAGTAGTGACGAATTTGATGACAATGGAGCAGATGTTGATTATGATGATGGTTTTGACAATGTGTTCAAGTCTGAAGATGTAGGTTTTGATTGTGATTTCGGTAATGATGTCGATGAAAGCTATGAGCTTTGGGGTCATGGGCAGAAAAGAGAATTTTGGATCACAGGTTCTAGCTTTGATGATGCAAGTGAGAAAGGACAATCTAGGGAACCTTGGTAGCAAAAGAAGAACACTGTACATCTTTCAGCATTTGCTTGTAGCAGTTTAGTGTCTTTCAACACTACTTGGTATGAGTTTGTGTATATTATGTAATTGATGTGTGTGTTGAAATTAATCAATACTTGAACTTTGAAGCTGGATGATTTAGAACCAAATCAATCATGATTGAAATTGGGGAAAATATTGATTTATTTAATTTTATATTTGAGAACAATTATCAACAACTAGTAGTAAACAGTACTTTATTATCAATTCATTATTAATAATTAATAATTATTTTGTAAACCATTGCATTCTATTATTCTAATCTGGATCTTCATGTTCTTCAACAAAATTCTGTTGATCTTCAATCTTGATTGCTTTATAATATTGTTCGTGTCTCTTATTTTAGCTTTTGTAATAGTTAATTTTCTTTTGTTTAATGTATATTTTAAAAAATAAAAAGAAAGGTAAGCATAAACTGGAAAAAAAAAAAAAAGGGAATCACTAGACCGAAGCTAAATGTGCCTAAATTAGAAATTCTAAAAGGTTCATACAAAAACGAGATTTCACTGTTATAATTAGATGTGATGTTTTATTATTTTTTTTATATTTTATTGGATTCAATTTATGTGCATGTACCTTTCAATTTAAGTTTTGGACATGTTTGAGTTTAATTACTCAAAATTATAAGTTAAGAAATCAATTAGACAAACAAAAATCTCATGAATGTTATTGAATCAATTAAAAAAAAAACTTAGGGACTTAATTGGTACTTAACCCCTTGTTATACTTAAATTTTTACAATAACAATTTAATCTTTAACTTTTGGAACTATAAATAGGGGTACAATTTACGGTTGCCCTTTAGTAACTTATTGAACTAGTTCGTGAGCTTATTGGATCCCTTGAAGTTTCTCTAAAGCTAGCTCATAATATATTACAATTAGGGGGTGTAAGCAAGCAGAGCCAAGTTTGAATCGACCAGACTCAAATCTCGCTTGAAAATCAACAAGTCTAAATATTTTTTTGGCTAGAACTCAACTTGATATTCAAGTTCAGTTCGAAAAATTTTGAATTCAGACTCATCATAAGATTCAAGGCTCAAGTAAGTTTAAAATAAAAATAATAATATTTATATATAAAAGCTCGACGAGCTTTCAAATTAAATATCATTATGCTCAAGCTCGATTTGAGCCAAAATTTTTTGAACTTTTTTCCAGCTGAGCTCGAATAGCTTCCGAACTGAACGGGCTCGGCTCTACACCCCCTAATTATAACATTACAAATTTATATACCTTTTTAGCTCAATATAGTCAAGTGGGGCAATTGAAAAATAATAAATGGTATTATTGAAAAATTTAAAAATCTACACCCATTATAAATAAATAAAACAACAAAAGAAGGGGAAAGAAGGAAGTCACCGTTTCCACAATTAAAAAGAAGCTACGTTTCAATTTTCAAGACAATTCAGATGCTGTATAAATATTACGCTGGAGCTTAACATTCCGATCAGGGGAAGGTCACTACCATACCGTTCACTTAAAGAAGCTCTTCTAGGGTTCTGTTTTCTCTATTATATTTCTTTGTTCATTTTTTTTTTTTTTCTAAAACAAAAAGCATCATGAACTGCGAAATCTGCCAACTGAAAGAACTGGTAAATCATAGCTCTATCTATACTTTTATCTTCAATTTATATATTTATGCTTTCAATTCATTGTTAAATTAGAGATTTTGATCGGGAACCGTTTGTAGGAGGTGGAGCACTTTGAGATACGAGAAGTTCTACGCTGTAAGTGAAAAAAAAAAAAAAAAAATTCGAAATTGGGCTTTCCAAATTTGGAATTTTTCAAGAGACATTAATAATATAGTTTTTATGTCTTTTTGAGTAGTCACTGTTGGTTTGCTTTGTTGCTTGGTCTAAAATATATTTAATCAAGGTTGGTTTTGAAGAGAGTCGTTGCTGCGCATCATTGAAACCTTTTTAATCTTCAAAATTCAGTTCAATTGACGAGGTTAAGTGACTAAAAAAGATTGCAAGTGACGGGGAATTGAAAAAGAATGCTTGGACAATTTAAATTTTCTATACAAGCATTGGTGAAGTTTGGCTGATAGTTGGATGATTAGGTTTCTATAAGTGTTGGCATTTTGTTGTGTTACGTAGTTCATTATATTTTCTGTTTTATCTTTTTTATTATTTCTTAATTGACTAGATGAAATGGATTGCAGGCATATTACATACAATTGTCTTTCATCGTGCTTTAGGTCTTGTCCGTCCAAAGGACATTGATCTGGAACTCTTTGACATTACATATGTAAGTGATTCTAGAATTTCTTTGCTGGATATTATCGTTAGGTGGAAACAGTTATTAGTGTTTCTCAAATGATAGTATTTCTCAAATATAATGTGTTGATAGGAGTACTAGTGATGAGAAAGTGCAGCTTACATGGATGTCATTGTGCACTTTTTATGTCATATTTCTAGTGTTGACAGCTTTTGATGTTTGTCTCTTGTCACTGCTGTCTTTTTCTCTTGTTGCATAGGTGCAATGTGGGGATTTCGAAGTTGAAAAGAAAATAGATGAGAAGATTGAGCAATTCATAAGTTGGGTTGAGAAACATCCGAATAAGAAAAGCCAGGTATTTTTGCCAAATACTTTTTAAGTTAACACGGCATTTAGGTTGTTAGTATATGGATTTTTATCCATGGGCTGGAAAGTGATGGTGACAGTGAGTGGTAATATTCAGTCTCATATGTTTTACAGAATATGTTTAGCACTTGGTGTTGTATGCTGTACTGTATGCAAAAGAATTTATATAATCTGACTCCAACAAGATTAGGATGTTCGTTTGAGTTATGCTGCATTTCCTACATGGCAAGGACACTAGCATTTCAGCCCTTTTTTTATCGTTAAGCATTTTTTAGCATCGCAATGGCACCAAAACTTCAGTGTTTGCATATTTTAGCATGCTTCATCTTGTGCATAGCCATGATTGGTAATGTTTGACTTTCATAATTGTTTTATGTACCGTCATTTGATCTTTTCGGTGAATTAGCAATTTTGTAATTTTATGTGATTTTTGTCTTGTTTTTCACGTCTGAGTTACAATGCAGATATGCTTATCCTTTTATGAAGTGAAAAGCAAACAGCCTTCGTGGTTCAAAAACAAAATTGAACGGCTTTGTTGGGAACAGTGGTATGTCAATTTGAATGTGACTCAACACCGAAAAGCACATTCTGGAAAGTCCCATCATTCTAAAGGAGCGGTTGATCCAGAAGGTAATATCTATGCTGCACATGCTTAACCATCTTAAAGCGAAAGTTCCTTGCTTTATTTTCTTTTGATATTTATGTTTTCACTTTATCTTATAGAGAGTGTGTCCGAGGAGAGGGGTGTTCGTAGGGCAGCACTTGAAGCCTCTCTTCGTGAGGTTTTGTTCCAGATAATAAAATTTGTGAATGAGAAAAAAGATCATGTCCCCCCGATATCTGACGGTGTCATATATTTTCCTTATGAAATTACCATTCCGAGGTCAGTTATTCTTAATTCTGTTCTCGCCTTGTAATGCATATTAATCTTGGGTGCGTCAAGTTAATTGACAGTGCATGTTGTGTTGGATGAAGCCATTTTTGGTAGTCTTTAGAAGTTTGCTGCTTTTGCTTGTTGGTAGTTCGTTAATTTTGTGATTGCTGGCCAAGTTAAAGTAGTTAGGTGTTGGAAATTTTGTGTCAGTCGTTCGTTGTTGTCTAATCAAGATTCGAGGCGTGAATCAAAATCATGATTTGTTAATGAAGAATCAATTGATCATAAGATTCAATATTCTCAGGATTCCAAATCAATTAAAAATGATATCTGTACATTTAAAACTATATATAAAATATCAAAATCTGAAATCGAAATGTAATTTTCATCATAATTGATAAAGTAAATACACATTGCCAATTAACAATAAATTGATGGTAAAAGTATTGTAACCTAGTGCTTCACAATACCTAAAATAATTAAGTAATAATGCGTACATGGAGGTGGCAGTGGGTGGGATGGGCTATTGAGATGCTATCTTGTGCGTGGGATGAACAGTCAATGGCGATGCGCCATTGAAAGAGTCATAACTAAATCAATATGGCTTTTCATGTGGTTGAATGAAAAGAGGCATTAATTTGGCTTGAGGCTTAGAAATTTGAAGTGAAATCGAGTGTTATAACATGGCCAATAGCCACCAAATTACTGTTGGATTACCTTCAAGAAAACCGACCTGGAAAAGGCTTCTGAGAATGGTAGGATTTATAACATCATCTAGTGTCTGTGCTTTTCAGAAGCGTGGTTAATGCTTAGGCTTTTTATGTTCTGCTCACTGGATCTTTCTCCTTGCGTGATTGCTGGCTTAAAAGAAGTTTTAGTTTTCAATTTCCAAGCCATCCCGAAACTTACTTGACCAATAGATCATTATGGGATACAAGGGGACACTGACTAATGTATGTTATGAACAAGCAAATCATACAAGTAACGATTGAAAGGCAGACCTACTACCACTCTTTACCTGCTAACCAAAACTATTTAACCTCCGTTTTTAGTTGAGCTAGCAAGTTGACTCGTTAGGGAGATGTATTAAGCCTGTAATCACAGCATTTAGTTTCACCTTTAGTAATAAGCTAAAGTTGTTTGTGTGCTAATTGCATAGTATGGTAGTTTGACTACCCTTGACGTCCTTGTTCTGTTAATGAGAAATTGCTGTGTCGCTATTTTCTGTTAGGAAAATTCTCTGAAGCTCATGATTAGACTGCTGAGTTAACATTATACTTCCATTACTCAGTTCATCGGATTCTGCATTTGGGATGGACATGATTAAGAGGATGCTACAGACAGGGCATCCAACCATGCTCAGCTGATTACAATTATTGGCGCCTGAACTATTTCATCAACTCTAAGATTTGGCAAGGGGGTTATTCTATTCATGTTGTCTTGATACCTGTATATTAGTGGCCTTGTGCAGAAGGAAGCTACACGGGGATCAAAGCTTGATTTGAATCTGAGAAAAAGCGACAGCTAGGTGCATTTTCAGTTGCATATCTTTGTAAATATTATCTTTTTGCATCTTTTTGGGGACCCCCATTTACCCATTTTGTTTTTTCTCTTGTGGTGCTTAAGTTGCCCTTTTATGTACTAGATTGATTCTAATTCTATATACCAAAAATGTTTGCTTAGTGATAATAAATCAGTTATTATTGATTGTTATTTTCCACATGTAAACAGAATTGTATGAAATTATTCTCTAAACATGATTCAACAAATAAATAAGATTCAGAAGTATTTCTTGGCAATGTCTTCAAGGCAAGAACAGAAGTCCTGTGGTCTTGAAATCATGAGCATGTGATCAGAATCAGAGATAACCATAATCTCATTAGGTGGATTTTTTTGGACCATCCATCTTTGGAAATCTTCACTGTAAACCTTATCTTGGCCACACACTATAAAAATTCTACTAACTGATCCAAACTTTTCCTTGGTCAACACTGCTTCATTTTGTACAGCAGCAATATTATGCAAAGGATGAGGTCTTATTAACATCATTGCAAGCATTAGATCCTGTTTAGAAAGGAAAAAAGAATGTAAAGAGTAAGAAAATTTAGCAGAAAAATAGTAATTATACAAAATATAAAATATAATGGAGATAATATTCTTACTTCTGGCGGTGAGAGTTGATACAATTGGGTTGACAAGCAGTTAGGCCCAGATAATAGGGAGGTTGGGGGGTGGTCGGGCCCATTATCAAACTTAAATTTTGTGTCCATTGGATCAAATGTCTTGCTAAACTGCAGATTTTTCCACTTATATAATTATAATTAAGAAGAATATTTATATATATTTTTTAAGTATTGGGGATGATTTATTTTTAATAAGATTGAAGAATAAATTTAATAAAATATGCTGAAATTAATCTCTGTACAATATAGACATACCTTTTCTCTTGCACTGGTATAGCTGAGGTCAGGTCCTGGCATGATAGCTGAAGCAAAAATTGCAGCTGAAATTTTCTCCGGAAACCTTTCCATGGCAATAGATATGCTAAGACCACCAAAACTGTGACCAACTAAAATCACCTTCTCTTCTTGTGGTGAAGACATCATGAATTCCATCAACGGCTCAAAATAATCCGATATTGATTGAATCTCACTGACTTGCTTTGGATGAACACCAGATGCAGCCATGTCTAGAGCTGTAACTTTGTGACCTGCTGATTTTAAAAGAGTAGCTACTTTATACCAACACCACGCTCCAAGACCGGCTCCATGTACTAACACAAAATGCCTCTGCTTCATCTCCTCCATTTTCTATTTGGCTTCCTGTTAGAGAAATTCTTGGGATACGAAGACTTCTTTTGTGTTGACAGGGTCGTTAGTCTTGCCGAAGCTGAACTTCTACCATTTCGTAAACCCAGGAAAAAATAAAAAAAGAAAGAGATAATCTATGGCTTAGAAAAAGGTTTGGCTGTGGAGAAGAAATAAAGATTTCCTCTCGTTTTGATCTTTTCCGTTGCTCTCGACAACCGAACCAAAGCCATGAAGAACCCACATTTCAAGAAAATAATACACTCATCTCCGTTAAGTGCCTCCGTAAGTTAATAAGAAGAATATTTAATTAATGCATCTGCAGAACAAGAAATATATTTATGTGCGAGGAGAATACAGATAAGAGGATTCCTTCTTCAATCACAGATTTTCAAGCGCACAAAACCAGAGGCAAGTAATTAATTAAAGCCAAGTTTATCTCTGAACGAGTATGAACAGCCCCAGGGCCAACATCAGCAGCAAAGCAAGAAGGAAGAATCGAGAAGCCGCCGCCCTAATCAAAAGCAGAAACCCTAAAAATAGAACACAACATTTTCTATTTATATTAAACCCATACACATACCCGTTTCACTTAACCCAAACCCATGTAACAAACCCAACTAACCCATTAACCCAAATTGTACAGCTGTGATTCTGTTACAACAGTCAGTATACAATACAGTAGGCTCTAGAGTAAGCAAATACAGCACACTTGTAAATATAAATAGTATTCATTGTACAGACTCCATGATACAAGAAGAAATATACTGTTTTCTTCATTCTATTCGTTTTCTGTTCAATCTCAATTAAAGCATTTTCAGATTAATTAATTAAATATAGTGATGTGGGTTTGCAGGATCTCGAACTAGGCAAGATGTTTGATTAAGAATATGAACCTTAAGAGTTAAGAAAGCTGGTGCCGTGGTCATGCTTTCGAAGCCTAAGGAGGTTTTGTCTATGGTTGGAGGAAATTGCTGTAAATAGGCTGAGAGTGAAAAGCATATGTTATGCAAATAACATGCGATTAGTGATATTATTTGCTTTTTTCCACAATAATATTAATAACATTTTTTTTCTAATTAAGACTCATTTTGTATTAATTATATTAAGAGAAGAAAGAGTTGAAGAGAACAAATCAGTTGATTATACAAATAAAACTAGTAAGCAAGTTGAGTTAGCTTTTTTTGACAAAGTATGAGAGATGATTAAATTTCTACATATGAAGCCAGGGTTAGATAATTGATTAGGATTTGTGAAATAAAAATCTTGAAAAGTCTCTCATTTTGTATTATATAGTATATATTTTTTTTCTTCTTGAATTGCATTTTTTTTTTCTGGTCAACTATATCATATCATATACTAATAATTAATAATATTGTCAATCAAGTGGTGGAAAAATTAAAATTTTCATTTTCGATAGGAGTGAAAGGTTTTGAATTTAATCTCCTCGATTCCAATAGTTTTTACCCTACTGTCGTTTCGACTCATTTGTTTTCACAATAAATAAACAAAAATTAATAATATTAATATGGTGGCTAACGGGTAGAGATCGCAAAATAAGACAAAATGTCAAAATAAAGGAATCAAAGCAAAAAGAAAATGGAATCATAAAATAAAATAATGAAGTAAACTTTTTTTTTTTTTTAAATTTACAAATCTTTAGCTGGCAACTATGGGAAATTGACCAATATAAAAATTGTTCGTTAGATTATTCCAACTCACAATTAATTAAGAGTAGAAATGGAGAAAAAGGGAAAGAAACACTTTATTTTGGTTCATGGGGCTTGTCATGGAGCTTGGTGCTGGTACAAGATAGCGCACTTGCTAAAGTCAGATGGCCACCAAGTCACTGCTTTGGACCTTGGTGCTTGTGGGGTCAACCCTAAGAAACTAGAAGAGGTTACCTCCTTTTCTGAATATGTGAAACCACTAATGGAGGTCATGGCCTCACTTTCTTCAGATGAGAAGATTATTTTGGTTGGTCATAGCTTTGGTGGGTTTAGCATTTCTTTTGCTATGGAGAAATTTCCTGCGAAGATCTTGGTAGCAGTTTTTGTCACAGCATATATGCCTAACTGTAAAAACCCACCTGCAACTCTCATAGGAGAAGTAAATTTCCCGATATATTTCTATAGTTTTGATATTATAATTGAGTTTTGTCAAAAGATATTATTTCTTGATATTAATTGCTCATATATCAATTGATGATAATTTGAAAGCTGACCACTATCATACAAGTTTCGTGTAGCACATGTTGGGCAACAGCTTTTGAGGTAGTTTTTTTTGTAGTTTTGACTAAATTAGTAATTGTCTTTTGAAACCAGTTCTTCAAGTGGTCTCCAGTGGAATCCCTATATGATTGTCGGCTCTATTTCACCCATGGCCTAGAAAACCCACCAACTTCCTCTTCCTTTGGGCCAGAGTACCTGACCAACATGCTCTATCTGCAATGTCCACAAGAGGAAAGTTTCCTAATACCAAATGGTGTTTCAATCATTTACAAAAAAAAAAAAAAGGCCTTTTTCAGCATTTTAATTACTAAAAATTGAGATGCTAATGATTGATACAGGACTTGGAGTTAGGCAAAATGCTGGTAAGACCTACTGGGGTTTTTGGGGATGATTTGAGTAAGGAGTCTGATTTAACCGAAGCGAATTTCGGATCGGTAAACCGGATTTTTGTGTTCTGTGAAGGAGATGTGGTGATGAAGGAGGGATTTCAGAAGTGGTTGATTGCAAATAGCCCACCAAATGAAGTGAAAGTTATTAGTGAAGCTGCCCATATGGTTATGCTCTCTAAGCCTAAAGAACTTTGCCAATGTTTATTGGATATTGCAGACAAATTTACTTAACACAAAATTTTTAATTAAGGTCTTAACGAGGATTTCTCTATTCTTGTGGTTTCAATTTCAAATCTTGGAATATCAGTTGATTAATTTTTGTTAATATTTCAGATAATTTTGATTTTTTTTTTTTTTATTCTTTTAGAGAAATATATTCACACATCTTTCGAAAGAAGAGAAAAGGAAGAAAGGAACTATTGTAAAACAAAAAATAGTCTCTCCATGTGTTCTGTTTGATAGTGACAAAGTGTTAGGAATTCCTGACATGGAAAGGTCACTAAGAGGTTGAAAGTTAAGAAAGGAAGAAAAAGTGAGAGAAAAAAAAAAAAAAACATTATGTTTACTACTTTACTTCATTCAATGAATAACTTGACACCTCTAACTTTATATCATTAGGCTGACAAATTCAGGATGATCAGAGTATAAAAGTCAATTTACAGTAAAATTATTACTGCTCTAAAAGATTAGGTGAAATTGAAGATTAGACTCAACATATTTTATATATACTTCTAGCCTCTGGCCTCTGTATATATTTTATATACTTCTAGCGAATAACCTCTAACCTCCGTTAAATCATTCCACTTTAATCAAGAAGAAAAAAGATCAAGTCTTTTAGACAACATAAAAATAGTTAGCTAGGAATGAAGACTAACAAGAAACACTTCGTATTGGTTCATGGATCTTGCCATGGTGCTTGGTGCTGGTACAAGCTTGTGCCTCTTCTAAAATTAGCTGGCCTCCAAGTTACTCCTTTAGATCTTGGAGCTTCCGGTATCAACACTAAGCAAATAGAAGGCCTCAGCTTCTTTTCTGATTATATTCAACCATTATTCGAATTCATGGCTTCTCTTCCTCAAGAAGAAAAAGTTATCTTAGTTGGTCATAGCTATGGCGGCCTTGCTTTGTCTTTAGCAATGGAGAATTTTCCAGAGAAAATTTTGGTTGCAGTTTTTGTAACTGCATATTTGCCAAATTCTATTGATCCACCTGCAACTTTAGTACAAGAAGTAAAATATTCTTGATCTTTTTTCATTAATTTTTTTGGATTCTTGAAAATCTATTAGACTAATACAATTATATATTTTTCTTGGGTTTTCTTTTTGTTAAACAGTTTTTCAAGAGAACACCAGCAGAATCACTTTTAGATTGCCAATTAAATTTCCAGGAAGGCCAAGAAAACCTACTAATCTCAGCTATTTTTGGGCCTAAATATTTGGAAAGCATGATGTATCACAACTGCCAACCGGAGGCAAGTATCTAAAGCTATAATATAAAATGTGCATTTTGCAAGTATCTAAAGCTGTAAAATGTGCATTTCACAATCATATATATACATATAATATGTAATTAATTCTTTAATCTCCGGCAGGATTTGGAATTAGCTAAAATGGTAATCAGGCCTTTCAAATTTTTCTTAGAAGATTTAGCCAAAGAATCTTTGCTAAGTGAAGCCAAATATGGATCCATAAAAAGGGTTTTTGTATTGTGCAAGGAAGATAGAGTGATGAAAGAGGAATTCGTGCAATGGATGATTGAAAACAGCCCAGCTGATGAAGTGAAAATTATTGATGGAGCTGACCATATGGTCATGCTCTCCAAAACACAAGAGCTATGCAAAATTTTCCAAGAAATTGCAGTCAAGTATCAGAGATGCAATTAGAATATTATTTATTATTATATCCTTCATTTTTCTTTTCCTTGTTCATGATTTGATAGTTTTTTTTTTTTTTATTCATGAGAGAGATATGTAATAGGTATTTGAAATAAAAGACTACCATAGGTAAGTTCATAACAAAAGGCCAAAAATTTGTGGAAGTCGTGTTTCATGTGAAAAGGAAAGAAAATACACGGCTGCCATATTTTGACCTACCCTACAATAATTATATCTGCAGACAGCGAGGCCAACTGTGATATAATCATGGATGCTACCAAGAAATACGGAGAAATAAAATGGAGAAATCAAAGCACTTTGTTTTGGTTCATGGGATTTGCCATGGAGCCTGGTGCTGGTTCAAGATTGTTGAGATGCTCAAGGCATGCATCTGGTCACAGAGTCACAGCTCTGGATCTTTGTGGCCTCCTTGCCTGAAGAAGAAGAAGAAGAAGAAGAAGAGAAGGTGATATTACTGGGTCATAGTTATGGAGGCATGGGCATTTCTCTACCCATGGAAAGTAATTTTAATTGGGTCATAATAAAAAAAATTATAATAATTTTGAAATGATAAAATAAATTGTTTTTATATTTTTTTTTTCGGGATCTCCATTTATTTCGAAATTACTCTTTTTTTTTTTTTTCTAAGTTGAAAAACTAAAAATTATAGTTAGATAATTATTAAAAGAAAAAGGATACTTCGAAAGAAAGAAGAAGAATTCTTCCAAAGGTAATTCGCACAAGAATTATCCTAACCAATAAAATTTATACTAAATCTATAAAATTTAGCTTTTAGAAATGAAGTGAATATTTTTATTTACACTAAATATGAAAATACAAAATTTATTTATACTCATTAAAATCAATATGGTTTTCAATTTTTGGCAGTCAGTTCTTCAAGTGGACACCAATAGATTCCCTGTTGGTGTTGGAGTTGGGAGTTCTGTTTTGATGATATCAGCATTGTCATTTACAGGTGAGTGCAGAATTTCTTCTCTTTGGCCGATATTCAAGAAAATGAATTATTAATTCACGCTACTCTTTTTGGACCAGCAAGAGCTAAATTCAAAACGACAGATTTTTTCAAAACACTCAATTTTAACCAAAGAAGGTTAAAGATATTGAGAATGCAATATTACAAATATTAATTAATGTAGAAAAAGGGAGTTAGGTGTTTGTCTCTGATGTCAGAATTAGTCTCAAATCTAATCGAACCTATATAAACAGAATAGATTGAAATTTTTTAAATGTAATTAAATCAAATTGAATACTGTGTAGAATGGAATAGAACTGATAGAGCTACTGTCAATGGAGTATGAGACACAAAGCGGTTGTAAAGCTATTAATTTTTCGTTTGGTTACAAAAGGGTGGGAGCTAAGCTCCGACACAACGAGAGACAAACTCTGGGATTTGAAATCCCAACTATTATTTTCAATAGTACATCGCACATGTCTAAATTATGAATGCCCATCTCCACTGCCCACATATATACATCTTTCCCTTTCAAATCACTTATCCTTCTACGTAAAATGTGCTACTTGTAAAGCCATGTGGGACTACATACATTCAGACATGATGATTGAAAATAATCGTATTGAAGAAGTGATCAAGATTGGAGGACCCAACTGTCGCCCTGTCTCACTCAAATTGCTGATAATTTTCCATTGATTTCATGAAAAATTGACTCGTGATAGGCATAAAAAGTTATAAAAGAAAAAGATCCTATATGGTGTTTATATATTATATATGTAATTAAATATATATTGTTTGTTGAATATATGATTTGGAATTGGAAAAAATGTTAGTAAAATGGGTAGTTCTCGAAAGATTTGGCCAAACAATCCCTGGTGCTGGTACAAGTTGAAGCCACTCATTGAATCCGCTGGCCACCGTGTCACAGCCCAATGACTTGGCGGCTTCTGGCGTCCACATGAAGGCAATTCAAGAAATTCAGACTCTTGGTGATTACACGAAGCCTTTGTTAGAGTGTTTGGTGGACTGAATTTGGCTCTGGATAATTTTCCAGAAAAGATTTCTGTTGCTGTGTTCTTGACTGCTTTCTTGCCGGATTCAGTACACCGGCCATCATTTGTCTTGGAAAAGGTACGTGTTTCTTTAATTAGCACGCGTAGAAGGTGCTGGAGATGTTAGGACATTAACTCTCTATCCTATAACTGTTATTGCATAATTTGCTTGGGCATAAAACAGAGCAGGTCTAATAATCAATTGATAGGCACTAATCAATTGTTTCTTTTAACTGTACAAAGAGTGAGATAGAATGATATAGATAATTTCTCCCTTAATTAGAGTTCCCATGAATACTAAATTAGAATACAATTTATGGGTGGTTCACTTTTTTAATCATGGATATACCCAGAACATGTCATTTTTCACTGTACCAAATCACCAATAAAAATATTTTTATTATTATATTCAAAGTAATCACAAACCCACAAATCCAATTGTCTATGGCTCGTTTATGGACCAAACTAATAATAAAAAAATTTTAAAATTGTTTTCAATTTATCTTTTTTTTTTCCTCACTAAATGGTAAAAAGAAAAAAATATTTTTTGTTGTTTCCATCATGGGCAAAATCTAGATAAGTTGATGGGAAAATGGATTAGCTTGTTTCTCTTATTTTCCTCTAAACATAACTAAACTACTTACTTTACTACTTTAATATTAACCATAATATTATTGATTTGGGATAGATTCTTGAAAATACTAAATTTTTCGTGATATCTTTAATTTTAATAAATTTTGTTTGTTTGCATATCAAAAAAAATATATATATATATTGGCTAAGTCAACACAACTATATACTATCTCCATTCCATAATACTTATCACATTTGAGAAAATAGTTTATTTCAAAATACTTGCCACATTTGTGATTTCAAGGAGTACTAAAATTTTTTCCATGTTTACCCTTTGTATATGACCAATAATTATTATTTCAATTTAATGATTTTCTTAGACAATTAGTATCAAATTAAATGTAATATAGTCAATTTATTCAATAATTTATTATAACTTAGATAAATTTAATGATTTTTTTAAATGACGTGAAATTCTAAACGTGAAAAATACTATGGAAGAGAGAAATTAATTTTTAAAGAGAAAGCCATTAACTACCAATTTTGGACAGAAGTCTCCACATAGAGTATCAAACTCCATAAATAAGTTGAGACATTTTCTGTTTTTGATAGTAAAATTTGAGCTCATTACCACATGTTTGTTTCTTTAAGTACAGTACAAAGAAAGGACCCCAAGTGAGGCATGGTTGGACAAACAATTTCAGCCCTACAGCAGCTCTTAACCACATCTTTTGACAATGTTTTTTGGTCCCAAAATTCTTATCCTCCAAGCTCTATCAGCTGACACCGATTGAGGCCTTTTTCTTTCTGTCCTTCTTTTGTTTTCATGTTAAAGAGTCTATGTCTTCTTTTGTTCATATCTTTATAAAAGGGCCACAAAAATCTAATCGAATTTCAAAATTTGCATGTTCTTGAAGGATCTTGAGTTGGCAAAGATTTTGGCAAGACCACCATCATTGTTTCAACATGATTTGTCAATGGCAAAAGAATTCTCAAGTGAAGGACATGGATCTGTTAGAAAAGTGTATATTATATGCGAAGAAGACAAGGCAATACCTAAAGAATTTCAAGAATGGATGATTGAAAATAATCCTGTTGAAGAAGTGATCAAGATGGAAGGAGTAGATCATATGCCCACGTTTTGCAAACCATAGCAACTGTGTAACTGTCTCTCTCAAATTGCTGATAAACATGCTTAAAAATATTTAGAGAGCCTTTGTTTAATATTATTATATGCTAATACTATTAAATATTAATTAGGGTCATTATAATAAAAGATTGTGTTGGTATCATTAGATATTGTTATTAATTTAACTTTTGTCAAGATTTGGTTCAGTAATTACTGTAATCTAACTTTTCACCCTCCCCTATAATAATTTTCTAGCTGTAGTAATACTGAATATTGCATATGTTCTTGAAGAACTTGTATGTATACAATGAAGAAGAAGAAGAAGAAGAAGAAAAAGAAAAATTGTTGGCAGCCGTCAGTGATGACCATTTGAAACGCTAAGTCATAAGTCAGAGAAGGAAACATATTACTTTTCATTGATTAATTTCTGTTGGAATTTTAATTTTCTTTTAAATATAGTTTTAAAACATTGGATTCATATATATACATCAAATTGAATTTAGCAATAATAATAATAGAAAAAAGATGAGTAATTTTAACAAAATTGAATGAAAAAAAGGGCTCGTGATGGAATGACTAATTAAGTGATATATGATGAACTTTGTGAGCAATTATTCCTAATCATATAATAAAATAAATTTGAGTGATTTAATCTAAAAAATATTTTAAAATTTTTTTCTCCGGATTAATAATTACATCTTGAGACTTGCATCCAACAATTTAGACCTGATTATATTGCAATAACTAAAAAAAAAAAAAACAAAGAATAAAAAAGGAATGAAAAAAGTAATAATCAAAATGTTTATAAAACATTATGAAATACTTCACAATCTTTTTTCAGAATCTCTACGCCATTTGATAATCGACATTTAATATTTTGATTAACAAATTTTTCCGATAAATAAATTTTAGAAAGAATTATAATTATTTATATTTGAGTGAAAATAAAAATATTTAAAGAAGATGATTAAAAATATTGATATTATTTAAATTTTTATGTGATTTCAATCTATTTTTGTTCTTTGGAACTGAAAAAATATAATTCTAATACATATGAAAAAAAAAAAAAAAATAGAAATGAAGTTTCCTGAATTTTTCTGACAATGTGAAATTTCTATAACGTCCAATTCTTACTTACCCAAATCAAATTTTGTTCGAAATTCAATAATTGACTGCCTCCAAAAATCAATTACTTTTACTTTTTAGTCACTGACTCACTGTTGTGAGTTGTCGGTGATACGTTTCCTATGTTTGAAATTTCAAATCCCACCTCTCAATTTGGAAAGCAAACAACAGCTAGCTCCCACCAACTAATTTTCAATTTTGATTTTTTACTAATAAAACTGTATCAAGAAAATTTAATTAGAGCTAGTTGTTGCCTTGTGGAAAATGTTCAGACAGTGGACTTACAATTTCCTGACAGTTTTCTCGTTAACACCTTCTTTCATATTACTATAAATGTAAGGAAAATGGCGATCTTAGACCACACATTAAGCAATTAAAGATGGCAGGTTCCAAGAAACAAAAACATTTTGTTCTAGTCCACGGTGCATGCCATGGAGCTTGGTGCTGGTACAAGTTGAAGCCACGTCTTGAATCCGCTGGCTACCGTGTCACGGCGCTTGACCTGGCGGCTTCTGGCATCAACATGAAGGCAATTCAAGAAATTCAGACTTTTGGTGATTACTCAAAGCCTTTGTTAGAGTTTTTGGCTTCACTCCAATCAGATGAAAGGGTTATACTTGTTGGTCACAGCCTTGGTGGTCTGAATTTGGCTCTTGCAATGGAAAAATTTCCAGAAAAGATTTCTGTTGCTGTTTTCTTGACTGCTTTCTTGCCGGATTCAGTCCACCAGCCATCATTTGTCCTGCAAAAGGTATACGTGTTTCATTAATTGGCATGTTTAGAAGGCGTCGGAGCTGTTAGGATTTTAACTCTCTGTCCCATGTTCATTAGACAGACAAGAAATTCTTGTTGCATAATTTTCTGAAAAAGGAAGCTAAATCTTATTTTCAATCTTAGTAAGATTTAAAAAAAAAAAAAAAACAAAAACCAGAGCTAGGTTTCTCGTATATGTTTGAGCTCATCGTACGTTTGTTTCTTGATTAAATACAGTACAATGAAAGGACCCCAAGTGAGGCATGGTTGGACACACAATTCCTGCCCTATAGCACCTCCTTACCGCATCTTTCGACAATGTTTTTCGGCCCCAAATTCTTATCCTCCAAGCTCTATCAGCTGACACCGATAGAGGTACTTCTTCTTTCTGTCTTATCTTTCTTTCTTTCTTTTGTTTTTATGTTACGAGTCCATGTTTTCTTCTATCCATATCTTTTAAAAAGGCCAAAAATCTAATTACATTTCAAAATTTGCATTTTCTTGAAGGATCTTGAGTTGGCAAAGACTTTGACAAGGCCATCATCATTGTTTCAACATGATTTGTCAATGGCAAAAAAATTCTCAAGTGAAGGATATGGATCTGTTAAAAAAGTGTATATTAGATGCGAAGAAGACAAGGCAATACCTAAAGAATTTCAAGAATGGATGATTGAAAATAATCCTGTTGAAGAAGTGATCAAGATGGAAGGAGTAGATCACATGCCCATGTTTTGCAAACCACAGCAACTGTGTAACAGTCTCTCTCAAATTGCTGATAAACATGCGTAAAAATATTTAGAGAGCCTTTGTTTAATATTATTATATGCTAATACTATTAAATATTAATTAGGGTCATTATAATAAAACATTGTGTTGTTATCATTAGACATTGTTATCATAAAATATCGTGTTGGTATCATTAGATATTGTTGTTAATTAATTTAAATTTTAATCAGCCAAATTGTTGATATCATAAAACGTGTATATGTACAATTTAGAAGAAGAATTGTTGACAGCCGCCAGCGATGACCATTTGGAATGCTAAGACGCAAGTCAGGAGGAGAACAAATAATATACTTTTCAACTATTTCCATGAAATTTTGGAAAGTGGTTAGTCTCATGATTAAAAACTTTATTATAAAAATCCTTTTAAAACTATTTTTTTTCTAGTTTGTGTGAATTTTTTCTTTCTGAAATGTAATACCAATTTTATTATAAAAATAAAGACGGAATACAATCAAGAATGGAATCTAAATTTTTGAGATTAGCATATCGATAAGATGCTTAAACTAAAGTACGTGTCTTAATAATAATATCGTTACTACGGTTAAGAATTTTGCAATCCTCAGCAACCATACCAAACATAGAAGAGCCTATGGAAATAGAATTCAAAACATAAATGTTGACATGTCGGAGAAGATAAAATCGGACCTTACATGTTTTCATGGGCTGTCCTCTAGAGTACTTCATGGTCATCATGCTTCATCAAGAATTGCAACAGATATGGCTTCATGGTTTTGTTTTATTGATGGTGCATCGCAAATCAAAGAATGTCTGGGTTTGGTGCTATTTTTGAATGTCAAGAAGGTAATTTTATTACAACACGATCAGGACGCTTCTCACTTTATGGTGACTCCACTTTGATTGAGACAGCAGCTTTGACAAGTACTTTGGCTTGGGCTATTGCTCACATGGCAGGCCCGGGTTCTACGTTTTGTGATTCACAAACAGTCATTTATGCCCTTTACTCACCAGGAAACAATTATTCTGAGTTGGGTATTATTATCAATGATGTAAGACTTTTCTTTATAGTCGTAACGATATTTTTATTCGTTAAATTTGTTGACAAGTCAACGTAAAAGCTCATATTTTGACTAAAACTTTTTATCAATATACTAGTCATAAAGTTGATTCTTAAATTTCAAAAATTTATACATTACGTGCTCTTGAAAAATAATATATTTTTTTGTAAGATAATATCATGGCTTATTACTAGCTAGGGTTATAATCTGATTCTTGCAAAACCATTCGTTGTTGAATCAATGAACCGACAATACATTGAGAAATAATTTAAATTTCTTGGTTTAATAAACTATTATTTCACATCACGTCACATGCAATACAGTACAATATATATATTTAAAATTGACGACACCATATTAATTATTAACCAATTTTCAGATTAATATTATAAGTTTAATCTCTTTAGTCTATATTCTTATAATGGACACCGTTGATCAATTTTTTATTAATTAATTATTGCTGTCAAGTTGTGGATACATACAAATAGCTTAACCTTAAAAAAAAAAAAATGAAAATTCAGTATTAATAAGCTTAATTATCCAAAGTCAACTTTCTGTCGACTTTGCATATTAAGGGCTAATGATAATTAGTGCAACATAATTTTTCAGAGAGGGGAAAAAGAATAAATGGCAGAATTTAACAAAATTGGGAAGCATTTTGTTCTAGTCCATGGTGCAGGAGGAGGAGCTTGGGTTTGGTACAAGGTCAAGCCACGCCTTGAGGCGAACGGCCACCGAGTCACGGTGCTAGACATGGCAGCTTCAGGGATGCACCGTAAGGCATTCCAAGAGGTTCATACATTTAATGAGTATAATGAGCCTCTAATGGAATTTATGGCCTTATTAGAAGAAAATGAGAAGGTTATATTAGTGGGTCATAGCTTAGGAGGCATGAATTTAGCTTTAGCTATGGAGAAATACCCACAAAAGATTTCTGTTGCTATTTTTGTAACAGCTGTTTTGCCGGATACCTTGCACCAACCATCCTATGTTTTTGAGAAGGTATGTTCTACTATATAATGTAACAGAGTAAATATTTCCTTTTTTTGTATGATCAATCTCTCAACAAAAATAGGAAGAAGGTTGTATGCATCAGTCGTTCCGGAACTTAGCGATGATAATTTTACCCGACCTACGGGTATCCGATTCAATTCAATCCGATATTAGCGAATTCAAATAGTGAATAAGTGGATTTAGAATAGATTTAGATAGTATTTTTACTATCCGTACGGATTCAATAGTTCATTTTAAGCGGATACCTAATCCGTTACCATTTTTATCTAAAATCCATTAATGTGGGATATTTCATGCACTGAATTATCATTTTTATTATTTTTTTCTTTTTTCATAATAAGCTACATGAGAGAGCTCCAGAAGATGCAGGAGTTGATAATCAAATTTCATGGGAAGAAACGAGCTCTGAACCAATTGCATGGGTACACTTTGGTCCCAAATTCTTGGCCTCTATGATCTTTGATCAAAGCCCCATTGAGGTACATATAGAATTGCAGTTTATTTACATTAATTACTTGATTTTAAGTATTAGGAGCAGATTTTTACATTATATCATAATATTTGATTAATGATTTTTAATAATTTAATACTCAATTTAATTATCTTAATGATTTTTTTTAATGCATAATTGAAGGATCTTGCGCTGGGGAAAATTTTATATAGACCATCATCATTTTTCGTAGCAGATTTAATTAAGGCCAAAAAGTTGACCAATGAAAAATATGGATCTGTTAAGAGAGTTTATATCATCTGCGACGGTGACAAAGTGGTACCAGTGGACTTCCAACGCTGGGTCATTCAGTACAGTGGGATCCAAGATGTTATTGAGATCAACGGTTCAGATCATATGCCAATGGCATCCAAGCCACAGCAACTCTCCCAACATCTACTAGACACGGCACATAAATTTGCTTAAATATATCTTTTTGGTCAAATTATTATTATAAAATATTCTTATCTCCCCTTAGCTCTGCTCATTATCATCCAAGCTACTTAAATTTTCATTATTAGTGAAATTCTGCAAAAGCAGGTAGTATTTCGCAATAACTTTTTAAGTAGTTTTTAACTTTTAAAATGTTATTTTTATAGTGTTGGATAATATAATGTTAAACCATCTTTTAAAAGTTAACGTAACGTTTTATAAAAAAATTAACTATATAATTAAGTATTTATGAAAAGTTATTCAAACAGCTGCTAGCTACTCGAACAGCTAAACGATACTAAAACAGCTAACAGCAATCAAAAACAGTTAATTTTACTGAATAGACTCGTAAGTATGTAATATGTTTCTATCCAATGGGACTAATTAATTATCATTGTGAAAATAGCATAATGAGATAATATTCAACAATATCTAGCAATGAGGCATTAATTTGGCCAATTAGGTGGTGATATGGTTGGTCTTTTCATTTATGTGAGGAGTGAGAAGTCTCGAGTTCGAGTTCTCTTGATTACAGTTATTTTCACCAATTTGGTAAGTTAAGGGGAGGACTACTCCTATTGTGTAGCCTGCATTTGACCATTCTGATAGAAAAAAAATGTTGATAATTCTTTAATGAACAATCCAATAAACATTAGGAATTTCAAAATTTCACAGAAAATTACAATAAAACATTTTTTCTTGTTAGGTATTCTAATTATTAACAATATTCCTACCATAATTTATGTTTATTATGTTCTAATACATTTTTAAACAATTTAATTACAACAACATGTCATGAAGATGCACTACTGAAAATCAAATTCAACCTAATATTTTTAAAATAGTGGTTGCACTATAAATTAAGTTAGATAGGACAAATAGGTAGTTGTCAAGAAAGCACCAAACCAACTAACGTTTAATATCATTTTTTCTTTTTCTTTTTATTATTTTTGTTTTTATTTTATTTGTGTGTGTTAGGCACAGAGAATTCCCTATTCATAACATATCAACAAACGGTAAAATCAATAATATTTATCTCCAATCTCACGTAGGCAAGAACACAAATCTTGAGGTTTAGAAAACATGACCATATGATCAGAGCCAGATATTACCTTTACCTCCTCTGGAGGATTATTTTCAATCATCCATCTTTGCACATCATCATTTTCTTCATCACATACTATGAAGATTCTACTAACAGATCCAAACCTCTCTTTAGTAATTACAATTTCATTTTGAGCTGCTGGTTTACTATACACAGGAAAAGGTCTCAGCAACAATGTTGCCAGTGCCAAATTCTGCATCAAAAAATAAAAATTATATGAATTGTTTTTATTATCAAACAGCCAATTATTGAATTATTATAATAGAATTCGCACGAGAGAACACTTAACACATACATCAAATAAGGATCGAACAAATAGAATCATGATAATTTTGACAAAGTACGTTATAACTCATATATCTTACACACATGCCCGCCACAAAGCGATTTAGAATTTTGAAGTATTAATAGGCAATGGTTATCATGGCCATGAATTAGCGTTTGAACTATCTTAGCGTTCAAGAACATAGTTTATAGAGTTTGAAGGAGTTTTTTTTATGAAATGTTTAACTCTATAATGTTCAGCTTTTAATTAAATTTTTTTATAACCATATCGATTTTTTTTTTCTCCAAATTCAGCTAATTAAATCACTAAGGTCAAAAACTGACGGCTACTAAAATAGCTAACGTAATCTAACAAACACTGAATTACAAAAAGTGGAATATGAGATTGTTACCTCAGGTGAAGAAAAGCGGTAATAGTTGGATGCCAAAAAGTTGGGGCCAAGTAGCACAGCAGTTGGAGGATTATCAGGGCCATTTCCAAATATATATTGAGTGTCCATAGAGGAGGACATGGATGCTTTGGAATACTGTAAATTTTTACAATCAATCAACAATTATGCCAAAATCCCAATGTACTAGAATTGCAATATAGAAGAAGCACCATCATCTAAGCAAAAGATAAGCAAAACAGTACCTTCTGTGCTATAGTTTTGTAACTAAAATCAGGACCAGGCATGGTAGCAGCAGCAAAGACTCCAGCAGAAATTTTCTCAGGAAACCTTTCCATAGCAATAGAAAGTCCAATGCCACTAATGCTATGAGCAACTATAATCACCTTCTCTTCTACTGGCAGAGACGCCACGAATGTCAATAATGGCTCAAAGTAATCGGAGAAAGAGCGAAGCTCGTGTACTTGCTTTGGATGTACACCAGAAGCAGCCATATCTAGAGCTGTAACGCTATGACCTTGTAATTTTAACAGAGTTGAAACTTTGTACCAGCACCAAGCTCCATGACAAGCTCCATGGACTAGCACAAAATGCCTTTTTTTCTTTAATTTTTCATCGGCAATCTGCAACTTCTGCGTAGAGGCTACTTTGGCTGGTGGAAATCTTTGGAATTTGTTAGGGTTTTTTAAAATGGAAACTTTCTCTTGGCTATTGATTGTTGTCTTCAGACCAAAAGAGATTGGTTCAGGAGAAACAGAGAGAGAATTGTAGAGCATTTCCAGTTCGCAAATAGATTTTTTTTTTTTTAAATTATATCTTTGGATTAGTTTTTCAGCAGCTGTACATGCCAAAATATGCCATTTGGACCATAGAGAAAAGGAAAGTTTGTCTGCTTATCTTATCCCATTAGAGGCGTAAAAAAAATAATTCCAAGAAATTTAAGGTGTAAATACTATTTTTTTTTCAAACCAGTTAGTTAAAATTTTGATTTCGCTCGATTTGCTCCGATTTAATACCGTTTAAAATAGAATTGTCCATTTCTCACCCCGTAGTTTTTTGGATGTACACTCCTAAATCGAATTATGTAATTATTATTTTATTTCTTTACTTAAATTTTATCACATCAAAGGATGTTTGCGATTGAATATTATTTTATAAATCATATTGAAAACATAAATTGTGGGAACTTGTTTTTTTGATAGAATTAGAAGGTGCAATACAGTTATAGAGAAGGTTTTTGGTTCTCGATTTTCTATTTAGTCCTTATTAGTAGGCATGGCCGGTTCAGTGAACTGCCAGTTTCGGTTCACTAAATTGCCCGTTCAAGATGTTTAAAATTTTGAACCGGAACTGACATTTGAACCTCATGTTCCGGTTCTGCACGGTTTCGACGAACTGATGGTTCAAACTATGATTCCGATTCGGTTCCGGTATTAAACATATTTTTTAAAAATTTAATAAAATTTTGATTCCATATTCATAAATAAATAATAATTTTAAAATATTTCAACTTTATTAACTAAATAAATTATTATAAATTTTAAAAGAAAAACTTCTATTAACTAACTTATAACTATTATTACATTAAATTTTTACAAATTTTGCTAATTCACTAATATAAAAAATTATAATTTTTTTTTTATTTTGGGCTTGAATTAAATTAAAATTTTTAATTTTTAATTTAATTTCCTACGTATCCTTTTAGGAATTATAAGAAATCAAAACCCACGTAATTCTTTTTTTTTTTTACAATGAAAAATAACCTCTCAATTATTACAATTTATTATAGTCATCGGTGCTACTAGTCGCTCTTAATGAGCCGGAAATCAAAAGTCACCTATCATATTAAAAAATTACCCGTTACACTATTTGAATTAAATGTAACTCCTTTTTTATACACTTTTTTTTTTTTTTACAAATTAACTATTCATGTACCACTATTTTCTACAAATTAAGTCAAATCATGTGTATTTTTTTCACTACTTTTTATAAAATATGTACCATTGTGTACTTTTTTTCACCATAAATCAAATCAAGTGATATAAATTTTTTTATAAAAAATTTTAAGCTACAATTTTGTTTGTACATCCGGTTCGAACCGGATTGAAACCGCCGGTTCAAGTTCATATTTTAACGTTCATATGAACATTAACCGGCCCTTAAACTGCAATTCCAGTTTAAAATTTTAAACCGCCAATTTCGGTTTATCTAAAGTACAATTCGATTCTAATTCGAACCGAACCAGTAGCCATGCGTACCTATTAGAGAAATTATTACATTGGGATATAAATACAGTAGTGGTGATGAAGGACAGCTCATGGGTTAGAAAAGGATATTGCATCTTAATAATAATAATAATAATAATAAATTTCAGTTACAACTCGTTTAGTGTATCAAATTGAAGAAAACAGTTTGGTAATATTATTCAAAGATGTCACTTAATTTAGGAAAACACCCAATGACATTCTTTATTTTGCAATCTTAATTTCTTATCTTCCATCGTGCATCAGCGGAATTCACATGTATTTCATGGCAATCTCCTGAAGGCAAGAGCAAAGTTCTTGTGGTTTGGAAAACATGACCATATGATCAGAACCATTGATAACCTTTACCTCATCCGTTGGATTGTTTTTGATCATCCACCTCTGCAGGCCTTCTGGTATTATCTTATCTTGATCACACACAACGTAAATTCGAGGAACCGATCCATATTTCTCTTTGGAGATCACCACATTTGGTGTACCTCCACAGAGAGGGAAAGGTCTCAAACAGAATGTAGCTAGAACAAGATCCTGCTTAATCAAAGAAATGGAACAGAATAGAATAAAGTTGGGGCACTTAGGTATCATTGTCACTGTCAAGCTCAAATAGCAGGTAAAAGAGAATGGTATACCTCGTTCGGGGAGAGCTGATACAACATATTTGACAAGCACTTGGGTCCAAATTGAAATCCAATTGGAGATTTGTCATCAATTTTTTTATCATAAATAAATTCTACGCCCACTTGTTTATCATCAATTTCTTTATCAAACTGTTAGCAGAAATAGATATCGTCAGTCACCAAAAGCAAAATATGCAGATTTAGGGAAGAGTAGCAAGCACAAGTTCATAAATGATATAGATGAAAATGCCACAGGGAGAACGAGAGAGAGAATGGTACCTCTTCTTTTATAGCCAAGTAACTGAGATCAGGGCCAGGCATAAAAGCTGCAGCGAATACTCCAGCAGAAATTTTCTCAGGAAATCTCTCCATCGCAGCAGATATGCTAAGGCCACCCATGCTGTGACCTACTATAATCACCTTCTCTTCTTCCGGCAGAGACCTCATGAATTCTATCAATGGATCAAAATAGTCAGAGATAGAATGTAGATCCTTCATCTGCTTAGGGTTTACTCCAGATGCACTCAGGTCCAAAGCTGTAACCTTGTGACCAGCTAATTGAAGCAGAGATACAACCTTATACCAACACCAAGCTCCATGGCAGGCTCCATGGACTAACACAAAATGCCTCTGTTTCATGTCCTCCATAGATATATCCTGTCACTCCAACGTTGCTTTCCCTTGTGTTTGGCTGAGTTTTGATATACACATTGAGCGACAAAGCATCTACATTCTCTATTTCAAGTTCAACCACAGAATTTCAGTAATCTGTTATAACTTTTTATAGTTGTCTAAAACAGGGTAGGCAGAAAAGTTAACAGTAATGGAAGCATAATGATTTTATTACATTACCTAATTAAGACATTATTCTGATATTTTACAATTTATTTTTAGTAGTTTTCTTTTCATTGGTCAGATTTTTGTTTTTTTTTTTTTTTGTCTTTTCACACGTGTCACCGTGCTTGGATCGGATGTGGCATACTGGTAGGTAAAACACTCTCATTTGCGATCCACACTATCGATCTTAACCAAGTTAAATAATAACAGTAATAAATACAAAAGATCACAAATAAAAATAAAGGTAGGATTTTTAAGGTAAGATTTATTAATCTTATAGCAAAGCATTAGATTCTGTTTAGAAAAGAAAAAAGAATCTGCAGAATAAGGAAATTAGTAATTAAATTAAATATAAAATATAATGGAGATAATGTTCTTACTTCTGGTGGTGACAGTTGATACAATTGGATTCACATACAGTTAGGACCAAATAATTGGGAGGTTGGAGGGTTGTTGGGACCATTATCAAACATATATTGTGTGTCCATGTAATCAATTGTCTTGTTATACTGCACATTTTCCCAAAGATAATATTACCAATTGATTGCATTCAAAATGGAATTAATAGGGTAAATGCTATTAATTTTAATAAAGTATGACCCAATTTTAATAAAATTAAATAAATAAATTTAACATAATATGCAAAGATAAATCCGCGATAATTGCAGAGACTTGCCTTTTCTCTTGCAGTAGTATAACTGAGGTCAGGACCTGGCATGATAGCTGAAGCAAAACCTGCAGCTGAAATTTTCTCAGGAAACCTTTCCATGGCAATAGATATGCTAAGACCACCAATACTGTGACTTACTAAAATCACCTTCTCTTCTTGTGGTAAAGACATCATGAATTCCAATAACGGCTTAAAATACTCTGATATTGATTGAATCTCACTGACTTGCTGTGGATGGACCCCAGATGCAGCCATGTTTAGAGCTGTAACTTTGTGACCTGCTGATTTTAAAAGACTAGCTACTTTATACTAACACCAAGCTCCATGACAGGCTGCATATACCAACACAAAATGCCTCTGCTTCATCTCCTCCGTTTTCTATTTGGTTACTATGTGAGTGAAACGTAATTGGGATTGGACTATGACAGAGGCTATAAGAGATAATCTCTTAGAGAGTTTTTAGGAGAGATAAGAGATGATCAAATATAATTTACGGGTTATAAAAAGGTTTTGGAGGAGCCCACATCTTGGTTTTTTTGTTTAAAATGTTTCAGTATAGTTTGAAATCATTGTCAATGTTTTAGGTATAATTATTAAAATAATTATGGATGTTTTAGGTATAAATCAATAATATTAAATTAATTAACTCAAAAAGTTCTGATTAAACAGAACTTACGAGAAAAGATACATAAAGGTAGGGATCGAAATTGTATTATTGTCTTTGCAGGATTGAGATTGCTTACTACCTTAATCAATACTTAGTTGATAAAGAAGAATTTTTTTTAATGTGCAATTTATTTCAATTAAAGAAAATGTTAATTAAAATTTAGAAAGTATCCCTAGTCCAAAATTTTTTTTTCTTAATTTGCTACATAATTTGCTGAAATTCAAAAATGTTACTTCAACGTCGCAATTACATTCTTTATTTTGCAAGCTTTCTTCTATTATGTAAGCAGCCCAACACAAGCATGTGACGAGTTCATATGTATTTCTTGGCAATCAATAGCTAACATCAGTTGGTACACAGCACTAAGGATACAATAAGATCATAAACATACATTCGAATACAATTATTATATGCAGCAAATTAATAAATAAGATTCAGAAGTATCTCTTGGCAATCTCTTCAAGGCAAGAACAAAAGTCCAATGGTTTTGAAAACATTGGCATGTGATCAGAATCAGAGATAAGCATCATCTCATTAGGTGGATTTTTTTGGATCATCCATTTTTGCAACTCCTCATTATAAACCTTGTCTTGGCCACACACTATAAAAATTCTACTAACTGATCCATATTTTTTACTTTGGTTAATATTAATACTGCTTCATTTTGTACAGCAGCAATAACATGCAAAGGATAGGATCTTATTAACATCATTGCAAATGTTAAATCCTTTTTTTTAAAAAAAAAAGAAAAAGAATGAAAATAACAAGAAAATTTTGAAGAAAGAATAGTAATTAAATTAATTAATATAAACTAAAAATATTCTTACTCCAGGTGGTGAGGGTTGATACAATAGGCTTGACATGTAGCTAGGCCCAAATAATAGGGAGGTTGGAGAGTTGTTGGGCCCATTATCAAATATATGTTGTGTCCATGTCATTAGTTATATGAATATATCATATGATTTAAGTAATTTTTATGATGAGATGTTTTTATACTTTTCACCAAATGCTAACACTACAATTTGCAGTCAATTTGAAGCAAACAATATATAAGTTGATAATATTATTCAAAGATGTTACTTTAACATCCAAATTACATTCTTCATTTTGCAAGCTTTATTCTATTCGTTCATACATATTTCTTGGCAATCTCCAGGAGGCAGGACGACATCTCTTGTGGTTTACAAAACATTGGCATGTGATCAGAACCATTAATAACCTTTACCTCATCTGTCGGATTGTTCTTGATCATCCATCTCTGCAGGTCTTCTGATACTATCTTATCTTGATCACACACAACGTAAATTCGAGGAACAGATCCATATTTCTCTTTCGTGATCACCACATTTTGTATACCTCCAAGATCACGGCAAGGGACAGGTCTCATACAGAGTGTAGCTAGAACAAGATCCTGCTTAGTTAAAGAAACGGAACAGAGCAGAATAAAAATTCATATATAACACAGAGAAGAGAAGTACATAGCAGGTTCAGAGTGTATTGGTATTACCTCGTTGGGGGAGAGCTGATACAAGAAAGTTGACAAGCCCTTGGGTCCGAAGAGAAAACCAGTTGGAGGGTTGTTTAGTCCATCATCAAAAGTTAGTTCTGGGTCTAGATAGTCATTAACTTGTTTATCATACTGTTGCAGAAGTAGATATATATCAGAGGTTTGATTTTGTATTTGTTTTGATGAGGTTCAAAACTAATTAATTAGTGAAATTTGAATTGAAATTAAACTTATATTTTGACTTGTTAATTTAAAATAATTTCTGTTATAGATAGTTTGTTAATTTAGTTTAATTTAATCTCTTTTTTTTTCATTTTTTTCTAAAAATAATTGTCCAAAGGAGATGAACCTATTTTTCACACTTATCTTTCATGTTTACACCGGTTAGGAAAATTGCTGTGTCTTTTTGCCATCCAACTACACAAATTTCTGGATCCATCATCAATGGCACTACTCCTGTGGAATTCTCAGTATACAAAAAAAAAGGATAAAAAGACGTATGCAATACGATGTTCTTAGATAAGAAATGTTTTTGTTTGTCCTGAACTGACTCGATAGAAAATGACATGGTAATGGAGGTAAGTTTCAAGTAATGGCCAGCACTCGTATTCTATTGCAACTAAACAACTGTGTCGATAAATTCAATGTGAAAGACCCACAAGCCACACTCTTGTCACTTTCTTAATAGTCTAACCATCTTTTTTTCTTGCTCGACTCGTCAAATTACTGTTTGTCATTTAGTTTGCTTCTCAAGGTTTCTCAGAACAGATGGTTCCATTCCAGAATTTTGCAGTTCTTGAAGGAAATCAATACACAGTTTGAATTAAAAAAATGATTTAGAAACACAAGAATCATGATTAAACCAGAAGCAAATATGCATAACTGCATGGATTCCAACCAATTTGGTATGCGTGTGCTTGTGTGAGAGATAGAGACAATGGTACCTCTGCTTTTATAGTCAAGTAACTGAGATCAGGGCCAGGCATAAAAGCTGCAGCAAATACTCCAGCAGAAATTTTCTCAGGAAATCTTTCCATAGCAGCAGATATGCAAGGACCACCCATGCTGTGACCTACAAGAATCACCTTCTCTTCTGCTGGCAGAGACGTCATGAATTCCATTAATGGCTCAAAATACTCAGAGAAAGAATGTACATCCTTCACCTGCTTAGGGTTTCTTCCAGATGAAGCCATGTCCAAAGCTGTAACCTTGTGACCAGCCAATTTCAGCAAAGATGCAACCTTATACCAACACCATGCTCCATGACAGGCTCCATGGACCAACACAAAATGCCTCTGCTCCTTGTCCTCCATATCCTGTCCAACCAACTTTGCTTTTCCTTGTGTCTGGCTGAGTCTTGCTATATAGAATGAGCAAAAACAAAACAGACTTTATTCAATCCACAGAATTCCAGCTATCTATGCTTTTCCAAGATGACGCTATACATATATGTCCAAAAAGCTCTCACATTTCTCAAATTCTAAATATATTAGAATGGGCCTACAATCTTTAATTTCAAGTTCTAAATGGACATCTTTTGATAGTGATCTCGAACCAGACAAAAAAGCAAAATACCAAGCATAGGCGTTAAACCGATGCCTTGAATTTTTGTTGCCACCACACCTTACTGCATACAGCCAATAAGATCTGCTTAAAGCTTTGTTTTAGGATCTCACTGATTGCACAAGCAATCATGACAACCATGCTAAAGTTGGTTTACAAGCTTCATTGCGAAGCAAAGTACACCGACTGTTCTTTCTTAGTTTTAGGTGCAGTAATTTCGTTTCAATAATTAGATATTGTTGTTTATAATTTTAAGAGAGAAAATCTTAAATTCTGGTTGCACTTGAATTCATGGGAATTGTCTTGCACAAGCAGAAGTAACACAACACCAACTCATTTCCTAAGTAATCACCTCTGCAGTTAGTGTTAGTTCCTTCAAGTAAATAGCTTCAACAACATTATCAACTAGCACTAGTGACAGAATGGTAGAATAGAATTTAGAAAACTGATCAGGTAAGATCATCTTGACATATTAAGGAAAAGATATTAAACTGCATTTTTAGAACACTATTAATGGGAGCAGTTCAACTAATATTATCAGACAATGGTTAACATAAAAATTACATTATTTTCCAGGTTATCCTTCCTTTTTGTGCTGCATCAGCAAACCAAAACGTGCCTGCAGGCAATTGTGAATTCACAAGTATTTCTTGGCAACCTCCCGGAGGCAAAAGCACAGTTCTTTTGGTTTCGAAAACATGACCATGTGATCAGAACCAGGGATAACCATTACCTCATCTGTTGGATTGTTTTTTATCATCCACCTTTGTTGATCCTCCTTTATCATGCAATCTTGGTCGCAGACAAGAAAAATTCGAGGAACCGATCCATATTTCTCTTTAGTGAGCACTACATTTTGTGTAGCTCCATTGTCACGGAGAGGGTGAGGTCTCATCAAGAGTTTAGCTAGAACTAGGTCCTGCTTAATTAAATAAAAAGAACAAATCAGCTATCTAATTGAATGGCATGATATTTTTACACAATCAATAGTAGGTAAAAAGAATGCTATTACCTCAGGTGGAGAGAGCTGGTACAACTTGGTTTCCGTGATGTTGGGACCAAAAAGTATAGAGGTCGGGAGACTGCTTGGCCCATCATCAAATGTATATTGTGAGTCCATGAAGGAGCCGAGTTGTCTATTGAGCTGTATATTTTTCACAAGTAGATATCACCACACGTCAAAACTAGATTATGGGCAAGAAAATAATAAAATAATCCAGAATTATTATCAAAGCTAGAAGGAAAAATAGGTAGCCTTAATTTATGGACAAGGAAAATTTATCAAAACAAAACCAATTTTGTGTCCATTGGCTCTCTCAAGCATGATATATTAGAAGATGGATTTAATACTTGAACAAAATGATATGCAACAAAGAAAACTAGCAAATATTCATAGCTACAAGGATTTTATCAATTTGAGAGCACATCCTTCTTCTTTTCCTCTAGATTACAGAGATAACCAAGGGTGGGGTATCGTGTGTGTATGTGAGAGAGAGAGAGAGAGAAAGGGCAACTGAGGAGGGAGAAAATCGCACCTCTTCTTTCACAGCCATGCAATTGAGGTCAGGACCTGGCATTAAAGCTGCAGCAAATACTCCGGCAGAAATTTTCTCAGGAAACCTTTCCATTGCAACAGATATAACAAGTCCACCAAAACTATGTGCTACTAGAATCACTCTATCTTCTGGTGGCAGAGACGTCATGAATTCATTAAATGGCTCAAAGTATTCCAGGAATGAATAGATATCATTCGCCTGTTTGGTGTGTACTCCAGAAGCGGCAAGGTCCAAAGCTGTAACTTTGTGACCAGCTGATTTAAGTAATGCTGCTACCTTATACCAACACCATGCTCCATGACAGGCCCCGTGGATTAACACAAAATGCCTCTTCTTCTCCTCCATGTACTATCAACCACCTTTGATTGGCAGCATCTTGATCATATAAAGTACAAGCTGGCCATAAATAGCAAATGGTAGAGATAGCCCCTCCTGCAATGAGCATACATATATCTTGTCTAATCAATATTTCAGGAAAATTGAAGAATATTCCAAGTTAAAAAAATAATGTAACGATAATTTTTTAATTTCAGCAGATACGCGTTGGCCATTATCTAATGGAAATTACGTGTTAAACTACCAATACAATATTCCCCATTATAATACAGGCGATTGGAAATCACCAAGAATTAGAGATGTATCAGCTATAATCACAAAGAATCAATGTTGTATAAATTGTATTGGCTGTTTCTCATCACGTATTAAGGGCTGTAATGGCCATAATGCCTTGGGAAAGAAGATATTTAGTTAAATTCTTCATCTAATATTCGTTTAAGCCACTAATTTTGAAAAACAAAGTGGCTGATATAATTTGACATGATTTGATTCAACCCAATTCCATTCACACTCTTACAAATTCTCTTATTTAAAAACTTGGGACACAATAATCTTCATAAGAATATGAATAAACTGAAAACAACAACACAATTTCTTCTGATGCCAGTTTTTATTCTTTACTGCTCAACCTCAATTAATTTGTAGATTCATTTCATCAGAACGAATGTACCAAATCGAGGCGAGTAATACAATTTTTAATACTAAAACGTGTTTAACATCCAATTTAAATTACTTTTCCATGTTTTTGTTGAGATGTGATGTCACATATGCTGCTATGAGCCTGGTATACCAACTTGTGGAAAAGCTTAATTTTAGCAATAAAACAAAAGAGACAAATTTCATCAATTTTAGGAGAGCGAGTATTATTGACTATTTTGTATTTTGCTATTATAAAAGCAACGTTTGTCAAAGAAAATGGGAGAGAGTAATGTGTTAGATAGAGAGTTGGGAAGGAGAGTTGTTGTGCTGAAAATAGAAGAAAAAGAAGCCATTGTTTTTTAACGTAAAACTCTGTAAATATATTTAATTTTAAGAAATATAATTATAATTATTTTAAGTATGACTTTGAGAACTGAATTCTTTGTGTTTAATTGCATTATAACAAACACATACATATTTCACTTCTAAGCATAAATTATGTGTCTGCCATATTTCTCCTTGCTAATTGCTATTTCATGTTGTCAAACTAAATCCTAATTAACAAGATAATAAAATAAATTTAGACATAATTCATAATGGGTGAGAGAAAGGAATCACCTCTGTTGGGGAGGATTGTTCAAATGGCTGACGATGCCAAAATTAAATCCTAGTTAATTAAAAAAGGGAATAAATCAGCTGTCCAATCGTATGGAAAATTAAAAATAATACAACAAATCTAGAAAGAATTCAGTGGGAGAGAGAAAAGAACCACCTCAATTGGGGAGAACTGCTACAAGTGACCTCTTTGAACAATACATATCTTCAGCAAATTTTACGTTTTTCTGTCCACTAACCACTGTTTTTGCTTAATAGAAATGAGGGCAAATTTGTCGAGTCATTAAATTAGTAATAGAGAGTGAGAATATATGCCTCCAATCTCTGTTTTCAATGAGAAAAAAAAAAAAAAAAAGGTGAAAAAGGTGCATTCCCAGCTAGAAAGAATGAGAAAATCTATCTCCACTTTCTTCGTTTGAGAATAAAAGTCTTATTAAGTGTCTAGAAGTCTCCACTTGCAAAAACATTCCACTTTACCCATTCACTCTCCACGTTCCTCAGGAGCAAAGCAAAGCAAACTGTCTTCTCATCTCATCATTCTGGTTTATCCAAAGTAGTTCTGGTAGGCTGGACCAAAATTAGAGGGAGAAGACATAATAGAGATTCTGATCCTCCATTACTGATGCTAGATGGTGGAGAATTTTTTTTTTTTTTCTGAGTTCTTTTGCTGTTAGTTTTTTCTTTTTTTTTTTTTTCTAATTTTTAGTTTCATGATGGAATCTAAAAAAGGATGGTTGTGCTGCATAAGCAGAAAAGTAAAACCAATTTCAAATAACTGGCACAATTATTTTCTCCTTTACCATGAGGAAAAGAACATTTGAAACAAATAGATTACACAGGACACAAATTACCTCTAGTCGATCACATAATCCCATCAGGCAGCTAGTTTTTACTCGGGGCTTCAATCAAACTGTCAAATGGTTGACACTACTTAACAAGTACCCCTCAACCATTTTGATTGATGAACTCAAGAGGTGCTGAAGCACTCTTCCAGCCATGCCCTTCCACCTACTCTGGTAAATAGTTTGCTTTACATGTATTCTATACCATGATGCCTCCAGAATGGTTAGAGCAATAGGATTCTGATTTGCTATTTGATTTTAAAGCAAAAGATGCAAAATTTACTGCAACTGAAGTAAAAGAACAGCCATATTCTCTTAATCAAAACATAGCTCCTGAAATTTTGTTAAACTGCCAAAAGGAAATAATCATTAGAACGTTATTCCATGAATAAAGAATTTTAATTTTTTTAACAGTTAAGGAGCAGCACAATAAAAGAATTGTCTCGAAATTCAGTCTTCAAATTATTACATAAAAGGATATACTGTCATATTGTAGTTCTTCAGGAACTGCCGACTAGAGTACTGAACCTATAGCCATATTATTTAAACAGATTACCATGATACATTATGCTTCTATATGTATAAATAATAAGTCTGGCACTATAAGCCATGGATGGATACAATTTCAAATGAAACTGCAGTTACCAATGAGTTATCTCAGGTCCTCAGGGACATTCAATAAACTTGGAATGAGGTATGCTCTTTTAGAAGCTATCAATGCAATTTCCAATGGGTTTTGACCGCTTTCAAGGACTATGCAGTGCAGTCCTTTCCCAGATTAATGCAAAAAGGATTAAAATGAAAATAAGACTTCCTTACTAAACTATGCTAATGCGGGAAATAGTAGTGAAAAATAAATCCTTTAGCGGAAGCACAAAGAACTTCGATCTTAATTAGACAAAAGCATAACAATAAAATATAACATTACCGTTTCAACAGAACTTCAGGATTATATGGAAACAAGTTCTTTCGATGGAGATTCTCCATAACACCTTTTAATGAAAGCAAACAATTTTCGGCTTTCTTGAACAGAGGACTTATGTTTTTCCAATGCTTGTGGCTATATTTAAAGTCTTCCTTTGTTTTCTCTTCAACTGCTGAGGGAATGTATTTTATTGGTGTAGAAGATGCTTCCACTTGAAGATTAGAGCCATGCAAAACCATTTTTCTTTTCTTGCAAGATGAATGATTTACAACTTTCTCATGCATGGAAAATGTTACAAACAACTGCCACGAATTGCACACTATACGCAAACACCTGCAAGGAACAATGTGAATAAAACTAAATAAGAAACATGCCAGAGTCCTGTAATGAGAAAAAGAAGGCAGCTTAGGCAAGAAATTATAAAGCCAAGAATGTTTGAATGCACCCAGTATATATAAGAACCAACCTCTTAATTTGAAACAAGCTTGGCTGAAAATTTAGCATTCAAAAGTTAAGGTAAAGGATTAGCATGTCTCAAATGCGACTCAAAGACAAACCTTAAAAGATATTCTGCAGAGCTGATTCCTGTATCTTTAGAAATAAGGTAATCAAGAAGCACCTGGTGATCATAATGCAACTGCAGGAGAAGAAGATTCACTTAAGTAATGTTGTAAAAGTTTGATCATTAAGCCCAAATAACAAAATTGAAATTGTTATTGTTTGATCAATTCTTGTGGCAGGAGAGGCTTGTCTGTGTTAGTATTTGGGGGTTTATAAATATCAAACTTTCTGAATGCTTAAGACTTGCCTCTGCAAGGAATAGATGGAACAGGTATACAGGATTAAAAATGCTTGTAAAGTGAAAAGCAAAATCTTCTTTAACATCCTCAAATGTCCATTTTCCTCCCTGTGACCTGCATACAAGTATAACCCAACATTATACTCCCAAAGCAATACATTTCAGATTTAACAACTATATATAGCTAACTGGAGTGTTCTGTGCTTACAGTTGATCTAAACAGGACTGAATGCTAAGCAGTTGTAAAAGCACCTTGAACAATACATCATCCTGTATATTAAGGAAACAAGTATATGGAGTAGAAAGTCTAAGAAGAGAGTATGTGATAGGAAAATAAATGAACTCCAGTCATGTAGCATCTAAAGCAAGTAAGTCGCAAGGTTGAGTACGCTTTCAAGATAAATACAACCTTAAGATGTAGGACATTTTGAACAAAATTAGGAGACAGGGATGAGGATATTAAGAAGCATGTATAGAGATAGAAGAGGAAGAATTCGATAAAATACATTAGTAGGAAGGTGAAAATGGCATGCATTGAAGACAAGTTAAAATGAGGTGATGGAGATGGTTTGCAATTAAGCATAGACCATCAAAAATTACCAGCACAAAAGTTCAAGCAAGCTGAAGCTGCAGGAGAGAAAAAAGAAAAAGATGGGGCATTCTTAGGATGACGTGATATGAAAAGTTATGTAAAGGGAGCAGCTCTAGACCTTTCTAAATATGTAAACAGAGCAAATTTCAGGAAAATGATCACCATTGCTGACCAGAACTAGATTAAGATTAAGGTTTAGTTGAGTTGAGCTGACCACACTTGGCTTCTGAAAGGTTGAGTACAAACCTCATGCATATACAGCTGGAGAAAAGATAAGGCAAAGCCAACACACTTTACAAGATTAGTTTCATGGTCCACAAACACGTCAGTTGGAAGATGTCCTTGAAGCCATTTGTAAAGCTCTAAGCAACCTTTCTTTCTACCACAACAAATCAGGTCTGAGCCTGAGTCGAAAGTCAAGTAAGATTTACAAGTACCACATGCGCATTGCTCATTACTGTCCCTTGTCAAGCTGATCAAACCAAAACAACACCTCAGGTAAAGGAGAATAGCCCACCTTCTTAAGTGATCAGAATTGACTCCATTTACTTCTCCATCAGAAAGACTCAATAGAAATGGAGAACCTTCAATGGATTCATCCTGACCAAACTCAAGTTCGATTATGGGTTTCCACAAGAGCTCTTCGAAATAATTATTAAGAAGTCGCAACCATGAAATGAGAGTGGAGCAACCTAGACAAGTCTGATAACTAAGCCTCAGCATCAACATCTGCAAAAAATGTTTCAGCGAATACAAATGTAACTGAAATGGATATGTAGAAATATGACAACTGAATGGCTGTGGGATCATTATTTAATGCATATACTGAAATATTTATGTGATTTCAAAAAAATGACAGAGACCCTATTAACCAATAAAATAGAGGAGATTTATTGGGGATTATTCCTGTTATATCTGTTGTCTAAACAAACCAGATTACTTTCAAAAACATCAATCTGGCTGTCCTAAGAAATATATCCAAAGACTTTTTCCATTTTCTGCATGCATGAAGCAAATAGCTATGGCATATCCTTACCAACAACTTATGCCTGAAGTACTGAGAGATGGGCATTTCAGCACAGTTCCTTTGCTCGCCAAGGCACCAACAGAAAAGTTTAGGCACAGAACTGATGATTATACAAAGAACTGGATGATCATGTTGTGAACCAATCTCAGTTTCTACAGCACAGCTTTGCTCAACCAATGAACAGAGGAACTGAATAAAATTGCCAAGAAACACAACCTCTGTCTCCTTCTGATCAACATTTCTAAATATAGTACGTACAAAATGGCTATTCCCAGAATTGCTTCCTTTAGTGCCACCACTCTGACCAACTTGGATCTGATCCATGAAATCCCAAGGTACATTCAAAAGAAAAGAACTGACAGAATCCAAGAATGTTTTATGAAGTTGGTTATCATCCTCTTGCTTCAAATATTTTGAAGTGTTGCGTAAAACTCGAATAATTGTAGCTGCTGTAGACCAGTTAGCATTTTGCAGTCTAGATTTTAAGACAACAAAACTTGACGAATCACAATTTGAGTCCCTAGCTCCATTAGTTGAAGCTGCCAGAGAGTGAGATGACACATTGCTAATTGCCAACTCCATACAAATGAACATTGAATGAATGAAAGATTCCCACTCACTTGCCTGCAAAATGTTTATCGAGAAAATGAAACACAATAAAAGTCCCATGCTGCAAACAACAAAACATCATGGAAGTAAATATTAACTTACAGATGCCATCAAAAACTCAGAAATGACAACAAGAATGTTGCCCACCAGATGATGTACAAATAGACTCTCGACTGTCAAAAGAAATATCTGCAAGCCAAAACAAATAAACAAATGAATAAAAGAGAACAAAGTACAGAAAAAAGTCAAATTCGGAAGAGTAGATACAACAGTAACTAAAAAAGTGCCAACCAACTGAGCAGCTTCAACACAACAGCAGAGAAAAGAGCAAGAATCTAACACCAAAAACATATTGCAGAGAGCACGGTATAGATATAAGTCTTGCAGATTTGCATTACAAACAAAAATATGTAAATAACTGTCATTAAAATGCACCTCGGACTAACACATAGCACTAACCAAGAGAACCCATATGATCCACTCTCTGTGCCCTTTTAACGCTAAAACTCGGTTTTGAACTTCCATCTACTACCATTAACTAATATGAGAACTTTGAGAAAGCTTACTAAATCAGCTAGGATTTTGGACAAACAGTTATGATCCTCATGATGCAGCTCTGATTCACCAGAAAATTTCTTGTCACGAGCAGATTCACAAGCCGCTTCCTGTTCAACGGTACAAATTTACAAAAATAAATAAATAAATTATTCAAACCAGTCCAAATTTCAGTTCAAAATAACTAAAGAGAAAGACAGGGGAAAAGAAACTTGCTTCATCGGAATCATAATCAAGTTCTTGTTTCATAAGCTGAATTTCTCTCCAAACCTCTGAGAGAGAGATTAGAAGATCCTTCTCCTTGCCTGTGGTTAAAGAAATCACTTCCGCCTCCTGCAGATCCATTAGAAGCTAAGATTTTTAAACGGATGACATATTGAATTCAACAAGAAAAGGGAACCCTGAAACAAAAAAGATTATTCAAGAAACTTACGGTGTACGGATGAATAGAATCATTGACTAGATTGCAAAGACGAGAGAATTTCAAATCATTAGGCATTTTCGTTCTGGTTATTGCCGCGAAAATTTTCTCTTTAAGCTTCAAAAATGGGGGCGATGGTGCTGCGAAACGGCTATAAAACGTAGCGTTTGAACCTTCAGTTCCTCAGAAATGGTAAAAGCGGTGCGTATTGATGTCTTTGAAAAGCTGTTCAATTTTGGCGGGTGAAGTGGAAACAGAATTCTGGTCTTTTAATGCTACCCTTCAGTGAAGTCTCTTTACAGAATTTGATAAAGAAGTGCACCACCGTTACCTCTCTTAAAAGAGCGCGTCAACTCCACGCTCTAATTCTAACCACCACAACCTGCATTAGCTATGCACAACATCCATATCTCAACAACAACCTCATTGCCATGTATGCGCATTGTGGTTCTCGTTTGGATGCGCAACGGCTGTTTGACAAAATGCATCAAAGAAATAGCATCTCTTATAATGCTCTTATTGCAGCATATTCTAGAGATCCTAATTATGAGATTTTGAGTTTTAAGTTACTTTCAGATATGGGAATTCAAGGCCTTAAGCCTAATGGAGCAACCTTCACAAGCTTACTGCAAGTGTGTTGTTCGCTTGAGGATTGGCTTTTGGCCTCGTTGCTTCATGCTCAAGTTTTGAAATTTGGGTTTGTGAATGATGTTTGCGTTCAGACGTCATTGCTTGGAACCTATTCAAATTGTGGGGATTTGGAGTCCTCGTGTAAGGTTTTTGAAAATGTAGTGGACAAGGATGTTGTTTTGTGGAATTCTATGATATCTGGGAACTTGAAGAATGATAGGATACAGGAAGGGCTTCATCTATTCAGTGCAATGGTGAGGTCTGGTGTTATTCCTACCCAGTTCACTTACTCTATGGTATTGAATGCTTTTAGTAAATCAGGTGATTATAGTTGTGGACGAGTAATTCATGCCCAAGTCATTGTTTTAAATATAGTAGCTGATCCAGCTTTGCAGAATGCCTTGCTCGACATGTACTCCAGCTGTGGTGACTCCAAAGCTGTGTTTAGTGTCTTTCATAGAATTGAGAACCCAAGTTTAGTTTCATGGAATTCAATGATTTCCTGGTGTGCAAAAAATGGAGAGGGGAAGAAAGCTATGGAGCTGTTGGTCAAGTTGCTTAGACTGTCTATTTCTAAACCAGATCAGTATACTTTTACTGCGGTTATTTCTGCAACTAGTGAATTTCCAGCTACTGATTATGGGCAACCTCTCCATGCCCAAGTTACCAAAGCAGGGTTGCAGCGGAGTGTCTTCATAGGAACTGCACTATTGTCAATGTATTTCAGAAACAGTGACACGGAATCTGCTCGAGGGGTTTTCGAGTTAATGAAAGATAAGGATGTTGTTCTGTGGACAGAAATGATTATGGGTCACTGCAGATCGGATGATGGGAAAACTGCAATAAAATTATTTTGCAAAATGTGCAAGGAAGGCCATAGGAGTGATAGTTTTGCTATTAGTGGAGCATTAAGTGCTTGTGCTGATCTTGCAACTTTGAAGCAAGGACAAACGATTCATACCCTTGCTATTAAGACAGGCTGTGATGCTGAAATGTCCGTTTGTGGAAGTCTTGTAGATATGTATGCTAAAAACGGCAATCTTCAAGCTGCACAGTTGATATTCTCCCAAGTTCTCAATCCTGATTTGAAGTGCTGGAATTCAATGATTGGTGGATATAGTCATCACGGAATGGCAGAGGAGGCAATGATGCTCTTTAATGAAGTCTTAGAGCGTGGTATAAGCCCAGATCAAGTAACATTTTTGTCTCTACTGTCTGCTTGCAACCATAGTGGCTGGGTTGAAAAAGGGAAGTTCTTGTGGAATTATATGAAGAAAAATGGAATTACTGCTGGCCCTAAGCATTATAGCTGCATGGTAAGTTTATTAAGTCGAGCAGGATTGCTAAACGAGGCAGAAAATCTTATTACTGAAACAACCTATAGTGAAGAGCATTTAAAACTATGGAGAACTTTGCTAAGCTCTTGTGTCAAGGAAAGAAATATGGAAATAGGAGTTCATGCAGCAGAACAAGTGTTGAGGTTAGATCCACAAGATAGTGCAACACATATTTTACTTTCAAATCTTTATGCTTCTGTTAAGAGATGGGATGATGTTGCAGAAATGAGGAGGAAAATAAGAGGGTTGATGTTAGAAAAAGACCCTGGAATAAGCTGGATTGAATCCAAGAGTGATATTCAGGTATTCTCTTCTGACGACCAATCAAACCCATTGACCGATGAAGCTCAAGCTGAAGTACATAAACTACAAGGAAACATGATTAAATCAATTACAAATGAATATGAATTTGATGCAAGTCTATATTCTACATAGGCCATCAAGTCTGCCTGAGAAGGATTAGCATTAAACCACACAGAAGATAAACACTCTGCAGTTAATTTGAGGTTTCTGTGCTCAATAGCTAAAGCATTGAAATGTAGGTTAGATTAGCTTGGATTTTGTAGGGTTGGATTATGCGCTCATAGCCACTGAAGTAGCAAAGAAACTCACTTGTACACCTATGAAAAGCAAATCAAATGAATAATATCAAACTGATTGTAACTTTGCATCGTTTGAGGAAAGCAGTTTGCCTATCTTAGTTCTCTCTCTTGTTTAAAGTTGTCAGTTTAGCTTGTTATATTCATTTGTAAATGTTTCGTGCATGTAATAATTGGTTAATGATGTACTTTGAAACATGTGAAAATGAAATTCATCCATTCCATTAGTACAATTCGTTCATAAAGAGTTTTCATGTTTGATATTTTATATACATCGGGCGGAAATTTGTTTATGTAAATTTAACCAATCATAATTGAAGTTCATTTATGGTAAACTTGAATGCAATGATTCCTGAAAAAAGATTGTATACATACAAGGTATCAACTCACAACGAAATAGTTATTGTTATTGATTGCCTATAAGGTATCAACTAACACTTTCCCCTCAAAGTAAGCTTTCTTTTGAAAAAAAAAAAAAGGAATGTGAAAATATCAGTAAATGGGAAGCTCAATAGTTGAATGCTGCAAGTACATTATCAAACTTACAGTCAAGGGAAGCAAAATCCAAGCAACAATTGGTAAAAATTCTACATGTTTGATGTCTTAGCATGTTAGATTTCTATTCGGACATATATCTGAAAGCGTCAAACGTTGAAAATGTGTTGTACAATGTTACAAGAACACAGAACGTGCAGCTCTTTTATGATGGCCCAAGTGGATGACTCTGATTTGGAAAGCTATGTTGCAGCAGCATATGAACCATGAAGTTGTTTTTTGTTAGACCCGGAGAGAGTATTCAGATTAAAAGGAGCCGCAAAGAAGGCAATATTGGGGGAAAGAAATCAAGGCTGACATGAAATTTAAGGATCTTTGTGAAAATTGTTAGGCAAATATGCAGTCATCTGTAATATTTTGATCACTTCAACCCAATGAGACTAGCGCCGGGCAGTTCGAGTTTTTGGCCTTGGTTTCTGTAAGGGCATAGAAAAAGCAATAGAAAAGAAATATTAGTTCATTGATAAAATTTGAGAAACATTACAGTAGGCCACTCCATAAATCAACGAAGGGAACAAGGTTAAGCATTCTATAAATCAGATATATTTTGCTTTTCTAACACCCTCTACTTGACCAATTTCTAAAGGAACACAGTTGCAAGATTATCTATGGTGGAAAATATTTAGCAGACAAAGGATAGAGCTTAATTCTTTGAGAAATAAATTAGAAAGCTGCAAATCCAAATTACTCACCGATGATGTTCCGAAGCTAGCCCCAGATCCTGTTGCAGCGCCTAGAAAAAAATTGAGAAATTATTCAGACAAGCAGCATAAAAATATTCCCAAAAAAAACTGATAATCCAGATTGGATCAAAATTTTCATGTATTGATGACATAATACATATGGAAGTCAATAAGTAAAAACTTATAGAGATTTCCAAACAACATCTGCTTTCAAAATATTTAGGAACTAAAACATATGGCTTCCACCTCTGAAAGCTACAGCAGCCAAGGATTGCATGCCAAGTAATTGAGAGGTCAAAAGACAGGCACATTAACCATAATTAACAGAATCATATAAAATTATTAAGAAAATCAAAGGGAATTTTCATTTTTTCTTTCATAAAATTTTTTGAGATAAAGAAAATTTACCACCAGTAATACAAGGCATTGCCAAATACCAAGAGCAACATGGAAAAAATCAAATGTACAGCCAGGAAATATGCCATCATTGCTCAAAAATTTTAGTGTAAGGGCAAAATAAAAGCTGATATACAAGATGAGAATGACCTGATGCAAACGGTGTACTAAATAGGGAACCACCACCAGAAGCAGTAGAACCAAAAGCTGTAGCAGCACTACTGAACAGAGAGGGAGTTGAAGCAGCACCAAGAAATGATGCTGATGATGAACCAAACAATGAAGACTGTGGCGTGGCAGAAGACCACAAGGAGGATACTGGAGCAGAGGCTGCTGGTGTGGCAAATAGAGAAGATGATGAAAAAGGGGAAGCAGCTGCAGCAGAAGGTGTGCTGAAAAGAGAGAACCCACTTCCTGAAGAGGTTGATACTGTTGCTGCAGATGTCTGTGGAGCAGTTGATGCTCCAGGAGTTGCAGAGCTTGCAAACAACCCAACAACTTGTGTTGAAGGCTGTGAACTTGCAGGCAAATGCAAAGTTGGATGTACTCGCTTAGCAGCAGCTTCTTGTTTTGCTGTTTCCCGTCGATCAGCCTCAAGGAATGGATCATTCACATCCCCTCGACGGCGTTGATCAGCAAGATAGGCAGTTTTCATAGATTCAATATATTGATGAATACTCTCCACCTAGGGAATATGAAGAAATAACTCCATTAAAAAATCATAGCCTAAAAAACTAACTCCATGCTCTTGCATGCAATGTGCTTGTGTGTGCATGTTCAAGGAAAAACCTGCATGACATAAATCAAAACCAAGAACCTAGACTAAATGAGAATAACTCTACCAATAATAAGAAGCATCAAATAATATGATCACTGAAGTGGTGAATAATTTTTTTATATGCATTTTGGGTATATCCAAATCATTATATGATATGTATTTCAACTGCATTACAAACTTTTTTTATTCAAGAAAAATCAGTGTTTTAGCTTTGTGCAGACAAGCTGTAAACTGAACTTAAACAAATGTCATTATAGCCATCTAGTAACAGTAGGAAAAAGAAACTTTTTTGTCCACAGGTTAGAAAAACATCCATCTCCATTCTTATTGGTTACTGGAGAATTTGTTTCCAGAGGTTAGACATTAGATTCAATGATAAGCACTGATAAAACCTTGTGCTCACATGTAAGCTTACAGAGCACAGAATGCAAACAACCAATGTAGGAAAATAGAATTCGTTATATGATATTACCAACTTGGGATGCCATAAATTATGAAAGATTGAGACTTAAAGAATCATCTTGTTTTACCTTAGAAGCCACATGAACAAAAAAGTCATGCACATTTGACATAACTTTTGGAAGAGACTGCAATAATGAGGATCCAGGGTGAGAAGAGTTCCTGCCCGAATCTAAGAGAAGAAGTTGCTCTAACTCTTCAATCCATTGGCGACATTCACCCAAATATTTTTCAAATCTGATAACTGTTTGCTGTAAAAATGGTGATGGTTTTTTAGGGACACCACTGTAGAAATCAAACACTGGCACAATGGAGGCAGATGTTGGTTGACTACTAGACCCTGGTGTCCCTGTAGCTCCAGAAGGCTGGGATGGTGAAGTGGCATTTGAAGCACCTCCAGCATTCGGATGAAAGAACCTAGGGCGTAGAATCATAAAAGAACGTACTGCCATCTCTGTGTTCCTCAGCATGTCTTTAACATTGACCATAAGCTCCTGTAGTAAAGCCTTCTGTCTTTCCATGGCAGTACTGATCCCACCAAGTTCCTGTTTAATGGCTTAAACGTATCACTCATGTAGTTAAATGACCAAGGAAGCAACCATAATTAACAGTACAAAATGACTTTTGCCATCGAACAGTTATCTTTGAAATGTGAAAGAGTATATATCTCTGATACACACAGACGCAGTGCCCCTTAATCTTATGTGCACGTCACATGTTATGAAGTGATTTAGCAGTTGGGAAATCAACTAAAAAACTTCTTACCACAGACTCCAAGCAGAAATGAAAGGTAGCAAAAGTTCGATATCACACTGTACATCCATCTCAACTCTATAAATATTCAATATATGATTAGACAAAGGAATACGACAAAATGGACTTAAAAATGGCCTTGCTTGCTTTCTCAACTATAATTTCCAATAATTCTATCCAGCATTTGGTTTGAATTACACATGGACCATAAATGATATAGCCAGGTGCACTAACAAAACCGGGTTAAAGAAAATAAAAACCTAACAAAATTCAAGCAGAAGAAGAAGAAGAAGAAGAAGAAGAAGAAGAAGAAGCAGAAAGAAATTACACAAATCAAAGACAAACACATACAATTCACTTATCACAATGCAGAAAAAACCAATGAGTGGTATAGAAAACAGAAGTACCTGAATTACACGACCTGCATCAAATTCAAACCCTTCATTAGATATTGAGGAATCATAAAGGCGACTACACTGATCTAGCCTCTGGCTCTCATCCCTGTCTTCCAGTATCCGCTCCCTATACAGGAAAATCATGAACATCTTCAGAAAAATAAAAAACAAAAACAAAAAAAGAAAGTCGTATCCAAACCAAAACCAACAATCAAATTAATCGAATTTCAAATAAATTGTTTTGAAAAAAAAAAAAATGCATTACAATAATAAAAAATCAAGAACCACATTTTTGGTGGTACAAACAGAATAGCCTAAGGGACATGACTCCCAAATCAACCAGCTCCTTGAAATGTGTGATGCAAAATACAACTTATCTATAAAATCCTGATCAAGTCGACAAGCACTAAGCTACATTTGCTACTCATTTGCAGAAGAAATAAATAGAAAACTTTAACTATAAGTAGTTCACAGTCTCCAAAAAAAGGAAAGGAAGACAAAACAATGCCATCTCTACCAAGCCAACAAAGCGAATCCTCAACTTACTCAAATATTCCACAATCTTATTTCTTTCCCACATTTTCTTGGAAACAAGCAACTTACTCAAAATAGAAAATGCAAAAAAGAAACAAAAAAAGTATCTAAAAAGAAACATACTCAATCTGGAGTAGAAGTTTCTGGGAATCGGGGTGGAGATCTGCCCACTTGGTGCTGTAATTCGCAGGAGCCTTCTCATTAGTGAAAAGATACAATTGCTGCTGCTGCTGCTGCTGCTGTTGTTGCGGTTGCTGTTGTTGTTGCTGCAGGAATTGCTGCTGCTGCTGCTGTTGCTGTTGCGGTTGCTGGAAAAGAGGGCTGCTTTGTTGAAAGAGCTGTGGCTGAGACTGAAACAGTGACTGGGGTTGCTGTTGGGGAGTTGAAAATGCAAACGACATTTGCGATTTTGATTCAAAATTTTCGTCGGGGAGAAGAGTTTTGTTGTAGCTTTTGCTTCAGCATCTGGTGTGTTTGAGTTGGATTTGGGGGTTTTAGAAATTTGAAAACCCTATTTAAAACCCTAGAGAGGGAAATAGGGAAAAGACCCGCCTTTGGATGACTATTTTGTAGCAATTACTGAGCAACACTAAATGTTTGCTCATTAGAGAAACATTTTAGAATTATTTGCAGTTGGGGTCGTAAATGAACCAAACCGACCGGACTGCTTGTTAGTTATTTGAGGCCCAATTTGAGAAAAACTCACTCGATAAATTTAATATGTTGAACCGAACTTAAGTTTATTTTAAAATATTTTTAAAAAATATATGAACTTGAAATTTTCTCAAAAAAAAAATTATAAGACCTTGAAATTGTTAACTTAACTGATGAATTTCAAAAATAAAAAATAAAAAATAACATCTTTTTTATGAAAATTGTTATATTTGGTTAACATTTAATTATTTATATCTTCTAATATTTTAAACTATTTCTTAACATTCATTTTCAAAAAAAAAAAAAATTTCTTAACATTAAAATATCATTTAAACAATAAAAATTATAAACTACCTAATTTGAAATTAATATGATAGAAAATATAAGCATTTGAACATTATAATCATTTGCTTAAGCCATTTGAACAGCATAAATATATAACATCCACAACAGAATACAGCAGTAGTCAGATTAATAACTCTGCATACATGATGTTCGATAAAAATGTCTCACTGATCATTCAATCATCTTTTATTAAAGATTTGTTCTTCTCTTCTATTTCAAGGGCCGTACAAACTGTGTACAATTTGATAATCTAAAATCTAGCCAATAAGAACTAACAACAACAATCTTTTCTATGTTGGTTGTTTTAATCTTGAGCTAGAAATTAACAGGATAGACCTCTGTCAAATTAAGATAAAACAGTCCAAAATGCTGCTCAATCCCAACAGAATTGAGATCTTCATTAAACAAAGCAAATATGTAACTCTCAAGCACCTGTCCTGGCCTTTTTGGAGTTCCTACGTTGGCTAATCTAGCAATCACATTATTATTATAAGTTTGTGCATTAATAGTAGTTGCAGAATCTGGTCCTCCAGAAGGCCATCCTGTTTCGCTTACAATGATTTCAACATCATTAGCTCCAACTTTTTCAAGTGCTGCATAAATGGCATCAATTGATGCATCCAGCAAATTTGTATATCCCAACGACCCGTCTTGCACAGTCACTTCAGAAGTATTTATAAGGGCATAATCGAGCCTAATGTGTTCAGGATCGCTTTGATATGAAAAATATGTGTAGACATTGCATAACAAAGGGTACTTGTTAGCCTGCAGGAATTGTGCTACAGGTATTATATAAGGAGATGCATCAGAACTCCAGGATCCTGCTGATGGAGGGTAAGAAACTGACAATGTTTGTTGGAAAATTGCAGTTGAGATAGGAATTGTCAGGTTAGCTGCAATTATTTTGTAAGGCTTGCATTGCAGGAAGGACTGAAGATGCTAAATTACTGGGAAATAGCTCATTTCCTACTGCTATGCATCGAAAATTTACTGTTGCTGCAAAAGGGACTACATTGGTTTGTACCCAAGTTGTGGCAAATGTAGGATTTGTGGCTAATGTTGGAAGATCATTGTCTACAGCTCCAAGAATGACTTGTATTCCTGAATTTTCCAGTACTTTTAAAGCATCAGGATTCAGGTCGTAAAGGCGAATTCTTTGAATGTTCTTGGATTTGCACACAGTATTACTTGATGAGGAAGGGGAAGGTTGTCAGCAACTCTGCCATAAGCTAACACCAATATTTTGAGCTCCTGCACGAGAAATGATAGTTTGTAAGTAGTTAAATTCAGTTAATTAAGTTTGCAAAAAACCAATGAATTTTTGCTTAATATATGATATTGAAATGGTCTTCATGGCTATGAGGTTACAAGTTTAGATATCAAAGATTAATTAATAAAAAATGTAATTATAATTTTAAGAAAAAAAATAATATATCATACCTGCAAAGTCATGGAGCTCAATACTAAGCAAAAATGCTGCTAAAAGGCTAAAGATAGAGTGAACCATAACCATAAGAACTTGATTATGATTTGTAATGATATTGACAGTGCAAGATGGACTGACTTTATATATACATATAAAAAAAAAGTTTGGGAAGGAAAAATCATTTTCTTTTTTTTATTCTGATGAGTTAAAAGGAAATTTTATGTCCTTCCCATATATCATCGTTTTTTTTTATTGTTTATAACAAAATGCTGTTTTTTGAAATGCAATAGATTCTAACCTAAAACAAATTAATTATCTCAATCAATTTTTACTTGCCATTAATAAAAACATTAACAAAAATAATGTTGTTTCAAAAACTATTTACCAATTTGATTCAAAATGGAAACTATTTACTGCGTGTTATAATAGAGAGAATGTTGCATTAAAAGTACAATGTCAATTGGTGGTTTCACTACAATACAAAAAATTGAAAAATCAAATGAATAAATATGAATTCAATATTAAAAAATATTTAAATAATCAAATAGCTATTTCACTAAGACAAACAATTGATTTGGCCGTCTTGGTGCAAATATAGAATGTAATCACTGATCGGTGAAAAGTAAGCAAATATATAGTATTTTGTTAAGAATCATTAAAATGGTTTCAATAAAAAATATTTAAATAATAAAAAAATTTCATATTAGAGACAAAAAGATTTTCATATTAATGAAATTTGGGAGGGAATCTCATTTTTTTCAAGTGGTGAATTTCAAAAGGAGATGTTGTATCCTTATAATATCTTATCATTTTGACCTATAATTTATATGATAAAATTTGCCTATACTTAGACTATGAGATAATTTCGTACGACAAATCAATTAATAGAGGTTTTCTTTCTTCTAAAAAAAAGGTTTTTGTTTAATTTATTGTTATTTTATATTTTTCTCAGTGAATAGTCAGAAATACCTCATTACAATCAAAAACATTTTTTTGATTGATTTAGAATGTGAGTTGATATACAATAGAGAGCAGGCAATTCTTTTCTTTTAACTTATAAGTCTCTTCTTAATTAACTTGTTATTTCTGCCAAAATGCAATAGATTTTAACCTAAAATATATAGAAAAGTCTCAATCAACTCTTGCTTGGCATTTTAGCTAGCATTTACAGGTGATATATTCAGAAAAATTTATCCATAATATACCGATATAGAAATCTATAAGACATGGATGGAGAAGGGAGAGAAAAGAGGGGCTCTTAGGTCAGTAACCACTTTGATTCTTACCTCAGTAAAAGAATAATAAATAATCCCAATTAAATAGACATTATGTTGCCTACTGCGTAGATATTGCCTAACTGAGTAGAGAGTTTGATAGAAAGATATTGATTAAAGTTGTAGTTGGAATCCTTATTAAATAAGTATTTGAAATACCAATTGAATAATTATTTTGGAGTGATTGATCATCAATTGAGTGTCAACGAATGATTAGAAATAATCCTAATCCAATTCTATGCAGAATATAATATTTGGTTCATAAAACATAATTAGGTCTTATATACAAATTACAGTTAAGTTTCTAATAAATATTTATCATATCCTAAATCAATCAATAGAGGGTTTTTTTAATTTATTATTGTTTTTATTTTTTTAGTGAGTGGTCAAAAACATCTAATTACAGCCAAAAACATCTTTTCAATTGATTTTGACTATGAACAAATAACTGGATATACGCGAGGAGTAGGCAATTTTTTTCCTAATTTATAAGCCTCCTCTTAATTAACTTGTTATTTCTGCCAAAATGCAATAGATTTTAACCTAATCTACATAGAAAATATTTATTATCTCAATCAAAAAAAAAAAAGAAAAGAAAAAGAAAGAAATGCATTACCAAGTGCAGGGTGAAATTAGAAAATAAAGTTCAAGGGCTGAAACAAATGCTGTGAAATATTAATTTTTTACATTTTGAGTGGGCAAAATATATTTTTTATAAGGAATTCTTTTTGAACTGAATTTGGAAAATATGAAAACTTCAGACAGCAAATCTTAAAATATATAAATTATTTCACATTTATTCTTACACACAATAAGTTATAAAATAAAAAAGTGATAAGATTTTACAATATCCAATACAAACCCTAATTAAAATATATGGCAGACATATTAGGGTAAAATAAAGCATATGGTTTCTTATCTAGAGGAGCATTATCTTGAAAAAACAAGTTATATTCAAAAACATCCAATGCCCAAGAAGGTTTCTTCGGTGTTCCTGTATTTGCTTGTCCCCGTTTGAACACATTTGAAGCATACGTTCTTGCATATTGAGCAGAAGCATATATTTCTTCGGAAAACGGCCACCCAGTTTCACTCACAACAATCTTAACAGTTCCTGCTTCAAGTTTATCAATTGCACTGTAAAAAGCATCTACTAAACCATCAAGCATATTGGTATATCCGAATGGACCATCTACAACCTCAACATTTGTATTATTAAGCAAAGCATAATTTAAACTGACAAGGTGAGAGTCCATTAGATAAGTTTCATAAGGGTAAATATCACATAAAAGAAGAGGACTGTGAGTTGCCAAGAAATTGATAATGGGTTTAATAAGATAAATCTTTTCTGGATCAAAAGTTGAATGGGATGGAGGAAAATGTGTAAGAAGTGTATCTAATGTAAATGGCGTTGTTACAGAAATAAAAGGAAGCCCATGATCTACCAGTGCTTTTTTCATTGCTTGCAGTGCAGGAAGAACGTAAACTGCTAATTTACTATCAGGGATTAGATCATGTCCAATAGCTATGGCTATAATGGTTATTTGATTTGCATATGGCACAACATTGTCTTTGACCCATTTCGTTGCAGCGTATTTACTTACTGCTTCAACTTCGTCGTCGCCAACTCCTAAGATCACTTGTATGCCCTGACCTTTCAGTGCTTGTAACGCATCGTGATGGGGCTTGTAAAGACGAATTCTTTTGAAGCCTTTCGATTCAGCAAATTTTACAGCTACTTGTGCTGGTGGAAAGTTGTCTGCTAGTCTTGAGAAGGTCACACCAATTTCTGCTCCTGCATCGCACCAATGGTGGTTTACCAGGCAACAAAATTAGCATTTGGAAAAAACTGTGTAACTTAAATAAGAAGTAAGGGATGAAAAACTTTTGTTTAAACCGTGTAACCGATTCAATTTAAAAGTTAAGGTAGCATTTTATAAAAAATTAATCAATCTAACGTTTAGCTTGTAGTGTTTTAGGACTACTCAAACAGTTAATAACTGACAATCAAACACTACCAAAACAGTTAATTTTGCCCAACAGACCCTAAAAACCTATACAAAGTATAATAATAAACAAATATGATAATATTTTTCAGAAAAATAATAATATAACATACCAGCAAAGTCATGGAACTCGATAATAAGCAAAAAAGCTGCTAAAATGCTAAAGATAGGACGAGCCATAGAGAATCTTAACGAGCTTATGAATCTCTGATTTGCAATGATTTTGACAATATAAGATGGACTGATTTTATAGATATAAAATAAAAAAATTAACGTAAACAGATATCTGCTATCTTAGGAAAAGAAATTTTCCTTGTGAATTTTAAATGGAAATTTTTATACTCATACCATATTTCATCATTTGGATTAGGCTGAGCACTATTTGAAAAAATAGACTGAATTCACCGAATCGAATAGATTTGATTTTAAAATTTATCAGTTCAATTTTAGTATATACAGAAAAATCGAAAATTCTTTTTTTTTTTTTTAACTATTTAAGTTTTAAAAATCTTAAAAAATAAGGAAAAATCAAAAAGGTAAATCAAACTAAGCTTAATTAAATTAGTTTGATTTGGTTCTAAACAAATTTCAGCTTTGCTCGGTTTCTTTTTATAAAAAAAATTCAATTTATTGCAGTCATCTCCTTATTATTATTCTATTTCTATCAAATCAAAATCTAAACATATAGAAGAAATAATTAATTATGTAGCCAAATATCTAAATTAATCCCTATAAATTAAAAAAAAAACAACTGTGACACCCTAAAATTTAAGAGGGATTTATCATATATACCGCTATAATTAAGGATTTTGATAACACTATAAATTTTTTTACACTAGCTTATGTAAATAATTGATTTCATATAATTTGTGGAATAAGCTAATTTCTTACTCCTAATCGAGTTAATATTCCTAATTGAGTCGAATAAGCTAATTTTCAAACTCATTTTTAAAACAAAATCTATATATATATATATATATATATATATATATATATATATATATATATATATATATATATATATATATTACCCACATATAGAAGGTATGAATATAATAGAAAGAAATTAGTCAGTTTTTTTTTTTTCCTTCAATGTAGAAAGTAGTATAATAGGATTAATATAACGTAATCGTTTTTTTTTTCTCCCTTACATATAGCAAATCATTATATAATAGGAAATTAGTTAAGCAATTAAATTAAAATTTCTAAATAATAATATTTTATTTTATTTTTATCCAAATTTGCATGAAACTAAATTAGAAAATTTTCTATTTAAAATTAGATTAAACTTTTTAATAAAATTTAGATTCAAATAGCAAATTAACGTAAACAATTAAAATTAAACTATATTTATTTTTCAACCAATATAATTAAAGTTCTCGATCCATAATATTTTTGTCAATATCGTGGTACTTTTATATATAATATACATGATATATAATTTAGTTTGATTTGGCCTTAACTTTTTAGTTAATGTTAAAGAAAAATAAATCTATTTTATTTAATTTAATCCATTCTAGTATACATGTCAAGCTTAATTTTAATTTTTTTATTATATTACTCTCTTTGGCCTAAAAAGATACGATTATTTTTATTTTTATATAGATTAAAAAAAGCAATTAATATTATTAGAATAATATTTGTACTATAGAGAGAGTATTTTTTTTTTTTTTACTAATTAGATTTCACGGTTTGGATTCAAAATATCTAGTTAAACGAGAAAAAAAAAATCATTGTCATCTCATTTTCCATTCGAAAAATATGAAAATTAAAGTTAAATTTAATTATAAACGTAGAGCGTGTGCAAGCAACACCATAATTAATTTTTTATCTCATAATTCATGTAAATGCTCCTTTAATAATTGCAAAATAAAAGAAAATATAATTTTTGCAATTTGATTAACCATTAGGCTGAGGTTCTAGAGGTCCAACTCTGTGGGTCCTGGCATATGAAACTTCAATTCAAGAATTCTGTAGAGCAGGTAATGCATTGGGATAGGAGAGTAGAAATTGGGTGATGCTTATGCAATGAGAATGATTGCACTCAATTAATGTTGAACTAGCAAATCATTATAAATTATACTAAGAATTAAAATTTAAATGTCAATTTCATATTAAATTAAGATTAGTCAGTCCATAATCATTCAATAAAAAGTCTGTATTAAAATTTTCAAACCTAATTATCTTCTCAACACTTAATAGTAAGTAGTAATTAATTAACTAAACCCGTCAAACAAGGTTCTTTAATTTTTTTTTTTTTTTTTTTTTTTCCTAGAATTGGGTCTAAGTCTAAACCTATAAGAGAAAAAACAAGAACTACTAAAAGAACAATATCTCATTTAAGACCATTTCCTGGGGTTGAAATAGCAAGATCTGGCCAAGAAAAGCAATCCCCACCTACAAATCCATTATCACCACTCTCAAATTGCCACGTGTTACTCATTCCTCCAGCAGAACCGCCATTGCTACCAACACCACCGGCACCACCTTCTCCTACACCGGGAAAAGGCCAGACTCCTCTTGCAAGCCCAAAGCCCATATCTTCAAACCCAGATCCAAGTCCAACCCCAAACCCACTCAATGCTAGAAATCCAGGACCCTGAGTATTCAACAGAGAAGTAAAGCTACCAGATACTGTAGAATTACCACTAGAACCACACACATTACCCTTCCCATCACCGCCACCGCAGCCAAACTGTATAGACGTTGCTTGATTGGCCATAAGTGGGACCAGTACTGGTGTAGCCGGTAATGGAAGGTTATGGTCACCTGTGGTGGCCGTCATAGGACCTACTACAGTACAACCACTAGAAGTGGTGCGTGATCTTTTAGCATTTTTCCGAGTGCCACCACCAACCGGAATGTCACGAAGGGTGCCGCCGTGGGTCCAGTAACGGCGACAAGACTTACAGAAATGACGAGGCTGGGAAAAATTATAGCTGTTGTAATAGCAGAACTTAGTTGTTGTAACACAGTATTACTTGATGAGGAAAGGGAAGGTTGTCAGCAACTCTGCCATAAGTTAACACCAATAGTTTGAGCTCCTGCACAGAGAAATGATAGTTTATAAGTAGTTAAATTCAGTTAATTAAGTTTGCAAAAAATAAATAAATAAATAATATATCATACCTGCAAAGTCATGGAGCTCAATACTAAGCAAAAATGCTGCTAAAAGGCTAAAGATAGAGTGAACCATAACCATAAGAACTTGATTATGATTTGTAATGATATTGACAATACAAGATGGACTGACAATACTATACATATAAAAAAAAAGTTTGGGAAGGAAAAATCATTTTCTTTTTTTTATTCTGATGAGTTAAAAGGAAATTTTATGTCCTTCCCATATATCATCGTTTTTTGTTATTATTTATAACAAAATGCTATTTTTTGAAATGCAATAGACTCTAACCTAAAAATCAACTTTTACTTCCCATTAATAAAGACATTAACAAAAATAATGTTGTTTCAAAAACTATTTTCCAATTTGATGCAAAATGGAAACTATTTACTGTGTGCTGTAATACAGAGAATGTTGCACTAAAACTACTTCGTCAATCAGTAATTTCACTGCAATGCAAAAAGTTGAAAAATCAAATGAATAAACAATGACTTTAATATCAAAAAATATTTAAATAATCAAATGGCTATTTCACTAAGACGAACAAATGATTTGTTGGTCTTGGTGCAAATATAGAATGTAATCATTGATGGGTGAAAAGTAAGCAAATATATAGTATTTTGTTAAGAATCATTAAAATGGTTTCAATAAAAAATATTTAAATAATAAAAAAATTTCATATTAGAGACAAAAAGATTTTCATATTAATGAAATTTGGGAGGGAATCTCATTTTTTCCAAGTGGTGAATTTCAAAAGGAGATGTTGTATCCTTATAATATCTCATCGTTTTGACCTATAATTTATATGATAAAATTTGCCTATACTTACACTATGAGATAATTTCGTACGACAAATCAATTAATAGAGATTTTCTTTCTTCTAAAAAAAAATAAAGGTTTTTCTTTAATTTATTCTTGTTTTATATTTTTCTCAGTGAATGGTCAGAAATACCTCATTGCAATCAAAAACATCTTTTTGATTGATTTAGAATGTGAGCGAATATACACTAGGGAGTAGGCAATTCTTTTCCTTTAACTTATAAGCTTCTTCTTAATTAACTTGTTATTTTTGCCAAAATGCAATAGATTTTAACCTAAAATACATAGAAAAGTCTCAATCAACTCTTGCTTGGCATTTTAGCCAGCATTTACAGGTGATATATTCAGAAAAATTTATCCATAATATACCGATATAGAAATCTGTAAGACATGGATGGAGAAGGGAGAGAAAAGAGGGGCTCTTAGATCAGTAACCACTTTGATTCTTAACTCAGTAAAAGAATAATAAATAATCCCAATTAAATAGATATTATGTTGCCTATTGCGTAGATATTGCCTAACTGAGTAGAGAGTTTGGTAGAAAGATATTGATTAAAGTTGTAGTTGGAATCCTTATTAAACAAGTGTTTGAAATACCAATTGAATAATTATTTTGGAGTGATTGATCATGAATTGAGTGTTGACGAATGATTAGAAATAATCGTAATCAAATTCTATGCACAATATAATATTTAGTTCATAAAATATAATTAGGTCTTATATATAAATTACAGTTAAGTCTCTAATAAATATTTATCATACACAAATCAATCAATAGAAGTTTTTTTAATTTATTATTGTTCTATCATTTTTTTTTTCAATGAATGATCAAAAATATCCCATTACAGCCAAAAACATTTGTTTAATTGATTTGGCATATGAACGAATAACTGGATATACGCGAGGAGTAGGCAATTCTTTTCTTAATTTATAAGCCTCTTCTTAATTAACTTGTTATTTCTGCCAAAATGCAATAGATTTTAACCTAATCTACATAGAAAATATTTATTATCTCAATGAACTCTTACTTGGCATTATAGCCAGCATTGATAGGTATACACAAATAACGGAAAAAAAAAAAAAAAAGAGAGAGAGAAAAGAAAAAGAAAGAAATGCATGCATTATTAAGTGCAGGGTGAAATTAGAAAATAAAGTTCAAGGGCTGAAACAAATGCTGTGAAATATTAATTTTTTACATTTTGAGTGGGCAAAATATAATTTGTAAGGAATTCTTTTCGAACTGAATTTGGAAAATATGAAAACTTCAAAGAGCAAATCTTAAAATATATAAATTATTTCACATTTATTCTTACACACAATAAGTTATAAAATAAAAAAGTGACAAGATTTTACAATATCCAATGCAAACCCTAATTAACTAATAGATGGCAGACATATTAGGGTAAAATAAAGCATATGGTTTCTTATCTAGAGGAGCATTATTTTGAAAAAACAAGTTATATTCAAAAACATCCAATGCCCAAGAAGGTTTCTTCGGTGTTCCTGTATTTGCTTGTCCCCGTTTGAACACATTTGAAGCATACGTTCTTGCATATTGAGCAGAAGCATATATTTCTTCAGAAAACGGCCACCCAGTTTCACTCACAACAATCTTAACAGTTCCTGCTTCAAGGTTTTCAAGTTTTTCAATTGCACTGTAAAAAGCATCTACTAAACCATCAAGCATATTGGTATATCCGAATGGAACATCTACAACCTCAACATTTGTATTATTAAGCAAAGCATAATTTAAACTGACAAGGTGAGAGTCCCTTAGATAAGTTTCATAAGGGTAAATATCGCATAAAAGAAGAGGACTTTGAGTTGCCAAGAAATTGATAATGGGTTTAATAAGATAAATCTTTTCTGGATCAAAAGTTGAATGGGATGGAGGAAAATGTGTAAGAAGTGTATCTAATGTAAATGGCGTTGTTACAGAAATAAAAGGAAGCCCATGATCTACCAGTGCTTCTTTCATTGCTTGCAGTGCTGGAAGAACGTAAACTGCTAATTTACTATTAGGGATTAGATCATGTCCAATAGCTATGGCTATAATGGTTATTTGATTTGCATATGGCACAACATTGTCTTTGACCCATTTCGGTGCAGCGGATTTACTTACTGCTTCAACTTCGTCGTCGCCAACTCCTAAGATCACTTGTATGCCCTGACCTTTCAGTGCTTGTAACGCATCGTGATGGGGCTTGTAAAGACGAATTCTTTTGAAGCCCTTCGATTTAGCAAATTTTACAGCTACTTGTGCTGGTGGAAAGTTGTCTGCTAGTCTTGAGAAGGTCACACCAATTTCTGCTCCTGCATCGCACCAATGGTGGTTTACCAGGCAAGAAAATTAGCATTTGGAAAAAACTGTGTAACTTAAATAAGAAGTAAGGGAAGAAAAACTTTTGTTTAAACTGTCTAACCAATTCAATTTAGAAGTTAAGGTAGCGTTTTATAAAAAATTAACCAATCTAACATTTAACTTGTAATGTTTTAGGACTACTCAAACAGTTAATAACTAACAATCAAATACAACTAAAACAGTTAATTTTGCCCAACAAATCCTAAAAACTTGTACAAAGTATAATAATAATCAAATATGATAATATTTTTCAGAAAAATAATAATATAACATACCAACAAAGTCATGGAACTCGATAATAAGCAAAAAAGCTGCTAAAATGCTAAAGATAGGACGAGCCATAGATAATCTTAACGAGCACTTAGTTATGAATCTATGATTTGCAATGATTTTGACAATATAAGATGGACTGATTTTATAGATTAAAAAAAAAATTAACGTAAATAGATATATGCTATCTTAGGAAAAGAAATTTTCCTTGTGAATTTTAAATGGAAATTTTTATATTCATACCATATTTCATCATTTGGATTAGGCTGAGAACTATCTGAAAAAATAGACTGAATTCACCGAATCGAATGGATTTGATTTCAAAATTTATCAGTTCAATTTTAGTGTATACAGAAAAATCGAAAATTCTTTTTTTTTTTAACTATTTAAGTTTTAAAATCTTAAAAAATAAGGAAAAATCAAAAAGGTAAATCAAACTAAGCTTAATTAAATTAGTTTGATTTGGTTCTAAACAAATTTCAGCTTTGCTCGGTTTCTTTTTATAAAAAAAATTCAATTTATTGCAGTCATCTCCTTATTATTATTCTATTTCTATCAAATCAAAATCTAAACATATAGAAGAAATAATTAATTATGTAGCCAAATATCTAAATTAATCCCTATAAATTAAAAAAAAAAAAACAACTGTGACACCCTAAAAGTTAAGAGGGATTTATCATATATACCGCTACAATTAAGGATTTTGATAACACTATAAATTTTTTCACACTAGCTTATGTAAATAATTGATTTCATATAATTTGTGGAATAAGCTAATTTCTTACTCCTAATCGAGTTAATATTCCTAATTGAGTCGAATAAGCTAATTTTCAAACTCATTTTTAAAACAAAATCTATATATATTAATAATATCTATATTTATATATATAATTTTATATTAATAATTAATAATAATTTATATTAATAATTTCTATATTTATATTAATATTTATATATATATATATATATTACCCACGAATAGAAGGTATGAATATAACAGAAAGAAATTAGTCAGTTGTTTTTTTTTTCCTTCAATGTAGAAAGTAGTATAATAGGATTAATATAACGTAATCGTTTTTTTTTTTCTCCCTTACATATAGCAAATCATTATATAATAGGAAATTAGTTAAGCAATTAAATTAAAATTTCTAAATAATAATATTTTATTTTATTTTTATCCAAATTTGCATGAAACTAAATTAGAAAATTTTCTATTTAAAATTAGATTAAACTTCTTAATAAAATTTAGATTCAAATAGCAAATTGACGTAAACAATTAAAATTAAACTATATTTATTTTTCAACCAACAAAATTAAAGTTCTCGATCCATAATATTTTTGTCAATTTGAAAATTTAGCGACGCATTTTAGGAACTCATTATCCTCGTATTTTATATATAATATATATCATATATAATTTAGTTTGATTTGGCCTTAACTTTTTATTTAATGTTAAAGAAAAATAACAGTATCTTATTTAATTTAATCCATTCTAGTATACATGTCAAGCTTAATTTTAATTTTTTTATTATATTACTCTCTTTGCCTAAAAAGATACGATTATTTTTATTTTTACATAGATTAAACAATGCAATTAATATTATTAGAATAATATTAAATTTTACTTTCATTTTTCCTAACATACCCTATATTAAGATAATATGTCACTTTCAATAAAAAATGCAAACGTTGTTACTAACAAAGTATCAGGTAGGTTACGAGAGTAAGAAAATAATTGTATCTTCCACGATACACTACAAAAAAAATCGCCGATTTGCGATCGATTCAAATCAGTCGCAATTTTGCGATCGATTTGCGATCTATGGACAAACAGTCGCTAATTGTAGTGCTAAAAATTCTCGGGAGTTTGTTTTTCAGTTTGCGACTAATGTACTACGGATTTGCGACCGATTTTGCGATCGATTTGCGACTACGTTTTATTCCGTCGCAAAATTGCGCGCTTCAAAATTAGGAATAACTTCTGCGACCGATTTGCGACTGATTTGCGACCGATTATTTGCGACCGACAGTATTCGTCGCAAATCGGTCTCTAATTGATTTAGCGACCGATTTTTTGGCATTTTGCGACCGATTGGTCGGTCACAAAATGCCGTTTTTTTTGTAGTGATAAAAGTGGTCTAAAAAAAAAGATAAAGTAAATATATATTTATAAGACAGAGAGAGTATTTTTTTTTTTCTGACTAATTAGATTCTGTTGTTAGAACTTAAAATATTTAGTTAACATATTTAGTTAACAGAGAAAAAATCATTGTCATCTCTTCTTCTATTCGAAAATTTATGAAAATTGAAGTTAAAATTAATTATAAATGTAGAGTGTGTCCAAGCGACACCATAATTAATTTTTTATCTCATAATTAATGTAAATGCCCCTTTAATAATTGCAAAATAAAAGAAAATATAATTTTTGCAATTTGATTATTCATTAGGCTGAGGTTCTAGAGGTCCAACTGCAAATCTGTAGAGCAGGTAATGCATTGGGATAGGAGAGTAGAAATTGGGTGATGCTTATGCTATGAGAATGATTGCACTCAATTAATGTTGAACTAGCAAATCATTATAAATTTTGCCAGGAATTAAAATTTAAATGTGGGCCTCAAAAATCAAATCAGTCAATTATTATATATTAAATACAAATTGAAATATATACTGCAAACTATAAAAGGGAAATTGCCACGTGTTACTCATTCCTCCAGCAGAACCGCCATTGCCACCAACACCACCAGCACCACCATCTCCTACACCGGGAAAAGGCCAGACTCCTCTTGCAAGCCCAAAGCCCATATATTCAAACGCAGATCCAAGTCCAAGCCCAAACCCACTCAATGCTAGAAACCCAGGGCCCTGAGTATTCAACAAAGAAGTAAAGCTACCCGATACTGTAGAATTACCACTAGAACCACTCACATTACCCTTCCCATCACCGCCACCGCAGCCAAACTGTATAGACGTTGCTTGATTGGCCATAAGTGGGACCAGTACTGGTGTAGCCGGTAATGGAAGGTTATGGTTACCTGTGGTGGCCGTCATAGGACCTACTACAGTAAAACCACTAGAACTGGTGCGTGATCTTTTAGCATTTTTCCGAGTGTCACCACCAACCGGAATGTCACGAAGGGTGCCGCCGTGGGTCCAGTAACGGCGACAAGACTTACAGAAATGACGAGGCTGGGAAAAAATATAGTTGTTGTAATAGCAGAACTTAGTGTTAGTAGAATCGCAGCGCGGGCATGGAAGGTGTTCCTGGTCTGCCGGTGGAGCTCCTGTGTTATGGGGTTTGGTTAATCTTCTAGTTGCCGTGGAAGAAGAATCTGATGGCATTTTGGGAAATGGGAAGTGGGTAATTTAGGTTTCGTTTTTCAATTCTTTGAATGTTCTTGGATTTGCACACAGTATTACTTGATGAGGAAGGGGAAGGTTGTCAGCAACTCTGCCATAAGTTAACACCAATAGTTTGAGCTCCTGCACAGAGAAATGATAGTTTGTAAGTAGTTAAATTCAGTTAATTAAGTTTGCAAAAAAAAAAAAAAAAAAATAATATATCATACCTGCAAAGTCATGGAGCTCAATACTATGCAAAAATGCTGCTAAAAGGGTAAAGATACACTAGTGAGTCATAACCATAAGGACTTGATTATGATTTGTAATGATATTGACAGTACAAGATGAACCGACTTTATATATACATATAAAAAAAAAGTTTGGGAAGGAAAAATCATTTTCGTTTTTTTTATTCTGATGAGTTAAAAGGAAATTTCATGTCCTTGCTATATATCATCGTTTTTTGTTATTATTTATAACAAAATGCTATTTTTTGAAATGCAATAGATTTTAACTTAAAAAAAAAAAAATTATCTCAATCAACTTTTACTTGCCATTGATAAAGACATTAACAAAAATAATGTTGTTTCAAAAACTATTTACCAATTTGATTCAAAATGGAAACTATTTACTACATGTTATAATAGAGAGTCTGTTGCACTAAAACTATAATGTCAATCGATGTTTTCGCTGCAATATAAAAAGTTGAAAAATCAAATGAATAAATAATGATTTCAATATCAACAGATATTTAAATAACCAAATGGCTATTTCACTAAGACAAGTAATTGATTTAGTGGTTTTGGTGCAAATATAGAATGTAATCACTGATTAGTGAAAAGTAAGCAAATATATAGTATTTTGTTAAGAATCATTAAAATGGTTTCGATAAAAAATATTTAAATAATAAAAAAAATTCATATTAGAGACAAAAAGATTTTCATATTAATGAAATTTGGGAGGGAATCTCATTTTTTCCAAGTGGTGAATTTCAAAAGGAGATGTTGTATCCTTAAAATATCTCATCGTTTTGACCTATAATTTATATGATAAAATTTGCCTATACTTACACTATGAGATAATTTCGTACGACAAATCAATTAATAGATATTTTCTTTCTTCTAAAAAAATAAAGGTTTTTCTTTAATTTATTGTTGTTTTATATTTTTCTTAGTGAATAGACAGAAATAACTCATTACAGTCAAAAACATCTTTTTGATTGATTTAGAATGTGAGTGGATATACACTAGGGAGTAGGCAATTCTTTTCTTTTAACTTAGAAGCCTCTTCTTAATTAACTTGTTATTTCTGCCAAAATGCAATAGATTTTAACCTAAAATACATAGAAAAGTCTCGATCAACTCTTGCTTGGCATTTTAGCTAGCATTTACAGGTGATATATTCATAAAAATTTATCCATAATACACCGATATAGAAATCTGTAAGACATGGATGGAGAAGGGAGAGAAAAGAGCGGCTCTTAAGTCAGTAATGTCACGAACCATTTCCGTGGCCGGACCGGCACTAGGATTTGGGTGGGCTTAAGGCCCCCAAAGCCCGTAGTAAGCCTAACTTATTTAAATCTTACATTCTATTCATAATTATGGATTCAGGCCCATTACTTATTATACATATGCATTCAAAATACAGTTCATATATGTAATATGGACTTTTATTATTTATTTACAAACCAACTGGAATACAATTGCGGAACTCTACCTTTACATTCACATCGTTATTTCTATCATTAAAAGTCTTCTATAATAAGTATTTCAACTCCATAGGGCTTTCCTTTCTTTCTATTACCTGGAAAAAAAAAAGTAGGCAGGGGTGAGCGCCAAACTCAATGAGTAGGGTTAGATAACCCTCTCACCCCACACAGTCACACAGATGCTAAAATATTTTTATCTGGTCACTGTTGAAGTTTATGATCATGCAGTTTGTCACACAAATGGCAATACAACAGCAATCACAAGTATTATCACCTTCATATAATCATATCACGTGGAAATTAGTCAGTGGAGTCACTGAAACCCGATGAGCCGTCCTCCCACATGGCCCATCCACTCACATGTGCACCAGGGAGCCAATCCCCCATTCTGGCTGACCGGTATAATCCTCACACTGTCGGTCCTCTGATTATTTTTCCAGTCTCACTATCTTTTTTTTTTTTTTTTGTTTAAAAAAAAAATACCAACAGGAGGCAACTCGGTGGTCTCCATCCAATCTCGATCATCAAGTGCTCACAACAGGAGGCCACCCTGCGGGCTACAATCAAATCTAGATTATCAGGTGCCAACAACAAGAAGCCATCATGTGGTTTTCCAGAACATACAGATCAGAACAGTAGGTGCACACGGGGGCGCCGATCTCCCATTTACCCGGCTAACAGAAATCAGAATCAGGATCCATATAACAGAATCAAAATCAAAATCAGTATCAGAAACAGAATCAGGATCCATATAACAGATTCAGTCTCACAAACCCATGGTGACCCACTTCATCCCAATTCCACACAAAGCACAGCAATATCACATCACAAGTAATCAAGCAATATTTAATATCAACAAATAATGCATCACAATATGGCAATAATGCATGATAACATTTAGCTGTGAATGCATGAATGCAGGCGGATGATACTAGTTATCTAACACTACTCACAGTTCTTTATTGTCCTTTAAAAGGACTGCCTTTTTAGCCACATGCTTCCAGCTTTTGTCCTCGCATTTTGGTATTTTATAAACCTTTAAAATAAACAAGAAAATTCTAAATAAAAATTTTAATTCGAAAACTTATATTTCACATTCTTTTATTAGTTTTGGTTACCAGCCATTTAATTCATTTATTATATGTGCATATATGTTGGGTTTTCCTCATTTATATATTTATTTCAAAGTTATTAGTTTTATATAAAACGTTTGGTCATTCGTTAAGTAATGTTCTTATAAATACTGATAGTCATAATAATACTAATAATAATAATAATACGGGTGACAACATAATATTAATAACGATAATAATTTTAATCGTACTATCTTTTAAGAGTTTTCTTAAGTGTTTTACCGAAATTTCGACGGCATTTCCCTTATAAACTATACTACTCAATTTTATATTTCTCACATGTCAACACACGGCCCATCCATCGGGCAACTCACATTAACCGATCCCGTCCACCATAAACATCACTTATTAGTCATTCACCATACATAGGCACTTGATAATTCTATCACCAATAAGTTTTTAATTTCCATAATATCATGAATTTTATTTATCTATACCTTACATTATAATTTCTCCAATTTATACTTATTAAATTCCAAAAATTAACGTATATAATTATTAGCAAAACTTCATATTTCAAAGTCGATATTATAACTAATATTCATGAACTACATTTTATAATATTCAATTTAATCCACTTGACACTCGATTAATTCATTAAGTCATTAAATTTGGGATTTACTCACAAATTGCAATTTAATTTCATAAAACTCCCAACTTTTAATAATTCAATTAATCTTATATCCAATTAATTAGTTAATTCAAGTTGTAAACCTTATACCGAAAAATGGACAATTAAGCCTTACAATGTACCGATTGAAAATCGGATTTTATTTCCATGATCCGCACGAAGAGGAGAGCATTCTGCCTTTTGAAGTCTCGCCGGAGTCTCGCCGGCCGATCCCGAACCGCCGCCGCCGCCGCCGCCCGGTGGACGGAAAAGTGAAACCGCCCAGAAAGTTGCAAGGTCACCACCACCAATATTAGAAGCATCAGTTTGTTTATTCTTTCTTTACTATTAATTTTTTGTTTTAAAATGCCGCCATAACCAATATTAGAAGCATCAGTTTCAACAATTTTAAAAGCATTAGGATCAGGAATATATAAGTAAGGGATTTCTTTTACTAATGATTTTATCTTTTTTACTAGTTGAGTATGCTGAGTTGTCCAAGGACCAGCATTTTTACAAAGTCTATTATGTAAAGGTTTTATCATGCAATTTAAATTTGGATAAAAATCAATTACATAATTTAAACAACCAAGAAAACGTTGTAATTGGGGTTTATTAGAAATTTCATCAGGAAATTTTTCACCAAATACTAGTGCTCTTTCTATAGGTTGAATCTTACCTTGTTCTATATGATGTCCTAAAAATCTTATTTTAGTTTTAAATAAATCCATTTTAGCTTTACTCAATGCTAAGCCATTTTTCTCGATGATCATACAAAATGTTTTTAAATGTTTAAAATGATCTTCTAGAGTTGTACTAAATATAAGCACATCATCAATATAAACAATACAAAATTTATAATATGGGTTAAAAATATCATTCATGATCCTCTGAAATTCAGAAGGAGCATTTTTTAATCCAAAAGGCATTACATTCCATTCGTATTGACCAAATGGAACTGTAAATGTTGTTTTATATCTGTCGTTAGGGTCAATTTGAATCTGCCAATAGCCAGATTTCATATCAAATTTACTAAAAATATTTGCATTATAGAGTTGCTTTAATAGATCTTTTTTATTTGGAATAGGATACCTAATCCATTTTAAAGCTGTATTTAATGGTTTATAATTTATTACTAATCTGGGAGCACCTCGTTCTATTTCAGCGTTTTTATTCACATAAAAAGCTGCACAAGACCATGGACTTCTAGATTTAGAAATTAATTTTTTATTAAGTAAATCTTGAATTTCATTTTTACAATGGTCAATTAATTCAGGACTCATCTGAATGGGTCTAGCTTTAGTTTTAATAGTTTTTTCATCAAAATCGTTTTCATATGGTAAGTCCACTATGTGTTGTTTACGATCCCAAAAAGCATTTGGATGGTCAGCACATAATTTGTTTTCCATAAAATTTTTTAGAGTTGAGATTTTATTTTGGATATAATCAGAATTTAATTGGTTTGTAATTCTATTTAAACATGCATTATTTTTCAAATCTTTTAAGTCTTCTTCTTTAGATTTGATTAAAGAATTTATTTCTAACATTTTAATAGAATGAGCTTTTAACAAATTTAATTGTTTCTTTTTAGGTTTTTCCGTAAATTCCAATTGAGCTTTGCAATTTTTTATTTTAAATTTAATACAATCCTCTTTAACTGAATATGGTATGATGAGATTTATAAATGGAGTGCCTAATATTACCATATAATCTATCTGATGTGAAAGTAAAAATACTGTGTTTATTTCTAAGGCTTGATCTATGATTATTGCATCTGTTTTTCCTATAATTTCAAGTTTAGATTTGTTGGCTGTACTTAATTTTTCACTAGTTTTTAACCAATATCTTTTAGGAACTAGATCAGATTTTATACAGTTTAAATCTGCACCTGTGTCAAAGAGTGCAATTGCATCTATCATAAAATCATTTATTTGAATGTTTATTTTTACTAAATATTTTCGTGAAGTAATTTCTTGTAATAAATTGAGAAAATTACAGTCTATATCTTCATCTAATTCATTTATTTTTAAATTATTTTCTGGTTCGTCTTCTTCTGAGGAAGAACTAGAAATAAGTTGAGATTCTAGTATTTTTATTTTTTTAGAGTTTTGTTGAAGTTGGGTTTTTAATTCTTTTACTTCATTTTTTAGCATCTTAATTTCTTTATATAATTCTTTAGTAGATTCATCCGCATCGACCTTTTTAGGTTTATTTTTATTTAAAATGGAAGTTAAATCATAAGTGTTAGACTGAATTTTAGGAGTAATATTTTTTATGTCATCTTCGTCTTCAAAACTTTTTATTAGTTTTTTAAGAAGTTTAGCTCTAGTTTCTTGATCTTCAATTCTATTAACTACTGTTAATAAATTACTTTGATCTTTAGATAACATGTTTAAAGAAAATTTTGATGAACTGGAAGAACTTGTAGTAGTTCCTAATTCATCAATTTGATTTTCACTTTCATTAATCTCAGATTCCGAAGAATCTGAATCAATATATAGTTCATATATTTTATTTAAAACATTATCTTCCAAATTTAATTCATGTAATCTTTTATTAAATTTACAAAATTTAGATGTATGCCTTTTTTTACCACAATTGTAACAAGTCAAATTTTTATAAGAAGTTTTAGTTGTAGATTTAGAAGGTTGTTTATTTTTGTTTCTATAAGAAGATTTTGTTCTCTTTTTACTATAAAATTTATCTTGACTAGGTGTAGATCTATATTGTTTTTTATAGTATTTATTTCTATAATATTTTTTAGGTTTATTTGTTTTAGAACATTGGCCCTCACATTTCTGTGGAGAAGTTATACTATAGTCAAATTGTTTACAAAAAGATCCTAATTCTTTTTTAGTTTTCTGCATTTCATATTTTATCTTTCTTTGAAGTTTTAGATCATGACATATTTGTAAACCTTCCTTTTGAATTATACTAATTAATTGTCCATAGGTTAATTTACTATAGGGTATAGGTTGACCATGTTGTTGTTTAATTTGATTTCTAATCTTTTCTCCCAAGAAATAAGGTAATCCAGCTAAAAACTTTTCTTTCCAAAAGCTTTGATTAGAGTCTTCCCTTAACATTAATCTAGTGAGAAAAGTCGTTTTATAATGTTGAAAATCACCTAAATGTTTACATTTTAAATTACTAAGTAACTCTGCATTTTTATCTTTTAAGTGAGATGGATCTCCTATAAAATGAAGTGAAATAGTGAGAATTAAAGATGATACTGCATCTTGAATTACTTCACCATTTTCATCATATATCGGTTCACCTTCATCATCTATTTGAATTGAATTTAGGATTTCTAAATGTTGTTGGTCAGTGAGATGATAATCCCACCATCCTTTAAGTTGGCCGGTAAATCCAGCAATTAAGATTTCTGCTATAGCCTTATCAGAAATGATTGACTGTGTTTTATAAGCATTTGCAGCCATTGTCATTTGTTGTAAAATACTTAAGATATTATATTCACTTAAACCATCTATGTTCCATTCATAAATTGTTGAAGCATTATATTTAAATTGAGATATAGTATTAGGTTTATCAATAATTCCTAAGTCTGGTGCTCTGTTTACTATTTCTCTATGATGATTTATAGGATTGATTTCAAATTGTTTAATATTTTCTGAGTCAGGTTCACTAACATTAGAGTTGGTGTTTTCTTCTATCATATTTACAGATGCTTGAGGAGTGTCAGGAGCTATTTGTCGAATAGTCGCAGAACTAACATGAAGTCTACTTAATTGATCTTTTAATTTATTTACAAATTCTTTTTTACTTGACTGAGAAATTTGGTAAGGTTTAAACATGTGAGATTTTACTATTTTGTTGATTTTATAGAAATTTGTTGATTTCTATATATATATAAAACAATATATATATATATATATATATATATATATATATATATATATATATATATATATATATATTCATCATAAATTAATTACCGGAGTTTCATATTATTTCTCAAAAATTTTAAGTGTTTTCAAATCGAAGATTTCGAATAATTTGCTTTTGGGCTTGGGGCCAATTCGGAAAGTTTGGGCTCGAATTTGGAACTGTATTATAATTACAGTCCACATAGTAAAAATTTTCGATTTTTGGTTTAAATTAAATTTGAAAGTTTCGAAAATAAAAATTCGGGATATTTCAAATAACCACTTTGATTCTTAACTTAGTAAAAGAATAATAAATAATCCCAATTAAATAGATATTATGTTGCCTATTGCGTAGATATTGCCTAACTGAGTAGAGAGTTTGGTAGAAAGATATTGATTAAAGTTGTAGTTGGAATCCTTATTAAATAAGTGTTTGAAATACGAATTGAATAATTATTTTGGAGTGATTGATCATCAATTGAGTGTCGAAGAATGATTAGAAATAATCGTAATCAAATTCTATGCACAATATAATATTTAGTTCACAAAATATAATTAGGTCTTATATATAAATTACAGTTAAGTCTCTAATAAATATTTATCGTACACAAATCAATCAATAGAGATTTTTTTAATTTATTATTGTTCTATCATTTTTTTTTCAATGAATGATCAAAAACATCCCATTACAGCCAAAAACATTTTTTTAATTGATTTGGCATATGAATGGATAACTGGATATACGCAAGGAGTAGGCAATGTTTTTCTTAATTTAAATGCAATAGATTTTAACCTAATCTACATAGAAAATATTTATTATCTCAATGAACTCTTACTTTGCATTATAGCCAGCATTGATAAGTATACACAAATAACAAAAAAAAATTAAAAAAAAAGAAAAGAAAAAGAAAGAAATGCATTATCAAGTGTCGGGTGAAATTAGAAAATAAAGTTCAAGGGCTGAAACAAATGCTGTGAAATATTAATTTTTAACATTTTGAGTGGGCAAAATATAATTTGTAAGGAATTGTTTTTGAACTGAATTTGGAAAATATGAAAACTTCAAACAGCAAATCTTAAAATATATAAATTATTTCACATTTATTCTTACACACAATAAGTTATAAAATAAAAAAGTGACAAGATTTTACAATATCCAATGCAAACCCTAACTAACTAATACATGGCAGACATATTAGGGTAAAATAAAGCATATGGTTTCTTATCTAGAGGAGCATCATTTTGAAAAAACAAGTTATATTCAAAAACGTCCAATGCCCAAAAAGGTTTCTTCGGTGTTCCTGTATTTGCTTGTCCCCGTTTGAACACATTTGAAGCATACGCTCTTGCATATTGAGCAGAAGCATATATTTTTTCAGAAAACGGCCACCCAGTTTCACTCACAACAATCTTAACAGTTCCTGCTTCAAGTTTTTCAATTGCACTGTAAAAAGCATCTACTAAACCATCAAGCATATTGGTATATTCGAATGGACCATCTAGAACCTCAACATTTGTCTTATTAAGCAAAGCATAATCTAAACTAACAAGGTGAGAGTCCATTAGATAAGCTTCATAAGGGTAAATATCACATAAAAGAAGAGGACTGTGAGTTGCCAAGAAATTGATAATGGGTTTAATAAGATAAATCTTTTGCGGATCAAAAGTTGAATGGGATGGAGGAAAATGTGTAAGAAGTGTATTTAATGTAAATGGCGTTGTTACAGAAATAAGAGTAAGCCCATGATCTTCCAGTGCTTCTTTCATTGCTTGCAGTGCAGGAAGAACGTAAACTGCTAATTTACTATTAGGGATTAGATCATGTCCAATAGCTATGGCTATAATGGTTATTTGATTTGCATATGGCACAACATTGTCTTTGACCCATTTCGGTGCAGCGGATTTACTTACTGCTTCAACTTCGTCGTCGCCAACTCCTAAGATCACTTGTATGCCCTGACCTTTCAATGCTTGTAAAGCATCGTGATGGGGCTTGTAAAGACGAATTCTTTTGAAGCCTTTCGATTCAGCAAAGTTTACAGCTACTTGTGCTGGTGGAAAGTTGTCTGCTAGTCTTGAGAAGGTCACACCAATTTCTGCTCCTGCATAGCACCAATGGTGGTTTACCAGGCAACAAAATTAGCATTCGGAAAAAACTGGGTAACTTAATAAGAAGTAAGGGATGAAAAAATTTTGTTTAAACTGTGTAACCAATTCATTTAGAAGTTAAGGCAGCGTTTTATAAAAAAAATAACTAATCTAATGTTTAGCTTGTAGTGTTTTAGGACTACTCAAACAGTTAATAACTAACCACTTAAACAGTTAATTTTACCCAACAGACTCAAAAAAATCTATACAAAGTATAATAATAAACAAATATGATAGTATTTTTCAGAAAAATAATAATAATATAACATACCAGCAAAATCATGGAACTTGATAATAAGCAAAAAAGCTACTAAAATGCTAAAGATAGGACGAGCCATGGAAAATCTTAACGAGCACTTAGTTATGAATTTATGATTTGCAATGATTTTGACAATATAAGATGGACTGATTATATATATATATATAATTTAACGTAAATAGATATCTGCTATCTTAGGAAAAGAAATTTTCCTTGAAAATTTTAAATGGAAATTTTTATATCCATACCATATTTCATCGATTGGATTAGGTTGAGCACTGTTTGAAAAAATAGACTGAATCCATCGAATCAAATGAATTTGATTTTAAAATTTATCAGTTTGATTTTAGTGTACACAGAAAAATCAAAAATTCTTTTTTTTTTAAACCTATTTAAGTTATAAAAATCTTAAAAAATAAGGAAAAATCAAAAAGGTAAATCAAACTAAGCTTAATTAAATTAGTTTGATTTGGTTCTAAACAAATTTCAGCTTTGCTCGGTTTCTTTTAAAAAAATTCAATTTATTGTAGTCATCTCCTTATTATTCTAATTCTATCAAATCAAAATCTAAACATATAGAAGAAATAATTAATTATGTAGCCAAATATCTAAATTAATACCTATAAGTTTTAAAAAAAAAATTGTGACACCCTAAAATTTAAGAGGGATTTATTATATATACCGCTATAATTAAGGATTTTGATAACACTATAAATTTTTTTACACTAGCTTATGTAAATAATTGATTTCATATAATTTGTAGAATAAGCTAATTTCTTACTCCTAATCGAGTTAATAGTCCTAATTGAGTCGAACAAGCTAATTTTCAAACTCATATATAAAACAAAATCTATATATATATAATTAATAATAATTTATATTAATAATATCTTCATTTATATTTTTTTTTTTTGAATATATATATACCCACGTATAGAAGGTATGAATATAATAGAAAGAAATTAGTCAGTTGTTTTTTTTTCCTTCAATGTAGAAAGTAGTATAATAGGATTAATATAACGTAATCCTTTTTTTTTTTTCCCCTTACATGTAGCAAATCATTATATAATAGGAAATCAGTTAACCAATAAAATTAAAATTTCCAAATAATAATATTTTATTTTATTTTTATCCAAATTTAAATGAGACTAAATTAGAAAATTTTCTATTTAAAATTAGATTAAAATTTTTAATAAAATTTAGATTCAAATAGTAAATTAACGTAAACAATTAAAATTAAACTATATTTATTTTTTAACCAATAAAATTAAAGTTCTCGATCCATAATATTTTTGTCAATTTGAAAATTTAGCGGCGCATTTTAGGAACCCAATATCCTCGTACTTTTATATATAATGTCTATCATATATAATTTAGTTTGATTTGGCTTTAACTTTTTTATTTTATGTTAAAGAAAAATAACACTATCTTATTTAATTTAATTTTTTTATTATATTACTCTCTTTGGCCTAAAAAGATACTATTATTTTTATTTTTACATAGATTAAGCAAAGCAATTAATATTATTAGAATAATATTAAATTTTACTTGCATTTTTCTAATATACCCTATATTAAGATAATATGTCACTTTCAATAAAAAATGCAAACGTTGTTACTAACGAAGTATCAAGTAGGTTACGAGAGTAAGAAAATAATTGTATCTTCAACGATAAAAATGGTCTAATAAGATATATAATTTTTTTACTAATTAAATTTCATGGTTTGAATTCAAAATATCTGATTAAATGAAAAAGATATGAAAATTGAAGTTAAATTTAATTATAAACACCAAGCGACACCATAATTAATTTTTTATCTCATAATTAATGTAAATGCTCCTTTAATAATTGCAAAATAAAAGAAAATATAATTTTTGCAATTTGATTAACCATTAGGCTGAGGTTCTAGAGGTCCAACTCTGTGGGTCCTGGCATATGAAACTTCAATTGCAGAATTCTGTAGAGCAGGTAATGCATTGGGATAGGAGAGTAGAAATTGGGTGATGCTTATGCAATGAGAATGATTGCACTCAATTAATGTTGAACTAGCAAATCATTATAAATTATACTAAGAATTAAAATTTAAATGTGGGCCTCAAAAATCAAATCAGTCAATTATTATATATTAAATACAAATTGAAGTATATGCTGCAAACTCTAAAAGGGAAATTCCATTTGTACCCATTCATGAAATGAATAGAAGAAAATGTGAATTTCATATTAAATTAAGATTAGTCGGTCCATAATCATTCAATAAAAAGTTTGTATTAAAAATTTGCTAGAGAGGAAAAGAGAATTTAAAGGGTGGCATGTATATGAAAACTACACAAAAAGAGGTACATCAAACTAACAAAATCACATGAAATAGAGTAAAGAAAAGTTACATATTTTTCTTTCTAATTTCAAACCTAATTATCTTCTCAACACTTAATAGTAAGTAGTAATTAATTAACTAAACCCATCAAACAAGGTTCTTTAATTTTTTTTTTTTTTTTTCCTAGAATTGGGTCTAAACCCATCAGAGAAAAAACAAGAACTACTAAAAGAACAATATCTCATTTAAGACCATTTCCTGGAGTTGAAATAGCAAGATCTGGCCAAGAAAAGCAATCCCCACCTACAAATCCATTATCACCACTCTCAAATTGCCACGTGTTACTCATTCCTCCAGCAGAACCGCCATTGCTACCAACACCGCCAGCACCACCATCTCCTACACCGGGAAAAGGCCAGACTCCTCTTGCAAGCCCAAAGCCCATATCTTCAAACCCAGATCCAAGTCCAAGCCCAAACCCACTCAATGCTAGAAATCCAGGGCCCTGAGTATTCAACAAAGAAGTAAAGCTACCAGATACTGTAGAATTACCACTAGAACCACACACATTACCCTTCCCATCACCGCCACCGCAGCCAAACTGTATAGAAGTTGCTTGATTGGCCATAAGTGGGACCAGTACTGGTGTAGCCGGTAATGGAAGGTTATGGTCACCTGTGTTGGCCGTCATAGGACCTACTACAGTACAACCACTAGAAGTGGTGCGTGATCTTTTAGCATTTTTCCGAGTGCCACCACCAACCGGAATGTCACGAAGGGTGCCGCCGTGGGTCCAGTAACGGCGACAAGACTTACAGAAATGACGAGGCTGGGAAAAATTATAGTTGTTGTAATAGCAGAACTTAGTGTTAGTAGAATCGCAGCGCGGGCATGGAAGGTGTTCTTGGTCTGGCGGTGGAGCTCCTGTGTTATGGGGTTTAGTTAATCTTCTAGTTTCAGTGGAAGAAGAGTCTGATGGCATTTTGGGAAATGGGAAGTGGGTAATTTAGGTTTCGTTCTTCTTTGTTTTGTTCTGCTTTGCTTTTGGTTAGTTATGATCAATATTCGAGAAAGAAGAAGATAAAGATTAAAAGAGTTGAGAAAATGGACAGCAAAGAAGAATGTGGAATTGGGTATGGATTGTTTGTGTTTGTGTTTGTGTGGGTGGCAAAAGAGCAGAGATGGGCCTTTTATGGAGAGAGAGAGAGAATCTGGAGGACACTGAAACGAGTTCTGAGGGATATATGAGAAGAGAGAGAGAGTGCAGCTTTTCAGTGTTCTGTTAGGCACGACATTTCAGTCGGCTCCAGAATGGATCGGCTATTAATTAATCAGCTAGGGTATGCGGCTCGTGTTTTGTATGTATGTATGAATGTGCATAGATAAAAGCAAAAAAGGTAATTGAAATATAGAGGATAATGCATAAATTTGACCATGTGTTTGTTCATTATTCTTCTGATTTCTTGAATCTCGTATCATCGATTATTCTTGTAATTCCCTTAATTTTTAAATTTCAATAATAATTATATTCATTAATAAAATAAAATGTGAAAAAGAAAGATACCGAATCAACACTTTTTCAAAATCTAGAGAATCATCAGTCAAAGTTCAGAGTTAAATTTATGATATTGCTATTTTTCTTTTTTTAATTTCTTCATTTAGAATTAGAATAGATAGTTTCTATCTATCTCTATCTATCTACTAATCTTTCTATGGTGGTGGGGAAGGATGTGATAAGTTAGGTAGAGGCATTAGCATTATTGATCAAAACAAGGGCCCATAGGTCACTAATTATAGTCCAAGTGATAATTAGAATTATTCTTCAAACTAATACTCTAAATTTAAAACTTATTGTCTACATCACCATAATTGCTAATATGTTCCTGAATTGCATTACATGAATACTTTTCCTTTTCAATAACACTCTTCAAATTAATTTTATACAAGTAAAAAAAAAAAGAAAAAAGGACACATTTTGTTATATTTATTTCATTTTCATATTGTTGAGAAGGAAAGTAAAACAGAAAAACCAAAAAGAAAACACATTATGTCACTTCGTTTTTGTTTCCATTAATTAGAAAGAGAGAGGCTGCTCTAGATAAGGATTGCACTGAGTAGAATTTGGAGCAAACAAAGGTAGCTCTAGCTACATTCCAAATCCCAATAATACAACCATTATGCTAAGAGACAGATAGCCTGCCCTTTTTCCATTCTTTTTATATACTAGAATTAGATTGTCCTTAATCAATTAACCAACCAGTACTAGTCTTCCCAATTACAGACTAGAATAATCCATCTTAACAAACCTGAATGGGAAGTTTCAGCATCAAACGATATTTGCGAGGACGATCGTCGTAATTTAGATTATGAGTGTGATCTTTCACTATGTAAATTTTGTTAAATTAAAACTTTTACCTTTAAGAATAAACAGAAATTAATTAAGTTTATGGACGGTTTCAATGTTTATATTTTTTTATGAAGTATTCTCAATAGAAAATGCTTAAATTTTTATTATAAATTAAGCGTTAATTCTAAAGTCATTATGGTGGATTATATAAAGTTTTTATTCCAATGTTGGCTATGCTTAAAATAAAATTGAAGAAAAATAATGTTTTTAATATATGATTAATGAATAATACTAGTGGATTGCAGCTCACAGCAATCTCTTCACCATGTGACTGAAATTCCAACTTAGATTAAAAAATTGTCATACAAGTGTAATCATTTGAAATAGATTTGTGCAATTGATGTGTCAGTATCAGTTTCTTTTTCTTCCCCTAGTCATGCATAGACTATTTAAAACTAATAAATTTCAAAGCATAGATTGTGCCATTAATTAATTAATTAATTCATTGATTAATATACTAATCACAAGAACATACAAAAAATACATACACCCATGCTTCCAACACAAAAATGCATAGATTTTTTGTGGGCTACGCAAGATCCTATACACACTTATTCACTTTTAAATCATTCTCAAACCCATTATTAGATAAATCCATGGACACACAAACACAATGCTTATTTTCATCTGTTATTTTAGAAATTCGATTACCATACGTAATTAAACGAATTTATTTTTAAGTTTAAAATTGTTTATTTGGTTTAAAATAATTGAATTAAATCAATTTAATTCTATTTGAATCGATTATTATATTATTTAATTTCAGATTTGAATGCCATAAAAATATACTAAATTAAATCGAAATTGAGCTAATTCAATTTGATTAATCGAATACTCACCATTATTGGTAGATCGTATTATGAATTTTATTTTATGGAAAAGAATGTAATTCGATTGATTAAATTCTTCAAAATTTGATATACTGTGAGTTGAGGTTGAATCATGTCTAATGCACTGAGAAAGAGAGAGAGCCAAAATTTGAAGAAGCTGAGCGGCAAAAGAAGCCAAGAATGTGAGAGTGAGACGGACTGATGGATTGTGGTAGCGGTGGTGGTGGTGATAGACGTGGAGGTGGTGGTAGCAGCGGTGGTTATTAGAGAGAGGGAGGGGGTGTCTGAGGTGGGACAGGACCGACAGAATCATAGATGTCGGGGCAGCGTGGGAAGCAATAATTGGGTCTTCCCTCTGATTTCGGACGCGTCATGTCCGCATCAGATTCCTCCTCCGTACTGCCCCATCTCCAATCTCTTCCCGGATTTCTCGCTACACTGTTCTCGTTACCAAACAGCACTGTTTCCTTTCTTTGGACACACTATTCTCCTCTCCTTCCATCCTCATCGTCGATTCCTTTCTTCTTTTGGTTAATGTTAAATCCCACGGACGTTATTCCACTCAAACGTACTCCTCATGTCACATTATGTTACACCTGTCGTTGTCATTAGTCAATGTTTGCATATAACTCTTCCAATGTGTGTGTGTGTGTGTGTGTTTTTTTTGAAAAAGAATCCTTCCATTCCAAGATGATTGATTGTGGCAATATAATTTATTATTATGAGAATTTTTATTAACATTATAAGATCTTGTTATTTCTACAATAATTTTTTTTTTTTTAATAAAAAATGCCCTAATTAAATTATCTTCAACCAGAGTATGATTTATAGTAAAGAGGGATAAATTTGGTTAAAGGAATATTAAAAAAAATATTAAGGGCCAAATTTTTATTTCACTAATAAAAAAATATTTAAAATATATAATCAAAAATATTATTATTTTAATAAAAATTTATATTTTCGTTGATTTTGATCAGGATAAGGTTATTTTTCTAATAGGTGCGTGTGGTACCCATGCAAAGCACGCATAAACAAACGTTGAAGTCATTGGATGGAAGGTCCATGTCTTTTCATTTTGAATAGCACGTTTATGGTAACATAAATCTCTTGTCCTCTACTTAATTTTCTTGAATTAAACACTTAAATTCTCAACTTAACATGCACAAGCTATCAACTACTCACTTAATATTCTACTAATTTCCCCTAAGTTCATACTACTAATCAACCTCCTAACATTATTCATGATTCACATATCACCGATCAAATGCTCTCCGTTTCATAATGTTTATCGCATTTAAGAAAATAATTTATTTTAACATATTTGTCACATTTATGGTTTCAATGAGTAATAAAATTTATTTTTTTTCATATTTACAATTTGTATATTATCAATAATTATTAATTCAATATAATGGTTTCTTAAAGAATTAGTATTAAATTAAGAACAATATAGTCAATTTACTCGATAATTTATTGTAATTTAAATAAATTTAATAATTTTTTCAAAGAACGTGAAATTTAAAATTTAGAATTTGAATATTTATATTTTATGGTTATATTTTTTTATCAAAAAATTCAGGAAAATAAATAAATTTAATTCTTTTTTGTTCTCTCTTGTAAATTCTAGTACAGATTAGCAGATATCACAGGAAGACTAACTCATGCTAAAAGTAGATTCACTAAATTTTCCAACAAAAGTTAAAAGTCTTTTTCACCCTTTTATCTCTCTTCCTAAACAAGTAATACAAGCTCTGCCTCACCAATACTAGACCAGAATTTGTACTGCAATTGGACCAAAACAAATAAAAACCAACCAAAATGATTTTTTTTTTTTTTTTAAGAATTAAAAAATTGGAATTCTATCGCCTAAAATCTTTTTTTTTTTTAATTTTTTGGTATATAGATATTTAAGTGAAGAAAAGAAGTCAAGGACTAGTAGGAAGGGGAAAGAGATAGGTGGGGTCCGGTAAACAGAGACAGGTGTCAGTGAAGGACCTGAGGTGTCGGTGGATGATGGAGGTGGGGATTCTCTTACAGTGGCACGCGCGGCCTCAGTAGCCATCTAAATGTCTACTTGACAATATCATGTGTCGCTTTCAAGACAACATTGTTGAACCTCCTCACTCAGTCAGCACCCATTGTCTGCTTATTCGGTCGTCCATAATACCTGACAATTTTCCCTTCTCTTTTTCTCTTCCTCGTTCTGCTCTTTCTTTTTCTTTTTGGCTTCTTCTTCTTCGTTTCTGATTCCTTCTCTTTAATTCCCATTATTTTCATGGGTGAAAATATTTTATAATACTATAATTTTTATTTTCAAATATTAATATAAATATTAATGGCAATAAGCAATATAAATAATAAAGGAAATTGCATGGATAGCACAGTAGCTAAGTGCATGTAAGAGATTGAAGGACTCATAATGTCATGAGTTCAAATCTTCTCAATGCAAAATTTCTATGAGTCAATTCTTTAATTATATATCTTTTAAAGCGAGTTAAGATTCCGTGGATACAATCCTAGGTACCTTAATCTTTTAGCAATAATTATTTATATTTCTGTTAAATATTTTTACTTTCTTAGCGATAAAATTGATTTTGGTGTAAACTATTTTGCTAGCTCTGGTTTCAATTAATCACCTAATTAAATCCCTTAATATGATTTTAATTAATTATGATTAATTATATGAATCATTTATCTCTATACTGAAATATTCATATCTAAATCTGTCATTTGGAATAACTTCCTTTCACATAGTTTAGGTCTATCTCTTCTCCCGGTAGTACCCTTCATTGCCAAATATCACACTTGTAGATCGGAGCACATGCAAACACAAAGAGACAAGCCTTAATTTGGCCCTATTAAAAATTAATTATTAAGTTTTTTTGTTTAAAATTGTACTCTCAAACCATATTGCAAGGCAACATGAAAGGAGAATGAAAATGTGAAACAAAGAAGAGGAAAACAAAAGAAAAAGGTAAAAAGGGTATAGAGCAAAATCTTGTTAATGGAGGAAGAAATTAGATTTTGCTCAATAAAAGAAAATCATTACACATGAAAAATGAAAATCAAAGATCTCTGAGTTGCCTAAGATTCATAGGAGAAATGTATTTTTTTTCTCCATCAAGCAATTGCTTGGCAAGTAGAAGATTGGCAGCCTCACTTGGATGGTAAGGATCCCAAAACACATGCGTGGAACGATCCTCGCACATACTAGATTGAGGTCCACATGGAATTATCCCTGCAAATTGCCCTCCATTTCCACAACAAGCTCTTGTTGCTGTTGTAAACCCTGCAAAAATATTCACATCCAGTTAACTCTAATCATATGCACATATCTCATTATTTATCGGCCTAATATATAAATTTGACCCTGAAACTTTGGTTAATTATACTTGTGGCCCGTAAACTTTGCAAAAAATTCAATTATAAACCTACTCTTCTGTATTTTATTTTAGCGAGTAGCATAATTATTATTGAAATGTAAAAGTGTATGGTCATGATGGGTTCCTCGTAAAATTTAGGAGGCCACAAGGATAATCATCGAAAATACAGGGTCAAATTTTTGCATTAGGTCATTATTTATCGTAATTGTATATATATATATATATATATATATATATAACTCACCATATTTATCATAATTCGTGATGACTTCCATGACAAGATCATAGACATTGGCATGAACAAAGGTAGCTCCAGGAAGATTCTCATTCAATTCAGTCAGCAAATCTTTCAATCTAGCATTATACTGATTTGCCAACTTATTAGGCAAATCCACACATTCATTCTCTTTCAATTGATTTATAGTCTTCTGGTATGGTATGCAACCTATCGGTCCGACATTTCCAATTACAAATTTTCGAGCATCCAATTTATATAATCTCTGTGGCCACCAAAGAGTTAGTAAATGAACATATTGAAACGCAATTTTAATTAATTCTAATTAAAATTTACTTACAGTAAGCTGTTCTCTTAAGTGACTGAGCATATCGTCGATGAAACCGTCAGGACTTTGAGTGATTCTTGCACCAACAGATAAAACTGGAAGTAGATAATTGTTCAGGAAATCATTTGCTCCGATGGTGATGGAGAAGATGGATTTCCTCCTAATATATTCTTTTGCCTTTGTTGGACCTAACAATTGATTAAATTGTTTTCTGGTAATGTTGAAATAATCAATTTGAATGTCCATACTTAGCCTATTAACCTGCAACAATATTATTCATGTGTTATTATTCAATTAGATAATTAATTATGTAAATGATTTTTAAAAATAATTATGGGAATTATTAAGTGCTAACAAATAGTCTTCCAGTTGCATTCAAAATCCCTCCTCCTCCTGAAGCATAATTGACACCATACAGTATTGCTTTCCCAGTTGAATTTGGGGCTAGAAATGGAATAGCATAATTTGGTTGCCCTAGTTCTTCCCCTAAAACAAAAATGAAACAAATGCATAAATTAAAATTAAGCAATAAGCTAGTTGGTATATGGTCGATCTTATAGTACAAGAATTGTAAACGAATTATCAATAAATCAATTAACAAATATAAGAAAACATAGCTCGAAATTAATTAGATTTACCTATTATATCGCCAATGGTTCTCCCATTGGTGTACCGGCCGGTTGGGTTTCCGCCGGAAGCCTTAAAATCAATTCCATTAGGCTTGATATTTGCTTTAGACAAAGTTGGTAGGTAATTGTTATTTCCAGCATCAACTAGAGAATCACCAAAAATAAAAGAAGCTCCCAATCCAGAAGAGTCAGCTGCATTACAATATTGAAATCTAAAACTCAAAGTAACAAAAACAACCAACAAGGCCAAGGTTTGAGTAACCTTTAAGGCCATGGCTTCTAAATTTCTGAAAGTGGACAAGATTATGATGTTCTGAAACTAGATGCAGCAGAAAGGAGTATTTAAGATAAACAAAGAATCCATAGGTGAAACTTGCAAGCTTGTTCTATTGGATTGTTGAATTTGGTATGACCTTTTAATTTATCTCTATTAAAGAAGAAAATGTTCAAATGGGTAGTTTATCAACATTGGTGCAAATTTCTCTGCGTGTTGTGAAGGTTATGATTTTGCTTTTTCTATACGCAAAATGGTTCTCTTCTAGTTCAAAGAGATTGAACTAATTTAATAAATGTGACGCATACGGAAATTATAAAAAATAAAAAAAAAATTGAATTGAGAATGTTCTGGGGAGGAAGATCCTTGGGGTTAGGTCGTGAGGAAGGCGTCAACTTGAAATATTCATATTGGGCTAAGGCCCATATATGGACGGTAAGGCCCAGTACGCTTTTGAAAAGAATTTTTCAGGCGGTCATTGGACGAAACGACATGCTCATCAATTTTTGTAACTGGTAGAAGGGCCTCAATGTCATTTAGAAAGTCCGCAGCCCAACTTTCCTTTTCCCTCTCCCACTTGCCATGTTAACCTCAAAAGTCGACCGTTGAGAGAGTGAAGTGAAGCTTACCGTCTTCATACAGAAAAAGACAGAACTCAGAGATTGCCAACTATGGGAACCAGAAAATCACAATCTGCAGAAGAATGCAACGGAAATCCTACTCCAGAAATCAACGATGATCAAACCCCAAAAATGTCACTGTATGAGAAATCAAGAGAAGAGAGAATCAAATCAAACTTTGAAAGAATGCAGAAACTTGGTCTCTTTGACCTATCTCAAAAGCTCAACTCTTCTGCAGCTCCTAAACGCACCCAAAGAAATAACCCGTCACCAGCAAAACGTCCCTCTCCTCTTAAGTCACCTGGACCTCTTCGCCGCTCCTCTAGGTAATGTCATAATCTCTGTATACCAATCTTGATTGATCAATTGATTTGCTTCTTTTTATCTTTAATGGACTGGGTTTTCTTTTATACGCCTAATGTCTTTTTAATTTTATTATCTAGACAATTTTATTTATTTATATTCAGTTTTGTTGACTGATTAATATTTGAGTGTTCTCGTTTTAAATTTCTTTGCGGGGTTTTTTAGGTTGCACAATGCTACTCCTGTTAGCTACTCGGAAGCGGTGTTAGCAAAGAAGGATGGTTTATTGGAAGATGAAGATGTGAGGCTAGAGGTGGGTTCAAAGCCAGAGGTTTACACAGAAGAGCATGAGAAGCTTTTGGGAAGTACTGACAGGAGCTGGACATTTTTTGTAGATGGGTATGGAAAAGATGGAAAACGGATTTATGATCAGGTTAAGGGAAAGACTTGCCATCAATGCAGGTGAGTCCACTTTTTAACCTCGTAGGTATGATAATGATCTTGATTATTGAGTTCTAAGATTATTATTTGAGGTTTCAATAAAAGATTATTATTTGAGGGTCTGTGATAAAAAAAATATTAATTTAACAAGGAAATACCACAATGCGTGCATGACTTGATCATGGTGTAAAATTGCTGGTTATGATTGACATCCTCTTAGTTTGCATAAGCATGCGTAACGCCTGTTGTGTAGTCTGTCGGCCTTTGCCAAAGTATTGTCACTAGAACTGCTATATCTAGAAGTTGCTAACAAGAATTTTTCATGCCATTTGCCTGTAATATGTTTTAGAAGTTGTATTCTCATAGCATAATTTGATATTCATTTGATCAAAGCTGATATTTTGAAACAAAGTATTCATATAGCTGACCCCAACTAGTTAGGACTAAGGCTTAGTTGTTATTGTTATATTCTCATAGCATAAAAATGCTTTGCATTTGAAAAACTTAAATGTGCATGCTTGTCCATGATCCGTGTAACTAACTGAGTTGCTTATAAATGTAAGAGAATTGATGAAGGTGGAACATAATGGAGAAATTAGATGCTGTTAGCAGGTGCCTCATTCTATCAGTATGTAGTTGTGGTTTTGGAGCTGATATGTGTTATCCGGATTGAATGAGGCAGACGATTTGTAACGCAGAGTGGTGACCAAGTTGGTAATGGCTTAGCTTAGCAGCCCTGGCAAGGCTGTGGAAGTAGTTTTGAAGTTTGGACCAGCAACTGTGTTATCACAGTTGAATGAAGAAATAATGATAGTTCGGTGAATTGGAGGTCATGTGATAGCAACAGAGGCGGGTAGTTTTAATATAGGACAACAATCAGCTAGACATAATACCTTGAAAATGCATTACACAGATACATATTCAGAACGAAGTTTCCTCAGTCTCTTTCTTTTTCTTTATTATATAGCTGTTATGTTATATGCATTTGGCTTCTTAAGTCGTGCTCTTCATGGTATCTGTGTCTATCATTAACTGAAGGAAAGGGTCTTTAACAGGCAGAAAACTCTTGGTTATCGTACCCACTGCAGCAAATGCAAGATGGTCCAAGGACAGTTTTGTGGAGATTGTTTGTACATGAGGTATAATTGTTTGAAAGATTCTCCATTTGCTTTTATCTGCTTTGCATTTTGATACTTTCATGAGCTTTTTTAACTGTAATTTTAAAATAATCTAATGTTTTAAAGCCTTTTGTTTTATGAGAAAGCAGATATGGAGAACATGTACTGGAAGCAATAGAAAATCCAAATTGGATATGTCCCCCCTGTCGTGGAATTTGCAACTGCAGTTTTTGCCGGCAAGCAAAAGGATGGGCTCCTACCGGACCTCTTTACAAGAAGGTAAACTCTTTGCTAAAAGAAGAGCTGGCTCAACTTTTCAGGAGATAAATTGAGTTTAGCATTTTGTTTATCTTGTAGATATCACGATTGGGTTACAAGTCAGTTGCACACTATCTGATCCAAACCCGACGCTCACAAAATACAGTAGAAAAAGAATTGGTGACTGCCAATCAAGTTTCAGTGAAAAGGTATCTGCCCTTTTCAGAGATGGAAAAGCCATCAAAGATTACCAATGAAGAAATTAGGCCATTAATGCCTGAATATGAAGAGACAATTCATGATGAGTTAAAGACTACGACTGAGCCGAATAGCAAAATTCTGGCCAGCAACTGTCAAACAAAGAGGTCATTACCCTTTTCAGGCAGTGAAGAACGGTATGACAATATGGAATCTGTAGAGGTCAATAATGAGGAGCATTATCATCCTGGATTACCAGAATCTATGTTTAGAGATGAGAGAGAAAGTGGTTTAAAGATTGAGAAAAGAGAGCAACCGTCCTACAGTGGAAATCTCCTTGTTCCGGATGGTGAAGCAGTGCCTGAGAAGATGGTATCTACAAAGACCAATGAGGAAGTTTATGTCGATTTTGGATTGTCAATGCCTATATTTGAAGGAAAAAGAGAGAATGAGCTTAAAAGTGAGGAAGCAATGCAATTGCAATCTACAGAGCATGATACTATCCTTGAGAGCTTGAGGCTGGGACAGTTGAAAACCAATGACCATCTTGATTCAGAATTAAGTGGTATAAATGAGAAAAATTCTGATGTCAAGCAGTCTATAAACAACTATCTGCTCTCTAATCAGGAGGTGAAGAAAGAGAAGGAAATGCATGTTGGGGATGGCAAAATTGCTGATAGTACTTCTAAAGTGGAGAGTTGTGCAAAGCTTAAGAAGAAGACTGCAGCTACTGAACCAAATTTGGACAGTATTGGTGGAAGACTAAGACAGAGGCGTAGAGTGAACAAAGGCTATGATGGTGAATTATCAATGGCAAATGTGCAAAATATTCAGATATAGTGCAAGCTTTTTAACAGTATCTCTCTCCTCAATGACGGAAGCAGAAGTCAACATGAACTGAAGACAGTTTGCTAGAAGATTGAAGGCCAAGCAGGGATACCAAAAGGAAGATGAAGGGCTCTTTTGTTTCTGTATTTTGTGTGTCAGGTAGGCTGAGTTGGGAACTTTTTTAGACACTACACTAGATTTTGGTTTCAGGCCTTGTTTTATTAGGCTGCATTTTGGCAAATTAGCATTCCTTGAATGCTCTCAAGTAGCGAGAAATCCCTTCATGTTTAGGTACCTTCTGTGTGAATTAAAGACTTCAGGATCTTAGTCTTGGTGATCTTCAAGTTAATTAATGAGGGGATAACGATTTGAACCAATAACATATGCTATGGGTAATTATTTACTTAAATGACCTTATCTGCCAACTGAAAATCCTAATAATAGATACTATAGTACAAACCCAAAACTGAGCCCATTACACATAAATAGCCCACCAACACCCTTAAATGGCCCTACACACTATTAATCAATCAAATCTGTTTTGTGGAGAATGGGACTCCATAATATCAGAATAATAATAGCACTTTCATGCATTGGTGCAAAAATTCTGATCATTGAAGCTTGGTGTCGCTAAACTATGCATACATGGACTTAATTAAAAGAGTGGGTTTGATTTCTTTGTCAAGGTATGTTTAATAATGACATTTTTTGGTAAATGGCCATTGAAGGCATCTTCCCATAAAATGCCAAAAATTGTAGCTCCCATTTCAGAATGGAAAGTCACCTGCACACTTTCTAGTGAAACTTGGGGAAGAAAAATTAATAAAGCAACAAGAAGAATCAAGAATAAAGGAAATGACATAATAAAATAACGATAACAAAAGAAAAGGACAATCAAATCATTTTCTGCTACTCATTATTTTCAATTCAAATGAGGCAGTTCCTGGTAAACTTACCTTTGCCAAAGCTAGTCTTGTCTTCCAGTCTTTCTGCTACTTAATTTTTTTTTTTTTTTTTTTTTTATTTTACATTTGATCATTTGATTGACATGCAAAGTGGGAGACAATGCAGAAGTAGAAGCCATTTCTTCTTTTGTCTTCTTGTTAAAGAAGCCCTTTACCACTTAGCTGCTACTCCTTTGCCTTGTGATTTGAGCTTTGTTATCAATTGGGTTCTATATATATATTTTTTTTTTTTGAAAGAGTAAAAAAATATTTATTTACTCAAGGAAAAAATTTCAAAGACAATTAGGGACTCGGTCCCAAATCTGTGTACGAGCAAAACGATAAGATGCTCGATCAAGACAATTGGGTTCTATATTTGAATGCTAAAAATGATTCTTGCACTTGCTTTGCCCTTTTTTTATGTGTTGACCAAGGTTAGTCTGGCCTTTTTCCTTTAATACACTGGGAATTTTTTTAAACAATGGGACACAGTAAAAGTTAAATTCTTAACTTTTACAAAACTGGTAATGCAATATTATCATTTAATATTTTGAAAAATATTACTTTAATTAAAAAGAAAAATTATTAAATTTAAAATTTTCATATTTTTACATATATATATATATTAATATTCAGGAAGAGGAGAATTGAACAAAATAATATATGCATTTATTAGTAATTTAATTCAAATGTAAAAATTTTTTTATCTTTCTACAAAGTTTACTTCTAAAAATCGGATTTGTATTATTATTATTACGTGATTGAGTTCATCGTTCTTATTGTTACGTAATTGACTTCTTCCACCAACGTTAATGTTTAAAAAAAAAAAAAGTGTTATTTCAGCTTTACAATGGAACAAAGTTGACTAACCAAAGTGATGCACGTGCTCTCCACGTCAATCATATGTGATAATTGATAGCAGGTCCAGAGATGAATTTCTCAGTGCCCTGTTTGTTTGGCCGCTAAGAAAGCAACAGTATATCTCTTATCAGATAGAAAAAGATTTGACAGAATAAGTATGTATATGTATATGTATATGTATTTGTATTTGTATATGTTCCTCTCCTTCATGGATTTTGAATCTCTTTGACTTCACATTTTGTTTGTTTCTTTCAAGTCATAATTTTGACTATTGAATTAATTAATATAATTATCTTTGATTAGTTGATTAAGCAATTTGTACTTTAGTCAATATGGCACTCTTTTTATCTTTTTCCAATTTAATGTCATTTCTCGTTTCTCATTTGCATGAGAGACAATTTTCTTATAATTGTTTTTTTCCACAACAATAATTGAATATTAATTCCAAATTAGCTAAAATCAATTTTTTTCCCTATTTATAGTTAAATTTTCAGTAATATCTATAAAATGTAAGTCTTTTGAAACAACTACGGTTCAACTAATTCTAAGTCTATCCGTTCTTTATTTAGTATCCCACTATCAAAATATCACACTTATACCAATAAATATTAGTCAAGGGATTAGCGACTTCAGTTCGCGTAAAAGTGAGATACTTAGTTAAAAGTGCCAAAAACATTTAGATTCTACGGCTTGAGAGGGATTAAATCTTTTGATCATACCAAAAAAAAAAAAAAAAAAAAAACACTTATGAACCCGATCATTAAACTATCTTAGATCTAGAATTAAAAATTTTACTAATAGATCTGGAAAAATTGAGATTCAATTTTCATTTTCTTAATAATTGAAGGGAAGAAATTGGTTCAATTCAAATAGGAAAGTGAAAGAACAAAATGGAAAATAACTGGTTTAAACAAAAAAAATATATATTTGTTTAATTATTTGGATAATCAACAACTTAATCAGGACTAAACTGTTTAATTAACATCGATATGTGGATCCAACTTTAAAAAAAGTGTGGTGGGGTTTAGTCAATTTTCTAAAATAACAAAGTAAACTGTAATTATCAAGTCGGCCTTTTCTGGGGTTTTGAGCTTTACTAGTTCATAATATTAGAATCCTAAGGAACCCTTCCTCAGTTTTGATTTATTTCAATTTCTAAAAAATAATATAAAGTATTAATAGAAAAAAAAAAAAAGGATTTCTAAAATTGAAAATTTTATGATTCAAATTTACTCTTTTACCCTATCAACCGTTAACCAATATAACAGGTTTTCAACAATGCAGATAAAATACTGTAACATATTAGGGACAGGAGCCCCCACAACACCTAACATCTTTAATACACATGTCATGCCCACAAACATTAATATAAGCAATTCTTGATATTAAAAAAAAAAAAAAAATTCTTTTATTAAATAATTTTTATTGCTAACTGCTAAGGGGTTAGCTGTGCCCTTCAGGTTCAGTCTTTGCCTCAGCACTCCATTGAATTTTTTAATCCAAGACATAAGTTTATCTTTTAAATTTATTTATAACTTATGGGAATTGCAAATAAATTATGAAAATAAAAATTAAAAAAAAAAGAAAGAAAGTGATGTATATCTAAGATATCAACTTGATAATTAAAAATTAAATGGAAAAAAAAAATAAAATTGCAAATTTAACAGAATATACCAGTTGGGAGTTGTTGAATTATGTATTTTATTAGGTTAATATCTTTTGGATATATTAAACAAAAGAAGCAAACATTGATAGTGAACAAAACACTATATTATTGAATTTTTTTTTCTATAATTAATAAATCATTCACATCTAGAAGTTGACTATTATGTCGTTTTATAGTGATAGTCGTAAAATTGATTCATGAGATGTGAATTAATATTAAATTAAAATAATACTAATCCACGTTGATCTTCTCATCAATCAAGTTTTCTTTTTCTTTTTTTTTTTTTCTAAAAAATTGAGAAGTTAATTATATTTCTTGGACCTTGTCTGAGTATGGCAAAAGCTCAAAACACGTATAACATTCATGGCTTGATTTTAAAATTGGAAATATAACATTCATACTCATCTTCCCATTGTTAGACATTCTTGAATGCATGTAGAGCACTATTTCATGCTTATAATTTCTAAATTATTCAAAAATTTCTCGTCTTATTTGATTCTTGTTTGAGTTTTAGAGTCCCTTGGCTAATATTATATGTTTTAGTAGTTATTCAGTAATATAAGTTGTTTTAGTAGTTGTTATGTGTTGTTTGATAATATTAATTAACTATTTTAGTAGCTGTTACGTGTTGCAGTAACGATTAGCTGATAATTGTTTATATATATGTTTAAATTAGAAATGGAAAAAATTACAATATGATTTTTGTCATTTGCGAAATTCAACTAGTCTATCATTGTCTTTTTTAAAATATAATAACTTGTTCCTATATTTTGCTTCTGTTGCACTATTAAGTCATTCAATTTTTGCATCTTTTTCGTTAAATCAGTAAGAAAACAAAGAGGTCAAAAGATATATACTAAAATATTATACAAAAAAAAAATTATAGTGCAGTCCCTATGGTTTGAGAAATACAATTGATTTGTCCTTGTGATTTTAAAAATAAAATGATATTTTGATAATTTCATAAGATACTTAACAGAAAAGATATAAAAATTGAATAAAAGGCCCTCGTAATCTGACGAAAATAAACTATAAGAACATATAGTTTATTTTCTAAAAGACAGAGATAAATTAGTTGTATTTTACAAACCACATAAATTGTACTGTAATTTTTTTTGTCATTTTTTTTAGAAGCGTCGGATAAAAATAACTGTTTAATTTAAATGATAAAAAAATGTTTTATGTCCTGAATAACTTTTTTTTATATTTTTAAATAAATACTCACTTCATTAATTATATTTACATTGTAAAATAAATATTTAAGCAATAAATTAGTTTAGTAACTGTGATTTACAGGTTAGTCTGGGCAAATTTTAAATTAAATAAACTTAAAAAATGAGATTAACAATCAAGATTCAGGTTGGAGGTTTTGGACTTTGGTGGTGGTTTTCACTGCATTTGTGCCAAGTTGGACAGAAAACAGCTTTTAAGAGAGCTAGCAGATTATTTGACTTTTAGCTATGGCCAATAGTAGAAAAGGTTCTGACGGGTCCCATACAGCACATAAATTATATAAAAAAATAGAATATTAATTGGAAATATATAAATTTAATAATATTAATTAATTAATTAATTAAAGAGAGAGGCAGAGGGGTTAAAAAAAAAAAAAAGAAAAGAAAAAAACTAACAGGACTTACATTTGGTTTGCAAAAGTCAATGTCCTTCTCACTGTTTGTTAAGGGAGGTTATAGTGGAAGATTGTGGAACTGGAAAGAGAGTCAATTGAGAGTGAGAGAGAGAGAGAGAGAGAGAGAGAGAGAGAGAGAGAGCAAAGTGGGGTTATCAAAAACTGGTTTGTCTTTGCTGTGGATTTACTATTCACAAAGTAAAATGAGCATTTGATATGGAGAGGGGTTTGCTTTGCCTTTGCCTGCTTTTATTCGTGCTGCAGTGAAGAGAGAGAGAAACTAAAGAAAGAGAGTTTCTTTTTGAGCTCTCTCTGGTGTGCTAATGGAGTCTTGACTCCTATTCACATTTAAGGATTTAAAGGGTTTCTTTCAAAACTCAGTAACTAGGTTATGTGAAACCCTTTTATCCAATTTTCTTTCTTAGTGTCTTGCTTGATGCGAGTTTCTCTGCAAAATTTGGGGATCTGGGTTTTGGTGTCTAGGGTTTGACTCTCTGTTTCTCTTTCTCTATCTTTCTTGGGTCTCTTCAAAAACTTGTTTTCTTTGTTTAAATTTTCACTCTAATGGGTTTTTGACTTTACTGAATTGAGTCATTTCAATTCTGGGTTGTAGATTTCTATGGGTTTTTCACCTGAAAATTTTTTGAAGCTGAGCTGACTTCTTTAGTTCTGAGTTTTTGTAAATTTCTTTTTCATTTTTGTAGGTTCTTTGTTGAAGAAATCTTAATTTAGAGCTCTCTTGATCTGGTTTTAGAGTCGGGCCTTTTTCTTTCTTGTTATAGCTAGCACCTAGGGTTTGAAACTGGACCCTTCTCTGTTCCTTGTATGTGGGCTAAACGCCTGAACTCAACTGAACCCAACTGTTTTTCTGGAGTCTTGGGTTTATATTTTTTGATTCTCTTCTTAGATTGGTTGTAAAGTCAAAAGCTTTAATGCATCTTTCATTGTGGAAGCCTATATCTCATTGTGCTGCTCTAATCTTAGACAAGAAGAGCAGGAAAAAAGACGGGTCTGAATCCAATCATGAAATCAGGAAAAACCCATCAATTCTTCGAAAATTGCAAGAAAATAAGCTTAGAGAGGCTCTTGAAGAGGCATCTGAAGATGGGTCTCTCTTCAAATCGCGAGATATGGAGTCCGAGTCAGTTGGAAACCAAGATGAGAGCCTTGGGAGATCAAGATCCTTAGCAAGACTTAATGCCCAGCGCGAATTCTTGCGTGCCACAGCCTTAGCTGCAGAGCGCATATTTGAGAATGAAGAATCCATTCCTGAACTCCACGAGGCATTCTCCAAGTTCCTCACAATGTACCCAAAGTACCAGTCTTCAGAGAAGGTTGATCAGCTAAGGTTGGATGAATATGCACATTTGTCTCCAAAGGTATGCCTTGATTATTGTGGATATGGGCTTTTTTCATACCTTCAGACTTTGCATTATTGGGAGTCTTCTACGTTTAGCTTATCTGAAATAACTGCAAATTTGAGTAACCATGCTCTTTATGGTGGTGCTGAGAAAGGCACTGTGGAATATGACATAAAGGCCAGAATTATGGATTATTTGAATATCCCTGAGCATGAATATGGCCTTGTTTTCACTGTGAGTAGAGGGTCTGCATTTAAATTGCTGGCAGAATCATACCCTTTTCATACTAATAAGAAGTTGTTGACAATGTTTGATTATGAGAGCCAGTCTGTGAGTTGGATGGTTCAAAGTGCCAAAGAAAAGGGTGCAAAAGTTTATAGTGCATGGTTTAAATGGCCAACTCTTAAATTATGTTCTACTGATTTGAGAAAACAAATTTCAAGTAAGAAGAGGCGGAAGAAGGATTCTGCAGCGGGCTTGTTCGTGTTTCCAGTGCAGTCTAGAGTTACTGGGGCAAAGTATTCATATCAATGGATGGCACTTGCTCAGCAAAACAATTGGCATGTCTTGCTTGATGCTGGCTCATTGGGTCCCAAAGATATGGATTCACTTGGGCTGTCCTTGTTTCGGCCTGATTTTATTATTACTTCCTTTTACAGAGTATTTGGGCACGACCCAACCGGTTTTGGATGTCTTCTTATCAAGAAATCTGTAATGGGAAGCCTTCAAAATCAGTCTGGGAGTACAGGGTCTGGAATGGTAAAGATAACACCTGAATATCCTTTGTATTTGAGTGATTCTGTTGATGGTCTAGACAGATTGGTTTGCATTGAAGATGATGAAGTTGTTGGGAATGCTGAAACAACCACAGAAACTCGTCCAGGGACACAGTTGCCTGCCTTTTCTGGTGCATTCACATCTGCTCAGGTGAGGGATGTTTTTGAGACTGAGATGGAACAGGATAACAGTTCTGATAGGGATGGGACAAGCACCATATTTGAAGAAACAGAGAGTATTTCAGTTGGGGAAGTGATGAAAAGCCCGGTATTTAGTGAAGATGAATCATCAGACAACTCATTCTGGATTGATTTGGGTCAAAGTCCATTGGGATCAGATGCAGCAGGTCAGTTAAACAAACAGAAATTGTCCTCTCCCCTGCCTCCTTTTTGGTTTTCTGGCAAGAGGAATCACAAACGACTCTCTCCAAAACCAACGTCAAAGATATATGGCAGCCCACTATATGACGACAAGGGGGTACATGATGACCACCATGTGCTCTCTTTTGATGCTGCAGTTATGTCTGTTTCACAGGAATTGGATCGAGTTAAGGAGGTTCCAGAAGAAGAACAGTACACTGAAACAAACCACACTCCACGAAATAGTAAAAAGGTTTCAAATCGTCTTCATGTTAATGAGATTGAGGAAGAACCTGGAACCAGTAATGCACTTTCAGCCGGTTCTTTGTCCAATTTTGACACATATAAATCCCAATTCAATAATTCATCTGCTGTGCATAATGGCCTAGCAAATGGCTCAACCTCTGCAATTGGCTCAGACATGAAAGAGAGTGCTATAAGAAGAGAAACAGAAGGTGAATTCAGATTGTTGGGAAGAAGGGAAGGGAATAGATATGCAGGTGGTCGGTTTTTTGGGTTGGAAGAGAATGAACATCCAAGCAGGGGAAGAAGAGTGTCCTTTAGCATGGAGGACAACCGTAAAGAACAGCTAAGTCATACTCTGGAGCCTGGAGAGGTATCTGTAACCAGCCTAGATGATGAAGAGTACACCAGTGATGGCGAATATGGTGATGGGCAAGAGTGGGATAGGAGGGAACCTGAGATAATTTGTCGGCACTTGGATCATGTGAATATGTTGGGTCTCAATAAAACCACTCTCAGATTGCGATTTTTGATCAATTGGCTTGTGACCTCATTACTTCAACTAAGGTTACCCATTTCAGATGGGGAAAGAACGGAAAATCTTGTTCACATTTACGGTCCAAAAATAAAATATGAAAGGGGTGCAGCTGTAGCTTTTAACATTAGAGATAGAAACCGGGGACTGATAAATCCTGAAGTTGTTCAGAAGCTGGCAGAAAGAGAAGGTATCTCCCTTGGCATTGGTTTTCTTAGTCACATACGAATACTGGATAGCCCAAAACAGCAGCGTGGTGCTATGAATCTTGAAGATACTACTCTATGTAGGCCAATGGAAAATGGGCACCATAGTGGGAAAAGTGGGTTCATAAGGGTGGAAGTAGTCACTGCATCTCTGGGATTTCTTACCAACTTCGAAGATGTTTACAAATTATGGGCTTTTGTTTCCAAGTTTCTCAATCCAACCTTTATCAAAGAGGGTAGTCTTCCAACAGTTGAAGAGGGGTCAGATACATGAGTTTTGGGATGGCGATCAATAGTACATTTCCAAGAAGAAACAAATGGATTTTTGTGAACATGGAAAATCAATTGGGGTACGAATCTGAGAGTCAGAGCTGAAGATCAAAAGCTACAGAGAAGCACTCAAAGGTGATATGGCCACAGGTCCTTTTGCTCTTCCTCGAGACTCTTTGATTCAACGGGTGAATTTGTTAATTCTTGTTTGCTTGATTTTTTTCCTTATCCTTTTTTCCCTTCTCCTTTGGGTTATTGTAGAGGGTGGCATTAGAATTTGTATCATCTCGGAAATTTATGTTGACCTCGAAGCAGACTTATATGGATGGGACTTCACCACTCAAAACGTTCTGCTTTTGGCCTATACAAAATCAAAATTTCTTGCTCCTGTAAAAAATCTTGACCTTATTTTGCCTGTTGTAGTCTATATAAATACAATTCAGTGGCAGAAACACTGCTTTTGCTTATATTGGAAATTGCATGGCTGAAGTATTTGACTCTTATGTTTTAAATTTCAGTGGATAATCGAGGAAAAATTATTATCTTGTTAGAACAAAACCCAACTAGTCGTACAAGAATTTCCTTTTCACTTTGATGGGGTTGTCTCCAACTACAAGGAAACAAAAAGCAGAACATGGACATGTTTGGATAGATTGGAGGGACTTGGAACTCTTTTCTGTTTTGGATGAATTTGGATTTAATACTGCACAAATCTGGTTAAAAAATGTTCTCTAATTCTTTCGTACAACTTGATATCTTAGGCCAAGAAGCAAATTTGAAATCCTCAACCAAAATTGGTGTCATTTTCTTGCCATGAAGACACCCAATTTTCTGTTTGTGACAAATCTCAATTCAAGAAAAGTATAAGCTACTTTCCCTCTAAAATATGAAAAGCAAAGCGTAAGGGAGAGAAATCATGCGCAATGAACAGTGATTTGATGTAAACAGAAAATAGATATATTCCTTTAGTATAATGCAAATTCTCATCATCAATATTAGGCTTAATCCAAAGGCATTGAGGGTATCTTTTCTCAGAGCAATTACTATAATTGGGCCATACCCATTGAGTTTTGTTTCCCATGAAAAATATTCATGGATGTATATGTATCTATACCATAATCCATGAGAGCTTGAGTGCTTCCTTTTCATAAAGTTGGGTTGGACATGGCAACGCAAATTTCTTTTTAAAGCCAAATAATGATGATCAAAACCTGCTTTTCCTTGAAAGGATACAAAACAAGAGATCCCCTACCCCTCACTACAAAAATACTCCACCATTTCAGATGGGAAAATCTTACAGTACTATATAAAAAGATAACAAAAGAGAAATAATAATGGTTTCATGTTTGACAAACTTCTTTGAGAGCCATTATGGGGAAATTGTCTTCTAAAAGGAACTTTATGTGGTGGTTGGTGATAGGGACACGTTTGACTTATTTCAACCGATGAGAGATTTTGAAGCCTAATTGGATAATTAACTATTAGATTTCTAAGATTTGGCATGTCCTAATCCACAAGATTAAGGAAATGGTACTCACAAAAACAAAAGAAGAGCAAAAATGCATTATGAAGCTTCCCAAATTTTAAAAGCTATTATCAAAAGGTTTTCTTCCATTTCAAAATTTTATAATGAGCATATCAGATAGACATATGTATATACAATAATTAACTTGCAATATCAATATGGCAAAGCAACAAATAACCAACATTTGGTGAACAGTGTAAAGTTTTTCTGTCCTAATTCTATTGGCTGCTTTGGCAAGTTGAACCAGCTAAATGGGACAGATCAGCGATATGTCCTCATCAAGCAGATTTCATAATTCATGAAATGCTATAACCACCAAGTAATGTTTTAAGTGGGAAAAACCTGCTTGGCAACCAAGGTGCATCAGATCTTGAAGACAGCCTTTTCTGCTACTTGTCATAAAAGATCAAAAAACAGATTCAAGGACGGATTATGGAGCGCAATGTAATAAAATCAAACTCATGATTCGATCATCTTGATAAGAAATGCAGTTTCCATTGCTGACTCCTTGCAATGCAAATATCTGTTTTCCTCCACAATTTCTGTTGTTAAATTAAGGAGTACTGGACGGTTGGTTTCATAAATAGTGTGTTCACGAACTCGGGCAACCCATTTTGCGGCTTCCCAAACCCCAAATCTGAAATACATCAAACACAAAATTCATAAGCATATGACTCGTCCAAAAAAAAAAAAATGCTATCATCATCATCATCAAGCAAAAAGCATGTCAAGTTAAATAATAGAATAAAAGAACACAAAAGAACAGTTAATAAGTTTCCAATATACAATATAGACTCGCTGCCTCAATTTCAGGTTCTACCAATTTGACACTTCATAACCACTATTCAAAATTACAAATACTCTCTAATATGTTGACCCATGCATTTCCATTATCCTTAGGTTTTAGAAAATGTCTACTAAAAGTCGTTTGTGATTTAATTTAACACCATCCAACTAGTTTGCATTCACTCATGATCAGCTGTGTTTGTACAAATTATAGGCATAGCCAGTAAAGTGTGCTAGCAAATTACCGTGTGTTAAAAGATGAGGTTATCAATATAGCAGGATAAACAGCATCCTTCTGAATATTGTCATAGGGAGAATATTCCAGTATCGCATGAAAATCATCAATATCCCCAGGGTATCCAAACTCTCCGAAATCAGCTGCTGTAAGCGGTAAAATGGGATAGAGAAGAGTGTTGGTTGGATCTAGAAAAGGGACCTGGAAAAGATAAAGAATATGGACAGACATAGAAATGAGTATATCGAGAATATATATTTTATTTTAATTATTAAAAAAATGACAACCTCCATCTTACTGTTTGCTTCATTTAAAATTTTGAGAAACTAAGACAAGTAAAAGCAGTGAACACTTACATGATCAGGGTATTAAAAAGAAAAATGAGAAACACCAAAAAAGACATACAGATTATGAGATTATGAGATTAATATATACCTTCAAAACTGCAGCACGAAATGAATCCGGGCAACAATTGATGGCTGCAGCAACCAAAAGTCCTCCAGCACTATATCCCCATCCAGCAAGCTTTTTTTCTTCCACAATTTTATTTTCAGTTAGGAATTTGGCACAGGATATATAATCTTTGATGGAATTAAGTTTATTCCTGCGTCTGCCATCATGATGCCACTTCTTACCCTGACCACCTCCTCCTCTGCAAAAATACAAATAAATTCAGTTTTGTTAAGTTGTAAACACACAAATACCCTATAGAAATTCAAATTTTTAAATAGAGTGAGCAAAAGAAATCATTTTATAAGATGAATCAAACAACTGCATACACACAGCAAGCTGTGGCCAAAAAAAAAAAAAACAAAGTCAGATGGTAGTGGTATAGTTGAAACAAACCTGACATCGGCATATGCAATAACCCAACCACGATCAAGAAGGCTTTTCAACTCACCACGCCATCGTTTATCGAGTAACTCACCATAAGCTCCATGCCCGTGAAGTAACCCAGGATTTTGATTTCCATATTTATTTTTGTGTGAGTATACAACAGTTAGAGGAACCAAAACCCCATCATATGAAGAAACGTTATGATGTTCACATGCATAAAACTCAGAGAGGTCATGCCACAAGTTATCATCTTGAGATTTCACTTCATTGGAAGAGCCATAGTTTTGACCCTTCAAGGGGCTATCTGTGATGTTCACAGAAGAGGCTGCACCATACAGAATTCTTGTTCTTTCGTAAAGCATATTTTGTTGTTGAATGATGTTCCATTTCCCATTTGATAGGTCATAATCAACAACAGCATCTGGCATCTGTATGAAATTTGGGGGTCACGATTCAACCAGAAAAGCACACTTTTACCAAAAATATAGAGGAAAAAGCACCCATGCAATAATACACATACACACATAGACAAACACATGATAAGTCAAATAAGTGAGAAAAATTACTAAATGTTTTTCCTTATGTAATTGAATATCTGGTCACATGACAAAAGAACTGGCCCTAATGCTTGCAGTGAAGAGCCAAGACACACAATATACAAAAAGAACTTTGGACTCTAAACCTTAGCCTCTGAACCACATGAATTGAGTTGATCAGCTGAGGGCAACAATAGAACAAAAATAAAATCTATTTATTTGACAATAATATCCTAGCAGACCGAGGTCTAAAAATACAACCTGAAAAGGAAAAGGTAGAGTGTTTTGTAATACAGGAAAAAGTAACTCACTTAACCCATTTCCATTCATATCTTGCAACTATTATCTAGAGCAGGATCCATGTAAAAATTCTTGAGCAATACAGCAAACTAGAATTATATAAGTTGCTAAAAGAAAACATTTACTGAAGTTAGGGCCAAAATGACTTGTACCACAGGTGATGATATTGTAAAGCGCATCATTGATGAATGGTAGTCATAATTTGGTCCTGGTGAAATTTGAGAAACATATCTTGGAAGAGGAAGGAATCTGGGACTAAGCTGTTCCAGATTAAAACCTTTCTGCAACAACAAGAGAAGCGCAGATGAGAAAAACACAAGAGTATGATATGAACATACTCAAATGAAACTGTTGGCCACCATTAGTTAACTTCATGGATTTGCCGAGATGATGATGTTTGTTTTCTCACCTTCCCAGCAGGCAAAGGCAGAGGAACTGAACAAAGCCTAAAGTTCCAACCTTCCCTCATGATTAGTACCAAGTGTGTATCACAGAAATCAACATCCTCAACAATCAAATCTTGGTCATCATTGAATACACTCTGCAATAAATGATAGTGGATTCATGAAGATATAAGGGCTGATTAACCATGTGCCCATTACTAACTAAAGAAAGTTGCAAAAGAAATAATGTTGCATCTAGAAATTAGTGGAAATGGAAGGTAGAGAGGAGAATGCAGCAGACAGATAGTGCCAAAATATAATGAACTGAAAGAGGTTCGTTGGAAGAGAACCACAGAAAGGTATAATTGCACATGCATGTAGAGAGATTTGGGTTGGATACCTACCTCCCATATTCTTGAACTGGAAGAACTGCTGACAGGACTACACAGAAGATAGTGATGATCAACCAACTGGCCCTCCTTTGCAGCATCAGTAAATAAATAAAGATACCCCTGATGATGTTCAATTATACAGTGGGCCTGACCTTCACACTCCCACACTAATGTCATACCGGACAAAGGATCAGCTGCATTTATCAGAAAGACCTAAAACATTGTCATGATTGTTATACCATTTTAGCTAAAGATCAATTTCAGTATTAAATGTGCACCACAAAGTATTCTGGAAATGATACCTTTGAAGATGTGGTAGAAAAGGTATTGACAGTTATAAACTGAAAGTCCTTTGTGTTTCTTATGTTAACGAAAACATCATCGTTGGGTTCATCTAAAAGCAAAACATCTTCATCAGTCGATCCAATCATGCTACAATATATCCTGGTGGAAAAAAAGAAAAGAACTTCAACTCAATTTTGTTAAATACATGAAAACACATTACAACAAGATAAAGCACATTGAAATGTTACAACATCAATATAATACTAACCGGCAAGGCCTTTTATACTGATCAGTAACAACATAAATCAATGCCTGGCCATCCTTGGCCCAAGCCAAATTCGAAACCCTATCTGCTTGAGGCTTACTACACAGTGCACAAGAATTGAGATTCCTAACAGATAACCTAAACCAGTCATTGTCCTTGTCATACATAGTATATGCAAGAAACCGATGATCAGGTGACACTTCTGATAATTCTTCATAAGCATAGCCTATACAAAAAAATGTTCAATTTCAAATCAACAAAACAACCTCAAAAATTGGAAAAAGAAAAGTTAACATCGTTCTTTTTTTTTTTCTCAATACCTCCAAATCTCTCTGCTTCTTGATTGTAATCAAGCAGCTTCTGCTCAATTCTTTTCCCAGAAGTAAAATCAAATCCACCAAAAGGAGATTTATTAGAAATGAATTCCTCATTTAAGCTTAACAATCTCCGACATAGCACAGGATACTGCTTTCCTTCTTCAACTCTTCGATAGTATAACCTGAGGCGAGGAAAAACCTAAATCCACCTTGAAATAATTAAAAAAACAACGAAAAAGATCGTTCCTTTTTTCTATTGTCAACAGCCAAACAAAGTTACGTACTTTGGCGACACTTACCATGGGCCCCAGCGAATGGGAGGGGTGGAGAGGTGAAATTGCATCCTGGAGGCCATTTCAGACTGGAGCTTACTTTGTAGCTTCTCAGTATCAGACATTACGGCCTCTGTATACTTCTCCTCTTGCTCCATGTACACGTCCATGTGGCGCATCGCCACCTTGTCATTCAAGTTTGATATCCAGCTGTATGGGTCCTCCCATGTGGCGTCATGGAATGTGAAGGATTTAGGTTTCTGCGGCGGTTTTGGAGGTTTTGGTGGGGCGGATGGGGTCGGTTGTTTTGACGGTTTATATTGGCGTACAAGGAGGAATGTGCCGATAAAAGGGTGGCGACGCCGGACGGCCGTTAGAAGGTGGCGCATGATTTTGGGGTTTAACTGGGGTTTTGTTGGACGTGTCCGGAGGAATTTTCTGGGGTTTAAGCAGAGGGCAGTGGACAGAGTTTTACTGTTCCCACCTATGGGAAATTGCTTACCTAGTATAAGTCACCAACCCAATAACTGATGCCATTTTAAAAAAATTATCTTTATCTTTATTTTATTACTCCCTCCATCTCGTAGTTTTGAAGTGGCTGAGCAAAAGTTTCAAATTACTTTTTTTTTTTTACTTTCTCCAGTAAAGCAGTGCAATGCAGAGACACGAAAATTACAACATTATAATTGAGGAATTCAATCACAACGAAATCCTTCCTTAACTTGAGAAATTACAATAATACAGGAAGTCATACAGTAAAAGAAAAAACTCATACAGTAAGTTTGAATGATTGATAATGGATTCCATACCACCATTAATGTCAGCAGCAACTACTTACATTAGCTTAAATTTGCTAGTCCAAAATAGAAAAAAAAGAGAAATAATATCTGACCTTGCTGCTGTCCAGTCAATGCCCATCGTGCTTTCCACGGGCGAAGTTGCCATACAGAGAAGTGGGGCAATTTTCCATCAGTCCATTAACTATTTGTCCCTTTAACTATATTTGTTTCTACATCGTTTACTTTTTTCCATGATTTACTGCGTGGCTCTAGTACTAGCTAGTTCTTTTTATAGTTCAAGATTTGAACCAGCCTTTTCACATGTCAATTGCCATCTTTATTTTCAAAACAATAGAAGCAAAATCTTTAAGGCTATAAGAAGCAGAATCCAAGAATATTGTGCATCAACTTACAACAACTTGTTAGCCAATTGTTTTCATTAAAAGAAAAATGGCTAGGAAGCCAAAGCAAGTTCCTACTTTCTTCAAGGTTTTGCTTAGTGATTTCATGGAGAAACTTGTAAGTTTTCTTTACATTGTTGAAAAAATGATCTGGGTTTTGCTTCCTTTTTTTTTTTTTTTTGTTATATTAGTTACTGCATCGAATTAACTTCTTATGTTTGGCAGAAAATTCCACCAGCTTTTGTGAAAAAATTCAAGAAAATCATGCCCAAGGCACCAACTTTAAAGCCAAACGAAGGAAAATCTTGTGAGGTAACGATCGTTAACGAAGGCGATAGCTACTTTTTCAAGCGTGGATGGAATACATTCGTGAAAAATCAAGGTTTAGAAACGAGCGATTTTCTTGTTTTCAATCTTGTTGATGAGATAACTTTTCAAGTCGTAATTTATGGTAGAACTGGCTGCGAGAAGGATGTGAAAGTAGCTTCTGATAATGAAAGGGTCAATGATAGTTCACAATCCTCTGCTTCTTCTGCAGAAGAAGAAATCAAGATCAAGAAACAAGGTTTCAAAAGACGTGGCAGCCCTCTTCCCTGTAGGTTCAAGACGCCTCAAGCTTCTGCAAGAACAGCTGGTAATTAATCAATGATTAATTATTTTCTGTTTTTCTTGGAGTTTAAAGTATATAATTCTTGAAATAAACTCTTTTGGTTTCATTCTTAGACAAAGACAAAGTAACTGAAACAATAAGATCTTTGAAGCGGAAGAATCCATATTTTGTAGCAGTGTTGAAGAAGTACCAAAAATACAATTTGGTAACTTTTTCATATTCATCTGACCTTTATATTCTGTCTCTACTTAGTTCAAAAAAAACAAAAAAAAAAAAAAATCTTTGTTTATTTATTTGCTAGGTGATGCCTAAAGATTTTGCAAACAAGACAAAGCTTGTTAGCAAGGAGGAAATTGTAATGAAGGATCCAAAAGGAAGGTCATGGCCAGTTAAAGTGAACATACTAGTGGTTCAAAGAGGATGCCAGGTGCGCTTCGGTTTGGGTTGGAGTCAGTTCTATGGAGCTAATGAGCTAGCTACAGGAGACACCTGTGTATTTCACTTCATAGCAGAAAAGGGTAATCTAATTGAAGTTGAGATTCATAAAGAAGGAGTCAGAGGTGTTAGAACTGGACCAGCTAAGTCACTGTCATCAGTTAAATCTGAACTGATATAAACCATCAGTTAATGAAACCTTCTTGCTAGTTTACAAGTGCCATTCATATAATCAATCTATTACTTAATTAGTTTCAGAAAGCCGTGTTCTTGATGGGTTAGATTTGTTCAAACTCAAGTCTAATTAGTTTCTAAATATGAAGGTGATGGCCATTTCTGTGGCGTCATATTTGATAAGAGTGCTTCAGAGATAACGTGTCCATGACAGTATCTGCGCTGTGGAGTGAAATCATGAGCCTCCAAGAGAGAAACTGAGAACGATGTTTCTGTTGAAGTCTCAGGCATATATATAAGTATGGAGCTGAAATGTACTTGAAAATAGAAAAATAGAATTACAGTCCTCGAGATTGTCCCTTTCTCTCCAGCCTGTTCTTTCTCACTTCTGCGAGTTGAGAAGCGCTTGCTATTTTATAATTTTCTTATTGATTTGTAATTTGAAATCATTAGTATTTTTTTTATTTATTTGACTGTTGCTTAGCATTAACTTTTTTTTTTTTGTCCGCTTTTGAATTTTATCCAAAACAGTAACAACGAATGAGAAATTTTAGTTATTGCAAAGTGAAAATTTAAATTTCTTTTCTTTTTTTTTCCTATTTTTGTTCGTAGATTTTGAAAAATTAAATATATAAAATAATTATTGTTCAGCTGTTTTAGTTTGATGAATTAACTATTTAACACATATTTTTGAAAAATAAACAAATGGATATATATAATTTAAAATATTTAAACGTTAATACTTTCGCCCACATTTTATATTTTGTCATTAATTTTTGATGAAAAAAAAATGAAAAGCCCTCCATATATATATATATATATATATATATATATATATATATATACATATTAGTAAAAACAGTCACAATTTTTTTCAATAACTTTGAAACTATTAGCATTCTATTCTCTTTCAATTTTATTTTTTTTAAAAAAAGTTTTGCTTTTAGCATGGGAAATATACAACAGAAAAACTTATAAAAGGTTAACGGTAAAAAATATTAAATTTTAGCTAAAAAGACTTATTAGTGCAAAGAAACAAATCACATAAAGACATTTATATATTTTTCCAAAATAGGGATTAAATAGTTAATTTTACTAAATCACGTATACTTAGTAGTAAATAGTTAATAAAAATCCGAGTTTTTATATTCTCCCACCGAAACCAAAAGGTAGCCTTTATATTCTCGGACTGAGACCAAAGGATATAACTATAGAAGGAGTTAGCTTGGCTTAGCGTGTAAAACAATCTATTCTAGACTTTAGAGGGGCTAAGCCCTACCTTTTCAGGGTTTTAGCAAGACTACTGCGATATGTACGAACGCGGCAACTACAGCTGAAGGAGCAACCAGGACTATCGAAGGTTTTTCCAGCAAAAACCCAGAAAAAAAGAAAGCTTGAAGGAAGCAATTGAAAGAGTAGTGACTATGGATAAGAGGGAACATTTCTTTAAGATAGTTCATGATAATGCTATACGGGAGGGAAAGCTTGTAAGCATTCTTGTTTCTTTTGATTCTTCTTCTTCTTCTTCTTCTTCTTCTTCTTCTTCTTCTTCTTGGTTACTTGTAACATTAACATGGTAGTTTTTATGCATATTTTTCCATGTTTTCTTGCTTGCTTCACGTTTGACTGGACAAAGATTGGTCAAATATGTTCAAATTTGTATTTCTGAATGTCAATTTCTTTGGAATCCTGTTGGATCCTAAACAAGAATATTGCTTTTTGAGAAAATCCAAATTCTTTATGGGTTGTCTTCGAGTGCCACCAACTGCGCTTCCAAGCTTATTTGAACTTTCATGGTAGCTGCAAGAACCACGACCAGAAGAATGCAATTCGCTCACTTCGGGAAGAGTGGACGGAAAGAGGGGGCATTTGCTCTTTTTGCAGCTAATATATATTAAAAAAAACCCTTGATGTTAATTTTTTTTTTCAATTTTAATATATTTTATTTTATTTTATTAATTAATGATGTGAAGTTTTAGCTTTGCTTCAGTTTTAGAATCTTGTGCGCAAAGTTACGAAACAAAATAATATTAAACAGGGGAATCTTGTATTTTTCTGAGCTCAATGGAATCAAGTGGGGAAAATTAGATTTTGTTGTTTCTAGTCACTAAAATCAACAAGAAGTTAATTATTTTAATCAAATAATAAGGTTGGAGATTGAAGAAAAAATGATAAAACTCCTATATATTTCTCCCTTATTATGTTTGCAATATTCATATATTTTTATTTTGCTTTGAAAATTACAAAATTGCTTTGATTGCTTTGTATTCCAATCTTTAACTTTACCAAAGTTCTTAGAAGTCTATATGACTAAATGATAGTTTTTTTCTTTTGTAACTAATCGTTGTTAGCAGAATGTATAACAATGGTTGTTAGGGTCAATTAAGCACTTAAAATTTTGTTTCTTAATTGTGATTGCAACTTTCACAGAGCCTAATTCTTTCATCAATTACATGTATTAGGCATGGAACTTTATACTTAATGCCACTATCATGAAATTGTTATCATGATTCATAAATCCCTTGCTTCAATGTAGTCTAGAAAAGCCAATATACTTGGTGGATAACTGCAAATATTCTTACATTTGTTGACACTTAAAGAAGTCAGTAAAGATTTTGAGCATTGTTGTATTTGAAGTAATTTGTAGTTGTGATGATTTGGTAGATAAAGGGTGCTCATGAGGTCTACCCATTATGTTTGCCCAAGATCGAATTAAAATATACTGCTCAAATCAGAAATCATTATGTATATGCTAATCTTTAATAACCTAAATGGGATCAGAATAACAATATCATTCCATTGCATGAAAGAAGTGCTCCTGATCAGAAAAAGTGACATATTTTTTGTTCGTACACCCTTGCTTGCTTGCAGCAGTGACTTTCATATCTTTTACTGCATTTTGTGGATAACTTCATTGTCATTTTAATCAGGGTATTCCCAAGAAGTTCATAAGAAAGTATGGAAATGATTTGACTAGTCCTGCAATTCTTAAGGTTCCTTGTGGTGCCGTGTGGAAAGTAGAATTGTTAAAGGGCGATGATGAGGTTTGGTTTGAAAAGGGTTGGGGAGAATTTGCAAAATACTACTCCTTAGAATATGGATATCTATTAGTTTTCCAATATATGGGACAATCCAATTTCCAAGTAGTGATATTAGATAAGAGTGCTGTGGAGATACAATATCCATATGATAGAGTTTGTGCTGCAGAGCCAAAGCATGATTGGGACTTCCAAGAGGCAAAGGCACAAGCAAATGAAGAGAACATTTCTGTTGAAGCATTGGATGATCAGTCTCTGAAGAAGATACGAATTGATTCAACCAGTAAAACACCAAACATTTCATTGTCTGGCAACTTGCCTACATGTACTAGTGCTCATGGCCATGGTATGTTTTGATTATTTATTCTGAACCAATACAATCTCATTTCAAAATTTTCATGCTGTTCTGATAGTTGTATTGATTATTTGTTGTATTTTAGTCCTTACCAATTTAAAACCCAAGAACCTTGACTTTCACAAAGGAAATTTAAAGCTGAATGTGCTATCTTAAACATTGCATAGCTGGTTTTGGAAAATAATACTAATTGTCCGATTCTTACCTTTATTTATTCATTTAATTTAGGGGATCTCAAGCAAGATCAACAGGCTAAAAGGCGTTCGTGTTCGAGTACTTCATCAGCTCTTGAAGCTGTGAACAACTTCGTCTCTGAAAATCCATTCTTCAAGGCTGTTGTGAATACCCGTTGCCCTTCTATTTGTAGGCTATCAGTATATTTTACTTTATACATAAAAGCATACTTTCATAAGTGCCTTAAAAAAGTTTCTTATTTTTCTTTGAGTTTGTCAATGAAGAAAACATGTTAGCTTTTGACCTCAATTATATATTGTGAATCATACTATACCTATAATTCTATATCTTTCAAAGTTTCCTTTTCTCTTTAAAAAATTTAACTCTCATGTTAGTTTTTGACCTGAATTATATATCCATGATTCTATATCTTTCTTCTTCTTTTTTTTTTTATCCTCTCATAATGATAGTATTCCATTTAACTTCATCCAGGTGTGCCGATTAGCTTCAGTCGGAGTTATGTTCAAGGTCAGCAAGTCAGTCTGACGCTTCAGGTTTCTGATAGATCGTGGACTGTGAAGTTTGTCAAAAGAGCGCCAGGGAAGCCAGGTAGAATTACTTTTGGTTGGCCTGTATTTATAAAGGAAAATTTGCTGGGAGATGGAGATGTTTGCATATTCGAGCTAATTGAGAAGAAACTGCTGAAAGTTTCCATTTTCAGATGTGTCAAGTGATTGATACTATCACTTCTGCTTGTTGGTGTTTTTGGAAGGATTTTGTAATGGCTGGACACATACATTGAGCAGTGTCTTTTGTCCTTTTGACTGGATCGATAGGTGTTAATGTAACTAGTTATGTAATTTCTCTATCCCAAGTCATTGGCATGTTAAGAATGGAGTTGCTGAACTTGAAGCATAACCGTATGGGAAAGATACAGTAACAAATGAATTTACAGAAATCAACAGTGAAGGAAATAAATAAAATTTCTTTAAATAACCATTTATTTATTAACAAAATACTGCTGCTCAGATATTATTACTATCAGAAAGCAGTACATCATGAATAAAAGATTGAGGCACATCATCCTATTTCATCAAACCAGACATAAAAGCAGTGGCTCGAGCTTACTTGTAACTCATGGGCAGACTTTGGATCCTTATTTTTTAACAAGAGAAAACGACAATAATGTAAATTCAGTAGCAAGTGACTTACAATCATTGTTAGAAAGGGCAAAATAAGAAATTAAGCAGCACAGTACTGTCCAATGATAGCTTTACCATCAAACAATCTATTTCAACTATTAACTGTGAGTTAATGTATTCTCCTTCAACCAACTTGATGCCTCACGCATTCCCATTGTTTCTGCTAACAAAGCATTCTGCACCCTACCCAAAGACAAACACCTTCCAACCATATTTGTCCATTCTAATCACGCAACACCATACCAATTCCTGCTATTCCAGTTGTCTCATTATATGCTGCATCTACATTACATTTCAAACCACCATGAAGCGGATGCCATCTCGCCACAACACCAGCTGGGATTGTGTTAGAGACTGAGTCCACTTGAGCGGCCTGCCACTCTCCCAAGAACTGATTTGCTGTACATATTATTTGGCATGGATTGCCTACCTTCTGCAGCCAAACAACACGGTTTCTAGAGTTCTAAATCTCCCAAGCAATCATCACCGCCACTTCAACCTGCTTCCGATCACCTCTCCGCCGTAATGACAGAAACCATTCCCCCATATCAGAAACATTGTAAACAACCATTTATTATTAACTTTTTTTTTTTTTAACTTATCTGTACTTATTGTATGCAATTGTTCTTGATCTTTATAATACATAACTCTTTATTAATTTTTAATTTATTATATAATATTATAAACTGTCTATATTTCTAAAAAATCTTAGAAGCTAATATTAATAATGTTTTCTTAATTATGCTATTAAGCATGAGGTAAATATTCTATATTCCAATAAAATCTTTAAGAATTCAGCTTTTTTTTAGTTCAATAATATATAATAATAAATTATAAAAAGAAAAAATAATTATTTAATCCCTAAAATTTTATAAAATTGATTTTCTTATCCTTATATTTTAGTATATTAGTCCGTCTCATCAAAACGTCTCTCCAAAATCCACTGTTTTTGCCGTTAAAAGAGCGCAAAAAGACAAAATAAAGGACAAAAGATAATTTTTTAATGACAAAGATGCCCTTAATGAAAAAGAAAAAAAAGGAAAAAATATTTAGATATTACTTAAACCAAGTTACTTCATTTGCGGTATGGAATCGCTCCTCCTAGACTCCTAACAACGGCCACCTTCTCTATCAAATTCCGGCCAATCAACTAGCAAACACCGACGGTAGGACCTGCCGACTCGTTGATTACTAAAACGATTGTCTTTAGAATTTCGAACCCTTTCCTTTTTCGATTTCTCTTTCAAACCAGTGACATGCTTCACCTAATCCACTTTGGCCGACCAAGTTCTTGCCGAAAATCATAGAAGGAACTTATTTGGCTTCACAGTAGCGATTGTCACTTTTCCTCTCTCTATTGCGATTGTCTTGTTTTCTCTCTCTCATTCTTCTCCTATTTTCATTCTTCAGGTGAGTTTTCTTTCTAATTTCTTTTTGGGTTTTTTTTGTTGGTAATTTTGCTCACTTTTTTTGTAATTTCTGGCACTTGCAATTTGTTTTTTTTTTTTTTTATTTACAGCTGGTTCATAAAATTTTGCTACCATTGTTATTCGTTGTTGTTTATTGTGGCTCACTATTGCTATTTATTGATATTATGTTATTACTGAACTCTTTTGTAAATTGGGACCCAATTATTCATTTTGAGAATTTTCAATTCTATTGGATGTTAATTCTCAGTTAGCTTTAGTTAATCTTAGTTCTAAATTCCTTTCAAAGCAATTTTCTGTTTTGATTATCGGTTATAATGCAACTTTTGCCTAAATATCATGATTATGAATTTATATTTCTAATTGTTATTCTTTTTAGGGGTTTAAACCTTGCTAAAAATTCTGATTTTGATTTTGAATCTTTTACGGGTTTGACTCAATAAATTACATTTCAAAAATCAACTCAATTTTACTTGTTTTTCAATCTTTGGAACTAAATGAAAATTCTCAGTTATGGATTATTTGCAAAATCAACTCTTTTGGATTCCTGAAGAAAAATCTCTTTTGGGCATATTTTGATAAGTTACATTTCATAAATCAGATCTGTGCTAAGGTTTTCTTTGAATGAGGAGTGCTTTTGTTTTTTTTTTTTTTTTCTGCTCCAGGGTAATTTTGTCTTTTAATACCCTTTTAACGGCAAAAAACATGAATTTCGGATAACGAGACGGAACCAAACGTCCAGAATTAAATATTTAATATATAAAAATATATTAACACGAGAATACGTAATATATAAAAATATATTAATATGAAAATGAGAAAATTAATTTTATAAAATCCCATGTACTAAATAATTATATTTCCTTATAAAAATATTAGTCTTCTAATTAGTTAAAATATTTAAAATCAGTGCTTCCAAAATCGTTTTAAGAAGCGCCGAAGAGCAATTGCAAGGTTCTATCCTGCTTTAGAACCGGTCTTGGTTTCCTTAGCAAAACCAGTGAGGTCAAACTGCTCTGCCACGTGGAGAATTGGCTCTGCCATGCTCTTTCTCTGTTACTGTTAAGACAAACTGCCAGCCAATAAGTAAAGTAGCTCGCATACAGTCATACTATCGAAGTAGCCTAGCGATAGTTTCTCGAGCCCACTTAGGGATCTTGAAGAAACATTATTATGGAAAATTCACCACACTTTCTCAAGATACTTCTTGGTGATGTTATCCGCCATGGAAGACTTGTAAGCTTTTCTGTTTCTTTGGTTACTTTCTTGATTTTCTCTTTAATCTTCAAAATATTAAGTTATTTCTCATGTTTGTGTTCTTTCACGGCATTCTTGTCGAGGGTTTCTTGGTACCTTTACCTTTACCTTTGGTCCAACATAAACTGTAGGTAAACAGACTCGTTTTTATTAAATAATTATAAATATAAAAACTTTTATGATTCAATTTCTTTGGATTGCTATTTGGGTTCTAAAGTAAACACAAAGGTTATGCTTTCTTCAGCAGATAGGGTGAACCAGTTAAGCTTATTTCTTGCAGAGACATCTTTAGAATGGTTGCAAATTGGGAGATACTTCCATAGGTGTTACTTATGTCAATAAATTGCTTCAATTTGGTTATGATCGATACTTCCATAAGGGTTACTTGAAATACGATTTTGAGCTGCCCATAATTAGTTAAATATTATTTTTATTTGTAAATATAAAATATTTTGACTTTTTTTTTTCCACTGAATAGATTTTGTGCTAGTGAAAAAGAGGCATATGTGACTTATCCATGATGTTGCATAAATATAATACGGCCAGGAGTTCATTTAATAAATTTCTAGTTGTTTTAAGAAATTTTATTGATTTATAAACATGTACTAGACCAAAGAGGGATGGTAGTAGTGACTTTAATGTTGATAATATTTGAGGACAGAGACGCTAACCTTTAAATGTACTCCTAAAATCTCAAATGACTAATCCATTGCAGTTAAGATGTGCTGTGTTGCTTGCCAAATAGCCAATATAAAATAACAGGCTCAAAAGCATTTCAAGTTTATGATTGCAAAATCACAATTTTGAGTGTGTGCAGATGTTTTGGCTTGTATATGCAGGTATGCATTTCATTTTCTGTATATTCTAATGAATTTTGTGAATACATTAATCTTGGTAAATAGGAAATCCCAGAGAAATTTTTGAGGAAGTATGGTAATGGTCTATCAAGTCCAGTGACACTTAAGGTCCCCAGTGGAGCTACGTGGCAAGTAGAACTGTTGAATTGTGATGATGAAGTTTGGTTAGAAAAGGGTTGGCAAGAATTTGCAGAATATCATTCTTTACAATGTGGACACTTATTAGTTTTTAAATATGAGCAACCTTGTCATTTCTATGTAATCATATTTGATAAGAGTGCAACAGAGATAGAGTACCCATGCGCGAGGATCTGTACTGCAGACCGGAATCTCGATGAAGAACTCAAAGAGCCTAAGGTGGAAGAAAATGAAGATAACAGCTCTGTTGAGATATTGAATTATCCCTCGTCAAACTTGAAAAGAGGGGGGGAAACACTACGTCCATGTCCTCTGTCTCCTAAGAAGATGAGAACTGTTGCAGCTAATAAGACAACAGATACTGCAGTTAGCAATCATGATTCCCCATCTAGTGGTAGCACAATTGGGAATCCATATTCTTCCATGAGAGATTTTGGAGGTATGTCTTAAACCTATTTCATAATTTTTATGATGTCCTTATATGTCAGCTCTTAACTCGAAAATAAATTCAAGCCCCATAGTAGTTATAGTGAAAATCATTTTGCAATCAGAGAATCAAACCTTTGACCAAAGAAATTTATGACAAGAAACAATTTTCATACTTTTTTTAATTGAATTCATGTAGGAAATTTCAACAAAGGGTTGTCCAAAGAGAATTCTTTTCTGAAGGCGATAAGGGGTTCATGCCCACGTACTTCCAAAGCTCACGAAGCTGCAAATAAGTACATTTCGAAGTATCCATCCTTCAAGTCTGTTGTGAATGTAGAATGTTTGAGGCGTTGTACTGTGGTACATTTTGAACACATTCACTTTAAATTAAAACAGATAAATTTCTAATGTTTTGCTTTGATGTTGATAGTGTATAGGAATATATATTGCATTAAGCTTTAAAATACAATGCTGTGCAGGTTATACCAAATAGCTTCAGTCGTGAGCATTTTTGGCATAAAGTGGAGGATTTGACACTAAGAGTTGCTGATAGATGTTGGCATATGAGATTGTTAAATTATTATGATAAGAGATTAACCAAGTTTGGTGCTGGTTGGACTGCATTTGAAAGGGGAAATTCTTTGAAGAAAGGAGATGTTTGTGTGTTTGAGCTGATTGAGAGTAGGGTCCTGAATGTATGCATTTTCAGATGTAGCGATTAAACAGCTGGTCATCTGCTATTACTTCTGGTTTTTTCATTGTAGTTGAACACATATTAGCTAGATTGCTTTTGGTCCTTTTGAATAGACTCATTTATTTTGAATTAATAAGGAATCGTAGAACACAGGGTACTAAAAAGGAAAAGGTGAACCTAAAATTGCTTTAAGAGTTCTTTTTATAGGATTAAAACCACAAAATCTTTTTTAATATGGAGCTTCAACTCAAAACAACATTGCCTTTGGAGTGCCAACAACATTGCCTTTGGAGTGCCAATGTCCCCAAAGGGGAGGTTATTTCGCTGAGTACTGAAATTAAAAAAACAATAAGCAAAAGAAAATCCAAGGAAAAATCCACTTAATAAGGATAAAATTTCGTCTGACGAGAAAAAAAAAAAAAAAAATCCTCTTCAACAGATTTTTTTTTTCTCAGTTTTTTAGTTTCCCGTTTGCCAATCACCAAAAAGCGAAAGATGCTTCTCAGTTTTGAAATTGAATTAATAATAATACAATATTTTTTGGTCTTTTAGTTCTTAATTCTTTATTTACAGGAAAAAAGAAATTGGTGGTGACAGAACGAGAGAACAAACCAGTGAGGGTAGCATCCCCTTCCCATTTCAACTTTAGCAAGCAACAGAAATCTGCACTCTGGTTATGGTACCTATATCAGTCAGGAAGTGTGTGAAAACTAGAACCACTCTGCACTCGAAGCTCCCATCCTTAGAACATAGTGGCTAGACACTCGTTAAGATAGAACTTGAAACTTATAGAAGACAAAAGCCCCTACAACGGCTTCTTGTCCAGAGACACAAGCATTCTTTGTTTACAATAAAGTCAGTTCATTTTTTAAAGATAGCTCTTGAACAAGCTCTCAGTGATAAAAAAACTTGTAAGTATTTCTCTTTTCTTTCTTTCTTGGGATTTTTTTACTCAAGAAATGGGTTTATAGGAGTTTATTGTTAAGGAAAAAGTTTGTAGCTTGTTCTTGTATATACTGTGTGGGTATCAGTGTTGTTTAGGAAAGTTTGTACTTTTCTTTTTTCTCTTTGGGATTTATGTTAAATAGAGACACCATTCTGCTTCCTGCATCTCTATGAAGCTATTTAAGCTTAATTTTTCTTTTGCTATTTATGGTCAATTGGGTACTCCAAGTGTTCCTCGTATCTTGGCTTTGATCAATAACTGAGGCCAATATATGTGTATATCTTGTTCTGTTCTTCTTATTACGTGTGTACATGTTCTTAAATTATTTTTTTCCTTACTTTTTTTTTTTTTTTTAATGGAAGATCCCTCTGGCTTTTGTGAGAAAAATATGGAAGTGAACTATCAAGCACAGCAATTCTTAGGGTTCCTGCAGATGGTGCCTCGTGGCAAGTAGAATTATTTAAGGATCGTGATGATATTTGCTTGCAACATGGTTGGCCGGAATTTGCTGAAGGGTACTCTATGAGACATGGGCACTTAATGCTTTTTGAGTCCAAGGGGAATTCACAGTTTTCTATAGTCATATTTGACAAAACTGCTACAGAAATTGATTATTCACTTTGTATAACCCATCATATAGGGCCTAATCAAGACTTCAAATTTAAGGAACCCACTGAAGATGTCCCTATTGAAGCATTGATGTCAATTCTCCTAAACCCACAAAGAGAGGAAAATCACAATCATCTTGTTCTCCACCTCGTAAGAGGATGAAAATTGATGTAATTGGAAATTCTCAAAGACCATCAAAACCACTGAACGTGATCCCACAAAACAAACCTCAAGTAAGGAAAGAGAAATCTGAAAGAAAGGCCACTTTAGGCCGTTCCAGACAAAAATTTGATGATATATGTATAATTTCCATAATTTTCTGTCTATATATTTAACTTTTGATCTAATCTTGTAAGCTCTTTCGGGAGATTTGGGTAATAACGATAATTTCTTGAAAAGATTTGGACTTTTTCTGTCATTAATCCCTAATTTTTGAATCAAATCAAGAAATTATATGATTTATACTGTTCAAAAGATTTTGCTGATTGTAACTTGACCACTTTATTTGAATTGTATGTCCAGGTGATGGGGTTATTTGTTCTGGGAAGAAATGCCAGCAAATAAAGGTTGATGAGAGTGTGAAACCATTGAAAGTACATGGCAATGCTTATCCTCTTAAAAGAGCTAGAAATTTCAATTCCAAAAATCCTTATTTTTTTTATCCCTATGCGGTCATCATATCTCCCTCCTGATTATTATAAATTGGTAATTTCAAAAAATTTGTAGTCAATGCAATTTAGTCGAAAAAAGAAAGAATCTTCACTTGAAAATCTCTCCTGCATTTGTATGTTTGTTAAATTCTATGTGCAGAACATGCCTACAAGGTTTTCCAAGAAATATTTCAATTAAGATGGAGGTAATCTGACCCTCCGAGTTTTGAATGGAAAAACTTAGACAGTTACTTACATTAAGGAAGGTCGAGGAAGAAGAAAACTGTCTGCTGGCTGGAAAAATTATGCACTAGACAATTACTTGGAAAATGGTGATATTTGTGTCTTTGAATGGATCAAAGGAAAAAAGATTATATTTGAAGTTACTAATTTTTAGAGCTTCTGAAGTTGAATGTGATGATTTATCTCTAGGAATGCTAATCTGTTATAGTTCTTTCCATGTTTAGAAACAAAAATCAAACTGAATCTTATTCTACCATCAAGGAAGAAACTTTCCATATTCGGTTATCTTTAACTTACTAATAGGAAATGGGATAAATTTATATCCTTGTGTTAATCATGTAATGCAGGTGAAGACCAGGAATTGGAGCATGAGGGCACTTACATTCTCTGAAGTTTGTAACGTAATGAAATACCATTTTTCAATTTTCAATTTTCAATCCTGTTTAATTTTGACTGAACATAAAATTTTGTTGAAACTTAGTAAGTACTTGTGTATACAGAAGATTTCTCAATGCTGTTTTGTGCTTACTATTGCTGTATGATCTTCAGATTTTACTTTCTGCAGACAGCATCATATGCAAGGGAAAATTCTCTGCAAGAGGGAGATGTTTGCAGATTTAAACTAATTGATAGGAGCAACTTTGTGCTGAGAGTGTCAACTTCTATAAGTGAAAATTAATTTTTTTTTTAAACTGTATTTGTCTTAGATAGTCACTAATTATGTTATTATCAGTAAAATAGTACTATCTTTGGACTTTTATTGATCTAATTAATCTGGAAAAGGTAGAGGAATAAGGAGTTCAAATTGCTAATTAATTAAAAGTGATTCTATGTCGTTTTGTTCTAAATTTGAATCATGTTAGTTATATTTCATTCATTCATTCATTAATTAATAATTAATTAAAATGATCTGAGGTCTTTCCTCTCAACAAAATATTTGGAAATAATATAAATTAATGCCTGTCTGCGGTTACATATTAGGTAATTAATTTATCCTTTTAATTAAGAGGTAATTATACAACATATATATATATATATATATATATACATATTATAATTTTTTTATTTATAATTTATTGGAAAATTAGTTTTTATTGGACTTTAAATAATCTATGAAATGATTTTTTATTATTAAACATAATAAACCTTAATTTGATAATATACAGTAATGTAATCAATTTAGGAGCATCAAGTTTTCTATTCACTGTCAGCTCCATGTATAGAGTGCTGAGAATGTGCTTTTATCTCGTAATCTCGTAGACGTAACGTACATTGCATAGAAACTCGTTGCCATGTACAGCTGGTTGACTTGTAAGTTATAACTTTCATACTCACGCCAAGTTGACGAATTTCATCTGAATTAATGGACAATAACTCTTCTTTCATGACCTTTTCGAGGTAAATCAATCTGTTTCCCAGTCCAATTTTGCATAAATACTACTCGATTTCTTTGAATTGGAGAAACATTTTAGGGTTTTGAAAAATATGGTGAAAGCTAGCAGAAAGCTCCCTTCTTCCATTGAGTTCTTCAAAGTTTTCCTCTCCAGTTCCAGCTCCTGCAAACTGGTTCTTTCTCTCTCTTCTTTCTTTCTTTCTCTTCTTTTGTTTTCGGTTTATGTATGTGCACACTTTAATTTTTGACAAACAACAAAAACATATGTACCTTTATCCAATTATATTAAGTTTTACATTTTTGTGTCATATATATTCCCACTTGTTACTTGGTTTTGGATCAAAACGTCGATCACTCTCCAATTCCACTTATAATCTTAGGTACCAGAATTGGACAAAGAGATCATTTGATTTTTGCGACTTTAGCCCTTAATGAACCTTCGGATTTTGGAGGAGAAAACTCCACCCCTGATTTCACGGTGAAAAAATTATCCTTCTTTTTCCTGTCTGTTGTATTTTTTATTTATTTATTTTTTTTGGAGGTGTGTGTGTTCATAGGGGAAGGGTGATTGTGGTTCTACAAGGAATATTTAGTTTTAGCTCTTGGGAAAAGGGTGGTGTAACCCTATTTTGTGATTGATTGTTAGTTTAGTTATTTCAAGAATCCATCATATGTCCTCTACCTTAGTTTAGCCTTTCCTAGAAATAGGGGGGGTTGAATAATTTTTCATTATAGAAATATGGATTCTGGTGGGGTCTTGTCACGTGGGTTTATTACTTAGGAGATTGATGATTTGTTAGATTTGTCATAACTCAATGGAACTGAGCTTCAAGTCCATGACATTGAAATTAGTTTGGGCTTTATGTATAATTTGGATATTGGTTTTACTTGTGTAGTACTCTATGTTGACAAAGTTTTTTGCTTCAGTATAATTTGAATTAAAGATTTTGTTGCTTTATTATTCAATCCTTATATATTTCAAGTATTTCAATGTTTCAGAGCTTACCTCCAGCTTTTGTTATGCGAGTGAATCAAACTATATCCCAAAATGCTACTCTTAAAGATTATACTGGAAAGATTTGGGATGTCCATTTACAAAAGACTGAAACAGGATTGATTATTGGAAAAGGTTGGCAAGAATTTGTACATCATCACTCTTTAGTTGATGCAGACTTCCTTCTTTTCAAGTACAATGGGAATTCTGAATTTTATGTCAAAGTATTTGGTAGAAATGGATTGAAAAAGAGAAAACCTAAGGATAATAAAGTGTTTAGCACTCATGTGAAGGAGGAAACAGAAACAGAAATAGAAGAAGAGAAAAATAGAACTCAGTCTACTAGTGATTGCAAGCGGAAGTTTTCAGAAATGGCAGCTGAAAGAACTCGAAGATCAGTCAGTTACTGTTGTTAACGGTTTATATATCAAAATATTGCAGCATTGCTTCTTTTCTTTTATTGTCTTTCTACACTGTTTTAGAATTTTTTATGTTTACAGGGCGATCTGGAGGAAGTGTTTCCAAATGGAGACGAGCTACATGTTCATCTGGAGGAAATCAATTCAAATCGAGACATTCTACTGTAACAAAATATCCAGATCAAGAATGCAAAATGGATAAAGCACCGGCCTTTGTTAAACCAAAAAATCCATACTTTGTGGTACTTATGACTCGAACCGCATTATATCAAGTGGTAAGTTTTTCTTGTATTATATGCTGCAATTTACCTATTCACCTCATTTTCATTTGGTAGGTTGTCTTTCTTCATTGATGCCATTGCATGATCTTTCTCCATTATTTGTCTTAGCTATTTTAAATTTAGTCCCATGACATGAAGAACCTTTTTTTTCCTGCCGCATAGCGTATTTCTTATGAAACTGTTCCTGGTTGCAGTATGTTCACAGGTTAGTTTTGAAAGTACACAAAATTAAACTGCAGGAAAATACAAATCTTCGTGATGAGAGGGGGAAGTTATGGCCTGTGAAAGTCAATTACAAGAAGGATGGCCGAATCACAATTAATGACGGATGGCTTGATTTTCACAGGAAGCACAATGTGGCAATGGGGGACAAGATAATTTTTGAGTTGATGCCCACAGAAAATAACTTATGCAATCTAATACAGGTGGTAATTGATAAAAAGCAGGTGACTCCCAGACCAAGAAGGCATCAGAGCTGGTCCGACGTTGATCATCAGTAAGGATGGCAAAAGACTCGTATTCTTTTGCCTGGGAAGTGTGATTTTGGTCTTGTTACGGGCTCCTTTCTGTATCTTTGAAGCTACAGTGAATAGAAGTTCATTTTCAGACGTTTGACTTATTTTCTCCTGGTCAAGTTTTGATCATATTTACCCGTCTTGATGTTTTTGATGAAGTTTATAATCCTATCTTATGTAAGCTCCCTTTGTTTGAATTTGAATGTAACTTATTTATATCATCAGGGCACGTTCTATATTGGGAAGAACAGCTTCTTTGTTGAACTGGTGTTTCAAGAATAATCTTTAATTACTAAGGAAATTACTAGAATTCCATCTCCTACTCTTAAGTTAATTTATGTTTCTTAATAGCCATGGTTTCATTCATCTAGCCGACGGTTCATTATCCACATTTCAGGAATTGCTGCTAGCTCATAGATAGATGGGGCAAATTTTAGCATATTTGGTTGCCTAAAGTAAAATCAATATACATGAAAGTAAACGGAAAACGTATCACGTTAAAGACCTGGATTATCCTTAACCTTTCTGTTAACTGTTTACTTAAATTTTAAATTGTTTTCAATTCCAATAAGAATGTCTTACTTTCAAAATCTTCTCATATGAAGATTCCAACTTTGACCTGTGTGTCAAACACTAATACTGAATTTTTAACTCCAGTCGCCTGAAAGCGGGATGTTTGACTGGAACTTGCATACGTACCAATAAATTTTTCTTTCCACAGATGCCATAGCATCCTTTATTTGGGTTTGACCGGTTTAGTATTTTATTTTCTTTTTTTTCCAACGTGGGAACTAGGGAGCATTTCAGAAAAGTGACCCTCCACTTCTATGTTGTCCTTAATGACGTGGGACTGTTATCTGTCTTACTCTTGCATGCTACAGAGTAGAGATTCTATGGTTTGCCTTCGTGAAATCTAGCTTTTTCAGAACCGGGTGCAGCAATAATCAATCTTTGACTGAGTTCTCTTTCTTTATAGTAAGGCTTGGCTTCATGGTCTTTGCTTCGGCTTTCTGTGTCTTTCTCCGTACTGATAAAGATTGAGAAATCAGGAGAGAAAAAAAAAAAAAAAAGGCTTACAGTGTAGGCATGTGACATCTGCTCTTCCATTATGCTTCCTTTTGTTTGCTAAGAAAAGGCAAGGAAGATAGCATCAAAAAATTATTGGTTTAGTTGGTTCACACCATTAGGCTTGGTTTTGATAAAATCCTTTTTTTTTTTCACTTTTATTTGCTTCCCATTCTCTCCAACCAAATCAAGAGCCTAAACAAATGCAGTATCGGAGATAATTGAGAATTCTGCATTTATTTTTGTATTGTTCAAATGCAGTAAACTTGAAAGTGAAAATGGAAGTTCCTAAGGGACTCTTGAGCTATTTTTGTTACTTTATTTTCTTTCTTCCAGTTTTTGTGCTTCTATTCGTTCTTGGAATGATCAAAGGTAGCCATTTTCCTTCTTTCTCTGCTCATTATATCTGAATCATTGTTAATCTTTTATCAGTTGTCAGTAATCATGAAACAATATAAACAGGTGCCATTTTCAGTCCCTTTGTGTTTCTAGTCATTGCTTTTGGAGATACTGCTGTTGTTATAGTATTATGGCCACTTCATCTTGTTTGGAGTATCTACTGCTTAATCAAGTAATTTTCTTGTTCTTTCTTTTCAGTTTTCAGTAAAAGATGATGATATTTTGAAGAGCATATGGTCATTTTTTTAATATTTTCATTGTGCATTGACACTAGAACAACCCTTTTCCGTTTTTTTCTTTCTGTTCTTTCAAAACTCGAAACAGAACAAAGAAGTTTGGCCCATATATGAAATGCCTCTTAATTTTTCTGGTCCCAATACCAATAGCAATATGGACTGTTGTTGGAGTTGCTGGGAGTGCAATTATGGGTGCTGGATATGGTTTCATTTGGCCTATAATGGAGACATTTAGGGCTATCAGCAAGGAAGGTCCAATTCACATGAAGTTGTTTAGCTGCTTTACAGTAATGTTCTTATAGCCTTTTCTACTTCGATATTCCAATAATTGTTTGAATTTGAGTATGCAATGTGGGTCACTGGTTCTATTATTACCTTCACAGGATGGTACTTGGACTTGTGTTTGGGGAGCCTGCACCGTTGTTCGTGATTTTGCTGATTTTTCGTTTCATTCGTACTTTTCTGTTATGGATGAGCTGCTCAAGTCAAAGGAGGAGGAACCCATTGAACTGAAGTATTAATCTTTCAGTTTCATGCATCTTGTATTTGATATTCTAGAAAAATATTTAGCTTACATACTTTGATGGAACAATGAATTCACTCTTTCCTGGTATTTTGATAGGGTTACTCAGATACCTGGGTGCATTGTGGCAGCAATTTCAGGGATTTTGGTTGATGTGCCTATTATTACTTTAATAGTTTTGTTCAAAGCGCCTATATTACTGCTCAAAGGATGGCATCGGTTGATACAAGATCTTATTGGGAGGGCAGGGCCATTTTTTGAAACCGTTTGTGTTCCCTTTGCTGGTTTTTGGATTCTGTTCTGGCCTATTGTGGTTCTGCTGGCAACTTTGGCAGGCATATTGTCAAGTTTTGGTTTTGGCTGCTATGCTGCAATTATTGCATATCAGGTACATCTTGCTCGCACATTATACTTGCTGTCTTTTCTTTTTGAAATTTCATTGAATTCCTCCTGCATGTATGATTATTGCAGTGTGTTTCTTATAGAATTTTACTTTTGTTCATTTTAGGAAACATCTACTAAGAGGGGATTGCTTTATGTGATCGCTTCTGTGTCTGTATTTGATGAGTACACCAATGATTTGCTTTACCTGAAAGAAGGTTCCTGCTTCCCCAGGTATACATGCAGCTGTTGAAATACTAATATAGGAATGGATTTTATTATTTTTCATTTCACAGGCTTAGAGTAAACTGTTTGATTGCTTCTGCTTTTATTGGCAATCAGACCCAAATATCGTGAGCGTGTTACTTCCATCTCTTCACTGCTTCCACTTCCAGTGACGAGACTTCAGGAACAGCTTGATGGTGCTCGTGTTGGCGAACCGTTTATAAGGGCTCCTGCTGACAGAGTTAATACACTGAAGACTGCAGTGGTAAGAATGTGGATGATTTTAGTCTACAAAAATTAGCATTGAAGATTTCATTTTAAGACATTTTGCATTGTGCTTCTTAATTTTGTCGATTTGACATTGTATTCATGTTCTTGTGCAAAAAAGAGAGGGAATGAGAGATAACACAATAGGTGCTATTTGTATCTTAAGATACTTTTCTTTTTGCATATTTTTCTCGTTCCCTTCTCCTTCCTCTCTCTATGTTACTTCAAACCTTCTTTTTTCGTTTGTTTTCATGTTGCTTAATTAGTTGTTTCTGTCTATATTACGTTTACCAGATATGGGATAGCTTCTTTAAATCATTTGAAGATATAGGGAAACAGCTTCTTAGAGATGAAGCTATAGGAATTTCAGATCTGGATGCCTGGCGAAACTCAAAATCGAGTATCATCAACATTGGAATTCCTGCATATGCATTTCTTGAGTGCTTCCTCCACTCCATTAAGAGTAGTTCCAGCGGCTTTATCCTTCGTAAGAACTCCATTTGTACTTGTGATGTGCTAATGTGATGACTGTCCATTTTATACAAATGTTTAAGAGAAAATTCTTGGATTTATGATCCCAAAAAATCAATATTCTATTCCTAATTTCATTCTTGTTCTTCAGTTTCTCTGCATTGTTTTAGTACTGGGTTCCCAAAAGGTGATATCTATAAATTAATTATGTCTACAAAATGCAAACCTCTCTATCCATTCATGATCTGGCATGAAATAATATTAAAGTTCAACTCTGATCATTTGTCCAGGTGATAACGTTGAGATAACAAATCTGAATAGACCAGAAGGCCGAGTTTTTGATTGGCTTTATGAGCCAATGTGTATCATGAAAGAACAGATCAAAAGTCTAAATTTAAACAAAACCGAGGAGTTGTATTTTTATAAGCACTGCCTCTATGGTGGTGATGCAGCAAGAACTGAATCTTGGCTAAACGGTGGCATCCCCCCACAAGATAAGATTAAAAGAGCTCAGTTGGAGGGTATGAGTAGAAGGTACTGCTAATGTTTTCATTTCTGTCCTATGTGATTTTGTTTGTTAATTCTGGTTTATGCATGAAAACTAATCTTTACATGTTAAAATCAGGTTGCAAGGCTTTTGTTTGACATTGTCAAGGCTGCCAACATCCAGACGCCGCTTCTTTGAAGTTGTGAAAGCTATAGAGCAGGAAGCGAAGGACTCGAACAACCTCGGGGTTGAAGATGATGATATAGAGGCAGTTAGATAGTTCCTTTCTGCATCACAGATTAGTAGTAACAAGGATAAATTTTTGAGTTTTTCCACTACGTATTATCTTTCAAGTAGCTTATTATGATCTATAGAAGACGGAAGCTTTGTAAATTGCTCTAACTATATTCTTAAGTACTTGTAACTGATCAGATTTATTAATCTATATTTTCTCAAGGCCTTATAAGAAAAATATACATGAACTGGACGCACAACTTTTGTACTCAAAACGACCTATCTTAACGAACTAATAGCACAAAACGACATCGACCATTGTCTTATAAAGTGGAAAAAGAGAACAGGGGGAAACGTTCTTCTGCACTTTCAAAGGCTGAGGGTGCAGCTCGCCTCGCTGCCGCACACAACTCACCTTTTATGTTATCTTCTCTCTTCAATTCCCTTCCTCCGCCACCACCCACTCTTCTCTATCTTGTACCGATGTGCGTATTACGAACATTAACATCCTTCTAATCCTTGAAGCTCACAATTTTTGAAGCTAGAAACCAATATTGGCGCGAAAAAGTTAAGAAATACTCTGGTACTTTCAAAGTTGTAATATTTTTCATGCAATCCACTTTATATTCACCTACCAATTCTCGCCAATGCCATTTCCCATGGAAATCCCAAGAATTTCATCTTGTATCCAGGAAACCTATTTCGAGGAAGCTCAAATTATTGTCACCGAAAACCATAACCCTTACCTGTTCACTTAGAACCTCCATTAATTATGGGCCCGAAGAAGGTCTAAATGAGGGACCTAAACAACTACCTATCTTGCCGGCGCGTCTACCGGTGGTACTTAGGCAGTCCGGTCGAGTCTCCAGGTATATGTGGGATGGTAGTAATTTGACGTTGGTGAGTGTTGATGGTGGTGTGACGTCGTTTTCTCTTGATTTTGAAGATGGGTTTCGTAATTTGCTTCGGGTTTCTAGTTTGGCTGTTAGGAATTTCTTCATTCCTAAGCAAGTACCTGAGAATTATATGGATTATGTGAAATGGAAATTCTTGCACCGCGTTTTTAGCTCTGCGTTACAGGTTCTTGCTACTCAGGTATACATTGCATTTTGCAACTATGCATAAAAGATTCTTCTTTTGTCTATTTTTCTCTTCGTAGAAGTTCAATGAAGTTGCGCAGTGTGAGCTGTAACAAGCTCAAATTGAATTCAGTGATTATGAACATATAGATAGTTGATTTCTTTTATGAAGCTAGTGAATTTTTGTTGGTTGATTGATAACAAGATTTCAAAACTTAATAAAACAAATTTTTGGACCGACTGATTAGAGAAAGTATTACTGTTTGTGTGATTACTTATTGAGAATGATTCGGTCGTAGGCCATGTTTCGGGCTATAGGGGTTGGGTATTCTCGTTCCCTCCCTTCAGCAGCTGCTCTTAACTGGGTCTTAAAGGATGGGCTCGGACGGCTGAGTAGGTGTATCTATACTGCTAGCTTGGCATCTGCCTTTGATACCAATTTGAAGGTATGGCTTCTAGCTCCATTAGATTTTTGTCTTGTGCTTTCTCAGACCCTGTTTTTTATTCATTCACATTGATTTTCTGAAAGTTCTGCAGCTAATAACACCATCTTTTGGCATTGGGAAAATATCCTTAAGCTGCAAAATACACTGCTGAGAGTTTGTATTTTCAGCTTCAATAATATTTTTTGTATTGTCTTCTATGTAGAGAGTTAGGTTCTCAACATCTGTTCTCTTCAGTTTGAGCATTGGAGTGGAGCTTCTGACTCCTGCATTTCCTCAGCACTTCTTACTTCTTGCAACTATAGCCAACATTGCGAAACAAATAAGCCTTGCTTGTTACTTGGCAACTGGTGTAAGATTATTTTATTACAAAACATATTCACCTTTATATAAAGCTATCTTAATTTTTAATTTCTTGTTGGCATGACTGTTTCAACACAAGGCATTCATGATATTTTGAGTTTGTGTACCTGAATGTTGTAGTACAAATACAGCTTTGATTGTAAGGTGCGTACGTTTAGTTCAAGTTCCAATCTTGCAGAAATCTAGTATTGGCTCAGAATAATTTCAACCTAGGCCACCATTGACAATGTTATTGAAATTTTTGCCTCACTTGTGAATTGATGCTTCATGCATCGGGTAGTCCTTTTTTTTTTTTTGTTTATTGTCTTTTATGTGTAGATTGATGGATGGTTTCTATTTCTGTTTGATCATTATTTTCATAGAATCCATTACTTAAATTAGGATTTATACTTTGATGTAGCTTGCTAATTTTATCGCTCCATATGCAGTCTGCTGTTCATCGAAGCTTTGCAGTAGCAGATAACCTTGGTGAATTTTCAGCAAAAGCACAGGTTCTTATTTATCCTAGCTTGTGTTTTGTGTGTCTCATGTCTATATACCTTTTTCATATGGACCATAGCCTGATAATTTGTATGGATTTCAGATACAAACAGTATGCTTTGATAACCTCGGCCTCATGCTTGCTGCACTTTTGAATATGCTGTTCAAGAACAACCAAAGGTTTTCCCCTCAATCTCATTCTCTTGTAATGCCCTTAGGTGAAACTTTTGTGCTTAGCAATTAAAAATTAGTTTCCCCTTCCCTTTTGCCTCTTGTAAGCTGTCCACATTGTAAATCCAATTTTTCTTTTCAATTTAATGATACTTAATGTCGTGATGCATGTATGTCGCTTCTGTTTGCGCATGTTGTAGGTAAAAATGGATGGACGTCGAAAGGTACTTTAACCAAAAATCTCTTATTTTCAATCTCATCAACTTGCAAAATTTTGATTTGAACTTCTCGAGTCCAAATAAAAACTGCGGCAAATTTTCCATATCCCATCAAGGGAAATTTTAATTATTATTCAAAAAAAAATTCTGCCTTCTTGTGGGCTCTGAAAATTGGTTGGAAAAAGATTGGAATTAACAAGTTGAAAGGGGGTGTTGTGGAAAGGAGAAAAACAGAGGTAAAGAAGAGGCCCGCCCCCGCGGGGGGGGGGGGGGGGGGGGGGGGGGGGGGGGTTGTTGAACTTACACCTTTGGTATTCAAATAAAACAGTAGATGGTTTTCAGCACTGTTTACTTGTATTTTAGTTCCCTGTTTCATGCCATATGATGAAAGAAGCGGGATTTAAATTACTCAAATAAAATTATAGACCTCAATTCCTGGAGAGAGCATTTTCTGCTATTCAAACCTGTGCTTGATGTGTTCATGGAATTGTTTGCAGAAATTTATGCCATCTTCTACTCCTAACTTCTTGTCCATATTCAAGGTTGCTTGCAGGTTTGCCATTTATTGTTTACCCCATTTTCTCAGCTATAGACCTTTTTGGAATATATCAAGGACTCAAGCATGTTCATCTACAAACATTAACTAAGGTATGTATAGCTCACTCAACTTTCTTTACAAGTGGGATCAGTAAGGAGCTTGATATACTGGTACTGGCATTCCAAGCTTCAGTATGCTTGTTGCTATATTGTTTTGATAAAAATGAAAATCATCTCTGTTGCATATCAGCAGATTTACATTAGTATTCTTGTGTGTTTCTTAAAACACACAGGAGGAATATTCTCATAAAAAGACGTTACATCAAACTCCTTTTCCCTCTATCCAGGATAGGCTTGAAATTATATTAAATTCATGGATTGAGTTGGGGCATGTGCCTTCACCTGCAGAAGTGAGTAAAAAGGAAGGAATTGATTTTCTCCGGAGCAAAGGTAAGATTTTTCCCAAGTATCACAGCTGTGATCTAGATCTTTAATTTGAGCAGCTATTGAACCTAGCATCATTAGTAATGCAGCTTAAGCTATTCTTGATTTCTTGATAGGCAAAGAAATGTGGCCCATTAGAATAGGGAGCTTAAGCACCAAGGATCAAATGCCTGAGTTGTCAATGATGGCAATGCAGTCTTTAAGTGGTGAGGATTACTACTTCATATGCATGGAGAACTATTACATAGGTCCGGCAAGAGCTAAACAAGTATGCATATATAAATCTTATCCTGGATTTTTCTATGATTATGAAGCACTTCTCCTGTAATACTCAACTCACGCTTTTTCCTCCTATCCCTTGAATTTCTAGCAAGGTATAGTTCTATGTCTACGCGAGGGGGCTGGCACTGCTGAAATTATGATGGGATTGTTGCAGGTAAAAGGAACTTGGCCGATAAAAGTCTTCGTACTGCTTACCACATCCAATTGCATTAATAATTTTCATATTTGTTACGATGTAGGCCTGCTACGTTCGAAAGGCCCTGCTTTTGAAGTGGGAAACCATCTTTGAGGCTAGTGATCCTGCGGACACGGTTCTGGAATGGACTAAACTGATTGAGGATAGCAAGCGATCAGCAGAAAGGAATTTATCTCCATTAGATGATCAAATGTCAAAATTGGGCTGGGCTGTAAAGAACATATTGCTGAGTGCAGAGGAGCAGGCTAGGTACAGCTTTGTAGATGATTGAGCAATCAAACATCCGGGTATACTCCTATAAAATTATAGGCGGCTCTTCCTTAGACCAGTGGGGAGTTTTGGGGATCAGTTTTCCGAAATAAGTAAAAGAAAAAAAAATAAACACCTGTAATCTTATCTTATTTGTTTTTTGTTGTATGATTGTATCATATTACTATTCAGCAAAAGAAAGATGAATCCAGTATATAAAATATTCCAGATCAAATAAGTGTTGATATTCATTTTGTCAGTAACCTTTTACTTACTGTATAAATTTTTTAAGGAGATTTTGAAATGATACTTTCCAAAAGAAAATTTAAACCTGAATGCCAAATGGACCATTGCATAACTCAAAAAAGAGTAATTTGGTATAAAAGTTCAATCTATTTAGAGGTGTCAACTGCACTGCAATTCTACCAAAAAATGTCACATCCGAGAAGGCCAGATCATGATCAAAATAAGCTGCACCCCACCTGGATCAAATGTAATATAATCTTATCTTACAAAATGAATATTTGAATCCCATTTCAAAGATAGAATAACTACACGCATCGTACAAAAGAAGTAAAATAACACAGAAAACACCATATCAATTGGTTACCTCACTGTATAATGTTTAATCCTAACTATGTGGCGCCAATCTAGGAAACAAACTATAGCAGCGTGATAGAGGTAGCTCCTGGATGATTTAAGAGAATTCTACAGCTGCAATGCCTTGTGAAAAAGAAGCATCTTCACTTGTTCATTTACATGCCATTATATGTACATTGGCAATGAAAAATGTTGGAGATAGGACCCATTTACAAGCCTTTCTTCTTGATTTACCAATTAAGGGGAAAAAGAACTTGCCTCAGTGCTATAAAATGAATACTCGCTCAGACTGAAGTTAGGTCTTTCTTCATCCCACTTCAAAATCTCCCTTGCATACTTAAGAGCTGCATCAACACTACGAGGTTCCAGCCCCTTAACCATAGAAACATACAACTTCTTTCCTGTGAGTGCTGCGTAAAGCCTCTTGAACTTGACAGCAATGTAGTGGAAACCCAGCTGACCAAGTGAAGGGTTACTATTGATGCTATTGCTGTTGCTGTTGGATCTATGACGGCTGATCACAGGATGGAAATCATCAAACCAGTCACACTGAGTCAATGGTACCCGTTCTACCTTTTCCTCAAACAGATCATACTTGTTTAGTATCAAAAGAAAATCCATCTGATCAAATGTGGGATGAGTAACAATTGTCTCAAAGAATCTCCTGCTCAGCAACATCTTGTTAGTAGAACACCCATTGCCGTCAATTGTATACTGGTCATAGTCACTCAATGCAACACAGAAAATGACCATCCCAACATCTTCAAACATCTCAAGCCACTTGCAGTTCTCTCCAAGTCCCCGTGCATGTAAACTAATCAGTTGGTACCTAAGGAACAACCACACGAAATGCACAAAAATATGACAAAAGAAACCATTTTAAACAACAATAAGATAAATTCATTTATTATATTGTACCAAATCACTAATTTTAATCCGTCAGAAAATGAGCATATATTGTCACAGAAGCACAAACATTGCACATATACAAGTTGCACAATAGACCAGCAAAATCTAATTCACCTCTCTTATAAAATGCATGCAACATGCACCAAACAGTGGCGCCTACCTGAGCAGAGAGTCATGCTGATCATCACCATCAAATTTATCATCAGATGCTGACTGGGGAAATGAGAAATCCAAACAAGCAAGCCCATTTGATGAAGTAACTCCCTCAGCATATAGGATATCCAAATCTGAGGGCTCATAATCCGTTCTCAATATATCAATAGCCTGTGGAGAAAGAAAATTTGTTTTTAGCAACAGCAAGACTTCATCATCCACATGAGTTTAATAGAAACAAGAAGATTGCTGCTGCAATGTAGGTTGAGATTAATATACTACTTGACAGTTTGACAACGGATCATTAACAGTTAATCAACCACATCCTTTAGCCCAAATATTGTCATGTGGCCCAACCTCAAGCTGCAGTTGGCTCAGTAGAGTCAGCTTCAAAGACAACATCACAAACCCCAAAAACTTCTAGACCTTTGATGACATACTACCAACACGCATGACACACTCAGGTAAACATAAAAGATCAAAGCAAAAGGAGTCTGTGTTCTACAGAGTCTCAGTCTCTTTAAATCACAATCCTTTACTCTTTTCTAGGTAATTTTTCAACACCACTGTCAAACAAAAAGTCAACTCACTACCATCATATTGGGGGAAAAGCACTTCAGGTCCCAATGAAAGAAGCATAGATATAATAAAAAATAACCACCATTTAACCAAGCAAAGAAACCTCAAACATGATCTTACCCTTTCTAAGAAATAAGTAGCAACACTAGGTAGCATTTCCAATTCATTTTTCCGCTTATATGTAGCCTGAATGGCTGGATCCTTCCACAACTCTTCAACCAATGGTGCATATTCTCGAGTCGCAGCTGGAAAAATCACTTCCAAGTTTCCTGACACCATAATCTTCAGAAGCCAATCCGAAAACGCTTTAAGCCTAGGACCAATTGAGTAGATAGTTTTGCAATCGGTAGCCCCTGTTATCAATCAAGTTTTTGTTTCAGGTCCTTAGCAGACCTTAAGCCACAGATAAACCAGTTCATTACTGAATTTAGGCAAAAATAAGCACTATTGCTCAGTCCATTTAAAGTTAAGTCCATATCAGAAAGGAGGAAGGATGCAATGAACAATTCCACACATTATCAAGTGTTCAATGCATAGACACATTCAAATATGTATACACAGGCCTGCATGTGTTCGCATCTGCACAGGTCAAAAGGTAGATAATATAACTATAGAAGAGACTCATAAGGCATACATACCATTGGGGTCAGCTTTATCAGCAGAATGCTCTTTCTTTATTTCTGCCAAACTTTCTTCTTCAAAACGGTCACGCCCCTCAAGGAGTATACCAAGATACCCATACACATTGCTCTGAATTGTCATTTTAATATTTTCGCGCTCATCCTCAGTGAAAGGAACAGGTTTATAAAGAATCTTGGCCTTCAAGGAAAAAGACATTTCAGATTTCAGTAAATCAAGCATGATATTATTGTGTTCCTAACCTCCCAGTTAGAACATATGCACGCTAAATTTTAAAGATTAAGTAACACCTTAAGACCAATATTCCCCCAAGAAGTAATTGAACAAACCAAGACAAACCCAAACAATATGCATCCACAGGTCCATTATACTAAGCTAGAATTTTAGAGAATGGTCATTTATAACAATTTCCTCTCAAACATGAAGTAGTACATTATGAGAAGCCCAGCAAAAATGTGCACCTAATAACTTATGAAATCCTCAAAATGCCAGAAATAAGTAAACAGAAACCATACGTGGAATTCAGCAAAGACAGGTCATCCATTGTACAAATAAAATAGGAAGAATTGCAAGTGTATCACCCCAAGTCTCCCTTACCAAACTACCTGCTTAAAAATAGTACTGGTCCCAGATCCACTATATCCAACTAGAAGAATCTTGAGAAGCGTTCTCTGCTCAAGGTAATCTGGAACACTTCTGCTTAATACACTGTTAACTTGTTCTCCAGAAGAACTGGAAGATTTAGAAGGAACTGGAAGTGATAAGAAAGTGCAAACTAGTTTCATTCCTGCCTGAAAATTAGTTTAACAGATAAATGAATGACCTGTTACAGATAAAACTGGAAAAGTGAAAAACTAGTTCAAGAAGCACATTCACACATACACCATACCTTGCCCCAAATGTAACCTTTGGTGTTCTTCTGCCCCTCTTCTTGGTATGACCCATCCTCATTCACCCAAAAATGAGGGTTTCCAGCACACTGAACTCCTGCAAGCTGCAACGTTCAACCAAACAATCTTAATAACCTCTTCAGATCAACATTCAAAGGAGCAAGGAGCAAAAAGAGGCAAACATATAAACTCCAACCTGCAACATTCTAAGCTCTACTTTTGTGATCTCCCGTCCATTGATGTATACTTGTGTGTTTCCATTGCTAGCATTCGGCTTAATAGGACCGCCAACATTCAAATGAGGACTTACGATCTGGGAAGGTTTCTGTCCTTCCTATCAAATTTAAATTAACACAATAATCAAGCACCATAGTGCCACAAGAAACTGAATTGAATTGTGAAAAAAACGTAATTCTTAAAAATTATACACTATATTCACCTTTCCCCAAAGACCAGAAACTTTATCATACCAATAGTTTCCAGGTTTCAGTTTTTTTGGCGGGTTTGGACAAGTTTGCAAAACAACCAACTCCTCATGGCAAAGAGGTACTCCATTCACACAAATATATTCTGGAGGCAACTGATTGGCCTCACACAACTTCTCAGCCTTCATTATCTGCCTAACCTCCAAATCATTCAGCAATCGCTTAAGCATTCTCGAACACTTCCCTAAAGTCCCTCTTTTCGTTTCATCAATGGGATACCCAATACAAGTAACACATTTCCTTCCTTCAGGCATTGAACCCATAGCTCTAAGCACACAATTACCACAATACTTTGCATCACAAACAATGCACACTTCCTTCTCAGTAAACCTGTTCCCCCTAAAACACCTATAACAAGTCCCTTTTTTTCCTTTACTCTGTGGTTCTCTTTTAACCCGCACAAACCTCTGCTCCTCCTCACTAAACTCTTCATTATCATCAACAGCGCCAACTCCAACACCACTATCTGATTCAACATCCCGAAAGGTAACAACTTGAGCGCGCCTAACATCCCCGTTGATCTCGTTATGACACTCCCCAGATGCTTTAAGACTAGAAACCCGCGAAGACGGGTAATCAACGCTCAAAACCGATTCATTTGACCCCCAGTCCTGATTTAATTCATGCGAAACCCTCAATCTAGATGAACTTTCCCGCGATTTATTATCAAAACTATCAGAGAACTCCGTAGTACTGGAGCTTCTAGCCCCATTTATCAACTCAGTTGATAGCTCGTTGCTAATAGAAGACGACCCATAACGCCCAGTAGAAAACTCTAACGCACCTGAGCTACTAAGCTCGCCGGATAATCCACAATCTTGATTACTCTCTGTAGCTCTCTCGATAACGGAAGTCGGAGAAACTGTCGCCGGCGCTACATCGGATGCCGGTTCATTTTGAGAGACGGTAGATTTTAACTCTTTAGAAACGTTTTTTCCTGGATCGGCAGGTAACAGCGGTTTAACGACCGGCAAAGAGAGTTTATCAGGGAGAGAAAGCTGAGAAACGACGGCGGCTACCGGGATTTTGTTGACGTTAATAGGAACAGCGCGTGGGATATCATAAGGTAACGGCGGGCCATTATATTCCAAAGCGAAGGAGTACTGAACACCCTCTTCGGTCTCCGGTGGCATTCTTTTTCACTTACTTTGTTTCTTGTTTAATCCAAGAACCGTTAAATTGCAACCCTAAATTCAAGAACCATGGTTAAAGAGAAGAAGCCGTGTAACTTTATATTGCTTCTTTAAGCTCAAATTTGAATCAAAAGTGGAAATAGCTCAATCATCTAGCTAGCTAGAAATGAACAGTAAAGAGTAACCTATGGTTTGTTTACAGGTAATAAAAAAAAAAAAAGAATAAAAAGAGAGAAAAAGAGAAGAAAGAAAGATGTGAAACTAAAAAGGCAATGGAATAAGGGTTTGCTTGGAAGTAGAGGGAAATTGGGTTTGGCTTAAGCTTAAAATTAAACAAAAAGAGACAAAGAAAATATTGGTTTTCTAAGTAGCTATAAGTATCTAACAAGGAGAAGACAAAATGGTTTACAAATTCTTGGAGAAAATAGAAAATTTAAAAATAAATAAATAAAAAGTAAAAAAGATGGGTGTGTTTGGGAAGGACGAAAATGGGATTGAAGAAAGGAAAAGGAAAGAGGAGTGACAGCAAAGAAAAACAGGGAGCTTTGGAGACGGACTAATTACAGCGAAATCTACAAAGGAGGATGATTTATTTTTTATTTCAAAAAAAAAAGTTTTTTTGGGTGGGTTGTTGGATGAAAGGTGAAGGTGGGGCATGTGTATGGTGGGGACAGGAACTTTTGTCTTTTTTACATTGGTGGAGGAATCAGAGGATATATATTATATATATTATATATATATATATAAAATAAAATAGGATTTTGGACCGTGGTGGGGACCACAACGTTGTGTCAGGGAATTTGCTTTGTTTTGTTTATCTTTGAATTGAAGATGAACAACAGCACGAGGATTCCGTGAGAACAGTAAATATGGAGTATAACGATTAGTATTTTGACCCATCAGGGACTGCAACTTCTGAACCATTTTTACCGGCTTGTTCTGGATTTTGTTACTGTACAGTTAAAAGTTATAATTAAAATGCTTCTTTTTTTAATTTTTATCTCATGATAATAGTTCAACATAATTTTGGGATAGAAATTAAGAAAAATCATGCGTTTTTGTTGTCGATTTATCAATTTTTATTCAAGTAATATGGATTTTTATTTTATGACTAAATAATAAAAGGGTAGTGCGATATATGTTATTATCGTTATCTATTTTTAATATGATAATTATTGTTATAAATAAAAGGAAACTACACTGCAAATCACTACTAATAACATATATTGGGTGAATCAGAAAATACTATTTATTTTTTTATTCTTTTTGTAAAAATTTCAAAACAAAAAAATAGTGGATGCAAAGAGTGATATTTAGGAATTTTTTAATCCAAAAAAAAAAAAAAACTAACCTTAACTTCGTACATGCATTATGGTTTAGGGATTTATTCCATTTAAAGAATAACAAAACTATGGATTCCCAATTAAAAGTTTTGAAATAATAATAATAACTGTTGCATGTTTCTCTTTATTTGTCATCTTTTCTGATTCCTATAGGCATCTTGAGCTCAGTGGATTATTCTAAGTCCAATTATAAAAGTCAAGATAGAAACCTTCTACCAACTAGTTACAAATAAATATCAAATACACATGCATAATAATTAGACTTTTGATGCTGATACTTTCTCATATATATGTTAAGAGTCCCTTTATTTGTAATTTCATTTTCCACTAAAATGATATTATATGTAAAAAATTTTCTCTTGCAGTTTAGAGATAAACTTGTATAATTCGCTATCTTTCACATCTTTTCCTTTCATACTATTTCTTTTCCCTTTTGAAGCTAAAATGGTTCCATCTATCTTCATGAATAAGGCGAGACTTTTATTTTCTCTTTTCACTGGTCGGTCAAAAGATAAAAAACTTATTTATTGAATATGATTTTTTTACATCTTGTGAAAAATATGAACAGAAAAAGGTATTAATTTTGAGTCATTTATATCACGAAAGTTGTCTCTCATATATAAATAAAAAATAAAAAAACGTGCTGGCCACACACATCCTTGCATTCAACCTTTGACAATGAAAAAGGAAATAACACGAACAATCTTGTTAAAAATTCAATTCACTTACTCATATGCCCTATGCATTACAATTTGCCCTGTTTAATTAATAATTACCCTCACTGTCACAATTACACAAAGATGAACCATCAATCCCTCGTAAAAATAAGACATGCAAGACTAGCACATATGCACATGTATCCATCACAGGGAAGAAATTAAAAAAATAAAAAAGCCCTTTTTTTCCCATCTCTAATGTCTTAAATGCCTCATTCTTTCATGACTAGTGCTTGGAGCTGCTGGTAGAGATACTGGCATGGAACTAGCACACCCATTCCAAGCCACAGGTGGAGCATTTTCCAATACCTGCCATATATTCACCGATTTATCAAGACTACCGCTATATAAAATCCAACGTTTTCCGCCGGAGATTGATTCGTGATCTTTCCCAACTACTGCCAAACACTTAACAGGTCCTGTATGTCCATTTAACAACGATAAACATACATGATCACTCCCTAATCTTCGCCAAACGCAAATTCCCATATCCGCTGATCCGCTAAAAACAAGACTTCCTGCTGTTACTAAACAAAGAACAGCTAATTTATGACCTCTTAAAACACCGCCATGTGAAAGATTTTTTTCCCTTTCCCAATAGTTAACTAACCCATCTGATGAACCACTGTAAATGATTGTTGCTTCAGGGTTTACTGCCATTGTTGTAACTGCATATTCTTGTTTTAGTAATGTCTGTGAAAAGAAATGTTTTGTTCCTTTCCCTAGTAATTCTCTTCGCCAAACTTTTATCTTTCCATCTGCTGAGCCTGTAAAGACTAAACCATCAAATCCTGCTATAATAGAGTTAATAGCATCATCGTGAGCGATTACTGATTCGAGGCATTTCAAGTCTGAAATTCTCCATACTTTGAATGTCTTGTCCCAAGAAGATGAGTAAAGAAGTGTTTTATCTTCGTTTAAGCTTAAACATGAAATGGCATCAAAATGTCTAAGCCAAACTCTATTTTTATTGCGTCTAACTTCGACGTAATTACTTGGTTTTATTGAACTTTTAACAAAATCTTTAAATTTTGGTAGTGTTCCAATTCGTTTGTGAATCTTTGGATTCTTGGATGATATATTCCATACCCTAATTTTCCCATCTTGATGTCCTGTAAATACTTTACCTCCTGCTATTACTATTGCTTTCACCAACCCGCTATTTGATTTAAACCCACAAAATTCCTTCTGGTTTTTCCATACCCGAATGTTTTTGCTGTCAGAACCTGTATATAAAACATCGCCGGAAGCCGCCATTGAATATACATGTCCTTCTTCACGTATTAATGACCCCATTAGCACGTTAGAAGAAATCACTTTTATTATTTGGCGATCACCTTTTTCTTTTTCTTTCCCTTCAAAGTCTAGGTTAAAATGAGACGACCATGGCGACTTACTTAGCGGGGATGAAGGAAAATCATTAGCAAAAGAACCTAAGTTGAAATCAAAGAAAGAAAAATCTTGGCCGCTTAAAACATTGGAACCGTCACCTTCTGAGTTAATGACACGGTGTCCATAGTTGCAGGGGCCGGTGACGCTTTTCTCCTGATGGGAGAATAAACGATCAACCGCTGCTTTGTTTCTTTTCCTTATCGTCGTCCCCTTCATTGAAGAATTTATATTCCTATTAATCTTGAATAACAACGTTAACGAAGAACAACAATACAGCAAACTAAAAATTGAATCCGTAACAGATAACAATAAGGAATAAAGTGGGAAACCGGAAAGGAAGGGAACGGAAAGTAAAGAAAAGAACAAGAAAGCCAAAGAAGGGAACAGATGGTCTTTGGGTAAAAACGACACTGAAACTACCCAACGACCCATTATTAAAGATTTTGTTATTATTTTTAATATTACTGGAAAATTTTTTTTAAGGACAGTAATCATCAATCAAAACTAACCATCTTGTGGTTTGGGATGATGTTATGCCACGTGGATTGAATAATTTTCACGGGTTACAACAATGTTCCTCGTGGCTGAGGTGGCCAAAGATTGGGGCAACAAGCTGGCAAAGGGATTATATGATCTGTAGAACTAACTTATAGTGTATGTGTATTGAACCTATTTTTGGGTGTGTAATGGGAGAAACCGGTAAAGGCTCTGCGGTAAGGTTTAATGAACGGAGAAAAAAAAGGTGAAAAAGGAAATGGAATTGAGAAGAAACAGGTGAACTGACCTTTGACTTCTTCAATAGGCTCTAATTTGTTTACAATTTAGAACCTTATAGACCAAACTATATAAATAGATTGGAGAGCTCCAATCCCACTTGAAGAAGGAAAGCCTCTATCCCACTTGAAGAAGGTTCTGTTAATGATAACTAGATTAGGACAAGACTAGTGTATGGCATTATGGGTGTTTTCATTTTTTTTTCTTTTTTTCCCCTTAAATAGCATCTTTGAACCAAAACTGATAAGTCCATACAATGAGTAAATATGTTCTAAATTATTATTTTTTATTTTTTTTCGAGTGAATTGTCAAAAATATTCTTATTACAATAAAAACTTATTTTTCATTAATTTTATATATAAGAGACACATCACGTATAGGTAAGTGTTTCCTCTTAGATTAATATGACAAATTTCCCTACTCTATATTTCATGCTACACCGAAGAAAATTGTAAGTTCTTCAAATTGATTATTATTTACTATTAATTAACACAAATCTATTTATTTTTTATTTATTAGGAGGCTTGATAGTAGCACTAGGGATAATCTTCTATTTAATTCACTAATAAATTAGAAAATTTTATGGTCGATAGAGTTTAAATGTGTAAATAAGCCAAATCACACGTGATTGGCTTTAACAAATTTATATGTATTTTATTCTTAAAATCCAAAATAAATAAAATAAGATGATGGTAAAAAATATTTGTTCTCCCTATCATCATTCTAAAAAAGAAAAACTAATAGCAAAAAAAACTAATAATATTGAACGTGAATATAGCTTTTTTTTTTCAGAAAATAACTTATTTTTAAAATAAATATATACTTTAAAAAATATATTTCTTATTTTATAAAAGACATTGACATCAATTAAGCAAATTTTAAGCCTACTAATTTAAGGAAAACATTTTCTTATAGTTGAAATTGAGCATAGTAATTTTAAGAAAAATGTTTGCTTACAAGGGAGTTACTAGTTTCAAAAATCTATCATTTTAAATGTAAAAAAAAAAAAAATTTTCTTACTTACAAATGAGTTACGAGATTGTAGTTTCAAAAATCTATTATTTTAAATGTTTTAAAGAATTCGAGAAGACTAACAGCACCACGCATAATTCGCAATGGATGAATATTATTCCGATAACAACTTAAGGACATGCAAAGGATTTGGAAAAATGTGACATGCGAAGTGAAGCTAAAAAAATATCCATGAGACAATTATCGGTATACCAACGCGTGTGCATTCGTGTGATACATGCTTGTCAGTTAAGTTCCCGCGCCTGGGTCTGCCAAAATCGGTGATCATGTTTAGAAACTCCACGATCGCAGCTTAGGGCAAAAAGGACTTACCCGTTTGATTCTCGAGAAAGATTCGATACCAATTATTATTATTTTCGAATGCCAAAACCACAATTCCTTTCCCCAACTTGAAGCTATCGCCCAATTCGCCGATGTTCTTCCACGGCATAGTCAGGCGGAGAATTGCGTCACTCTTGCAGCCATGGCTGTTAGAGGAACCGGAGTTTGAACTGGAATTAGGCCTCATAAACTCTAGAATAAGCTCAAAGAACCTTAGCTTTGATTCCTCTGCTCTTAATCGGCTCCTCGACGATTCCTCTCGCTTCTCCTTCAAAGAGGTCAGTGTTGAAGAGGTTAGTGTTCGCTTCTCCAACTGGTCTGTCCCTGCCTTCAAAATCGAAGTTCGCGGCCTCAGTGTCACTCTGCTGGCAGGGTAAAAAAAAATAGTAAAATACTGCCACTGTATGTGTTTACATTTTCCTTGTGATTGAGTTTTAGTTCATTTGCTCGTTTATTTTCTTGGCAGGGAAGAAAAGGAGAGCAGTTCAATGCGCTCGAGGAAATCGAGTGAGAAGGTTTATGAGGAAAAAAAGAAGGCTGTTGCTGAGATTGATCCTGAGGTATTTTTATATTGTTTAGATAATGGTACATTTGCTCAAGTTTCTGGATCATGAACTATGTTTATAGAAACTATGCCTATGGCCTGACGATGGGATTCAATTCAATAAATGCTGGTACCAAAGACTGAATGCTAACAGATTATGATTGTTATTTTGATTGTGTCAGCTGTTATAATAGTATGCAATGTCAGTACATGAGATGTGGTAATAATTGATTGGTTAAAATTAACTCTATAAGATGGAAAACATGTTTGCTTTTATTTTTAACAGTTACTTCTGCTAAGCACATTGAGAAAGTGAAGATTGAAGACCTCTTTAGTTACATTATTGGCTAAACTTGAGTGAATTACTGAAACTTTGTTGTATATGTACTAGGGTAGCGCCTTGCATAATGTGCTGGAGAGGATCTTGGTCTCCACTCCCACAAGAAATCGTTTTACAACTTCGCTATTGAACCTTGTTCTCAAACATTGCCATTTACAGATATTTAGTACCAATCTGCAAGTGCAAGTTCCCATCTTAAACGATGCCCTAGTATGTTTGCTTGAACTAAAGGAGTTTAATGGTGAATCTCAGTATTTTCAGCATGGATGTATTCTCAGAGGATTTGTTGGTGCGATTTTTAATCCAGTAAAAGAAACTACTATTGTTATCAATTTTGGAGGTTTTGGAATTGGATATGAGGTGGAAAATATGAAGAACTCTCTTGTTACTTCCACAGACTTATCGTCATGCATTGAATTGAATGATCTTCAGCTGGCAGAATTCAGTATCCTGGTTCCAGAATTAAATATTTCATTTTCTCCACTTGATCTCCTTGTTTTGTCAACATTTGAAAATCTACTATCAAAAAAATCAAAAGGTACCAGAAATGGTAGACATCTTTGGAGACTAGCTGCAAACAGATTAGGATATGTGATTTCATCTCCCAGATTGTCATTGCATAATTTAGTTGAATTGGTTTGTCTGTGGCTACGTTATCTCAATGCTTATGAGCATTTACTTTCCTTCATTGGATATTCTACAGTCAACACATTGAAAAAGCCTGCTGTTGAGATTTTCCGAGACAATCTCAGTTCAGTTGCTCACAATTGGGAGTTGATTTCTCGTATTGAGAAGGAGCTACCAGTGGAAGCGATTGCCCAGGCACGGCGAGTAGCCCGATACAGAGCGGCTTTGAACATTCAACATGATCAATCTGGTCATATGGAATCCTCCATCTATAGTTGGTTCAAAATTTTCTCCATAATCCTTTCAGTTCTAGTAATCACTTGGAAATTTATATGCAGAATATTCCTCTTAATTGTACATGGTTTCTTGTCAATAAAGTTTTTCCTTCAAGAACAGAAGTTTGATGGGCATAAGAGAATCATTTCTGAGGATCATTGTCCACAATATTGTTTCTTGCTAAACTTTGGAAAAATCTCAATCACTCTTTCCCCAGCTAACAAAATGCAGAATATTGATGAAAAAATGGAATTGAACATTGGGATTCCTCATTCTGATGTACACTCTTTCTGTCTATCAATTGATGCAGTATTATTAGTGTATGTCGATGAAATTTTTGGACAGTCTTTGACAATTTCCTGTGGGCAGTTAAAGGTTAAGTCATTTTCTGTTATTGGGGCTACAATCATGGACAGCTGTTTAAAACATCATATTAGTTCTGTGAAAGGAAATCGAAGTAGGAGGGTTGATAATTTAAAAACTGTTCTTTGGGGTGAGCCTGCACAAATATTTTCCCCTTCACAATCTAGTGAAACTAGTGCTGTGGGTCAAGCTGAAAGTGCTTGTAGTCCACATTTAAAAATTTTGCTGGGAGAAATGTGGTCAGCTTGGAAGAGGGCTCACACCAAATATGAGGAGAATGAGATTGAGTATTTGCAAAAGCCATGGCTTCTATTTGAGATAAAAAATAAATTGATTTATACAGGCCCGAAGAGTCCAGATCCTGGGTTTTGGAAATGCTGTTTGGTAGTAGGAAAATTAAATGTAGCTCTGGGATATTTATCAGTAATATCAATGGCTATCCTGCTTGGGCAGATAAAGCATGCTCTAACATGGACTGAGGACAATGGAAGAGGAAGTGTTCTTTCACATCCAACTCCAACCACTGAAGAATTTAGTTGGGAAGGTAAATACGAGGGCTTTGTCACTAGACTGAAGTTGAACTTGCTTAGAATGCTTCCAGGGAAAAGTATTCAACTTGGTGTATTCATAACTGGTCCTCACATCCAGATGTCAATGAGAAAGATTGAGTCGAAGAATGGGAAAAAAAACATGCATTATACAGTTGGCCAGGATGACATTAACCTTGGATTTGATATCCAGAATATTGAGGCTGTTGTTCGGCCAACTTCAAAATCTGATTTAGCATTAACTCAATTGCCAGGATTTGCTGATGCAGAAACAGAATGCCATAGGTCGCGAGAGCCTAAGATAATTGAAATTCCTAAATCAGATAATGAGAAGTATGCTTCTCAAATTTGTGTTTCACTCAGGTCTTACCTGAGGGTCAATGGTTTGAACATTTACATGGGAGATTCGACAGACATACAGGAGAGCCAGATTCTCATATTGAAGCCAATAGCTTTTCAGTTGTCATTTTTCAGGTAGGATAATTTTGGGCTTCTGTTTTGGTTTTGCAAATATAAATTCTCACAACTTGCTTTTACAGTGCCAATTTCTCTTTCATTCATCTTTTTTGTTGCTTGAGGTGTAAATATTCATATGTTTTTCCTTAGGAGCATCTTCCTTTCACTCTTCACTCATATTTTTTGGGCAAGAACATTTTTTCCTGGTTTTTGATCAGTTGCTGAGCTAGTCAACAGCAGGTAGTCCTTCACCCATTGTCCCTTCCACCTTAAATCTGAGTGTATTGGGTTCTAAAGTTGCTAGTTTCAATGCAAAAGATTTACTAGTTAAACTAGCTTGTAGCCATCATAGCTATCAACCATTTCTAAGAAGACTGTTCATTCATTAATTTCTTTTGTCATATGCCACGCAATTCTCTTTTGAGCCTGATACTTTGCATACAAAGGGTGAAGTAATTAACTTGACAAGCGAGCATAATGAGGTTGTAAAATGGGGAATGCTTTTCAAGATTTGATTTTATCTTTTCTTGATTGTTTTCTTCTGTTCTTCCATGAGTTGTTTACATTTTTTGAACTTTTATTATTTGGAGATACATTAATGTTGCAGAACGATATTTCTTTCCTTACTCTTTTGGAAAGTCATAACTTACCTCTTAGATAACTTCATGCTTGTCAGTTTTGTTCCTTCGTTCTATTGGGTACACATTTTCTTATTTCATTTATAACTTAAAGTGGTCACAAAAGCTTCTCTACTTTTATTATTATGTCCGTGTATGATCCATACTAGATCTGACCAACTGCCCATCTTACCTCCACTACGTTCTTGACGTTGATGATATATTGGGAATTATGGAATTGTTTAAGTAAAAAGTTCTTTTTCTTTATGTCTCTATATTTTACTGAAAAATTATGCATGCTATCTTGATGAAGAACAAATTTTGCACCTGTTTCAGGGAGTGTGTTCATTCATTTAGTAGTACGATCACGGCTTTCTCTGCAGCCTTGTGTGGGAGGGCTTCGGGATTTACAGTCATTTCACATATGGATGAGTTGCATGCTTTGTTTCAGGTGATTGTGACTTTGTTTCCTTGCTAAATATTTCCACTAGAATTTGACGAAAAGCAGATTGAGGTCCTCTGTAGAAAATATTTTGACATTTCATTCTAACAAGCCAAAGCATTGTGCATTTTTGCAAAATCTTTTTTAGTATTAACAGATGATAAAAGTATATCCTAATTGCATAATATTTAATAGCAAACCAAATTCAATTGTATGATATAATAATCTTTTTATGAATTAGCCAACCAATTGCCATTGGACTTATCTTTAATTTCAGCTTATTTAGTGCCAAATTAAGAATATTTTTATTTCAATAAAATCACTATTTTTAAGTTTTGGTAGAATGTCAGCCATAATTTTACCTTATAACCAGTTTTTCTCAACTAATATTATCTGCCACATGACAGTGATAAACGTTTGGTGTTTGATCACACCTTGATATATGGTGGAAAACGAGAATGCAGTATGCATTGACACGGCAAAAGCAAGGGTTACAATAATAATGCTTTTGATGCCATTCCTATATAACTTCAAAGGCAACTATAAACGAGAAATCGCAAGCTAAAGAAAGTAACAGCCTCAAGAAGTTGGATAACATTTTAAGAGAACCTTCTAAAAGCTTAGAAAGCCTGTGCATGTGTAGAAGCCAAAAAGTACCACTTCCTCCCTCAACAAACTAAAGGACAAATTCTGAGTTTTGAATATACACACATATTTCTCCATCCAAAGACTCTATAGTGCGACAGACAAAGAAAAAGCATAAGTCCAAAATTTCCATATCTATTCCTGGGTTAATATTATGTTTTCCCATTGTTTTCTCTTTGAAATAGCAGCAATTAAGTTGAGTGGGAAAATTTTATACTTAAACTCTTTGCACTTTGTTATCACTCCCCTCCCCTCTTTCCTTCTCTTTTTCCGTTTTCTCTTTTCTTAAAAAAACCAGTTTATGGAGATCTCTTTGTTTCTAGCACATGTTAGTTTATTTTCATCAATTGATGATATTATGTTTTGTCCAGGTCATTGCATATTTATTTTCAGTGGTTTCTTATGCTTTTGATAGCTTTCACAAGATCGGTTATATGCCTCCTCGAGATTTTATAAGGCAAAGTAAGGTGTTGCCAAAACCTGACAATGACGAGAGTACTGCAGAGGGAGCGCCTTTGATTTATAATAGTACTTTGTTTTCAGTTAATGCTACCTTTCATTTCAAGACGGTGGATGTGATTCTTCAGAATTCTAGATTATGTGACAAGGGGGAGAATTGGAAAAAAGTATTTGATACTTTTAGTCATCAAAAATTGTATGCACATGATTTTCATGATTATGGAATATGGTTTTCTGTTCATCATGCTGGTGTGGATATGTCTTATGAAGAAAGGAAAGTGGAAGTTCTCTTTGATTTGTTAGGAATCCAGTCCGTTATATTTAGGTATCGAGATCACATGGGAAAAAGTTTTGATCACTTTGTAGTTAGAAATTTGCAGCGACACTCTAATTATTGGTTATATGAATTATCTCTGTCTAATTTCACATTATCTTTGGGGTTGGGCCATCCTCATGATAGGATGAGCAACTCATTAAATAATTCTACTTTGGGTGGTGATGCATACTCATTAAATATTGAGGAGAACTCCCATTTGATAACTGATTCTGAAACCTCAAGTGCACAGTCTCATACTTTGGGTTTTGCTTCAAGTACCTCAGCTTCAACCTCTAGCCAATGGATTCTTATAAATGTTTCACTGAGCGGAATATTTGTTGGGAGGCACTCAATAAAGAATGTTGTGATTGGGGCACGGCAGGTCAATAAGTTTACATCATTGCTTTCAGTAGGTGGTGATCTTCAGACAATCTCTTGGAGAATACAGGTGCTGACTTTTATCTCTAGTTAATTGGAAACTGATTTATCTCTTTTATGCCTTTTTAATTTATTTGTTGAGGAAACTTTTTATTATCTTTTCTACATGATTGCAATGTTGCACAATGAGTTTTGTGCTTTTGGATTTTCTGCACATGAATCTTGACTTCACCAGATTCAGCTGAGGGGAACAAGTGAGACATTATGATATTATCTACAGCATTTTACTGTTTTCTAATGGGAATCACACATTATACTGTTGAGCAGGGTGGTCATCTGTTTGTTGAAACTACAGCATCGGTGATATTTGCTCGGTGTTTTGCTTTGTATCTTCATTGTTTAACAAGTGTTTTATCAACTGTAAAAATATCTGCCAAACAAGTTGAAAATGCTGAACATGATGTCCAAGAGATACCACAGGAAACTCAACAATCCTGCTGGGAAATGCCTGAGACTTCCACTGTAGATGTCTCTCAGTTTTCTCTTATTCTCCTTATCGAAAATGATTCTGGTATACATCCTGTTTTCTGTTGAATTTGATAATTTTGCTGTATATAGTGTTTACATAATAGTCATTTGGTACAGGTGGTTTTCAGGAACTTGTGACTGAGCTTGATGTCTTTGTGAAGCTTGAATCAATAAACGTGCAAAGGAGGTTCACATTTGAACTTTCTCGCATGTCAATCTTTTCTCAAGTCCTTCAAGAATCTGCCAAAAATGAAAATCAATTTCCTCATTTTTCTTCTGCCATGTCAAATGAGTCATCATCTCATTTTACAGCCAGAGATCCTGCCGTGGGATTTCATCATATGGATGGAAGTCATGCAAATCCTCGGAATTATATATTGAATAAATTAGTTGCTTCCATATCAGCTGCGAAGCCCAAGAATGGGCCCCTGCCACTTGATCACGTTTGGATTGGCAATGGCTCTGTTTCAGGTTTTGACATGACAATTTCTCTATCTGAAATATTGGTAAGTGATTTAGTTGCTTCTCTTTCTCTTAAAGTTTCTAGGCCTGTATTATGCTAAATTTTTCATGCCGTGGATGCTTTGCTAGTCAATTGTTTATGCTGTTGATGCTTTCCTAGTCCCGTCAGTAAAGCATGTTTGTTCCTTGTTTTTGGCTACCATGTCAGATGTTTTCATCAATCGTTCCATCCTTCTCTGGTGGATACAACAAAAAGGGAACCAATGATCTCAAACAAAGGAGCTGGTCCAGTAACCAAGCAGAGAAAAGATTAGAAGATATGGTTCCTAATGGTATGCATGTTCAAGAAGTCTATAGTCTCTATCCCAAATTTTGGGGGAACTTGAAATAAACTTTGTTCTTGACATGTGTAGGTGCAATTGTGGCAATTCAAGATGTGCATGAACACATGTACTTTGCAGTTGAAGGAGAAAACAACTATACTTTGGTTGGTGTAATCCATTATTCTCTTGTTGGAGAAAAGGCTCTTTTTAGGGTAAGCAAACACCATTACTTTTATTTTCATTCAACACATCAACCTTGAGTTTTGGGAAGCATAAATTCTTAAAGAATTTACAAGTGTGTGTATATTGTTATCTATCTGAAGACCTTGGCACAGCATGCAGACATGGTAATTTTTGTACACTTCACTGGTAGACTAATTGGAATAGTTTGCATATTTTTAGTAGTGGCTTTGGGGTTTTGCATTAGTAAATGTGACATGTCTGTTTAATTATTTTGGAGATCTCCTTTCGTCAGTGGTTGTCACTAAAAGCTTTACTTCTTGATGTTGTAGGTATTGCATATCTTGGCTTTTTCAGATGCTTAATTTTGTACTTCAATGGACCTTGCAAATGACTTTTTCCCCTGTCCCCTGTTCCCTGTTCCCTGTTCCCTCCTTTGATCTGTAATCATTTATTGATTGATTGATTGCAGAAGAAATAAAAGTAGGTTTGGGAACAATTACCCCTGCACCTTCTTTCTTGGTTGTGGGGGTATCATTTTTAAGTGCAAAGATATTTGATGACCTTTGGCAACTTTTGATTTTCTTCCATAAACCTTATAACCATGTGCAAGCCAATGTTGGAACCGGTCTGGTGAATCAGTTTTGGACTTTAAAGGGGTGTTATGAAACTAAATTTCAATATGCCTGATCCTGTCGCAGAACAGGACACCTTTTGGAGACTAGATACTCTTTGTGCTTTCTTTTGTGCTCTGTTTTCCATGGCATCACCATGTTGCATAAGCAGATCATGGATCTTTAATTCTAGTTTTCCATCCTTCTTGGTCTGTCTTATGGTATCAAAATGGCTGCCTCACGTAGTTAATTAATGTATGTGCTATATATTAATTACATGACTTGTTTCTCTCTCTGTTCAAATTCAATCTCGTGAGAAGGTGAAGAAGTCCAGTTATTTGTGTAGTTGAAATTCTAGTTTGTTCAAGAAGCTTTATTCTAATCCATGTTGTCATGATGTTATAACATTCTGGGGCAAAATTTTTAGTTCATACATGGTAATTTCTGAACATAATATAGTAAATAGGTGTCTATTTGGCTTAATTTGTATAGAATCTAATGTGACATTTACATGACTGATCTAAGATTCTAAGGTGGTGCGGTGCACTCTCTTACCCTCTTCAATAAGAGGGGGGTTGTTAAGAGTACGAGAATAGGTCGTGTCACAGGGCGATTTATTAACTTCCCCTTGTCCTGATTCTTCTTGCGACCGATTGTGATAATTAACTCAAGCTCTTCAAAGGGAACTTGAAAACCTTGGACTTCGTTAGAGAGAGAGCTCCAGATCTCTGTGTTTGAGTGGAACTCTGACTTCACTTTTTATTATTCTGACTGTCCTTTAAATAGGACTAGACTTACTACATGAATAGTAAACCTATAAATTAGGCTCCTTAAAAATAGAGAGAAATGCAACTCCTATACTAAAGGAGAGTAGACAGCTTGAGTTAAAATACTAATCCTAAAGTGACAGCCAAGCCCTAAACAACAGCCAAAATTAATTGCCTTTCCTAACATAGGATCGGCCCACAAAGGGATCCACAACAGGGATGCTTCTGAATTATACTAAAAGCATTTCACTGTCACTTGTGACAATAGTTCTATTTGAAAAGGAAAAGAATTCTTAAGTGTTTGGAATTCATCACTTTGGACTTTACTTTATGACCTCTTTTCTAACTTACTTGTAGGTCAAACACCACAAACAAAAAATATGGAGTTCATCAGTTTTATGGTTCTCCTTGATCTCGTTGCATGCCAAGAATGATTCTGGTGAACCCTTGAGATTGAATTATCGTCCTGGGTCAGTTGTTGTTGACATCTCCAGCACAAATGATAACAGATGGTCTCTTTGGAGAGCACTCTCTAATGAGCCTGAAAGCTACAAGGGTGATGTTGAATTGGAGCCATATAATAATTTGGTTAGGAATAAGTTTTACCTGATCAATAAGAAGAATGACTGTGCTGTTGCTTTTATCGATGGGATTCCAGAATTTGTCAGGAAGCCTGGAAATCCTTTCAAGTTTAAACTATTCCAGGACCATACTTTGAGTCACAATATTATTACTTCAGATAGGTACTCTTTGGAGACTTCTGGAGTCAACCTGCATTCTAGGGTGCAGAAGGAGGACAGAACTTCTTATCAGAGTGGAAAACTCCCTTGTGTTCAAATTGAGATTGATAATTTGAATCTGACCATTGTTAATGAACTTCAAGATTCAAAGGACAGGTTTCCTCTCCTTCGTGGTTGCATAAAAAGTGCAGAAATCAATGTTCAAATTCTGTCTTATAAAACCAGAGTTATGAGTACATCATGTGCTTCTCTATATTATTTTTATGCACAAAGAAATTCTTGGTGAGTATTTATTCTGGGAAGACTAGTATAACTAGTTTGATGTTCTTATTTAGTTGCCTTTTACATTAAAACTGATTACTGTTTGGGAAAATACCTATTTTATTTCCCTTTTTCCTGTGCATTGTAGGAGAGAACTTGTTCGCCCAGTTAAAATTTGTATATTCTACCGTTCAAGTTCTCAGATTCTAAGTTTGGAAACTGTTCATCGTGGAGTACCAGTTCATGTCTATTGCAGAACTAAGGAGGTCAGCAATAATCATATGCGCAAAAAATAATTTCTCTGACAATTTTTTTGGTTTGGTTCTCACAATATACAAGTTACATTTTGGCTTCTTGACAGTGGGACATATCTCTAACTGAGGTTTCGCTGGATATACTACTTCTTGTCATTGGGGAATTAAACTTGGCTGGTCCGTTTTCAGTGAGGAACTCCTTGATATCGGCCAATTGCTGCAAGGTTTGTACTTCCTTTGTTACTTCTTATCCCACTCCTGTCCATTTCTGTTGTGTCTTTGTTTGCAATATTTCCATGTGCTAATTTATACTTATTTTCACCACTTCTTTTTTTTTCTGCTTAAGCATTGGAACATTGGCAATTTCAATATGCCATTAGATCAGAGAATCCCTTTTGGAGCTTGAAATCTTGGGACCTCCTATTATTTGACTGATAATTAAGGGCCAGTGAGACTGCTTGTCACGATGGAATTTCCTTCTTTTTTTTTTTTTTTCCAAAAAAAAAAAAAAAAAGAGTAGGTTAAATTCATATCCAACTATGGAATACCTTCAACATTGCCAGAGAGCATGTTGGTATCTGATATGTTTCTTCAAGAGATTCTTTTGAACATTTACTGTTGGAGTTGGTGCTATTTATGCTATCTGAGTAAACTTTAATTTCAGGCAGAGAGTTTCTGTTGCATTTGCTAAGTGTCTTTTTTAATGAGCTACACTTGTTATTGACAACCGAAAGCCTACACTCTCTATTATTGTTCTATCTCCCTTCATTTCTTCTGTTAGTCAACTCTCCTCTTCTGTTATGTTATAGTGATATTTTCTCTAGCATATTGCAAAAAGTTTTTTACAACTATTTTTTCATGGCAGGTGGAAAATCAGACAGGTTTAAATCTTCTTTGCAATTTCTATGATAACAAAAGTGTGACAATAGCCAGAAAACAGTCTGCTTCTGTATTTTTAAGGTAACTTATGTGTACAAATAAATTATAATCTTGTGAATTTGCTACCACAGCTGCATGTTCTTCCCCTTTTTTTCCATTTGGTGAAAACTGGAATATAAAATTAGTTATTGTCCCCTTTAATCCTAGCTTGTAGTGGAATGACTATATCTTGTAATCAATTCCTTAATTCAAACTCACCCTGAGGCTGATCAATTGTTGATTATGAATGTACTGCCAGGGAGGCCAGAAGCATCTTCATTCATATTTCCAGAATTTCAGAATATAAATGGAGTAAATTGAGCAAACATGCTAATAAATTCAGTGCACTAAGTTTATCTTTTTGATGATATGTCCTTACCTAATGATTACATCTGAAAGTAATTTTACATGCAATTATTCGGGTGGTTTATCCATGATTGCATCCAACAACAAAACAATAGGATATAACTGGGAATTCCTAAAGCATAGGCCATTACTGCAAATTGGAGAAAATTTCATTACATTTTTTTGGTGATTAACCCTTTCATATCTCATGTGAAAATCAGTGGTTTTTGAACTTTCATGTTGATCTTTTCCAAAAATCTTTTTCCTGGAGGTGATCTATCAATGTCCAAAATTACATGCATGCTGTTTTTTGTGTATATGTATTGTGGATTAATATATGATTGATCAATAACCTATGATTATTTTGTGGTTTAAAGGCAGCCTGTATTAGCAAGCAAACCTCCAGAAGGTGCACCATTTGTTACTGTTCAACTTTCTAATCTTGGATCTTTTTCAACTTCTTCACTACATCTTTCTCTTTTAAAATCTCAAACGCTTGCTTGGAGAACACGCATAGTGTCAGTTTCAGGTATGTTAGCTCTCAATGGGGCATTAATTATTCTTTGTGGGTCATCGATGCCTTTCTAGTTTCTTCACATAATTTTATTTTATCTATAAAGAAAAAGGACTTTCCTTTTTTGTCATATTCAAAAGGGATATTTTGAGCATAAGGGAATGCAGTTGTTATGAATATCTTTCCAAGTCCTACAAAGTTTTTTCTTAATCAAGTAGTTGAAAAATTAAATAAAGGAACAGATAAGCTTATGTGTGGCATACACAAACAACCCTTCCTTTCTAGTGCTAGTATATTAGTCACTTGGTATCAACGGGGCATCCAATCTGACATGGATTAAAATGCTTAACTAACTTTGTGAACTAACAGAGTAGTAAATTACCTCTGTAAACTGTTGGAGAAGGAGAATTATTAATTTTTTCTGTCAACAGAAGGCAGAATGGGTGTTGAAATAGAGTGGGAATGAAAGCAAAGGATTCATATAGCCGACTCCAACTAGTTTGGAATTAAGGCTTAGTTGTTACAACGTAGGACAGCATCGGAAGTCTTATTCATCTTCAACCTCCAGCAGGTAAAATCAGGCTGGGATTGGGGTCATGCAGACGCTTCAGAAATTGTTTCCGATTCCAATAATATATCTGATACCGAATTTCAGATACTCAATCATTTGAAATGACTTGCTATCCAAATGGACTCTTTTCTTTTTCTCCATATTCTTTTGCACAGTAAAATCTGTAGAAATGAAGAAGTTCTATAAGAGAAACTAAGATTAAAGTACCAATTTAAAACTATGACAAAACCTGGTTCATTTTTTAAAAAACTTAAAAATTTGACAGTTTATTGAAACTGTATTCCATTAGGATGCTTAAGTTGGTCATGTTAAGTTGCGATTTTTGGTTTTGGTAACTGAGTTTAAATCATTGAATCCTTCTAAGATTTATTAGTTTGAACCCTTTTGTGATCTGACTAATTCCTTGTATGCTTAAAGCCACTTCATATAAAAAATATATCAAATCAAAGTGAAATCAATGACCTTCAATTTAGCAGCTTCACAGGCTTGTCATTTGCTGCTCAACCTTATTTCTAAACATCACTTGTGTGCCATGTGACCTACTCAGGAGCACTTAACATTTTGTTCATAACTCCATATGGTGCTTCAGCTTGTAGACATCCACTGTGCATTGTTATTTGCCATCAAAGCAACTCTTGATTGATGGTCAAATAAAAGTGATGCTTTGTTGGTACTCAAATAAAATTTTGTCAGTGCTCAATTTTTTTTTAATTATATACATGATACCAGATAAAACTTGTTAGTACTCAAATAAAAATCCTAATTAAAATATGTTTTCTTGGTGTAATTATCCTTATCTAAAATGAAATCAAATTTTCCCTTTTCCTGATTTGGTCAATTTATAACCTTATGAAAAACTTGTAGATTCTAAGGGTTGCATTTAACATTTTTCTTCCTTGAACAGATTCAAGAGCTTACCCTGGACCATTTGTAATTGTTGATATTTCAAGAAAATCTAAGGTATTTTCCCCAGTTGCTGCTTGATTTCCTTAGGTTGAAAAACAAAACTATCTTGATGATATTTCATATTTTCATTTTTTATAGGATGGTTTGTCTATTGCCGTTTCTCCTTTAACCAGAATACATAATGGAACTGAATTCTCCGTTGAGCTACGATTCCGACGACCTCAAGAAGATGAGAATGTATTTGCTTCTATGTTGCTGAAGAAGGGGGATTCAATTGATGATTCCATGGCAACATTTGACGCTATAAATTTGTCTGGTGGATCAAAGAAGGCATTAATGTCTTTAAGCATTGGTAATTCCACAGCTTAATGAAATCAATTTGAACATTCTATGGATACGTTTCAAGTATTATTATTTTTGGAAAATGACAAAACCTTTCTAAGTTTAGGCAATATTGATAGTTGGTCTTTTCTTTTTCTTTTCAAATTAAACATGGTCCTTGAATTTTTATATTCCTTATAGTCTACTCCTCTATTTAGAGTTTTAGAATGGTATACACTATGGTCCCTAAGTTTTTGATTAACTACTTTGTCCTTGAGGTCTGATTTGTTGCTCATGTAGTCCAAATTTTTAGGGATTAAATGATTATTTCTTTTGCAAACATGGGAAATAAAAGTTTCTCACCCGAAAAGGCGAGGGACTAAAGTATGTCATACTTTATCATAATTTCTGAAGGGTAAGGAATTTTATAATTATAAATGATAAGGACCAGATTATTCAAGGTGGGAAAAAAAAAACAAAATATAGATGTAAAATTCTCAATAATTTGGAATCATATACACATGTTGGGGGTGGGATGGAGGTGTAAGCAAAATCTCCAACTTGAATCTTAGCTGGTGTTGTTTTGGTAAAACCCCCACTGTTGGTCTTGCCCAGTGCACGAGAAAAGCACTTCTTACTGAGTGAAGGGCATGCTACAAGTCTACACTTGTTTGCAAGAATGTCTGTCCATGTAGTGTTTGTTTCGCCTCAGTACTAAATGTTATATGAAAATATATTTCTAAAGTCTTGGAAAACTCAAGGCTCGGCGGCCTAAACCTCATGTCCATAGATCCAGGTGGGATGTGCTTTCCATATAAGGCCAGCATAAAATGTACCATAACTTTTAGTTGTTAATCTCTGCCATGATGCTTTATACTCCCTTCATTTGCAAGCTAAGGAAAAAAAAAAAAAAACATGGTTGGACCAAATGAGACATTTAGAATTTGTTTGACACTGCAGCCACAATTGAAAACCTTGATATGTGTATTTGTCTTTCTCTGACATTTCTTGGGACTTATGTTTTTGGTAACTGAATTGCAGGTAACTTCTTGTTTTCTTTCAGACCTGAAATATCAGATGACCTTTCAAATTCCAAGAGAGCACTTTCAGTGGAATGGTCAGATGAGCTAAAAGGTGGAAAGGCGGTTTGTCTTTCTGGAATTTTTGATAAGTTGAGCTATAAAGTTCGAAGGGCTTTATCCGCTGAATCGATAAAATGTTCCTTTAGCACTGCATATTGTACTCTCAGATCTGAAGATGCTTCTATCAACAACCTGCATTTTCTGATTCAAAGCATTAGAAGAGATGTTCCCATGATACATCCTGATAAGTCTAGTGATTCTTCTGAAGGTATAAATTCAGCAGTAGCACTACAGGAGCAAAAGGAAATTTTTCTTCTTCCTACAGTACGAGTGTCCAATTTATTGCACTCAGAGATACATGTGCTTTTAACTGAGACAGGTAATGACAAATGTTCTGCAGCAATCATTCTTCTGTTTGCAATAGCACTACTCATTACTTTTATCTTGGTGCAGCTCTGCATACCACCTCTGTTAGTGACAATATTGGAAAGGAAGCAACTATAGCATGTGGATCAACAGCAGATTTTTATGCTAATCCTGCCTTAATATATTTTACAATCACTTTAACTGCTGTTAGATCAAGCTGTAAACCAGTGAATAGTGGTGATTGGATCAAGAAGTTAATTAAGAACAAAAATGATGTCCACTGTTTGGAGATTGATCTAGATTTTGGTGGTGGAAAGTACTTTGCATTGCTGAGATTGTCTCGTGGGTTCAGAGGCACACTAGAGGTTGTTATGCTGTTACAGCTTCATGAACTTCACTGTTTTTTTTATGTGCACTAGTTCCAAGGGCACTTAAAATAAGTTGGATTGCTGTTCATTTGTGGTTTTTCATCTTGGTGTAAAACTAACTATTTAACCTTTTCAGGCTGCTATTTTTACACCATATTCCTTGAGAAATAACACCGATTTTCCCCTCTTTTTCTGCGCTCCTAATCAGAAGCCTCTGTCTAGGTACTTACCAAGCATGATAAATGAACCTTTTAAGCATGGTTTGTTTGTCCTTTGTGTTCGTGATAAGAATGGCTATTTGCAGGGGTGAGGTCAGAAATCTTGGTTCCAGCATTCCTCCTGAATTAGGTTTATTTTGCCCCCCAAATTCGATAAGGTCATGGTTTTTAAAGTAAGATACATATACCTTTTTTAGTGCCATATAATTGTCAAGTTCATCCTTGTATATACATTTTATAGGTTTTGATATCATCTCATAGGATTTTAAAATTTCATTTACCAGATCCCACAAGATGCAGCTCAAATTGTTGGAGGACCATTCATCTGAGGTGCTGTTAGACTTGGATGCTTTATCAGGAGTCTCAGAGCTAAGCTTAGAGATAATAGAAGAATCTGGGCTCAAATTTATAACAAAGTTTGGAGTTTCTATTGGACCATCGTCAAGTGTGGTGGAAGTTCCATCACAAATTGTAACTATGACCCCAAGGCATGTTATATATAATGAGTCAGAGGAAACTATCACTATCCGTCAATGCTATGTGGAGGTATTCTTTCAGTTACAGATATGTGCTTCATTCAACTTGTTTGGTGAGTTTGCATAACTTGTGCTCTTACTCCTTTTTCTCTCCTTCACCACCTTTCCTGTTGAAAAGGACGGAATGGCACACATGAGCTACATCAACAGTAAAGAGAGAAAAATACTACGACTGCAGAATTGTATTGGCAAGAGCAAGGAATTCAGTATTTTTGAGAATGTCATCAGGAAGCATAGGCATGATATTGATACTTCATCAGTATATATACAGTTTCAACTGAATGATTCTGAATCAGGCTGGTCAGGGCCATTATGCATTGCTTCACTGGGATGCTTTTTCCTGAAATTCAGGAAACAATCAAATCCAGTTCAAGCTTTGAGTAACAACACAACAGAATTTGCTTCTGTTCATGTGATAGAAGAAGGTTCCAGCCTTGGGTTGCATTTTTATAAACCGCCAAATGTTAATCTACCATATCGGATTGAGAATCATTTACGTGATGCATCTCTCACTTACTATCAAAAGGTTGTGCTGTTATTCCCTTCATCCTATCTATGAGTTCCAGTTGGACATTCTTATGTCAAATTATTATGTGTAACAATTCTAATTTGTTGTTGAGAATTTTCCAGGATTCATCAGAGCAAGAGGTTCTTGGATCTGACTCTGTTGCTCATTATGTCTGGGATGATTTGGTTCTTCCACATAAGCTGGTTGTTATAATAAATGGTAATCACCTACTCAGTGTTCCTTCTTTTTTCTTAACTGTAATTGAGTCCCCAACAAGTCCAATTACATTTTCCATATTGGAGTTTCTCTCCTGGAATACCTGGTGCTAAGTTCCTCCACCCTGCAAGAGTTTATCATTTATTGACCACTAATTTTTCTATGAAAACATGGAATGCATCAGGGAACCATATCTTTTAGCAGAGTAGCATTTCAATTCAGTGTTCTTGATGTAAACGCCAGAATGATGTGCAAAAGGAAACTTGGTTTTCAAATTATCATTGTATTTGTTAAGGATTAGTTGTAAATAGAACTCTATTAGGAGTTGTAAATAGAACTCTATTAGGAGTTAGATTCTAAATAGGTTTATAGTATCTTGTATGTGTATATATATGTGTCCCTATTGATGAATCAAATATAGAAAAATATTTTCCCACATTAAATCTACATGGTATCAGAGCCTGTGGCTCTTTAAACTTGATTTTTTGCCGTTTGCATAGAAAATTCCGGCGTTCCCTCAAAATCCGGTCACCGGATTTCCTGCAGGTGGTGGCTGTCAGTGTTGGTGACTGTTCTAGGGTCACTTTTTTGTCTCACCGCCCACTCCAGGAGTTGCTCCAGCTGCCGATCGGTCTTTCCCCAGAATCCGGTCACCGGATTCCCTGCGCGGGGGCCTCACGCGGCGATACAAGATTCTGCTACAGTACCACGCGCCGGCGCGTGGCGGCGCGTCCAGCTGTTTCCGGCGATCGGAAATTGTGTTCTGGCTTCGTTTTTCTGTCAGCAGTCTACTCAGGTGGTTGTTTTTCGGATCCGGCGACATTTTGGTAGGGGCGTACTCAGTTTTGTCAATTTGGCGTTTCAGGTTACCTTTCGCTCCTGTTTGCATTGAAAGACTATTTTTTTGGTGTCTGTTTCTGCGTTGCTGGTAGGGGATTTAGTTTTTATTAATAATGGATCCTCCAACTACAGATTCTAAAACTACTATTACTGAATTGATCCCAGCAATGAATAAGATCACAGAACATAAATTGAAAGGAAATAATTATTTAGATTGGAGTAAGACAATTCGAATTTATTTGCGAAGTGTTGAAAAAGATGATCATCTAATTGATGATCCACCAACTGATGACACTAGGCAACGTTGGCTCAGGGAAGATGCTAAGTTATTCCTACTGATTCGCAATTCTATTGACAGTGAAGTAGTTGGATTAATCAATCATTGTGAGTTTGTTAAAGAATTAATGGAATATCTTGAATTCTTGTATTCGGGAAAAGGTAATCTGTCTCGTATGTATGAGGTCTGCAAAGGATTTTATCAGGCTGACCAGCGAGATATGCCCCTTACAGCTTATTTCATGGAATTTAAAAAGATTTACGAGGAACTTAATGTTTTATTGCCTTTTAGTCCCGATGTTAAGGTTCAACAAACGCAGCGAGAACAAATGGCTGTGATGAGTTTTCTTGCAGGTCTTGCTCCAGTTTTTGAAACTGCCAAATCACAAGTTCTTTCAGGCAGTGATGTTACCTCTCTTCAGGAGACTTTTGCTAGATTGCTACGTACTGAAGGTTCTCATACACCTTCCCCTTCTGATAATAGTGCCCTTGTGAGTCATAATCAAGTAGCTAGACAGCCAGGAACAGAGGAAGAGGAGGAAATAACCGTGGTAATGGACCAATCACTCGGGAGACAAGCATTCTTATCTGTCATTATTGTCATGAACCTGGTCACACTAAACGGTATTGCAAGAAACTAATAAATAAGCCACCAAGGGTAAATATGGCACATCAAGATTATGCAGTTACTTCTTCTGACAACAATGTAACAATTTCTGCTGCGGAGTATGCTGAGCTCTCTAGATACCGTTCCTCTAAGTCTACTGATTCCTCAATTGCTGCTGCTGCCAACTCAGGTACTCCTCCTTCCTGTCTTATGTCTACCTCATCAGAGTGGGTCATTGATTCAGGTTGCACAGATCACATGACAGGTAACCCTAGTCTCTTATCCTCATTAAAAGAACCTAAACAATTTAATCGTCATGTTACTCTAGCTGATGGGTCCACATCTCCTGTCAAGTGTATTGGCACTGCCAATCTCATTCCATCTCTTCCATTGTCTTCTGTTTTTTGTTTGCCTCGTTTTTCGTTTAATCTATTATCTGTTAGCAAAATTACTCGTATGCTGAATTGTTGTGTCAAATTTTATCCTACTTATTGTGTGTTTCAGGATCTTTTGACGAAGCGGATTATTGGTAGAGGACGTGAGTCTAGTGGCCTTTATCTTCTGGATGAACACGTTTCATTATCTCTGGCTTGTGCTGGTGCTCTATCTCCTCTTGAGGTTCATTGTCGTTTGGGTCATCCATCATTGTCTACTTTAAAGAAGTTGTGTCCGCAGTTTTAGTCTTTATCAAGTTTAGAATGTGAATCTTGTCAATTTGCCAAACATCATCGTTTACCTTTAGTTCCTCGAGTCAATAAACGGGTTTCATCCCCTTTTGAGTTAGTTCATTCTGATGTTTGGGGTCCATGTCTTGTTATTTCTAAAACTGGCTTTCGGTATTTTGTAACTTTCGTGGATGATTATTCTCGTGTTACTTGGTTATTTTTAATGAAAACTCGTTCTGAGATATTCTCTATTTTTTGTTCTTTTTGTGCTGAAATTAAAACTCAATTTAATACTTCTATTCGCATATTGCACAGTGATAATGCTAAAGAATACCTATCTAGTTCCTTCCAATCTTATATGTCACAAAATGGTATTCTCCATCAAACGTCTTGTGTTGATACTCCTCAAAATGGGGTTGCAGAAAGAAAGAATCGACATCTTCTTGAGGTTGCTAGGGCACTTTTATTCCAAATGAAGGTCCCTAAACATTTTTGGGCTGATGCTGTCTCTACTGCATGTTTTTTGATTAATCGCATGCCTTCTTCTGTGCTTAATGGTGCAATTCCTTATAATGTCTTGTTTCCTTCTAAACTTTTATTCCCCATTGAACCTCGTATTTTTGGTTGTACTTGTTTTGTTCGTGATGTTCGTCCACAGGTTTCCAAATTAGATCCAAAGTCCCTTCGTTGTGTTTTCCTTGGGTATTCTCGGCATCAAAAAGGGTATCGTTGTTTCTCTCCCGATCTTGACCGTTATCTTATTTCTGCAGATGTCACATTTTTTGAGAATACTCCATTTTTTCCTTCTTCTATACATAAGAGTGAGGGGGAGGATGATGACCTTTTAGTCTATGCTATCCAGCAAGTTCATAAATCTCCTGCTCCTGCTCGTATTCCTGACCTTGCTCCTGCTCCTACTCCAGTGTCTGCTGCTCCTATGCCCACTCCTGCACCAGCATCTACACGCCCTCGTTTTGAACAGGTTTATTCCAGGAGACTAGGGACTCTTGACTCACTTCCTCCACCTGCCGTTTCAACAGAAGATCCGGTTCTCTCCACTCAACCTGAGCCTGTGCCATCCACTCTCCAGTCAGACCTTGACCTTCCCATTGCTCTTCGAAAAGGTAAACGCCAGTGTACCTACCCTATTTCCTCTTTTGTTAGTTATGATCATCTTTCTTCTTCATCTCGTTGTTTTGTAAGTAACTTAGACTCTGTCTCTATTCCTAAAACTGTTGTCCAAGCTTTGTCTCATCCTGGTTGGTGTGCAACAATGAAAGAGGAGATGGCTGCCTTAGATACTAATGGTACTTGGGATCTTGTGCCTCTCCCGGCAGATAAGAAAGCTATTGGTTGTAAGTGGGTTTTCACCGTTAAAGTGAATCCTGATGGGACTGTTGCTCGTCTCAAGGCTCGATTAGTTGCAAAGGGCTATTCTCAGATCTATGGCCTTGATTATTCTGATACTTTTTCTCCTGTTGCCAAATTGTCTTCTGTTCGTTTATTTATTTCATTAGCAGCTACTTTTGACTGGCCTTTACATCAGCTGGACGTTAAAAATGCCTTTCTTCATGGGGATCTTCAGGAGGAAGTTTACATGGAGCAACCACCAGGCTTTGTTGCTCAGGGGCAGTCGGGTAAAGTGTGTAAACTTCGAAAATCTCTTTATGGCCTAAAACAGAGTCCTCGAGCTTGGTTTGGTAGATTTTGCAATGTGGTACATCAATTTGGCATGCAGAAGAGTACTTCTGATCATTCTGTATTTTTCAGAAGTACTAAGACTGGTTTGATTCTACTTGTGGTTTATGTTGATGACATTGTTATTACAGGGAGTGATTCAGCCGGCATTACATCACTCAAATCATTTCTCCAGACCCAATTCCAGACAAAAGACTTAGGACTGTTGAAGTATTTTTTGGGTATTGAAGTATCTAGGTGTAAGAGAGGCATCTTCTTATCTCAAAGGAAGTATGTCCTTGACTTACTGAAGGAAACTGGAAAGTTGGGTGCCAAGCCATGCAGTGCTCCAATGACTCCAAATATGCAACTTTCAATTGGTGGTGAGCTATTTGATGATCCTGAGATGTATAGAAGGTTAGTGGGCAAATTGAATTATCTTACCGTAACACGTCCAGATATTGCTTACTCTGTGAGCGTCTTGAGCCAGTTTATGTCTTCTCCTACTGTTATCCATTGGAAAGCTTTAGGACAGATTTTGTGCTATTTGAAAGGTAATCCAGGTCGTGGCCTGCTTTACAGTAATCATAGGCATTTGAACATTGAATGTTTTTCAGATGCGGATTGGGCAGGTTCGAAGGTTGATAGAAGATCAACTTCAGGATATTGTGTCTTTGTAGGTGGAAACTTGATATCATGGAGGAGCAAGAAACAAAATGTAGTCTCACGATCGAGTGCTGAATCAGAATATCGAGCTATGGCACAATCTGCTTGTGAATTAATTTGGATTCGTCAGTTGTTAGAGGAAATTGGCTTCAAGTCATCCTTGCCTGCAAAGTTATGGTGTGATAATCAAGCTGCTCTTCACATTGCATCAAATCCAGTATTCCATGAACGAACAAAACATATCGAGATTGATTGTCATTTCATTCGTGAAAAGATACAACAAGGTGTTATCTCTACAGGACACGTTAAAACAAGTGAACAGTTAGGGGATATCTTTACAAAAGCTTTAAACGGACCCCGGGTTGACTATCTTTGTAACAAGTTAGGCATGATTAATATCTATGCTCCAACTTGAGGGGGAGTGTTAAGGATTAGTTGTAAATAGAACTCTATTAGGAGTTAGATTCTAAATAGGTTTATAATATCTTGTATGTGTATATATATGTGTCCCTATTGATGAATCAAATATAGAAAAATATTTTCCCACATTAAATCTACAGTATTAAATGTAACAAAGTCAATGTGTAAAATAACCATCCCCCATCATAAGATACTGGTTTTGGGAACTTCATTGTTATTGATATTGTTACTGGGCTCTAGGAGCAATTAGTCAAATTTATTAACAATTTATTTAATAATTGGGTTTATAATGAGTTGGACTTACCTTTAATACAAAACAGCTTAAGCCTTTTTGGTTGGTTCACCTTCCTTATCATATACTGTACACTTGTGGGATTCCCACACATATTCTGACACTTCCCTCTCAAGTGGCAACTGGGGAACTTGAGAAGCGTAGGATGGCCTGACACAGGTTGATCAGGGTACAACCCGCTCAAGAGTGTTCCTCATGCAGCATGGATTTTGGTCCCATGCCATGGTACCATTGTTAAATATGGGCCCTAGGAGTAATTAGTTAATATCATTAATGATTCATTTAATAATTGAAATTATAATGGGCTGCATTTACCTTTAATACAAAATAGCCTAGGCATTTTGGTTGGTTCACCTTTCTCATTATATGCCATACACTTTTCATATATTTAAGCATGTGGGTTTCTCATGCATATTTTAAATAATATGACATAACTGACATGTTTCATGCAGATATGCACCTATTACGTGAAATTAACTTGGATAAGGTGCGGGCTTGGAAACCTTTTCGCAAACTTAAACAACACAGAGGGTTGGCGTCTCTTTCGCTTTCTGACAAAAAGCCCAGAGACCAAAAAGATTATTTTGGTCAGTTGAAAAGCACGGATATTGTAAACATCGGGTATGAAATATATGCAGAAGGTCCCACACGTGTGTTGCGTATTTGTGAGTTTTCCAGCAGTCAGAAAGAGAACATAGTGGTTCAGTCATGTGCAAAAGTCCAACTAAGAGTATATCATTTTGCAATCCACCTACTTGAAGATGGAAAGCAGGTCAGTCTCAATGGATATTCTGTCAATGGAACTCATTCTCTTATCTAATTCCTTGGTGTTTTTCCTGAACCTTCTTTATAGATCCACAAATTTTACCCATTATGCATTTCGTCACTAATCTCATTTTGCTTCTTTATTTGGTTTCTCTTTTATTAGTAGACCACCATGGATTTCCCAGTGAAAATTATTTTGTATGTGAGGCTAGCTTGGCAATATCAGTTGAAGAAGTGGCTGATGCAATGGCTTCATTTTTATGTTGATCTAATGCTATTGTTTGTGAAGGATTTAGATAACAATGAGGAACCATGCTATACACCATTTATAGTGGCAAGGCTTGGCAACATCAATCTGGATTCTATCATTACTGATCAGCAGAAATATAATCAGATTAGTTTGCAGGTAGTAGCTTTTATACATCTCGCATTTTTTATGAATAATGAATTGGAAAATGACTATAGCATATGCATATGATCTTTTGATTGTGGAAGATGTTATAGTAAGAATTGGGCAGGAAGTTCCATACAATCATATACTGATAATGTGTCTTTTTAAACTAAATGCAGTCATTAAATATTGATCAGAAGTGGACTGGTGCTCCTTTTGCAGCAGTGCTTCGGAGACATCAATTAGACTCCATTGACTCAAATGTTCCTGTACTCAAAGTTGTCTTCATCCTTCTTTCAAACAACTCCAATGTTAGACAAGTTAAATACTTGTCCATTATTCTGCAGGTACAATCAGGCATTGCTCTAGCTTTTTTTCTATGGTGCCAGAGGAATATAGTTTTTGTATATGCTTCTAAGCACCTCAAGTTAGATATTCCTATGGTGCCTGAGGAATATAGTTTTTGTATATGCTTCTAAACACCTCAAGTTAGATACTAATAAATGAATCCATGCATGGGCTTCTGTAGCTAATTTTGACTCAATTGTTGCACAGCCAATTGATCTGAACCTTGATGAGGAGACTTTAATAAGACTTGCCTCATTTTGGCGAACATCTCTCAGTGACTCGAGTGCTCCAAGTCAGCGGTATTACTTTGATCATTTTGAGGTCCATCCAATAAAGGTTTGATGCTTTTCTGGTCTACCTTAGAAGCTTTTTCACTTTCACTTTTGTCTGTTAGTAGCAATCTGACCTATGTTTGCGATGTCCTGCAGATTATTACAAACTTTCTCCCTGGAGATTCATATTCAAGCTATGATTCAGCTCAGGAGACTCTAAGGTCATTGCTGCACAGTGTGGTGAAGGTGTGACTGTTACGGTCCCAAATTTGGATCTAGTTATGGGTCTTTGAATTAGGGGATCAGGTTTGAGATGGGTATCTTAGTAGGAGTTTTCTTCCTTCTATCAATGGTGACAGACTTAGAGAGAATCTGCAATCTCCTAGAGCTCATTAAGAGAGAACTCTAAAATCTCTGAGTTTTAGGAACTCGAAACCTTTTCATAAAATTCTGCTTACATTTTTCCTGATATAACAGCCTTTTAAACAACTAAATGTAAAGCTAAAACTACCCACTACCCACTAATAACTACCCAATACAATAAGTTACTTGCTTAACCACCCCACTAATAGCCACTAACAAAGAAACTGATAATAACATGATAAACACTGAATAACTAAATAAAAACACCCTAAATAGCAGTAAAACTACCCTAAGTCAAGCAGCGCCATAACATTACACCCCTTGAAAAAGTGCTTGTCCTCAAGCGCAAAGGATGGATGACATGCAATCTTCAACTTGTGAAAATGCGATGCAAACAAAATCCTTATCACCCTCTATTATTCTGCAAATAAGGAGCTGTTTATTGTGCTTCTATATTTAATTAATATTCCTGGATCAAATATCTCTTCTAATGTTTCCTCTATGTCATTCTCGAATTGCTTCTTCCCACGCCCTTCCCATTTAGAGGCTGTCAAATCACAAGCAAGACCCTCTAATTGTGCTAACAATTGATGTTTGATTATTTCTTTCTTTTGCTCCGCTCTATCTTCTGTACACACAACTATTGAGACTTGAAACATTTGCTGGAAAACTATTCGCTCTGCGGCAGTTTTAGGTTGTTCCAATTTTGCCAACTTTCCTAAATTATTACTCCTCATAGGTGGTCCAAGAACATCCAACTTTGTGAATTTCCAAACAATTGTAGTGCCCCTAGGAGATTCTAGACTGGCTGAACCTATTGGACCCTTTGCTTTCGGTGCTTGACTATGGCTGCTCCCTTCCATTGTTGATGTTGTTTTAAATCAGAAAAAACACAGGTGAGGGCATCTAACTTGGATTTTAGTGCTTCATGTCGGACTTTGTTGGCAGCTTGCTCCTCTAGGAATAATGTTAAAATTCTATTGAGTTGTTGTTGAATAGAGTCGCCCATAACCAGGCTCTGATACCAAATGTTACTGTCCCAAATTTGGATCTAGTTATGGGTCTTTGAATTAGGGATCAGGTTTGAGATGGGTATCTTAGAAGGAGTTTTCTTCCTTCTATCAATGGTGACAGACTTAGAGAGAATCTGCAATCTCCTAGAGCTCATTAAGAGAGAATTCTACAATCTCTGAGTTTTAGGAACTTGAAACCTTTTCATAAAATTCTGCTTACATTTTTCCTGATATAACAGCCTTTTAAAAAACTAAATGTAAAGCTAAAACTACCCACTACCCACTAATAACTACCCATTACAATAAGTTACTTGCTTAACCACCCCACTAATAGCCACTAACAAAGAAACTGATAATAACATGATAAACACTGAATAACTAAATAAAAACACCCTAAATAGCAATAACACTACCCTAAGTCAAGCAGCGCCATAACAGTGACGAACTCTTTCTCAATATTTTTTTCCAATAAATGTGAAAGAAGCACTTAATCTCCTTGTAATTTTAGATGTTCAAAGCTTATATTGGTGATTTCATTGTATGAGTTCTCGTTTCCCTACTTGTTCTTCTGTAGGTTCCTCCCATAAAAAATATGGTTGTAGAGCTCAACGGGGTCCTGGTTACTCATGCTTTGATAACCATGCGAGAATTATTCATCAGATGCGCACAACATTATTCCTGGTAAGCCTCTTCCTAAATATGTTTTCATTTACATAAATAGAATTTTAAAGCGTGTTCTGAAATTCACTCTATAATCCAGGTATGCAATGAGGGCCATTTATATTGCAAAAGGAAGTCCCTTGCTTCCACCTGCTTTTGTGTCCATATTTGATGACCTCGCTTCATCTTCTCTTGATGTTTTCTTTGACCCTTCTCGAGGGTTGCTTAATCTTCCTGGCTTTACATTAGGTAATAATTTGGCAGTATTTCTTCTTCTTTACAAACGTAGAATATATCAATGTACTTTTTTATTTGTAGATTGAGCTTTGGTTTCCCCTTTCCACATTGGAAGTTCTACTATATTATGATAGCCAATCAGAATAACTGTCATCAAGATAATAAGTTGAAACCAAATTTGGGGAATTAAAATGCTTTCCCCATTTAACTCATTTCACTTTTTCCTGAGATCCAGTCTCTTAAAATACTGACAAATAATGGGGAAGTGCAGTTTATCCTATATGTCTAGGTTGGTGTAGCTTTTATTATTGCACAAGGGATGCACAAATAGCTCAACTAAGTCATATAATCTCTTCAAAAACTCTAAATTTTTCTTCGATGAAAGGTAAAAGCAAATTCTACTGTGAAGCCGTATGCAATGCACAAAAGAATTTAAATAAAGGTACCAACATTGATACTGTACTGTCATTGGGTGGTGGTGGCAGTGGTCTTTTTGTCTAATTTTCTGTTTTTATAAGCTGTTTGTGAGAGCATGGATGACTTTTAATCTAAATGTACCATGCTTGAATTATATTTGTTTCCTTGGTTCTGTTATTTGATTTTGTTTCTGCTTGTTAAGGACAGACACCTTCAAGTTCATCAGTAAAACTATTGGTGGTAAAGGGTTCTCAGGCACAAAACGCTACTTTGGGGATCTGGAAAAAACTGTATGTTTTGTGCATTTCTTTTAGTTAAAGAAAAAGTTCCCATGCCACTCACTAACGACATTAATTGCATGGCAGTTGAGAACTGTGGGATCAAATGTGTTGTTTGCTGCTGTCACTGAAATATCAGACTCCATTGTGAAGGGAGCAGAAAGAAGTGGTTTTGATGGAATGGTACTAATCATATTCTCCCTGTGAATTATTGTTATATTTATGCTAATAATGCTAAAAAAAACAAAGAAAAGTATTTGATTAATGCTGGAATTTTCAACATTGACATTTTTGCTTTGCATTTTATCATGAAGGTGAGTGGATTTCACCAAGGAATAATGAAATTGGCTATGGAGCCATCACTGCTGGGAACTGCTCTGATGGAAGGTGGCCCAGACAGAAAGATCAAGCTTGATAGAAGTCCTGGCATTGATGAGGTAATTATCTTTGACATGCAATTCATTGATGTATGAAATTTCACTTTTTGTTTTGATATGCCTTTATTTGTTGATGAAGATAGCAGACAAATTCTTTGTGTGAATTAGTCACTTCATTATGAAGCTAGTAAACTATCAATGTGTTGGTGCACAGAGAGAGTATAAGTGACATCTATAAATTAAGCAGCACCTTTTCCAATAGTAGTTACAATTGGAAAATGAAGTTTTCTTGTATTCTGATATGCATTTTACTGTTAAAGGCCTTATTGAGCACATGCTACTATTTTTATGTTTTTAATTAGTCCTACTGGTTGTTTGGAATATGCAGTTATATATTGAAGGTTACCTGCAAGCTATGTTGGACACAATGTACAGGCAGGAGTATCTGAGAGTCAGAGTGATAGATGATCAGGTAATTATTGAAGGGGGATATTTATAATTTTTCTGCAGGATAACTACGTCCATAATCAAAATGTCTATATTTCACCCTGGTCATGCTTTATTGGTGCGTGTTCTGATGAGTCTTTGCATGAACAATGGTTCTTTTTCTTTCTCCTTTTGTTATATTATATTTCTCAAGGGAAAATTACTTTTCCCCTAATGCTTTGTTTGGATTAGAGAGGAAAGGAAATAAGAGAGATTAAGTAAGCAAAATAAGATGGAAACGGAAATTTTGAAAAGGAAATTATGTTTCTTCATTGTGTTTGGATATAGGAGGAACATAAAACTATTTTCCCTCCACTAGTTTATTGTCATAGTTTGTTCTATTTTTCTTCCAATTCAGAGAGAATTTTGGAATGAAACAAATTTTATTTCTCTTCCGGTCCTTATTTTCCTTCTTCCTAAACAAGGGAAAATAGCATTCCCTTATTATTTTCTTTAGTTATTCCCTTTCCTTTCATATTTCCCCTCTTAGCCTAAGAGTAAGAACTCAAAAGTCTCCTGTCTGATGAATCAATATTTGACATTTGATAAGACTGTGAAACTGCAACTTAAAACCTTAATTTGATAATACTAATCTGATTTTGCTTTATTCCAATGCCACGAGTCCTTTGTGATGTGAAATCATGGGTTTGATGAATGTGCTACAAGTTATCCTTTCCTATTTGGGAAATCACATGCTCAAATATTTTTCAAACTACCTATGCTCCGAGTGCTGGTGCTATCCTTTTTTGATGATAACATTTTTTTTTATTTACTAATTTATACTTGCTCACTTAGGTGTTTCTCAAAAACCTACCCCCAAACAGTGCCCTCATAGATGAGATCATGGATCGTGTGAAGGGTTTCCTTATAAACAAGGCATTGTTAAAAGGAGATTCTTCAGTTTCTTCTCGCCCTTTGCGCCATCTTGGAGGAGAAAGTGTAAGTGGCCTTAACTTTTTAACTTCACTTACCCTGTTGTATTACATTTTTTGTTATTGAATCCCTTTATAGTGACGTATTTTTGACCTTTAAACTGGATGATCTACTGGCTTAGAGCCAAATAACAAATACAGATGTCCTTCAGTCTACATAGCCATCCAAAGCCAAACTTCTAACTTGCAGTAAATAAATGTCTATCTTGTCGGTAATTTTGACCCAATGAATTGTGCATAAAACCAATTGTAGTAGTTGCATTTCTTATGGCTTTCAGTTTAATTATTTCGTTAAGTCCATGATCATCAATGTTAATATACTGCTGTCTAAATCTGCATATGATAATTTTCGCCTGTATATTTTCGGCCATGAGATTTTGGAAAGAAAGTGACCGCTGAAAATGTATCTACCAACTTTCTCTTTATAATCTCACCTTACTACTATAAGTTCAAATATGAATACACCAGCCCCACCTCAAGGGAGATGGAGGGCCTATGCATGTACATTGGTATGTAACTTATCATTTGCTTATCACTCTGGCACTGCTGAGTCCTTAAATGTGAAATCTTCTCCACAGGAATGGAAAATCGGACCAACTTTGATGACATTGTGTGAGCACCTGTTTGTGAGTTTTGCAATACGCATATTGAGAGAGCAAACTGGTAAGCTAGTGGCTAACATCAAGTGGAAAAAAGAAACAGAGGTGGAAGATGATAGAGCTATAGTCCCCGCAGACACCAGTGAACAGGAGCACAAGGTGAAGTTCATCTGGAAATGGGGAATCGGTAAGTTTGTGTTTTCAGGCATTCTAGCATATATTGATGGGCGTTTATGTCGCGGTATTCCTAATCCTATAGCCCGACGAATTGTCAGTGGTTATCTGTTAAGTTTTCTTGATAGAAGTGACACCAAATAATGAAACGCTATGATAGATGTTGTTTATTTATTTATTATATTCAGTTTGCTATTATTTTTCTTTCTCCTACATTTCCCAGAATCGGCCAATTTCTGATACAAAATCCACGAATTGGTGAGCGTGTCATGAGTTATCACCATCAATGTCATTTTATTATTGTTATTTTGCAATATGCTTTGTGGATAAAGTTTATTTGCAGAGGATGAATCTACCTATTTTGCATTCTAGATCAGGTTGGATTTTACATCATCCAAGTGTAGAAACTGCGGATTGAGAAATACTGAATTTGCCTCGGTTTATATATTTCAGTAGAAACGCCAAAAAAAGTAGCTGTGACATTATTTAGGTCAGCTGCGAAGTCACGTTTCTATCATCTGTTTTCAACTAAAAAACAGAAGACAGTACGAAAGGAGCGCCCCTGGTTTATTCCTCAACTTAATGAATCGTCCATTGTTTTTAGCTTGGGCTGGGGCCTTGCTACTTTAGTACTTCAAAATACCATCAACATCAAGTTACCTTCCCGACATATGAGGCTGTCCCCACATTTATTCATTTAAAAATAAATAAAGCTCTCCTCTTCTTCAAGATTAAATTTATTTCGATTGATTTTAGAGTTTATTTTATTTTATATATCTATTGAGTTTTGTCCACATTTATGTCTGTAAACTGGTTCCAATTAGAATGAATCCTGGCAAATTAAGTCAAGTTTCATGAATTAATAAATTAATGATTTATTCATTCTACATAGAATTGTCATTATCCAATTTGTTTTTCATTCTGGGCGAGGAGATTTTTTTCATATTTAAAAAGTGAGTATTCTTTGGTCTGCTGACCAATACGTATCTATGGACGAAGATGACAAAATATTAAAATTTTAGTATTTGTCTAAGCTTCTAGTATTTTTATCTCAATATTATTCCGATTTAAGTGTAGATATATATGTATTAAAAAAAATTAATATTTATGTAAAGTTTTCTGTTGGCCCCTCATAAAAAGGCTTTGGCTGCTAGTTGGTATAATACCACAGTACATAGTATTGCACTCACATAATCAAAACCTTAAAAAAAAAAAAAAAAAAATCTTTTATCTTTGTTATGGTTTGATAGAGATTTCTTACAATGGATTTGGAAAGCTCGCAGCACAAGCACATGGATTCTTGGTTCATGGAGCATTGGTACTAAAAAAAGTTGTGCACTTGACTTCAGAATTGGGTTTGGAAATTGCAATTTAAGCAAAGAGAGAGGAGGAAGATGAGGAAATAACTTTTCAATCTCAAGTTTATGGGGGCAGGAAAACAAAAATTGCATTCTATTAACATCCTAGTGATCCACAAAAAGCCCATTAAAATTAAAATATAATGATTAATAAAATACAATTCTCCCCTAGTTATATTGGGATTCAACTATAGAACATTTGAATATGAATCTAAATTCCCCACTAATCCTTCAAATGCCACATTTCCATCCCAAAATAAATAAATAAAAAGTGGGGATTGCTGTCATGATTCACATCCAACAACACATGACAATTCTAAAATGTTTTCCTTTCATATTTTTTTTATTAATTAGATTTTAATAAATAAAAAATACGTTTTTATCAAAATTATAGAATTTCGACGATGTATACTAACTCATATATTTTATATACACACTTCATAAACGATATAAGATCTCGAAATATTAATCCAGCACCTCAATAATATTAAATTATCAACCCAAAAAACTCATCACTCTCAAAAAAACTTCAATTTATTAACTCAAATTCCAAAATAATGAGGCTACTTCTGGTTACATTATACCATATATACACGTATATGCATTTTGATTTTATTAGGTTACATTACATTATAGCTAAATCTAATCTAAATTTAAAAATAATAAATTTTTAATTCTAAAAAATAATATATAATACCTAAAGCTAAAGTTGCTTATTACACCTACCAAAAATGCATGCACAAGTTTCATATAAACCCACTGATTTTGGAGTACCCACTATCCAACAAACCACTAATCTAAAAAACAAATGGCTAATGGCCCACTCACCATTATCAATCAATTTCTCTTTATATATGAGACCCATTTGTCTATGGCTTCCCAGTTCCCACTTCTTCACTTCTCCAAACAAGAATTCATTAATGGCTTTTGTGATTCCTCAAACACAGCAGTCTCTATCCTCCTCAGAAGACAGTGATAACCAGACTCAGCTTCTTGGTCCTATAAGCAAACAGCTTTACATAAAATCAACATCATCTTCTTCTTCTTCCTCTTCTTCTAAGGCTTTAGACAAAGAGGTTATTCTTAAACGCATCCGCCACCATAGAAGCTTGAACAAGGTTAAGAATGCTTTTCAATCTTTTATGAGCAGCTCAGACTCAGAGCATAAAAGGTGGTTGGACCCTGAAGATGCTTTCTCTTCCCCTTGAACTTCTGTCTCCTTGTTGTTTTTTGAGAAATATAATTAACTAGATAATTTCATTGTAACACCATGCTTAATGCCAGACTTATCATGATCAATACTATATCTCTGTGGAGAAAAATGTAGTGATTTTTAATTTGCTATAATATAAAGAGAATGTTATGCTTCATTTGTAGTATTAAATTCCAAATTTAAATATTATATAACGTAGAAGATTGCCTTTTTTTTCATAAAAAAAGAATTTGATTTCATTATCTCAATAATAATAAGGTTCCATGAACAATAATTAATCGGATATATTTATGCAAAGAAAGAAAACCGGTTAATTATTGTTAATTTTAGGTCTTTCAAGCAAGGGAGAAAGTGACAAATTCATGTGCTTTATGGGCCATATCAAGCATTAGGAGATATTCTCAAAATACATATGGCTTCAGCCACATATCATTCAATTATTATCTTGATATCTTCTATATTTTGAATGTATAAACTCGGTTAGCAACTTAATATAATAGTGAGAAAATGAACAAAAATTCTCTGATAAATACTTCTTTAAAATACGATTCTCATTGACTGTTTATAAATCTACGTATACTAATTTGTTGTAGGCAAAAAATTTTCAAGCGACTGTTGACTCAAGTTTTGTTACATTTTGATTGCAGGATGCATTATTTTAAGTCATCAATGCACTAAATATTAAATAATTCCCAATGAAATAGACTCCCATGCAGAATATGGTGATTCCTTTTAACTTCTAAAAATAATTAAACTCCTTTATCCCACGAAAAAAGAATACAAAAAAGCATCTATTTTTTAGTACCAATGAGATGAATAAGAGCAGGAGACATTGTCGGAATCCAATAGTTATAAGTAGTGGTGCCTTTGATAGACTTGTACTTGTGAATCTTGACTTTAGATTCACTTGGGAATCTATAGTTAAAGCGCCTATTGGCCATTTCATGAGAAGATACAGGTTCACAACTCCAAAATTTTCTAATCAATAATGCAATCACAGACTCATGATGGGCATTCATTACAATCAACAACCAATCCAGTAAAGCCTTAAAATAATTCATCCACTACAAAAATGCGCTTCTGTAAAGCTGCAAAGATAATCTAACTATAGATTCAATGTAGGATTAACCATATAAAGGCCCGTTTTCCAATTAAATACAATTTCATCCCTTTTTCCCATGAATGTAGTTGTCTCGCATTGGCTTTCTGGTGTTTGTTGTCACAACCGACTTGTGAACAGGAATATGCTAAAGCTTGTCATTTCTTACTTAATACGCCAGAGGTAGAAATGAGGCGGAGTGCTTGATTGGAGTTATTCAAAACTGAAGATGATCTTGAAACCTGCATTTTCTTTTTCCTCAGAAATTCCAAGGAGTTCTGTAAGCATGGAGGAGGTGACAAATCCTTCAAAATAACAGTTTCCATCCTGCAAAGAGCAATTCAAAAATATAATTATTCTATTCCAAAAAATTAGCTTTAACAGTATTTCAAAAGTTATGTTACAAGAATTCCCTTTCCTTTAGTCTTACCCAGAAGTTTTTGGCTTCTTCTTCCTTGCAGAAAGCTTTGTCTCAACCTTCTCATCTTCGGAGTCTGATAAGAAAACTTTCCTGGAGGAAACAATCCTCTTGGTTAAAATCCTTAAAAGCAAAGATAAAAAACACCAGTGCAAGCTAAACAAACAGCATTTGAGAGTGCATGTCAGACGGGGAGAGAGAGAAAAGAGAGAAAAAAGAGTGGTTGCATACTTCTCACGAGCTGCAAGCAGTTGTACAATGTCATTTGGAAGCATCTCCCCAGCACCCAAAGGCTCCTTTTCCATTTCAGTTTCCATTACATCTTGTACACTTTCATCTACTACTTTAGATGGTCGTGCTGTTTTCCGTTGTGCCCATAATCTGCGACGTTCTTTACCCTCACGAGAAATTCTATACAGCAGAAGGTAAACACATTTGTAAACATAATTGTTACAATGAATTTATGCACATGAAAGCAAAACTAAGAGTCCATTAGTTTGCAAAATAATAACTTACCAGGAGATGGAATGTTTAAAACAATATATATATAATTACTTATTTCATTTTTTGGGTATGACATTGAAATTAGTTTGAAATTGTTTATGGCATTTGAAGAACCACTTCTATTTATAAATACAAATCTATGATTGCAAAATTTTGGATCTCTAAGAATTTCATATTTTTTACCCATTTACAACAGATTGAAAGCGACATTTGCACAAATTGAAAAAATAAGACTAATAACAAATTGTATTTGTTACTGGCAGCAGCCAATGTATAGTGACAGCTAGGGATGTCCAAGGGTGATCCATGCAATAGAAGAATAAATCTATGTAACTCTCATAATTTTATCCCCATTGGCTCTTTATGAGTTTGTTAAGTTTGAAAAATTACTTCACAGTCCTTCCCTTTTCAACATTATCCATTCACCATTCTACTACGCACCTTGAAATATTGGAAAGCAGAAAATGTTTTCTGAAAAACAAACTAAGCATAAAAGTATATTTAAGAAAGCATAACATTGCCTTTCAAGGTGTCATATAACTGAACTGGATTCTACTTTGGTCAGTACAATACTAAAAGGGTAAAATAGTAAAATAAAGCAAGCTAACAATAACGACTAAGATTGCTGCTACAACTTGCAGGCATTGTACTATAACTTGTGAAAAATGGCATGCTGCTCTTGGAATATGCTTAAGGTTAAATTTTTAGTGCAAATGATCATTTCTATATTCGCTCACATATAATTCTATGTTCTTCTGATGTGAGCAGGAATACTTTGCTGCCTGCAAGATAATTAATCAGAAAACAAAAGCTAAATCCTCTTAAATGTCATTATTTCTTAGGTAGTGTTTCAGCTGAACAATATTCAATCCCTGACCATGCATACAACCTCAACAACAGAGCGTCAACTGCAAATAGACAATCCAAATTTTTATTCCTTTCTCTAGTATCTTTCATGTTAAAGTTGTGGAGTCACAGATTATATGAATGATGTCTTGTTGACTCTTGTAGCTTCATTCCCCCCAACTAGATTATTTTTCTCAGCTTCCAGACACTTCCATGGTGAGATTGGAGTTTACTGTTGTCTTCCTAACAAATCTAACCACGTCATGAACTTTGCCAGTCAGACATAATTACTTATCTTTGAGGCTTTAACAGACCTTTTTTAGCACTTATGCTCGCAAAAATAGGACTCTACAAGAGAAAAACTGTTGAGCTCCTTACAGTAATAATAGAGGAATGGAATGGTCGTGTTACTATGATTTTGTTTTACCTAATGCAGGTGCTATTAGTAATATGTTTGAAACCTCAAAGCTCCAACAACTAAAATAGCCAAGATCCAGAAGCTACATTCCAAAAAATGCAATGATAATAGATATAGACATAACACTAATAGCGGTTCAGGGAGACTACTCAGTTGCCTAGTAAGTCATCTAGTAATTTGTTAAAAGAAGTCCCAAATTTTCAAGAACTCACTAGCAAATAGAGGAGAGAAATATAATGTCACCAATAATAATAATAATAATAATAATAATAATAATAATAATAATAATAAAGCAAGAAAAGAAAAGGTGGAGCTGTTAACCAAGCATTTCTATACTTTACTTCAAACACAAATGAAATTTACAAACTTTCATCCATAATTCTAACATTGGGAAGGCAATCACTCCCCTTAACTTCAGTTCAAAGAAAAACCCATAATTAATATCTAGAAAAGGAATGATTTCTCCACAAAAAAAAAAAAAAATAATAATAACAATAATAATGATTTCTCCACAAAAAAACTTACCTTGCTTTATTTTCTTTCTGAACTTTTCTTATCTCTTCATCTTGCTTTACTCCCTGAAAGCAGAAAATACCATGTGAGCTCTTTTCAACGAAAGCAGTGAAAAAGTTTTAGCCGATCGTAATAAAATAGTTATAGAAGAGAAAGTTAGAACCTGCTCCGATGTGAACTCCTCAGGTGCGTCCGAATCGGAATCTTCCCTGTCCGACATTTGATTTTGATTCCGATTTCTGTTCAGAAACTTTCAAGGTCTAGGGTTTAACGATGTTACCGTGTTAAAGCTCGAAGAGAAGGTTTCTTTTGAGCAAGCAGGCTTTGACTGGGCTTGGTATCAAAGCTCCATACCTGGCCCCGGTATCAATCCAACGGGTTATTATAAGTACTTTCATGGGTTTTATTGGGTTGCACATTGGGCCCGAACAGAAATATAATTTCTCGCCTTTCATTTTCTAATATAGCCTTTGACAAGCCATTTATCTCCTTTTTTTTGGGATTTTTTTTTTACAGTTTTTTTTTTTTTTTTGTTACATAAAGTAGCAGAAAAGAAAAGACTTATCTCAAAAACTGAATCGGCAAGCATCAGCTCAAACAATTAGAGATAACAAAGCAAGACTAGAATTTCAAATATATAACAAGGAAGGGATAGAATGATCCAACCTAACCAGATGATCAGCTACAAAATTGGCTTCCCGGTAAACATGACGGAGAGAGCACTGCCAATCACGAAAAAAAAAAACTCTGAATATCTAAGACAATAGCTACCAAAGGATGAGCAGGGTGTAAATCCGAAAGGACTAACCTCACAACCTCCAAACAATTAGATTCCACAATAAGCTATCGAACCCACGATTCCAGGCAATAACAAGACCTGCCCAAATAGCCGACAACTCTCTAATCAAAATCGAAGAGGGGCTAATATTGAGAGAAAAGTCCCCAATCCATTTCTCCCTAAAATCACAAAACAAACCACCACCACTAGTAAGACCAGGGTTAGTAAAGCTACTACCATCACAATTAAGCTTCACCCAACCCTCCCCTCCTGAGGAGGCTCCCAAGCAACACTAATCTGTCTGTACCTGCTAACAGTCGCAACAGAGGACACAGAGGATTACCCATTATCCAAGGCAACCTTAAAAATATATATGTTTAACTGAGATAAAGGAGTAACAACATTTTGAAAAACATGCAAATTTCTTCCTTTCTAAGCCCACCAAATACCAACTAAAAACCAATGATGCAAGAAACACCAAAAAGGCCAAGGCATGCATTAAGATAAATTCATCTACAACCACAAAATAACATCAGCCAAAACAAAAAAAAAATTAGGAGGCTAACGCCATTACTGCCACCAAGCCTGCATAACAACACAATTCGGAAAAAGATGTAAGAGAGACTCCTTACTAATACCACAACGACACAATGATTGAAAGCAGCCAAACCCCGCAAAAAATGGAAAGAATTAGTAGGAAGCCGATGATGAAAAATCATCCACAAAAAATGCCTTAACTTAGGCAAACCATCAACATGCCAGATTCAAGAAAAGGAACCAACCCCAGAATCCGCCTATAACTCCTCATACAACAACGAAGAATAAGTTGCTTTGACAGAAAATACACCATTAGAAGAAAAATTCCATAAGGGAACATCATGAACAACAGCCACCAAAGGAAGTGGAACAGCCTGAATTAAGCATTTAATATCATCCGGAAGAAAGGTACGAAACACCAAAAAATCCCAGGTACCATTCTAAATAAGCACACCCACCCTAAAATGCTCCTCACCCCCTGCAATAGTCTCCGACAAGTCCACCAAATGACCCATCAATAACCAAAAATCATACCACAAACTGATCTGCTGCCCATTCCCAACTCGCCATCTATCATGAGACTGCAAAATATTAAAGCTACGAACAATACCTTTTCACGTACTAAAATCAGAAACTCCCACAACTGAAGGAAATGAATGCCTCAGACAAAACTTGAACCCAAAGGCTTGAATCATTAACAAAAAGCTTCCAACCCAATTCACCCAACAAAACTATATTAAACAGATGGGTACTACAAAATCCCAACCCACCAAACCGCCTTGGCTTAATAAGACAATTTCAACCTACCAAATGCATCTTACGATGCTCCACAGAAGAACCCCAATAGAAATTACGGGCTAAACAATCAAAAGTCCCACAAATAAAAGAAGGCAACCACATAGTATTCATAACATAAACAGGTAACGAAGAAATAGAAGTTTTAATAAGAACTCCCTTACCTGCAGGACTCAACAATCGAGCACTCCAATTACCGAGCCGAGACTCCACCTTCTGAATAATACTTTGATATTAAGACACGGAAGAGCGACCATGCAACAAAGGCACACCTAAGTACCTTCCCAAATCTGAGGCAACCGCCACCCTAAGTAACTGTTGAATTTTAGCCGCACAACATGAGAAATAGACTTAGAAAGACAGATGCAAGATTTGGCCAAATTAGCCTTCTGACCACTACCATTATAAAAGTCAGCCAACACATCGTGAACCACCTTAGCCTGCCACACTAAAGCTTTCCTAAAAATAATCAAGCCATCAGCAAACAACAGATGGCTAATAGGAGGGCCACATTTGGAAGCACGAACAAGAACCCAACTCTTTTTGACAACCTGCTGATGAATCAATAACGAAAGTCCCTCCACACATAACACAAACAAATGGGGGAAAAAGGATCACCTTGCCGCAAACCCCGCATTAGTGAAAAGAAAGACGAAGGGCTTCCATTCCAAAGAATGGCCAAAGAAGACTGAGACAAGGCACTCTTAATCAAAGAAACCCACAAACCAAGAAAGCCAAAAGAAACCAACACAAATCGAAGAAAGTCCCAATTAACTCTGTCACAAGCTTTCTCCATATCAACTTTCAGAGCAAAATGATCCGACTTACTCTTAGAGCGCCGAAAAGAATGAAGAAGCTCCTGAGAAATAATAATGTTATCAACTGATCAAACTATCAATGAAAAGGCGAACCCGCAAAGCAAGAACCTTCATAACAATTTTGTAGAGCACATTACACAAAGTAATAGGCTTGAATTGAGTAATCTCTTCCAGCACAAACACCTTGGGAATAAAAATAATAAACTCCTTAGCCATCTGAGGATCCATGATACCAGAAGTGAAAGTATGAGAAACAAAGGACACCACCTCATCATCCACTATATCCTAATATTTTTTTAAAAAATAAAGGTTAAAAACCATCAGGCTCAAGAGCCTTAAAGGAACCCATACTAGATACCGCAGCCCAAACCTCCTCCCTAGAGACAGGCTTCTGCAAAGAAACAATAGCATCTTTTGATAAACGAGGGAAAATAATATTATTAAAAGCAGTAGGAGAAAATTGAAAGTCAGCTGAAAATAACTTCTCATAAAAATTACAGGCTAAACGCTTCAGAACAACAGGATCAGAAACTCACTCCTCGGTCTCAGTCCACAGACATTCAATCTTGTTCCTCTTTTTTTTTTTTTTTTTTCTTTTTTTTTACAGTTTACACACATTTCTCTAGACTCAATCTGGGAGTGAGCTAAAATATATTGTTCCCCCTCGAGCTGTAAAATGTAAAAGCTTTTTCCTCTTCCAAAGAAGTAGGTTTCCTAGAAATCAAAGTTGTGTTCTTGTGGGGATTGAAGTTGCTTATCACCTCAACCAATACGTTATTGGTATATGTTTCCTTATCTTTAAATGCTAACTTCATTTCTATCAAATGCAAAATAAGCATGTGAAAGGATTTTTTTTTTTTTAAAAAAAAAAAAAAGGCAATAAGAGAGTTGGAGAGAAACAATAATGTGAAAAGATAAACTTATAAAACATATAAAATCACGTGAGCAATGTTAAGAATTGTATTGTGAAATTGTCAAATCTTCTCCTTTCAACAAAATATATAGTCTTATGGTATGAACAAGATGATTGCCAGATAATTATATATCATCACACATTGTACATGGACCAATGTGCATATAATTCTCTACACGTTTTTTATTTTCTCTCTACCTATCTTAAAACATAATTATTTTATATATTATATATATAATTAACATAACTCGTTCCCATAGAAAAACATGCTTATGACAACAAATTCCTATAATTAATAATAAGGAGATAATAAATTTTGGCTCATAAATCTCAAACATATTAATATTTATTTAACAATGTCAGGTTGCCCACTAATTGCAGAGCTTGTAACTAATGTTTCAGAAGTTAATTAATTATTTAATTATCTGCAAATCTTGGTTTACCTAATTAATTAACATATCAAAATCCAAGAACATGTATACCATATCGACTCCAATATTTGCATCCCAACCATCAGAAAATACATAGAATAACAACAAATCACATGAATATATATATATATAGTGGATATCATATCATTGTCAGTAAATATATGGTTGTTGCAGAAAATACTGTGTCAAGGTTATTAATTAGAGACTTCAATTTTTTTTTTTTTAAAGTTATAATTAATATATGAATGTGTTTGCCTCATGCCAGACAGCAGCTGCTACCACCAAATTGTGATTTGCATTGATCTTTTTCATGTCTCTTAGTACAAATATTAATTAGATTTTGCCTTCATGATTATACTTATATGCTTGTAAGTATTAAAAGTACTCATCATGTGATTCGATTAAAAGAAGAAGATGAAGAAAATACCAACATTGTGACTTGACCTCATGATTCAAATCTCAATAAGAAAATGGAGAGCAAAGGAAAATAATTCTTAATTAAGGTTAGAAATAATTCCCATTTATTAATTAATATAATGTTAAAATGTCTTATTTTGGTTTGTCATGCTATAAGTTGTAATAAAATTATTGGTAATCAATGGGAAATTATAAATTATAGAATTCTTGAGTATTGACTAACAATATATTTTCATGATGTGCCAACTGTAAAAATAATAAAATAAAATAAAATAAATACATCTTTATCTTAAGCAAAATATTATACTTAAATAATTAAATTCAAACAAAAAAAAAATTTACTTAAAGTATTAATTAAAACAGCATCATGCATGTTTTCCCATTGAAAAGTCGAAGGTTATAAGTTTCAAAAAGAATATTAAAAGATTATGAAATGGAAAACTGAAGTCAGTGACCTAAATAATAATACTTCTGCAAGCAATGTCTTTTTTTTTTTTTTTTTATGTCCCACCTTATCAGTAATCCAACAGTCAAATAATGCTGCTTGTACAATTATTTTTTTGACTTTAAATATTTGATTTGATCTATTCTAATTACTAAATATTTGTTAAACATGGGTAATTGCTTTATTAATTTCTATATTTAACATTTTTAGTTGTCATTCAAAACTAAAAATTGGAAAAAATCCAGAGTTTAATTAATTAATATAATTAAAGAAATACACATGGATTGTATTTTTTAAATATTTTTATGCATAAAAAGCTAAAAAAAAAAAAAAAGAAATGGACGTGTAATAATGAAAATAGAGAAGTGTCGTGGTCAAGAAAGATGGTTTATTTATAACTGTGAAGTTGTCTATAGCGAGCTTATTCTATACGGCTAACGTCTGCGCAGAGAAAACACGGCTAATCCACGTACGAAAGAGACCTCAGTCAACATTTTACTCATTTTACATCTCTACCCTTTTATTTTCCCTCAATTATTTATGAATTTATTAATAATTAAAAATATTATCATTTGAATTAAAAAATTATTTTAATTGGTTTTGTGTATTGAGGATCTTATTTTCCATTATTTCCTAGAGTCAATTAAGAACTTCTTCTAAATCAAAATATTTATTAATACTAATACCCAAAAAAATATTTTTTAATATCAATCATTTTCAATTTTAATTAATTAAATAGGTCTTCCTCTCTCTCCTTTCTTTAAAAAAAAAAAAAAAAAGGAAAAACAAAATTTAGCCATATACATAGGTAACGTGGAGAAGTCCACAAAAAAAAAAAAAAATGATAGTATATAATCATTTGGTCTATTTTTCATTTAGTCAAAAAGAGAATAAAAAACTTTGATTTAGTTGACTTTATATCCCTATATAAATATTTAAAAAATATTCCGTAGCATGATCTTTTCTTACTAGTTACTCCAATGGAACTAAAAAAAGGATTAGGTGCTCTATCCCAAAATTGCACGTATTCAATAAATATAGAAATACCAACCATTAATATAAATGGAACGGATAAAATTTGATCCATTTATAAATAAATTAAATATAAATATATATTAATTCAATTCGAATATACTCAAATTAGATCAGATTAATTTTTTAATTTCATTTAATATAAAATCAATATGTAACATTTATTAGAGAATTGGATAAAAATGTGACAATTTAGTCGAGCTTATTTGTAATTTATCTTTATAAATACTCATTGAACTGGTTTTATTTGTAGATTAAATTGATGAAAAATAAATTTTCTAATATTTCTGATTACATATTTAAAAAATAATATATTTTTATTTTTATTTATTTGATTTATAAGTAAACTATAAATTTCCAATGAGTTGAATGAAAGCATAAGGAACGGCATTTGTGACATAGGATATGATATTTATAGCCCATGAGATTGAGAAGGGTGGTGAAGGCCCACCTCCCTCCTTTCTCAAATTCCTCAAATAAAAAATTATTCATTATCTCAAAAGAAAAACATAAATAAAAGAGGTTTAGATGCTGTCCTGTCCACACATCACATACTTTATTCTAGTCAAACCTTTTATAATTGCGTGCTGACTCTACCCTTCTCTCTTTGTCTTTCTACTGTAACAATGTTCATATTCTCCAGTCCATGGTCTTAATGTTCAAGGGTATTTTGGTCATGTTAAAATTATGTATTTAGTCATGAAAAACCAACCTCTTCTTCCCTATTTGAGTGTTTTTCTTTTTCCTGTTTTTTACTTCTGCACTGTTTGATTATAGAAACCAGAAATTAAGACAAAAAAAGGAAAGGAGACGGAAAAAGAAGAGGGGGGTTTTGTGGGGCTTTTGATTTTTTTTCTTTCTCTAAGTAAATAAAAGCAGAGTTTTTTGTGTCTATAGCTTGAGTTGGAAATTGCAGAGCAATTACCCAGTCATTGAAGAAGGTCTCAGAAGAAAAGGTAATGACTCATAAATTCTTGACCAACCAACCCTAAAAGCAATTTCCTTTTGAAAGATTTTTACTTTCTTTTTTCTTTTTTGAAATGTCATGAAAATTTACTAAGTACTATTTATGAACCTCTATTCTATGGAGCATTTATTGGTTTCAGATGGCTTCCCAACGGCACCAAAAACCTCTGCTTTTAATTCTCTTCCTATCTAATCCAACTTCCCAACAGAAAATACTTGATTCTCGATAGTTTGCTTATTTCTTGTTTTCTTTTTTCTGCAGAAAATTAAGGTTAAATGATTCAAGTCTCTTCAAATAGTAATCAAGAATGATTTTTGAAGAAGCTCATTTAGTTCTTATAATACTCACTTCAATTTTCTTGAGAGCTCATAGCCATCATAACTCATCGATCCCTTGCCAGAATTCTTGTGGAATCGGTAACTCAACCAAACGGGTTCCACACCCTTTTGGGTTTTCTGATGGATGCAAGATCCGATTAAATTGCAATCGAGAAACAGGGGATGTCAAAATCGGAGAATTTATAGTACAAAATATAACTCCAAGTGGAATCTTTATATATCTTCCAGCCAAATGTAATCGTTCTCTCGAATCAATCGAATCTCTGTTTGGCCATAATTATGCTCCAGCTTGGCGAAATGGGTTACTTCTTCAAAATTGCAATAGTTCTTTGTCCACCTGTGTTATACCGACGAGTTCGTTTTCAGATCAGTTGCCAATACAGAATTGTGATGCTAAAAGTGATAACATAAGTTGCTATTCGAGGGAAAGATCGGGAATGGATGTTTTGAATTATGGGAACTTAAGTTCTACTCATTGTAAGTTCGTTTTCTCTTCGTTTGCTATTGGGTCGAATAGCCGGGTCATCTCTCTCGAGTTCGAAAGAGTAGAGTTGGATTGGTGGCTTGAAGGTTTCTGTAACAATGATTCTTGTTCACATAATGGGAATTGCACTTCAGTCAAGTATGATCACGGGAAGGTTGGATTCCGGTGCCGGTGTAATGATGGGTATACCGGAGATGGGTTCAAGGACGGTGAAGGTTGCCGGAGCGGTGAGTCAACTCGGTCTTTTTTGATCAATTAATTTGCTTATGATCCTTTATTTATTTAGTATGTTGATTTTTTTTGGTGGGGTTGGGGAGGTGGGTATGGGTTGTCTTTTGACCAGGGGCAAGTGGCCCTGAGTTGGCTAATTGGAGAAAGACATTTCAATAGGGAATTGGTCGGTCCATGGTCATAAAAGTTGAAAAAGAAAAATTAGGAATGTGGAATATGATCTGATGGTTATGGACCATATATAGGAATATTACCCTAATGAAGGATTCGTTAAATTTTGGTTGGAGCTTAACAGTAAAGACATTACTCTTCTGAAAAGTTTATGAAAAAGGTAGTATTTTTTTGGCTCCAATATCATTGGTTTTAGATTATGGATGAAAGCCATTCCTTTTAGTAATCAGAAATCCTTAAAGAGTTCTAGCAAGGGAAAGAAAAAAAAAATCAGGGTTCAAGAGTTCTTACCCTATCACTTTAATCCATTTTAGTTTTAGAAAATTTATTAGTTTAACAAAGTTTGATTACTATTAATTAGTTACTTTTATGCAAAGTAACATAAAAATCTTTGAATACCTCTTTGGATGATGTAAATTGCAAAGGATTGCTCTAGATTTAAAAAAATGAGGGAAATGTAAAATTTTGACTTTTGTTACTTCAAAAATGTACACAAAGTCATCTTGGACCTGTTCAAAGATAAATTTAATCACATTTTTCACTATATTTTATGGCTTAATACACACACAAGTCTGACCATAATTAGTGCAGTATACCTGCCCTGTTTGTTGTCTCCTCTAGTATTGAAAAATCACCACCCTGTTTTTTGACTTTAAGTGCTAAATTAAAGGGGGAAAAATGTTTAGGTGAACAGAACCATTTGATCAAATATATTGATGTTGACTTGGCAAAATATGACATTGATTTTTGTCTACACATTTGTGCATGAGAAATGTTTGATTTGGCTTTTTTTTTTTTTTTTTTTTTTTTGGATTTAAAAATTGGTTTACCATAAGTTGTCAAGAAATGTTATGGCTGATAGATAGATTTGAATTTGAGTTTATGTCGAAGCCTTACGTGCACTAGCAGTTAGGCTAAGCCTGAGAATGCAATTGGGAATTGATTTAGATAAATATTTAAGCATATGATATCCAATTATCACATTTGGAACTTCATATAGCCTTGAAAATTTTCAATTAGACAATTTTTGCTGATATTTTTTTGTTGTTATATTGTCAGTATCTGGCTGCAATCCTTCAAAGTACATAAATGGCCAATGTGGTGGAACAGCTAGAGTCGGTGTTCTTGTTGGAGGTAAGTTTCTGAAACTGTAGCAGCAAAAAATAATGTGTTATTTGTTTTGTGTACTGCTGCATACATTTACTCAATTCTGGAATTTGGTGTCCACATTGTTCTGTTCTCAGGTGTTATTGCTGGAGCTTTATTAATGTGTGGTTTGGCATTTATGTGTTACTTTATCCGACGGCGTTCCACTTCTTTGAGAAACAGGTTGAGTGCAAGGCGACTTTTATACCAAACTGCAGGCAACTCAAGTGTTCCTTTTTATGCATTCAAAGAAATTGAAAAAGCTACTAATGGCTTCTCTGAGAAACAAAGACTTGGAACTGGAGCATATGGTACTGTATATGCAGGAAAACTGCACAGTGATGAGTGGGTTGCCATAAAAAAGATTCGTCATAGAGATACTGATAGCATTGATCAAGTCATGAATGAAATTAAGCTCCTTTCTTCTGTAAGTCATCCGAATCTAGTACGCCTGTTAGGATGTTGCATAGAGGAGGGTGAACCTATACTCGTCTATGAATTTATGCCTAATGGAACTCTGTGTGAGCATCTACAAAGAGAGAGAGGCAAAGGGCTTCCATGGACAATAAGGCTCACCATTGCTGCTGAAACTGCTAATGCTATTGCCTATCTGCATTCTGTAATGAATCCGCCAATTTATCACAGAGACATCAAATCTAGCAATATACTGTTGGATTACAACTACAAGTCAAAGGTTGCTGATTTCGGTCTTTCTAGACTTGGAATGACGGAGTCATCCCATATATCAACTGCACCACAAGGGACTCCAGGCTATCTTGATCCTCAGTATCATCAATATTTCCATCTTTCTGACAAAAGCGATGTTTACAGTTTTGGAGTAGTTCTTGTAGAGATCATAACAGCACTAAGAGTCGTTGATTTTTCTCGACCTCACAGTGAGGTAAACTTGGCTGCACTTGCTATTGATAGGATAGGTAGAGGTTGCGTGGACGAGATAATAGATCCACACCTCGATCCGCATAGGGATGCTTGGACATTATCATCCATACATAATGTAGCTGAGCTTGCATTTAGATGTCTTGCTTTTCATAGGGATATGAGGCCTAGTATGATGGAAGTAGCTGAAGAGTTAGAGCACATTAGGCTTAGTGCTTGGGTTCCAAATATGTACACAGCCTCACCGGCAGCTTCCTCTTGCTCATCACCGGACAATGGAAGTGAGAAGTCGCTGAGTGTTATTTCAATTAAGAAGGCAGCGGTAGTGAGCCGGAGATTGCTTGTTCCTCAAAGGGCAGCAGATTGTTTGACTTCATTGGAAGAAGTTAAAGATAGCTCCCCTGTTTCTGTTCAAGATCCATGGTTAAGCGAACAGAGTTCACCTTCAACAAATAGCTTGTTGGGTAATGCAGTTCAGTGACAAAAAGGCTGATTTTTTTGTGTGCTTGACTTCAAATACTTTATTATGTGAATACAATTGAAGTATCTTATAGTGTTTTTTTTCATTACTTACTGTTTTTATAGATCTTTGATAGATATATATGTAAATCTTTGTATTTCGACCTATTATCTCTCGTTTTCTTTTCGCATAAAATGTTGACAATATTGAAAAGAGAGAAAAAAAAAAGAAAAAAAAAAAGTTATTCTGCATATATTTTAGAAAGAATGGTGTGTGCATGAGCATTATTTTTTGAGGGGGTAACCCACATCTAAGCTAATTTTCCTTCATTTGTTTTCCGTGGTGGATTGACAGAAGTTTAAATTTACCTTTTACATTAACATTTTTACACTTCTTTTATGTTGAATGAAAAAAACCATAAGAGACTTTTTTTTAGAATCATTTTCTATTTTTGGTCATTTTTCTATAATAAAAATTTGTCCTAGAAATAAAGAAAAATAATTTTCAGTTACAATAATATTTCTTTTCCACATTAGTTAAAAAACAAAAAGAAAAGAACAATAACAAGGGTAACCAATGCAAGTGAGCCCTAGCATAGTGACTAGGGTGATGCCGAGGTTCAATTCTTAATATCGTGGCATTTAATTCCTTCTCCTTGTAGTGGATTGTCTTATCTGAATGAGCTTTATAACGCCTCTAATGGGCTTTCAAATTGTTGTTACTGATGTCGATAATGCATCGGGCTTTCAAATTGTTGTTACTGATGTCGATAATGCATCGTGTTTGTTACTAATGTCGATAATGCATCGTGTAAAAATTCATTGTATATAATATCGAATAAAAAAAAAAAAACAATGGTAACCAATAAACAGCAGCGACCTGTGTTTAACTTTCACGCTGTCGTTTTATGATGATACGACTTGTATCTTAACAGTAATCCACAGTCCACTTATCTACTTGGAGAATATTCATATTGCATGAGAGATCAAAGTGCAACAATCTGTTCATATAAAACTTCTGTTTTGAGTAACTGGACAGCCATGCAAGACTAAAATCATTAGCAAAACTGAGAGTGACATGCAATGTCCCCCATTGAAAGCAAAAGTCTACGAGGCATATAAGTAAATTGCAAGTGCCATTCACAATTAATATCGGGAATATGTATCAATTAGTATTTTGTACATCAATACCTGCAGGTTATACAATACACGAAATTCTTCCGTAGAAAGAAATTATAATCAAGAAACAAATTGAACCTGTAGAAACGTGTAAGTTTTTACAATTTCATAGCTGCTTCTTGGCAAGTGAACAACAATGCAATCTCAATTTTGATGTAAATGTTCAATCTGCAGAAACAATTAAGATTAGCTCCTGGATACATTTTGCGCACGGTCAAGCTTTACTATATGAAAGTAACATATATGCTTGAAACACATTTACTTGGCTCATTGGCAAAAATAGAACATTCCTATTTACCTATGATATGGCTTGCCTCACATTGAGAAAGGCAATCTGACACATAATCATTTTACTGGAGTCATATTTTAAGACAAGTGCAATAGATGGCCTAAAGCATTCAATTCAAGATTGAAAAAAACGAAGCAAATGCATAGATGCTTTCAAAAAAAAATTCCATCATCAAAGGTAAAGCCAAGTTGTACTCCTTCAATGTCATGAGTTCTTGGCTTATGAAAGGAATAAATTGTAATCATGTGCTAATGCATCTTGATATGGATGTACTCAAATAAGATTATATTAATGCATTAGCAACCAAATGAAGCAATTTATAAATTGATCAAAATTACTTCTTGGATTCATTTTCAGAAAAGACCCTTTCAAATGAATGTGAACCCTGACAAAGGAAGTGTTCCATGCTAACAGAGAACCTTGGTCTTATCCCATGAACATCATCTCTAAATTAATGCCGCCTCATCCTACAGACTTGCAGAAATTTGGTACAAGGAGAAGAACATCAGTAATTGGGAAACATATTACCTTCGAGCTACACTTCAAGTGACAATCAGTCGGGTCACTTTTGAAGGAGGAATAGCATCTATCCATGACTTCTAGGATCAACAACTTGGTGCACCTTCCTAGATTCAGCACTTGAATACTGTCCAATAACACGAGCATGAGGAACATTTGCTTCCCCGCGAGCAAGAGCATCTACATTCTCAAGGAGGAACTGTCTCGGAAATCTACCAATCACATTACCCTCTTCATTCCCATCTTTGTCCAGGAATGCAAAATGTGGAATACCCTCAACACCAAACTCATCAAGTTCTTGTTCCCATTTTGTATTGTCAACATTCAGCATAACAAAATTAACACGATCCCTAAATAAAACAAAAGGCAGCTATCACTAAAAAAAGTGAAAATAGACTAAAACAAAGCAATTAAACAAGCCAATAATTACCCAAAAAGACAAAAAAATTGCACAATTTGTCAATCAATGGAGTTGGTCATTTTTAGAGACCAAAAGTGATCAAATAAATATATATAAAAAGATCGTTACTTGAACTGCTGTTCAACTTTGTAAACATCTGGAGCTAACTCTCTACACACTTCACACCAATCCGCATAGAACTCCACAACAGTGGGCTTTCCATTGGAGAGAGCCTACATAAATATCCTTTCTTTTTTCGTTAAAAAAAAAAAAAAAATACAAAGCTAGAAAAATAAGCTTTTTGACACAGAAACGTAATATATAAAAACCTCTTCGTATGGTACAGCATAAGCAGACAGGTCCTTTAAAGAAACACCGAAATCCAGCCGCGCGGATAAGAAAAGCCCCAGCGCCGCAAGCACAGAAACCGCCGCTATTTGCCTATTTAAATCTTTATTGGGAACGGGCAATCCAGAGGTGGGGGACGAAGTTGAACCTTCGGTTTTAGTATCGGTTACTGAAGCAGACTCAGCAAGCACCTTCTCCTGCATTGAAATATAGGAAAGTTAGGTCTTTCATATAGAAACGGAAGAAGAAAGAAAAAAACAGTACCTTTGTGGAGGTTTCGGTGGGTTTGGAGTCTGTTTGGCAAGCTATAATGGTTGGTAACCGGCTAGGCTTAGTTTGGCAGCGAAGAGAGGATTTCATGAGCAGCTGTGGAAGTTGATCGGCTTGAAAATATGGCCGGAATCTATGGAGGCCTAAAGGATTCGAAGCCACACGAGCCATGGAGATTTTTCTTCGAGAATTTCTTCCTTAAGGTGTTCTGATTTTCAATTATTTTATTGGATAAATCCAATTTAGACTTTGGCGTGTGCTGATGATAGACGACAAGGAGTTTGATGGTGAACGACAGGTTAGTCTCGAGAGAGACATTTTATTGCTAATTTGAATTACTCTTTATTTGAAAAATTGATCCACCGGTCGTTGGACGAACGCGCGTAATCTGCATTGAGCCTCGTCTTTCAATGTCGTTTTTTTTTTTGACGTGTACATATACTAGCCAGTCTTATTGCCGTTCCATGGGTTTTAAACCCACATGCTAACTGACACATCGTTTTAACATATTCCGGAGCTCAACGGCAAGTCATCGAACGACAGCCCATCCTTGTCTTCGTAAGCTCTTCTGAATCAAACCGGACAATCCAAATTTGAGCCTTGAGATTTTTTTTTTTTTAATTTAGTGACACTTGAATTTTATAATAAAAATTTAGTGACACCTCAATTTTTAGGATCTTAATTATTAAAATTTTACATATTCAACACTTTAACTTATAAAATTATAAATACTAAACATATTAATTTACAAAATCATATTTATTAAATACTTATTAAATGATTAAAAATATGAAAATTATTGTCCATTAATTTTTGTCAAGATATATAAAAAGCATGGCATTTGTTAAACATCTACACAATAATTAACAATTATGTCAAATTATAAAATTAATTTTTTTTTTACTAATTTCTAATTTAATGGAATAATTTTGTTTATTAAAGTATAGTATGACAATATTTTTTCTATCGAAGAAAAAAGAAAAATGAAATTCTATGGTTGATGAACGAAGAGGAAAATTTTTCCAGTCAAAAAAATTTTCAGACCACAGAGAAAATTTTCTGCAAAAATTTATGTTTCCAGCACATAATCCATCATCAACTGCATTACTACAGCATACTAATCAAAATGGTAATAAATTAGAAAACCAGATTTGAATTTACATTACTCGATTGAAACTCTTAACACATCGCATTACCAGAAGCAAATCATGATTTTCGACCTTCAGGTCCCAAAATCCCATTTACGACGGAAGTAGCCACTACAACACCCAAAACTTCCGCTCCCGCCACCACAACGGCCTGTGCCAATGCCCCAAAGCTCACTGCTCCCTCAATTTCTCTCTCTACTGTCTCGACACCTCTCTCCGCCGTTTCGATCCCTTTCTCCACCGTTTCTATCCCTTTCTCGGCCGTTACAAGTCCCTTCTCAGCCGTTTCAAACCCTTCCCTCACGAGCTCTTCCGCCTCTTCCTCCGCTTGCTTAAGCTTCTTCCTTAACCCGAACAGCGGTATATCCTCCGCAATGGACACCGATTCTCTTGCCGTCAATGCCGGTGCTGCTGTTAGAAGGAAAAACAACTTCCTTCTGCTGGTGAAAGATGCCGGCACAGATTTAGGAGCGTGCGCCTGGCAGGATGGAGGCCGACGAAACGACAGCGTGTGGAGAAGAGAGGGAGAAGATGCGGAAGCCATCGACTGTGCAACTGAAAGAGAGCAAGATTATCTTTTTGAAAAGACGATGAATATATGTGGTGCGCAGCGTTTTTCAACTGTAATTGTAAAACAATAAAATTACAAAAGTAGTCAAGTCGTTGAACAGATTGCTTCATGTACTAGTAGGCAATACAGTCATTTAGCTGCGAAAATGAGAACGATGCCGTATAAAGGATAAACATACTTTTTCGTGAAATTTCCCTCGCTTTATCCAATTTTTTCCGCCAGAAAACAGGGTTTTGAAGCGCCAAATTAAATACACCAAAATCATTTCCCTCTCACATTTTCATATTCTAAAATCGAGAATTCAACAATGGCGGAAGAAGAAGCTGTGATATCTGAATCATCAGTGACAATGACTGAAGAAACCCTCGTTGAGGCCCCAAGCGTAGCGGAAGCCCAACCTTCGAATGAAGCCACTATCGAATCGAACGCGCTGGGCGGCACCGAGTCCACTTGCAACAATATCAACAGCAACGAAGAAGCTCCGGCTATGACTTCCGATGATGATAAAGACAAATCGCTAGAGTTAGCTGCCGAGTTGACGGAGAGAGGAACAAAAGCCCTCAAGGAAAGTGATTATGGCGAGGCCGCCGAGTGTTTCAGCCGTGCCCTAGAAATCAGGTTAGGGTTTCAATTTCGATGTAATTTTTCTTATTTATTTTGGTTCTAATTTTAGTTGCTGAGGAATTGCAAAGAATAATTAAAAAAAAAAGAGTGAAATTGGATCTTGATATGTCTTTCTTTTTCTATCTTCTTGATGATATTTTTTTTAAAGAGTTAGGGTTTATCAAACATTTCTTTTAACTTGTAGCTATTATCATGTGATAATGTTTGGTTTGCTCATATATTGTTTTGTGAAACCTTCCTGTTCTCTGCTCATAATAAACCCTTGAACTGTATTTGTGATGTTCTTTGCATTGGTTGGGACTAGGGTGTAGGCTGTGTTGGGCCTTGGGGTCTGAGGCAAAGAACAAGATAGTAGCGGTTAAATTTGCGTCTTTATCCTATAAAGTGTCCAGAATTTGTGTGGCAGATAAACAATTATCGGATACTCCCTTCTTTACAAATGGCATGATTTTGGGTTTCGTTTTCCAGTGACACTTCTTTATTTTTGTACTAGCTTTGCCTACTTTTGATAATTTATTGCTTGCAATTACCATAAGGAGTTTTCCTATACTGTCATTCAGAACATGCCATGCTTGCCTGCTGTGATGTCTATGGTTACTAGTTTGGAGCTGTTATTTTGATATTCTTTAGTTACAAGAGAGAGAAATAGTTTAGTAATAGAGTTTTTAGAATGTCCATTTTGTACTGAAAGAATAGGCATTACAAAAATTGCTCTGCTATTCTAATCTATTGTGCATCTCTCACTAGATAATTTAAGATTTGAGGGTGCTTTGAGACTCTCTCTTATGAATACTTTGTTAATCCTCGTAATTATAGGGTTGCACACTATGGTGAACTTGCCTTTGAATGTCTGAACGCATACTACCAATATGGACGTGTACTTTTGTACAAAGCTCAAGAGGAGGCTGATCCATTAGCTACAGTACCCAAGAAGGATGATGAATCTAAACAAGACTCTGATAGAGATGGATCTGTTAAAAGTGCAATAAATGGAGAATCCTCGATTGCTTCTGTTTCGAGTAGTGCTGATGAGGACAGGACTGATGCCAATCATCAAGGAGCAACAAATGATGGTTAGTATTTTGCTATCATAGTATGTGTGTGTTACTGTATTGGAAGTTCATATATAAAGTTGGCAAAGGACCTTTTTCACTTGTGCTCATGGTGGTGATTAACATGCTTCCATGCTTGTTGAAGTTTATCAGCATCATATGCTTATACACACACACACACACACACACACACATACATATACAGTAGTTAAATGGATTAAAGTATCTAGATTTTTGGGGCTTCCTCACTCTCTGTGTATACAATGATAGTATTTTAAATTCTTTTTGCATGACCTTCAGCTATTTTTGTTACTTAAATGCATGTGATTGTTAAAAGGTTAACAGCAATCAGGATAGAGGATGGTGATATTGGATCATAATTGGGAGAAGATATTGATATTTGTTTTTACATTTCCACCATTCAATGACATGGTTGTGCCCCTTGTTCCCATAGACCAAGAAGACTCACCACAGTAAATTATGGTTTAAGTTTCAGATTTATATGTAATTGCAAGACTGTTATATGGGTTTGGCTACTTGATTTGTTACAAAAGTAATGAGTTATGGAATCAAATCATTTTTAGCTCCCTCGTTTCACTTTTCCCCTTTACACAGTATGCATATGATCATTTTAAAGTACAATTACAATCAGGATCAGGAAAAATGTATTGAAAAGAGATGGAGAGTGGAGAAACCAGCATTTATGTGCCCTGAAATGGTGGAAAATGACCAGTATTATTGTCGAGAATATACTATTTCTCACTGTTTCCTGTTATTACTTTTTTATTTTGTTATAGCTTCTGGTGGAAAAGATCAGGAAGAAGGTGATGAGGATAGTGAAGATGAAGACATAGCAGAAGCTGACGAGGATGAGTCTGACCTTGACTTGGCATGGAAAATGCTAGATGTTGCCAGGGCAATTGCTGAAAAACACTCAGGCGACACGATGGACAAAGTGGATGTGCTATCAGCATTGGCGGAAGTTGCTTTGGAAAGAGGTATTTGAGCTAGTAATTCATTTAAAATATCCTGAATTTTGCGGTTTGTATTAATTGCACCCTAAAACGACCTTAACTCCCTGGACACCTCAATTACAAACTTTTGTAATAATTGTATCCTAATTTTAAATCAGGTCAGAAAAATGAATAAACAATATAAAGCTAGGACCCACTCCTGACACATGGGTTAGTTTGCAACCCAACTTTGGTGAAGCCATTAAATGCACCATCTAGCCAAGAGAAAACAACTCCGGCCTTGTTCTTTCTCGGTACGGATTGCGTGAAGATCTATAATCCCAAAATCCATAACCCTAAACACTATACTTACATCTACCTGCAAATTGTAAAAACAATTGATTTTTGGCAATACAAATATATTATGTTTTCCATCAGCTGCAAATTCTATGAAAACTAGAATTGTACTGTTTCATACATTATACAGAAATTGCTGTGAGAACATAAGGCTGAACACCATTACAAACACAGAGAAAGTGTTATCAACAATAAACATAGGAAAGTAATTTGATTTCCCATGCATGTAAAAGGGGAAAAGAGCCAATTCCAAACAAGAAAGTGATGAAAAGGTGGGAAGGAGCATGGATATCCAGGTCATAGCATTAAAATCCACAACCATAACCTTTACCATCTCAAAATTACAAAATCTAAAATGAAGTATATTAGAATATTAAGTAACAAATGTGCGAAGAAAGAAAAACAATTAAGATGAAAATGAAATCATTAGATGTTAAACTTGATGCCACTTGAATTTGATGCTTCATAAGTGTTACTTGTAATCATCCCTCTTTCAAGATCATTAGATCTTCCTCGGCCCTCTACAGCAGCTTGATTGACTAAAAATATAATTATTTCCATGGTACTCGAATGAAACAGAACAAGGACCAAACTAGATCAGAATTGAAAAATTGAAGTCTGGGTAAGTTGTTTAAGGTTAGGGATTTTGGGATTATAGCTAGATCTTCAAGCCATCCTTACTGAGAAAGAACAGGGTTGGAGTTGTTTTCTCTTGGCTAAACGGTTCGTTTAATGGCTTCAACAAAGTTGGGTTACAAATTAACCCATATGTCAGGAGTGGGCCCCAGCTTTATATTGTTTATTCATTTTTTAGATCAGAATTTAAAATTAGGGTAGAATTATTACAAAAATTTATAATTGGGGTGTCCAGGGGGTTAAGGTCATTTTAGGGTACAGTTGATACCAACCGCAAAGTTCAGGGTATTTTAAATAAATTACTCTATTTGAGCTGAAACTTGAAATGTTGGGACAAAATATGCTGCTTGGTTCTGTAAGCCTCTTGTTTGTCTTAAATATGGTTTGTACTTCTTGTCATGCTTCATGTAGAGGATATTGAAACATCTCTCAGCGATTACCAGAAAGCCCTATCCATTTTAGAACGACTTGTTGAACCAGACAGTAGACATTTAGCAGAACTGTATCCTTGTTAAGGTTGGAACACTCCTCAATTTGGGATGATTAAGAATCATCTATTGCTAATGAAATATCTATTCAATCAGTTCTAAATACTTCAATTTGTATCTTTTCTTAATCAATTATCCTAAATCTTTTATGTTTCTTCAGCATTTTTCTTTGTCAGATCCTTAACTGTATTTCAGAAATTTTCGCATATGTTTGTGCTTGGAGATTGGATCTAGGCCTCAGGAAGCAATAGCATATTGCCAGAAAGCTATATCAATTTGCAAGTCCAGGCTACAGCGGCTCACAAATGAAGTAAAGAGTTCCTCCGAATCTGCAATATCATCTGCAGTTTCTGAATTAGATGAAGGTGTCCAACAGTCATCCAATACCTTGCAGAGTGATAAATCTGTGACGGATAAAGAATCAGAGATTGAGACACTTACTGGCTTGTCTGGAGAGCTAGAAAAGAAGGTCATCTTTGTCTCATGCTCTCACTGTTAGATATTAGAAAAATTCATTTGAGTATCTTGGGTTTAATGTAAATCTCTGGATTTGCAGCTCGAAGATCTTCAACAGCTGGCCTTAAACCCAAAATCAATTCTTTCTGAAATCCTGGGAATGGTATCTGCCAAGGCAAAAGGTGGAGAGGATAGTGCTGCTCCAGCTGTTGTGAATTCTTCACAGATGGCTACTGCTAACAGCAATGGAGGCTTTGACTCTCCAACTGTTTCCACTGCCCACACGAATGGGGCTGCAGTCACTCATCTTGGTGTTGTGGGAAGAGGAGTTAAGCGAGTGTTGATGAATACAGGCTCAGCTGAATCAAGCCCAATGAAGAAAACTGAATTGGATTCTTCAGCAGATAAAGATGGCAATTCAAATTAATCATTCCCATCTAAAGGTCCATCCTTTGGCATGTGTAGTCCAAACCAGTAAGTTCCAGTCTTGTATTCTGCCATCAAAATATTGACACAGGGAATCTTTATAAGCTGCTTTATTGGCTGTGACTTGGACTTGTGCCTGGTCCAGGATTCTGTTGTATGATGGAAGTTCTAGTACTTATGTCTATTATGCATTCTGCAACATGAGTTGGAAAACAATATTTCTACAGCCTCTTGTAACATCTTTGCAAAGATTTCAGTTGTTCTGAACTTGTCACTTCACTTGTTAATCTTGGAGAAAACAACCTTTTTAAGCCATAGTGCTGCATCTGAAACCTTTTGTGTGCTGAATGCCTGTATATACTTAAGCTTGTTTTGTTTGGTTTCTTGCTGAGTTCTAGTCTAGCAGAATTAGTGATGATAGATTATAGATGATACTTATCTTTGGTATTGTTGGCTACCTGTCATGATTTTAGGAAACCAATTGCTGTATTACATGGATTCTTGAGGTGTGTGCTAGTGCTATACATGTTTTAATGTCCTTATTACAAAGGATATAGGTGGTCCAGAACTGTGTCAAATAAACTAGATCATGTTAGGTTGGACATGGAAGCAAAGTCATGGTGATTGGCGTGATGAGTGGATGGATTATATTGCATTAAGACACATCTTTTGAACTTGAAAAGTGAAAATTTCGATAAAGCGTATGATTGAGCAGGGAATGCAGCTGAAAGTAACTGATCATGTGAGAAACTGAATTATGAGCAGGACCACAAATGTAAGAAAGCAACCAGTTGGTGTTGCAATGATAGTGAGGGCACCAACAATGATAACAACTTATTGTCTAAAAAATATCACCATACGTCGAGGTACTAAGGAATAACAAAGACAAAACTATAGAAGAAAACTTGGTAGTCATTTGTTTTTTATACTAAACCCTAATTGTAAGTCCGACAATGATTAACGGTTTGATTTCATCTTGTCCTTGAACAACTCATGACTAAAGGTATCTTATTCATTGATCTTTGGCAAATTTTCTATCCCTTCTGGTTTGGGTATTATTTTACTTCGTTCGCACCTGAAAAATTGTGTTCGTTTATTTAAATATTCATTCGGCAGCTTAGTAAAATAGTTGCCATTAGATTCCGAGGTATCATGCCTCTAAGTTTGTTTATATGTATTATTGTAACGATTATGTCGAGGCAATTTGATGATATCGAAGTGGTAAATTGGTAATATAAACTGGGGCTGGAGAAGGGAAGTAAAGAACATATTTAACCAAAACACAAATCTCTAGTAACATATATAGTGAACAAAACCATGTGTTTTAGAGTGGATTGCCAGAAATGTGGGAAGTATTCATGGGCCGGGTGTGGCAAGCATCTTGCCGCTCTCTATGGTAGCATAGAGGAGGGAAAGCACTGCATGTGCCGATCATGGCCGGGTGTTCGCATCCCAACTCGTGCAGAGGAAGCTATTGCTCCGCAACCGTCAGTAGCTTCACCTACAACCACCACAGCAGGTATATTTATCTGCAAAATTAAGGTTACTCAGATGATTATTTAAATAACTTGGATATTTCTTTGTTCCAAACATTTAATAACTATATTAACACTCAACAGTTCAACCTTTCAACGCTATATTTTAGAATTGGAATATATTCTTCCTCATATGTTTATTAAGCTAATCTAATGTAATAATCTTACGTCATAAAAGTACGTGCAGGTATTGAAACATCTCAAGATGTTGGTCGACAGGAAGTGGTGTAAGAGTGATGATGATGGGGCTAAATATAACCTTCCCTTGCAAGAATAAATTTGTCTAAGCTTGGCTATATCTCAGCGAGATGTTATTAGAAATAATGTAATGGGTCAATGTTTTATTGACCAATTATCATGTTCCTATATTTTTAAATAAGCTCTATTTGCTCACGAACAGATAAGTGTGTGGTTTAATTAATAAAAGAATCAAACTCCTGTTATCTTGTGCAGGGTGCCATAATGCTTCAGATTAACGCACTAGTCTCTTGGGTTTTGGTTTTTTTTTTGGATGATTTGTTATGGTCTTTGTGCATTCCATTTTCTAACCTACTTGGCTATTGTTTGCTATAACAGTAGGAATTTGGTGAGAGAGAAGTGAAAGTTATTTAAAATTGAAACTTAAAAATGAGAGATTCTAGGAAGATGAAAATGGTGCCCTAAAATCTCTGAAGTGGTAGGGAGTACCCATAGTTTCATGTATTCAAGACAATGTGACCCACATTTTAGCATTCTATAAGCAAAAATATGGTCTGACCTTTGATAAATTTTGGATCTTTATTGTTCTGCTTTTGTTGTCCTTTTCATTTAAGAGTGGCATAAGCCATTCACATACCACAAAATTGCTGTGTGTGTCCTACTGAACTATGCAATTGCTTGTTTTTGTGCATTTTGTCTAATGATTAGTCACCAAACCACGTGAAATGTAGAAATAAAAGGGCTCCATTAGTCCACTCACAGTAATCATCTCCCTCTCTTTGAAACTTTCATTCACAATCAACTATTATAACAGAAGATTCAGTTCTATGCAAGTGGTGGGCTGTGGGGTGAGTTTCTTTTTCCTTTTAAAAATCCATAGCCACTATTTCTGACATCACCATAACCATTCTTTATTATCAAAATTTTTAGTTTAATAATTAGATAATTATCCGTACGATTTACTGGTTCTATTCATAATTTCATGTTTCATTATCAAAATTATGCAAACATTCTAAGCTGTTTCATGGATGATCACATGCTATTCCTGTCACCTAATTAATATGGCCATAAATGTTTTGAAGGAAGGTAGGATGGTAGATATGCTGCTATAAATGAGACTGTAACCCATTTCTTGTTCTAATTTTTTTGTTCGTTTTCAGACCTAAGTTTCAAGGGAGGAAATGGGAATTCATTTGTAAAGAGAAATGAATTTCAAAAAAATCAGCCATTTTGAAATTGTAAGGTTTTCTTTTTATGTGGGTCATATCTCCATGTGACCATTAATTTCCATGTAAAATTTTTAGATGAATCCTATGGGAATTTTACAAAGTTTGAAAATTTCTCCCTCTCTTTAAAGAATTGCTTCATTTTCTCTCTTTCATGCATAATCAATATTATAGTGTTGTCACCAACTAAATTAGTGCACCAGCTAAGAGTTCTGTATTCTTGCCATTTGGACTTTCATACATATAATAGAAATTACTATTAGCTTCCAAAATAAGAAGAAATCATTAAGATCTAATCATCATTATCTTTTTGTCGCTTTAGCTGTGATGTATCTTCCAACTAAAGATTATGATTGTGAGATTGTTAATTACAAGACAAGCGTCAAGGCCTAAGTTGAAATCTCTGATTAAGACTCATTATGTTTGCATGTCCCACCCACTTCTTTTTGATTATTAATCTATAAAGGTAGGTAATTTACATATCATTAATCTCTATGACCTTGGACTTGGATAATTGGATATTTGGATTGATTGAGCCATGCGTAATTGCTTAAACAAGTCCTTGACAGGGTAAATCACATTAAATTATTCCACAATTTACGCAAAAAGCAAGCAAGCAATGTGTTTATTGCTAGTGGGAGGTAAATGTAATGATGGCCTTTTTAGGAAGGAAGGAAAAAGAATTCTTCCAGAAAGACTTTCTTTCTTCTGTATAAAGATACAGAAGAGAGGTTTGAGTTGTGGAGTGGTTGGGATTCTGATCCGATTCAAAGAAAGGCAAGGGAAATTTTAGTAAAGAAATGATATAAATAAATTATTGATCTACTTTTTCGAAATCTGCTAAAGCTTTTTCATTTGTTTTGTCCGTTCTGAGTTTATATTTGGATACCCAAACTCACTCTTTCTTCCTCAATAAACACTGTGACTCAAAAAAGAAGCAAAAACATTTTGCTTTCTTGCTTTCTTTCAAGACTCCACTGTCTTCCTACTCATGGATCTAGCTTAGTCTGCATAAGGCATCTAAACAGGAATAGATTTTCCTTTTTAGAAGATAAAAATGGCAGCTGAGAAGACCATCACCAAGAGTCAAGCATGGTTAGAGCTATCTTTAATTTCCCTTTTCTTTTAAAGGAAAATCAACAAAACATCGGGTGATATTAATTCAAGTTTTCTTGCAGGTTTTGCACTACTGGATTGCCAAGTGATATTGTTATAGAAGTGGAAGATATGGCCTTTCATCTTCACAAGGTCAGCCTAATAATACCCAGAAAATCTATGTAGATTGTAAGACTATACTATGACCTAATATAAGTCATCTATATTTCCTGATTTTTGTTGGTTATGTCTTGGTTCAGTTTCCTTTGATGTCTAAAAGTCGAAAGCTTCACCAACTGATAACAGAGCAAGAAACAAACGAAACATCTACTGCAGGAAGAGAAGGAGAAGAGAAAGAACCTGAAGACGAAATCGAGGAAATCCATTGTCAGATTACGCTTCCAGATTTTCCGGGCGGCTCGCAGACTTTCGAGATGGCTGCCAAGTTCTGCTACGGCGTTAAAGTCGATCTCACCTCTTCCACCGTCGCGCCACTTCGTTGCGCTGGAGAGTTTCTTGAAATGACGGAAGAATATTCAGAAGACAATCTTGTTTCTAAAACAGAGCGGTTTCTCTCTCAATCTGTACTCAAGAGTCTCAAGGAGTCGATAAAGGCGTTAAAATCGTGTGAGAAAGTTATGCCTCTTGCAGAGAGCCTAGGCATTACTCAACGTTGCATTGATTCCATTGCTTCCAGGGCTTCCTCCGCCGACCCGGCTCTGTTTGGCTGGCCGGTTAGTGATGGAACCAATGAGAATAAACCCATATCCAATCAAGCTTTATGGAATGGGATTGAATCTGCCGTGCGAAGAAAGGGAGCCGCCACCGCTTCTACAGCCGCCGCCTTTGGTGGTAGATTTGCTAATGTGGCCTCATGGTTTGAATATTTGGGGCTTTTAAGTTTGCCTTTGTTTAAGCGATTGATTCTCGCCATGAGAGCGCGAGATCTGAGTCCACAGATTATAGAGAGTTGTTTAATGTTATATGCTAAGAAGTATATTCCAGGCGTATGTACATTGAACCGGAAGCCATCTTCGTCTTCCTCTATAGCTTCAGAGAGCGAACATAGAGAAGTTTTAGAGACTATAATTTCAAATCTTCCATTAGAGAAGAGCTCCAGATCTTCAACGGCGACAAGGTTTCTATTCGGCTTATTTAGAACAGCAAACATATTAAATGCGTCAGAATCGTGTCGTTCCGCGTTGGAAAAGAAGATCGGATCACAATTGGAGCAAGCTACACTGGACGATCTACTAATTCCTAGTTATTCATATCTTAACGAGACTTTGTACGATGTTGATTGCTTGGAGAGAATTCTAGGCTATTTTTTGGATGGACTCGAAGAGAGAAATGCAGCCGGAGTTGAAGCAGAGGAGGAGGAAGGTGATCGCAATGTGAGATCACCGGCATTGATGCTCGTCGGAAAACTAATCGACGGTTATCTTGCTGAGATTGCCTCCGATGCCAATCTGAAACCTGATAGATTCTACAATCTGGCAATCTCTTTACCAGAGCAAGCTAGGCTTTTCGACGACGGCCTTTACAGAGCCGTCGACGTTTATCTCAAGGTAACTATTAACACCATATAGATTTTGTTAACTTTTATGCTCCTTAAATTAATAATAATTTTAACTGTATAGTCTGCATTTTTCCTCTCAAGGCTCATCCATGGATATCAGAAGCAGAGCGGGAAAAGATTTGTGCAGTAATGGATTGCCAAAAGCTGACATTAGAGGCTTGCACACACGCAGCACAGAACGAGCGGCTTCCACTGCGGGCGGTGGTTCAAGTTTTATTTTTCGAGCAGTTACAACTCCGCCACGCAATCGCCGGAACATTAATAGCGACGGAGACGGCGCCGCAGGAAACTGCTAGACTATCGCTGATAAGAAGAGAACAGGAAGATGTAGAGGAGGGAGCTGCAGCGACGGCGGCGGCGGAGGCACGGGAGAGTACTACCTGGAGGGCAGCAGTGAGGGAGAATCAGGTGCTACGACTAGATATGGATAGCATGAGGACGCGGGTGCATCAGCTGGAAAGAGAGTGTTCTACAATGAAGAAAGTGATCGATAAGATTGATAAGGATGGTCCACGTGGATGGAGAGGGTCACTTACGAAAAAGTTGGGGTGCAAATTCAAGACTCAGGTGTGTAATTCTCATGAACAGGCGGTAGTAAATGCAAGCAAAGGAAGGCACCATCACCACCAACAATAGGCTCTCCCGTACGTGAACACAGCTTTGTCGTTAATTAATTAAAATATTCCGTTGTCTCGTGTGAGTTGACCAACTTACACTGTGTAGACGGGTGTCCATGATTTGTTATGTCCATGTAAGTGGCTGCCACGTATGATCTGAAAAAGGAAGGAAAAATAAAATTTCCAAGTCTTTATTTTTTCTGACCGAAATTATATTGTTTGATTGGCCAAATTTACACGACTTTTGAGGAAATGCTGTTCCAGAAAGCAAGTGGCAGTGGGAGATTAATTACAGCCCCTTTCTCTGTATAAAGTTTGTGCAATATGAATACGACGAACTCACTCCTGGTCCGTCCAAGGATTTGATTTGATTTTTTAGTTTATTTGATTTAGTTTGATTCCTTTTATTTTTTATTCTCAAATTTAATTATATAATCGAATCACGTTTATTTGATTTTTAAAAAATTATAATTTAATTTTTTTAATCTTACGATTTGGTTTGATTCTAAATCAACCGAACGGCACACCTGGCCTTTTAAATTAGAAAATGCTATTGGTCTGGGTTAGGATGCCAATTTCAGACTAATCAGATATTTTTTTTATTTTAATTATCTCGTATTAAAAAATCTATTTGTGCAATTAATTTAAATTTGCACTGCATAATTCATAAATGATAAAGCATTTCATTTTAAATATTTACACAAACTATATGCTCGGAACTAAAGTTCAAATATTTAATTATAAAAAAAGAGATTTTTATCGTTTCATAGTCATCCATCCGCAGTTTAACATCAGAATTGATCCCTGCTTTCCTTTGAACTTTTGGAATTTAGTTTGTTATGCGGTTAAAGTAAGCCTACGCGACAATAACACAAACACTCTGGCCTCATGATACAATACGTAACGCTTTTAAATCAAATAATTTTAAAATCAAATTAGTTGAATTAAAATAATTAACTTGTTGGCTTCGTTTTTCGATTTGATTTGAATTATGCCACTTGGCGCACCCCTGTGTATACACAAAAAATTGAACTGAGAAGGTGGCCTTGACGTTGGGCTCATTGATGGGCCTACAGTATAAGTTTCTGTAGGCAACAACAAGCCTTATGTTTTGAGCTCGAGTTAGACTCATTTACAGTTCAATTTTTAACGCGGGTGATCTAAACAGTCAACGGTCTAAAAAACAGTTAAGAAGGAGGAGGAAAAAGGGATCCGAAGCTTCACTCTTATCAATATCATGTATCCTTCCTTCCATTACCGTTATCAATTCTTTGATTTATTATTAATAATAACTAAAATTAAGGTCTCACCTTGCACTCGAAACGGTGACGTAGTCATCATCCTCATCCGTTAGTACAGTACAGATCCATCCAAACGGAGTTGCTTCAAAAGGTAGTTTTCTTCGAGTGTCTTCGTGTGATTAGAACTCTTTCGCTATTAATACCGGGACTTTTGTGTTTTAGATCTGAGAAAAAAGAGGGAGAAAGTGAAAGAGCAAAAATGGGGAGAATGGATTACTTGAAAATGAGTACTGATGATGTAAAAGCTGATGATTTGATCCAGTCTGATATCAATGAGCTCAAAATTGCTGCAAAACGACTCATCAATGATGCTACTAGACTTGGTGGCCTTGGTTTCGGCACTTCTTTTCTCAAATGGGTCGCTTCTTTTGCTGCCATGTGAGTTTTTTTCTTTCTTTTCTCCTTATTCTTTTTGGGCTTTTCTCTTTTCTTTTGTTCTGGCCTGGGTTTATTATGACTTGAGAGTATATTGTGTAAATGTGTGAAATTAGCTCTTTTTTACGATTTGTCATGCTGTTGTTAAAAGGGAAACAGTAAAAGGAAGGAAAGCGTGCTCTTCATATCTTCCTTTTCCAGAGAAAGAATCGTTTTTGTCTCAGTTTAGTTTTTTTGTTAAACAATTAAAATCCAATGCAATATGTTGATATATTCATTAAATGGATTATCTTTCACAGACAGCACTTTGCTGATAAAAAAAAAAAAATGCTAGTTTCTTTGATTTGCTGAGTCCTGTATAGGATGATATATAATTGTTGCAATATATATGACCATACATATTGCAGTTTTCTTGCTTGTAATGTTAGAAAATGCCAAAATCTAATGCTTTAGAATTTAAGAAATGAAAAGAAGAAAAGAATTATTCCTATATCCTTTAATCTCTTATTCTTTCTTGAATTGTGAGATTCAATGAAACAAACAAAAGAAGTAAAGGACTATGTTTCATTCTAGGTGGTTTAAATTTAGTTTCTACTTAGTTGCATCTGTTCTTGCCTTCGATTCTGACATTGATCTTGGATTCTTGGTCCAAAATTTAGCAAGCAAACCATTGGCTTACTTTCGAATTGATTATATTAATCCAGATATCATTTTATGTTCCTTTAAGGAATGTATTTTGCAATTCAATGATATTTTCAATGTTCAATGCAGATATTTGCTGATATTGGATCGGACAAATTGGAGGACTAACATGCTGACTTCGCTTTTAGTCCCCTATATTTTCTTTAGTCTTCCTTCAGTAATATTCAACTTCCTGAGGTGATATGACCATCGGCAATTAAGCTTGTGTATATCTTTCATTTTTCATTTATCTTCTGCTCAACTTTTTTTCTTGATACATTCTTATGTTTCAGAGGTGAGGTGGGGAAATGGATAGCATTTATTGCAGTGGTGCTTCGGCTTTTCTTTCCTAGACACTTCCCTGGTATAGTTAATTTCCATTTCAGTGCACCTGTTGATTTTCTTTTTCGGTTTTATGTGGGAATGCTATCTCCAATTGCCTTTCTTTGTGCTTCTTCCTCCACTTTTGACTATTAAGAACCATAATTTTCCAACTTATTGGGATAATTCAGAGTTGAAATTCCAGGTTACCACTGTTGCTAATTAGTATTATCTGAGAATTAGTTAGTTAACCTTTCACCATTCCATTTAGCTATATGCATGCATTTCTTTTTCACTTACAATTGATATTAGTAAACCGCAACAATCAAATCAAAACTTGCTATAGCAGCTTGCTTGCCGACACGGCCAGCCACTCTCACTCTCTCCCTTTACATGCACACGCACTAACTTTAACCTCATTTAAATTCGGAGAACAATTCTGTCACCTCTTTAGTGTTCTTGATCCGACTTTGCGGTTATTAACAATGGCAGATTGGCTGGAGATGCCAGGATCATTGATTCTGCTTCTGGTTGTGGCTCCTAACTTCTTTGCACACACATTGAAAGACCACTGGGTTGGTGTTGTCATATGCCTCTTAATCGGTTGTTACCTACTGCAAGAGCACATCCGGGCATCTGGCGGATTCAGAAACTCCTTTACACAGTCTCATGGAATATCAAATACCATTGGTATTATTCTGCTCATAGTTTACCCAGTGTGGGCACTGGTGCTTCACTTCATCTAAGCAATAATGGTGATAAGACTTTTGGATTGGATTACTGAACTGTTGCTATCAGACTTGATCAATCATTTCATGTATTGTGTCTAAATTTATTTGTTGTTTATGTCCAAGATGTGAGAACTCTGATCCATTATTGTCAATGATAACTATGATTAATTATTTTGAATGGATCAAGCATTTTTTTATTTGAAGCCATTTATATCCAGTATATATATCAGGTGATTCCTTTTTCCAAATATAGCATGCCATAGACTGATACATTATGTAGAACACAATTGTATCTAAACCATGTGATAAATTAACATTTTGCTTAATTGGAGTTGATTTTGAGGTTTGTAGCCTTAGAAATTTCAGCCCATTAAATTACTATTAGACTGATAAATATGTTTAGCCCCAAAACATATTATCTTGTTACTCATCTAATTTACAAATAATCTTTTATAAAATGCATATAATTTCTTCTTATTAAGGAAATTACTTGCATACATTTAGTGTACAGATAGAAGAATCACTCATACACCAAGCTAATAGTTAACTGTTATTTCAGAAATTCATCAGTATCTATTAATTTTTTTGTCTATCTTGTTTTCTAATAAAAAACACTGATACTCTCGTTTATTTCATGTATGTTTATGAGATTTTAAGTGATTATTGCTGATTAAAAGTGAACCATTTTTTTTTTTTTTTTCGTTTTTAATTCGAAGCCCAATGGTTCTGGGCCCATTGAGTTAAATCGACTGCAACAAGCCCAAATTATTCCAACAATCCTTAGCTAAGGTAAATTAGGTTAAATGAGGGCATATGAGTAATTTGACAAACGGAATCGAATAAAACGAAGCCCTAGCTCTAGCAACCTTTCACCTATAAAAGGCAACGCAAGGCCTCGTCTTCAACAATACATTCTCCCGTCTCTTTGCTTCATTCCGCATCATCTATCTATATGTGTTAATTGCGTTTTCAGTTCCTATTTGATTTCGCTTTTCGTTTTCGTTTTCCTTCCCCGTTTATTCTTTTAATTCCTTTTTCTTGAATGTGCGTCAAATAGTTATTTGAGTTTTGGTTTCTCGATGATGAAGAAAAAAAGATGACGAGTCCGATCAATTCCATTCTTTCAATCGTGACGACAAATCGAGGCATTTGTCTGAGAGAAATCCTTTAATTGCTATTTCGATTTATGATTTTTTTTTTCTTAGATCCTTTTTTTTTTTTTTGAGAAAAAAGTATTTTATATATTTATAATTGCTTTTCTTTAAGCGGGATTGTGATGATTGATATTCTATTTCTTATAGTTTATGTGATGATTCAACACCTCCTACTCATTCTGAATCCCGCTTTTAATTACTCAGAATAATTTTTCTTGTAAAAAAGATTTATATTAATAAAATAAAGTTGTGTTGGAATGGTAACTCACGCAGCAATGATGATAAAGTGATCTAACTCTCTACTTTGTAGTGAATTGAGGGTAAACCTGTGATCTTCCTTCAAGCACTTTTGAGCTGCTCTCTTGATTCTTTATAATTTAAGGTTTGAACTAAATATTAAAATTTTTTTAAGAAATGTTAAAAAAAAAAAAAAACAAAAATAGTATAATTTGCAAGTCTTGATAGGTTTGGACCAATAATGGACACTCCAGAATGAATTAGTATTTATAGTAATAATTTAATTTTAAAAAAGAATAATTTTAACAATTATATTTTTTTTATAACTAAATTACTATTAGTTCTCATATTTAGCTTAATTAATAATTCTTGCAAAACATTTAGTTAATTTTCTCAAATAAGTACAAAATAGTATTTAACCAAACATGCATACTTTGTGCCAATCAAAACATACTCAATATAAATATTATAACATTAACCCAGAAAATAAAATTGTATAATATTTTGTATAGAATGGAATAAAAAAATTATGTTGATTACAAGGCAGTGGACAGTAGAAAATGTGTCTTATTAAATTGAACTTAGAAGGGTATTTTTATCATTTATGATCTTATATTTCATTAATTGAGTTTTACTTGAGAACTGCTTAATGTATCAGTCGAACACAATTACATTAATTTCCCAGAGAATTGTTCGATTTGAATCAAAGGCAAAGAGGCCTAAGTTCCATTGAGTGCCATATAATTTATGTGATATTATTAAATTTAGCTCCATCCCTGAAAATTTTTATAAAAACTTATTTAATGAGAACTAATAATGATGGTTGACTCTATTTTAAATAGTTATTTTTAAAATGCATCAAATTTTTATTTTTCTAAACAAAAGCAAAGCTTGAATTCGTTCAAATTTTTTTTAAAATTATCTTAATTATACAACAAAGATGTATTTGAGTTTAATTAGACTACGTGGGAAAAAGAAAACTATAAGAATTAGTTTGATATAAGAAGGCTAATGTGTTAATAAAGGCAAAATAAGTGATTGTTTTAATTCACCATTTAAAATATATATTTAATTATTATAAACAGGAAAATTCAAACATTGTGGCCTATTAGCTCAGTTGGTTAGAGCGTCGTGCTAATAACGCGAAGGTCGCAGGTTCGAGACCTGCATGGGCCAATTATCTTTTTTTCTTATTTTTATAAATTAATTACTATTTAGTATTAAAATATAAAGTCAGAAAATGGCAAAATGATTTTAATCAGTAATCAAATGAAATATACCAAAAAAAAAAAAAAAAGTTTTTTTTGGCCATAATAATCGGTAATCAAGCCCTACTTCTGTTTTGTATTTTGTTTCTCATAAAAAAAATAATATAAACTACCATCTAGCTACAGTGGGGCAGACAGGAATAGGAAAATAGTACACTAACATCATCCAATCTGAGCTGACTGAGAGAGCAGTATCTATATCCTAAATGAAAAACTTCCACGTGGCAATCTCCATAACCATTGTCATTAGCTTGAATCAACCAATAGGAGAAAACCTTATCCTATCCCTTATCTTCCTCACACCAAAGCCACCAATATACCAACTTATTGCCACAAAAACACTTCCTCTCTTCTCATGCACTCACTTTTAATACATTCCACAACTCAAACGAGGACCAAGTGAAAAAGAAGAAAACAACTATGGCAGCCTCACTGCAAGCAGCTGCTACTCTAATGCAACCCACCAAAGTGGGTGTGCCTTCTAGGATCAGCCTTCAATTGAGATCTTCACAAAATGTTTCTAAGGCTTTTGGGTTGGAGCCTTCTACTGCTAGAATCAGTTGCTCTTTGCAATCTGATCTTAAGGATTTGGCTCAAAAGTGTGTTGATGCTACTAAGATTGCTGGATTTGCTCTTGCTACCTCTGCTCTTGTCGTTTCGGTATGTGTTTTGTTAATTTTCCTGTTAATTATGTCCTTTTTATGTATATGCAGCTTTGACGATACATATATTGTTAGTATAGATTATTATTTGTTGTGAGTACTCTTTTTAACTAGTAATTACCAAGAACAAGAACAAGATTAACTAGTAATTGCATAGATTATTATGTGGTCTGATCATTGATTAACAAGCACAAGATTGATTAGTAATTAACATAATAAAAAAAAAAGTTTATGTTCAATTAAGACTTGTTTTTCAGGGAGCGAGTGCAGAAGGAGTGCCAAAAAGGCTAACCTTTGATGAAATCCAAAGCAAGACATACATGGAAGTAAAAGGAACTGGAACTGCTAACCAATGCCCAACAATTGAAGGTGGGGTAGACAAATTTGCGATCAAACCAGGCAAATACAATGCCAAGAAGTTCTGTTTAGAACCAACATCTTTCACTGTCAAAGCAGAAGGAGTAAGCAAAAATGCTCCACCAGAATTCCAAAACACTAAACTAATGACTCGCTTAACCTACACACTTGATGAGATTGAAGGACCTTTCGAAGTAGCCCCAGACGGCACTGTTAAGTTTGAAGAGAAAGATGGCATTGACTATGCTGCTGTGACTGTACAATTGCCTGGTGGCGAACGCGTCCCTTTCCTTTTTACCATCAAACAGTTAGTAGCAAGTGGAAAACCAGAAAGCTTCAGTGGACAGTTTCTTGTACCATCTTACCGTGGTTCATCTTTCTTGGACCCAAAGGGCAGAGGTGGCTCAACTGGTTATGATAACGCGGTTGCATTGCCGGCCGGAGGAAGAGGAGATGAGGAAGAGCTAGCAAAGGAGAATAATAAGAATGTAGGCTCATCAACTGGGAAAATTACACTAAGTGTTACTGGGAGTAAGCCTGAGACAGGAGAGGTTATTGGAGTGTTTGAGAGTGTTCAACCATCTGATACTGATTTGGGAGCAAAGACACCAAAGGATGTGAAGATCCAGGGTATTTGGTATGCTCAGCTTGAGTCATAGACAATTTATGATTAATGTTTCTTATCTTTTCTCTGTATGAATTATTAATATTCACTTGGTTCAGATTTTGCTAAATGTTTAAGGTGGTGTTGCTAAACTTTTTCTGTCACCCTCTTGATGTGAGAATTGAGATGCTCAATGACACTATTATCGTCTTGTATATCATTATCATTTCATTTAACCTGCTTGTAATGATGCTTCGAAAACCAAGATTCATGTTTTCATCAATGGTGGTATGTAACAGAGTCCATTTATGGGTAGGAGACTGCAAGTTCCTGCTTGGGATCATGGTGGATTATGCCTAAACTTTGTGATACTGGGCACTATAATGAAAATTATTATTAGCTAGGACTAATAAAATCAGTATTAACATGGTCAAAGACAATAGCAAGTAAGGAAAATTTCTGTAATAAAAAATAATGTTAGTATTATAAGCAAGTATTTACAGTTGATAATTATTTTTAACATCAACATAAGATGATGTTGAATTATTGATCTTAATTTAATCTTTATTGTAATGTAGCCAATCCATATAGATTTTGAAATCCATAACGTTGGTATTTGAATTGAATTAGCCAGCCCAAACAAAGAATTATCATTCAGCTCTGGTCCATTTTGGATATGTGAGCTTTCGCAGTGGAACAGTTAGTGAGGAAAAGCCCAAGGGAGAGTACTGCCTGATGGGTAATCGTTACAACCAGAGATGATAATTTTATCTGACCAACAGCACTTGATCTGATTCGATTTTGACCGGTTCAAACAATATTTTATTATCTTTATCAGGCTTGGATTAGATTCGAATTTAAGAATTTGGGTATTTGCTAATAATTTAATTTAATTTTGTCCAATAATTTAATTTAAACCTATAAATGAGTTATTATATTTAATAATATAAAACTAATTTTAAAAGTGGTATGCAAAACAAAATTCAAAATTTTTTAACAAAATAAAAGGATTATTTCATTAAAAATTTCGAAAATTGTGATCCTTACACTATTTAAAAATAAAAAAAAATGTTGAAGTGGTGGGTTTGAAGGTGCCTTTTCAATTGAATACACAAAAAGAATCACGAGAAAATAGTTCAAAATCATTGGTTTTTCCTCTTCCATGATCACACAATTAGCTACCTAAAAGTAAACAAAAAGATTAAAAAAAAAAAAATCCATCATAAAAATCAAAAACTTCATATGTCTCTCATGTTTTTACTTTTTTAATGTGATTGGATAGTAAGACCTTTTAATTTTGGAGCATCATACTATATTATTTACCTATTTTATAATCTAATAAAATAATTTTAATGCTAATCAAAATAAAAATTGACAATAAGTAATGATGCGATTATATTCTCTCTTCTTTTTAAATTTATTGGAGGTTTTTATAGGAAAAATGACATTGTGGGTTACACAAGAGGGGTAGCCTTCCCCTTCACTCACCAAATTGATGAAAATAACTATGGTTGAGAAGATTCAAATTCGAAACCTCCCGCTCCTCGCATAAGTGAGAAAACTAACCAGACCACCACTTTGATAGGTGATTATATCTTCTCTTTAACTAAAGGAGCCAAATATCCTGAAATTGTTTAAATATTAAAAAGAAAAAAAAGAATTATTAAAGTAGGTTGGTCTTACTTTAGTATTGATTTAATTTAATGGTCAAAATATAATATTCCCCACTTCTAATTTGTTTATTTGAAGCAAATGCAATGTGACATTAGAGTATAATAAGTCCATTTCTTTTCCTTTTTTAATTGGCATGAATTAGTCAATTTACATTCCAAAATTTCAGCCACTAAATTTCATTTCAAAGTTCTTTTTACAATTATAATGTTTTAAATATCTTACTAGATGTTAAAGTTTTTCAAATTGAATTCAAATTTCAAGTTGAGCTCAAATATAAAATTTTCAAACTCACTAAGTTTCAAACTGAGTTAAATTTTATCGAACTGAAATTTGAACATGGCAGGTTCGAGCTTAACTCGAATCATTTACGCTCATACATGCATTCATATATGTAGATATATATAAATACTAATATCACTTAGAAGTTTAAATTAACTTAAATAATTCATTTAAATTCTATAGAAATTAATAATTAATGCATCGATACACTTATACACCAAACCAGTCACATATGATACAACTTATTAATCATCCGTCTATCTTTATTTATAGCGTTTTAAAAGTAATTTTGTTAAGATCAAGCAATATTAATTATTGTTTTTCCAATTTTACTTTTATCTCTACTATCATTTTTCTTTTCGAAAAAACATTTGTGCAAAGACTCGAGATCTACTTATAATTTATTATTTTTCTTAATTTTTTATCTAAATTTTAAAATTGGATATTAATTTAATAATTTTTTATAGTTCATCAAAATCCATTCCTTCCATACTGCCCTTTTAGCAGTCAATACGGCTGCCAGCCAACTCTAGCTCAGCAAACAACTTTAACAGTATCTGCCACTTGGCTCACACGAGACCCCGCAAATTCACCAACACTATTCCACCTCCACTACCATTTAATTTACTGTCATGGACGATTGAAAATTCCACATCACATATAAGAAACATAAGAGTCCAAGAGAACCCAAGAGGAATATATAGAAAACTCTCCATGCGGCTTTTCCACTCTCAACCTTCTTTCTCTATCAACTAATAAATCCCCTTCAAAACAAAATATATATCTGGGTTTCTTTTTTCTTCTTTAGTTGTTATTGTTTTGTTCAAATTGATTGATGAGAAAGGTTGCAGAAGAAAAATGAAGTATTTGACATGAAGATACGGAGACACGCAGAGGTAGAAGATGGAAGAGGTGCCTGGAGCAATGGGTACAAGCGCCAGCTTGGCTTTAAGATTGGGCCAATCCATTTTCTCTACTGCGTCCCTTCTCTTCATGTGTTTAGGCATTGACTTCTACAGCTATACTGCTTTCTGGTACTTAATTAATTCTTGGTTCTTCTGATTCTGCATTAACTGATAAGTTTTAATTAATTCCGATTCTGCAATACCCATATTTTATTTTTTCATTTTAGTTCAATATTTGCAATTCTCATGCCTATCACCTGTTTCGTTCTTTGTTCTAAGTTTTTCATTTCTTGTTTCCACAATTATTGGTTATTTATCAATTAATGAGGATCATTGACATAAAGGTCGGCCAAAGTTTTATTATTTTATTATTTTTATTCAAGTCACCGACATATTCTTTGTTGAAGAAAGCGAACATGCTTAACGTTTGCTAAATAGGATTCTCTTTTATAAAGTATACTTGGTTTATAAGCAAGGCAGCTAAAGAGAGAGAAGAACTGTGGAGGGGTCAAATTATCTTGTTGAAATTTCACTTCAATTGTGATAAACTTTAGTAATTAGGAATATTAGGGATTAGTAATTGATTCGGTGCATTTCACATTTGTTGCTTAAAGGCCTTATTTTTAAAAATTGGCTTTTTTAATTATAGTATGATTAGTTTTACATATGATGATTGATGATTGTGCTTCTAATGGTGGCTTTATCCAATGACATTTGAGAAGTTGATTTAAATGCTGAGGTGTTTTAAACTTGAAAAATTCTGCAAGTTTTACTATTGTTAGTGTTCTTGGTCCAAAAACTTGTAACAATTTTTCATGTAATTTTTTTCTTGAAGCTAACTGCCAGTTTTCTTTATAGATACTTTAAAGCTGATCCATTATCTTTCTGATAATGCCCTCGAAACGTGTGAATTTCAGACATTTTAGTTTTTCAAAGAATTATTGATCAATCATCTGCCTGATAAAATCTTTGAAATTTATGGATTCTCTGAAGAATAGCAGAATTTAGCTAATTGGGTTTAGATGAAAATAACAACAAGAATTTAGGAGTCTTTTTTTTTTTTTTTTTCTATCTAAGTAATATCATTGATTTCTCAAATTTGTGCTCTCCATCACTGCAAAATTATCCTTTTTAAAAAGAATCTCAACTCTCTCATCTCTGACCATTTCACTTATCAATTAATGATTGAATTAGTATGCACAGGCATTTAGTAAGTCAATTTTTGTGATTTTCCTAATTGGTGGTCATTTTGTAATGTTTTTTTGTTTAATGCAGCTATTTGGTGACTGTAATGGGTTTGGTAATTCCATGGAGCTTGACTCTGGTGGTAGTAGATGTATATTCTGTCTTTGTTAAATGTCTACCTCATCAACCAAGAATTCTGTCAGCCATTATCATTGGAGATTGGGTAGGCAGTAAAATTTTCTTTCATCAAAAGTTCACCATTTGATAGGAAAAAAATGTCTATTGATATTGTTAAATTTTGATTCTATTTCAGGTCTTGTCCTTTCTATCATTAGCTGCTGCAAGTTCAGCAGCAAGTGTTACAGATCTTCTCCTTGATGTTGGAGCTTCATATTGCCCTGCAAAATTATGCAACAGATACCAGTTATCTGCTGCTATGGCTTTCTTGTCTTGGTTTCTGTCATTTGCTTCATCTCTCTTTAATCTTTGGCTTCTTCCTTCTTTGTGAATTACCTTATGCACACACAGAAACCAGATGGGTAAGATCTTGACAAGTTGCTCAAGGTCAAACCTTGTATAGTATTAAATAGTGTTAACTGTTTACAGCTAATTGTGAAATGATAGGTTTGTTTCCCCTCAAATCACTGAATTACAAATTCCACTCACTGGATTTTTCCAAAGATTTCATTTCTCTAGTACTTCTTGGAAAGAAAATGCTTGCATTTGTAGGGCATACTAGACTTCGACACTCGAATTCAACTTTAAAAATTTTAAGCTTGACCTTGGCTTCAGACTCGATACTCGAATAAGTTTAAAATAAATATATAAAATCTCGATGAGCTTTCAAGTTGAACATCATTAGATTCGAGTTCAACTCTTTTACCAATGAGCTGATTTGAGCTCGAGATCGATTGGTGCTGAACTTTTTTCTAGCCAAACTTAAACAACTCGTGAGCCAGCTCGACTCATTTACACTCCTAATCATAGTCTAATATGAATTCGAAAAATATTATAAGGTTTATAAAAGCTCCATTTACTAAATCTATAATTTCTTTCATGAATCAAGGCTCGTTAACAAGTTAGTATCACAAAGCTGTTCAGTTGTCCTGTTGACCAGATTCTTTATTTTTTATCTGTGGCCTGAAGGATTAACAATGGAATTTTTTTTTTTTTTTGTTCTTTGCCGACACCTCAGGCATAGTGAGATGTAATGGTTGATTAGGTTGTGTTATACCCACAGGAAGTACATGTGCTTCTAATTTAATATTATACATAGATCAATAAGAGGAATCTGGAAAGAATGTTAAGAGTGGGTCCAGATTGTGAAGACATTTGAGTATCTTGTTGGAGAAATTCAAATTTGGGTCACATTGGAAGTTTGAAAAGCTTTTTCCATCTCTCAATGAGGGATTTGATTGTGAGTGCAAATTGATACCCCGCAATAGATTAGATAGTGGACCCTTTTTATAGTAGTTGTAGAACTACACGATAAAACCAGTTTGAAATAGCATTTATGAAGTATATCTGCGATTGAATATGGTCCTCTCCTTGTGGGAACATCAACGTCATCATAAATTTTCATCCAACGGTGACCAAACTTCATTCACTATTTTTGATGATTAATATACTCCATCTCAAATAAAATATATTTTCTCCGTTTTTAAATACTTATCATATTTGATTATTTTACATCTCTTAGAAAAATCATTCAAAATATATTGAATATTAATTTGTGTAAAAATAAAAATACCTGCATCAATTTTTCTAAATTTTGATTTGATTATGTTATATTATCTTCTATTGCAGCTCACCAGATGGAACCTCAGTATGATCTTGAAGAAATGATGGGAGGAAAACTTTTCTCCGTGGTTCACAAACACGAGATAAAGTTTCTTTCTCGTTTATGAAGGCCAAGGAAAGTTTTCCATTTTCTCTCAACTCTTTATTAACATTTTATTTTTTCTCGGCCTTTTATAGGTGGGCCTGTTTAAGCTAATAAACCAAGTCGGATCAGGCCCAAAACCAATTGTTAAAGGCATAAAAAATTGAAAATTCGGAACAAATTAAGGCATCCAGTTTGTTCTCGAAACCAAATGCCCAACTGCCATGGTCTTCCCTTTCAAATGTTTGACCGTTGCTTCCCGCCTTAACCGCGCTTTTAGCTCAATCCACCAGTTCGAGTCTGAAAATCAACAAATTCTTCATTCGCTGCTAGAGAAATGCTCCTCCATAAAAGAACTGAAGCAAATCCACGCCCAAATCGTCCTTAATGGCCTTAACCATCAGACTCTAACTATCAGCAAGGTAATCTCTTTTTGTGCTGTTACTGATACACGAAATCTCGACTACGCTCAGCTCGTATTTAATCAAATTACTCAACCCAATAAATTCATGTACAATAGTTTAATAAGGGGTTATTCTAATAGTAATGAACCGATAAAGTCTATATTACTATATCGCCAAATGATTGATTCTGGTCTCTCTCCGAATGAATTTACTCTCCCTTTTGTACTTAAAGCTTGTGCTTCAAAATCGGCATTTTGGGTTTCTCTGCTTGTTTATGGACAAGCTCAAAAATTGGGTCTTGGGTGCCATGTTTGTGTGCAAAACGGTCTAATAAATGCATTTATTTGGTGTGGGTTTATCAATTTTGCAAAGAATGTGTTTGATGATATGTCTGAGAGGACTTTGGTTTCTTGGAATTCGATGATTGGTGGGTATGCCAAAGTGGGTTGGTGTAAAGAAGCGTTTTTATTGTTTAAAGATATGAGAGAAACGAGGATAGAGCCTGATAAGTTTACTTTAGTTAACTTGCTTACTGTCTGTTCGCAAAGCTGTAATATACATTTGGGTAGGTTTCTACATTTGCATATTGAAATTACAGGGTTGGAGATAGATTTAATTGTGAGAAACGCACTTCTAGATATGTATGCTAAGTGCGGGCATTTGCAATTGGCTGAAAGACTTTTTGACCAAATGTCTGATAAGAATGTGGTTTCCTGGACCTCTATGATTAGTGCATATGCTAAACATGGGCTTGTTGAATTTGCTCAGAAAAAATTTGACAAAATGACAATGAAGAATGTGGTTTCTTGGAATTCAATGATTTCGTGTCATGTTCAAGCAGGTCAATGCAAGGAAGCTCTGAATCTTTTCCATGGGATGCATAATTTGGGAGTGATGCCTAATGAGTCAACCTTAGTCTGTGTTCTTTCGGCCTGTAGTCAAATTGGCGATTTGGTCACGGGTAAGAAAATTCACCGTTACATATGCAGCATAAGCAGTATAGATAGTGTTAACCTGTGGAACTCAGTTATTGATATGTACGCAAAATGTGGCGCTCTTGGGCTTGCTATAGACATCTTTAACAAAATGCCAACTAAGAATTTAGTTTCTTGGAATGCAATTATTGGAGCACTTGCATTACATGGTTGTGGATTGGAAGCAATCAAGCTCTTTGAAAAGATGCAAGCTGAAGGCATTTGTCCTGATGAGATAACCTTCACATTATTGCTTTCAGCTTGCAGTCATTGTGGCCTTGTAGACATCGGTCGAGATTACTTTTACAAAATGAGGTCTGTATATGGAATTGTACATGAAATTGAACATTATGCATGCATGGTTGATCTTCTCGGGAGAGGAGGTCGTTTAGACGAAGCTATGATGCTAATAAGAGGGATGCCAATGAAACCGGATATTGTGATATGGGGTGCTTTACTTGGCGCTTGTAGAACTCATGGAGATGTCAGAATAGGGAAACAAATCCTAAAACAGTTACTGGAGTTGAAGCCATCCGGTTCAGGGGTTTACGTGCTTCTTTCGAACTTGTTTTTTGAAGCTGGAAAATGGGAAGGCATGAAAAACATTCGAAAGCTAATGAATAACCATGAAATCATCAAGTGCAGAGGAATTAGCTCAATCGAAGTTGAGGGCTGTATTTATGAATTTATGGTTGATGACAGCAGACTTGAAGTTTCAAGTAACGTATATTCTCTGCTTGATCAATTAACAGATCATATGACATCAATAGGGTATTTCTGCAATTTCTCAAGTGTGTTTTCAGAATCACACGAAATGTAATTTTGTGACAATAAACAAGAAAGACCATTACCAACTGTAAGTATACTAACTCATGCAGGATGATTCAAAATATCGAAATTTTTTTCAAAAAGAATCAGATTTTAATGATTTGAACTATAGATGTTTAGCATTACAAGATATGAACTTGACCAGTGAGCTACTCACCCAATGGCTTCTTTGTATAATTTTACATTGTGGATTTGTTTATTTACAAAATTATTGTTGTTGTAGCTATTTATTACTGAATAATTCTAATGAATGAAGAGCCTTACAGGAAGGTTTAGACATTCGAGAAGGGCAATATTATTATACGATTTCTTTTTCTGTTAATTTATATAATTTAAATAAGATGAAGTCGTGTGTCAAATATTTGATTTCATGCATCCAAATATTTATCTTCTAATAATATAAATCCAACCCATAAAAAAAATATTGTTTTCTTGCTTTTATTTGGAGATATACATTGTATATAATACGTACATTAGTTCATCAAGACATTTATGGAAATCATAATTGGATTCATCAACTAGTTTGGGGATAATTCGGATGACTGAATAAACCAATGAAGAGTCAAATCAAACACCAACCAAATATATAAATTAGATTACTTTATCTTAATCTTTTTTTTTTTTTTTTAAAGTTTGAATTTTGGAACTTGACAATTTTATAAATTAAAATACATAAATGCATAATTAAAAAGTAGTCCTAAAATCTCCAAGTATCAACTCCAATAATTTTAGATTAGATTTTTTCTCATAAAATCCTCTCTTATCCATGAAAAATATATTTTAACACTAATTAAATAAAATAGAAAATATAAATTAATTCCTTGAATAGGGTTTGAAAATATTAACTCCTCTATCCATTAGGATAACAATAAGACGATGAAACATAATGTTATTAGGATTTAAAGTTAACCTAACTATTATATAAGTGCACAAAAAAATTAATATTTAACGTTTCGACGTCAAGAATTATATATGGAGACAACGGAGTCTTGCCCATCATGGTTATTTTCGTTACTAGAGGCTAAATTTTTTGAGACTTGCGATACTCATGGTTCAAGAAAGTGTAATTTTTTTTGTATTGATTGTACAAAATCAACCGTTTGTGAAAGTTGTAAAAACGATCGTAATCAACATGAAAACCACCAATTTATTCAGGTAAGTTCTTCATAAAACAATTCCTGATATTTTGATAAATTAATTAAATTTTAATCCTGATAAATTAATTATTTTGATAAATAATTCCTGATAAATACTTTTTTTTTTCAGGTATTCAGAGCTTCATATCATTCCGGAATTATTCCTGCGATGATAAATAAATTTTGGGATGTTTCTGATATCCAAACTTATAAGATCAATTATATTAGTATTATTTATATTAATCCAAGACCACATAAAGAGCAGCCGCATCAGAATCCTAGTCAAAGATGTGCAACTTGCAAAAGAGAATTAATTCAGCAGCAGCAGCAAGAAGAAGAAGGCTTCTTACCTTACAAGTTTTGTTCAATTGGCTGCAAAGTCATTGTAAGAATTTTCATACATATATAATTTTTTTTTTCTCTCTAAAATTTATTATCAAATAAATAAATTTTTTGCAGGAAAAACTTGCCACTTTGGATGAGGAGCAGACGAAGAAAAGAAGAAGAAAAGGAATTCCTACAAGGTCTCCTTTGTTTTAAATTACTATAATTATTATTAAAAAAAAAAAGATTATGATGGATAAGACCAACAAGTATATGTCAAAATAAAATCTTTATTTTTGGATCAAATTTATGATTTATTATTATTATTATTATTATTATTATTATTATTATTATTATTATTCAAGTTACATGTATCAAATAATAGATCCCAGAATGAACTTATAGCTAAAAGACATATTTTCTTTGTTGGTTATATATATTTTTATTAATTTGCATTGTTCATTAAATTATAAAAAAAATGATTAACACCTTAATATTGTAATTATAAAATAATTATTTGTAGATTTTGCATATAAAGAATATTATAGTGACCATTGATCATAAAGAAATAGTTAACTGTGAGGGGACCTACAATTAGTGGATACAACCTTGCAATAGCCAAAAAGAAATATATGATTGAGAGAGATAGATAGAGCATAAAGGAACTTTCTTGGCAATGACAAAGTCTAACTTTATAATATAAATCCATGAGAAAAATTGAGTCAAAGATATAATTAGAAATACTGTCCGTGTTGACAAGACCTAAAAATTCTAATTAAAATTAATTAAGATTAATTAGGGTTACAAAAATACATAATTATAATTATAGGATGTGTTTTTGCTGGTTGTTGAGTTTTATTATTTTTTTCTTGCCAACTATGTTTGTTCCATCAATTGTATGCAAGAACATAAATCTTATTGGAATGTCATGGTTCCTTGTAACCTTCAAGCACAAATTATATTTTATCGATTCATAAAAGTCATTATTATCAATAATGCAATAATCAAGTCGTGGAATCAACATCTTGAAAAGTGCTTTTAACATAATCATTTCTTAGTCCTCCGATAGAGATTAGTACCTTATCTAGGTGTTAAGGGATGAACATGAAATATTTCTATAGATTTTAGGAGTACTTATTTTAAGGGGAAAGTATAGAAAATATTGTCCTAATTAGATTGAATTCCTAATCCTAATGTTCTTAGGATTATTTACCTAATGAGTAAATTTTATTACAAAAATTATTTAATAATAATTCAAATTTAGAATTAATTTATGACTCGATTTTTTTTTTTTTTTTTTGAGTATTGAAAAGGATGTATTCGAATCTGGATCTATTGACATACCGTACATACACTTGCCATTAGATTATGTCTTGAAATGCATATTTGTTTTCCTTTATTCTTTCATGTTGTACATCAATTATACATGCTACTACAATAATAAGTTAATATATAGTGATAAGTTGTTTTGGAATTTGGATTTGATTGAAAGGGAAAGAGCCTTTGGAGCTTCAAGAAAAAGAAAAAAAGAAAAGGGTTTTGAAGATGGGAATCCAAATTCCTCAATTATTAATAATTCAATTATCAACTACAAATTTAAATAATTGATAAAATAAATGAAGAGCAGATCTTCCTTCCTCACATATATAACCCACATGGATTTAGAACATGCATTCTGCAAAAACACACACTGTGGCCTTGCCTGTTGGCCCCCCTTCCTTCTAATTATAAATTCAATTTAAAAAAGATTTGATTATTTAAAAAAATAATTATTTAAGGTGTTAGTACAAATGTACAATGCATATGTACTCTTGCTTTTACTTTTAGGTTCAACAAGATTTTTCCATGAATTAAAATTTAAAAGCATGTGCTTGTGCTTCTCCTTAGTTCTTAAGGTTCCTTTCTTCCTCCATACTTGTTGCTTTTCTTGTCTCAATTATTCAAATAGATATGGTTGCCTAGTTTTTCTTTTTTACTTTTATATATGTTATTATTATTATTATCATTATTATTATTATTATGAAAATGATATTTAACCTACTAATATATATAACCGCTAATGTCTTATCTGATACTGTAACCGTTAATGTCTCGCCTGATAAGACATTTAGTTTTTGATAAACTGACAGTGATATATGATATACTTTTTTTTTTTATTATTTACATAACTGTAATTGTCACGTTAGATGGGACAATTGATAGTAACGTATAAACGGTTCAAATACCATTGCTCAATTATTAAATACATTTTCATGATTTTCTTTCATTTTTTAGCATAATTATATTTTTTTTAATTGGGATTTCTTAAAATTAATTACTAGATTTATAATTAAATATAATGTCTAATTATTTTTAATTATGACATAATCAATTTTAAATACTAGCTTCAATGTTAATTTATGTTTTGACACAAGCATTCTAGTGACTTTGTCAATACTAGCTATAAGTTAATTGAGACTTTTCCCGTTATTTTCTTTAACACCAAAGGTTATTACATGCATATTTCTTTAGTTTATTATTATAATTCTTTTTTCGTTTATTTAGTGAATTTCACTTTAAATTTAAAATCTTTCTTTAATTTCTGAAAATGACTCCAATATTATTAAATTTAAAGTTACTATTGCTATATAATTATAAGTGTTTTTAGACCGTTATGATTATAATTTTTTTTAAATTCCGTTTTTTTCCTATTTTATATCGTTTGTATAAAAATTTTGGAAACTTTCTTCTAATTTAATTTTGACATTTATACATAAAGGTTAAGTTTAGATTTCAAAATGTATCAAAACTCATTTTGTTATAATTTCCATTGCACAAATTTCTGTATAATAAGTTTCTGATAATAATTAATTAAAATACATAATGATTATAAATAATATTTAAATATTATTGCTTGATTTTAGAAAGAAAATGAAAAACTTTAGTTCAGGCAATTGTGTAAAGCCAAAAGAACAAGTTAAAGCAAGGTCATGCTTTGTAAATTGCATGCTCCATAAAAACAAAATACAAGGATTTTGGGTTTGAACCTGAACCAGACCAGAACAGACCAGACCCAACCCCAACATCTGATTACGCCATCTCTTGTCTCTTTGTTGGATTTTCAGTTCACTGCTTCATTTCCACGTGTTTTCCTATATTCCATGCATCGAACCTCCTATGCTCCCTGTTTTACTGCCACGTTTCCTCTCTTCTTCTTCTTCTTCCGTAAATGGCCTTCAATTTACACGTAATATCTTTTTTATTTTTCATTTTTTGATTTTATTTTTGTTTAGCTTTGCTTTTTAATTTTTCACTGTTACTGCTCACTGATCACTTAATTACTAAACCATCCATTTTAAGAAAATTAAAAGAATTCTTTCAATTATTTAAATAATTAAAAATTGTTAATTATGGAGGCTTCATAAATTTCATTTTATTTTTTACAAAATAAGAAAAATAAAAAAAAAAAAAGAAATTTCTTTCTGATAATTAGATTGGCCTACCACGTTGGGACTTTGCTGAATTCTGCTAACAATACTTCACAAATTTTAAAACACCTTCAATTATCTATATCGGTGAATTGAAGTTTCATCATTCAACATATATGCCAAAAGCTTTATAATTGGTTGATGGTCAAATTAATACAAGAGAAAAAAAAAAGATTAAAGAATTTTATTATTTGGAGAAAAATAAGAAAAACAAGGAAAAAAATAATTTGTTTGAATGAACTATTGAATTATTGTATATTTTCATTCATGTAATGATTTCAATATATAAAATATTTGAATACATTAAATAAAAGAAATTAAAATATAATACATTATGAAATGATAATTGTCCACATTTATCCCATGTGTTATAAAAACCTTTGGGTACCAAACATAAAACGACTAAAACAATCATGTCAAAAGGTAAAAAGTAAAAACCTTTTCTCTCTTTTTCACTGACCCACTCTATCTACTGAATTTGATTTTGATGCCTATTGCTATCATACGCCATTATATATATTTTCTGGTTATACTATAACTTTCAAGCTATTTCCAAAATTTAGTAAGTGAAAAAAAAAAAAAATCACATTCAAGAAAAGTACACATTTGCAATTATTAGATTCTCGTGCACAATGTGAAGACTGAAGAGCAACAACTTTGTTTGTCAAACCTAATTGCCCTCTAACAATTTAAGCATATTCGAAACGTTTTTATAATAGAAATATACTAAAATCAAATTAATTCATTATTTTTTAATTGTAATTACTATTAATTAAACCACAATTGTGTGTACAACTGTACATTAAGCAAGCTTAGAAATATAACTTAATTAACTTTTCTCTGTTTGCCCCATTTGATATTGGTGCTCGGCCTAGTAGTCAGGTAAAACTTTTTTAAAGACAGATGCGATTTCAGGTTTAAATTCTTGGGACTGAATGCATTCTATTATTGTTGATTATTGGTTTAATTTAAATTATTAAATATTAATGAACAGTACAAAAACTAAAAGCTCCAGTCCCTATGTGTGTAATAAAAGCACAAATGGAGGGGTAAACCTTAAAAAGGACACTAACGCTGTGCATAGATAAAAGCTGTCTTCAACAACTTACAGCCTGGCGAGTGGCGAGCCCTGCCCACTGATCGATGAAGGGCCCCCATTCATAAACGACAATGATGACGTGGCAACCAGATACAGATTATGAGGCACTCTCTCTTTCCCTCTTCCCCCTATATATATACCACCTCCTCCTTCTCCGTTCTTTCAAGATCCAAAGTTTCTGCATTTTTTAAATTTAACTAAAAGTCGAAAATTTCTCATTTAAATAAAAATTTGTTACATAAGGTTTACCGAGAAAATGGGTATCTGCAATTCTTGTGAATCTACTCACGTTGCTACTGCCAAATTAATTCTCCAAGATGGAAGGCTACAAGAATTCTCGTACCCGGTTAAGGTTTCTTATGTTTTGCAAAAGAATCCGACGTATTTTATTTGCAACGCCGACGAAATGGAGTTTGACGACGTCGTTTCCGCCATAAACGACGATGAAGAGCTCCAACCTGGACAGTTATATTTCGCTTTGCCTTTGAGTAGGTTAAGGCATCCATTGCAACCGGAGGAAATGGCTGCATTGGCAGTAAAAGCTAGCTCCGCTTTAATGAAAAGTAATGGTGGTGATAAATGTGGGTGTGGCCGGAAGACGGTGTCCCCATTGGTGTTTTCCGGTGATAGTGATCTGAAGTCTAAGAGAAGATTGGCAGCCTCCGCTGGTTCTGGCGTTGGTGGCGGTAGGAGAGGTAGTGGTGGTGTGGGTGGCGGAAGGAGAAAGTTTTCGGCAATGTTAAGTGCAATACCTGAGTAGGGGTAGTTTAGGAAATGAAAGAAGGGTATGAGTGTAAATATTGTAATGATGAGGGTTCATTCTGAAAACTTCTCTGTAGGATTGGTCTTAGTGATGTGATTAGCTCGATTGGTACATTACCTTTGGCTGTCACCCATTGGAGGGTCGTATTACAATTTTACCCCTAGATGAGTCGATGAGCTTATAAATTATATAATCATTTTGTTTTATTGTAAAATATTGTTATCAGCCTAATCAAAATCATGAAAGCTCCATTGAATTTCTGCGTACGATACTGAAAATTTTAAAAAACATATAGCTATATCGGAATTATTTAGCTTAACATATTTTGAAAAGTTCACTATCATCTTGTTTTTGTACGCAGGCCAGAGTGATAATTTAACGACTCCTCTGTTAGATTTTATTAAACTTATTTGTCCCACCAAATATTACATTTTAAATTAAAGTTAGTCGTTTTATTTATTAAGAGATTCAATTCGCTGATATAACATGCGAGCAACACAATCGGGCGACAATTTTCATACCTAAAATTCAAATTAGAAACATTTAGTTAAAAAGGAAAGGACTCCCGACCAATATTGGTGGGTATTCTTTTTTTTTTATTCACCAAATTATTGACAATTATTCTAATTGATTAAACTCGAGAATTTTTATCCTAACATAAGTGAGAAGACTAATGAAACTATAGGTAATTTACTAATTAAAACTGATTTAGTTAAACATGAAATGTTTTCCATAAATGTAGGAGGGATGGAACTACCTGTTACTTTGGGAAGCTGCTCTACTCTACATTGGCTTTAGGTGGACATCATCTCCCCAAAATATTTTATTTTTTTTTTAAAAAAAAAAACATATTTTGTAAAAAAGTCCTGCATAAAAATTATTTAGTAAAATATTTTATCCTCAAGTGTTAATTTCTAATTCTGCCACTGCCCTAAATTCTTCTAATTTCACCTTTAAAAGAAAATACGTGATATTAATTTATGAAATTCCTCTATAGATGGTTAATAATCCATTATTTGGATAATGTCATTATTAGTGGAGAAATCATTAGCAATTTGGCAATTAATTAAAATCACTTGAATATATATGGTGATTAATATTGCGACTAGAAGGGTTAAAAGGATTAAAAAAAAAAAAACAATTGATCAAAAAATCATTTTTCTCATTAAAGGATAAGGATAAATAGAGCAATACGATAAACAAAATAATGAAAATTGGAAGTATGTGTTTGTCTTCACATAAGAAGAGAATGAAACTTTCCACTTCGAAAATTCAATAACAACTTAATTATCATGCATATACAAAAATGATAAAAGCCGACAAATGAAATTGGTATAAGCAAAGAAAAACATGGTGAGGAAATTAATATAACTTAGTTAAGTTATTACAACATTTTTGAAACTGACAATCAATAATCAATAGCAAGAACATGTTACTATTGAAGTCATTTTACGCGTAATGAGATAGAAAATGACAATTAAGGAAATTGGCATTGCATTATATTTTTGTAACTTACTAATAATAATATCCACAAATTTAAATTAAAATTTGCTTGTAAAATGTTAAATTTATAAAAATGTGTTGACAAAAGAATGAATGGGAAAGATGGAGTCATTTTCTGTTTGGTTTTGATGAGAGGGAAAGGCTAATACATGGAAGGAGATTGAGAGGGTTTTGTCTTGTCAAATGGAATTTTGCATGAAATGCTGCCATTGGTACAGCTGTTGCGATACGGTCATGCCACCGTGGATTCCATGTGAATCCAACAAGTTGACACGTTAATCCATAACAGAAAAAAAAAAAAAAAAAAAAAAGAGGAGTAAAATATAAACCATTGGGGGAGTGGTTTGAAATTGACCTGTAATATAAGAGATTTAAAATCTAAAATCTAAAATCGCCGCACCAGTGGTTAAGTATAAAAATGCGTATAAGAATAGAGGTAAAAGATTTGAAATCTGAAATCACTACGCTGCTGATTCAAGTGTAAAAATGCGTATAAAAAAGTACTTTCATATGCGTATAAACCCATTAATCAGTCTTATAAAAAACGAAAAATATATCGATTTGATTTGATTTGATTTCATAATAACTTCGGTCCAATTCAATTTTAATCTTGAAAGTTCGATTTACTCCTTCTAAATCTCAGTTCAGTTTAATTCATGATCGACTGTTTCTTACCCTTACCCTTAGTATTATTAACAATATCAAAGAAGTTATCTTGAAAATTATGGATATAATCGGGTTAATTTACTATTATTATGCATTGAGAAGTAAATATTAGCAAATTTTTTTGAAATTAATTTGTAGAATCCATCAATTTATAGATGGAAAATTTATATAATCTCACTTAAAACTCGAAGAAAATGCAAGACATATGTGATAAGGTGAATCGCTGTGATTTTATTGCAATAAAACCTATGTTGCCTGAAGCATAAATTTTGTTGACAATACATACACCATAAATGTGCAAAACCTTTATTGATTTCTATGGGAGAAATAAAATGGTTTTGACCCATATAGCTATCATGAGAGCCAGCTATATCCATAGAACAGAATCCAATGTTACTTAAGAAGGTGAAGAGAAATTACCTAAAGAAATAGGGAATATTTATAGTTACATAAAGAAATAAAAAGAAGGATCACTCTTATGTTATTTTTATCTTTTACCATTCATTTTATATGCAAGTGGGAATAGAATTGCAAAAGTTCATAATAAAGCATACAATTTGATATTTGGCATCACTATATATAATAATTTCTTATTGGACTGTCCATAAGACTATCGTACTTTCCATTGGTCCCAATTGATGGTTTTGAAAAAAAAAAAAATCATAAAAAGGTTTCTTTTTTCTTTTTAATAAAAGGATTATGTATATGCATTTCGCATATATAAATTTATATATATATATTGATGCATTTCTTTATTTGGTACAAAATTATTTTTGTAAAGTACATGGATAAATTTATACATTTGGTATATGTAAAATTAATAAATTTACGGAGTTATATCTGAAATTTATATTTTATCACTTTAAATTAAAGTGCATGCCGACCAATTATCGTGATACATAGATATTGGTAAAAATAATTTCCCTCTCCCTCCTCTTTGTATTCATTATAATGATTGACAGAGATAGATTCTGAATGCAAGTTGGTGGACAAATTTAATCCACCTATTCAATAATGGAGATTTGCTGCAATTGAATGTTTTGTACCAAGTAAGAAAAAACAAAGAAGGGCCATAGGAATCCCTCAAAACATATATACCCGTTTGCCTTATATGTCCAAAACTTACAAAATTATCATTTTTTTTTTCTCTACCTCCTTTTCAATTTTCAATACTCAACACATTCTTCCGTTACGCGTAAACACCGTTTTTGGAAACAAGCTTTTAATATTTTGACTCAACATTATTTTTTTAATATTTGATAATATAGCATTTGAACTAACTTTTAAAGGTTAATGTGATATTTTATAAAAATTAATTCATAACATTTAGCTTTTAACGTTTTACATTTTATAAAACGCTACTCAAACAACTGACCTTTAAACGTTATCAAAACAGCTAATTTTGCCCACGATATTCAAAATGCACTTCATATGAGTTACAGTTATACTAATCCATTACATTTTCATAAACTCGTAACTTTACACATAAAGTAATATAGATAGATTAATTGGCAATCATATGGTTGCATTATTTTCACTTTTTGAGTGCAAATTATATCTCCAGCTTCAAGATAGGCCGCTCATTTTCTAGCCTCCTGCTACTGTAGTATTTATGAATAATAATATCTTGGTATTAGAGCCCTTTAATTAGATCCAGCTGTAATTTAGAATTGGCAACTTCAAGGTTAGGTTAGACTTTATAGTTTATCCTTTCATAGTTAGAAACTCCCACCAAACTTTTGATTATTTGCCGATCATGTGTACTCCGATGAAATTTTTAATGTTCCATGAATTATATACTGAGAATAAAATGTTTTGGATAATTAGAAAAAAAAAAAAAAAGAAAGGACACTTATTTTTATGAAGAGGGAGGTTTTTTTTTTTTTTTTTTTTTTTCCAAATCATTTATTTGTGTGTCCAATAAGGAAGTTGAAATATATTTGTATGTATCTTTTTATGTTATAATATAAGAAAGATAGAAAAAAAAAAAAGCTTAATTTATATATTTATAAATGCAAAAGATAGTATTTAATTAATTATGTATAGTGAGTCAACTTTCTAAATAACAAAGTATTTTTAAATATTTGATGTATCCCAATTGTTTTTATTAGCTTACTAGCACTCACATATAGTTGAATAATCAGCTTTTGTTGTGTTCTTTATTCTATGTAAAAGGACCTTTAGGCATTTCCCTTCCCTCTATCTCCATGGATTTTTCTCTTATAAGGAAGCTTGTCGGTTCCTATTTACTATTCTCAATAAGATTTTGATGGTTATGAATCTATAAGTAATGGAAAGTGATGGCCACCAATATTTAGAAAGACGATAAACTGAAATTTTTTTTAAAAAAAAAATTCCTTTTGAATAATGTTGTTCTATGAATAAGAAAGAAAAATTGCAGTCTTACCGATAAGATTTTAGTTGGAGTAATAAACGATCATAATCCACGTAAAAGTGAAAATATAAGTTCGATCCTGAGAAGCGCACTTTGTTGAAAGGACAAAAAATTTTATGCTCTAAGATTCCATCGAGCTGAGATGTTATACTTTGGATTATATAAAAAAAAAAATTAAGAAAACCTACGGATTGTGGCTCAATTGGCAACACAGATTGAACATGTAGGAAGAACCATCCGGTTTAATTCTTACTAACCACACCCGCAAGCTGCAGGGAGGAGCGAAGAGTCTTAACTGTGTCTAGGCCTTGAGCCGGATTAAAATGGTACCTGATATCTACATTGTATTTAAAATTTTAAAAAAAAAACAATATTCTCTTTATCATCATTAATTTCTAGTGGTCCTGTTTCACTTGCACGTAAGAAGCAATAACGTGACTTGAAAGTTGTGCTCTTATATATTCACCAAATGAACTTTCTTGCATATTTTGTGTATCATAGAGATCTTGTAAAGGGAAAAGGATAACTTATTTATTTATTTATTGAGTTCTCTAATTAAAGTATGTCTTTTTTTTTTTCAAAAAATAAATAAATAAGGCATGTCTTATTGAATTCTTATACTGAAGTACAAAATTAACAATAATAACCTGCATGTATCCAAGAAAAGATTTACCTAAGACCACCAATAGCAAACCCTAATCTTAATTGGAAAAAACAAAAACCCTAATCTTAGTTAGGGTTCAAAATTTATTAAATTTTTACAAATTCACAAATAAATGCTTTCCTTCTAGTTTGGCTATCAAATACTCAAAATTTAAGCCTTGTTGATTAAATAAAATTATCTACGTAAATAAAAAATGCATGTTTTGATCATTGAAGTTCAAAATTCTCCTATCTAATACTCAAAAGAAAAACATTGATATTCTTTATATATATATATATATATATAGATTCAACTAAATTAAAATAATAAGCTACCAATGGGTTGTGGTCCATTTGGCAATGCATGCTGGATATATGGCAATGTATGCTGGATATATGGCAATGCCTCCGATTAAATGCATCTACAGAGATGAGTGAAAAGTCTTAACTGTGATTAGGCCTCAAACCGGATTAAGTGATCTCTAACGATAGGATTATCAGATACAATTGATTTACATTAAAAAAAAATTAAAATAATAGCTAGTTTGCATAAATTTCAAAAGGATGTAGCTTTGAGTGTAAGAAAGGTTCCAAAAGTGGAATACATGCAATATTTAAATAATAGTAGTAGCAAAATAGATTAATAATTTAATGGATTTCACTTTAAACTAATGGCACATGATTAAATAAAAGCTATAAATAAATTCGACTTGGGTGCTTGTTAGGAATCTTATTTGTTATTAATCTAAATTTCATTTCAAAAAGTGAGGCTATTGATAGCATAAGGTAGGTAGAAATACAAAAGATGATAATGGCAATAAGGAAAATGACCATCTACAATTGTTTTATATATATATATACATATATTACTTTGGCTTTGTCGTATGACCCCTCAATGCTTGTAAAATGAACAAAATCACATTTAGTTTCTTAATTGACTATTTTTTCTTTATTTTCTATTAATATTTTTTTTCCTTTTTTTTACATAAATAATTGCATTTTGGATTCCCCCATCACCAATAAAAGAAATTGTCATATACAAACTTGTTTCTAGCTTTACATATTAATTAGATTTTTATCCTTTTTTCCCAATATTTTTCATTTTAATCCATGAAAATACATATTAATTTTTTTTTTTTATTTTGATTCATAACTTTTACAAAGTGTAATAAAAATTTTATTTCCATATTATTTCTAGTAAATAGTGACTAATTAATTTTCAAAACAAATCTTTACTTTAATTTCTATAGGTTTAATGTACCAGTTTCAAGGGGCACGAAGACTGCAAATTGACAAGTTCTTTTTTTTAAGTGGAGTACAATTAATGAGTTTATCAAATAGAAGCATGAAAATATTAATGGAAATAATTAATGAAGGAAAAAGGAAATTAAATTAATTAATGCAATTTTCGTACGTAAACTATATTCCCCGATAGCTTTTGAATTACCTTTTAGTGTTTTGACTATCAAAACTCTATCTCTATCATTTATAATATTTAACATTTAGCGTTTAGCTTTTAGTATTTAGCATTTAGTTTTTGAACTAGCTTGTATCCTATTTCTTCTTTTCTTTTCTACGTTCACAATTTAATGTACAAACCAATTCTCTAAAAATAAAAAGTGTTTATTTTATTTTATTTTTACACATCAACTTAACAGCAAATGGATATTACCATTAAAAAGCATTTTTTGAAAAAAAATTTTCTATTTATGTGGCAATTAAATAGAGAAATCCATATTAACATTAAGATTGTAGATGCTCTTAAAATTACTTTTGAAGTGATTCTAAAGCTCCATTTGCTTCCGTAAAATAACTTGCAGGAAAATATTTTCTATAATTTTCCGTTGTTTGGGGCGCTCAAAAAAATAATTCAACGGAAAATATTTTCATAGTCAAAGGAAAGTTAAGTCATTTTATAAGGAAAACAATTTCTAATTTTCGAGAGAGTAAAACATTTTCTAGACATTGGTAAACCTTATAAATCCATTTTTTTAATTTATTGATCATCATAATTACTACCACTAGTCACCATTTACCACCGACCACAACTACCGGCTACCACCACCGGCCGCCGACGGCTTTCATAATTTATATTTTTTTCATTCTTTTCATATTTAACACTAAAATTTTAAAATTATATAATTTCTATTATTCTTAATATATTTATGGTCTTATGAGATAAATACTTTAATATTTTTAACTAATTTTCATTATTACAATTAAACAATGGAAAAAAAGTTATTTAATAAGTCATTTTCCTTAAAAAAAATGGAGCATGAAAATCCAACCCATTTTTGACTCTCAAAACCGAACCTTCCTCTCTTCCCTTTGTCAAGACAGGACACAAATATTAGAACAGCAACAAGAACATAAAATGGGTGCATGTGCTTCTTCTCAAAGCGAAATAAGATCAAGATCACCATCATCATCAACGATCAAGATCATCGACAATGATGGGAAATTACAGGAGCTGAAGCAGCCAATCAAAGCTGGTGATATTACAGCAAAGAATCCAGACAGCTTCCTTTGTAGCTCAGAATCTATGTATTTAGGTATGTGCATCCCTCACGTGCCAGAAGAGGAAGAATTGCAACTTGATCAAATTTACTTTCTTTTGCCACAATGTCAAGCTCACAAACCCCTCTCTCTTCCTCACTTGTGTAGTCTAGCTGTCAAGGCAAGCTCTGCCCTTGGCCTTGCCAGTTTTCCGGTGTCTGAAAGTCATGGATACGTTAGAGTTTCACTTTTTCCGGTGGAAAATTTATGGCCGTGGAAGTGTAGAAACTAGAAAGAGACGTGTAAGAAGTTGCAGCCTTGCAGGCGAAAGACGCGTTTTTCCGTTATATATCATCTTTTATACAATTTTTGTATTCATTGGATGTTAATGTGTTCACATTTTCTTTTCTTTTCTTTCTGTTTTTGGAAGCTAAAGAAGGAGAGCTATTCAAATTATTTTTGTTGTTTCTGTTATGCTATCAATTACTAGCAATGATTTCATTTTCATTATTACAAAATTCATCTGTTTTTTTAGAAACTAAAAATAAATAAATAAAAAAACAAACAAACACGAATTGTTCTAAAGCAGTTGGATGGGCAGCCCAACATGTCCAAAAGGCCGAAAGGTAAAATCCGTTGAGGGTCAGAAAAGGGAAAACGAAAGTGTTCTTAGAATTATTCTTTGATCTATGGCTGGGCCTGGGCCTAACATTACTTGCGTTGATTGCCCGTTACATATGGCAGCGGAAACCCATTAATTATTAGCAGTAGAGTAATACATAGTAATGCTACCAATCATGTCACGCACAAGAAATGTTTTTAAAATTTGACCGAATATATTAAACTGATTTTATGATTGAATTGCAGTGGAACTAGTTTTATTTTTTTCAACCTAGTTTTTTATTTTATATTTTTAAAATTATCTATAAAAAAAATATTATAGTGACGAAAATGATAAAATTATAAGTATGGAAGTATTTTTCAAATTATTAATTATTAATATCAATATAATTTTAAAATTATTCATCATCGATATCAAATATTATATATTCAACATCATAATAAATACAACAATTTTAAAGTCACTTATCATTCCCGACAAATATAATAAAATTTGTGTATTACAATCTTTTTGATATTTTTAGAATTAAATTATAATTTTTATAGTACTATTTTATTAATTTTTAAGATATTATTTTATTAATTTAATAAATAATTGTTAATTATAGGATAAGTATTTTGGTAATTAAGCATCAATGTTGGAATTATTGATCCGATCAATCAATTTGGTTCCATTGTTAAAACCAAACTTTATTAATGTGTTGGACCAAAGAAGTACAAGCATTATAATGAGCTTTGGTCCAATTCTTTCACGGGTTTGCTAAAGTAAATGACAGTTAATGTTTTTTCTCGTGACCATTGTAAATTTGTCTACAAACAAATTAATCCTTAACTTTACTTATTAGATTAAAATAAATAAGTTAAAATGAAAAATAAAGGAGAGAATGGTAATATCGATCCTGCCTTGATTTCATCTCCAAATAATGCAAATCACATGGGTTCTACAGATCAAAGTCAACCGGGTCACGTGCAAGCTCGAAGCCAACGCATAATTAATATATCTAACAGATTTTTTCTGATGCACTTGCCCTATAAACAATTCCGAAGTATCAAATTCCATAATCCTCTGTACCTCTACCCCATTTTGGGTGGCACTTTGTCCCTATCTCCTTTAACTCCTAATCAACTCAATCACCCACCTCAATATTTTAATGCCCTCCCTCCTTCAATTCATAATATTTCCAAGGATTTTCAATCTTTTTATGCTTTCAACTATTCTGAACCAACTATTAAACTTGTTCTCTTTCAAAAAAATAAAAAAAAAATTAAACTTGTTAATTCAATTTAAATTATATAATTAGATATGCTACTTAATAATTATTTCCTATGTCCTAAAATATAAGTGGTTTAAAGTTTTTGTACAGAAATTAAGAAAGCGATTAATTCTCTTAAATTATAACAAATTAAAGAGTAATTCGATCAAATTACTCTTTTTTTCAAAATCAAGTAACTTGAAAGGTAATTATAGTGTCTAGTATTATAAATAAGGATAACATTAGAAAATTATCATTTATTAATCTTTAAAATATTCAAAACTATTTATATTCTAAAATAGAATTGTTATCCAAAAAATTACTTAATTTTGGAACGATATGAATATTTTATAATACTATAAAGATGTTATTAACGTTAGAGATCGGAACCCTTATCATCATTCTTAGATAGTCTCATTTTTATATTTAGTCTCATCTTTAATGGTTTCTATATACACATTCAAAGTTAATTCAAATATAGCCAAATGGTACGATATTTTCCCACCGTATTAAATTCTGAGCAGACATATTTGAAGTATATTCAAGTAGTAAATAGGACATGTACCTAATAATTCCAAATCTCCACACACACTCACCCCACTATGGAGCCAGCCTCTATAAATCATTGGATTGTCAACTAACAATCTAATTTGTTTAATCTTATAGAAACCCACCTCAAGAAATGGTCTCTGCTTTGCTTCCTCTTCTAGCTCTAGCCATCTGCCATGGCTTGTCCTATGGGGCAGCAGCGCCAAATTCAGGTGGTGCACCAGTCCCAGCAGCCCTACCAACTGCAGCCAGAGAGTTCCTACAAGCACACAACCAGGCAAGAGCAGCAGTTGGGGTTGGGCCACTAAAATGGAGTGAGATGCTAGCCAATGCCACCAGCAGAGTAGCAAGGTACCAAAGAATCAAAATGGGTTGCCAATTTGCAAACTTAACCAACAGCAAGTATGGTGGAAACCAATTATGGGCTAGTGGCGTGGCTGTGACTCCATTAATGGCTGTTGATCATTGGGTTCAACAGAAGATTTACTATAACCATACTGATAATTCCTGTGTATCAAATCACCAGTGTGGTGTTTACACTCAAGTTGTATGGAAGAAGTCATTGGAGTTGGGGTGTGCTCAAGCTTCATGTGTGAAAGAACAATCTAGCTTAACTATTTGTTTCTATAATCCACCTGGTAATATTATAGGGGAGAGCCCATATTAGAGAAAGTTGTAGCATTGTTAATCTTTTTTTTTTTTTTTGGGTTCTGTCAAATGGATTTCTAATATGAAATGCTTTTGTGATTTAAAATCTTGGGTTTTAGTTTTGTGCTTTAGTTTAAATCTTTATTTTCTCATTTTCTCTCTACAATTTTGCTTACAAACCCAGAATATATTCCAGACAGGATTGCTGTGGTGAAATCTACAGAAGCAGACAATTACTGATCAGATTAGGATCTATAGCAGCACTAACACAGTTCTCACAATTGGTCTGTAAGGACAAATCAGTGAAAAGAAAGCTTCTCTATTTTGAAAATATTTTTTTTTTGTCACTAGCCACCGACAAATTTGAACCTCCAAAGTTTGAGATTTTCATAAATTCATAGGGACATCCAACTGCCAACTGGAGCTGTTATATTGATGGTTAAAGGTTCTGGTTCAGGTGGAGACAAGCATGTAATGCAAGGGTCAGTTTGAGGAAAGCATGTAATGCAAGGGTCAGTTTGAGGAAAGTGTGGTTTTGTTGATTTGAAGTTATATGTAACTGTCAAAGATCCTTCAGGTGGTTAACCACAGACGCAAAACATATTATTGTCACAAGTTAACACTTCTGCTTATATATGAGATAATGCATATGTTACAATTGTTGCCTACAGAAGTTTTTTATAAACAAGTAAAATATAGAGTTGAGAAAATAAAAAGAATGAACATACAAAATTTATTTACAAAGATCAATACACAAGTTCATTCTTGTCCAGCATTACAGAAATCAAAAAATACTTCCGTGACACAGCATAGAAGAAGACTGGAGATTACATTATACAAACTAAAAGAAAGCATTGTTCTATTCTAACATTTCTTTTTCTTTTACTTCATCCTCTACTTTGTACAAGGAAATTATAGAATCTCAAAATGTGAAAAATCCTCGAGAAAATGCAAATGTGACAAACTCATGTTAAAACCTATTGGATGCATGCAAGTAAGCAATCATCTTACAAGCTCTTTAGATATTAAATACCGAAAAGTGAAATTGTGAGGAACCCATTCGATGATCTTACGAGGTTTTCCTAGCTGACTTTTCTTAATACACCTCCTTAGAGATTCAGGCAATGAGTGTTGGATCATTTCAATAACACCAGCCTGACACAAACCTGAATCCTTCGCGAAAGATTCTACAACCTTGGGGAGTAAGATCTTTTGATCCTTGCGTACCCCAAATGTAGCTCGGATATACTCTTCTTTCGCAACTTCAAGTTCTTGAAATACTTTCTTCGGTGTGTAGACACGAACCTATGAGAGAAGATTACAAATTGATATAAATCCCGTTTGATAAGAGAAACTTAAAAAAAGAAAAAAGGTGCCCAATATGTAAGGACTTAGTTTGGTGATTCAGATGACATTTTTTGCCTACAAGGAGAAAATTTTCCAAGCTGATTCATCCAACACACTTGTATGTACTCCTACTCTTTCGAAAAAATAAAGATATAAAGCAGATCAAGGATTTTGTACCGAAGGATCAGAATGGCTTCCAGAACAGAGTGCAAAGTGCAAAAGGGGTTCTGGATAATCGATTGCATATGCTTGCCGTTCATCCCCTGTCTTGAATTTTGATTTTGATGGAATTAATATTCGTAGCCACTACAATCAAAAGCAACCTTTATCAGCTTATACATAACTAAAATCAAGCAAATCATAATATATCGGGGAATACATTATGCATGTATAATAATAATACAAATAAAATATATATTTATACATGCAAATATATCTTAATTTTCAAGATAAACGCAAGGCTAGAGATCCACCTGTCCTGGTCGAGACATCCGACATCCAAGTATAGAATTCTGTATCGTGTCTGCACTGATTGTATGACCCCCAACATTGTAAGCAGCCTGCACAGAGCAAAACTTTAACGAAAAGAAAATACGAAGGAATCAAATTCCTCCTTATAGAAGACTAATGAAAGTCTTCTTACCTTCAAGAGCAGAAAAACTCTCTTTACATTGCTCTGTGGAATCCCGTAAGCCAGAAATGCCTATAGGAACAGAAAAGATTATGTTCCAATTCCACCCACAACAGAAATTGAAGCTGTGTTAAGAAATCAACACTTAAAAAAAATTCTATTGACAAGAACCATTACATGCATCACTAATGCATTGTGTATATTGATCCAGAAAGCCATCTTCTCCTCATGTTTCAGCCTCCTAGGATCAACCTCTTCCAATTGACAGATGAGTGACCTGAAACAGAATACCTTAATAGGCTTGTAAAGAATTTGAAATAGCAAACATGCACCCATCACTTAGTACCTACTTTATCAATAAGTTCTTGGATAAAGACTAAATGGCTCACCTGAAATTTTGCAGCAAGTGTTCAACATCTCCCAACTTTTGACTATCTCTATAAATCCATGGCACTTCAACCATTGTACTGTATGGTCCACTAAATTCTTTCAGTCCTTCGACAAGGAAAGGGTTATCTAGCCGTACATCAAATGATGAATTATTTCTGAATCCTGGACTCCACATATCACATTGATCTCGTGGGGAATATACACTCATTGATGACAAAGATGAACTAGGAGATGAAAGGCCATTATGTGTCAAAGGTGGATCTGAAAGCTTGCAATATATAGCTGACATGCACTTGACCATATCCTCTGAAAGCTTGTTAGGTGTCTCTGGAACATGATCAGAAATGCGTGTTCCAAGATGCTCAGCCAAACTGATTAGGTTCGTTTCATTCTGAGCATACTGCATAGAAGTCATCACGGGTTATAATCCAATTAAGTGAGGGTGACCAAGCTTTTTATATAATCCCCTTAAATTAGTTTTTGTTCTGCCTCAACATGGAAACAGATTGCCAATGGCAAGAAGGAAAAGATGAAACGGAAAAAATTGCTGAGCACACAATATTTTCTCGCATTTAGTTCTGGAAATCGATTCTTAAATCATGTTTTGATGTGGTCAAAATCCATGGAAATTGTGGGGAGTCTAAACCCCAAAAAGAAAAAATCGGAAACATTAATGAAATATAAATTGAGTTACCTCCATCATGGACAATGGCTGGGAATGGCAGGCACGTACAGCTCTTCCAAAAGACTCTGCTTGAGGAGAGGTTCTAGTTGGAAATGCTGAACGTTGCGATAGTGAAGAGTGACAGCGATGAACACCAGAATCTAATAGCTTATCTTCTCCCCCAATACCACTTGAGTCCCTCCATGGATTATCATGGAGCAGACTACCAGATTGAGTAGCTGAAATTTCTCTCCTTGATGTTATATCAGGCCCAGAAACATCCAGGATTCTCCTCCCTCCGGGGCTAGTCACTGGTGATTTTGGTACTTCATCCTTGCTAGGTGGAGAAAATGAGGATCTTTGTTGATCAAAAGCTTTCCGGTATAAGGAGAGAAGATATTGTTCCAAATACACAACTTCCAACTCTAACACTGCGATTTCCTTTATTAATTCCATGGCTGACTGGAGTTAGAAAAACAAACAAGCAGGGAGGAAATCAGAAACCTTGGTTGTGACATTTACTCTAGAGCTACTGGAAAATACAACTACCATGATGGTAGCGTAGTCATGTATGCAATAAACTGTTTATGTTTCCATCAAATGAAAATGAGAAGCAGTTACCTTAGGCATTGAAATGTCAGACGTGTTATCATGCGACAAAGTCCTATAACCCAATGCTTTTTCCAGAGCACGACGAACTTCAAACTGATTTTGTAATCTTTTCTCCAGCTGTAGAATCTACAAGCAAAGTATTAGATATAACATGTAACTAACAAAAATATTTGCAGTGAGAGAACACCTAAATAGCCTGTAGTTTCCAATATGGAGAAGCTAGCTTCACACCTCTTCCTTCAAAGAAACTTGAACTTCCTTCTTGGGAGATTGTTTCTTCTTGGTTTTGACAGAGTCCTTCAATTGCCCCATGTCCTATCATCAGATCATTACCATAAATCATATAACATCGAATTTGTTCTAAGATTGTTCATTCTGAATGAGTATCCACTACGTCAATTGGTTGATCATACAAGGAGTAATAAAACGAGCTCCATCTATGGGGATTAATTAAAATCATTATTCTACTGAACTTACAAGAATAATTTATTCCATTCAACTCTATTTAGGGCCATATGGGAGATTTGATACAAAGATTTAAGATTATCATTCACAACTTCACCCACCCAACACCTAAGCAAACAGATAAAAATAATAGCAAAGGAGAAGAGGGTCTGGAATATAATAATGATAAAATAAGAGCACAAGGGATCATTACTCAATAATGAATTGCTGGCTTAGGGCACAAGGTCTTTACATAACATGGGAAAGGAGAACCAGAAACTCGAACAATGCATAATAATGAGAAATTCCTGGTATTAGTTCTCTAACAACCTTTTAGAAAAAAAATTCTTTTTCAATTTTTCAAGAAAAAAAAGGGGAAGGTAGTAGTCTTACCAGCTTTATGCGGTGTGATACTTCAAAAGAACTATCTGCTCCATCTTCCTCGACTCTTTTCTTATCGGGGAAGCTGCCATAGCACGAACAGAAAAGGCTTAGATGAAGTGGCTCTTAATTGGAGAATAAAGGCATTGAATTTCTGTAACTAAATCCTTCTTCATATACTTTAAATTGCTGACTTTTTTCTTCTATTAGAAAAGGAAAAAAAAAAAAAAAGACCAGATATATCTAGAGTTACCGTATTCTAGAGGTCCACTTAGAAATTATTTTCCCAAGACTCATGGTAAAACAATCTAATTCTTCAGTTACTTTCAACAACATCAATTACTTATTAATCACAAACTTTATCAGTGAAGAACTTGGGGAAATTTGAGAAGAAACCGCAAAGAAAGCTCCCCAAATTATAAGCAGAGAACATTGGAGATATCATGACTAAAAGCCTCTTTTTTCTTTTATTTCAAGAGGTTTTTGACTACTAAAAGAATTTCCCCATTGCTACTCTTTCTTGAAGCTCTCAATTTCATCTGGGTCACAAATTATTCAAGTTTGATCTAGATGGTAAATAGAGACCAACTGAAATAACAAGAGTAAATCCAAAGTAAGGGAAGTTTATATAATTGCACTTGCATTGTAGTTACTAGTAAAATACAAGATTGTGCAGCTGCAAGTATGAATGCCCAAATTTCCATGTTAATCAAATAAAACCAACATAGAAGTAATTCCAGTTAGGGAAAACCCCATCAAGTAAACATAAACAAGAAATGGACTGAAATAAGCATGAAGATAACAGTAATTGCAAAGTAACAGAGGACTGAGTAGCTACCTCTTTGAACGTTTGTGTCTGGAAGTCACTCTCAGTCCCAACATTTTACTGTCTCCACCCCCTTCAAACCACATCTATGAAAACAGATACACATTCCAAGAAAGAGCAAAACTTCAGTAAGACAAAACAAAAATTTCAAACTAGCAAAGAAAGTGAAAACAAAGCTAAAAACAGCTACCATTACACACCAGAAAAAGAACAAATGATACACAGATGGTTTCTTGACAGATTAACCAGAGTAGTAGACCCACTAGTCCAAAAAAACCAAATGGGTTCACAAGAGTACCAATTAGGCTCTAAAAACTTTACTCTTCTCAATGTATTTTACCAATCCAGTGGTTCCAGGAAGTACCCACAAAGTCATCATTTGCAGCTAACAGAGTCAGAACATGGCAGAGGCTGAAAGGGTTCTACTTATTAACATAAATGCCCAAGTAAAGATAAGAACTTTAGGCTTTTGACTAAGTGAATCTTCACTTTGAAGGGACTAAGCTTAGTCAAGCTTTTGTAATGGGGAGAGCTTTATTTGTGCATTAAAAGATTCAAAACCAGCTCGTGGGCTTTAATTGAAGAAGAAAGTTAACAAAGTTATGCTACTGAGAAGAGTAGACCCTCTAAATGTCAAAATGAGTAAAAAGTGAATATTTTTCTTTCAGCCAGAGCCCAGAGGGATCCCGATGTACAAAGGAGGCTGATGGTAGGAAGATAAATACTGGCTCTAACTGTAAGTGCATAATATAATAAAATAATAGTCTCTATCTAAGGCCAAATTTGCACATTCTCTTCTCTTGTTGTTAAGCAAGTGAGGTTTGGTGACCGTCCCTCCTCCCTTGTCCTCTACAGTCCTATCTTGTAGCCCCCTGGCTAAGGTTCCGATTTGTAACTATAATCAAACCGATTTTGAACTAGGCAAAATCAAACCAATTGGAATCTTACCTTATGGACATCAAGCCGATTTTAAAACTGTACTTTCTATTTTCTTTTTATATCGACAGATGGGTAATTTCTAATTATGCAGAATAATTACAATAAATATGGTACCATATTTTGTTTGTAATAGGCAATTCTTGTTTTCAATAAATGGAACATAGCAAATCATAAAATTGTTGGACCAACCAACCAAATTTTTACTTTGGATGTTCCTTTTCTAGACAAAGTTTCTAAAGTCAAAAAGGTTCAATTCCTTGTAACAAATATTAACTTTGATTTGACTAATTCACTTTGCTTAATTGTCTGTATTACCAACTATAGCTTAATAGCACCTATGAAAGTAACACTTGCTAGTACTTTAATTAGTACAAGAGCACAGTGTCAAATTATTGATTGTGATGAGACATTGATTTCTACCTAATCATTGAATTAGGGCTTCATTTATTAACTAAACGAAAAATCGATTTGTTTCGTTATTTTTCTTAACACGCGGGAGGCAACACGAATTAAAATAATATTATAATTTTATAAAAAAAGTAATAGTAATTTATAAATTTATTCGATAAAAATCTTTATGGTCGATTTAAATATGAAACTTTTTACTTTCAATATTCATATAAAAAAATGAAAAAAATTAAGAGATAATTTGCGTTTTAAAATTTATTAATTCTTTTGTTTCTCAAGAAACATATTTGATGACACAAGGGGAGAGAATAATACTCCACTATAATCCAAAAGTTGCTTAAGTGAGTCCATCCAAATATAACAGATTTAAAGCATTAAACAAGAAATGGTCATGTCCAAGAGTAAGTTGCTAAAAGATTTTAAGGCAACAAGAAAAGGCAAAGCTCTCACCTCAAAAGGGATGAAAGGTGAGGTATAAAGGAGACATTGGATGCTTAAAAGGATATGAAGTTTTGTGGGGTTTCTCTTTGTCTAAATCTCTCCTTTGATAAAATTAGGGTTGATGGGTTTTAGGTTAGATGCCCTACATTGTCCTTCAGTATTCAATAAACTAACGTTTGTCAAAGAATCCCTAAAATAAAATAGTACCTTTTGGGTTCTTGACCTTTATCAATATCGATATAAAAAGAAAAGGTAAATGCGTGTGAGTGTGGTCACTCAGGTCTCTCTTTTTGTCGCCATATTCACCTACTAAATAAAAAGAAAGTTTCTTTTCTCTCTGCAGCTGTGGAGAGAGAGAGAGAGAGAGAGAGAGAGTTTCTTGAAAAACTTCCCATTTTGTGATTGTTTATTTAGGAACTTTTTTTTGTTGAGATTGCAAGAAGATCCAAAAGCTCAGTATAACCACAAGAGTTCATCAAGAACCACATAGAGTCTATGACTAGGATGGTTTAAAATATTGAAAATATAGTCACTTAGGCAATGCTCTATTGATGGTAATCGGGATCAATTCTTACCCATATCAAATTTGCAATATAGATATTTTATTTAGTGTTTTTACACTCGTATCGGTATGATATTTACGTAGAACTCTCACATATATTTTGTTTAATGTTATAATTAAAATATATGTAATATTATATTTAATAGGTGTAAATTTCATAAATTTAATTGATAAATGTAATTTTATTAGTTAAAAGGTTGAATTCATCCTGCGTAAAGTTACATGGGCTAAATTTGTGTTTTTGGAGCAGATATTTTCATATGTGATTTAACAATATTCTATGTGAGAGAGCTCCATAGAAGCCTGATCTTAAATATCATTGGCTCTAAACATCTTCTCTGATCCAAATTGGGACAAAAACAAATATATCAACTGTATCTTTTTCAATAAGACAATCTAATTACTTAAATTTTATGTATACATAAACGGTACATTTTAACTTATATTGATCACTTTTTGGAATTTGTAGTAATGGATGATGGTAAATATTGTTATAATAACATTAAAATGGTAAGATAACTTGAAATGAGAAACAACCTTGCATTTAAGTAATATATGTAGCAGTTGGAATCATATGGTTTTAACTTTTAATATTGTCTTTGCAAGCTAGTGATTCTGTTTCTGCATTTGGAGGATCAAGAAAGAGTCAGATTGGTTTTCTTGGACACATCTGATAGTTTAAGCTCCGTTATCAGAACTTGAAATTTTCTGGTTCCAATAAATAAACAAATGAAACTTCTATTTTATCTTATTATCCTAATTTTATACGAGCCAAAATTTGGTAGGTTCTCAAAGCTAATATTAATAAAAATATATTAATCTGTCCAATTTTTCAAGTGGGTATCAATTTTTTAAGGAATCTGACAGACATACTTCATAGATTTATGAAATTTTTTAGTTGCATTAATTATATTCTTTTAATTGTGGATTACAAAAAATAACATCCTCTATTGACTTTATCTAGCTAATACACACTCAGAGTTCCATATAGAACTTCTTTTTTTTTTTTCTTGAAAATTTGTCATGTTGTAGACACAAGATTAGGTTTAGATACCCATGTGTCTGTACAAATTTTGATGATTAAGACTGAATCCCGTATTGGAGGCTGACATGTTTATTATCTCCAGTACTGAGAATAACTTGAACTAATTCACTTAAAAGACAGTAAATTCAAAGAAAGATTTGAAAATCAGAGGTCTCGAAGTAGGGCAACAGCTTGAATCTGCAGGTTCCAAGCTCCTGCAATTTCAGTTCTCAAGAAATCATGCACAATCTTCAACTGAAATTGTAAAAGAAGACAAATTAGAAATGACTATAGAAATTGGATGAAGTTCAAAGGAAGCTTGTAAAATTCCAAAACGTAGATTCTAAAGAAAGCGCAACTCGCTCACTCTTGTTTTTTTTGCATGCAATGCTTTTGTTTTGTATTGGTAACATGACAATATTTGAATCTAATCTTGTTACTAATTTTGAATTGCTTTAATAAAAACATAATCGTGCTTTTTAACGATTTTTTTTCCTCTATGGTACTAATCTCGACTATAGACTTAGTGTAATGGTAAAATTACTCCATTTTAAATCCTTTTCCGATCCTACAAATACAGAATATTTGATACACCGAGTCACTTTTATTCTCCTTCCTCTACGGAAAGGAAAATGTGCATCAGAAATTTCAGAATAGATGTTTGGTGATCTGAAACTTCTGATGCAACCATTACAATATACTAGTGGGGACTAATAAAGCAAGCAAAATGGCTTGAGTTGGTCACAAAAATCCAGAAAAAATGTTCTCTAGTGTAGTGATGGTGGGAAAAAAGGGAGAGGGTTATAAGGTTGATGTGTAAGATAGAAGGTGTAGTGTAGAATCCCACAATTGGGACAGAAAAAGTGAACTTTCCAAAAACATTTGGACAAGGAGTCAATGCCAATCATAACCAGCAAAAGGCATCTCTAATCTCCTCTATCTCTGTCCCCACTTCTCCACTTTTCCTTTTTTTTTTTTTTAAAAAAAAAAACCCTCTAATTAAAATGGTCCCAACTTCATAAGAAAATGGATGATTAGCTTAGCTGCAGATTCAAATTTATTAATTAATTTGTTAAAGTTTAATGCTTTAAATCAATGATATGCTAATAAATTAAATCAAGTGGGCATGCATGGCACTAGCCATAATTGTCTCTATCCTCTTTTTGCTATAAATCCTTTATCTTTCATGTGCATTGCCATCTAAAGCACTACGTATCTCCCTCTCTCTTGTTTTTTTTTTTTTTTATTTTTTCCCCTTTTTAACAAATTTATCATTGGACATTTATAAGAAGAGGAGTATTCCAATCCTAAATTGTTAATATATTATATTTATCGCAAATCAAGCTGTGGCGTGCTTGATCTTCTCATTTATTTGAAGAGTGAGAGGTTTTGAATTCGGATCGTTTTGATCACGAGAGTTTTCATTAATTTAGTGAAATGTAGTGTTATTTCGACTCGTTGGGTCTCTCAATAAATAAAAAAATTTACTCTATTTATCTAATAGTGATTGCATTACAATGTTAAGAATAAAACACTATATTTTGGTAATATCCTAAATTCTTAATTATCATCTCCTTTTGAGTTTTGACCACATTATTAACTTAAATTTATTTGACTAAAGAAACAAAAGTTGGACTAACTAAAGCATTCTTCACCTACTAATTAATCACAATTCTTTACATGGTCATTGTACTGTAATTAAGCATTAAACTACAAAATTAGTGGGCAAAGATGTGTTTTGTTGCCAAAAGAGAAAAAAAAAAAATACTCCATTAAAAAATAAAAAAAATGAAATGAAATTATGAAGTAGGACTCAGCTGATAGGTTGAATTTTGAGAAAAGATAAAGCCTTTTTTCCCATTCAAGTGCAAGAAAGATTGACAACCAAATTTTTATAAATGCTTTAGCTTTTAATCTCCTCTCTCCAACTTAACTAAAGTACTATCCATCATTCAATTTTAAAAGAAAAAGAAAATTTGCTCCTTTTTAGCCATTTCCTTTCTGCCAAACATCCATGCAAAGCACTGCCATTCCTTTTTTTTAAGTAGTAGGTAAGATTAAGAATCATTTTTTAGTTAGAACTACATATATATCAAATCTTTTTTTTGCAAAAATCAATTAAATGATTCATATAATCAGATTATTAGAAGTTAATTAGTCTTAATAATTGAGTATCTGTCACGTAATTTTCAATTTCAACCCTTTTAAAGTAGATATCTCTCTTTCTTGTATGTATAGAATTATAGATTTGACTTCCTCAAATAAAGTTAATAGTGTAAAGGGGTTGCAGAAAAAGAATAAAAGGATTGCTAACTTGGAGAAAAGTCTCCATTGAAACACAGAGTAAATGATGTTAAAGTGAAGAAGACCTTATCTTCCTTTAATTTGCCACCTCATTCCATGCTTGTTTTGTTTGCATTATAAAGGAAAAGGGAAGCAAAGAGAGGTTTAGGTACATTAAAAGAATCAAAATGCATCCAACTTTGCAAATTGCCAATTATTTATCTTTAATTAATGCTTCAAAATCATTCACCTCTAGACCTCTTTTTTTCATTAGAAGATTTTTGTAATTGTATATATTTTTTCATGCTATGACAATAGAATTAAATTGACATACACATCCATTTTCACATACTTAATCAAACTTATCTCTCTAATTCAATCAAAGAGAAGCTACTATTTGCAATAATTTTTATGATAATTTTTCTTTATATATATATATATTCACATAATTTTCTGCACCCTCCCGTAATCAATAACGAAGGTCATGGTTCGATCTTCTACAATACAAATTCCTTCCGAGCTAGCCCTTTTGCCTTCAAAGACGAGTGGAAATTACTCAAATTTACTGTAGACCGTTAAAACGGATACGGATCTGAACAACTCGTGCAAGTATAATAAAATAATGAAGATCTAAGTTTTAATTAACTATTCATTTTAAAATTTGATTAAGAATGGGTGAAATAGGAAACTGCAAAATATTCTTTGTTTAGAAAAGAAATAAAATTAGTGGGATGAAATAGGAGGCTATAAACATTAATTTTTTTAAGAAAAGAAATAACATTATTTGGATAAGTGAAAAAGGAAAGTGAGTCTGTTACGGGATAAAAGGAATATAAAATTTTGGTTGGAGTTGGAGACTTATCCTGTTATCCACTTCAGCCTAAGTGGGCCGAGCCCAAAATAGTCTAAATCTAGTAGGGCTGGACATCTTCATACGGGCTAAAAAGTAAAGAAAGAACCGGACTTATAACATACAAACGCAGCTCAACAATGAGTATCAGTATCAAACGACGTCGTGTCTTTCCGCTCTGTTTTCGTTGCAAGAGCCAAATGGCAAATCAGTTGTACCCCAAAGAAAGTCGCATATCTCGAAGAAGTCTAATCTTGGAAACATAAAATCCCAAATTCTTACCACTCGCTCACTCCTCCAAAGCCAGCAACAAACAACTCCTATCTCAAAAACCCAATAAAAGAAAACAATAATAACAATAAAAAAAATCAAATTAGATTTAAAAAACAAAAAAAAACCCAATAGAAGCGCACTTCTGATCCCTGAGTCTTTGCTAAAAACCCAGTCAGTCTTTCTAGGTCCTCTTCTTTAATTTTAGGTTTCCATTTTCATTAACCAGACCCCATACCCATACCCTACACAACAATTGTTCGTTTCTCCATCTATGATCTATATATAAAAAAGGGTCTAAATTTCATTATTTGAAGTACCCAATTTTGCAATTTTCTTCGACTTCTCTTTTTTAATTTTTGGCCACGGGACAGAGTTGGTTTGGTTACCCATCTCACCTCTTCCCTCTGGTCACAAAAACGTCATATCTCCTTTCACTAGACGTATTGATATATATGCAATTTAGAACCCAAAAATAATTTAAAAAAAGGGTATACAACAAAATTTTCACTTGCGCACCCAACCCAAAACCATAAGCCATAACCAAAACCAAACAAGCAATATCAACACAACAACAACCATGGAAAAAGGTGATCTCCAACAGTCTTTAAAGGTACATTAACACTACTTCTCCATTGCTTTCCTCTGTTATTATTTTCCCCCTCTAGGCATCATGACCATTTATTTATGTATGTAACATTTTATTTTATTTTTTTGCAATCAATTTTATGACCTAGTTAGCTGGTAGTTGCTCCTCCCCTAAAAATAAAAAATAAAAACCATAATACACTATAAAAGGACAAACTTTCTATGCAAAATCCGAGAACCCATGTTTGATTCTGCTTTTAAATTGGACTTTCTGTTAGTAATTTTGGGTTCTTGGTAAATATATTTGTTGCATGGTAAGATAATTCTGCAATATAAAAATAAATAAACATATGTATACATATTTTTTTGAGTTGGGATCGGACCCACCTTCTGGGTTAGGCATATTTCACATGCTGATCATACATCAGGTCATGGGTTCTGGATGGTGATTAAACTAAATGGTGAATTGATTATAATGTAGGGTTCTAAGAGAAATTCTGTTTAATTCTGGGTCTAGTGGATTAGGGTTTACTGATATTCCTTGCAAAAATTTAGAGGCTTTCTGGTGGGTTATTAAGGATTTGATGTCTAATATTTTGTTAACTGGTAATTTATTGAGTTGTTTCTTGCATGTGATGTTTGCTTGGCTTCATTGTTGTTTTCCCTTGTCGTGGTGCTACAGTAGCCTAAGCGATATTTGTAACGATTGAATGATAGATGGTGAATTTTTAATGAAAATGCACAATATTGACTTTCATGTGTCTATTAGAGTATAAATAAGCTTCATGCAATAGCTTTGCAGTACTTCATAAAATTTGATGGAAGCCATGCCGGTTGTTATTTGCATTTAATAAATCTTAGTAAATTCAATTCTAAAATTTTTTTATTATTTTAAAATATGATCTTCTTGATGAGATTCTCAATTCAACATATTTGCAGTGGATATTTATATTTCTGATATTACTAGTATTTAAGATAATTCAGCATTTATATTTCTTTTACTTGATGAGGAAAATATGATCATGCATAGTTTGCCAAGTTTATTACAAGGAAATGGTAAATTATGAACATGAGATGAAATAGCTGAGGCTTTAAAAGCTGTGATTTATTGGATTTCTGACTCATCTTATCCAACTAAGTGCTTACTGGCATTTTGGTTGAGCGTACTTTTAGCAAAAGTACTCTTCTGAATGATCTGGCCAAAACGAGCTAAAACTGAATTTGAGATCTTTTTGTCATAAAATCTGAGGAGCACCTCAGCAGTATTTTTGTTGCATTTGGTCAAAGTATTTAAGGAGATTGTATTTTTTATTTTCTTTATTCACAACAGTAGTTATGATAATTATTCTAATGATTTTAAGCATTTTCTTAATCCTTTAATTTGTTTCATCAATAGGTCTCTTGATAGAGCTGCTGATTGGATAGCAAAAGTCTTCGTTTAATAGATATCTTCTTTCAAGTTGAATTGTAAATCCTCCATGAGAATTGAAGGCTCTGATGTATGCTGATTTTATTTCTTAACTTATTTATAATTTGGCTAAAAGGAAAAAGCTCAGTGGTTGAATTGAATATACCGTGAAACAAATAAGCAACATACGCTATAAAAGAAAGGAAAACTTAGCAATGCATGTTATAATTTATGAAAAAGGAAATTTTAGCTGGTGAACTTGCTAAAATTGCTCCAGTTTATTGTATAAATCCATTGATGCAAATAATTACTCATTACGTTGACAATTTCTGTGATTACTATTAGTTGATATGGTCAAACATTATAAGGTAATAACTGAATTAGAGTTTATAATAATTCTCCTCTTGGTCAGCACAAGCAATGGAACAAAGTTGGTTTCATGCTCTGGTTAAATTTTACATCAATTCAATAGTAATGCATATGATTTTTCATCAAATTTGAACCTAGTAGTAATGAATTGGATGATTTCTTTTGCCTATGACCATTGCTTTCTTCTTTACACTTATTGTGTATATAGAGAGAATCACAATTAGTTTATCTGGATTTTCTTCTGAAATTTTCGAGCAATTATTATTTTTTTACCATAGAATTTCGTGCATGGACAACCGCATGCTTACAGAGTTAGACAATAAGGTGCTTAAATTTTTCTGAAGGGTCAACAGATGGATCCCTTATTCTGTATGCATTTAAAACCTGAAACATGGAATGTGTCTCTTTTTTTTGTTTTGCTTGATTTTTTTTTCAATCTTGAATGACTTTTTGGTCAATAGTCTGTTCAGTCATTTGACAACAGATTTTTAGCATGTAGTAGGCTGTCTTCAGGTGGTACTATCAGATGATCTGTTGATTCACTATGCAATGGTTACTTCTGAATGTGTTCTGCAGAAATATAATTTTTGTTGCTTCAGCTTCAATTATCAGTGTGTACTATTATGTTATTGGTGATTTGTATTTACATGCTTCTGATTCTTCTATGGATTGAGCTTTGTTTGAACAGGGAAATGAGCTCAGAAATAATTAATCATTTTGTACACATTACATGGGACTGGAGATTTTAGTGTAAATTATGGAAGTGCTTCCTTGTTCTGGCGTTCAGTATGTTGGAGAATCTGATTGTGCTCAACAGAATTCAGGAACGGGTTTTATTTATGATGGAGAATCTAATGGCTTTGAATGTAGAAAACAAGTTGAATTGACAGATGGTGCAGTTGATGACTTGTCACTAAAGGTGGAAGGGCCTCAAATAGGTAGAAACAGTGAATGTCAAGGGACAGCAGATGAATTGCCTGTCTCTGAAGGGCACCAGAGTGGACCTTCATATTCTGATTGTCAGGTGGAGAGTCAAAGACTATCCGGTGATTCTCATGATTTTGAAGATGATGATTTGAATGTACAGAATTATTGTACAGAACCCTGTGAAGCCACTGAGAACTATAATGTAATTGTGGATACTATTGAAAGTGAGCCAACCAATTGTAGGGATGGAGAGTCATCCTTTTCAGAGCCCAAGTGGCTGGAACATGATGAATCTGTGGCGTTGTGGGTCAAGGTAACCGTGTATATTTGTATTTTTTCACTGTCATGATAGTGTCTCCCTTCAGCAGATATTATGGTTTTCTTACATTATTTTGATGGACATACAGTATTTATTTTACAATGGTTCATGCCTTTTGCATGAATTCTCTTTAAGTCTAACTGTGTCAGTTGATTTGCTATTCTCACATTGTCAATTTCAGGGTGTTACTAGGTTCTTCTCTTTCATTAGTTATCAAAGGAAAAAAAAAAAAGATGCATCTATAGCCATTCATCTTTTAAGCTTTCCTATGTGCTGATTGAAATATGCATTGAATGTGGTTTGACATTGGTACTTCTGTACTTTTCTGAGTATAGTGGAGGGGGAAGTGGCAGGCAGGAATCCGATGTGCAAGGGCAGACTGGCCATTATCTACTTTGAAAGCAAAACCAACCCATGATCGGAAGAAGTATTTTGTTATTTTTTTCCCTCACAACAGGAATTACTCTTGGGCAGATATGCTACTCGTCCGATCTATCAACGAATTCCCTGAGCCTATTGCATATAGGACACATAAAATTGGACTAAAAATGGTCAAAGATTTGAATGTTGCACGACGTTTTATAATGCAAAAGCTAGCTGTTGGCATGCTGAATATTGTTGATCAATTTCACACTGGGGTATCTATTTATACTTGCTTGTTCTTATTTTGGTACACTAATGAAGCATTATAATCCTAACATGTCTTCACCTTGTGTTGCAATAATCTCTTTTGTCCTTTCAAACTTGTTATAGGCTTTGATAGACACTGCTCGTGATGTGATGGTCTGGAAGGAATTTGCAATGGAGGCTTCACGTTGTAGTGGTTATTCTGACCTTGGAAGAATGCTTCTGAAGCTCCAAAATGTAAATCCCCTACTCCTTTGATAGTTTGCTGAATAAGAATTGGAATTGTTTTTTTCCTTTTCCTGCAATACGGCAATTGATAATTTCCACATGTGAAAGTTGAGTCTGGACCTGAAATTGCTCACTATTAATGCACTCTTTCTGACCTATTATTCCTTCACTAGCCATTTTGTCATATGTGTTGCCTCTGACAGGTACTAGTAACTGGCATGTAAATGTTTGTGTCAACTATAAAACAATAAAATTTTCCAATAATCTAAAGTTACAGTCGTTTATTTCATGTTTCTTTTATTCTTATTTGACTATATTTTTGAACCAAATGGGACGTGATTTGTATCATTCTATGGACTTTGAAAGCTCAGGGTTAGTCAGGCAATTTTAAAACTCATGTTGATATTGACTTATAAATAGAACTGTCTCCTTCTCTCATTTTGAAATGAAGTAACATTGGTTCTTTATCAACAGATGATATTACCAATCTACATAAAATCTGAATGGCTGCAGCATTCTTTTCAATCTTGGGTTCGGCGGTGTCAGGCTGCACAAAGTGCTGAATCTATTGAATTGCTGAGAGAGGTATGCGCTAAATTATGTCTGCTCACAAACACCAAAATATGACAGTTCATACTGAGATGGAATAGGTTTTAGGTCGTGACATATCAACAAGCCTAGATGGATCCTTTTGTCACTGTACTAGATATGCAAGTGCTGTGACTAACTGCAAAGCCAACATCAAAATAGAACAAATTAGCTCTCTGATATATGCTATTATGGTGTGTGAGATATCCATCTGTTGATCTAGATTCTTTGAACAATGAAGAAAGAGGTGATGCGGGAAAGTACCTGAGTCACGTATTTCTTGATTAGAACCTTTTCATTTCTCTCTTTACTTTCTCAGAGCATTTCTAGAATGTTTAACGAACCATTGATGCCAAATTAGTACCAACCAATTGATGCTAAAGTAATCTTTAGTTATGACAGTTGGGTTGCCTTATTTCCTAGATATACATTTGATTGTACATGAAAAGACAATGCTATTCAGCCCATGGCTAGGCATGTTTGTGCAGCATTGTTGCCTTTGGCAGAATGGCTTGCTAAAAAAATTTCCAAATCCTAGTTTATCCGAACCTAATTATTTTTTGCTACCCTCCAGTATATCTGTTGGTTGCTGGGCTTCTGCCCTCTGTATGTTGGTTCGTGCTGCTTTACCCACCTCTCTTGGTGCCTAAGAGAGAAATTCTCTACGACGTTTAGTGGATAAAATATTTTCAGGAACAAGGAAATCATAATCATTTTTGTCTCTGTTGCCAATTAGATTTTGATGTCTTTCAATAGGTTCGGTAAAATTCTTTACATATTGTCATATATGCTTGTCTTCTGCCACCTGTGTGCTATTTTTAAGATTGTCACTATCCAGATGCAGGAAGTGCTTGATGATTAATAGACCAATATTGTATTGTCCTAATATCTTCTTTTGTGTTTTATGTTGATTCTTGTTCCTGTGATATAGGAATTGTCTGATTCTATCCAGTGGAATGAAGTCAACTCTCTCTGGAATGCACCAGTGCAGGCAACTTTAGGTTCTGAGTGGAAAACCTGGAAGCATGAAGTTATGAAATGGTTCTCAACATCCCAATCACCTGTATCTAGTAGTGGAGATATGGAGCACAAGAGCTGTAACAGTCCCTCGACCATGAGTGTTCAAGTTGGCAGGAAGAGGCCTAAGCTTGAAGTTCGCCGTGCGGAGCCACATTCTTCCCAGGGGGAAATGAGCATTCCGCTTCATACCATGACGGTTGAAATTGACTCTGAGTTCTTCAATAATCGAGACTGTACAAATTCCACTAATGTAGCATCAGAGCTTTCTAAAGAGGAAGATTTTAGAGGGGGAGCTGCACCTATAGAGTCTTCTTGCAGTGTGGCTGATAAATGGGATGAAATTGTAGTTGAAGCTGGAAACTCTGAGCTCATACAGACAAATAATATTCAAAATACTCCTATAAATGAAAATGTGGATAAGAAAATCATAGATCCTGGGAATAAGAATCGGCAATGCATTGCTTTTATTGAATCTAAAGGAAGACAGTGTGTTAGATGGGCAAATGATGGTGATGTTTACTGTTGTGTACATTTGGCCTCTCGCTTTATTGGCAGCTCTACTAAAGCAGAGACAAGTCCTCCTGTTAATAGTCCAATGTGTGAAGGTACCACTGTTCTTGGCACTCGATGTAAACATCGGTCTCTACCAGGTTCCTCATTCTGTAAGAAACACAGACCCCGGATTGATACAACAAATACCTCAAATTCACCTGAGAATACACTTAAGAGAAAGTATGAGGAGATTATGCCAGGTTCAGAAACTACATACTGCAAAGATATGGTATTGGTAGGAGAAGTTGAAAGTCCCCTTCAAGTAGAGCCTGTTGCGGTCATGGATGGAGATGCCTTCCATGGAAGGAACAAGTTAATGGAGAAGCTTGAGCATTCCAGTCAGGATTATAATGGCACAGATGTGGTGCACTGCATAGGTTCAGGTCCTTTGGATAATAATGTCTCTTGTAATGAAAGTCCAAAGCGTTATTCATTATACTGCAATAAACACATTCCAAGTTGGCTTAAGCGTGCGAGAAATGGTAAAAGTAGAATAATAACAAAAGAAGTGTTCATAGATATTTTAAAGGAGTGCCATTCCCTGGATCAAAAATTGCATTTGCATCAAGCTTGTGAGCTTTTCTACAAGCTTTTCAAAAGTATTTTGTCCCTGAGAAACCCAGTTCCTATGGAAGTTCAACTCCAGTGGGCCCTGTCTGAAGCATCTAAAAATTTCAGCATTGGAGAACTCTTGTTGAAGTTGGTTTGCAATGAAAAAGAGAGACTCACTAAAATATGGGGCTTCAATGCTGGTGAAGATGCACTTGTTTCCTCCTCTGTCATTGAGGAATCAGCAGTTTTGCCATTGGCTATTGATTGTAGCCATGATGATGAAAAATCATTTAAGTGCAAATTTTGTTCAGAGGGGTTCCTTAATGACCAAGAGCTTGGCAACCACTGGATTGAGAATCATAAAAAGGAAGCACAATGGATATTCAGAGGATATGCTTGTGCCATCTGCCTGGACTCTTTTACCAACAGGAAACTATTGGAAACTCATGTGCAGGAAAGACACCATGTGCAATTTGTCGAACAGTGTATGCTTCTTCGGTGCATTCCTTGTGGAAGTCACTTTGGGAATGCTGAGGAGCTATGGTTACATGTACTCTCAGTTCATCCTGCTGAATTCAGGCTGTCAAAAGTGGCTCAACAGCATAATCAGTCTCTGGGTGAAGAGAAAGAGGATTCTCTGCAGAAACTTGAGCTGGGAAATACAGCTCCTGTGGAAAATAACCCTGAGAATTTTGGTGGTATCCGAAAGTTCATTTGCAGGTTTTGTGGCTTGAAGTTTGATTTGCTGCCTGATCTTGGCAGGCACCATCAGGCTGCTCATATGGGACCAAACCTATTCAGCTCTCGACCCCCAAAGAAGGGGATTCGTTACTATGCTTACAGATTAAAATCTGGAAGACTTAGTCGTCCTAGATTTAAGAAAGGTCTAGGAGCAGCAACATATAGGATGAGGAACAGAGGCAGTGCTAGCATGAAGAAACGTATCCAGGCATCAAAGTCACTTAATATTGGGGAATTAAGTGCACAGCCTCATGTAACTGAGTCAGAAACTCTTGGTAGATTAGCAGAATCCCAATGCTCATCTGTTGCAAAGATATTGTTTTCTGAGATTCAGAAGACTAAACCTCGCCCAAATAACCTCGACATCTTAGCTGCTGCACGCTCTGCTTGCTGTAAGGTGAGCCTAAAGGCTTCACTGGAGGGCAAATACGGAGTGTTACCAGAACGTTTATATCTCAAGGCAGCCAAACTTTGCAGTGAGCATAACATTAGAGTGGAGTGGCACCAGGAGGGGTTTATTTGTCCCAGAGGCTGTAAAAGTTTTAAGGACCCAGGATTATTGTCGCCCATGATGCCTTTTCCAAATGGTTCTATAGGTAAACAGTTAGCGCATTCATCTGAGCATATAAAAAATGAGTGGGAAGTGGATGAGTGCCATTATGTCATTGACCTAAATGATATTAGAGAGAGGCCACAACAAAGGACCACTATATTGTGCAATGATATCAGCTTCGGGAGGGAATCCATACCAATAGCTTGTGTAGTAGATGAGGACCTCCTGGCATCTCTTAACCTTGCAGATGCTTCTGATAGTCAAATAAGTAATTTTCCCAAGCCCTGGGAGAGCTTTACATATATTACGAGCCCATTGCTTGATCAAAGCTCTGATCCTGTTATTGAGGTATCCTTTTGTCGGCCATTTAATTTTTCTGTGATGCTACCCTGTTTGAAACATGTCTTTTAATCTATGCATTATGCACTTAAGTCTATCTCCTATGTTGCAAGAGATTGACCCTACTTGGCTGCGAGAGCTTCCCCAATTCCCAAACATCCATATACAGGAAAAGACTTAATTAACAAAAGAACAAAAAGGACAACCATATGTGGTGTTGCATATATATATATATATATATATATATATATATATATATATATATATATATATATCTTTGGTTCGCATGTATTTGATGTCATGTTTGCCCTTCCTTTTCTTGCAGAGTTTGCATCTGGGGTGCACCTGCTCTCATTCATTTTGCTCTCCTGAAACCTGTGATCATGTTTACCTCTTTGACAATGACTTTGAAGATGCAAGAGACATATATGGGAAACCTATGCATGGCAGGTTCCCTTATGATGATAAAGGGCGGATTATGTTGGAGGTAACATGAATTGTTTCACGTAGTCAATACTTACTAAAACTCATTCTAAATTGAGTTTCCGAGTTTCTAGGTATGACTGCCTGTCAAACAATGGATGATGTTTATAGTTAGGTGCTAGAAGCCTGGGACTTCCCTTTGTTCCCTGAAAGGTGTTTGTTACATGACTCCGAGAGCTTCTGTAATGGTTTTTTCATTGATTCATGCAATTGTTTCTAACTTCCTAGCTTTTCTGTCCTTAGCTTGTGACAAGTTTTTTAGCTTGACAACAGAAAGGACTACAACAGATGCTTATAAGTTCCTAATAATGGTCCATTTAGGTATTACCCTGATAGGATGAAAAATAATTCTGAGGTTGTGGGTATATGGGATTATGGGGTTTTTATATGTACCTTCTTATTTGAGAACTCCAGGACTCAACATTTAAATTAGTCCTACATTTTCGATTTCAAGGCTCAAATTTTGTGACATGCTGATGGGCTGTTTTTTCTTGTTTGTTACTGTAAAGCCCTGCACACCCTGCCCCTTTTTATGTATATTTTGAATGTAAGTATAATGAAATTGACATTTTCCATTTTTCTATCAATATGTAGGAGGGTTACCTGGTTTATGAGTGCAATAACATGTGCAGCTGCAGCAAAACCTGCTCAAACAGGGTTTTGCAGAATGGAATACGAGTGAAGTTGGAAGTCTTCAAAAAAAAGAATAAGGTAATGCCTTCAATTTTTTCTTTTTGTTATTCCTATATTTATGGCATTATATTTACTCATATGCTTGTTCATATACAGGGATGGGCTGTCAGGGCAGCAGAGCCAATCCTACGTGGCACATTTGTGTGCGAGTATATTGGGGAGGTTTTAGATGAGCAGGAAGCAAATAAGAGACGTGGCAGGTTTGAAATATTGAAAGATGTATTTTATTTTTAAGCTTATATTTGTTTTTATTTTATATTTTGAATGAGCTTTCTTTGGACTTCCAGATATGGTCAACAAGCTCGTAGCTATATTTATGACATTGATGCTCATACTAATGATATGAGCAGATTGATTGAAGGACAAGTCAAATATGCGATTGATGCCACAGAATATGGAAATGTTTCACGGTTCATCAACCACAGGTAGGGAAAGTAACTAGTTATTACCCCTTGCAATGTGTACCAATTGATAGTATATTGTTTGATTTGTGATTTTCTAAAAGTTAAAATTGTCAAGATATGTATTATTATGTCTACCTCTAGATGTGAGGCACTGGGTTTGATGCTATGAGTATGAGTGCTTTATGATCTGCCCCTCCCATCTCTTAATTTATTCACTTCCTCTATTATCCTTATCTTCATAGGCGATAATGGCAATGAAGCCTACTCTATATTTTAGTAGACAAATTTACTACTGGATGCCAAAATTGTACATGGACCATGTGCAAGAGAAGCATGAGAAAATTAAGATCCAATATCAAAATGTCAAGAAACCTAGAAGCTAGTGTTAAAAACTACTTGTCCGTTATCTGGTTGAGTTGTCTGAGGATTGTGTAAGAAAGAGCAAGGTTATGACTTCTAACTGTGACATGAACTGCTTGGTTCAACCACAGACCAGTGGATCCAGTAACCCAGCTAATCTCACTAACTGTTTGGCTTTTATAGCCAATTTTTAGTTCAAAATCTCTAAAAAGGCTTTTAGGAGGATTTGAGCCCATAATATAGTGCTCAAAACAAAATGGACCAATTACTAGGTGCTTCTGTTGTCTAGGTTTACTGTTACAACTAATATGTGCTAATAACTATTTATTTTCTCATACATTTTTCTTAAGATTAGAGGAAATATGTTCTGTCCTCATATAAAGCATGACCACCTTTGCCTATGATCTAAAACATTAAGAAAAGAAGCATAAACAGTGTAGGCCTACTTCACTATGATTATGTAGTTTTGTAATTACTGTTAAAAAAAATTGCATAAAAAGATATTCATTAGTGGATAAAATCCATGTATATAAGTTGGAACAGTCTAAAAAAATTAGTTTTTTAAAATTATTCTGACCTTGGTGACTTGAGAGGGTGAATCTTGTTGCATTTGTAAAATGGCTTCATTATGATCTTGAGGTCAAGGGTTCAAAAATTGGAAAATGCTTTTTTTGTAAAAGGAAAGAGGTCTCACACTAGGACACCTAAGGTGCAAATTAGATATATAGGTTCTTGTTTACAGCATATTAGATTAAAAATATTTTGTTAGTTTTAGTTTTCTGTTATAATAATAGCATAATAGCAGAATTCAACCTTGGGCAACTGTTTTGACTTGTCTGTAAATTCCTGGTCCTTGACTCTCTCTTTTTCTAATTCTATGGCTGATTATGTTCTTAAGACTATTAGAAAGGGCAGAGATGCAAAAGAAGTGACAGGAGGAAATTAGATTAACAGTTAACTGGTTCTTCATGCAATTATATTCTGCTGATCCAGAAAAAAGTTATGTCAATGTCCTAGAGCTTCATTTTTACTGGGGTTAATTCATTACCCATTTCTTATTTTTAAATTAATGTGACTTTTTGGATGGATCACTTTATGAAGAAACTGTATTGACCCATAATCTGAGATTGAGATGCGACCCTAAACATAGTTAGATGGTAAGATGGGTTCAAGTTGTGAAGTTTTGGTGTTCAGATGCTAATTTCTTGTTAATTGTTTAATTTCTGAGTACCTGTTAATTTCCTCTTGCTTCTGTTCGTATTGGCAGCTGCTCTCCAAATCTTGTGAATCACCAAGTTCTTGTCAACAGCATGGATTCTCAGCATAGTCATATTGGTCTTTATGCAAGTAGAGATGTAAGAAATCCTTGCCTGTTTTTTCTGGAATATCGATCTCTTGTTTGAGTAGGATATTTGGGATTATTGGAGCATTCGTTTGTTTCCTTATATCACTGTGTGACATTTCAAGAAGATTTAATTCTTTTAGGCTCAGAGGGGAGGAATTAAATCATCAATTGCATTTTGGGTCATTGCGTGGTTTTTGACTCTTTTCATGGGATGCATTAATATCTTGATGTGAAGATCTTAGAGGAAAAACCCTTTGCTTCCTTTTCTTTTCCCCGGTTCTATTTATGTTGTATACTTGTATTGGTTCCAGTGCTTAATAACATAAACCAGGATGTTGCAATTAACCATCTTTAATTCTTTATTGTAATGAACCTTATTTTTCCTAGTATTGTTTGTATGGGTGGTGATTTATTTCATTTATTGTTTTTTTTTTTTTTTACCCCTTATTTTGAGCAGATCGCATTTGGAGAAGAACTGACATACAATTATCGGTATCATCTGCTGCCTGGAGAAGGATGTCCTTGCCATTGTGAAACTTCCAATTGCAGAGGTCGCTTGTACTAAATCATAATGAACACTGTTCTGGCGGTCTCATCTGTGTATAATAAGGGAGATAGGAGAGCCTGACTGGATCCATTTCTGAGCCCTTTCGGTGTTGGCATTGGCCTTCGCAAGGGAATCAAATCATAAGCAGCAGCTCAGTTGGTAGACAACCAAGTCTCTTTTACTGGGACCATCTCTCTAGTGCCTCTGCAATGAAATTTCGATTGTCCATGGAAGTAGTTTGTGTCTATGCTCATTTCTCATCTTTTTATACACATTGTTCGTAAGAGAGGAGGAAACCTGATTTTCTTTGTTGGCATCTCCTTTTGCAGTAGCAATGAACAATGATGCTTCCCTGTCTTAGCTAGGAGTTTTAGATGGCTTTTTCTGTCTGGAAAATTTGTTAGGTGTCATGTTTCTGGGTTATTTTTTTTCATGGGAATACAAAAGTGGCCCTGTTCCAAATAATTTTTGGTTGCCATGTGTGCCAATTGACCCACAAGTGACATGTAAATATCCGAAACAAACAATCCTGCTTTTCAATTCATGGAAATATTCTCTATGCTTCAAAAAAGCCTGCTTTTCAATTCATAGAAATATTCTCTATGCTTCAAAAAGTTGTTTTAGGAAATGTTCGGCAAAATTAAATGATAATGATAGTATCTTTTAGTTGCTTTAGTAGCGTTTATTTTCTAATTGTCTAAATAATTTTTCATAAAATGCTAAAATGATAAGTATTATATTGGTTAATTTTTTATAAAATGTTATCTTAATCTCTAAAAGCTAATTCAAACGTTGTGTTATTAAAAATTATAAAAAATTGGGGCAATCAAAATGCTAAAAATTATTTAAAATACAATTTTAGTCACAGTGCTATTTTATATAACTAATTGTATTGGTATTAAAATAATCCATAGGAGAAAAAGTGGAACTATATTAGTACATTTTATTTCGTTAATTAATGGATACTATCACTAAATCAAGGTGGATTTTCAGGAATGCCTATCACTGTTATTATCAAACTTGATCTCACCATTTCTAACCACAAAGAAGATAAAGGGGAGTCCAAAACTGAAGCTAACCAAGATTGCCATTCCTGCCATGAGTCATGACAATTCACTGGTTAATGTCGATTCAGATTAACTGATTTAAAAAATTTAAATCAAAATAGGTAAAATTTCTTACCATATTCAACAAATCTTGGAATTTCCTTCTTATTTTTTCCCTTCTGTGACATTTCATGTCTTGGCTTAGATGATGCTTCCAATTGCAAAATCATGGAAATTATAACTAACCCACTTCCTGTTTTCTCTCTAACAATTCTCTCACTCAAATTTAATGAAAAGAATCCAGCTTTACCTCTTATAAAATCTTCTATTACAACCTTCAAAAACAGGACTATAGCCAGCCATAATGTTACCTTTGCAATTTGCCTTACTATTACTTTAGAGGAGATTGCCCGATTCACCATATTAACAGTAGAAGCACAAGCATACAGAGGAAACCAAAAGTACCAATCTATATACCAGACAAGAAAGGAAAATAAGAACAAAGAAGTTAAAGAAAGTTTTAACTTTTAATACACATAATTAGAGCTTCTGTTAAAGAGACTAAAGCAAAAAAAAAAAAAAAAAAAAAAAAAGAATTACCAGGGTCATTTAACTGGACAGATGCAGAGTATGCAAAAATTGCAGCCATTAATACAGAACAGAAGCTGAAAAGAATAGCAGATCTTGCCATTTCTACTTCTCTTTCAGAAGTTTGGCATGAATTCAAGAGAGGAGATGAAACCCTTGGTCAACATATCACATACAAGTACTAAATTATCCTTCTCATCTGTACCTGATTTTTTATTATTATTATTTTTTATTAGAATTCATCTCATGAGCTTTGTCCCATGATAACTATCACAAAATCTTTCCTTTAGAATCTTTTGGTTGTAATGAAAAAAAAGGAAAGAAAGAAAACTTAAACTATGTATCCATGATTAGGAGTTATGGGTGTAATGCTAATTTAATTATTATTTGCATAATTTTTTTCTTTTTATCTGCAGTTAAAACAGTTGACAAGGAAGAAAGATCAGATGGACTTGTGCAAGAAAAAAGAAAAAGACAGAGGCATGGCAAGAACTAAGAAGAACAGCAACCCTGTCCCGTCCAAGACATCCTTCTTGGGTTTCGTACTGTTTAGCTGTTTTTTGAGCCAAAACATTCTTCTTTTGCTGTTCTTTTCATGGATAAGGTTACTGTCTCTTCTGCGCTTCTGTCAAAGGAAGATGCCCATTTTTTATGGTAAAATAAAATTGATGTTGATTATTAAATTCTATAAAATTGAATTTATGAGTTAAAATGAAGTTTTTTTTTTTTAATTTCTATTAAATATGAAATTTATAATGAATTTCATAAAATTTTTACAAAATTCATTTATGTCGGACAAAGGCTAATATACAATTTAATATGGAAACCTTAATTTCTTACATTAAGAGACGAAAATAATTGCATTCACACTATTTATAAATATGAATCCAATTATTATCTATCACAAGAAAGATAATACATTTAAATATACATCGGAGAAAATGATTAGTAAAAATAAAATAGAGTAATTGTTATTGAATTAATTGCTCAAAAGGCAAATCAAATATATTGTAATATGAAAATCAGAACTCAAACAAAATCGAATTTTTGAAAAATATACTACCTTTAAAGTTGAGATGTGATGATATGTAAATTGGTCTACTTAGTGGTGATAATTTCTCCAACATCCTTATTGGGTCCTCTCATTATGAGTTTGATTCTTTAGCTATAATAAGAGGTAATTATTAACCAACAAAGTGCATAGTGGATTGTAATTAGGGTTTTACAAGGTAAAATCAGCACGTGCAAGCGAACCAAAGTTATGATAAAGAGCTATAGCATTATTAACTTAAAATAAACAACTATAATATAAAGATATACGAGACTCAAATTTAAACTTAACTCGTTTATAATTTACAGTTAAAACATTATTTATTTATAAATTTAACTCAATCTTAGATTTAACTTATTTATTATATGAATTACATTCGAATTCAAATTTGAAACTAATGAATTTAAATTTATCGAAATTGAAGCAATTTATAAGTAATTTAGTTTATTTATAGCTAGAACGAGAGATATAAATAGTAAACACTAATTGGTGGGCCAAAATTCCACCCAAATTCATTTTTCTTTTAGTTTTCTTTCCCTTTTTTCCTTTTTTTTTTTTTTTTTTTTGGGGTACCATTGAATAGTGATGATTAAAACGTGCCCTCTTCCTATTCTTTTTTTTTTTTTTCTATAGTAGCAATCATCATTTTCTATGCCCTATTATTCCACTACAACTACAAGCCAGTTGACATAGGTCCATACCTTTAAATAATAATAATGCAATTGCAAAAGAAATTAACAAAAAAAGAAAAAAAAAAAAAAAAAAAAAGAAAGAAGGGTTTACATCTAGTCAAAAAGATTCAATAAGTAGACTAAGAATATTTTTGGTTGCCTCATCAAAACTTCCACTCTTTCTTGAACTTGTGTCACTTGACAATGATGTCTTCTCATTCTTTTTCTTTTTGTAAAGCAAATAGCAACTTAACAAGGAACAAAAAGGAAAAGCAAGATCTTACATTTAATTTTAATGATGTTACCACCTTATTCCTTTCATCCAATTTACAATTTTTTTTTTTTTTAGTTTTTTAATCATTCAGTGAAACATCCACTGGCCAAATAATTTAAACTCGCGCTGGATAGACCCGCAAAAAAGAAAAAACACTTCCTCTTAGTGTTTAAAGGAATTTTTTATCCAAAATTCAAATTCGAGACCTCTTATTAAAAGAAAAGGGTTTTTTTGTCATCTATTTTCACCGTTCATGATCAATTTATAATTATTTTTATCTATTGCCTCCAATGAGTTGTTATTTTTTTTTTCTGTAAATTTTTTTTTCCGATCAAACTCTAAGTTTTTTATAAATCATCTGAGTGTAATCTATAACAGCGTATATCATCACCAAGTTATTTCTTATAGATTACTAATTAAAATTTTGAATCAGAATTTATTTGTAGTTGCAAATTTCTCATATATTGATGAAAAGAACTAGCTGGCTATCTCTATATAAGTTTTGTCGGTTGCTTTTAAGGGGATGCTTTGTAATAATTTGAGGTATTTAGGAGCATCCATCTTAGGCCTACCGTAAGGTATACAATAGTATTGTAGTTTTGATATATCTAAGCATACTTGTATTAAATTCCATTTTGCTAACATTTTATTAAAAATTTTAAATAATTCAACTCAGAATATAAAAAAGGGATTTAAGTACTGATAATGTAATTGGAATAAGCAATCTAGTTGGCAATTATTGGTTCATTTTTGTTTTTAAATCTAAATCAAAAGAGAGATTCTTTTCTTCTTTTAAAAGATATACTAATAATATTATTTTTATTTGATCGTTAAAATTTGAAATTTCACATTATTCTCTAGATAAGTTGCATCACATTTTTTTGAAATTTGTCAATCGTCACTATTATTTCTCTTATAATGAATGGAAAAAAATATTTATTCACGTTGAAATTTATAATTATGCGATTGACATGTTTATTTATTTAGTAAATGATCCGATATATACCGTTCTTTTCTAATCACCTTGCCTACTCCCTTTTACCTTTTTTTTTTTTAAGGAAGTCAAAGAAAATAATAAATTTAGGGATAACTTTTATATATTAGGGCTAAATTGGTTGTCACCTAATTAGTTCCTAAAGACATTATAATAAGCCAAAATGTGAGTTGATCTACCATAAGGAAACAAATTGGAGTATGTACAATAGAAATAGAATAAAAAATACAGATGCATATATGTACATACAAACATGAAATAGAAGAGAGTTTGGACCGACCATCCTTTTCAATGTAAGCCATAAGTTTATCCAACGTTATTACACTTAAATCTTAATGCCCACATCAATCACCTGTCACATTCAACCTTCGTCGACTAATGGTTAAAGGGTTTTGTAGTAATTCCAGTATCCATGAAAATGATGGTCGCATTTCAGCCTAGAAAATCCAGCAACGGTCCAGAAAAGCAACAAAGCATTTAAAGAAACCGGAAAATTATTATAAAAATCGAAACTTTATATATAAAAAAAAGTGGGAATTTGATGATGAGAGACAGGCGTGTTTGATCACTGAGAAAGTGCTTTTTAGAGAGAGAGAGAGAGAGAGAGAGAGGGTTAGGGAATATTTGCAGAGAGAGAGAGAGAGAGAGAGAGAGGGAAAGGCATGCAAAATCTGAGACCCACATCACCATACAATCATCAAAAGCATAGATAGACATAAACCTATGAGCCCATCACTGCTTTATTTTCTTTCTTTCTTTCTTTCTTTTTTTTGAACTTTAATAAGGGTATGTGTGTGTTGGGGTTTTCTTTTACAGTTAAAAGAGACATCACACTCATTGTTCCTCCCTGTAACTGCCTGTTAACTGGTTCCCTTGATGCTTGACACTGGAGCTCTTTCTCATTGATTTTAGGCACTCCTGGACTTTGACACTATGACATAAGAGATGGGTTTTCAAGGAGCTCTCTATCCTTATATCTAGGTGAGTTTTTTAATTTCTGGGGGGTCTCAAAGTTTCAAACTTTAATGCTTCTTTCTGATGGAATAGGTGGCTATTTTATGGGTTTCTGTTTGGAAGTTGATCTGTAATTAGAAAAGGAGGACATTGGAGATACTGTATAATTTCTTTTTGTTGGCATTTTTACCTCCAAAGTAAAGAGTGTTTTTTTCCCCCCAGGAATTTGAGTTTACTCTTTAGAATTGTACTCTCATCTTTCTGCTAAGTTTGGATTGCAATTATATTTTGTGTAGTTTTTCAGCAACTGTAATTTGGAGTAAACTGTACTTTAATTGGCTCAATCTTGAATAAGTCGATGTTGTGAAGTGGGGTACTTGTTTTAGTGGAAAAGAAATTTCGAATTTAGGGTTTCCTGGACTATCTTCAAAAACACACCTTATATTTTATATGATAAAGTTTTTCTTTTCTTAACTTTTGTAAGGAAAGTCAGCTTGTTGCCGCAATTTATTGTTCTTTACAAAAATTTCCATATATTGATTTCAATAATGCTGTAAGGTCTTGTCAAACATGGCTGAAATTAGACTTACGAGGGTAGAACAAGGCCAAACCAAGATTCGAAATGTCCCTATTGCTGTAACACCAGAAGGTTTTTGGTGTTGTCCTTCTCCTGTTGTGTTTCAAAAGACGGTTAAAACTCAAAATCCTCTAAACAAAACTAAACCATCCTCACCACCACCTAAGACCACTGTCCAAAAGAAACAAGCCCCATTTAATGAGAGAAAGCCACCGCTAGCTCCATTAAGAACTGGAGTTGTTTCTGATGATCAGCGAAACTGTGGCTCTGACACTCCTAGTGTCAGTGCTTCTATTGTCAATGACAGAGCACCAAGGCCTAAAATAGAAAGTTTGCCAAGGAAGGTGGCAATTGAGTTTGGGGAACCTGGAACCAGTGATATGAAGGTGGTCTTGCTTGGAAAGCAAGGATTTTGTGTGAAGCTGAGCGTCCACAAAAATGTGTTAGTGGAGAACAGCAGTTTTTTTGCTGATAAGCTTTCTGAAGAGGAGTCTAATCTGTCCTGTCTTGAGATCGATGATTGTGAGGACATTGAGATATATGTTGAAACTGTGGGATTGATGTATTGCAAAGATATGAAGCAGCGATTAATCAAGCAAAGCGTATCGCGTGTGCTTCGAATTATTAAGGTAATTTACAGTGCAATGGCTTCTTTTTATTGGAGTTGACTGCAACTTTGCTGCTCACATCTTGTCATTAATATTTATTTTTTGTGGTTTTGTTCTTCTAGATATGGCTTACTTGCATTATGGGGAAATTTAGAAGTTACCTTTTTAATGACTTATTGTAGTCTGCAAATAGTGGAGGACAATTCCATCATCACTGATCCTTGGCTCCAGCTAGGAGAAAAGGTGGTTGATTGGGGCTTAGGATAAGAATGAGCTTCTTTGTCTGTTGGCTAACAATAAATATGTCAAATCCAGACATTCGCCCTTGTAGTGCTTTCTGTATTTACTTCTTTGGAAATGGGCTTCACTTCGCATGGCTGCTACTCTTTATATGATAATGTCTAATAGGGTGCTAAGACTGTTATTGTCATTTAGTATTTCTGGGCTTCCTTATTGATAAGGGATTAGAATGCTCTAGGCTCAAAATCACTTAAAACTAGTGAATTGAATAGCACAAGTTTGATTTTGAATGGAGAAGAGGGTTAAATAAAGGATGCTTTGTTTTCAAACAAATTGAGATTGATGCCCATATATTCTATGGAAATAAATAACATTAAATATGATACTAAGTATGTTTATTTTTGCATTTAATGTTGAGATGCGTGGTCTATATTTTAGAGTGACAACGAAGAATAAGATTTTCCTTTAGTTGGAAACATAGAGCACAACATTAGTATGCACATCTAAAATTTTTCATAATCTTTATGGGAGTGGATCTAGCCAATTTGTTGGAAGTCGAGTGACTTTCATCTATATCTATAAGTTGCCTCTGAGAGATATCTACAAAGGCATTGAAAGTTGAAACAACTTACATTTATGATATCCTAATATTAGTTGTATGGGTTTAGCGTGTGAATCCAATTGCTTTTACATTTCCATGTAGGACTGTTGTATGGTTATCTTTTCCTCATGTGTTCAACTAGAACCATGTTTTCAGTAGGTCAGTATGTCTAGGCCTTGCTATCTTGAAAGTTTCCCTCTTGGACTTAAAGCGTGCTGTAATATCTTCACAAATGAAAAACGACTCATTATTCTTTGCTTTGACATTTGGTTGTACATAGCTTAACAAACTGATTTTACATTCTTTGATTTCATTGTTGCTTTTGTTCTCTCTTGATATTGCTTTTACCCTTTTCTTTTTTTGCTATGGTGATTCTGTTTGATACATTATTTTTCTTCTAATTACTTAATATGGTTAACAAAAGCTTTTTCTTCTGCTACCTCATTTTAGTAAATACATAGATATACTTCCTACAAGGCTGCAATAGTTTGGCCAGTGCTTTGGAAGCTAGGCTTGTTGGGCCACCAATTATTGTTTTTGGATAGATATTGAGACATCAGAAATCTGCCTATCGAACACAGTTTAGACAAAATGTTTTGCCCTATTCTTAAACCCAAAGATCAGAATTGCATTGCTAAGTGATGATTTGGGGTTAGAGAAAGGTGAAAGTAATGGTCAACAGTCTATGCATATCCAGTTGAGGCAGACTTTTCTTTATCTTTCAAATGCCAGGTGAAGACTGCCATTTCTAACTATGGCCTTAGAGATTCTGTTGATGATTATATCTGCCTTGAAGTTGATAAGTTGTCTTTAGAATTGGCAGTGTAATGCATCGTTTGATCTGCTTTGTTCTTCTCCCTCCCCATCTCATTACACTTGTTCAGTCCTTATTTGCATGACTTAAATGGCCTATTTGATTATTGGTACTATTAAATTTCCAGGAGTTTATGATGCCATTAAGACAATGGTAGGGAAAACAGCATTTCTCCTACATGCAATTTGAAGTTTTCATATTCTGAATGGAAAAAAACCCACGTGAAGTTTATGCATTCAGTTGAAATTATGTGTAATCAGCCTTCAGCTTTCATCGGGATCTCCCTCTGTCCCTTTTTTGCCACTCTACGTCTGTGGTTTATGAATAATGTTTGGCATTCTTCAAGACCTCACATGATTGGAATTGTTTTGCAGATTGCTGAATTTCTTGGCTTCAACTCATGCATCCGGTCATGCTTGGAATATTTGGAAGCAGTTCCATGGGTTGGGGAAGAAGAAGAAGAAAAGGTGGTCTCTTCAATTCTACGACTGCAGAATGAAGGTGTTGGGGTAACTCCAGTTTTGAAACGAGTCTCACCAGAGGTTGTTAATCCACCTAAAGACACACTTTCCTTTATAATGGAACTTGTTCTTAAAAGCAATGAGGAGAGAGGCCGCCGTGAAATGAAATCTGTAGTCCTGAAGCTTCTGCGAGAGAACAACAGCCTTCCAACTTATGCAGGTTCAACTGACATCTGCAATGAAACAATCTACAGCTCATGTAGATGTTGCTTGAATTCCCTGTTGTCTTTGTTCAGGCAAGCTGCTGAACCTGAGTTTGCCAATAAACCTATGGACAGTAGAGAACCAGTGGTGAAGCAAATAGCTCTTGAGGCTGATAACCTCTCATGGTTGCTTGAGATTTTAGCAGACAGACAAGCAGCTGATGAGTTTGCTTTAATGTGGGCTAGCCAGGAGGAATTGGCCGTTCTACATAAAGAACTGCCTGTAGTGTCTCGTTACCATGTTAGCTGCGTTACAGCAAGACTATTTGTGGGAATTGGAAGGGGGGAGCTGCTACCATCAAAGGACACTCGTAACTTGTTGCTACAGACATGGTTACAGCCATTAATCAATGACTACAGCTGGTTGCAACATGGGTGCCGGACATTTGATCGGAAAGTAGTGGAGGAAGGCATTGGGAGGACAATCCTGACTCTACCACTAGAGAACCAACAGAGTATTTTGCTTTCTTGGTTAGGAAGTTTTTTGAAGGCTGGTGATAACTGCCCGAATCTCCAGAGAGCTTTCGAGGTGTGGTGGCGGAGGACTTTCATTAGACCTTACATCGAAACACAAGGTAATCTACTCCAGTCAGATAGCTCAATGACATCAAAGCAGTAAGATCTAATGAGTCTGATAATGTGAATGCATCATCCATCCACAATTTGGGGAGAAGCCACTTTCACATTTAAAATGTAAAAGACAAGTGACCATTTCTCGTCTAGTAAATCATTTCAAGGCAAAACAGTGACAGAAATATGAATCTGACTAGTGTACCAGTGTTCTTTTGTGAGTATAAAACAAGCTTGTAAAACTTTTTTTGAGTTGATGAATATGAATATGGGTTTATTGCTTGATGTTGAAATTAATGAACAGAAATGCTGTAGAAGTTGCTTTTCTTCCAGTAAATGTGCAATTTTTCTCACCCATGAATGTCATTCAAATTTTTACGTTGTCCATAGTTAAAAAAAATGCAAGCCATGAGATTGAGATTCACAAACCGGGTTTATATTTGCTTAATTATTTTCATTTTGTTTATTACACTCTTCGTTTCATTGTTAAGATATATTGTTTCAGACTGCTCCTTGCAATAATAATTGAAAATAATACTTTCCAAAAACATAAAAGGCCTGGACTTTTCAGAAAGATATCATACGTGTGACCCTTTTTGCCCAGTCCAAGTCCACATGACTCGTGAGAAAATCCTCTTGGCCCAGAAGCAGAACAAAAGGTCCTTCCTATATACCTATTGTCTTCTGCAGAAAGTTCTCTACCGTTTGCTTCAATATGAAAAATATAAATATTTTCTGAAGCAAAATTTGAAAATTTTGTACTTTAGTTTTTAAAACTTAAAGGATAAACCACAACTTTTTTTTTTTTTAATTTTTTTGGCTTAAGGTATTCTCGAATTAGCTCACATGCATCGAAATTAAGTTCCCTCTTTAATAATCTTAAAATAGAAAAACAATTAAATTGTTATAAAAAAGATCAAAATTTTATAATCAACTACTGAAATAATATTGGGTCATTAACAAATTTCGAAACCGCGAGCATAAAATTTTTTATTAACATATATATATATATATGTTAATTAAACTTAAATAAGCAATATATACCAGTTTCCATCTGATCATTTGGACAAACGAACACGCTGATTCTGGGAAATGGAAAGATAGAAAGAAAGCCAAAGCATCATAATGGTAAGATAACTACTTTCTCCGGAAAAAATGTCCATTATTAATTATAATTCCTACATCAACATGTGACGAAACATGAGTAGTACGATTTTACTGTAACTGTCGGTGCAAGACATTTGCATGCAAAAGCCAAGAACCCAAATAGTAATGATTTCTTGTTGATAGGGTAGCTTCCCAGCTTTTGATTATGCCTCTTTCTTTCTCTGTCTCTCTCGCATGTCCCACACGTATTTATTTTTTTACATTTAGCTCTTACTATGTATTAGGTTTGATGATATGGATAGCTACTTGTTTGATGTATCAGTAGGTTTTCCACACAAGTTAAACAATTGACATCCCAAATATCAACAAGCGAGCTACTTTTCAAAGCAGTTAGGAACTTCTTATGCTAACTTTTGGGATATTTTCAAGTTTCAACTTCTGGGTTTGATTGCTGTAAAATCTACGGAAGTAAACTGTATTTTCAGGAAAATTTTATATCTACAGTTAAGAGTTTGAGAGAGGGAGAAGAGACGAGAGGATAATGGAAGAAGAAGCATTAAAGCTAGGCAGTAAAAATTAGTAGGAGGAGTGACATAAGGGTTGTCTGCTCCAAAAAATTCAAGTGGGTGATGTTGTTTCTACATCTACTTTTCCTGTTACATCATAAATAATATCGATTTGTCGCTGTTAAGAGTGTCATTACTCATCACTGAAAACAGAGTCTGATGGAGCCCCACTTGTACGTGCACAAAAATGATGAGGCAAATTGTGTATGCCATTGCCAGGTAATGTCACATTTCATTTCCTGCCTTTTCTTATTTTGTCTCATTTCCTGTTTGCTTCTCTGCCATTGCTGTTTGTTCAATTTGTTGTGTTTTTTAGCATCCTAGAACAGCTAGAAGGACCTTCTCAACTCTTTTTAACTGTTGAATATAATGGAACGAAAGGAGTAATTTTTTAACTAATTAAGGTTATTTTGATTATTAATTTTCCAAACTAAGGGGCATAAAAGAGAATGGGACTAGGTAGATGGTAGAATGGGACCTTCTTTTTTTTTTTTTTTTTTTTTTTTTGAAGATTAAGAATATGAATGTGCTCTTAATTAATGCACACATCCAGTGGTCGGCCCATGTCGAGGAAGTGGGGCCTCTTAACCCTACCCTATCATTTATATTTAATTACTTGTATGTAATAACAACTGCATCTTGGGCTTTGTTTTACTATGCATGTCCACAGCGTCCTGTTGGCCCAAAACATTTAAACTTTTTTTATTTAATTTCTGTTATATGGGAAAATTTTTAATTTTTTGAAAAAATAATTACAAAAATAGATATGCAAAATCATTTAATACTCATTTATTTAATATTAATATTTATTAACTTCTTTAATATGGAGAAAACTAAATCATCCAAAAAATTTCCTTGCAACCAAGATCCACTGACAAAACCCTAGGAAGCCATATAGTACACTTCCTCTGTATCAATTCATAGTCTTATGTCTATCCAGAGATGACCCTATCTCACCCCTGCAGCCAATCAGTTCCAATTATTTGTGAGTGAAAGAAGAAATTGGGATGGGCCCAACCCATAAGGCCCAATAAAGGACCTGATCATTAAGTGGGCGTACACAACACATATCCATCCATCAACTCCATTTCCCAATGTGGACCCGCACAAAGGTAACTGGTTGGTAGACAGTCCCTTGGATTGGATCTGAAGGGTATCTTTCAAGCTAGCAAATTTTAGGTAGGGGGCCACTCCAAAGTTGTTGTCCTCTAATGCACATATTTGATACTTGTTTTATTTGGGGTAGGGTTCTATTTTTTTTTTTTAAATTCAATTCAATATTTCTATTTTTATTTAAAAATTGTCAGTTTCTTGACATTGAAATTGTAATCCAAGTGCCCAAACAAGACAAAGAAACCATCTGGGGTACTTATCAACCCTATTGACGAGTACCTGGAGTAGGGTTTTGAGCCTGTCTCAGCCCCAGATGCTATCAACAGTTCTCAGATGAAAGGGCAGTACCCACCAGAAAGTAACATTTATAACACATTCAATGAAAGCTTTGAAAACCTAATTTTGAATTTTCAGAAAAAAAAATGAACATCATTTTAACAAAAACAAAGAAAACCCAGTAGAAAGAAGATAATCCATCGTCAATTTTAAAATTATTTATACATAAAAAAAGTCTTTCTTCTTCTACATATACTACTGCTAAAAACGTCCAGTCATTTTTACCTTGCTTTTTTCTAAGCAACTTCACCATCAAAGAATGAAACCCATTTGAAAATGACATTTCTTGATACTTACATATCTGAAAGTGAAACTCTCAGCTCTAACAATATATAATGGTTTGTATTTTTCCCAACAAGATAATTTAACCGCTGGAACATCAATATCATATCATATGTATGCCAATGAAGTTTTTTTTTTTTTTTTTTTGTTTAGTTAATTATTTATCTAAAAGTTGAAATTTTTTATATATATTAACTTGAATTCAAAAGGGAATATGATCGTAGCAGCAGAACAACTTGGTAAAATCTAAATGTAGGAGATGTAGTTTTCGGTTTGTTACAGTATGTGTGTTCCTAAAATGAAACGCAACATATTAGGTAAAGAGTAGTTGTTGCTTTGTATATTTTAGTTTCGAATTGAAGAAACCCTCATTTTGCGTTGGTTATCAGTTAACATGACAAAACCAATCAGTCTGCTAATCCTATGAACAACTAGTAATTAATGGTTCAAGTTTAATTAATCCCTATAGTATTAGGTCTGATTTATATATATTGGGAGTCTATTAGCTCGAGTTTGAACTCTGATGTTATATGAACAATCTGTTAAATATTTAGATGTGTCGATATCAATGGTGGCTCATTATTTCGATGAATCATTTTTTCGAACAGAAGAAGATTATGTAACACTTACTCGAAATCTCACTTATTGTAGTAATTATATATTTTGCACTTTTCCGCTCCTTTATTAAACACATCTAAATCTCTTTTTTTTTCTTCTTATTATTATTAAATTTTGTTTGAATAATATTAAAATCAACTTTGGAAATTGTGAGGTAGTGAGTTCTAATTCCTACATGGTTTGGTTACCTCAAGTATGTAAAACTAATTAATCCTAGTTTATATAAATTGAATAAGTTTTATTTCAATTAGTTAAAGGAAGGTAGCTAATAATTTTTCTATATGCAGATCTTTTTCCATATTAGGTATAAGGTTTCTATGTAATTTAGGTACACAACATGAGTCTTGTCCAAGTTCCTAGTTTGTTGGCTTTGTAATAAACCATTGTTTTGATTGTTTAATTTCTTCCTCGGTAATATGATTTAATTTTGATTTTTTAATTCTCAATGTTTTTATATATGTTAAATATGAGTGATATTGAATTTTGATGAATTTCACATAAAATAAATAAATAAATGTTCGAGTTAGTTAATTGCATTGGAGTTGGCTTCAAAAATGTGAAATTATAAATTTAAATTCCAACTATAACTAACTAAAAAAAAAAAAAAAACAAAAACACAAGCTGCTAACTAGAGAATTAAAGATTATTCAAATAAAATATTTCTTTTGAAGCTCATTTAATATGAAAAAAACTAAAAAATATGAGATAAATTTATTGCAAATAAAGGTGACATATTGATGTGCACCTTAAATTGAAAGTTCACCATCTATTTATAGTTTCTACATGTGATCTTGTAACAACTATCAATATGGAAAAGTTTTCACCCATAAATTATTAGGTATATATTAAATAATCCATCACACCATAATTTTTTGTAATGGTTAAGTTAATCACGCAACTTGTAATTATATTAGTTAAGTTACCCATAATATAATATTGTCTATTATAAGATAGACTTTATATAAAAATGATTTCGTGAGCTCTTAGATTTAAAATTATTTTGAAATAATTATAGTTATTATTGATTTATTTATATTAATGTAATCCTAATGAATCGAGCCTAATAACTTTATTCGTGCTGCATCGTATCCTTCAAGCAAGCGCGCTCTCAATAGAGATTTTGAAACTTATATATATTCGGTCATTCATATGATAAATCAAATCTACAATTTATTAATTCACATAATTATTTTAAAATAGAATAAGATCTTATATTATTCTAGGAAAGATGACATAAATTAAGGTACAAACCCTGAATTATAATAATAAATAAATACATAAATATGCAAATCAATAAATATTCTACTATACAATTACAATATAGACTTCATACAACTAACTAACTTATAATATTTGTATTTTCTTCTAAATAGAATGAAATTAAAGTGGAAAAAGAGAAGACAAAACAAAAGTAAAATAAATATTTTTCTTAGGTACTATATATAATTTAAAGAAAAAAAGAGGTTTTGAATTATAATTAATAATTTCCAAAGTCCCTAACAGAGAAAGCGGAAGTCTTCTCTGGCATGTTTCCAGCATGGCGTAGCCCTAGAGTGAGAGACACATCTCCAGCCGCAGTGGTCCCAAACCTTATTGGTGTAGAGCCAATATGTTCAGCTCCGCCAGCAGAGACGGTGGCTGTGGTCCCATAATCACCTGCAATCATGCTGCCACGTCGACAAGTTTCATCTGCCAAGTCATGGAAAGCTTGGCCATGTGGTGTTAGTATTGGCGGTGCTGCCTCTATAGTGGGAGTAACGATGGTGGTGGCGGCGGAGGCGGTTGCGAGAAGGTGTGAATGATCATTTTCATTTGTATTTTCGGATCTTTTGGCTGGTGGTGTCGTTGGTGTTGCTGATAAGGATTGTGTTGTTGGAGTGATATTTGGTGTAGCAGTAGAAGTAGTAGTAGGCGTTGGTGTCTGTGCAAGCCCACTGTTATTATTACTATAAGTATTATTTTTGCTATTGATGCTTTGCTTTCTTTCTTTATCTTCAATATTTCCACCTTCTTCTTCTTTTGCTTCTTGTTGATACATTTCTTCTACCATGGGTTTCCACAACCTCACCCTCGCATTAATAAACCAATTTGAAACCTGGAAACATACAATTCAAGATTCAAACCCTGATATTTCATTTTCTTTAACTATAATAATACAAATAAATTTCAAGAAAAGCTCTAGACAATTAAGAAATTATTACTAGTAACTATTTAAGACAATATGTGTTCTTTTTTTTCCTTGATTTCTTGAATGGTGGTAATAATTGGGAAATGCATGGCGGTTCTTGAAAACTCTTGGGTGGCATGAAGACAACTCAGAAGTCATCATAGTGAGGGCACTCTATTTATGAGCCTCTCGATGACTGACTTTTCTTTTTCTTTTTTTTTTAATTTTTTTTTACTCATTGTCTTCTTTTTATCATAGTTATTTATTACATAAGAAAAAGACATAGGAATAGGTGTCTGTTTCTTTATGCTTCCTCCTAGCAGCTACAAATCAGTTTTCCGTCTTAACTTTTTCTCTCTAATTCAACTCGTCTTTAAGTGAGCACTAAAGAAAAAATAGTTATACAATGATGCCTGTTATAATAACAGTACTCATTTTCAAGAAAGAGGGTTTTACTCTTCAATAACCAAGAAAAATAGTTGCATGATAATGCACGTAAAGGAGATTTAAGTGTTTTTATATGACTCAAACTTTGACTTTACAGAAATAGTCAGCCAAATTCAAGCCAGTCTTCTCGCTTGAATTACTCTTTATGGAATAATTGTTAGTACAGTGAGATTTTGAGTTTAAAAAGTGAAATTAATAAAAATAAAAGCAAAAGAAAGATATTTTTTTCTCTCTTTTTTTTTTAAAAAATATGGGATGTAAAACAGTAAAAAAAGACAAGAAAAAGGAAAAAGAACATATTCCAAGTAGTTTTTTTTAAAAAAAAAAAAAAATTACTGACGGCCTTAATGGTTGTCCTCGTGTGGTTGGATTAAGATAGAGAGAATCAAAGCTGCAAACTTTCATGTCTCATCTCTAGTGTACTTGCTTCTGCTCTTAAATATTTATGTCTGAGGAGTTCCTTCACTGTCTCAGTATTTATGTCTATTTCAGAATCTATGTCCCAGTGTATAAAAGAATCCAAAGAAAACCTCCATTATTAATTTGTATATATACATAAAAAAACATTATGGTAACATTTGTGTCTTCCTCTAACAGAAAGACAATAAATCCAGAGAAAGAAAACCCAAAACCATGCAAGTTCCTACTGAACTTACTGATGGTCTCTTCTATTATATAGGTTTCTCTCTGTTAACTTTAAAATTTTTCACAATTATGTTAACAAGAAAAAAAAAAAGTATTCGTATATAAAAAGAGAGAGGGAGAGGAGAATAGTGACCTGATTTCTCGATAGACCAGTCTGTCGAGCCAACAGATGCTTATCTGCATCGCTTGGGTACCTGAGAAAGAGACCAGAAAATGACATTAGAGAAACTTATTTTACCTAAACCGTATAAAAAGACACAGTAATATTTCTTCTTTCTTTTTTTTCCTTTCTCTGCATGGCGTGACAATCTAAGAGAAGAAAGATGAGACAGCACTACCGTAACACTATTTTACAAGGACAACAACAACTGCTCTCTCTCTCTCTCTCTCTCTCTCTCTCGCTCTCTCTCTCTTCTTCTTCTTCTTTCTCTTGCATTATTGTTATTTGGAAACAGCTAAGAAGAAAAAAAAAAAGATGCATGGAAAATCATATATTTTACACTTGGATAGAGTTTAAAAATTTTCTTAATGTGTTTATTGTATATTATCCAATGATTAACTAATTTCTGTATGTAAAAAAGCAGCAAGGCAAAGAAAGAAAAGCCCTATTTGCAGCTTTTAACTGACGAGACAACATCCAAGGACACTGCATTGCTGTTTTCCCTTTAATCACAGTTTGTAAAAAATGCCAGAGAGACAACAAAAAGAACTTGGATCTTGTGTATTTCTCTGCATTCTATCTTAACTAATTATATAAAAGTATCATTATTATGTCTTGTCTTTTTTTTTTTTTTTTAAAAAAAAAGGAGTTATAACAATAACTTTATTTTTCCATTTTAATCAAAGATAATTTATTAATGTTAATATTAGTGTATAATGGCATGTAATGTATAGAAAGGTGAAGGTAACGTACGGGTGGAGAAAATGCTCAAAAAGCCAGGCTCTCAAAATGTTGACAGATCGTTCGGGTAGGCCTCTTTGTGGTCTCCAAGCTTCTTGTTCCATCATACCCATTTGGTGAAAGGCTCTTTGTTGTCTTAAACTTTGCTCTAACATTCTTAATCTTGGGGTCTCTCCTTTTGTTATACCTGAAGTACCTGCCCCGTCTTTCTCACCAAGCAATTCACAGCTATGCTTCAATTGTGCTGCTATTGCATCTTTTAAACACCTAAAATGCCTTGACATTGCCTTCTGGGCAAGGGCAGTGTATGGTACAGCTGCCCCAAAACCCATTACTAAATCAAATGAGTTCACTACCATTTGCATTTGTTCACAGTAATGGTTGTATCTTCTATCCACCTGCATTTAATAAATGAAAATAAAACATTAGAGCTATCCCTACTTTTTGTTTATAAAATTTAAATGTCTATTTCTTAAGACTGCAGTCTAAAAAAGGACAAAAATCATATCACAAATGACTGTGATTTGAGTAGTGTCCTAGAATTGAAAAAAGAGAGAGAGAGAGAGAGAGAGAGAGAGAGAGAGAGAGAGAGAAAAGAAAAAAGAAAGAGGAAAGAAAGCAGACTAATAAAAGAGAGAAAAATTATTGGACTACTATGTGATGTGATGTTATACATACATTCATGAGTAATAGAAGGAAAAGAAAAGGAAAGGCAAACACAAAATTCCTCTTTGAGAATTTCATGACTACCAGAACAATTTTTGATAGGACTCTGTTGCTCTTAAAGGAAACCAAATGCAGAAATAATAATAATAATTTAAAAAAAAAAAGAAGAATAAATGCATAGATCATCATCATCATCAAAAACTGGTACAGTGAAATGATTGTTAATAGGGACAATAAATGGATCTATCCTTTGTGCATAAACAAAAACGTGAGAAGGGAAAAAAAGTTTTATAAAACAATAAATAAAAACAAAGAACCACCTTCCTTCCCTGTCCAAGTCAAAACTAACATATGTATATATATATGTACAAGAATCATCAATGGCTGGCTGGCTAGCTTTCACTGTAATATTACTATGATGGGTATGAATATATGGAAGAAGAAGTAACTTCATAATAACTTGTTATCTTACGTAATATATATATGATTGTTGTGGTGGCTTACTAGTCATCTTCTTAGTCAGAAGGAACGTCCCTTCTTAGCTACGAGCATACCCCTAATAGTAGTCTTTCATGTTTTCTTTTTACCAAACGAAAATACTAAGTACCTTAACCATCCCCACAAATCAAATCAAAGATTAAAAAAATTGTTTTTTAATAATAATAAAAAGTTTGCTTTAAATTATGTGCTAATCCAATTCCACCAACTAGATCCTATATATGCATAAACATAACCCTATTGCACCAGCCGGCTTTTCTCGGATTGGGTCTTTTTTTTTTTTTTTTAAGAATAAAAATGATTTATATATTGATGAAAAGAAGGCAGGAAGTTTCTGTTCTTTAATTCTTCTAATTTTATAATTAATGGACTAATAATTAAAATAATAGTTAAATCAAGAAAAGATTGGTTCTGGGAGTCTCGACTCTTGAGTTGAGAATTGAGACAGAGGGAAGGTATAGAAGAGGATTAAAGAAAGAAAGAAAAGAAAAGAAGAGAGAGAGAGAGAGAGAGAGATTACATGCCTCATCAAGCATTGATAAAAGTTTGACCTTTCTTCTCTGGTGCTCAATTCTATCAGCAGCTGATAAAGGAGGGAAATCTTTTGTTGAAGAACCACCACCGCCAGTAGTGCCGCCACTGCCGATGCCGCCACCACCACCAGCAGTATTAGAATTAGGGTTTGTATTCTGTCTGGAAAATTTGCTTTTCTTGAATTGACCTCTTCCAACACTACAAAATTCTTCTAACAATTCTTGAGCAGCTTTCACATACTTAGAATTCCTCAAAACATTAACAGCTCCTAAAGAAGATCCAAACCCAACATGAACTTGATGGTTTTGACCTATTCCAGGTTGCAAATGCAATGTTGACTGGTGTTGACCGCTTAAATTCTTGTAATATTGAGCAGCAGTAGAAGAAGAACCCCCTCCTTGATTATAATACAATAATCCACCGTCTCCCATCCTTAATTCTTCTGCTTTTGCTGCTTCTAAATGCTGCAATGTTGAAGATAATGACAAAGAAAGCCCTTGTCCTTCTACAACGCTACCAATCTCACTCGGGTTAGTATTGCCGCCTTCATGAGTATTATCAGGAACCCAAGTGAATTGTGGAGGAGATATTTCACTATTAGCGCCAAAAGCACCTCCGGTGGTACTATACCCTGGTAGAGATGTAGATGGGTTTGGAAGTAACATGTGAAGCGTAGAAGAAGTTGCCGGAGGAGGAGATGGTGATCTTGGTTGCGGGTTCATGAGAAAAAGCTGCATGGCAGCAGCTGAATCTGCATTAATACCTGAAATCTGATGATGATGTTGATTATTATGATTCTTTGTATCTCCTAAGGAACCCAAACCTCCTACCATAGCTTGCCGGTTGTTGCTGTACCATTCACTAGTATTTACTGGCTGCTGTTGCCGGGGCTGTGTGGCAGCAGCGGCTGCCGTGCGGTAATTAGACTGTAAAGGCTGATCCAATAATTCAGCAGCAGTAGCTGGCCCACTTGCGGTAGGGAAATTGAACATCTCTGATAACATACCGGCGCCTTCATAAACGGCAAGACTACCGGATTCTTCATCTTCAATTCCTACTAATGAGCCTGTAGGCGGGTCATAGCCGTGTTGGATTCTAAGTTTGTCTCTACGGATCTGTTGAGCCAAGTGATTTTGTTGTTGTTGCTGGTGGTGGTGGTGATGTTCTTGGGATCTCTCGAAGCCATTCGAGAAAGAGAAGATGCCTGCTGCTTGGTGATAGTCTTGGGACATAGAATTAGACTGTTGTTGTTGTTGTTGTTGTTGTAATAGAGCTAAGGGAGTAATTGAAGACGACTGGTGATGATGATGAGTCTTGGAATGAGAAAGAATTGGAGGGAGGAGCGGTGGTGTTGCTATTCCCATAATATCAATTTCTTGATACTGATGATGATCATCATCTCTTGTGTAATATCACTGTAATTCTGTACCCCTTCGACGATCTTGTTCAATTCTGCTGTATACATGGATCGGTTATTAGCCCATATAAGAAAAACAAGAAACACCCATCTTTTGGTTATTAAGAGGGTTTACATATCAAGAGACATAGCTAAAAAACAAGAAAGGAAAGAGGAAGAAAGAGAGAGAGAAAGATAGGACTATCAGAGTATCAAATGGGTCTTTTCTCAAGAGCCTTTCTTGATTTTTATTTAAAATTTTATATTATATTTATTTATATATTACTCCTTTATCATTTTCAGCTTTGTTCATCCTCTAAATATATATATATATATACACACACACACACACACATACAAGTACCTCTTGTAGTTGCAGAGTATGGAAGGAAGCAAAGCTCTCAGCCATCCTTTTCTCTTGTGTGGTATTGAAAGCTTCTGCCAATTCCGCTCTCTCTCTCTCTCTCTCTCTCTCTCTCTTTCTTTCTTTCTCTTTCTCACCTTTTCTTTTATCTTCGGTAGCTGCTCTTTGCAGCACTTACTGAGTGTGTGTATGTTGTTTGCAATAATCGAGTGTTGTAGAAAGAAAGGTGAAGTTTTAACAATAAAATAAAGCAAGAAAAAGAAATGGTGGCTTAGAGCCTGAGATAAACTACTACTGATATCTCTCTCAAAGAAAACTCAGCCCCAAAGAGAGAGGAGACAGGCCTAAACGAAACACAATTAAAGAGAAGAAGTCGCTATTCTTTCTTTCTTTATTTCCTGCTTCTCCCCTTCACCTTCCTCCTTTTACTCACCAATATTTTATTTATTTATTTATTGGTTCTTCGTTTTGACAACAACAAAATTAAATAAAGAAAAATAGAATTACTAAAAAAAAAAGAGAAAAAAGGAAAAACAAAGACTTAAGCTACAATTTATTTAAATGTCTATATATGAAATTACTTCAATGTCCCTCTTGTAGACCCTCCAAAGTTTGAGGGTAGGTTGGTACTTGGAATTTAAGATTTTACAAGTCATTGATTAATTATCCAAACTGGCATTTTCAGAAGCACATACTATTTTCTAATTTATTTAATTATATGATTATTTTATTAAATCAAGTTGATTAATTAAGTTTTAGTTAAATGAGAAAAAACCAAAATTGTTGGTTCCCAATATGGATATTATTGTCATTTTATATACATCCTTTGGAAACCAACGCAAACTACGGAATAAAATAAAGATAAGGTGAGTACAAGGTCATCTCAATGATCCAAACTACCACCATCCTCTTGATTTCGATTATATTACCAAAATGCCCTATCTAATAATTATTTCCAAATAAGTTGGTGAGGCTATTTTGGTCTTTTGGAGATGCGTATTTATGCATTAATAATACAACCATAGCTATATAGCTACATAGACAAAGGCAAAATTAAGGAAACCCTACACGCAAAAGATGAGTGGCACGTGCCAAATATACATTTATACGAGTATTGGTTTGAGGGCAAAGTTTAAGTTAGGTTTGTGTGTGAAAAGCACATATAACCGCTTTATGGTTTGGCAATGTCAAGATGGGTAATGTTTGATTACCCTTTTCAATATGTCCCTTTAAGTTTCTACTAATATAGTTTTTTTTTTTTTTTTTTCTTTTCTAGCGGGCTCGTAATAATATTTAGATAAAATCATCTTAAATCACCATAAAGAAAAGTTAAATTATAACCCACTACTCGATCGCAAAACACATTAAATTGATTGGTAATTAAGAAAAGCGATGAATCTGTGACCAACTGAATTCGGTAGGAAAAATTCTAGTTGCAATCTTTTTATGGTAGATATTAAAATCGATCGCAAATTAAGGACAAACATTTTGATCTTAAACTATAGTTAGTCAATTGCGTTATATTTATGCGTTGATCCGTGGTAAAATCACTTTTTTTAAAAAAAAAAATTCAGATTTTCAATCAGTAAACTTATTAAATAAAGTTCACTTGACGTGCAATCCATTTCCATGTGTAACAACTTTTTTACTCCCTCTAGTTTTTGTTTATTTATATCACCTTATCATTAATTCGTTTTATTGTTCCTACTTATTAATAATTTTGTTCCAAAGTGTTATAAGAACGTAATTTTTTTTTTTTTTTTATAATCAAAAGGTTTAATCCCCTCAGGCCATAAAGCGTAAATATTTTTGGCCCTTCCCAGCAAAGTAGTCTGTTTTTTGATGATCATCTTATTTGTATTTTTGGCTTAATTCCACTATAACATTATTCATAAAGTAATAGCATTTTACTTACTTTATTACAAACAAAATTACTCTACAAACCTATTTTTGGGCAAGAAAATCCTTAAGAAAAAAGAAAAAAGAAAGGATTGTTGGATTTGAAGTCTCAAATTTATTGCATTACCAAGCAATTAAATACTCCAATAAATTAGCTTAATGATATTGTACTGCTTTTTTACTTTCCATTATTGTATTTATTTATTGACTTTTTCCTATTTAATTATTCATTGATGGATTATGACATTAGTGCCTTTGTAATTTTGTTATCTTCCACACTGGAATATTGTACTATATTTAAAGATGCTTATCTTGCATTACATTGTTTTCCTTCTACTTGTACTTTTATTCCAATATCATTAATGGGGTATTACGACATTATCAATTATGGTATGCCCTTATCTACAAGGTTGTTCCTCCTTTTTATTTGGAAAAATGAGATTATTTTTGGAAAATTAACTTATATATGTTCTATATATGCTCTTAATTAATTGATTTTTATGTGGAAAAATGAGATTATTAATTTCCACTAATTAACATCACTTAATAGATGAGAAAGATGTCTAATTAACTCAAATTGAACCCAATTTGTAGAAATCAATCTAATATTTTTTTTATTTTTTTTGAGTTTACACGCATAATATATATAATGTTACGTTCAGGCCAGAGTGATATTCTGATAAAGTCTTCTGAACAGTGACAATTTTAAGGGTAGTGAATGTTTTTCATCTTAATTTATTATTACATATTATTTTATGTTTCTTTCAATTAAATCTGTCTTTGGCATCTTCTTATTGGTACCAAAGGCAAACAGAATATACACTTCCCACTAATATAAAAACAAGTGGGTAAAGCATACAAAATTTTGCCATGTGCCAATTTAACACCTTCTTATATATATACAAATTCACTTTAGTTTCTTTAATATCCCCAAAACTAATATCTTCCTCTCTCTCTCTCTCCATAAAGCTTGGAACTAAATTATCCATTTTAGAGACATAAAGAAAACTAATAGTGAGAGAGAGAGAGACAAGAAGGGGACAATCACTGAATCAAAATTATATTTTTAGTTACCTATGTTGTGGCATATATATAGTTATATATGCTTTTCATTAAATAATAATTAATTAAAGAAACTAAAAAATTAATTAGACTGTCATATATAATTTATAAATAAGCTATATATAGCTGATTGATCTGATACTAATTAGTGCAATGCTCTATATATATATATATATATCCCACTTAATTGAGCTTTTGGCTTTGCATGTGTTTTCAAGACTAGACTATATAGTATATACCCAATATAGATGCTATTCAATGAAATGAAATTATCCTTAATGGGTTTTTTTAACCTTATTAAATTAAGCTGCATTTTAATAATTGTAATTATTTAAATTTACTTAAATCGCATCATTTATCTAATGAAAAATTATGTGTTAATTAAATGCATATAAATATATATAGCTTAATTATATAAATTTATTTATTTATTTATTTCGATTTTATAATCTCATAATTTTAAAAATGATTTTAGATATTGACATGTTTGATTAAATTATTAGATTATCGTTTTTCAAGTTGAAATTGAGATGTTATCCTTCTAATTTTTAGGAAGTTGGAAATAAACTATTATGAAGTAGTGTTTCTGCTTGCAAGATAGGAAGTTTCTAACTCCTTGATATGGTTAATTTTCAAGCTATCATTTTCCTTATATCTATATTTATGCATTTGCATAAGCATTCATGTCTAAGTCTAAAGAGTGAGAAAATATAAACGGAAAAGGAAATGATTCGATTGGATAGGATTTAGTAGGGATATGAAAACGAAATTAGAAATTATCTAATAGTTACTTATTATTCATATTTATATTTTACACAAAATAAAATAAAATTTGAGTCAACCATGTGTTGTTTGGTTGATTTTCTCACTAATAAGAAACATTAAAGTTCTCGAGTTTGAGTCATTTCAATTATAAAAGTAATTTGGTAAGCTAAGGGAATGGTTGCCTTCGTATAGCTAATTGGCTTCTCAATGAATCAAACAATAAAATTTGAATTTTCTTTCTTTAATTTAAAAAAAAATTGCCAAATCTTATTTTAAATTTTTTTCGACAAACAAAAAAAAGGAACATCATTTCTCTTTTTTAAACATCAGCTTTAATAATTTTTATGATAAAAGAAAAATTCAAGTACAAAATATTTTTTTTTTTATTCTCTTATTTCTAGTATTTTCCCAATCTCGTGAAGTTTAAATGCAAGCCTTTCCTTTTTAATTATGCTCATAAATCCCAAAAGGTCCAAATAGCTTTGATTTTTAAAACTACAAACTTTTAGGTCTACCACGTTCACATGGTGAATTTTGTACCATTGCAACTATATGTAGCCACATGCATGTCTTTGTTCATGTCAATCATAAAGCATTACAAAAAAATTTACACTAATTCAAAATGTAATAAACAAATGTATATGTTTGAGCAAAGTTTTGCTTTCCTTTTTTTTTTTTTTTTTCCTAGATATATCACAATTTGAAGTATTTGCATAGGGAGATAAATCTTAAGTTCATTGATAGTTTTTTTGGTGTAAAAAAAAAAAAAGAAAATATAATGCAAACGCGAGAATAGTTGAAATTTAAATTGATTATCCTTTTACGTATATTTTCTCCCACGAATTTCTCTACACCTAATTTAGATTTAAGATTAATTTTTCTTCATTAAACCTCTAACCTTATAAAAATTATCGGTTTACAAAAGTTATATATTAAATTCAAACGTAGCTCACAACGCGATCTACTTCTTATATATGTATGATATTATTTTATGCTTTATCACGTATGAAAACGGTTGAAAGTATATATAGGATATATAATTTAACATTGCTCGATAAAATTTTCGTGATTTTATTAAAAGGTATCCATTGTTATCTTTATATATATATATAAAAACTAACTAAATACGTATTTTGTTTGGTTTTGTTAGATTGCAATATTACAAATAATGAATTCAATTTATTGGAAGCTTAAGAAGCTATAAGGAAATAGAAAATATTTAAGGATTGATTTTAGGGTTTGTGGAAAATATTAAGAGACAGAGAGAGAGATTAAAGAGCACTTTCTTTCCCAACTGCAAACCGGATTGACAGTTGACAGCTTAACCTTCTCCTTCTACTTGTGTGGCCTTTTGGGTGATGGTCACGTGAATCCCACCCTCCCTACGCCACCTCATCATCCAAAATCTAATATCCCATCTGCCATCACGTGCCAAAGTCGGCTCTACGCACGTGTTCCTTTATTGCTATTATTATATTTGTAGATACTATATTCTACCAACCGATTAATGAGATTTTTGAACAAATAGTAACCAATGATTGCCACAATATGGATTTTTTATTCTTTTTATTAAGATTTAATTCAATATTTCAGAAATAATTTTGTATTACTAAATATTTCTTTATCAAATTTTGTAACAACTATTCTCATATTTTTGGATTAAGATTAATATCATTTTCAAATTTATGATTATCTCTTCCATCGATCAAATTGCTGACATTACAAAGACTAAACTCAAATATATTTTATTACCACAAATTCATCAATATCAATTATTCGGTTCTAATTTAAAGTTTTAAATAATTTTACTTTTGATTTCTAGTTCAATTATATAAAATAATTAATTTTATCAAAAAAATAAATCGATGGAAGGTATTAAATATATTGAAACTTATAATCTTCTATTACAACATTTTCCTAGTCACATACACACATCAATCGGCTACATTGCTTCCATCTCTCTTGGATTTGTCTAAAATAATATTGATGCTAGAAAACAGCATCTCAATTAATTGATAATACATACCAAGCATACAATAACCACATATTTTCTAATTAAATTTTGCACATTTACATCAAAATTAATATAATTGGAGAAGTGATGTTATGGTGCACCTCAATTTTCATAATAAGATCATGATATACATATATACATTTCCCCTTTCCATATATATATATTTCTCATAAAATTGATTGTATATCCCTCACATCAGAATTATTATAATGTAATTTTCATGAATTAACCCACATAAAATAAAAATATCTCTCTGCCTATTTATGTTAACAAATAAAAGTTTTTTTTTTTTATAAAGCGTAAAGGTTTTTTTACCCTAACAGTAAAATGCACTTCCTAAAATGTTAATAATTATTTTAGTGGCATGATATCTTGATACTTTAATGTGGAAAGACGAAAGGAGCACACGAATATTAAGACAATAGTTCGATGGTATAGCTAATCTTTATTAGTAACGTAATTTAAACTGCTTAATTTTATTTCAAGAATATACTTTAAATCCATAGAATTTGTTTTCTAATAAAATATGAGTTCCATAAATTTCACGTCTCATCAATCCGAAGAATTGTAGAACTAAGTTAAGGAACATAAAAGGTACAAACATCCCTGAATAAGGAGGGAAAAATGCAACAAGAGGGTACCAATTGGAGTAATAAGGATATCCCAAATTAAAAGAAAGTACTTTTCCCTTAATAGCTAACTGTCATGATTGATCGATATTGCATAATTAAAATAGGAGATTGAATATCTAGATTATGACATTTAATTAATTAGGGCCACAAGTTTGCAAAAACCCAAAATTTCCAGCTCCTAATTAATATTCACATCTGTTTTTATAGGCTGCAGTTTCTCAATAATAAGTAGAGGGTGCAATTTGGTTCGAAAGATCTCAATCTAAATCCCGTCAGCCACCCAATTAGCCTCACGATACACCTTAACAAGCTGCACCTGCCATTGCCATAAGATAATCTTTATTCTTTTTATTTACTATTAGTTTATATTTCATAAGTATATTATATATTAATGATTTCAGTTTATAATCAGAATAAATGAATTAATCCCAAATGTTAACTTTCCATTTATTGATCAAAATCCAATTCTCCATATCCTATAAATAAGCATCAATATTGCTGGATAGCTTATTTCACTTTGTACATATTTTATTAATTATTTCAATTAGTGCCTCAAAATTTTATTCATACATCGTAATTATAGTCTTACGTAATGGAGCCATTAACTGTTCTATGTTCAATAACTTTAAAACCCTAATGAAATATCCTTCGAATTCATAGATTTTATTTAAACATTTAAGATATGAATTCTTTTGGTTAAAAGGATTTTTTATTTAAAATTAAATATAGGTTGAAAAGAAAAATGTTAAGAGGTAATGAAAGTGGGTACAAGAAGGCAAAATTGTCGTACGAGGAAGGAATCGTCAACGCCAATTTCTAACTGTTTTTCTCTTTTTAAAGCTCAAGTGGGAGTGGAGATGGAGATGGAGATGGAGATGGAGAAGAGACCAGAGTATTATTACTATTAGAAAAGGAAAAGGAAATGATTCAAAAGCAAAAAGACTAACTCGTACAAAGAAAAAAAATTACAAAACCCTCTCTCTTCCCACTTTCTTACCTCCATTCTCCAATTATAAATATTCATTTATTTATATATTGAAAATGGATGGTCCCTTTGTCTCTTTGATGTCTATCAATTTATTCCCTTTCCTTTTCTGGATGCTTTCCTTCCTTTTATTTGTATTTTTTTACCTTTCACTTTCCAATAAATTAACTCATATTTTTTTACAGTTTTTAATTGCTGTATCTATCTCTCTGTACAATATAAAATAGAGCTTTCTTTTGCATACATATCCTTGTAATTTTTATTTATTTGTGATATATAATGACAATTGAAGAGTTTTCTTGGTACAAGTCCAAGGTTTTGGTTATGATTCTGCTCTTAAATTTAAAAAGACAAAAAAAATGTTATTTTATGTTCTAAAATCAAGGGTTTTGTGAGGTCAACTATGACCAAGTTATAATTATGTTTTAATAATCTTATCATTGATGTTGGACAAACTTTGATTAATTAGTGATGTCTTGTGGTAATTAAACATCATTAGTATATTATTCATGAATCATACAACTTTTCTATTACATGTAACTATCCAAATTAGATATATATATATATATAAATTATTTCACAATCAAACCCTTATCTTAATCTCCTTGATTTCTTTATATATCTCTCAATTTTTGGTCTTGGAGTGATATTCTGGTAACTAAATAAAGTGCCCTTGGATATCAGTCTATTTCCAGTAATCCAACTTTCTGTTTATATATATATATCTTTTTGTGGGGACTTTAAAATTTTATGGTGGAAACACTATAATAGAGATAATAATTGGAGTCCAATAAGAGTGCATAAGTTGTTGTCTTTTCATTTCAAAGGAGGCTTTCTTTTGCAAGTAGCTCAAACATATTTTAGATGGCGTGATGTGTCTAGAACCGTATCCGTTTTAACTATTTATAATAAATCTAATTAATCTCCGTCAGTCTTAAGAACTGGTTTGAAGAAAATTTGTATTGTGGAGAATCGAATTCATGATCTAAATCATAATAATTAACCCGGTAAATACTATTTTCCATTCTACCCATTTGAGTTGCTCATAAAGTGTATTGGGTCAATGAAATGTAGGATACGACACTTTCTAATAAACTTAACAGATTTCTATCTTGAGAGTGGGCAGTGATGCTGATCCTTGGCATCTCTATGACTCTATCTACTACTGCTAGAGACATGGGAGAGTCATGTCACAATAACGTTTTTTTGTTCTTATTATTACTTGACACCAAATATATATTTACTCCTCTGTTTTTTTTCTTTTTTTTTTGGGGAATTTTAAATGAAGTTTTAGATTGATTTCTCCTTAGTTTTCCATAGATATTCATATTTCATTTGACTTGTTAGTGAAATTGAGATGTTGGAAGTTGGAAGCCAATCAACAAAGCAAAAAAAAATATATTATGTTATAGGTTTTTTAGGTTGAATATATGCATACTAAATATTATTACATTTTCTTTAGAATATTGGAAAATATTATTACATTGAAATCACTATTTGATGCTTAAGGATTTCTATACTCTATACAATCACGTGTATAAATAATCATTAGTTGTTTTTTATATAGAAGAAAAGTGAAATTATTTTTTAGAAATGGTTTGAAAAATAAATCAGCAAATTATTATATTTTTATGTAAGTAAATTAAACATGAACCACTTATATAAAATATATAAAATAATCATTAGCTAGGTTGAAGCGATTTAATCGATAATGTTAACAAGCACGCTCTACTTAATAGTAGTTTACAGCCAATATTTAATTTCATGGTTTTTCAATAAGTTCGATCCGAGAATTTTTAAACTTTGTTTTGTAATAGACAATATGGATCTACATTTTATTTTGTATATTATATTGTACAAATAACAAATAACGCAATGAAATAATAAAAACAAAATAACACAAACAACAAAAATCTTAAAAGAGAATAAATAAAACTCAAGAATCAAGATATATCAAAAGATCCGAAATTTATTTCAAACGGATACAAATCTAAAAATTATTTGAATAAAAAACAAAAAACACAAAGAATGAACTAAAGAAAAAAAAAAGAACAGTGGCCAAAATGTGCTCTATCCCTCTCCAAATAGTTTGGTAAATATATACACTCTCTTGTTTTACAATAGAACTACCAACCATAACATATAATATAGACACTTGAATATAAAAATTATACTAATAATATATAATATCTTTCCCAAAATATACAATCACTCTGATTATTTCTTAATTGCTTGTTTGCAATTGAAATCAATTAAAAAGTTAATAATATAAAATTAGGGTAATCCTTACCTAATAATGATGTTAAGGCCTAACTAACTCTTTTCCCTCTTCTGAGGCCTATAGGGTATAGATATTAGATACTGTATATATTTATTTAAAATGTTATTATTAATTATTGCTTAAATTTTAATTGTGCCTCATGAACCTTCTTCTCCACCAAACCCTAATTATTTAAATAGTTTAGTCTCTTCTTCTATTGGTCCTAGAAAGTTGAAATCATTACAATAATGCCTAGTGTTGTTTATTTTTCAAAGGTTCCATTCATGTCAAGTCATACTAGATTTTTAATTAAGGAAAGAAACAAGATAAATCAAGACAAATTTTCTATTTAGTCCTACCATTAGATCTTCTTCTACAACAATTATTTTTATGTGAGAATTGGTGATATATGATCATATGATAAAAGATAAGACTTATGCTTATTTCTATATTTTAAATTATTAATTACCTTATTGGTAATTAATTCTTTATGATTATTTTCTAATTAATAACATCCAACCCACAAATAAAATGAAAAAGAAATAAAGCTATATATATATATATATAGTATATAGAGAAACAAGAAGCAACATGGAAAATGTGTATGAGGTCAAGTCAGAAGATTTAGGCTAATAAATACTATATTCATATTCAAAATGTTTGATTATCCTATAAACAATAAGGCAATTCAATCATATCAAATTAAAGCATAAAATAATAAGCATATATATGTTTAATTAATTATATAAATGTGTATATGAACCGAGTAAAAATAATTAATTTCATATCATAAGAAAAGAGTTTTTGTTTCTGTAATAGAATAGTTATTTATTGAATTTTTTTTTTCTCTCTTTTTATCTTAAGAAAAGATTTTATGGATGTTTCTTCTTGTTTTATTTTATTTAAATGATTTTTTACCAGATTTTTTCACTTAATCTTCTCAAATTAAGTTCGAGCGTTCGGAAACTTGTTAACAAGGGTTAAATTATTTGGATAAATTAAAATTTTCTTACTATGCTTTATTATAATTAAATGAATTAATTTCGCTAAAAAAATGAAAAAAGATTAAAGAATAAAGATTAAAATATTACTGATAGGGACATGTTTGGAGACACTTTTTTTTTTTTTTTTTTTCCCACTTTAGTAAACACTAGAGAAAGAAAACTTTGAGTATTATGATATGCCCATATAGCTTTTGATGTATTGAATTGAAGAAAATGAGGAGAGAATGCATATATATATATATAACTTTGGAAGTCACTATATATAGTCTTATCCTAAGCCTCTCTATCACACAAAAAGCCCTACAAAATTTCAAAAACCTCATGTTTGTGAGCATTAGATAGCCCTAGTAAAGGAAAAATGACAAAAAGGATGCTCTTTATGATATACTATACATAATCTAATATGATTAATTAATTAATTAAATTATTATCTCCAACAAAGATGTGGTGTAATCTAGGATTTATTAGGGAATAAATAAGAGAAGTAGCCACCCTTGTGGAATTTTAAAATTTTTTTATTGGGAATTGAGAACAAAAACAGCAATGTCCTTCTCAAAGTGGGTCACTTTCCTCTCAGATGATTACATTAACTAAGGGACCAACATTCTCATGGTATACTTCCACCCTTTTCGAGATAATTTTACCCTACTTTTCTTTTCTTTTCTTTTCTTTTTTTCTTTTTTCCTTTTAAATAATTATAAATAATTATATTACTGGTTAATTTCCTTTGCGTGTCTTTAAGTTCACGTTGAAAGCAGTTTTTAGATAAAATCTTGCGATTCTAAATTTTAATTCTCTAACTTTATAAATAAAGTTCGTTTAAAAATGCAGTCGATTCAATCGCTTATTGATTTTTTTTAGTTAATTTAACTCTAATCAGAATGTATTTTATATATCTAAATTAATGAGAAAATTGAGAATAAAAATAAAATTATTTATTAAAAAATAAAAAAAAATGCGCATTTAAAATTATGGTTGATGAGTCTTTTGGACTTTTAGGGTTGGACCCACAAAGAAAATGACCTAAAATTATTGAAAGCATAAATGGGCATTTAGGTGCTAAACTAGTGTCTATATTAAAAGGGTTTGTGTGCATATATACATCACATAAAGGTGGTCCTCTAGTAAGCATTAAGGGGGTCCACGTGGCAAGGCCGGCAAAGGGTGGCCAAGGCCACGTGGGAATGGTGGTCCAAATGGCAAGAGAAGTAGTGGAAAATTGACACGTGTACCAAAAAGAGTGGTTACAGGCTGTTAAGCAAAAGACGCAAAATAGGGTAGAGAGAAAAAAACATAACCAAGAAGCCTTGAATTGCAAAAGGATAAAGAAAGACTACAAAAAAAAGCTCTTTCTTTCAAAGGCATTTGGGTTGCTTTGATTTTACAAAATTGTGCATGGTTTTCACTTGCACCCTTTTAACGGTCAATTTTTTCATGACATTTCTCAATCATTGCCTTATGCTCCAAAAAAAAAAGAAAAAAAAAATTCGAAATATATATATATATATATATATTCAAATTTATAGACTCGTGATCATGTTTATTTCTATTTATGATGTTTGTTAAGTTCCTTTTTTATTCATTAAGAGTACATCATACTCTAATTAAGAAATGCAAAGTCAATGTGAAGTTAATTCTCTTTTAATGCTTTGTTTTTAATATTTGTGCTTCGTCATATGTGTACTAATTGTGGCTAGTATAATTTATTATTTTATATATGAAAAAGAGTAATTATTTTCGCTAGTATTTTGTAATCTAATTGAAATTTCGACTTTTTAATTAGTGAAAACTATATAATAAATAGCGAGTTTTTAATTTAATTATAGGTCAATGTTGCTATTCGGCAACCAGAAAAGAAAGAAAGAAGTGCAGTTTACCAAATTATCTATTATGTTTGTCTTCAAAACAGAAGCCCAAGAATCCAAAGGAATGGTGGTTTCCAGCAAGCAAACAAGGCCTATACTGCTTTTTGCTGTGACCCTTGTAGGGTATAATTCTGGATAAGGTAGGCCCAAGTTGTGTGGGCTGAAGTAGGCTGCAGATATATCTTGTTGACGGCCCACTAATGTGACATTTCAATTACTACTGGCAAATTTTTATTTTAATATAACCAGAATGGTAATATTTCATTTAAAATAAAGTATTTGGGAAAAGAAGAGTATCATAACAGATAAAAGAAAGATTACAACATCAGTTTTTTTTTTTTTTTTAAACTGATTTGATTTGTCCAGCTAGGCATCATTTATTAACTAAATTAATAAGTAGTTCTCATATTAGTTTATTATAAGAAAATAATAATTATTTTGAATAAAATATTTATTTTTAGTGCCATGCTATTTTCAAATCTCTAATTTGGATGGGTAATAATGTGATCTTAATTAAATTAATCACAAATTTTGGTAACCATGAATGTAGATAATTTACCAAACGATTATTGCAAAATAATAATAATAATTTTGTATATTATTAGCAAATCAAACACTTAATCTAAAGGACAAAATAAATACACAATCCAAATTACTATGGTTTTTTTTTTTTTTTGTTGGAAAGCCAAATTCAACTAGCATGAAATTTTTTTTTTTTAAAAAAAAAAAAAAAAAAGCTAAATTAGTATTGCCTAATATTGTTAAGCCATTTAACAATATATAAACATATTATTAAACATATATAAAGCAAATTTCAAAAATAAAGTAAGTTCTAATTAAAATCTTCAAGAAATATCATCACCATTGTTATCATTTTCATCCAGTTGATATGGTAGAAGGACTGCTCACAGAGAGGAAGCTTCTGGTACTTGAACCCTCTTTAACATCAACTTTGGCAACAAAACACAGCAGGAACTTCAAGCACGTTTCAGCACAAGAACCAGAATTATAACTTCTTAGCAACTTACTCTTTCCTTTCTTCTCCACGAACCACCTCTTCATTTTCTCTTTAACAGTTTTTTTCTTCAGTTGATCATCCCTAGTAAGCTGGTAGCTCCTGAGATATCTTTGCCTGAAAACAAAATTATCAGGACTACCATTAGCACAAATATCTGAGCCAAAACAAAATCTGATCTTATAATTATGATCAGTACTGCTAATATTATTAACCCTTCTCTCTTTTTCTTTCTCCATGCATAAATTTCTTATAAATGTTGCTTGTGACTTGTGCCATTCAGGTTTTGCAGATAGTATTTTTACTGGGTTTTCTGCTTTAACACAGCCTAGAGAGGAGCAGCTCATTGCTGATCCTTTTTCTTTTGCGTACAAATTTGAATGAATGAAAGATTTTAGAAGCAAAAAATATATACTGGGTTCTTGAGCTTCTTGTCTCTATCGTTTGTCTCGTTATACGCATTAGGGTTGCCTGCAAATTTATATTATATCACTACAGGGACCAATCAGCCGCTATGCTGTCACCTTTTCCTTTTTCTTCTCCTCAAAGGACGAGGACAAGGAGAAACTATTTATTGTTTTCTCGATATTGGTACGATTTTGATCTCGTTGATGCTTTTTCACGGATTAAATTTCTGACCTTACAGAGATTATCCATTGAATTCAAGTTTTTTTTTTTTTTTTTTTTTTTTTTTTTACTCTATCAACTTTATATATTCTGAATATGGAAAATATACTTGCCTTAATCAGAAAAAAATCTAAAAAATTTGAATTATTTACTTATATTCTCCATTTTGCTACTCTTTTAATTGCAATAACATATTTTCTTATTGTTGTTTGCCCTTATTATAATTACTGACTTTCTCCATAACAATTATAAACTCCACCTCTCCGGAAATAGGAAACTACTACTGTTACATTTTTCCCCTTTAAAATAATACAAAAAAAATAAATTTTATAAATCAATAGGAAATACTTACTGCTACTCAGTGATAATATTATTTTTCCTTTATTTTTTCCAAAAAAAAAAAAAAAAAACTTCCTGTGGTTAAATTTTTTGAATGAAATTAACTAGGGTGATTCAGTAATGTGCAGACAATAAAATTTTGACCAGCAGGAGGAACAGGAACCCAAGAAAGAAACGTGACTGAACTAACATATTATATCTCAAATGGGACAAACATTCTGTTGAAATGTTCAAAAATCCAAATATGTTTTTTGGTTTTTTTGCAGAGAATCTTCTGCCCTTATATGCATTTTCTATTGTGTTGTCTTTTTCTTAGTTTGGTCCATCTTCTATCTTTGCTTATACTGTATTTTGCTTTCTCTCTACACAACAGAGATATGATCAACTAAAACTAAACTCTCCAAGATACTTAAATTGGCTTCATAAAGAGGCTTGAGTTCAGTTCCTCTTGGCAGAGGCTGAGCCCAACCTACCATTGATGAATCTCATTGATTTGAGGCTTATGATATTTTATATTTGGGCGGTTTTTATGACCAAACTAGTGGAGTGGAAATGCTGTTGGGCTTAGGAATAGTCTTTCCCCTGCCCCTATCACTCTAAATGCACACAAGCCACTTCATTTTCAGAATAGTCTCTGTATAGTACGTAAAAAAAAAAAACCTCTATAGTCCATACAAAAAATAAAAGAGAAAAAAATATTATTTCTTAAAAAAAATATTTATTGGAAAATTTGGCATCAATTTGACTCCATTTATTTCCGTAAAATAACTTGTAGAAAAATATGTTTCACAATTTTCCATTGTTTAGGGGCGTTCAGGAAAATAAATCTAACGGAAAATATTTTTTTGGTGAAAAAAAAAAATTAAATCATTTTTAAGGAAAATGACTTCTCATTTTCAAGAGCGTAAAATATTTTTCAAACTTTAATAAATTTACAATAACCTTATAAAATCATATTTTGTTAATTTATTAATTATCGGTAGTTACTATCACCACTCATCATTTATCACCAGCGGCCACCGTTGACCACTTCCATTGGCCATCATGGGCCACTACCACCAGACACTTTTTTTAACATTATTCTCATATTTCACAATAAAACTTTTAAAAATGCGAAATTGATATTATTAATATTTTATTTTTATGGTTTGAGTTAAATTTTTAATATTTTTAACTAATTTTTAAATTGCAGTCAAACAATAGAAAATAAGTCATTTGAAAAATATTTTCCTTTTGAATCAAAGTCTATTTATTTTCGGAAAATAACATACAGTTGGAAATTTTCTGGAAACAAACGGACTTTGATGTCAAAATGAATCAAATAATTAAGAAAATTGAATCAAATAATTGAAAAATGAATCAATTCGATTGTATTTTCGATTAAAGCAGTTGGCTCGCTCCTAACACAAACAACATAACCCACGTCAGATTCAACATCAACACATCACCAATGACTCATAAAATGCATTTTCTTTTCTTTTTCTTTCTCCCTTTTTGTTCTTAACAATAAATTTGCATTTGATTACCTTTATCATCAAGGGAAAAGACCGAAAGGGCCATCCACCCAATAAAATTTAAGATTTCCCGAGAGAAAAACTCATAGAGTGCCTTTCTGTTTCCTTTTCAATATAACATTTCCCTATACTCGCTCCTTGCAATAATTTTTGTTCTACTTAAATTATTGTTTTATTTTCTTTTTTATTAGTGAATAATATTTAAAATTTATGATTTTACTCTTATTTAATGTGTTTCTTTATCAACAAATATAATAATAGCCAAACTACAATATTGTTATCATTAATCAAATCTTGATATAAACAAAATTAACACATCAACCTTTAATTTTCCAATAAAATTCTATTTAATCAAATATTTAATTAATTTCAAGAATAATTTAATATGAATTATTTAATTTTCATGAATACTGACATAAAAGGATATATTATGAAAAAATAAGCAAAAATTATAGTATAAATTTTCTTAATCCATATACAAATTACAAATTATGCGAAGAAAGGGAGTATAATTTTTTTTTAATTGTTAAAATACTGAAAATGTAGATTATGCAATCCATAAAATGGTAGATCCAACTCATTAAATGATCATCAATGAAGCTTATAATTGTAACCAACAATTATTAGATTGGATTATTTGGATTTAATATGTACAAATGTGTTGACTTTTTCTTGAATGCCAAGTTGGTAGCCATGAAATTTAGTGATGGTGTCAAAGTCACTACCCCCATTACCTAATTATCTTTTTGATTATCTAAAACCTAACTCTGATTAATTATAGAGAGAGAGAGAGAGAGCATGAGGCTTGGAGATAGCATAAGGATGGGGCCATGACAAGCAACAAAAGAAAGGTACTCATCAATAATGATTGCTTTATTTGGAAAATTATCTTATCACCTTTTGAAGCATCTCTTTAATTTCTAAAATAAAAATATTAAAAGTTGAATTTTATATATATACCAAATTAACTTAAACTAAGTATGTTGATTAGCAAAATGTAATTTCATTTATGTTTTTAGCTTTTAATCATCATACTACCCCAAATGAAAAGGAGTTGGTAAAAGAATTTTAACTTTGTGCTCATAGAAATTTGCTTTTATTTTTTTGGAAATAAAAAATAATTATCTTATGATGGAGCTAGTATATTATAAAAAAATAGGAGTAATACAATTGTTATAACCACAAATGATGGGTAAACATTTTTACTTTTTCTTTATAAACTGTGCCTAATCTATTGGATTAAATATAATTTTGCTCGTGTCTCATTAGAAATTTTTTTCATTCACAAGAATTGAACACTCGACTTATTGTTTAAAAAATCTAAGTATTTTTTACTCAAATCAATCTGTGTTGTGAATAATTTTATTTAATTTAACGACATTGTATGACATGGAGAAATATTATGTCATATTTTGAAATCCTTAATTCCTAAGCAAAAGACTCAATAATTTAAGGAATTTTCATTGCAGATCTTTTCTTTCTTTTATTACATATGTATGAAGAATCTCTAACTCTATGTGGACCTTTTAAATGATGAAAAGGGGATAGACCGAAAGAGTGGATAAAGCTAATGTGCCAATATGCAATTCCAAAAGTAAGCAATGGCTTGATCCGAGAGACACATTCACAAAGTAGTGGGGTTTACATGTATTTATTGTTTGTTTTTCTTGTTGTTATTTGTACCCGTTATTTGGATTTATGTCTAGTCCACAGTAAATTTAATTAATCTCTACTCACTCTCAAACGCAAAGCGGCTGACCTGATCCGAAAAAAATTTAAATTGGTGGAGTTTCGAATTTGTGACTTTAATCATATTTATCGATATGGTAAATGCTCTTTGTTATTGATTTATTCAGATTCCCACTATATTTTATTGTTTTTTTATTCGGCTTAGGAACGAAGCAGTGGACATGAACTCTTTGAATGTTTAGCCCACCAATGTCCTTCTATTGGCCTGTTGGGGTTTGGATTGGATGGCTGGAAGCACATTTCCACATAATCAATCTGGTGGACCTGCTCATAGAGGGAGATTCCTGCACCGGTTTTTTTTTTTTTTTTTTTTTTTTTTTTTTTTTTTTTTTTAAAATTTAAATTTAAGAATACCTCTGGTTATTATAGTAGTTTATTCAGTTGATTCTTTTAAACGTGTGAGTACATATATAAAGAAATCGACGGATTATTTAGTACAACTATCCAAAATTCACTGATATTGTAATTATTTTAAATAACTTGAAATTACAAAAATATAATTTTAATTTACACTTAATTATCTAAAAATAAACTAAACTTAACTATGGAAGAAAATATTATTACAATACGATAAAAATGTTATCACACTTATATATGTTTTAATTTATAGTAATAAATCTATTTCAATGTATAAAAAATAATAGTTAAATTATCCATGCAAGAACTAACTGATTTGATTAAAAAAAAAAAAAAAGAGAAAGAAAATAAAGCCAACTTATTACATCTATGTTTTAGAAAAAAAAAATTAATTTTTTATTGCTTTAATTTTTTTTTTCTTTTTATCTGGTATGAAATCAACCTAGCTCTCTCTTCTCATAAGCATTTTTTAATAGAATTGAATTAGAAATTCTTTGCTTTCGTTTTTTATTAGTATTTTTTTTAATGGATTGAATTCAAGCATATTTACTCTTTTATGGATTAGCATTTTAACTTTTTCTTTTTATTATTATTTATTGAGAAGAACAATAAATTGAAATAATATTATCCACTATACGATAGAACTAACCTCCCTCAACTTACCGAATTGATGATAATTCTTGTGGATAAGGACTCAGAGCTCATTTCCATATTAATGAGAAAAACAAATAAGGGAACAACTAATTAACAATTCTTCAAAAAAAAAAAAAATGTACAATTTCTTATAAATTAGCATATACTATTTTGTAAGCTTATGTATGCAGAAAAACAGTGAATTATAATTAAATGTAGGGTCCACGAATCAATTAGCATTTAATTCTTGCATCTTCCTTTTTGAATCTGGAAGATTTTAGAATCACCACATGATCTCATCAAGATAAAAGTAAGAAAAAGGGGTTGAGACTTTAGTCTCCGCCCACCATCTCCTTCCTGGAGAGAAGAAAAAAAACAAATACAGATATATGGGAAAAAGCAGGAAATTAAAATAAATAAAAAAATTGAAACGTGGCAAATTTTCCATTGGATGGGGTCAAGTAATAGCAAGTTAAAAATAGTAGAGCACTGGCAAATGCCAAATGCTTTGCCTTCACGCGACTGACAAAACAGGTTTGGATTTGGGAAGAGTAAACACAAACACTGACTAGGACTCGCTATTTGCCACTGCTGAACAGTAACAGAAGTGAGCCACCACTACCAAAGTGTATATAAAGCAACACTAATTAAACCAAAAAAGAACACCTCTTTGTCACTTCCTCAGCAAGAAAGATTCATGGGTTTTTATTTGACATTTAGTGGGTTGTGGTGGAAAATGGTTAGAGGAGTGAGTAAAGGACCCACCTTCAAAAGGAGAAATTGTTAGAATTCAACAAACACCAGCACCCAAGTGGGCCTTTTGATTCTCTCCTTCCTTCAAGCCCTTCTCTTTCTCTCTATCTTTCAGCTCTAGCCTTTTGGTTTGGTGGGTTTTAAGGAAGGAAGATTTTAAAGATTGATTCAAGTCCTAGAAGCTCACACTGTTTGCATTTCTATCCCCTTTTAGCCAGTATTTGCGTAGGATTCAAAGTAGTTATCTTTATTCTCTCATCTTCTTTTTTTTTTTTCTCTTACTAGAATCATTTTTATTTGATAGACTCCTGTTTGTCAATAAAGTTTAGTTAACTTTTTGCACGATTGGTTGCTTCTAGAAATGGTGGCAAATTTATGTCATGTAATTCTGTTCGATTAACTATGCATTCGTGGGAATAGGCTGATGTATCTGTTCCTGGATTCGTCAGATTCTATCGTTTTCTGCAGATTCTTAATTCAGGTAAGATGTTCTAGCTGACTCTCGATTGTTCTATTTTTTTACACTGGACAGACAACTGTTGCATATAATCTCAATTTGTTTTTTTAGGTGACATTCAAAATTAGTATGGGCGTATTTATTAGGCAACTTATGGTTATAGAATTTTTAAGAAATTGAAGCATTTCAGTTAAATTTTCTATTTATGGTGGGTGGTTCAGTATTGACTCTTTATTGGCTTTCTTTGAAGTTTTTATTGATTGAAGAAAAAAAAAAATTTAGATACTATTTTTTATTGGATTCAGTCGCCCTTTTGTTTTACTCTCAGCTGATAGCTTTTTTTATTCTTGGAAATCGTAGTTATGGTTCTTTTAGATTGATGCTTTGAATGTTTAGTTAAATTACTGCCTCCAAATCTGGTAGCTGTTTACCATCAAGATCCCCACTTGTTATTTCTGACGCATACTATGTGTTTCTATGTTCGACTACTTGTGCTATTGATAAACTTTATATTAAATGCTACCTCTACTACCATCTCATGTCTTTACCTGTTTGTTATTGGTATCATTTAAATGAAAACTGCTTAACTTTTCCATTGTTCTTGATTTGTTTTTGAACTTGTAAACTGAATGTATCTTTACACACTGTTAGATAATTGGATAAGTTTGCCGTTGCATGTTTATGTCTTTACTACCTACCGTATCCTGTCCTGTCCTGAATTTCTTTCTCTTGCATAATTTGACTTCTCAGGCCATAATTTGCCAGGCTGCTATTGAATAAGTTTTCACAGTATGGGTTGGCTGACCAAAATTTTCAAAGGTTCTAGCTATAAAGGCCAGTATCATGGGAAGTATGCAGATGATAGATATTGGCATGAGCCTCGCCGCTCAGTGGTAATGACAATATCTGCTTTGTCATAAATTTTCTCTCATTCTTCTGCTTATTCATCATATGAGGCTTCCCTGTTATTTCTGGAAGGAAGATGATTTGTACACAATTACTACATTGCTGAAAAGATGAGATGGTCTAACATTCTCCCATTATAAGTTGTATGCTGGCACTTGTTTACCAAGTGTTTTTTATGTTCACTTGAAACTTTTTTTTTTCTTTTCTGAAACTGTTAATGCAGGATGATTCATCTGACTTCGACAGAGAAGAGATTGATTGTGCTATTGCAATATCTCTTTCTGAAGTAGATCAAAAAGGAAAAAAGATTGTTCGTAAGTTGCCCTTTTTGTGAAAAATCTCATCCTTTCTTACCAAATGTTCAAGTCTACTTTAAGTTGTTAATTGTAGTTTCCTTTTACAAGTTGTTAACAACAACTTTTGAAGTGACCATAATTAATTATTGATCACAAATAGCTGGTCAGGACAGCAAGCATTCAGTGGCTCTTTTATGTATACATTAATGTTTGATCGCTTCACGCAAAATCTTTTAGTTTATTGTGATTTAGTTTCTCTTAATTAGTGTTCCATTTCTCATTGAGCGAAGGGTACGAAATAAATCAGATTGATTTTTCGATCACAATTACTATGTGAAATCTTTGGCTTTTTCCTCTTTTGCTATCACTATCCCATATGTACAGCATTGCCTGTCTAAGTTAGAGTAAGAAGAAATGTTTTGCTTAATGATATGATGTTGTGCTTTTTTGCTGTTTAATGGCCAATATGAAATGTGTATAAAACAGAGGAAGATGATGAGTCCAGCCTGTCAGACGAAGATGCTGAGGAAGAAGAAAGGCTTGCGAGGGCTGAGGAAGAAGAAAGGCTTGCGAGGGCCGAGGAAGAAGAAAGGCGTGTGAGAGCTGAGGAAGAAAAAAGGCGTGCGAGAGCCGAGGAAGAAGAAAGGCGTGCAAGAGCCGAGGAAGAAGAAAGGCGTGCGAGAGCCGAAGAAGATGAAAAGCGTGTACGAGCTCAATTGGAGGAAGATGAACAACTTGCCAAAGCTCTTCAAGAAAGTTTATATGTGGATACACCTCCTCAATATGATTTTGGAAATGCATTTTCACCTTATCCATTTCTCTTTCCATCTGGTTACAGGTATGTGTTGTTGTGTGGAACATTTATTTTGCTACTCTTACAATAGTCTATGTGTTGGATGATATTCACTATATTCCAATCAAATTTCAAAAGGATAATTATTTGCACCTCTTGTTGAACTCTTCCAAAAGAAATAAGATTGCATTTTCTCTGATGGAAGCTAGGATAATCTGTATCAAACTTGAGCAGACAAAATCTGTTTAATTTAAATGCAATTTTTTTTCCTTGTGTTGCTGGACAGTGGTTGGTGATTTAGTATCTCAGGGGAGGCATTTTGTACTCGACTTGAGTGAGAACATTTTAATATGGTGCAATTTACACTTTGCCTTTGGAATCACACTGATAGTTGGTGGTCAGAAATTCTATCTGGAAGAGGAATTGCTTGATTTGCATATGTAATTGTACTTTTGGAATGTGGTTGAAAAATGTCTTTGACATCTGAGGAATTAACTAGAATTCTGAGATGACAACATTGAGTCAAGCATGTTACCTAGGCTTAGTCTTCAAGGTTGTTTATCATTTGGAAATGGTAATCTCAGTCACCTGATTGAATTTCCTTTCTAAATAGACGTGGGAAGCTTCAGTAGAATGACCATATAATTTTGTGATGATTCAAGCACAAAATTCCATTGCCTGAAAATGCAATGATACATGAAACTAGCTTGAAGAAATCTTTTTGTTCTCTTGTGAGGAGAGGAGGCCTAAGAATGGCGTTGGTTAACCACATTCAACAAAAATATACCTATGAAATTGAATGCAGAACTTGCACGTATTTTTATTCATATTTCAAGTAAAATGCTTCTTATATATTTTTCTATTAATATTAGTTTCTGGATATTACTGATTGTATGAAATTTGATCTGGTTGTTGAAATGAATTGTTCTTAGGATCTGCGCTGGGTGCAATGCTGAAATTGGTCATGGGCGCTTTCTTAGTTGCATGGGTGCTGTCTGGCATCCTGAATGTTTTCGTTGCAATGCTTGTAATCAGCCAATTACTGATTATGAGGTCCCAATCTCATTAAACCTCATTGATTCTTTGGTTTGAATTTTGAAATTGATAAGCAATATGCTTGAATCCTTTGTTTATTTCCCTTTTAATTTATCAAACCAAGTAAAGTGTTAGGCGACTGGATTATATTAACTAACTGTCAAATTTACTTGTTCTGATAGTTTTCTATGTCTGGCAATCGCCCTTACCACAAATCATGCTATAAGGAGCGGCATCACCCAAGATGTGACGTTTGTAACAACTATGTGAGTATTTATCTGCCAGGGAGACATTAACTCGTCTTTTTTTTTTCTTTTTTGCCCCTGTAGTCATTTTAAGCCACTCGGATGGTATCAAGTCTTATTATGTCAGTGTTTCTTGCACACATATGCTTACCAAATATAATTTATAAAGTCTAAAGGTTGGAGTATTAAAACTTTATGAAGGGTTGTCAATCAAATGTAGTTTGGTTGGTTTTTTTATTAATATGGGGAATGAGTTTGAGTCCTCTTGACTATAAGAGTTTTCTCCAATTTGGTGAGCCAAAAGAGGGTTACCCCTATTGTATGTCTGCATTTCTAGGCACACCTCTTCTAATGAAAAGAGAACCTAATATCAAATATTTTTACTTGGAATAGATAAAATGGTAGAATAGATGTTGAGTAACTGTTTTTTTATTTTTATTTTTTTTTTATTGATTTACGGGAAAAACTCTTTTTGCACCATTTAGGATGGGTTACCTACAAAAGTCATCATGACTGGCTTGAACTTCTGTACTGTGCTTTAGGTATCTGTTTTGCTAGGTAATGAATGTCTATAGTAGTTTGTTATAATTTGTAGTTCTCATCTCTGATAAAACTGGAGTATTAACAGCCACTGAAACTCAAATCTATCTTTGTCTGTTTTTCTGAACACAGTGATGGCTTTTAGCTCAGTTCATGGATCAAAAGATATATAAATGGATTGGGATTGTTTGATATTGGAGTTGTGGTTGGGGCACTCAAATGATTTTTACATCTATATGCATTGAATAAATAAGCATTATACCCTATTGGGCAGGGCAAAGGCTGTTTGTGTGCATCTTGTTCTGAATAATTCCGTATCTGCTGCATGGGCCAGCTACTAGTTCTCCATCCCAGCATATATTATTTATTCTAATCTATAGGATTTTGAGACCCATGTTTTATTTCATTAGATCATAATCAATGAATAAATAAAGTAAAGAAAAACATGTTTCGTCAAACTTAAATTATGGATTATCAAAACTAGTGCAAGATTTTGAATTCTCCATAGTATTTTCTCCATATTTGTCCTTGAATCTCTTGATTTTATGCAGATCCCAACAAGTTCAGCTGGTCTCATCGAATATAGGGCACATCCTTTCTGGCATCAAAAGTACTGCCCCTCACATGAGCGTGATGGGACTCCTCGTTGCTGTAGTTGTGAAAGAATGGAGGTCAGTTGAATGAATTTCAACTTACTTTTATTCAGACAAAATGAAAAAGAAATGCAAAATGAAAAAATGTTATCATTTCCACCATCCAAAAGGCATTGCTTTGTTTCCAGAAACCTCTAATTCATCTATAGTTTGTAGTATGTTAATAAAGAAAACCCTTTGTCCATGCAGCCTAGAGACACAAGATATTTATCCCTTGATGATGGTCGGAAGCTATGTCTGGAGTGCCTTGACTCTGCAATAATGGATACTCATGAATGCCAACCTCTTTACTTTGAGATACGAGAATTTTATGAAGGTTTGAATATGAAGGTGGAACAGGAAATTCCTTTACTTTTGGTTGAGAGACAAGCTTTGAATGAGGCCATGGAGGGAGAAAAGAATGTACATAAGCTTATTCATTGAAGCCTCTCAATTGCAGCAATCACTTTTGTTTCTTTCTCCTTTACTTCTGTCTATTTTTAATGTTCTGTTTCTGTGGCCAGGGTCATCATCATTTACCGGAGACAAGAGGACTCTGCTTATCTGAAGAACACACTATCGCCACAGTAATTTTCTCTCGAAATTCCTAATTTTGAACTACAATTATGTAAATTTGTTAAAGATGATCTTCTACTGAAATGGAATTCATAGTCATTTTAACCAAATTACCAGGTTTCAAGGAGGCCAAGGATAGGTGCAGGCTACCGCTTTATAGACCTAATAACCGAACCGTATAGGCTAAGCCGTCGGTGTGAAGTGACTGCAATACTTATTTTATATGGCCTCCCTAGGTATTATCTTTATTTCCTTTCTTACCTATAAGAACCCATTGATTAGTGCAGTGGAGAATTTATTTACTTTGTACATCCTCAAACCTCTATATTATACACAGGTTGTTGACAGGTTCAATCCTGGCGCATGAGATGATGCACGCATGGCTTAGGCTTAAAGGTTTTTGAACATTTCTGTGACATAAACTTAGCCTTGCCAAGATATGCATTTCTACTGTGCTTCATTTCTACTGTGGTTTGCTAAGAAGCTCTAATTTGTCTTTGACAGGTTATCCGAACCTAAGTCCACAGGTTGAAGAAGGTATATGCCAGGTGCTCGCACATATGTGGTTGGACTCTGAGATCTACTCTAGTTCTGGAGTTGATGCTTCATCATCGTCATCGTCAGCATCTTCATCATCATCATCATCACCATCATCGTCTTCTTCATCTACATCATCAAAGAAGGGAAAACGGTCCGACTTTGAGAAGAAACTTGGTGAATTTTTCAAACACCAAATTGAGTCTGATACATCATCAGCTTATGGAGATGGGTTCCGGCGTGGTATCAAGGCAGCAGGGAAATATGATCTGAGGAGAACCCTTGAGCATATTAAGCTGACAGGAACTTTTCCTGAATGATTTACTGGTTAGATGAATACTACAACAAGAATAATGTCTCACCCTTACAAATAGTAGTAACTGCATATAATCTATAGGATCAAAACATAAAATACCTTGGGAGACTGAATAAGGGAACAAAATGCTTTTGCCTTCAAGCAATTGTAGTCTTTTGTCATAAAGTTGACAGAGCATTGTATGTTGTGAAAAGGGATGTTCAAACTCTAGAAAGATATTTCAAGGATGTTTTAGAAAACAAAAGCCAATGAATTTTCAGTTATAAATTTATTCCATATATAATTATGTAGAATTAAATTAAATTATATGTTTTAAATTAATTATATTAACCATGAAAATTCATTTATATCAAATGAAGCTTATATGTGAAATTGTCACTCCAAAATTCTAAAAATGAATTTTACAACACAGATTTTAGCGTCAATATAAATTTTAATTTAAGAGTACTATTTATCACGTAAGGTTAATTAACTATTTAATTCCTGAGTTTTGGTCCAATCTATACCCCCATCCCTGCTATTTAATAAAATTACTCATTCGTCCTTAGATTTAGTCCTGCTAGACTATTTACTTGTACGGGTAAAAATTTTCATGTGCTCTATCAACTCGAGGGACGCTTTTCCATCGACAACGTATATGCATTTTGTCAGAAATGCTCTGCCTCTGGCATTATGCTTCCGAGCTTTCCGCTATTCCTAATTTCTCTGCTCAGTGGCTTGAAGCTTGAATATTGATTATTCGGTCGCTAGCCATTAATTATACGTTTATGTAGCTGTCGCAATCCCTCGATAGTATGCGCATCAGATGTTTGATAATTTGCCTAAACTAATTTTAATCGCGGTGTAACAGTTTGCAATGAACTTTACCCGCCTCTCGCGAGCTATAAACCACTTCAAGATCCTTAACCAGCAAATTCGCTTCTTTGCTCGTGATCCATTTCCCAACAAGCTAACTCATTACCTCCGCCGGGCCGAACTCATTGATTCAATTCGACTCTGTCTACGTTCCAACTCTTCCAACTCTCTTCCCACTCTCCTTAATACCCGCCTGTTAGACCCTTTTGTAGTTACTCACGCGCTTCGCTCTGCTCCTAATGCAGACTCAGCTCTTTTCCTCGTTGAATCCCTTAAAATTATCCCTCATTTCTCACATAATCAATCTACCCTTTACGCGCTTGCCACAATCCTTGCCAAGTCTGGCAGGAAGTCGGAGCTTAGGTCCCTGATTGATCAGATTATTTCCGGTACATATTATAATATTCGTATTAGCTTTATGAACCTTATGCAGTGGTATGCTGCAGCCGGAGATATAGAGGCAGTTGTAGATACGTGGGATAAGTATAGAGGCAGTGTTAAGCGTGGTTGTACTGAGTCTTATAACATTGTTATGAGTTCGTATGCTCAAATGGGTAGAAATTTAGAAGCTGTAGATGTTTTCTATAAGATGATTGATGAAGGGGCAATTCCAAATTCTAGAACTTACACAGTTATGATTGAGCATCTCATTAATTCAGGGAAATTGAATTCAGCAATTGAGATTTTTAGTCTGTTGCCATTGATGAGGATCAAAAGGACTTTAAAGCAGTATTCAGTTTTGGTGGAAGGGTTTGTAGGTGCCAAGAGGTTTGATGAGGTTAAAACTTTGCTTAATGAAATGCGGATTGATGGGAAGTTTCCTGGTCATACCATGCGTCTGGCTTTGCAGCATATGCAGGAGGCAGGATTTGTGCATGAGACTGAGGACTTCCTTAGAGAAATGTTTCCTGATGAGAGAATCAAGAATATAGGATCTTACACTGATAGTAGCGATGAGGATGACAATAAGGATGTTAACCATGGAGATGTTCACACCGACACTGATGAAATTAAATTAAAACCATGGTTGGACCCAAAAGCCTTGGCAAATGCCTTGAGTCAATGGAGTCCTGAAGTTGTCTCCATATTGGAAGATACAAACTTTGTATGGACAACTCGATTGGTGTGCAAGGTTCTTAGGAACTTTAGTTTGGCCGAAACAGCTTGGAATTTCTTTTGTTGGGTTGCTTATCAGCCAGGATTCACTCATGATGTTTATACGGTTCAAAGGATGATGACACTTTTAGCCAGGTATGGGAAGGTTGAATTGGTTGATAAACTCATAAGCAAAATAAGAAGTGAGGGAATGAAATTGCCTTTAAGCACTATCAGGTTGATCATTGACTTCTATGGCATTTCGAAGAATGCTGATGCTGCATTAAAGGTCTTCCGTGATGACAGAACACTTTGTGGTTCCATATCAAAATTTAATCTGATGCTTTTATATTCATCTCTGTTGCGGACATTGACCAAGTGTAACAGAAATTTGGATTCCATTGATGCGCTTGAAGAAATGATTTTGCTTGGTATATGTCCAGATATCCAGACATTTTGTGGGTTGATTTATCACTTTGCATTGCACGGTGATATTAAAACTGTGCAGAAACTATTTATAATGGTCAGGCAGAGTGATGTGGAGCCAGATACTTATATGTTCAAAGTACTGATCCAGGCTTACTGCAAGTGTGAGAGAGCAGCTCTTGCATGGAGGGTTTTCGAAGACATGAAAAACTCAAATTTGATGCCAGATGCTGCTACAAAAAATTTGCTTGTAAAGAGTCTTTGGAAAGAAGGCAAGCGAAAAGAAGCTGCCATTGTGGAAGAAAGCTGCGAAGAAAAGAATGAAGTGCTTCCTCTTGTTTTGCGAGGTCATTTATGGACAGTGAGTTCTGCAGATCTCACTAGAGTATACAATATTTATTCCAACAGCTTCATGTCAACTTCTGCTGGCTAGATTTTGGCCTGGACTTGGCAATGAGCAATGATCTTCTATTTAAAAAAATTGTGTTTGTAATATCAGCATAACATGATTTTTAAAGTAATACCATGTTCTCCTTCTCTTGACTTGACTTTCTGAGTGCCTCAACCTTTCCATTTATTCATTGATGGTGTTGGCCGGCAAGAGCAACCGAGTTGTAATGCTATAATATTTGATTGGTAAATTTCTGATTCTGTTGGAAACATATTTTTGAACCTTGTTTCTAGGACAGCGAATATTTTGAATCTTTTCTTTACTGATATTGGGTTCACTGACACCAATTTGACAGTGTTTTCTGCATCTACAGGGAGCTATATCGAGTACCATTCATTATTGGTTATGAACCTTAAGAAATCAAGGTTTTCATTCTTGCATAATTTTGTTTCCAGCAGAACTAGTCAAGTACATGTGAGTTTTCTCCTCTTTCAAGGGTCACTATAATAACTTTGAAAACACAATTTCACTTTCCATCAGTAGTTTTAGGATCTAGTTGGCCGGATGATGCTCATTTCTTCTTGTCTATTTCTTCCCTTATTGCAGCCACTTAAGTTGACGATGTGAATCTTTGATCCTTTGATTGGGTCACAAATCAATTAGAATTGAAAGCCCTTTTCGTTTGGCTATCTGTCTCCTGAGTCGTCAATTTCTTTTTTAACTGGATGCAAGGGATTAAATGACTTGTTTGTTTCCAAGAATCCATTTTGTGGGCACTTTTGGGACAACTTGATAGTAATTATGCTAACATATCATGCATCATCAGTAAAAAAAAAAAACAATGTCTCTATCAAGGCAATCAGGAGCTATCAAGTTGGTTGTTTGCCAGAGATTGGCCTCGCTGACTTTTTTAATATAGTATGGTTAGGGGCAAAAAAAATTCTTGCCGTCCCAGCTTGGGTAACTATATTAAATCAATATGATGTCTATAAAATATGTCTGAACAGAAGGTTCAGGAGCTTGTCTTATTTGATTCTCTTTTGTGAAAGAATATGTTGCAGAAGCATAAAAATATGTTACTTATGGTGTGATTTTTCTATTATGTCTATGTCAGGGAGGAAATAACTAAGGTAATCAGTCAAATTAACGGTAGAGACAGAGCCTCTTAGATATTCATTAGAAGAAAATCTAATTTATTTGGATCAATAGCTCCAAAACACAATAACATTTCAGCTTTTCCATCAACCATAAGTGACCCTCTGCAAATAACTTTTTTATTTTAGTTTGTATGACATAAAATTCCAGAGCCTAAGCATCCAAGCTCTTAGCCATGGCAATTTCTCTCTTCTCTCTGCCCTCCTTGCACGGTCACCATAAGGCACAAACTTTGATGTCATATGACATGCAAGTTCTTTTTCTCTGTCTTTTCATTTTTGCTATATATGTCACAGCAGAGTCACCAGAAGGCACAAACTTTTCATGCCCTGTGGATTCCACTTCCCATTGCGAAACTTATGTTAGTTATCTTGCTCAACCACCGAACTTTCTGAATTTAGGAAAAATATCTGATCTGTTTGCAGTCAGTCGCCAGCTAATAGTAAGTGCTAGTAATCTGGTGTCTGAGGACAACCCTTTAATTCCTAACCAGCTCTTACTCGTACCTATAACTTGTGGTTGTACAGGAAATGGTTCTTTTGCCAACATTACTTACCAGATCAAGCATGGTGATAGCTACTACTCTGTTTCAACGATGAAGTTTGAGAATCTCACTAACTGGCAATCAGTGGAACTTTTGAACCCAACTCTGGAACCAAACCTCTTGCATTCTGGTGACGAAGTGACCTTTCCTCTGTTCTGTAAGTGCCCTTCAAAGACTCATTTGAAGAATGGAATTCAATATCTTATTACTTACGTGTGGCAACCTGATGATGATATCATGACAGTGGCCGCTAAGCTTAATGCATCTCCATATGATATTGCTATTGAAAACAACTATCGGAACTATAGCACTGCTGTGCATCATCCACTGCTGATCCCTGTAACTCAGTTGCCAATTCTCGCTCAGCCATCACCATCTCAACCTGAGAGAAGAAAACTTCATTGGGTCATCATAATAGTAACAAGCATAGCTGCTGTCCTTATGATTTTCCTTTTTGTGTCTTTGCTGGTGAGTGCTCATTATTCAGCTAACAACAAGAAGAAGGCAACTTTGGATCGCAATGGTTCCTGTTTGGAGACCGCAGATCTCCTTCAAACAAAAGAACTCAAGAAATGCGGGAGTTTTGAGCCAAAGATCATACAAGATAAGCTATTTCCAGGGGTTTCAGGCTATTTAGGTAAGCCAATCATGTATGAGGTTAAAGAGATTATGGAGGCAACCGTGGATCTTCATGAACGCTACAGAGTAGGAGGTTCAGTTTATAGAGCCAACATCAATGGACAGGTCCTAGCAGTAAAGAAAATCAAGGAAGATGTCATGGAAGAACTAAAAATCCTGCAAAAAGTGAATCACTCAAATCTAGTGAAATTAATGGGAATTTCATCTGATACAGTTGGGGATTGTTTCTTGGTCTATGAATATGTAGAAAATGGGTCGCTGGACAAGTGGCTGCATCCCAAGTTTGCATCATCATCAAGCTCAGTAGCTTTCCTCTCCTGGAGTCAAAGGTTACAAATAGCACTAGATGTGGCCAGTGGACTGCAATACATGCATGAACATATTCAACCAAGCATTGTTCACATGGACATAAGAACAAGTAATATTCTTCTGGACTCCAGATTTAAGGCAAAGATAGCAAATTTTTCAGTGGCTAAACTTGCTACGGACTCTATGCTGTCAAAAGCTGATGTTTTTGCCTTTGGGGTTGTTCTATTAGAGTTGCTTTCTGGAAAGAAAGCCATGGTAACAAAAGAGAATGGTGAGATTGCCTTGTTATGGAAGGAAATGAAAGGCGTCTTGGAAGTTGCAGAGAAAAGAGTGGAGATGTTAAAAAAGTGGATGGATCCAAACTTGGAGGGGTTTTACCCAATTGATGGTGCCCTGAGTTTAGCGAACTTGGCAAGTGCGTGCACGCTAGAGAAATCTTCTGCAAGGCCAAGTATGGCAGAAATTGTATTCAACCTCACAGTTCTCACTCAGTCATCTCCAGAGACATTAGAGAAATCCTGGACTTCTGCACTAGACACAGAAGAGATTCAAATAACCAGTCCTGTCATAGCTCGCTGATTTAGTATTCCAACTCTTCAAGTAATGGAATAGACTATGTCGTGTAAAAAAATTCAGTTTGCAATTTTTATTACGATGAACCATGGTATTTGCTTTTCCAGTACAACTTTTTCCCTTTTAATCATAAAAGTTGTTTGTTCTGTAATTTCTAAGTTGCTGTGCTACAATTAATCTAGAATATTCCATAAATGTATATTGTTTTTGAAATATATACCATTTTATGTTTACAAGGAGCTAAACATATTGCATAAACATGGATTCCGATCTGTAAATACCCAATTGAATCTTAGAAAGGGAGGAAACTATTTCAGCCATCCTCGGTCTACTTTCTGGCTTCGGTGCCAAGCATGCTAGGCTCAACTTTACCATTCGGGAGACAACTTCCATGGAGCACTGCGGTTGCAGAATAGGATCTACAAGGCTGCTAAGTTCAACTTCTGCATCTTCTTTTTCCATAATTGAGGTTACTGTTTCAGACAATTGCATTTTTTGTTCATCCTTCATGAATACAGCTTATTTTCCAGTACATAATTCCAGCAGAACTACTCCAAAAGAACAGATAAGGAGCTTGAAGATATGAAATTTTCTATCAGAATAGGGAACTCTGTAACAACTGCATAATTTTATTCAAAGTATTTAGACTTGTTGACTATAAGGTGAGCATTTCAGAGTTGGTTTCTATGAAAGTGAACCTACAATGGCCCCAGTTTCAACCAATATGTTTTTATATATATATATATAATTTAAAAGCTTATTGGTAACTATTTGGGTTGATATCAAAGCATAAGGTGGTAGAATAGATCAACAGAAAACAGTTTTTAAAAGACTTCTACAAATGCCATCTTCAAAGTCAATTGATTTTATTTTTTTTAATATTCATAATATTGTTATAAAATGACTCATGACTTAAGCAGTTGATATGATTTGCAGATGGATTATAACCACTGGCTGCACTGCAAATTTCTAGTTGAAGCCTACTGATAAATCTAAAATAGAACTTGTTTGTATACAGAGAAATTTACTGAAAGTGATAACATATTTGAAGATATATAGCTCATTTCCCATTATGATTTTACAATCTTGAATAGGACTTTACTATTGGAACAAAGAAAGGGACAACTAAAAAAGGAAAATGAAAATGAAAACTTGAAAAAAATAGGTAACAAAATTCATTTAATGCACATTGCTTTCAAGAGCTTCTGCTGTACTGGTATCCTGAGACAACCGATGATTCCCAGTTAAGTGAAGTGGTCAGGATTCTCGAGAGAGACTGAGTTATTTCATCCATGGCAGGACGATCTGATGGGTTTTTACTCAAGCAACTATCAATCAATCTCAAAATAAGAATAGTGAGTTCCAAAGGATAATTCCCTTGCAAAGAAGGATCAATGAATTGCCTCAAACTGTCCTTTCCATTTGTCTCAGAAAGAGCATCATTTAAAACATCTGATAAGTTCATATTTTCCTCTGAGTATAAGGCAGCAACTTCTTTTCCACTAACTATCTCCAAAATAAGAACCCCAAACGCATACACATCAAGCTTTGTAGAGACAAGACCATTTTCCAAATACTCAGGAGCCATGTAACCTTTTGTTCCAATAATATGCCTTGTCAAAGCAAATTCCCCTTCTTGGCCTTCTGCAGACCTTGCCATAGCAAGATTTGCAATCTTTGCTCTAAAATCACTGTCAAGAAGAACGTTACTACTTTTTATATCTTTATGGACATGAGGAGGAGTAGTAAAACTATGTAGATAGTTAAGCCCTGTAGCCACATCTAAAGCAATCTGTACTCTTTGCGTCCAATTCAAGAATTTCCCATCACTGTTACTGCTGTAGATCCAATCGCTCAAGGGTCCATTAGTAGCATACTCATAAACCAGATACCAATGACCATCACTGAAACAAACACCAGAAAGGCGAATAAGATTAAAATGATTTATCTTGTTCAATAAATCTATCTCCTTTGATACATCACCATTTACTTTCTTAATAGCAGCATAATCACCATTAATTAAACCGCGATAAACCGATCCTTTAATCCAACAACTTGGATTAAAATTATCAGTCGCAGCTTCCAGCTCTTTCAACTTGTACACCTTAATGGATTGAGCTATACTAGAAATGCTATCCAAGAAATCCTGAGATTCTTCATCCAACTTCTTGTTAAGTGGTTTCTCTTGCGCCCCAAAGCTTTCAGAGACAAAAATGGGTTCAGATTTCTTCCTAGTTTCACTTTTATGAAAGACTGCGAAGAAAATAATGCTTCCAATAATAAAGGTGAGGACAATTCCTCCAAGAACACCAACAAGGACATAAACCCATGTCTTGTTTGAGCTATTATTAGAGTTTGGTGATGCAGATGGAGGCTGAGGCGGAGGCGGAGGCGAAGCTGGAGATGGAGGTGGTGATATTGTTTGGTTACTTGATGGTGGGTTTTGCAAAGGTATTAGAAGCGTCGTGAAAGGAAAAATGGTGGGATTTGACAAACTAAGTGGTGTATTAGCTTCTAGAGTTCTTTCAGTATCTGCACCAAATTGTATACTAACCCCTGAAACTGTATCACCCCACTTGATTATATAACTTAATAGATACTTGATACCAATATCAGTTTGATTCTTTGTAGGGCAAGCACATCTAAGAGGAACGTTAAGTCTTTCACCTGGAACAATATCAGTAGTTTGCCTTCTGTTCTGATCCCGAACAGCTTGACAGGTTGAGAGGCCTTGATAAGTGTTATTTGCAATCCAGAAAAACGAATCTCCGTTCTGCGCAACATAAGTTGTGTTGAACTGATAGTAATCACCTGAACATGAGCAATTGACGGGAACTATCACCATCTTGTTAGTATCAAATGATGCGGTTTCAGAAACTTCGTTTATTGCAGAAAGCTGAGATGGGTCAGAGCTCAAAAGGGTAGAAATGGAAGCAACAGTATTATAAGGAGGTTTCGATCTGAAGATAAGGTAAGCTTGGCAAGTTCTATTTAGGCCATTGCAGGAGTATCCAAGAGCTGAATTGCCAGTGTTGGAACAATTTGTTGTAGCTTTTGCCACATAAGGCTGCTGTGCATGAATCAATGAGCACAAACCAAGAATCATAGCAATAATAAAAAGGGAGATAACCGAAAGGAATTTCATGTTGGATTCGGAAGCTAAGACCTAATAAGCATATCTAATAGAGCACATATATAATTGTAGCAGTTCAGAGAGAAAGGGAGAGCAAGCGAGTTGTATTTGGAACTGGCCTTTTTGAGAAAAAAGATTCTTAAATAACCCATGTTGAATTTTTGACAAGGATGTTTCTCCGAACAATAGTTTATTATATTACATTTGTCACTGTCAATATCCCCACATGGAAATCTCAATCTTTTATCGAAAAGAAAAAGAAAGGGATGATCAACAGATACTAAGAAAAACATTCCACGTTTACGGGCTCTGGTCAATGGTTTTATTAAAATGAAGAAAAAGTTTTATTTTATTTAATCGCTCTAATTGCAATTTGAACTCCTCAAAGCTCTATTGACACTAAGGTCAATTGTGCGTTAGTAAACAAATCAAAAGAGTAATTGTTCGTGTTTGGAGACGGGTAAACCCATCAACCATGAGAAACATTCTATGCGAGAAAATTAGCGGTTGAATGGTAATTAAAATTTAATGCAAGTAATCACATCCGGAAATTGGATTTGACCAAGGAGAAAGTTCATAGAGAATGAATAAGAAATGACATGATCATATGGAATCTTGGAAGTTGGAAGTGGTCTTTACACGCTTAATTATGTAATTATATAAAATTTGTCATGATTTATATTCCAATCTGACTTAGTTATACCTTCCAATTTCAAAAAAAAAAAAAAAAAATCAGCAAATGAGATTCGATGAAAATGGGTTATCTGGCTTTTCCTTCAAATAATAAATAAATAGATAAGCCTAAAAAAGAACAATTGCCCTAACTGCTGTTGCGATCAGTTGAATTGCCAGAGTCTAAAGCAGCCACCAGACTTGACTTTTTCGCCTAGTTGAAGTAATTTGGTATTCGCGTACTTGAAAACTTCCAGGAAGCAGAAACAAAACCAGGTCAAAGCACTAATATATGCATATAAACCCGACAAAGAAGCATCCCAAGCATCCACAAAACCCACCTAATATCTTGAAATTCAAGTCTTTTATGGAGTCGGTCAGTGACCTGTGCAAAACATTTCATTGATTAAGCACTCAATTAAACTAAGCAGGCCCAAGATTTTCTCATGGAGCTTGATGGAGTAAGAATCAGTGGGTATTTTCATTTCGTCTTCTTTCTCATGAATGCGTATCTATATATGATACTAAAATTCAACAACATTGAAACCGAGTAGCTGAACTGAACAATGAAATTTGATCAAGAAAATGTTATAGAGCCTAAATTGGGGGCTCAGGCTCAACTTCAGAAGTTGATGGGAAACATCATTCCCCATGGAAAATCAATCCTTTCTCTACCAAGTTCCTGAGCATAGATACAATATTGAAAAGAAGAACAAAAGAGCTATACCAAGACAGTAGAAAAAGCATTGATAATTACATTCACAATTCCTGAATCCTCCAATTCCTCGAAGCTCTGTAATGACAAGTGAAACTGCCAATATGAGACAAAACACACCACCAACAATGGTATCACGAAGTCCATTAGCCAGCCCATTAGGTGTGATGACAAATAGTATGAAACGAGAAACTGTACATATTAGAAACAAAAACCATTTACACATCAGCAATGATAAGCATCGTGTGATAGGAGTGGTGTAGGGAAAAAGAAATGCAAACCTGGAAAGGTTTCAGGAAAGAATAAATTTGCTGCAACAGCAAGAAAGGCAATCCAATAACCAAATTGTCCTCTGAATAAAAAACATTGGTATGTTTAGCAAATGCAATTACAGACTAGATGAAGATCACACAAAGATATGTTCGAAGCACTAGCAGGAACCTTAAAATTTTGAACATTGTTGTTGGAAAACTCGTAAACAGATACAACACTAGAAGGGTAGTCTGTAAGGCTGATCTCTGGCCTGTTCGAATCAGGATCAACAAGAATCTGCCAGAAAAGCCAAATGCAACAAAAAAATACACAATAAGAGAATGATAACAAAAAAAGACTAACAGTTAAGTCCTTGGCATTCAAGACCATCTTGATCTTAAAAATTGCACTTTTCTATAAAATGAGGAGGGCAATTGAATGGCTGAAATGAATGAATCACAGAGTATTTGGTTTAGAAGAAAATGGCCAGACAAAATTTAAATCCAAAAAGATCAGTACATAATACACCTTGTAAATATAAAGTGGTTTGTCATAAACATAGCAATCCAATGTCAGTAACATTGCTGGATCAATCCAAAAAGAATGTGCGAGTGATAACTAATGAGAATTTCAACTACTAGACAGCAAAATGGGTATAGGATCAGCCACAATCCACATAAAATAGTATGAACTCTCAAGGCACTTGACAAACCATCATCTCATAAGTTCCTACACTCCACACCAAAATCAGAAAAAAACAGGTACTGGCTTGATTTCACCAATGCAAATGATCTTTCAACTTCAGCAGAGTCATTGAATTTTAAGTTATAAGATAATTAGAGCTAGATTTGAGTAGAATTCTTCAGCCAGATTTTTGCCAAACAACCAAATAAACAAATCTTCGCAAGATTTTGGCAATAGTGATTGTTGAAATAAACTAAAATTACTAAATATTACTGAAGCCTCAAACAGCAAGGGAAACATTCCAATAAGGTAAATTATTTCTCAAAGAATTGAATTGACCCAAAATTTTAACTATCAAGAATACACTCATCCATGCAACCATAACCTGCGATGGACAGTAAACAACAACAACAACAACAACAAAAAGAAAAAAAAGAAAAAAAAAAGAAGGTAAAGGCCCCAATAAACAGACAAAAGAACTGGTTTGTCTTTATTCAAGAAAGAGCAATTAAATAACAATGGGCAATATAAATTGAAGTTGCAGACAAAAAACAAGAACAAAACTCAACCAAAAGTGACTAAAAGAGAGAATAATTGATTAAAGATTTTACGTAAAGAGACGTACAGAGCAGAAATGGTTCCTCCCCATTGAAAGGTAGTTTCAGCCTTGCTGGATCTCAACTCTTCCGTATTATAAATAAAATTTGAAGCCACCCATTTTAATCCCATGACGATTAAGCTGTACATATTCAGTTTTGAGCACAAAAAGGTTCACCATTTATGGCAATTGCAGAAACCCATTTACGTTTTTTGACCTCTCTCTAACTTTACTCTCCTCTTCTTGATTTCTTGTGCTTTCCTGTACATTCTTGGAGATGCATGCGTCTTCTCGTTTAGCTGTTAGTCCCACCAACCAAACAATTCAGCACGTGGCAAACGCATGGTGCTCTACGGTTCCTCGTATTCGAACGTTGGGAAATGGGTTTTATTACAACAAAAGAATAATCATTGTGGGCCATTAAGTCCAAACTGATTGGCCCAGTACCTGCTGTATAATCTTATTACCCATTTTGTTCAACTCTAATGTTTTGTATGAATAAAAGTTAAAAATCCAAGTATAATTTAATTATGGGAAAATCCAAGTTTTGGCTTACCTAATACTTGAGGATCTCTATTAAGTAACTCATGAGATCCCTAAATTTTGATTGTCAACATTTTTATCTTTTCATTCAAAATACCTACTTTTAACCGTTAAATTAACGTGTAAGTACCGACTTCACTTTAAGCCTTGGTTTTCAACCACATCTACAACATTACCCTCTACTTCAATTTGGCCTCCAATATAGCTTTAATCTCCATTTTTGTGATAAGGGAGTTAAATAAGGTTTTTTCATTATCATAAAAACCTCTTTCATCGGGTTTGAAGCATCAATCTAAGAATAAATTAACAATCAAATCAAATTCAAAAGAAATAATTAAGACAATTAAATAAGTTACTTTTTGCTTTGTGTTGTGGAATATTTCAGCCTGGATGTGGAGGTTGCCGAACGAACAACTTCCTTGTTTGCAAGGTGGTAAGGGGTTCTATTCATAGTTTCCTTAACACGGATAATATGAGCATAAAACCAAAATAATTAAAATCAAGAAAATAATCAAAACCAAGCAGCTTTTCTACTGTTTTCAAGAGATCAAGTATAACAACAATGGAAGTAAAAATGATATCGGTAAGATCTGAATTATAGGGATTCGTAATTGCGAAACCACCGGATATGGTTGTGCAGTCGTTGTGGCAGTGCAATATTCATTGCTTTTTGTTCAGTAGTAGCAAACGATCGTGGTTCAGTTATCGTCAAGAAGATGACATTCCTATGTTTAGGGTGCTTATTGGGATTTAAATTTTTTCTCTTTCATTAGACTCACTTAGATCACTAAGATTAACTAGAAAAGTATACAATTTTAAACAGAGAGAAACTGTTCACGGAATCAAAAATATAGAGATCTTATAATTACATTTTGGAAATAGAGATCCTCAAATGATAATTAGACCAAAATTTAAAGAAGAAGAAGAAAAACTACTTCATGTAAAGCTATGCTAATAATTGATTATACCATCATTTGGTGAAACTCATGAAAATCAAGAACACCATTAGCATCAGTATCAAAAACTTGAATCATAGCCACACATTCATCCAAGGATTTTTGAATCTCCAAGCTTATTCAACATCCTTTGCAACCCTCTTGGAGTTATACACCCATCTCCTTTCTCCAACTCAAACATTTCAAAAGCTTTCTTCAAATCCTCCTCCTCATCATCTCTCTTCATTAACTTCAAGAAATCAAGAAAGTTCAACAAATCATCTCCATCAGTATCAAGCTCCTTGATGATCGCTTCAGCATATCTTCGTATGACATATACTCTCCAAATCCAATGGAAGTGAAATAAGCCCTGAGTTCGAAGGCTGAAATCATTCCATCACCATCTCTGTTAAAATAATTAGTTTAAACATTACACCACCAAAAATTATAAATAATAGAAGTGATGTCTTTTTTGAGGAGTTAATAAATTTTCTAGAATACTCCTTGCTCAAATTTAGAATTAAAAAATTTATTATTGATTGTGAAATAGAGACTGCATGTTATAAATTAGCGACCGATTTTTAACATTTTACGACCGATTTGTCGGGCACAAAATACCGTTTTTTTTGTAGCGAGGGCTTAATGTAATGCAATGAAAGTGAAACCATGACTGGTACTGTGCATAGAATTTGGTGGAAGGAAATTGCATGAAAGCTTCGCAAAAGCAAATCCACAAAATTGATTGACTTTTGCGTGCCCCAAATAAACGTTACTCGCGATGCTTTTGATTGGTTCACTTCACATCAAACATACAACCAGATGATTAAGATGTTTTATTATTCTCTCCAAACTTGAACAATTAGAAAAATATTTATATGCATTATTATTATTATTAAAAATGCGATATTGAAATTTTCGTTCTAAAAAAATATAAAGAGAAAAAGAAAAAGGGTGTGGTTGCATGTCAAACATCTTTACTGGTGAATTAATGTTGTCATGAATTGCATGATTTTTTTTCTTTTCTTTTCTTTTTTGCACTTTCAGATATCCTTACAGGTCACAACTTCATTTGTGCTATAGCTTCAAGGTTTGTACGAGTGGCATTTGCACATGACATGGGACAGCCTAACTTTCTCACCATAATTCAATCTTTTCAGGTTAACAAACAATGCACATCAAATTCCTTAATTTATTAAATCATCTTCGAGTCTACTTTTCTTTTCAAACGTACACCTTACTCTATTATATTGAAAAAGAAAATTTTATCATAAAATAGTCTACAACTACAATCATGCATTTTGAAAGTTCTTATTGTGTTTGCATCAATGAAAAATGCTTTCTTAAAAAAAATAAAATAATAAAATAAAAAAACCCGAGAGTATTCTGATAATTCACTAGAAAAAAAATGATAAAATAAAAATAATTTTTAAAAAATTTTTATTTTGATTGATTTAATCCATGGATGGACTCATATCTAGATAAATTTTATCTAAATTTTTAATAACATATTGGGCGGCAAAAAAGCAGTTCAATATTGATACGGTGGTATTTTTGACCGTACACCGACAAATAAGAAAAAGATAAAACATGAATAGTTTTTTAAAATGTTCTTATTTTCATCAATTTAGTCTATGAATAAAGGGTGATGAATAGGGTATAAGCAAGTGTAATCCTTTCTGGATAAGTTGCATATTATCAAATCACACTTATCGTAGAACTTATTTACTGAAAGTGTTCATCTTTTCATTCTTCGTAATAAGAATTTGATTTTACTTGGGGATATTTTATAAAAAAAATTTTGAATACATCAAGCTGATATGGTTAGTGCAATCTCAAAATGCTTAGTTTCCAAACACTTGAGTTGATTTAAAATGTAATCCCATTATTTTTTATGAGAGGATTTATATTAACTCACAATCTAGAAATTAAACACTGATTTTCTATTCATCAAATTATGTATTTCTTTCTAATCCTAATTTAGTATTCCATGGTTTTCTTGGGGGAAAAAAAAAAAAAAAAAGAAGAAGAAGAAGAAGAAGAAGAGTGCACCATGCCTTGGATACAAAACTTCAAATCATAAAAGTTAAAACTAGACCCGGTTCAGCATTGGGTTTGATATAAGCTAACTTTGAGTCAACACAAAATTAGATATATATAGAGTTTGGTAGACTAACCATTCTATTCCCATTAAGAGAAAAGGAGTTAATAAAATGATTAAGAGAATAACTAAAGATTAATCATGTATAACTTTGAAATTAATCCCAATTATCAAAATATAATATGAAAACCAAATTCAAACTAACTACTAGTATTGTTACCATTCTTTTGACGATAAAATAATAACTAATTGCTGATCGTTTCATCCAGTAAAAAACAGACCATTTAGACTGAAATTAGAGAATTTCTAAACAAGAAAACAACTACTATTGCACTAACCACAAAGGCATACAAATTGAAATATCCAAAACACTAAAGTATAAAATCAAAAGGAAAATAAATAGGATTCAAAAGCCAACCCACACATGGTCTGCTTCATTTCCGAACTCAAGTACTTCATTTACAAGAACAAGCAAGAATTTCCCAAACAAAAGAAAAAGAAATTAATGAAAGAAAGAAAGAGAAGCTCCTTCAATACTCTTTCTCTCTTCCTCCCTCCTTCCCTCTTTAATTTCTTTTTTCCCTTCTTTTAACATATATAAATACAAATATGCCCCATGCCTCTTGCTTTTAGTATTATTAATGAACTAAATTAAGCCATCATTCGATAAAATTCTTGAAAATCAAGAACTCCATTACCATCAATATCAAAAACATGAATCATAGCAACACACTCATCGTACGATCTCGAATCGCCTAATCGATGGAGCATTCTCTGCAATCCTTTAGGAGTTATGCAACCAGCTCCTTTCTCCATTTCAAACATTTCAAATGCCTTTTTAAGATCATCATCTTCTTCCTCGTCTTCACTTGCTGATGTTTCTTTTTTCATTAACTTTAAAAAATCTTTAAAATCTAACAACTTGTCTCCATCCGAATCAAGATCATCAATAACAGCTTGTGCTTCTTCATGAGACATATATTCTCCAACTGACCCAAAATAAGACCTAAGTTCGAGGGCTGAAATCTTATCATCTCCATTGCTATCGAAATGGCGAAATACCTCTTTTAGCTCATCTTCTCTTGAAATATTAGGATTTTTTGGTGTGCACTGAGAGATAGGAGAAAGAGGAGAGCTTGAGGTTGAAGAAGTAGTATTGCTTGACTTTGATTTTCGGCGACTGAGGCTTAACATAAGACTCTTGTTGGAAAACCACTTACAAGTTTTTTCTTTTGCCATCAGAGGGATATGGATATTAAAAACTCACATGCAAAGCTTAAGTAGATGTAGGAAACCAAGGAAGAGACATTTTTTTTTTTTTTAATAATGAAAAAGATTTATTAATTGGTAATTGCAAGGAAGTTGCAGAGTGTTGAGAATCTAGACCAACGAGAGCAAATTAATCAAATCAAATTCAATTATATATTTAATATTGATTTATAATAAATTAGGCTTATATTTAACATAAAATGATTTAAACCATTTTGATTGATTCACTCTTCAGATTATATATTCTTTTAATTAGTTATATTTATTCGATGTGTGATTACCCACGTACTCCAACACAGAGAAAAATGAATGACAAAATACGTAAATGCGTTTGAGTGGGAAGGAAAGTTCGTAGCAGCTTCTTAAAGATTGTAGAATATGGAATACGTTAAATACTTATCTACTCCTCATCATGTATGGTACAAGTATTAAATCGTTTTAAAATAATAAAAATATTTCTCTATCACAAATATTAAATTTTTTTAAAATTATTTTTTATCCACAAATATACTAGTAAATCATTTTGAAAATATTTTTACGTAATTAATTTTAATTTTACCCAAATTAGTAATTTTTTTATTATAATTTAGAAAAATTAATTATTTTCTCGATCACTGTTTAAAAAATTATTTTCTTATTATCCAAGTTTGAAAAATTATTCATTTGCCCCAATTTACATCAAGTATTTTTCTTTCCTACTTTTGATACTTGTAGAATTTCCTTTTTATTAATATAATTTTCATATTACTAATGGATTAATCTGAATAGAAAAGACTCAGATTTAAAATTTTTATTCACACTTCCTCTTTATGAGTTTGACGTGATGAAAATATAATTATACGTAATCCAATAAGCTAAAGACACATGGTATAAAAAAAAATACTATATATATATAAACCTCCATTTTGGCCTACCAAATTAAGCAGGTAAATTATTATAATTGGTGGGGTTCGTTATTGTTTTGTGGTCTCGATACTTAGATAGACGTAAGAAATTCATTTAGGTAGCCTATTCTATTTTGTTTTTTCCTTTTATATATTAAAGGAAATGACAACTGTTTGAGTTCAAATTATTCATCTCTTATTAGCAAATCGATCCACAATTTTTAATTTTAAATATTTGAAAATTCTGATTTTTTTTAATTTAACTTCCTATCTATCATTAGTTTGTGACATATATTAAAACTTTAAAAAGCTACTAATATAGGTAAGTGTCCCCTAAAAATTTTAGTATTAATTTCTTTTATTGTTATTAATTAATATTAATTAGACTATTTTTTTCTATTATTCATAGAAGGTCAATTATTAAATTAATGAAAGACTATAATAAAATATTTCCACAATAAAAAAAAAAAAAAGAAAATTCAATTAGAATTTGCCTGATTGGCAATATTAATAAATTTCTAATTAATTTAATGACTTTGAAGTCATATTAAAAATTAGAAATTGAGAGTTTTAAAATTTTATAAACGCATCATTGAGATTCAAAAGCAATTTAATGGAAATTTCCGAGTGGAAAAGCTACTTCATCATTCTTCAACAGTATTAATTATTTCTTTGTTTAATAATCATCGAAAAGGTTGCCTTTGGAAATCAGAAAGGCTATAAAGCAGTTAAAGAGGCAGACTTAAATGCTAACCCTAGATTGTGCCCAAAGAAAATTTTATACCACTGGCTATGCTTTTTCCTTTAAACTTCTAATCTGACTCCTCGTTTTTCTTTTGTTTTCTTTTTTTTAATATTGATCATTGACGAAGATCACAGCGATGGAGACCAGCCAGATGGGTGTTTTGGGCCTTTGTGCCCTTCCCTCTTGTAAATAAAGCTTTCTAACAAATTAAAACTGAAAAGCCCTAAATTGCAGGCTTGCTATTGTTGGGTTGGGTTCGGTTGGGTTGGGTTTACTAGTTTACTCACAATGTAAACCAAATTAAAACTATCTCAATTTAATAATAATTAAATTACTATGTGCATTGTATTGGACATAGCTCATGTCTTTCTTCTTCTTCTTTTTTTTTTTTTTTTAATAAGAATGAGGACGAACGAAACTAATTACTGCACCATCTAGAACAAATTACTCTACATGAATCATAAAAAATAAATTAAGGTGGAAGACCCTCCAGATAAGTATTAAAAATAGTTGTACTATTGTCTTAGAAGATACATATCTATATAAAAATTGATTTTCTTGAAAATATAATTAATCTTAATGTCTTAATTCAAAAGGAGAAAGCCAAATTTGCATGACAAAAGAATAAACTGATACAGGAGGATCCAAAGCACCAATAATAAATTTCACAAACATCAAGATGAAATATTCATTTTTCTTATTTATATTAATAAAATCATTCCATTGTGTCACATCATGCAAATATAGCTGAATACTAATAAAATCTTGATTCAACGATATCGTATTTAAATGCCTCTCTGTATATATGAATAGAAGATTGAAAATGGTGACAACTCCGTGTCTTAGTTGAGTTGTGGGACTATGACCATCCGTTGGAGTATACAGATAAATACAACTAATTAAAAACCCATATAATGTGAATGGTGAATCAACCAAAATGGTTTAGATCATTTTGTATTAAAAGTAAGTCTAACTCATTATAAGCTCAATATTAAATATATAATTGAATTTGATTTGATTAATTTACTCCTAGGGCCCAAAATCTCAATGTAGTATCAGAGCCTGAGATCCGAACCTGCACGAGGGAAGTTCCCGTATTGGGTCGTACCCTGATGGACCCATGTGTTAGGCCATCATATGCTTGTCAAGTGGGTAGTCCCACTTGAGGGGGAGTGTTGGAGTATGTGGGTAATCCTAAATCGGATAAATACAACTAACTAAAAGGGCATATAATGTGAATGATGAACTAACCAAAATGACTTAAACCATTTTGTATTAAAGGTAAACCCAACTCATTATAAGCCTTATATTAAACATATAATTGAATTTAATTTGATTAATTTATTGATAGGCTCAGATTCTCAACACCATCACATAATTTTCCACAGCCACGCTAGGTTCTTACCCCATTTCATTTTCCCATCCTTGTCATCGACAAGCTGAACTCTTTTTCGATTAAATCCTGAAATGGATTATAATGAGTGGTTCCTGAATTTCTTTATTTCCCAATTACATTCATTTGCAAATAAAAAGATGGCAGAGAAGCAATGAAAATAAAAACAAAAAATGTACTAGTTTATTTGTAGATGCTAAAATTACAATAATAACCATCACCCACTACTGATCCTAGAGATATCTATTGAGACATAGAGATGGAGAGACAACAGATATTTGTTTTAAGACAGTGACTGTAATTACAAAGCAAAACCGTAACAAGATAAGTGAAACAATGTCATTATATCTAGAAATAATAAAAACAAAGTGTACGTGTTGATTTCTCTCTTCTCGAAGGAAACCTGATCAGTTTAGAAGATAAAGCCTTTTAGGACACAAACAAAAACCAAAAAAGTTAAATTGATATCAAATAATTCACAGGAAGATTATAATTCATTAGAATTCTTGAAAAAAAAAAAAAAATCTCGTAATGTAAGTTTGGACTACATAAAATGCATGATAATTTTACCATAGACTTACTAAATTGATAAAAATTTTTATTATTAAAAAAATTCGAATACAAAACTTTTGGCTGCAGTAAAAAGACCAACACGACACAACATGACCACATATCATCAACATCTGGTTGGCTAAATTAATTTTAAGGTAAATATTTTAATTAAATTTGATCATTTTAAATTTTATAACAAAGAAATGGAAAGCTGTGGGGAACCGAAAATGCGTTGAAGGACATGTAAAGAGCTGACACGATAAGACTAAAAGAGAGAGACACGTGTAAATAGCAGTGAACCACAAAGTTGCAGCGCACCGTCGCCGTCTTTGTCAGGTTGCGGTTGTCCCAATCTAAAGATTAGCTTGTCCATGCTCTTCCTCTTCCTTCAACCGACCCCAGTGACCAATTTCTCCTGTCGTAGGACTTCCACTTCACCATTGACTCAGCTGCTTTCTCAATCTCCTAATTTGGGCTTCTACTTTTCCTTATTTACGCTTAACACCATGCTTCAATTAAAATTAAGAACGAACCTGGACGAACCCATGGCTGGATTCAATCCATATAAAGAGAAGCAAAACTAAATCCAGCAATGGCAGATTTAAATCTTGTTTGGTGGAATGAACTTGGCCGGAATAATGGGAATGGTTCGTGAAAGATTAGAGACTGTCATGGAGAGACCGAGTCTGTATAAAATGCGAGGACAAATATGTCAGTACAGTGTCTATGTAGATATATATGATGACAGAGCAGCTAACACTTACGATATGACAGCTTTTTCAACAATAATTCGTCAGTGTCACGTGTGCTACTCCTTTCGCCGTTCGTTTTCAATTCAGTGAGGAAAAAACAGTTCGAACCCCCTGAGCTTGGACAAGGATAATCGGATTATATAATTTGCTTAAAATTAAGTTTTTTTTTTATTAATTCTAATACAAATATTCATAATTTATTTAAATTGAGAGAAAATCGACTTATTATTTTTTTGTACGTGCATAATAAAAAATTTAGTAAAATTTATTTTTTATTAAAAAATTTTCTTAATCTAGAAGTTTAATTTTGATTAAATTGTTGTTACATTTTCAAATTATGCATAAAACTTGTGTATAGAAAATACAAAATGAGGAAATGACTCATCAACCACTCTACTAATTGAGATTATTAATTAATCTTATTTGCTTAAATTAAAGCATTATTAGATTTAGAGTGCAAGTTGCAAAAAATTGAACCGCTAAAAAAATAAAAATGGTTGTGATGAAAAGGATATACTAAATTACTAGTTGAGGTAAGGAATCATAAAATAATATCCTATGTGGATAACTAAATGCCATTTCAGTTATAATATTAGACCCAATGCATATGCTTTTTTAATCATCTAAATAACAAACAAAGCTTTAGATCTAATCATTTCCATTATTTCCTGCATCTTACTATTTATAAAGATATTAATAATATTTTTATTTTATTCGTTACTTTTAAATATCTTTTATTTCATTAATTATTAAAAGAAAATTAATAAAAGAAATGGAAATGTTTTCAAAATATTAATGACAATAGATATAAATAAATAGACAATTATTTTTATACCATCCACAAAATGTTTATTGAATCGTTTACATAAGTTCGCTCTTTCTGGAAAGAAAATAAAGAGCCGGGCCATGAAAATTTTTTATAAGGAAGCTTTAACCTATGATATCATGTAACCTTGAAGTTCAATCCCACAAACGCCCTTATGTTCAACCCCTGCTGGTTTTCAAATGTATAATTTTATTTTGTCTTGTACAAATAAAATTTTTTGGACCGTCAAATTTGGACGCCTATCTTTATCATAAATAACATCCTGCAAAAGAATATGCAGCCAATGATTCTTACCTCACATGGCTAAGGTGAGGGGATCGTAATTAAAAAGATTATGGGTTTTATCTCCTTTTCCAACATTTCAACTTATAATTATTTGTAATATCTGTCGCTGATAGGTTAGACCATTCTTAATAAATTTTAACATAATTTGTATTTAAAATTATAATTATAAGTTTGCTTGAATTGCAGTATTGTCTGAATGTATTATGTAATATATCTTTGCATATAGAACTGAATAATAATAAAAAAAAAAAAAAAAACAAAAGAAAAGAAAGAGTAAAAGAATATGCCCATAGACTCTACTAGTACTGAAAATTTTACGCACGAAAAATGATCACAGGCTTCATTTGCTTAAGCTGTGGTTCATCACATTCTAACATGAGAAGAATATGCCGCGTACGACATTATATATACTGCGTTTTACTATTTTAACTTTTCCTTTCTCTATATATATAAATTAAATTGACCCATAAATTTTGAGTCGGAAAAGAAGAGTGTAGATAAAAAAAAAAGCTTATATAGGCTCCTCTTTTTTTTATATGTAGTCATCTTCCTAACAACCTAAGTCTTGGCAGCTAACACACTCTCATTATCTCCTTTCATAGCTTAAAAAAATTGAGATCTAGAGAAAGATGTCGCTGGCTTACTGTGTTAAGGAGCAGAAACCTTGTGTTCGTTGGGTAGAGAAATACTTCAAAGACTGTCTTTGCAATCTAAAGGATGAATTTTCTTTTGGTTTTGGATTCATTAGTTTAATCTGTTGGGGAGTTGCAGAAATCCCTCAAATCATTACCAACTTTCGTACCAAGTCCAGCCATGGCGTCTCTCTTATTTTTCTACTCACTTGGGTTGCTGGGTTTGTTCTTTATTCTAATTCTTTCCCTCTCTCTTTCATACATTCTTCTCTATTTTCTCCAGAAACAAACACAGTCTGAATTTTTTTTTCTTTTTAAGTTTGCAGTTTTACTTGTTGTTTGATCTGTGCATTTCAGTAATTGCATAATATTTAATTATTATCCTTTTTTTTTTTTTCGGTTGCTGCAGAGATGTTTTTAATCTTGTGGGATGTCTTCTTGAACCAGCAACGGTGAGTGTGTATCATCCACTGAAAGGGGGATTTTGTGGTCCAGAAAATGAATATTGGGAATGGCCTCATATTGCAACTTGCAATCTTTCTACTTATATAAACCTTTTTTCATTAAAGATGCATATCTTGTTTTTTGCATTTTATATATTTTATGCATAAAATACATTATTATCTTTGTAATCTGATTTTTTTTCTTTTTTAAAATTTTCTGGATGCAGCTGCCAACCCAATTCTATACTGCCATTGTAAGTGCTTTTTCCTATTTAGTTAGGTTTGCTTGTCTACTTTTTAATTTTCAGTAGTCAATTTACAAAATGAGCCTTCAATATATCTATAATTGCAATTTCATTAATGCTGAAGCTTAAGTGGTTCCTCAGTAGAGTCAGCAACAGTAAACTTGCGGATTCAATAATTGTTTTTTGGGCTCTAATTAATTATAGGCCCAAAAAACCTCGACAGTGTGGGTTTTCAGTTTTGTGTTCGCTGCAGGTTAACATTACACAACTCCCCAGTTTCCCTGTACATTTTTTTTTTTAAATCAGTTCTTTGTCGGGAACATTAGCTTTTTTTTTTTTATATATATATATATATAATATTTAGCTGTTAGTTATTTTAATATATTTTTATAATATATTAAAAGTTAAACGCAGAAATTAACTTTTTATAAAATATTATTTTTAATTTTTAAAAATTAATATAAATGATATATCATCGAACACTTAAAAAAATAATATTTAATATTTTGACTTATTAAAATTATGAAAACTATTTAAAAAGTTATATCTCAACATTGCGTTAATCAAGATTTAGTCACTGATAATCTGCTAATAATTTAGGTTATCTTTCCAACTGAATCAAGAATTTTTGAGGTGCCAAGAAAATTGGAAAGTAGAAAATAAAAAAAATGTAGTGATTCCCATTTACCCACATGTCATGGTCCCAAGCTCACAGGTTGCATTCCATGCAGTGAATAACTTTGTCCAGATTTCCATGAATTATAAAACTCTGTATGTGATCATAATTGTACAATTCTACACATAAAACAATATATTTCCTTCTTAGTATTAATTCATTAACTCTTCTTTGTCTGTTCTTGGGTTCATTTGCAGCTGTACACCACAAGCACTATAGTTCTGGTCTTGCAGGGTTTGTACTATGATCATATCTACAGGTGGTGGAAATGCCAAAAGATTGATGATAATCAACAGGTAATCTATGTTTTAATTTGTGGGTTTTCAGTCTATTAATCATGATTAATTAGCAATTTAATTATAGAATCTTGTTAATTAACTGTTATTATTATTAGGTTGAAGATGATAAAAAACCATTGAAGCAAAACAAATCAGGTGACTCGGGCATTCCCATACCCAATGCCTCACGTACTGCAACTCCTCGTAGGGAGTATTATTACACGTACGTATATTAGTAATTTCTTTCAATTTGGTTACTGTGCCTTTAATTGCTGGTTAATTAATTAAATTACCTTTGATTTTTGTTTATTTTTCAGCTCAGCTAGATCCATGGCAGGCAGCGGTACGCCGCCTTTTCGAGGTTACCTTAGGGCAGCCAGAAGTGGCCCTTCAGCTATGGGGCTTGACAATGAATCATCCTCAGATGATGAGGCCTCAACTGTCTCCGTTAAATCTGTTAGTCAGCCTAGACCAATTCCTCGATCAGTGAGCCTCCAAAATCATAATTAACCTCATAATAATTAACTCAAATGTTAATCTTAATTAGTAATTATCCATTCTAATCTTAATTCTGAGCTTGAATTTTTATTTTCAGGTTGGTTATGGAACATTTCTAGCCACATCAGTGAACCTGCCTCGACAAAGTAAGGCATTGACTTATGCCTACACTGGAATTACCAGTAGAAGACTTTTACATGTATGGCAATTTAGTAATTGCAATTAAATCTTTTTTTTTTCATATAATTAATTAAATTCTCACTTATACATATATATTTATGGTATAATATTGCAGGAAGGAAGTGGAATGGAGCACAGTGCTTTTGGACAGTGGTTGGGATGGCTTATGGCAGCTATATATATGGGTGGCAGAATCCCCCAAATTTGGTTAAATGTAAATTAATCTTAATTAACTTTCTAGTAATTACTTATATATAATTAAAATCTGTTTAAATTTCTAATCAAGTTGTTGATTTGTTTGACCAGATTAAAAGAGGCAGCGTAGAGGTGAGGCTCCTACACATTCTTCACTTGCTTTTAAACTACTACAGTATAGTGTAATCTCTAATTAAAACATATTTATGCGTTAATTAATTAATATTAATTTGATTAAATTTTGACATTATGTAGGGTTTAAATCCTCTCATGTTTGTCTTTGCATTAGCGGCCAATCTCACTTATGTTCTAAGGTTTGTCTTTCTCTATTTCTATCAGTCGCATAAACATATATATATATATATAAAAAAAAAAAAAGACTCACAAGCAATAATATTTTCTCCATTTGAATTGCAGTATTGTTGTTAGAACCACTGAATGGGATAGCATCAAAGCTAATATGCCATGGCTGTTGGATGCTGCAGTTTGTGTTGCACTTGATTTATTTGTATCCTTTAATCAATTTTCTTCCAGAAATGCTAAATTTTGCTCTCTCTCCTTCTATAAATTTATTAATCTATTCAGCTATATGTATAAATATTTTAATATTAACCGGACATAGATTCTCAATCCTGCTTAGTGCCAGGTCGGCCTTATAAGGAATAAATCAATCCCAATTATATAAATATTTGATGTTTGATTTCCTTAACAAATAGTTTTGACAGATCATATTGCAGTACATCTACTACAGATACATGCATCAGAAGAGAATAAGCCATGGAGAAGACTATGGAGACTATATGGAAGCAAGCAAAGCTGTTTTATCTTAGAACTCTAGTGGAAGTATATTGTATATTTGTAATTTGGAGATTTAATCAATCATCATTAGAGATCCTTTTTCCAGTGTATTAATTATATAAGCATGAAAAATTAATAATTTGAAAATTTTATCCTTAATTCGTGGTGGGCAACAATTGTTTCTGCTTGTGATAATTGATGGCATGACCTACCATTTCGTTGCCATCTGGTTGTCTTCTCGAACTTTTATTATTATATAATATAAAAAAAATATTTATACTATATAAATTCTAGGTGGAAGTTAATAGTATTATTGTTATGCCCCAGAGTCATTTCATTTTAATCATAATCTTATACTTTAAAATTTGACAATTAATGTTATAATTGGCATTTTCTTTTTTCTCAACTTCTAAGCCACATATTGGGCTCCAATGGAATTGGGTCAGCCCAGTAAGATGTACAGGGGCCCACTTTGAAATACACACTCATTTGAGAATGTCCAGCGAAATCTAGTTTGAACATAAAGCTATGTTTAATAATATTGGGTAACAAAATGACCAATAGCATTTTATAAAGTGAAAAAGCAAAACCTTTCTATATGCTACACCAGATTATCAGAATACTGTTTAATCGTTTTATTAATAATCACCCAGAATGGAATATGAGTGAGTTGTCATATTTGTGATAGCATGATAATGCACATGCAGGAACATGTGGGAGAGAAAGGAAGTTGCAAAGTTAAAGCATTTTGGACATTGCTTAATACTCAATTCAATTGATTTACTTCAATTCGAGTCCACTGACTGGGTGTTTAAATATCTCTGTTATATATTCATTCCGTAACATATATATAGACTCACTTTTATTTTTCATCTGTCCCGCAATGTTGTAGTATTTCTTTCTTTAAAGATCATTTATTATATAATTTTTTAATATATCTTTATTTTTATTTTTCAAAAGAAGAATTAGTGTTTCTTTAAACAAAAAGAGAGAGAGAGATTAGTTCATAGTTCCACAATTGTTCATTAGATTTATATAATCCCAATGAGCTTATTTTGAGTGATTAAGCCCCATGGTTTAAGGAGGAAGAGTAATTAATATCCTGGTCTTGGACTTTATTAGATTTCCCATAGGAAAAGGTGTCTCTGTCTACCAAATATAATTAATACATATACATTATCTTCAACGAATTTTCAATTTATCCTTCTTTCTAAGTACAGGGTTAAAAATATATCCGTTACAATAAAAAAATTTTATTTTTATTACTTACGTGGACAACAGTTCATGAAATAGGTCTAGTAAAGTCTATCCCTGATAACACTGCTTCTTTGAAAAGATACAATGGTTTTATTTCATTGGTTATGCAGTGTGACTTTTGGCCAAAGGAGTCAGAGTTGGTTAGTAAAACCAGTGGAAATGCACCAACTTTTAGTTTTTCAAAGTTGATAACTATTGCTGACTGTCTGTCTATTATAGCTAATACTGTAGTCAATTCATTTTGTTCTTAGTCTTACTATTCATATTAATGACTTTACGTTTTCCTTTTTTTTTTTTTATAAAAAATATGATATCCGATACTGCCGACTAATCTCAAATTCTGCAAAACTCGTTATAGAATCCATCTTTCTAATTCAGTTTTTTTCATTCACTAGGATTTAAATTCTGAATGTTATTTAAGAAATTCAGCGTCTCATTCCATTCGACCAATTGATAATTTTTTTTTCTCTTTTTTATTATATTAGATTGAGATGTTGTAGCAGAATAAATTAAAAAAAGAATACAATTTTAATTTTTTAATTAGACATTTTGTTATAGCGATAGAATTTCTATTAAAAATTATTATACTAAAAATAGTTTTTAGAAATGTTTTATCTAAATTAAATTCCTTATTCTTTTTTAAATATTCTACACAAAATATATATGTTTCTTTACTTATATTATCACACTTTTACTTAAAAAAAAAAAAAAAAACATTTATGATATAAATAATTTGGAAAAAAAACAATAATAGTAATAAGGTTTTCCATGATGAGTGAGAACCGACAATCACTTTTAAATTGTGAGTTCCATGATTAATACAAATTAAGCTTGATTATTATACATATTAAACCCCAGAAGATTAGATTATCTCAAAAAAGAAAAAGGTGCAGCTGATTAGATACATATAGGGTTTTTATTTTATTAGGAGTGTATATTATATATTAATAAATGTTTATGGTTTTCATGCAAACTTTTTTAATTCTTTTGGTCCACAACTTCAAGTGACATCATTTCTTTTTCTTTGCTTAAAAATTGCTTGAATGTACTAACAAATAAACACAAAAATATATATATATATAAATAAATGGAGAATTAAATTTTAATTAACATACGGATATATTTTTAATATCGAAAATAATTATACAGTCCATGAATATGTATTAAAATAAATTAAGTAAAGGTACAACTACTAAGTTTCTTGTCTTTTTTTTTTATCTTCGTCTTCCTCGTTGCCTTGATATTTGTTGATTGTTTACTATAAGTTTTTATACTATACATGATCTCGTTAGATTAGGTTAGATTTAAAACTTATCATTAATTAAAAAATAAGTTAAATTGGCCAATCAAAATATAAAAAAAAGAAAAAAATTTAAAATTTTCTAAAAAAAGAAAATAAAATATTGAAGGCCATGATAGACAGACAGAATTTTATACTTTATCCTTTAAATATTTTTTGATGGAAACATTATCCTTTAAATATATATAATAATAATAATAATAATAGTACAGGGCAAAGCTAATTAATTAAGGGAAAAAACGCGTTAGCATGGCATAATTAAATCACTAATTATCGATTGTCAAATGGGTATTTATCATTTTGACTTTGGACATGTTAATTGATGCCATGATATGATATCCCCTAAATTTAGGTTAAAACATACATAAGATACTACTGCTTTGGGATCCCATCCCTATATATAAAACTAGTAAAAAAAAAAACCGTAATTCGTGCGTGGATATTTAATTATTGTTATAGTTGATTATATTATTATTATTTTTGATAAATTATTATTAAACTGTTTGGAAGAATAATCAAAATCGTACTTGAAATAATTAATAATGACAAATATTAAAATGATTTATAATAATAAAAAAAAACTATAACAATGTTTGAAATACCATAATACGGTAAATTGTTAACATTGTAATCGAGATTCATTATCAGAATAATATCATAGTGAGGAACTAACCACATGTTGAAACTCTGCAAATGACTATGGTTAAAATGAAACTTGAAATTTTTCATTATTTAAAACATTTAAATATTTGGATTGCTTTTAAATAATAGCATAGGAGCCTGGAATAGAATTCTATAGAGAAAATCATTAAATATGATATCTAATTTTAATATAGATGCAGAATAAACAAAATAAGTAAAATTTATTGATAAATAACATTAATTAATTTTTATTAATGTAAACGAAAACAAAAATAATTTTATTTTATGGAATGCATAGATTAATATATTTGTTTACTAACTTTAATTAATTAAATTATATACCAAAACATAATATAACCGCGAGTGATGTAAAACTAGACTATAAATGCAGATCACAATCTCTTTTGTTAATATTAAAAATCCCGTTATTTGCTCAATCAAACTACTTCTAAAATATTCTAACTATGTATATATTTGTATTACGTAGACCTAGTAGAGAGTACAATAATTTTAACCATGGCACACTAGACAATGACCTAGTATTCCACCACTACTATCCTTCTATCTTATACTAACATTTCCTAAGATCTCCTCCCCATGTTTAAAAAGTCAAATATATATTGATTTTTGGGAAATTGTATATTTGAGAGCCATTGCCCCTAAATTATGACCCCAAAAAAAAAAAAAAAAATAGTGCGAGTATCAAGTGTTACAGAATTGTCATGTTGTATATGCATTTATCACTAGATCATGTCTTGATGTATTAATGTTATAGAATTGATTTGTGCCATTAAGCTAATAATGTACCGTTTATGTATGTTTAAAATACACATTTTAGCATTTATTTTTATTTAAATTTATAAATTTATTATTTCAGATTAGCGTTCGATGGTCTGAGAAGAGACAAATCGCTTTCTGAGTGTTTAATTTAAGTTCTAATTAAAATTTATAATTTCTAAAAAAGATGTAAGCAATTATATCTATAATAGTTAAAAATCCGTTACAGTTGATCCTAGGTAGCTAGTGTAAACTTAGTAGCAAATGTTTTACATATCATCTTAAGTGTGATCTAACGGTATAATTAACAAACAACAGCTGTGGCAGAACATGATTAAACTTGTAATTATGTAATAAGTCCCACACACAGCAATCGAATATTAATATTTGAAAAAGTTAATTATTTGGTCAAACCATCAATGTTGGGCTTTGGCCAGACAATATGTAGATACCAAAAGAAGCTAGTGGATAAAGAAGAAATTTAAAACACAAAATATCAAATAAGTGATACATTTTCATGTAATAAGTCATGAAGAGTATCCTATCACGCAAAAAGCATAAAACTCTTGAACAATAATTTTTCTTTTTAAACTACAATTTAGATATTAAAAACAATTGGTTAATTAAAAATAAATAATATTCGATTTATTCGGTAAAATTAATTATTTTAACTACTATTAACTTTCGTTATACAGGTCAATTAGCATTTTATCAAATATTTAAAAGGAATTACATTTTGTAATTTTCTCCTTCAAATTCTTTAAATTAGTAAAAATACTACTCTACCGAAATGCTAAAAGTTATACGAAAGTCTTAATCATAACAGGAAAAAAAAAAATATAGTCACATGTAATATCAACACAATCATGTAAGAAGCAAAATGAAGAAAATTGACAATAAATAATGTGTACAATTCCCTCTAGATTTGTCAATAATATATCTGCAACTATATAAATGCTGCTGTTCTCAGGTACAGAGCCAGAAAAAAGCGAAAAAAAAAAAAAAAAAAAAAGCTCTAATTAAGGTCTATTAATGGCGGTATTATATAATTAATCGCTCAATAATTTATGAACACAGCTTCCCTCTGCCTTCATTGAACAACTGAAAAGTCTCTCTTTATTAATTTATAATTTTCTATAATTAAACTCAAATTTTCTAAAACTGTAATCAAGATTCAAGATCGAAACGCGTTTGTAAAAGATCATAAGGAGCCCAAAGAGAATCCAACGGGCAAGGCCGGTTACTGTCAAGCCGAACCCATGGCTTACCTTTTCCACTCCAATGCAACAGACTAACCGGACCAGGATGCAACTCTCTACAAAGACCGTGATAATTATCGCCGCCTAATCCGTGTTGATTCCACATGTGATCTACCGGCGCTATATTTCCGGCAAAAACAAGCAAAAATGGCGGCAACGAACCTAGTTCGTAGATCCGTATCCTTTTCTGCAGTTCCATCCATTCAATTATCTTTGTTGTGTAATCGCCTTCTCTCCACCTCTGTAAATCGATCACCATTACTCCTGTGTTAAAATAACAAGCATTGCGTTCCGAGAAAGTTAAAGATAACGATGGATTAGACCAGAAGGTAAGTGTAAAGTACGAAGTGAAGTTAGCGTTGCAATACTCCGGAGCTGCCAAGACCGCCTCGTCGCCCAGTGGAGTGGCGGCTAAAATGGAAATATCGTCGACTAGAATTATGTCGGAGTCTAAGTAAATGACTCTTTGGATGCAAGCAGGGAGGAGATCGGCCAGGTAGTTACGGGCGTAGTTGAGTGGTGAGTCTAGGGCGGAGCGGATGGAAGTGGAGATGTGGCCGGCCACGGCTGAGGTGTCGAAGGTGTAGATTTGAGAGTGGAGGTAAGGAAAAGAGGAGGTGATGGTGGTGTGGAGAGAGGTGGCGGAAGGAGAGGAAATGAAGTGGAAGCGAAGATTTTCCGGACAGGAAGAGTGCTGGAGTATTGAAAGAATCGCCGCCATGGTGCCACGGAGGTAATGTAAGTCAAGAGTCATTGCCACGTGGACCGCTTGATTAGAGCACATGTCATCGGAATAGAGGGAACAGCAGGTTGGGGAGTTGTAGAATTTCGGGGCCTCTTTGAATTTTTGAGAATTGTCGGTGGCGGTGGTGGTGGCAGCAACGGCAGCTGCATTGGCTGTGGTGATACAGAAAAAGAAAAGAAGGGAAAGAAGGTGGTGTGAATGTGGCGGGCGCGGTGGCGGTGCAGGAATGGGCATAGTGTGAGCAAGGAGAGGAAGATTTAGAAATGTGAAAGGAAGAGAGACACGAAGTTTATAGTTTTGAACCCGCGTTGTGAAGGAAAGCAAATCTTAAGGACTTGGAACTAAAGTCGTTGGTTTCACATTTCTTTAATGTTCTTCAAATTCTTGGAAGCACTCTCTATGAAATTAATTACATTCAACTTCAACTTCGTGTATTTTCAATGAAAGAAATAACAAAAAAATTATGAAAAATATTTTTTTATAAATTATTTTATAGAAAAAAAAAATAAAGCTTTAAGTATTATTAAATTCTCGCAATTAATAAAGCTTTTCAAATCAATTTATAGAGAGAAGATTTAGTGTCGATATCCATCAACGTCTCAGAAAGCTCGAATACTGCATCTCCACCTTCTAAATTAACCAAACTCCAATCTATTTTAAAATTAATTTATTTTCTTTCTCATCAACTTTAATATGCTTAATTATGTCCAAAATGATAATAAGAAATTAAAAAACAACATATAATATATGGCACGTAACAATATTTTGGATCATTGTGGTTCCTTCTTTTACTATGAGTCGTTGATATGCTACGTAATGCATCCAGGCTTTTCTTTTTTGCATACATATATTTATATATTTTTAAAATGCCTTTTCCCCTCTTTTTCTGGCAATCTGTTATGTAATGGCAATGCACTCAAGATACTAGTTAAAAAATTCAGATTTTTTTAAAAGAAAAAAAAAATTTCAGAGTCTCCCACAAAATTGTATTGTTCATTTTAATATTTTAATGCACCGAAAAATGAATGCATATATGTTAGATTGTTTGAGTTAATGGAACTCAAGTGATTGAATTTAAACATTTGATAGATTTATTAATTTTTTGAAATATTTTTTCAATTAATGGAATTTTTCAGGTACATCATTTTTATAAATGATGAAAATTTTTTTATCTTAATAATATCTTCCAAATTCATAGATTTTTGTTTTATTCTAAAAACTCAAAACTTCCAATCATATGTACCAAAAAAATAAAAATAAAAAATAACACCATATGAGACAATGATATTTTGATAAATTTTACATTTTGTAATTTTTTTTTTCAGAAAGAATGATTTTATTTTATCCACCACACAATTTTTCTTTTTGTATTATATATATCCATCATATCACACACAATAACTATATTTTTATTACATATCCACGACCATGATGGTAGTAATGATAGCAATAATAATAATAATAATTTGATATTCTCCTTCACATAATTACTTGAGATGATTTAAGTCGAACAAGAAATGAAAAATGTGAAAAAAAAAAAAACTCTCTCGTTCAGAAATATGAATTGCTCTTAGAGTAGTCTTTTTAATCATAAATATATATATATTTTTTTTGAAAATATTAAAAATAACTAACAAACTTTCTTTAACTTTACCCTTATATATATATTTACGTATTAATTTTTATTATATGAAATAAATGATAATTTAATTTAATTAATAACAATTTTATTATAATTAAGAAAATTAACTATTTTTTTAATCACGATGCAAAACCCAATTATAATTATGAACGGAAAAAGTAATTTTTATTATATGGTAATATGAGGGGGGCCATGGCCACCCATATAAGCGGTTGGCCGGTTTCGCCCTGCTATATGAGGTGTCATTTTCAATTTATTTAATTTTCGCCTGTATTTCAAAACTGATGATAAAAAACATGGACACGTCACCTGATGTACGGCTACTCTGCCAAAATGCTCAACTAAATTACTGGCATGAACACATAAATAAATTTGAAGGAAACTGCCACGTAGCTCTTAGCTGGGACCCACAAATGCCACCTGTGCTAAGAAAAAGAAAAGTTTGGTCCCATTAACTAGAAGTTAGGGTAATGTTGAGATTGGATTGAGACTTGGAAGTGATAAATCAGTTGGCTTTTAAATGATAAAGTTGTTTGAAACCATGTGACCTGTCAATTACATTCACATTAATACAAAAAATATAAGTTAATAGTAATTTTAAAAATAATAATATTAATAAAGCATGGGTTGGAATGGAAATTTCACTCCTCATAAAAATGAGACTATAAATTTATTTTTTAAAAATGCATTTATTAAGAAGATTAATAATATTTCTGATTTACGGTCCAAATTCACAATAGTAAAAAAGAACTCGCAAGTCGCAACAACTGCCGTAACTTTTCATCCATTACTCTCACAAATTCCTTAATTTAATTTTTAATTTCAGCGAGGTGATATTTCGAATTGTTTTACATATATTATATTACATTTACTAATTAGTAGGAATGGCAAAAGAAAAGGAGTTTAACACATAATCATGCAATATGCAATTTTTATTATAGTAATTTAGAAATCCAAATAATATTGTATGCAACCAACACCTTGTTGATAAAACTCTTTAAATTTTTAATAATTATATTTAATGAAATATTAAATAAAAAAAGAATATTTAATATTATTAATGATATTAATATTAATATTAACTCAATTAATGTTTATATTGAAAAGAAAAACTTAGCACATAAGAAAGAGTGGACGAATATCAATATACAAACCAAACCATTGAATGGCATGTGAAGCTCACATGCTCTTAAAATAAATATATATTGCTAAAAATTGGGTATTTAAATCTGTCTTTCATGGAATGCGTTAATGATATGTGAAATTTGAATGCTACACCTGAAAGAAAGAAGTGCAGAAGCAGAAGAAGAAGAAGAAGAGCACCATTATTAGGGATTCATTAATTGAAGCAAGTTTTTAAATATCAAAAACCAACCCATGTGCTACACATGAACGACCTCACAAACAGCTCCCAATAATTAAGGTTGTTCCTCTTAAATTTGCACTACTGCGAGCTGAATTCCCTTTTAAGACTTCTCAATCATGAGCAGCAATATCTGAATAAAAAATTAAAAATTGATTGGTCAAATTTGTCAAATTGATTATGAGATACCTACTAATTATGTATATGGACAGATTTTCATATATATATATATATATATATTTTTTTTCAATGTAACAACAAAAAGAATTGTTACCGACACAAAGCTTTAGATGAAAGCAGGGTCAAAGTTGGACGAAAAGTCAGCTGAAAAGAGGCAAAAATCCAAAATCTACTGCCTAAAAATTGTCTTCTAGCGAAAGAATTTAATAAAATCAAATCTATCCCAACAAATAAATATATAAACACATCACCTTGTTTGTATATTTCTGGTCAGATATGCAAATTGCAGTGCATACCATCACCGATAAAAGTAGAAATTGTACAAACTAAGAAATCAGTATTAGAATTCAGCTCTTATTACATTGGAATTGAATTTTCCATGTCTTTGATTTTGTCTCAGAAAACAAATCATTTCTTCACATAATAAGGATGGAAACTCTTAATTAAAAGGCTATGATTTTTGTAAATTGTTTCAAATTAGCCTTAATGTCTACCACTTCTGTACTGACTCTTGACTTTCATGTAGACATCTATTTTTTTTACTGTCACTATTGTTTACAGTTCAGTAGTAAGATTTTTGGTGAAAAAAACAAAAATTATTAGTAAGAAATACTATTTAAATGCTTTCTTGTATCGCTATGGAAATTTAGAGCAGCATCTCATGTTGTAGAGATATTCAAATCATCAAAGAATGGCTGAAACCCACACTGATGATTTGGTTCTTTAACGAAAATACAAAAGTGTAACTCTAACTCAGTAATTTACTCCACGTCTAACTAGATTCAAACTGGACCCACCATCAATTTGCAGAGTGAATATCAAAAAGCAAGCCCTTGCAAGTTGCGTTATCATGGCTTTTAATTATAGCAAATGCCAGGCAAAGGTTTGTTTCTGGTAACACAAAGATCGGACACGTGCACATGACATGCCTGTCTCATAATTATTAACTTATTTTTCAATTACTACGCTGCTACAAACAAAAATAAACCCCAACAGAAGCTCCTCCAATCAAGTATCATCAGCATAAGTTATCATCAAAGATTAGATATCATGTTTTCTTTTCTTTTTCATGCAAACAGTTATACACCAAGAGGCATAGAACCACAAGTCCCAAACTAAAGAATTTGCATCTTATCAATTATCAAATTATAATATATCCAAGCAAAGGCATAAGTTTAAAAGCCTTGATAAAATACAACTCATATATATACATTACTGGGATAGTTCCACAAAAACACAAACTCCTATTTTGCAATGATATGAAAGGCAGAATGCAGGCAAAGTTGCAAAGTGCAAAAGACAATGTGAAGAGCATCACATGGAACTCCTGCTAGTTATATGTTCTGTAATCTCCCCTATTACTCCAAAAAGGCTCATCAATTAAAATTTTGTACATTGAACCCATTCAATGGTTATTAAGAGTCCGTTTGGCCTTGCAATTACAAGCAGCAAACGTCGTGCCAAAATGGAAAATTTTTTTCTGGTCAATGTATATGATTTGCTAATACAATGGAGTTTTTATTTACTTATACAAACTTTCTCTTCTAATGCTTGGAAGTTTCAAATACAAACTTTCCCGAAAGCAGTACGAGACCTTCAAATACAAACTTGCAATGGTAATGCCAAACCGACCGAAACCTAACAACAGACATTTTATTTATGCTCTAATTCTAAGATGCAACTTCTTACATACGAATGAGCAATATTAGAAATACCAACATGTTGACCAATCATAACTGAAAAAATTCAAACTGATGGACTTCAAATTTTATCCACAAAATAAGTAAATAATTCCAAGCATTAGAAGGTCTCGTACTGCTTGATGTTGCTCAATTCTAATCATTCAACAACTTAATGGAAGTGCTCTACATGACAAATCTACTCTCCATTATTCTTCCCTTTTCAAGCCTCATAAACTTGAAAAAGCACTAATAACCATCCAAAGCACAACCACAATTGCAAAGTAATAGCAAAGAGACCTGTTAGCTTCCTAAGAGTAAAAATAAAGCTTCAGCCAAAATATTCAATGCCTCTTCAGAAGTTGCACTCTCAAGAATGACTCAGTTTGTACATGTTCTGCAACCAAAAACAAAGAGGCACTGGGCAAAACAGACAACATTGATGTGCTCATAAAAGTATAAAACAAACTCACAACATGGTAAGACTAATTACAAAACTAAGCCCCGAAGTATTAGCAAAATAGAAATCATATTTGAGATGATGAAACTTCTCAATGCAAAATGTAATAGAGGAAGCAGAGAGGACAGATTCGCAAGCCATTCTTGGAAAAACTTAAAATCCATCAGAAAGTGTTTATAACTACAGAATCAAGAAAGTATCATATTAACATTTAAAATCTTTCTCCAGTGCAAAAGGAAATCACCAAGGCAGCTAGAGTATATACAAACACTGGATGCCCGCTGGTCATCAAGCAAATGATTGATTTACCACCAAAGCAGAGCAAGGACCACCAAAACACCAATCAACATAAGAAGATTCTTTAAAACATTATCCGCATGCTGTCCTCGACTCATTGTCTGGGGGAATCCATGTGCATGGGCACCATGAAAGGCATGAAACCCATATGGAAAACCAGATGTTGTTCCATATACCGTTGCATCTGGGAAACCATGAAATTGAACATTGAACAAGGAAGGGAATAGAGACAGACCACCAAAAGCAGTTGACAATGTAAAGTTACCAATCCTTGCTGATGCCATTGGCACAAAACCTCCCATTAATCCAAACCCATAATTGGGCATGTTATTAGCTTCATGGGGAGGAGGGGCTGGGGCAGTTTCAGGCCTTTGTCCAGCTGGACGCCTAGGAATATCAATGCCTGGATAAGATTTGGATCGAGGATCCGTTTGTGTTTTGCCTCTACCATAAAGAGGAACCAATTTTTCTTCTTGAATTAGCGCCTTACAAACTGGGCATTCATGAGAATGCGAATGATGGTGTAACCATCTGTACAGGCAAGGCCAACAGAAGAGGTGACCGCAAAGGGTTACAATTGGATCTTGAGCTAATTCAAAACAAATATTGCACTCGAAATCACCAGCATCACTACCATTATTGCTAGAGTAAGATGCAAATTCAGGCGGCATGCTTGCTGATTCACCAAATCCACTTGCCATCTATATCTATATGTGTATATAGAAAAATCCGAATTGCTACTCAGACTGTAAATCAGACAAAGCCAAACATAAACATCAATAATGAAAAGCAATCTTATATACTGGACTCAAAACAAAGCAAAAACCAAAATTAAATACGCAAACTGATCTGCAGAAACAAATTCGTCGATTGAAGTTCACAATCAGGAAACAAATCAAATCACAAACACCCATGCTCCTTCAATTCTACACAAAACAGCAAAATCCGTACAATTTCCCAAACTCACATCCTAAGAACTAAAAATCAGCAAAATCCAATTAACATTTACCGAAGAAACAGACAGAATTCACGAAACCTAAGCCAATAAAACACAGAGATCAAATCAATAAAGATAAATTACCCAAAAAAAATCCCAATTCTCGATTTCAATCTACTATAAATTAGATCAAATAATACACCAAAATTTTCGAAATGAAACAACGATATAAACGTAAAAGAGAGAAAGAGATGACTGACCTGGACTTTTTCCTCAAGAGCTGATGAAGATAAGCTTTAAGGACGAACACCAAGTCTATGAAAGGTAACTAAATATTAGGCACCAAGTAGACAACTTCCCTGGAAGATTCTCGAGGCCAGGTCGCTACCCTGATTTTCCTTCCTACTTCTGTTATTTAACTTATTCTGTTGAACGACGCACCTTAATGTTGCTTCCATATGCCTGTCGATTTAATCGTACGGTTCAGAAAGCCAATCGTATGGTTATGATTTGTGATCAATTACAACAACAGCAAATACAAATATTGTTCGCTTTTTAATAATTTATTACTATACTTGATTAACATGGGCTTATATAAATTTTAAGGTTTCGAATTATATGTAAAAGAAAATGGGCCAGCTATTTATTATGGGCTTCATAGGCCGAAAAAGTTTGCCATAGACCCACGAATCATCAATATCCATCATTACAACCCATTACCAACAGCACCTGCCATTACTAGCTACCACCATCAGCCATAAGAACTACCATGGCTATTATTTTTAAGTATTGTTCTCGTATTTAGTAATAAATTTTTAATATAAATTTTCATAATGCTAAATATTTTTATACTAGACTAGTTTTAATATTACAGTTAAGTAATATAAAAATAATTATTAAAAAAAAAGTAATAAAAAAATAAGTTATTTGAGAAATAATTTTTGGAGAAAATATCAGATTACCTTGTTTAAAACAAAAAAAAAATAAAGAGGAGGACAAAATAATATCATATTGGGCTAATAATTCATACAAATGTGTTGGGCCTGAACCTTAGCGATATTTCCTTTTTCGTGCACGGTGAAAATGCATAATAGGAAGAAATAAATGGGCTTGACAAGATGAGCTTATCCAAAACTTTTATATCTTTGCCCCTTCAAGTGGAAGCCTCTTTTCTCGAATATTTTTCATCGGGAGTTGACTTTCATCAGGTTCCATACTCATCCCTTATAACATAAATAAGACGAGCCCAACTTGAATTTCTATGTTCAAAATTTAGTTCGATAGAATTTAACTTAATTTAAAAATTAATGAATCTGAAAATATTAAATTTGATGTTTGAGTTTAACTCGAAAAATTTATATCGAAAATTTAAGTGAGTATAAAATAAATATTATCTACGTGTATATATATAAAAGTTCAATAAAGTTCAATAGATTTTCGAGCTAAATTTTATTAATTTTAAATTTGATTTCGGCCAAACTCTTTTAAATTTTTTTAAATTAAGCTAAAACAGCTCATAAGTCAAATCAGTTTATTTGATTTTGACGTAGGTGTGCCATATTAAATAATTAACCGGTAATGTCAACTTTTGAAGTAGGAAGCAAGCCTCCACAAAAACCAATGCGTGTTTTGGAACAACACTTCAAAACTTTTTGAAAGAAGTTAATTCTCTTTTTTTTTTTCTTTTTTCTTTTTTTTTTTTTTATTGCCTCCATTGCAATAAGGTCATGTTTAGTTTGCCTTGCAATTGAAAAATAAAAGGTAATTTTTAAAATAACATTTAAATTTTAATTTCATTTGTAAAAGTTTAGTTTTTTACATATATTTTTATATTTGAATAATTTTAATTCATATTAAAAAATGTATGTGTTTTAAGTAACTTTATTCATTTAAATAAAATTTTATTTAAGTATTTAAAAAATAAATTTAAAATGGTTTTTTTATTGGGGTGTTTATTATTTTCATTTCAAATTCTATGGTGAATCAAACATTTTTAATGATTAATAATTAATTTACTGGCAAAATAAGCTAAAAGAATATTATATGCTATGTACAGTGAATATAATCATGTTCGTTAAATGATAAATTAAAAGTAATTTATGGTGAAAAGAACTTAAATTTTGGACATTTCTCACATTAATGTTCGATTTGGGATGGTGGATTTTGTTTTCTTTGACCTTCAATCTCGGGCACCAACCGCCTACACTACTATCATTTATTCAACCTCCACCTAAAAATCACACAAAAGGTGGTGAGATTAATCTTGGAGAAAATCATGTTTTGTTTGTTTTATTTTTTTTTTTCATTTTTTTTTTTACTTTTAGAAAAATTAAAATCGAGTCCCTATAGTTCGAGACATATAACTACTCCATCCATGTATTTTTAAAAATTCTTTAAACCATTGTGTCCTTTCATGCTTATAACATATCTGTTCTAATTTAGCATGAGTCTCATAATTAATCATATGCTTGCCTGTAATAATTACCTTAATTATCACTAAACTGAAAAATAAAAAAGTCTAATCTCAGGCTTGAATTTTTAGCAATTATTATAATCAATAACAGATGTCTTATTTATGTGAGTCATGGGACAGCTACTTCTATTTTGTAGTCCGCAGTGTTATTTCGGCCATAAAAATCTCAAATGAATTAAAAAAAATAATAGGGGTGAAGACATTTTGATCTTCTCTTTAAATTAATAAAATAAAATTATCTTTGTTGGGAAAAAAAAATTAAGGCTGATGGATTCAGAATATGGATACAAGTTTTTTTTTTTTTTTTTTTTTTTTTTTTTTTTTTTTTTGTGGATGAGTTTGCATCAATGAGATCGGACTACTGCTAAACTTAGATGATTAATATGCCTAATTTGTAATTAGGCATCATTAATTAATTCAAGATCGTGATATGTCATATCATGTCTATATGTAATTACTGTTAATTATTTAACATTATGATTTAATGTGGCTGGGCTGATCTTTCTTTTTCAGGATGTTATTCTTACCTTCTTTTTTTTTTTTTTTTTTCTCATTTTTCTTTTATAATTTGATATTTTTTATTTACTTGAACAGAAGAAGACATAATTAACTTGTGGTGGCTAAACAGCTAACGGTCCATTTCATATAAATTTTTATAATGGTTGCTTTGGCTGCCTAACCCATTAAAAATGTAGGTTTAAAATATTTGCTTCACATCATCACCGACTACTGTATTTATCAAATTAGAACCCTAAAGTCTAAAGCCATATTCACATTAATTATTAAATCCCGCAGGTGGGTTGGCTAGTCATTTTTTAATTTTTTTTTTCTTTTTTTCAACGGCCAATAAAAAAATATAGAATATTAAATGATAAAATTATAAATATTACCCAAAATTGTTAAAAATGATGAAATTTATTGTTTATAAAGTTAAATATTTAATTAAGTTAGGGTGAGCCAAATCAAGAAAACAGCCAAAGCAGGTAATCTTATGTTGGTTGATAAATTAATTTCACATTTTTGGCATGATCCTATTCCTATACTTTAATTTGTCCATTTCAAAGGTACAACTAAGTATAAGATCACTATTTTTTTTTTTTTTTTTAAATACAAAAGAAACAATCACAGAAGTGTGTATAATATTTTATATGATAAGATTTGCTATTGTCAGTACCCAATATTATTAGGCTGCAGCCAAATCACGAGACATTGTAATAAATTCCCAAATTTATATATTTCTTCATCCACTTTTATTTATATTTTTCAAAAGTTATTTTGTCTAGTATTATTTGTTACGTTAAAAAAATTATTATTATTATTATTATTAATTTCAATTATTATTATTATTATTATTATAAAACCAAATTAATAATGCATTCACCCTAAAAATTAGAAAAACTAAGTTAAGAAGAATTCTATTAATAAATCAAATTACTTTTATAATATAACCAATTTTGTTCTTTAAAACAAATTCCATCAAAATTAGATTATAAAAAGTGATTAGTAAAAAATCTATATAATACACGTGAATGGTGTCCACGCGTGTAATCAATAGCAATTCAACACGTTTAAATACCAAACAGATTTTTTTTGTCTTCACGTCCGCCGGTCATTTCACGTCCTCCTATTTTACTCCCCTCCGTTTCTCTCTCACCAAATACCTCTCTTTTAAATGAACTTTTTTAAATATATAAATTAAAAAAAAATTAAATAAACACAGCCCTGGATGACTGCACGACCGCCACGACCAGGGCCGTGTTCCTCCTCTGCTAAACCTCTCCTCCGCCACCACCCTCCAATTCTCCTTCTTTTGCAATGGACAGTATTTTTCAAACCCTAACTTATTACCTATCGGAGCACCCATCCATTGTCACTTTCAGGTGGAGTCACATCCAATCATGGGGCTCCACGTGGTCATTCCTCTTTTCCTCCATCGCTTTCTACCTCTTTCTCTGCGCTATCATTCATATTTTCTTAGCAATTCTTCTCCGTCGTGACCGCGCCGTTCCTCTAGGTCCAATTCCGGCTCTCCATAGTCTCTCCATGGTGCTAATCTACGCCACAATATTCGCCGGTATTCTTCTCTCGACAGCGGCGGAGATCCGAGAAACTCGTTGGTTTTGGCGACGCTCGAAGACTCCATTTCAATGGTTGCTCTGTTTCCCTCTAGGAACACGGCCGTCGGGTCGGGTTTTCTTCTGGTCTTATATGTACTACCTCTCGCGATTCGTTCACATGCTCCGCACTTTCTTCACGATTTTACGAATGCGAAGATTAGCCTTTTTTCAGCTGTTCAATAACTCCATATTAACATTTATGTCCTTTTTATGGCTTGAATTTTCGCAATCTTTTCAAGTATTGGCGATTCTGCTAGCGACGCTTGCTTACTGTATTGTGTACGGTTACAGATTTTGGACGGCGATAGGATTGCCGAGAGCTTGCTTTCCGTTTGTGGTGAATTGCCAAATGGTATTGTTAGGGTGCAATCTTGCTTGTCATGTTGGGGTTTTATTGCTTCATTTGATGAAAGGAGGGTGTAATGGAATTGGAGCTTGGGGTTTCAATTCAGTGCTTAATGGAGCTATTTTGTTTGGGTTCTTGAATTTTTATGTGAAAATGAATTTGGGAAACAAGAATAAGCAGCAGCAGCAAGCAAAGGCGGCCATTACAGAGAAAGAGACGGAGAAATTTCAAAGAGATGGATGATTTTTGGTTTTATGTTTATTTTAGTTTTTATTTTGGGTGTAGTGGTTTTGTGGTTAATGTAAATTTGATGCCAGCCTAATAATAGGAGGGCAGCAGGCAGGGGAAACACCCTTCTTTCCCAAATAGGGAAAGCAAACGTGTATAATTATATGACTAAAGCACGGGTTATTAAAATCAGTACATAATCATTTCTACTTGCTAAGCATATAGCCGCAGCATCACAATGGGCTGCACAATTGGTTGCGTTCCCTTTTACTTTTGCATGCTTGAAGTAGGTGTGTTTCCTTATTCTGTTCATTGCTGAAGATAGCAATTCCAGTCTGATCTAGAGTAATGAATTTCCAGGTAGTAAAAGAGAAGAACTTCTGAAATGATAAGAAAACCTTGGATAAAAAAGTTCAACTCAAAAAATCATTTCTGAGGATGAAAATGAAAAACAATGCCAAATATTTAAGGATACACATATTAAATATGCAATAATTAGAAACTTTTTGGGACATGAATGATTGAAAAAAGTATATCCGAAGGAATGATGATGTATGGTATTGATATATTCTTGAGTTGATACTGTTATGAAAGAATATGTTTTGGTCAAAGAGTCAACCGAAGTGGTGACGGACAGCGGAAATTTTACATATGAAAATCCATAATTGCACCGACAGCGACTCAAATATTGGAAAGAGAGCAGTATGTCCATATTCATGATTCCAAGTTCCAATTGTCTAGGCGTATCTTTCTCATTCTTAGCTTGAGCATGTCATGAAATTTCTAGGAAACCCTCTCAGTGACAGTTTCCATGCCAATTTGAAAGTTACAAGTCTACCAAAATCAGCCATTTAATCACATCCATCGTTTTTTAAACGGGATAATGTTATTTTTGGGTGTTTCAATTTCTTAAAAGTTCATATTTTGGTGTCTAAATGAAAATTATTCAAGAATAAAATTATGAAATTAATTAATTATTGATTATTTTTAAATAAAAATAAAATTTTCATTATGTTACTAAAAAAAAAATAAAGAACAGTTTTTTTTAAAAAAAATATATATTGCTTTATTTTTTTCAAAATATTAAATACACTCTATTTTGATTTTTTTAATGATTCCACATTCCACTCATTTTCCAATAATCAAATAAAATAATTGAATTATAATTTCTATTCTACGTTATATTTCATTCCTAATTAATCATTTATTCTATATATACCAAATGCAATTTTATTGTCTCATCAATATTACATCCGTTCCATAATAATTGTCATATTTGAGAAAATAATTTGTTACAAAATACTTATCATATTTGTGGTATTAAGGAATAATAAATTTCTTTTTTTTACATTTGTCCTTTGTATATGACCGATAATTATTTCTTCAATTCAATGGTTTTTTAAAGAATTAGTATTAAATTAAGAGTAATATATTCGATTTACTCAATAATTTATTATAATTTAAATAAATTTAATTATTTTTTAAAAAACATAAAATTTCAAATGTAATGAGTTGTATATAACAGAGATAATATTTATAGTTTCTTAACGGAAGAAGAGAGAGAGAGAGAGAGGTAGTTGGCATGGAAAAGTAGCAACGGATGGCCCGGTAATTCAAAAAGGCAAAAGTAGGTAGAAACAGCCTTAAATCTTTTACTACTTGTAGTCAGATTTAGGTTGTTGTTTGACACCGATGCTTAGAAATGCTAAAAAGAAAAAAAGCAAAATAAAAATCCAATAACTATGCCTAGAAATGGTTTTGGGCCCATTCTGTCCCCATAAACCCATTGACAATTTGACACCTTCAAGACTTTTTGGATCCATTGCACGACAATGATCCATGAGCCCACCCATTTTTTTACTACAAGCCCAAATTAAAGTCCCCAATTTTAGAAAATAGGTCTAACTTTTATGCATTCGACCCATGATTTAAAATTTTATTGTTTCAATTCAATTTAACATTGTACATTTTATGTTGGCTGGTTGTAAATCGCAACTTCATAACCAAAGTCATTTCCCTCCATGAGTCTCATGGGAAGGGATTCTTTAGAAAGTTACGAGGATAAAGTTTAGGGTTTCCGTTTAATTTATATTGACTACTTTTCAATTAAATTTATCGAGATGTAATTGACTTTATATAAGTGGATTCCAACACTCACTCACTTATAAACTTACGTGTATATAGACTTATAAACCTTAAACTTAACTACCAACTTATTAATCTAATTTTTTGAATTACTAGCCATTTATACATTTAATGGCGACATTAACATCTAAAACATTGTCTAACATTAATGTCAATTATATTTATCTTTAGAACATAGTTTATAGTGTTTCATTGCAATTTCCTCTCTTCCATTTAGTTTATAATCTTCATACTATTCTTTTTTACTTCATTTGAGTATATTTCATAAAATTCTTTCTCCATACAATATATATTGAATAACATAAAAGGAAAAGTGTTAGGATTTCTTTTTCTTTTTCTTCCCCTCTCAATAAAGAGAAAGGAACAAATCATAAGAGTGTGGATTTTGCACTATTGAAGGCAATAATTCATTCGTTAAGAAAATGGCATGACTGACTGATATTAAACAAACACTTAAATTAGCTAATCTTGTTGCTAATTATATTTGATCAGAGAATAACTTGCATCCATCAAAGAATCAGTGCATCATGCAATGAAGATGAGAGAGAAATAAATAAATAGTGTACACCAATGTATAGTCTAGTGGTAAGTGTATATATGGTCTGGCAAAAGATCTAGGTTTGAATGTCCCTCCCCAATACTCTAAAAAAAAAAAAAAAAAAAATCAACACACAATTGAAGGATGTACAAAGAAAACTTGAAAAGTGTATAGACGAGTTTCTTTAAATAAATATAACTTGTAAAAGGCACATTCCTTAATCTTTAGCGAAAACATATTTAACAAGGAGTATCCTTTTTAAACTTACAATATTAACTTATTTAATACTAATATTTAGTACATTTTAACCAACGAGTATTTATTGGAGTTGAAACGATTCAAGTCTTTTAACTAAAAAATTGAGTGTCCAGTCCTTATAGATAGAGAAAATCCTTACTTACAGTGTTACATGTTTAGGAGCTTGATGTGATACAATCATATTAGACCTAATCCAATTAGAACAAAAAGTGAAAAGATTGCTCTCAAATTATATGATTAAGTTATTCTTTTTAAAAATAAAAAATAAAAATTGCTAGATATCAAATCGCTCGAAATAATATTATGAGTTCGGGCCAAAAGCAATTCTGCACAGTAATTGCCAAATTATTGAAAATTTCTATGGTGGGTTGACTCTACTAGAGACTTGTCACTCCCATGTTGTTTTCCTAATCTCTTGGATGGGCCATCATACCCTCTGTTTCTATTACTATGTAATGCAAAGAATCAAAAGAGTCCCAACACAAATTTACCTACCCTTCCATTTCCACACACTAAATGCTAGTAGCGTAGTAGAGGCATCTATCTCGTTTTGAGGCCATAGCTTTCTCAACACAAAAACGTTGAATGTGAGATTATTGAATGAATATATATATACGTTCATGCATTTGTCACTCATGTATATTGAAAGTCTTTCAAGTGTCTCAATTTCCACAGTTAGAGGTCCCGATTCCAATCCCAAATGCTTAAAAGATATTAACTCTGTTTTATAATATTTATTATATTTGAGAAAATAGCTTATTCCAAAATATTTGTCACATTTTTTATTTCAAGAAGTAATAAATTTTTTTTTTCTATATTTATCTTTTGTATATGATCAATAATTATTACTTCAATTTAATGGTTTTTTTAAAAAATTAATATTAAATTAAAAGTAATATATTTAATAATTTATTATAATGTAGATAAATTTAATAGTTTTTTTAGACAACTTGTGAAAAATACCGTAGAAGAGAATTACTAATTAGGACAAAGGAAATGGGCCTACAACCTCTCCTCTCGAGTCCATAGCTACCGACTTTCCTCCATTTGAACCATAGGTGTAATCGGCAGTGGGGCAAGGGGAATCCTCACAGTTAATCCGCAATTGATTTTTATTTGCATTAAAAACAACTTTCAACTACCTGGCAATACAATTATTTCTTTTTAAAATTTTGCTCTAGACATTAAATACCGTCACATATATATTTTTTTATATTCTATCCAACTGTTTTGAAATGACATTTTAATATTTGATTTATTTTAGAAATTTCTCTTTGTACTTGAATTATATAATTACCCAGTAAATTTGTTTAATGTACCCCATTTATTCAATCAAATACGCTTAAAATATAAAATGTATCCAGATCAATTAATTAATTAATTCCAATGCCAATTAACAGATAGAAGATTTATTCAATCATTCAATTACAATCTACGTTTATTCCATTATCAAAAAAATTTTTGTTTTGCTCCCTAAAGATAAATATTTTTTTCAAAGAGCTTAAAGATAAATTTCTATTGATAATTAAATAATTTATATAATTTTGTCGAAATAATTTTTTTATATATATATTTTTGAGAATTCACTTTTATGTTAGAAAATTGGAGTTATATTTATGTATATAGTATATTGCAAATGAGGGTAAAAAATTAACGAAAATACACTCTCCAGATCAGGTTACAGGAAGCCGCAACTAAATTCTAAACAAAATTGCATACTGCTCTTCTATGTTTTCCTAATTTGCATAACTCTTTTCTGATTGATCAAATGAAATAATGTTCGCCGCCGTCGTCGAAGAGGGATAACAAATTCTTCGAAGCTCATTATACCTCTTCAAATCAAAATTATGGTTCTCCATTAGCTTTTTCTGCTTGACATCAAATCTACTTTGGTAAAATCCTTCAAAAGAAGGTTCCTTTGATGTCCTCAGAAAGAAAGCGTAGCCCGCCATGAAATACATGGAAGTGACATAGAAGCAAATCGGTTCCATCACATCCCATGAGAGTTCCCAAAACGTCAATCTCATGAACGCGGCTGTTTGGACAACGAAATAGCCAAGCCCGAGCCATAGCTCACGGCGAACAAGAGTATCAGCTTTCCTGTCAATTGTAGCCTTTTGCTTCTCCATTTCTTCTAGCTCCTTTCTTCCTGGATCGTTGAGGCTTGTTGTTCTTGCTGGTAATGGAATTAGTCCTCCGATCACTTTTAGTACCTGTAATAACAATAACCAAAAAAAACTTTGTTTGGGTAAAGGATAGTTCTATATTTACCGGCTTTTATTATTTAATTTGTTGGCAACAGAGAATAATTAATTCAAAACAGTCAAATATAGACTAAAAATGTTAACAAAAATGGAGTTTGAAAAAGAAATTGTTGAAAACTTTTAAACAATTTAGGAGAAAATAAATTAATGTTCAAAAAAAAAAAAAAATCTGTAAACATCAGTACTCCACGTTCTTGTTTGTTCTCGACTCTTCTAAAATTATTTTTAAAAAGTAGAAACTTGACGTCTTAGTCTTTTCTTCGCCGTTCATAATCCGTAATGAAAACGGAATATAATGTAATCAAACTCAAATGCTTTTTTTTTTTTTTACTGGATTCTGTTTTTTAATCTTTCATCTTTTTTTTCTGGGAATGAGAAAGTTTAATTGTTTAATTATGTTTGTTATTAAAATTAAAATAAAAATTTTAATTAAGTTCTGGTGTGAATAACAGAAAGACGAGGCAGGGCAAGGCTTTATGGGTTTTAGTCCATAGGCCTCGCACACGCCTAAGGTGAAACAAATCTTGTCACCGTAGAAACTGAATGGCTTTTATGTCCTTAGATCTTGCGAAACAACAAAGTTTCAATCTCCTGTTGAAAAAGAAAACACACAAAAAAAATGATCATAAAAGCATATCAGTTTTCGGTAGTCTGGAAATTTAAAATTAAAAAGATTAAAATTGTGATTATCTGGTTAATTGTAATCAGTTCCCAAGGACTGAAATGTAAGCATAGTGCATGCTAATTTTTAATCTGTAAAACAAATTAATGAGCAGAGAGAAATATATTTAATTATCATTTAGAATTGGAATAAAATATTTTAAAAAATAATTTTACCTGCTCCGGTTTGATGAACACGGTATTCCCCAAGACGATTACGGTTCCCGATTCATCGAGGGTTTTTGCAACCCGAATTCCTTGTGCCGTATCCGCACCGCCTTCTCCACAGATCCGAACGAACTCAGAATAAGATATCTTGCTTTCTTCCATCCCTCTCAGCCTCGATTTCACAATTTCCAATTGCGCCGCCTTTAGTAGCTTTCTTGCATCCTCCACCGTTAAGTCTTCCTTCACCGGCTCCCTCTCCACCGGAGATCCATTGAAATCTTTGATCGCCGGCGGTATCAAGCCGTCCAACCTAATCCTATCCTTCGCAATGTCAAACGCTTTAAGTTTCTGGATGAGATTTTCTCCGACTTGTATCGAGCGGATCTCCGGCGAGGTAGGCGGCTGGAACATGGCTCTCTTGTGGAACAGACGCCTGAATATTCCATTATCTCCTGGATCCGGAGCAATGTTGGTTTTGCTAGGGTTTTGAGGGATTCGGTTCTGGACGGCGGGAGAGGAAATACGACAATTTGTTAGAGACTGATTCGATATTTTAGAGATTTTGAAAAGACGCTCAGCTAGTGTTTTCTTGAACGCCATTGTTAAGCAAAGAGAAATCTATTGAAAGAAACAAAATAATACAGAGAGAGAGAGAGAGCTTTTGTTTTCCAAAAAATTGGAAGCTTTGACGTTTAAAATCGAGTGGAAACGGTTGCTGCTTCAGGTCCTTAATATAGGTGTCCCAAGGTAGCGGAAGACGAAGATAATATGGAAATACCACGATATGTTAAAAGAGACATACGACACGATACTTTACTATAATTTATCACTGCCTCACATTTAAGCATATTCTTCCACTCTCATTGAAATATTCTTCATTCCAACATATCGTGCGGTTGCGATAAATTGAAAAAGTAGAGGGTCCCATTCACGGGAGAAAAAATCATGTTGGTTAAACTGTAAAAAAGCCTTAATCACCGTACACGTGGTTGGCCAACTTTTATAGACCAACCGTGTCAGACCGTCAGATGATATGAATCAAAAGACGGGAAGTTAGGTGCTGACGCTGTCTGGTAGTCTGAGGTTAAGAACCGTTAGGTATCCAACACAAATTTACACGTGGAAGTGACAGACCCAATCATTATCCATAAGATGAAAGAATTACAATAGGCTTGGTTACATGAGATAAGCTTTTCTTAAGAGCAAGTAAATAGGGGATTGGGTAATGGGCTTGGCTGGCAGGTGGTGGGTTTACTGGGGAAGGGAAGTTTTGAATGTGAAAGTGATAGGCCTTGCGTTCACGCAAACGTGTCGCCACATATGAGAGATGAGGTCTGGTTCGTTCACGAAAATTCCTCTTAGCAATAGCAAATTGCAGTTACTTGACGGAAAATTAATCTAACGGATTGCACATACGTCGGATCGGATCAAATTTATTAATTTAAAATGCATATAATGAATCAACAGGTTAATAATTATTATTAATCAATTCAACTCATATAAACATGTGAAACACTTAGGTTATTTAAATATACCAGTAGAATTATTTATAATTGCTTAATAAATTAATTAAATGTAAAATTACAAAATCAGTTATAATTTTTTTTTTAAAAAAATTGTAGCAACAGCATCTTCAACAAATTAACATTTTTAAAATCAATTACCAAATATTCTTGTTTTTATTTGATTTTATAACATTCTAATTTTAAATAAAATGTGGCGAAAATATCTTTTTTTTTTTTTCATATAATATGTCGAAAATGTGGCGTAATTTTCTTTCTTAGTATGTGGCCAAGTTCCTTTACCAAGTTCATGGGCTGATCTACTGTATTTGGCCTAGTACATAAACCAAGTTCATTGGTTGCAATTTTATTATTTTTTTTTTTATCTTTTAATTTTTATGAATGAAGGTAAATATCTTCACGTGTGGCAAATCATGAAAAATATGAAATAATGTACTTCTATTCCTAAGTTATTAGAAAAGATAAATTAGTGACAAAAAATTGTTTTAATACAATAACTCCGCTCCATTAATATTTTAAGGCAATTGAAATTGCCAAAATAATATATATATATATATATATATATATATATATATATATATATATATATATATATATATATATATACTAAAGTATTATAAATTACAGAACAGTGACTGCGGCACCTTTTTTTTTTTTTTTTTTCAAATAGTTGTAATTAAATTGGTGAAAAGTTTTATAAAATGATAATAAATATTTAGGTAAAATTACTTCATATTGCAATTCAAAAATTATACTTATATTTAAAAAATCATAATTTGAAATAATAATATTTAGATAAACAAATTCATAATTTATTTTATATTTTATTGGTGTTGCAAGTCAATTAGAACTTATTTGAAATAAACAATTCAAATTCTAATCTCAAAAATATTTTGTAACTCAACTTGAGCTTCTCAAGTAGACAAACCATGTTTGAATTGCTTTTCTATTTTTGACCTAAAACACAATATGATCAAATTCTACCATATTAAAGAGAATTAGATTAAGTATTTTCCAAAATTAATCAAGAAAACTCATCTAAAAATTTGTATTTTTTACTGTTTGAATTTTTTTGGCTATAGTTATTCAAAAATAGTAGCAAATTCGGTTACATGTCATAATATCAAAATATTAAAGTGGCAAAATGAATAATTTTTAGATGCTTTACTTTTTAATTTTTAATATAAACATTAATTTAGTTTATGATGTTTAATAATATTGTTCTTGATATATATCATCTGTCCAAAGATTTGGTTTGCAAATTTTGAAAAAATTATATATGAAATTAAGTGATAGGGTCAAATTAATGCAAACATAATCAAGCTTATCATAAGACGAAAGAAAACCTAATCTTGATGACTTGAAACACATATAAACAATTAATCTTAATATAGACATGTTTTACAATTTTTTATAATATAAAAACACTAATCATGTGCTCCAGAATTCCCGCGTTTCATTTCGTATCTCCATTACAATGTACTAGTTTTCACCAATAAAACATGTGCATTTCGTTTTGCATATCATTTTCTATACATGCCATATATATAGTTATAAACGCGTACGTACTTCTTATTAATTAGCGTGTTGAATTTGTTAGAATACAAAAAATCTTTATATTCTACGGTCCCGCAAAAATTAGCCTAGCTGTTCCTATTTATGCTTGGATTTTATATTGTGTCAGCAAAAATTAGATAAGAGACCTAAGGATTTGACAACAAAACCTCCTCGCAGATGCCAAAATTCAATTAATTTCATTTAGGGTTAACCTAACAATTCTTGTACTGGAAAATCCAACCACCTAGCTATGTATTCCCAATTAAGCTTTTGTTTTTTTATATTAATTAGGTTTTAATTGGAGTTAAAATTAATTTGTAAATTCATAGTTTTGAACATCAGCCATTATATATATACATATACAAATATTTTTCCACTTATTTTTTTATTAATTTAGTGATTGAGCACTTATTGAAATTAAAATTTATATATTGAAAATATTAAAAACGATTTCATTAACTAATTAGTAGATTTCAATTAAGCATCTTGTAGCAGCTTTTAAAATTCACAAAGTTCAACTAGGGATGAAAGATAATATTCCAAAAACAAAAATAAGTGTACTAAGAAGTATATGTGCGTGACGACTAGTTGGAAATTGGAAATTGGGATCGCCAATAGTTTTGATACCCATTAACGTAACTTGCCTTTTTTTTTTAGCAATGCCTCTTCGTAGCACATGCTTATAGGACTGCCTTTTCTTCCCTCTTGGTACTAAAAATTGGGAAGATTGATTGATTTCTTTCAACCCTCAATTGCATTCCAAAAACCCAAACCACCTTCTTTTTTTTTTTTTTTTTTTTTATGAATTTTGATGCCATCCCAATCAATTTAATCTAGTTGCATTGTATTCATGATTGATATAATGTGAAATTTATAAATTATTTGAATATATTATAATATTTATATCGTAACAATTCGATAAATTTCTTATCTTTTATGTATATAATCTCAAATTTTTAAGAGTATATGTGGATCATAGAAAGTCTTGAACAACAATTAATTAATGTAAAGATGAACAGAGAGTCCTTCCAACTCCAAGGAATGGAATGTTCCTAAAAATGCCAAAATTTGCTACCATTCATTGCTTTGCATATTACAAAAATAAAGCATCTTTTAGATGACTAGGGACAAGAAGACAATGGAAGGTTACGTAAAGATATATGCAAATTTACAATAGAGTACAATCAATTTCAAGATTTGAAGAATAACCCAATTGATAGTAGGCAGCACTAGTAATTTTTTTTTTTTTTTTTTTTTTTAACGGTGAGTCGGATATTCTCAAATCAACTTGCGTCTATTGCAAAAAAAATTTAAAACTCAGTAAATGGTAGTATTTATACAAAATCACTTTAATAATGGCGACTCTAGATTTGAAAATTCTATTTAGGTAAAATCTCACAGCAATGGAGATTTTAGATATAAGAGTTAGAGTTGTATTTAGATATTTTAGTTTCTAGACCTTTTGTAAATAAAAATTTATTTGAAAATGCAGCTCAATTTGACCGAACAAAATAGAAATATTTGTAAATTGCATACATAAGTAGAAATTAAAAATCAAACGAGGCTGAGTCTTAATCGAATTTGAAAAGTTTGAAATCCATAGCTGCCCATAAAAATAAAGTCCAATGGCAGGTAAAAATCATAAATTTGACAAAGAAAAGAAAGGTATTAGTTGAAGGAACCTATCCTAGAAAAAGGCAATAATTGTAGGACTCTGCCTTATCTACGGGAAAAATGCATGTAGTTGCAATCTAGTCCCACTACAACTCTATCTCTTTGTTATCAAGTCCTGCTAGATTATGTATGTAATGGTTCAATAGCATATATTCTGAGCACAATTATTGCCTAACCAAGATATTGTTTGTGGGGTTCTTGCTTTTCAAATTCTCCAATGTTTTTTCAAAAGAAATTCCAGATATAATAATGACGTGGATATTAGTCAATCATCATCCTCTAATCTTATTGGCAATCCATGATTGATTATCATGACTTGGCCAATTCAAGTAATATTAGTCTACTATAAACTAGAAGCTTAATAAAAAATTAATTTTTTAAACTTATAGTATGTAATTTAAATTTTTCAATAGACTGATTAAGTAATTAAAATTTATAATTACTCCAAAAAGAACAAAATTGCTATAAATAATAAATTGAAGGCTTACGCGTACGTAATTACTGTCTCCCTCTAATTTCGTGGGCATGATTTACGTACATAATATTGAATCTTGTCCGTTGAATTTTTTAAAAAGAGAAATTAACCACACGTCCATCGAAATGAATTTGACTATTTTGGTCGAGAGTTTTGCGTAAGCACCGAATTCTTAATGGACGGTGCGCCACTCTAGGAAAATATTAAATAATAATAAATAAATAAATAACAAAAGATAGAGACAGGTGTGGTGTGCTGCCCCTTTCATTTCATTTTCATTTCCACCAATTTGGTATACAACGCATGCAAGTGATTATATCTAGATCATGACTACTTTTTACCGCGTTCATTTACTTAAATTCAGTCTATAAATTTATTCATTAACTAAATTAATTTTTAAACTATTAAGTAAGTAAGGAATACTTGGCAGTAAATATTAAGTAATTGATCACTGAATTCTTTAGCTGCCACATACATATGCTGAGTGACACAAACTTTTATATTTTTTTAATTAAAAACAAATACAAAAAGGAGAAGAATAGAGTAAAAAAGGTTTAAAAGCATGTTAATATAAAAGAATTATCACATAATTGGATAGAAACAGAACATGGCTGACTTAAGAAGGTGCATGGCACAATTTAAAAAGAACACAAGAAATGACAAAATGGTATATTATAATTTACAAAGGTGCTGCCCACACAGTGGTCAATACCAATAATTAAATTATAAGGTGCATTATGGCTAATGTGCAATTACAAATAAAATTAGGGTTTGTAATAGTTCTAATGTCGTCTAGATTAAGGAGTATTAATTTATTTTTTCTAATGTCGTGCACAAATTTCAAACAAGAAAAAAAAATATAATTGAATAAACATTGTTATAATGCTGGCTATAAAGCTTGGTTGGCCATAGCTGGGTTGTTAGGAGAGGAGACTTACAAAATATATAGACATATAATAAAAAGAACATTGTCAACTAAGTGCAGAACGGACTCAGCAAATTATTCTTTTGAGCTGGCTTAAATTGCGTATCTTGTGGAGGTTGGATTGGAACTTGGAGGAGTCTCTTGGGTGCAACCATTTTGATTAGCGTTTTAATTTTAATAACCATGCCTAATACACAGCTAATATAATTTATTATCGTTTAATTAGTTCATAAATAAATCTAATTTGATACAACAATGGATAAGATCTCTTATTTTCCTTCCTGGAACCATGTTTATGGATATTAATAATTCTTGTATAAAAAACATTAATGATTCTTGTTTTTATTGTCTATTGATTAATCAGGTGTGATTTGATTGACCATATATATAATATATATATATATATATATATATATATATATATTGGTGAAAGGTTATTATTCCGACTAATTGGCCAAATATTTATCTTATCATGTAAGAGATTAAAAATTCAAATTGTGCTTATGATTTTTTGTTCTTCAAGAATTTCTCATTCAACAAAAGATTTTTTTTTTTTTTTTTTTTGTTAACAAATTGACATCAAGATTCATTGAATTATTACCTCAATGATAAACTATGTAATGGATTGGAGAATACAAATATTAAGAGATAGATTAGGCTTAATATCAGCTAAATGTTGTTTAAGAATTAAGCTAATCTTTCTTTAATAGGTTCCATCACGATATGGATTGTAAATGTTTATTTTATTTTTTGAGATGGGGTGAGAAAATTTTTCAAAACTAGGGTATAATGCAATGGCATATTCTATCCAGTTTGTTCTTGATCCAAGTTCTGTGGAAATTGAATGTAGATGCCAATGAAAACCCATCACATGGCAGGCAGTCAGGCAGGCCAAGGGGGGTTGCGCCAAACACAAATAACAAAAAAAAGATGATTATCAGAATTTTTATTTACCACATAGAACAGTAAGGAATTGCTAATTAGGCAAGACCAATCAAGTATTGATCTTGTCCTTGAATCCCAATTCTGCTTCTTAAGCAAGAAACACTATAAATTTATAAATAATTCAACAAGATAAAAACTATCCCTCAAGATATATTGTGCCCACAACAAAAGACATAGATCCACCTTCTTGGCTTCTGCCCCAAAACTTGTCCTTAGTCTTGGATTGCCATGCAAATGCAATAAATGTATACCATTAGCATGGATATATATATATCCACATAAATACCTGAATAAATCATCTGCAGGACAATCCCTAGCTAGGAAAACTGTGCCAAAATGGAAAAAACAGATTCCATCAACAATTTACATAATTCATTTTAAAAATCATAATGTATCTTCACAAATTTAAGATTCAGCATCATAGAGGTGCACCAAACTGATTCTAAGTATGCTCATTGTTGTAGATGATGATTCCTAGGGGGATATACTTTGGTTCTGAACTCAAAATGTGCAGAGCCTAAGGAATGTTGGAGCAGAAAGATATTGCATGATTGTGTTTATCACAGAACTGAAATTTATCAAGTGGTAGAATAGGGTGGGATCTTGACTTAAACTCCACAATAATGTCGTGTCAAAAATGAACTTGGAGAAAACCATAACATGTTCTGTCAGTCAAAATGCCCTACGGTTGACAAAGACAATATTCATCGTGGGTTTCCAGAGTGAGCATCTCCAAAGTCGAAATCCACATTAATGCAGGTAATCCTTGGCAATTCTCTGTGCGCATTCAAACTCTCTCAACTTACCAAAGAATCCTCATATGTTAATGCACCCATCTTTAAATTGACATAATCTTTCTTGATACTTTCATCATCAAGGAATGCCTGTTCTCCAAAAACAGATAGTCAAGATACCAAACCCCTAGCAAAAAGAAGGTCACAGATCTTTTCCTCCATAGGGATGCTATCCCAGTAGTAACCATTGGCCGTCAGGCTCTTCTTTTCCTTTCTATAAGTATCTATTTCACAAATTCTACCACTTCTTTCAAGACCAGCTAATAAAATGTCGTATGTACCTAGAGAAGGATTAATTCCTTTCTTTTGCATGGTTTTGTAGATTTTCAGTGCTTTATCTGCACTACCAGCAGAGAAGTACACACTAATCATAGCGGTAAAAGTAGCAGTGCACTTCTGTTCAACAGGCAATAAATTAAAAATCTTTGCAGCAAATGTAGGTCTTCTAGCAGAACCAAGCCTGTAAATTAAGAGAGCGCTTAGATACAATCCAAGAGAATGCCCAGCCCTAATCATTTCCTTGACAACCTCCACAACCCTCGGAAATGTGTTTGATCTTATTAAAATGCCAATCAAGGAAAGATATACTGTTCTATCTAGGTCTATGCCCATCCTCGTGCTGTATTCGAAGGCCAATAAAGCACTATCAGGTCTACATTGAGTAGAGTTTACCTCAATAATGGTCGAGACAACCCAAGAATCCAAAAGTATATTCTTGTCCATTATCCCAGCAATTAAATGGTCAACTGCCACAAGATTTTGTTTTTTCAAGAGAATCAGTAGAAGTCCTTGTTCTAAAGGATCTTCAGCAGCACTTGCAAGAAACTCAGGAGCATCACAATTCTTGATAGATTCAGTAGAACAATGAGGATTAACTTGTCTGAGGAGAGCATCACTCCCACCAGCAATTCTTAGAGTTCTGAGTGCCTCCAAAAAGATAGGGTAACGAAGAGCAAGACAATTACTTTTCATATACTGAAGGATTTGGGTCATTGTGTTTGTTTCCCCCGCTTTGCAACATTTCTCAACCAAAATATTGCATAAAGCTTTATCAGGTTGTACCCCTGCTTCTTGCATTTTCCTGAAAATCTCAAGGGCTTCTTGATACTTACCTAAAATCGATCATAGAAAGAGCAATATTTTGTTTAGACAAAAAAAAAAAAAAATGCAATACTCCAACAACAGACAATTTCATACAGGAAAGAAATAAACATAGCTGTTGGATGCAGCAGACATGAGATATGCAGTGACAACTGACAAAATAGAAAAAAATTTCGGTCAATTTCTTGGCAGCGAGTCTTAGAAACTCACTTGTACCAAAACCAAATATGAGATACTGAATTTCACGAACCATGAGCAATTATAAGAAACTTTTCCTTTTAAAAAAAATTATTTCTCGAGAACTATTAACTCTAATTCTAAATTACACAACAAGCAATTAGAAAACACTATTTTATGTCCATCACTTCCTTTTTCTAAGAAAAATATGGTTATCTCGCTCACATGGGCAAAAGAACAAACATTTAGAGTGCAAAAACGCAACTCACCAGCTACAATAAGATATTCCATTAGGACAGTATAGGTATAGCAATTCGGAGAAATCCCAGATTCAAGCATCTCCGTATAAACATCAGTTGCCTCTTTCACTCTGTTACTATCAAACAAAACCTTCATAAAAGCCGTATACGAAACAACAGAAGGGAAACACCCATTCTCCTTCATTTCTTCCCAAATCTTTATCGCCCCATCAATATCTCCAGAACTCGAAACCCGGTGCATAAGCGAAGTGTAAGTAGCCGCATCGATCTTTATTCCCTTCTCTTGCATTTGCTTAAACACGTAATTCATCGACGCAATCCTACCAGCTTCACCAAAAATATCGAGCATTGTTGTATAAGTAAACTGATCATGCTTGAAACCTTTTAGTCCAGAAGCCCAGTTGAAAAAAAGCCACGCCTTTTCCATCGGCGGATGGGTTTTTAGTACTTGATTGACTGTAAAAGAGTCCCATTTTATACCTAATTTTGATAAGTGCTCTTTTGCAGTGTCCCAAGATGAATATTTCAAGATTTTATAAATGTTTGAAATTGTATTTCTCATGTAAATATTTGGGTCCTCTATATTTTGAGCTTTTTCTGGAGTTTTGGTGAACTGTTTAATGGATTTTCTGGGTGTGGATTGGTGGAAGGAATGAAAGCATTTTCCGGAAATGCTGAAATAGCGAAAAGGCCAACCGTCATAGCTTGATGAAGAAATCAAAGATTTTATTAGAAATCTGTTGATGCCATGGAAATGCAGCATGTATTTGATGATCAGAACTCGCCTGTCTAGAACTACCATAATCGGAGCAATAGGTAGAGAGCGCGCGGATTTAACAGAGTAGTCGTGACCATATATGGACGATGTTAGATGTCGACAGGCTCTAAAAACAAGGTGTGGTTTGCTTAATTAAGATGACATGTGCGCCTATTTTGTAGTTTTATCCGGCTGTGAACAAAACGACGATCGTGCGAAAATCTATCGTTGGCAGGAAAAGTCGCCATTTGATTTCAAAACAAGTTTCTCTTTTAATAGCTCAATTCGAGAAGGTAGTAGTTGTAGATGATAGGCACGTTCACCTAGTTGAGCGGGATAGATTAAGGCTTAAACGAATACATCAATACACTCTACTCACTGAGGATAAGTGCTTCCTGTCAACGTTTGAACCAGCCAAACTTTGTGCTTGGTTATTTTATCTCATCAGTAGAAAATTGAAAGCTTTCATTCTAATGCCTATGGGTTTAAATTCTGCAGGTAGAAGCAGGGGAGGGTTTGTAAGAAAAGAAAGAAGGAAATCTATCAAAATGAAAAACTTATCAATGAATCTAAAATCATTTGGCACTAAAATCACATCAGTTGCAATTACCCCTGGACTTGTAATTCAGGTGCAATTTACCCAAAAAGCCTAAATTTAAGCAAGAATTTGGATAAATTGAGCGAGAATTTGAACAAATTGAGAGTGAATTACAAGACTGGAGGATAAATTGAACCAAAGGTCAATTTTGTAGTTGTTCGAACAAATTAAGGAAGCAAATTCGAACCAAGTTATCTTCAAAATCTATCATTTGAACCATGCCTGAAATAAAGGTCCCATAATCAGCAATCAATCAGCCTAGGTTAAATCTACAAAGGTCCCGTAATCAGCAATCAATCAACCTAGGTTAAATCTACAGCACACAGGCTTCCCAAGTAAGAAAAGTTGTCAGAAAATCCACACAATACATCTAAGGATATTCAATTTCTTGTCCTTCTCATATCCTGGCAAAACTTGTTGAACTAATATAAAACACACACTTCAAATACAGATTCATTCAGATTGAGTTTAAACGATCTTCCATAACAGAATGTATTATAATGTAATCGAATTCATTTCTAACGTAAACATTACAGTAATGTGATGATGGATGTAATCACTACTACTCCATTGGAACAATTAGCTTCAATCTGCTTGATAAGTCATCAACTGAAAATCATTTACTTACATTTCTTTCTAAGATAAGTTATATTTTATAAAGAAATCACAGTCAGGAGTTTCAGACAACTAAATATTTCAATAGATTACCCAGAATCTAACTCATGCCAGACAAAATATTAGGAAATCATTTCTGAATAAAAGAAAATAGGCCTGCTCAACAATATAATTTTCTTCGAATAGGTTGAATTCAAGTCGAGCAACCAAAATATTAGGACCCTCTCTACCTACAGCATCAATCATAGTCACACATGATAGCCAAGTTGGCAAGTTAATAGTACATAGCCAAGTTGGCAAGTTAATAGTACATAGGGCTTCTTCAGCTGTCAGGATACCTGATTATTCTCTGCAAAACTACTGTCCTTGCCTGTGTAATGTCTCGACTACACTTATTAGCATGTTCCCCTAAATCCTCAATGGTCTGCATGAAGACCTCCAACTTCTTCTTGATTTCATCTATCACAAGCTTCAAAGCATCTTCCTCTATTAAAGCAATATTCACATTTTGCAAGAGCGACTCAATTTCCAGTTCCAATTTGTTAACAAGCACCCGTATATTATCCATATCTTTGATTGCGATGAAGGTTCCAACCTGCATTGTGCTTACCAACTCCTTCTGTCTCTTCAACGCTTTCATATAACTATTCCAAAGCGAATTACACCATTTTCCCACTGAGCCTATTGGAACAGCCAATGCACCTGCCAAAGCTGTTACAACAGGCGGTGCAGCAATGGCAGCTGCCACAACTGAGAAAACTAACACAGAGACAAATGCAGTAACAAACAACACATTAGACACCCTTCTCCATGTCTTCATCGATTTCAATTTCTTATCAAGCCTCCTCTTTCGAAGTTGCAGTTTCTGCAACATGGATACCTGCTGCCTGTAAACCGCCTGGAATAATATATAGAACTCCTCAGTAAAAGGATCACCAACTGTCTTGAATTTACGTAATTCCTCCAATGTCTTTGCATACTTCTTCTCTATAACTCCATCTTGCAGTGCTGATTCTCCTTCAAATTGCCTAAGAGCAACTTGTATGATCAATTGGCTATTCCGAGCTCGCTTAAGGCAATTTTCAAGGGCAGTACAAAAATCTAAAGTTTTAGCACTATTGTCAAAGTACTCTTCAACCAAAGCAAACAAATCATTGTTTTTCCATATATCTTCCTTGCATTCCAGTATAACTTTGACTACTTCTTGATTCATTTCAAGCAGGCAATTGGTGACTTCCCTGAGTGAGTCAAATGATAGTGATCTAACCTCCACACCAGTAGCAAGGGAACTTATTACTTGGTTTGTCCTTTCACGGACGGCGTTATCAAAAGATTGCAGGTCTGGATCAAGTTTACAAGCCTTCTCATATGAGTTCAACCCCGCTGTGTACTGCGAATCACTGTTAATTTGGAATGGCGGTGGCGGTGGCGGTGGCGGTGGCGGTGGTTCAACACCCTTTTGCTTGCTAGATTGTCCTCCCATCATATCCCGAACAATGAAAAACGACCAAAATATAATCTTTTTTACCTACAGTGTTACTATCGAGAAAGAACTCGTATTTCTAGATTGGAGTATAATATTTAGCCGAATTGCTGAAATGACAAAGCTGAGACCTTTTTCACTTCAAATGCCAGTGAAATACAAAAACCCCATAATTAAGTAGAATAAAACTAAATCCAATTAAGGGATTCTAAAAAATTGAGTTAAAATTAGAATAAGGAATGTAAAACGCCCAAAGTAATAAACCTTTATCTTTATAACCCAGAAGGAATCGTTCACTAATTTCAAAAATCAGATGAAAACCCAAAAAACTCAAAAGCAAACTTATTTAGCTATAAATTAGCTTACACTGCAAAACCTTGTATACGATGAACTTGAACCACCTCCAACTCCGCTCAAATGTAAGTTAAACTTCAACGATCAAGCAGAAAGACAAAGATCTCACGAACCCAAGAACAATTTTTTACAGATTCTACTTAGATAAAGGATAATGAACAAAGAGACAAGAACTTTAAGAAAGCGATAGGTTTTATAAGCAATGGAGAAGAGCTAGGTTGGAGGGGGTTTAGAAGGAAACTTGCAAGAAGAGGAAAGCTAAGGAAAAGAGGAAAATGGAGAGAAAATGAGGTCGAGTGTAGAAAAAAAATTTAAAAAAAATCTAAGAAAGAAAAGGCCTTCTAGTAATATTAGGGATTGGAATATTCAACGACGCGTTAGTTGATTTAACTACTGAAGTCTTCGATGATGCAGACAAAAGATGGATATGGCGGATGCTTAGAAAGAACGATCCAGGCAGTTGCTTCTTGTAGTGGCTAATGCCTACTCTACCCTTGCAATGCTGTAATGCACTGTACTCGTATACAAACACAGAGTACAGACGTCCAGATGCTAGTGATAGGTAATGGTGACGTTTTAATTTTTGTTAGTGATATAATATATGGATTAAGAAGAAAGAAATTGGGTTTCAAATAAGACTATAAAGAAATTACATTATTAATTTGGAAAAACTAAAAGGAAATTTCTTACAAACTAAACAATGGGCTAGCTTTTTCCAGTTTCTCTCATTTGGACTTTTTTGACATTTCCAATTCTACTTTATTTAATCCAAAATTAATGAGGGAGAATTGTTGGCGAACAAATCACTAAGTCGTTGTAGTATAGTGGTGAGTATTCCCGCCTGTCACGCGGGCGACCCGGGTTCGATCCCCGGCAACGGCGACGCTTTAAATAATTTTTGCTTACAACATATTTTCCGATTATGGCTGCCGATTCAGAAAACGGAATTATTTACTCAACAAAACGACAGCTTCCTCTTTTTGATGCCTACCGGTAGGTTGGACCAAGATTTACTAAAGGCTAAAGAATCCCAACATTAATGATTACAAACTGAAATTTATAGCTCCAATCCACAAATGTGTGGATAGACAAATTCAATAAATACAGACAAATGAAATTGTACGAGTTATACAAATTTTCAGTTTCATAGCACTAGATTTCAGATGATCAATGACGTGATGAATACTTGTCACTGATTTAGATATGCCAAAACCCAAATGCTGCAACCAGTAACACAATTAAACCAAACCTCAACAAAGTATCTTTGCTGAAAATCACTTAAACAAGATTAGCAAATATAGATGCTTATAAAGCGAGTGAAATCATTTCAGTACTAAAGAAAAATGTTTATTCAGCAACATGAAAGCACAGATCATCATAACAAAATTCTTCCAATCCATTCCCACACCAAGAAAAAACACAGGGTGAATGATTGATGGTAATGTTAGAAATAATAAACAGACAGATGAGTGGCCTTATGAATTGTGATCCCAGCCATTCAGTCAGCAAATTAGAACTTCAAGTCTTGCTCTAGTGCACGAAGTTCTGGGATCAAATCACCGATAAGGAAAGTTGCTATTAAGAAGGGAGGAAAGGTCTACCCCTTTTAAGAAATAATCCAGGCCCAATCGGTCCAATGAACCAAAAAAGAAGAGGGAGATGTGTGATATCATCAGCAGAAACACTTTCTGCATTATTCTTCCTTAATTCCTGCCAAAACTTGGCACCAGGGCATTTCCATGAAGTATGAGAGAGTTGCATCATTGTTCTGTAAGAAAAATAAGAGTTTCACCTTGGACTGTCAAACACAGTAATCCGATGTGATTACATTAATATTGTGCATGTAAAATTCATCTTTATTCTTCTAGCGACAAAGTATTTAAGAGGAAAACAATAATAAAAAACTGATGCTTTGTCTGTCCAGTAGTTTCAAGAATCTACAATAGAAGCTTGTTCATTCTTGAATTCCACTAGTTCCATAAAATAGTAGCTCGATCAGACAAATTTGATAGGCTGTAGCATACACTAGTTTTTCTTCAACATTGCAGAATCAAAAAGTGCAAGCTGAAAGCACAAATGAATAACAAATGTAAAAATTCATGATATGATAAAAAGCCACTATCAAGAAGCAAGTGGAGAGAGGATTTCTTTCTAAGATCATGTGATGGAGATACAGCAGATATATATCTCCTCTGGGCTGAATTCTTCATATCAAATTGAATTCTTTATATCTTATCAGAAATATAAAAGCTTGAGTGATTACAAAGTAAAACTAATTGAAGTTAAATAATACAACAGCACTCGTATGGAACAATGGTAAAATACTCCAAAGGACAGATATATAAAGCTTGTCTACAAATTGCTGTCAAATTTTATTGCTAGATTTTGATACAGTGCTAAGGTTCATTAATAGTTGGAATTTATCCAAATTTTCATCCAAAAAATACAAATAAAGCAATTTATAATACAACAATACATTAGTTTTGCCTGTAAGCGATGTAATTAGCCAAAGCAATTAATGGAGCTGCCTTCTCATGATCAAATCCAGCCAACTGCTCCTGAGCTTCCTTATTCAACTTCTGTGCAAACTCCCTTGACTTCTCAATCCCCAATAGCTTAGGATACGTAACCTTATCCGCCACTAAATCCTTGCCAGCAGTTTTCCCCAATTCTTGGGATGATTTTGTCACATCAAGAATATCATCCACCACCTGAAACAACAATCCAATGTCCCTTGCATATTTCCTTAGTTTTTCCACTTCCTCATCCGTTCCTCCACCTAATATGGCCCCTAACACCACCGCTCCTTCAAGCAACTTAGCTGTCTTATGGACATGAATAAATTCAAGCTTTTCTAAATCTACTTCAGATAGACCTTCAGAACATATATCAACAACTTGTCCAGCAACTAATCCTTCTGCCCCAATCGCCTTAGCCAATTCCCCAATCGCCCGAACAACTCTAGCAGGAGGAACATTTAAAGTAGAAACAGCAATATGTTCAAAAGCAAATGCTAGAAGTGCATCACCTGCAAGAACCGCGACATTCTCTCCAAATACAATATGATTAGTCGGCTTACCACGGCGAAGATCGTCGTTATCCATGCAAGGGAGATCATCATGTATAAGCGACATGGTATGTATCATTTCAACTGCACAAGCAGCAGGCATGGCCATGGATTCATTTCCACCCACAAGCTCACATGCAGCAAGACAGAGAGCAGGCCGGACTCGCTTGCCGCCGGCCAATAGAGAATAGCGCATAGATTCGTGAATTTTAGCAGGTTCACGAACTGAAACGGCAGCCTCTAAAGCTTGATTAATAGAAGCAGCCTTTTGACGCATGTAGGATTTGAAATCAAAAGGAGGCGTAGAGCCGTTATTCTGTTCATCCTGAAGAGTTTCCTCTTCCCTAGTTATGATTGCAGAAATAGAAGAACTGGGTCGTTTTGAATTTTCATAAAAAAGAGGAATTGATAAGCGTTTTAGAGGATTGAATGGTAGAGAAAAGGATTTAGAATTGGATCTGGATCTGGTTGCTTGGTTTAAAACACAGCAGGAGTGAAACCATGAACCTAAATTCACCGAAGTCATTTTTGTTGTTGTTGTTCTCTTATTCTGAGTTTCAGAAGAGAAGACGAAATGTATATAAGTAGACTAGAGTTTGAAACGGAGTTTAGGCTTCAGTCATGGCTGAAATGGAGATGGAGGGGCTAGCAAGAAGAGGAAAGGAGAGAGAGGGGAGATAGGATTTTGGATTGAAAAGCTTCTCTGTGGCCTGGGCAGCGTCCACTAACAGGCAATGGCAATTGGCATGGGATGGCATGGCATGTGATTATGATGTAATACTTATATTTAATTTTTTAAAATTATTATTATATGTATCATCGTGTGAGTGCACGAAGATTTGTTTTTAGCAACTATTGCCGAATTCAATTGGTTATTTTGATTTTAAAATTTCTCATTTGTTTGGTGTTTGGACAAGTTCAGGGCCTTCTCCAATAGGTGCGTATAATGTGCACAATTTGGATTTTGGAATTTCACTGACTTTCGTCTTTATTTTCTTTAAAAAATTTCTAAATTTTGTAATAAAAAAATATTTTTCGTTGAGGATTAGTTTTAGATTTTAATTTTAATTATTTTAAATGAAAATAATAAAATGTCTTAATGTAAAACAGTGATTTAATTTCAAACAGTTAAATATATACATTAATTAATTAAATTTCTATTCAACGAAAAATTGAATACTTCCATAAAAAAAAAAAAAAAAAGAGAAAAATTGAATAGAAATAATTTTGGTGTAATTAACTTAACTTTTAAAACAAGAACTCTCATATTATCTATCTAACAAGTTTTTAATTAATATAATTAAATTGTTTAATATATATAATTTTATAAATTAAAATATTCAATAAAAAAATTTGACTAATCCTAAATGACCCAGTAAGATAACTAGCAGTACTAGGCTACTAGCCAACTACTGGCCAGTGAAGCCTTAGCCTGATGGTTAAGGTAGAAGTATGCAGTCACAGCTTCAAATTCAATTCCTACCCCTATTGGTCTTTGTATCTAATCCTCGTTGAGATTATTTAAATTAATATGTCTGTTTCACTTTAATAATAATAATATTTGAACGTTTTAAAAAAAATTAAAAATAATTGATTATATTAATTTTCTAAAAACAAGTCTTGTACTACTACTATACTAGTAATACTTTAAGCCGGACAAACTATCCAATAAAATGACGTTTGCCAATAAACAGATTCAAATTCAATGCAAACGGAAGTAACAGGCTGCCGACGGCTGTTTAAGGGTTGGTATATTTTAATCTTATCGTCCCCTGCTTTCCAAAATTACTCTCTCAGAGTACAACGCATGTCCAGGAAAAAGAAGAATTAAAAGTTAAAAACGCGATTAAAGATAAGTCCTTAATCAATATGTGAAACGACACAATGTGATGTGATGTGACAAATAAGACGTAAAAAATGCCATCGGAGACAAGACATAATGATATAAAGGAGACAAATAAGACTGAAACAAAGAATTTGTCCAGCTAGGATCCCCCCTCCTTAATTAGAGGCTCTTTTGTTAATCAATCTTCATTTCAGGAGGGGGAAAGACAAGACATCTAGAAGGAAAAAAATTATAATAATAATCATTACCCGTCCATCCGATTGCACACTTCGACTTTTCCAATGATTTTAAAACACCTAATCTTATCAAAGTATATTTATTATGAATTAAACCACTTGACTCGTAAATTCAATTAGACTAATCAAACTGTGGTCTGGCAATCCTAATATGAACCAGCAACAACTTTCTATAGGTAGAAAGACCCATTTGAAATCGATGCTGGACACTTCAGTACAATTATATCATATCCTAATTCCCTTCTAAAGTGAACTTGAGGTGAAACTTTTGTGAGAAAACCCCCAGATATTTCTCCACAAGGCTTAAGAAAAACATTAAACATGTGAATAAAATTCAATCCTCTATGATAGGACCTCACTTGTTGTAAAGGTAGACAAAACTGAAGATAAAGAAGCCGGCCATCTGCAATAACAGGAGAAAATGCTTAGCCAATGCACATACTAACCCACCTACATCTACAAACATCAGCAGTAATTTGATTTTCACAAGAGAATGAGAAAGTACCGTGGCAAAAGAAGCACCATAATAGGGATAGGCAGTTGTTATAAATCTCTCATATTCGTTGTGTCTGAAGGGCCGAACTGGAATCTGCATTCATAATTTCCATTACATCAATCAAACAATTCCTCATAAAGTGTTGCACATAATATCAAGTAGAATTCTATGTTGCATGCATACTAACAGCCTACGAGATTAATCAAATAATTTTCATTAAGCAATACACAAAAAGTTGTTGGCAGTTCATGGATGAGAGGAACAGATTCTTCCTCCAGAGAAGGAATAAGGTACTCAGGAATAAGAGCCGAGCAATGCAACTTATTTCTCCACTCAAAACCCACATCATCTCTAACCACTTGAGATAGGCCCGGATTGATAGGGGCAAATAAAGAAGCCAATTGGAGGAAAGAAGGGGAGCAGATTGTTAGGGAGAAAATAAGGAAAGAGGATTATAAATCACACCAATTAAGGAGGAGATAAGGCTGAGTACGTCATCTACCCAGCTATAAAGGAAAGGTTGCAGCTAAGGATTAGGTAGGCAAAATATTCACAAACTTATTGTAAGTTGTAACTTTATAAGGGCAGAAACTAGGTTGCTTTGAGGGAGTCGTCCTGAGGGTAAAGCGAGGGGTTATTCCTGTCATTTGAATTTCGCCAGTTGGTATTCTTTCCCACATTTCTATTGAGCTATTTCCATTGTTATTCTATTGATTGTTAGTGTAAGTGAAGCTATGGCTTTTCTTCTATCACAGATAGCTGCGAAACCTTTTTTTCCATGCCTGCAACTGCAATAGCACTCATTGTATGGGTTATTCCCAATTATTCCCTCTAGATTAACACACAGCAAATATCAAACAAAGCTACTGAACAATTACATATCAGGTTGGCACAGGTTAATATTTCTTCAGTCAAATATTCGGCTAGAATATTCGCTTACTTGACTCTGTAGCTATATAATCTGCTTCCCCTTTCCTTAGCAGTTCAAAATATGTCCAGTTTGGTCATTATGATATTACTGATTTACAAACAGTAATAGTTATACTAACTGATCCAAAAATATTGATCAGGCAAGTTGCTAAGATGATAAGGCAGAGAATACATTGTTACATTAAAAGAAGCTTACCTGTTTGGAAAGAGACAAGCTTGTATATCCAAGCCTCTGATACTCAACCTTGAATTGGAAAACCCCATAAACATCAGGCACCTTGAATGATGTATGATACAGACCCTGAAACAGGTATAAAACAATAAAAGATGTTGGTTGAAGCAGGTCACAAGGTAAAACAAATAATGGGGACCAAGGGAAAGAGTACCTTCTGATCTGTTGAGAGGGTTTTTAAAACATAAGGGCTCATCATGTAGAACTGAACCTGAACATCATTGGCAACATATGGTTCCCAGCTCTTCCCAGACCATTCGTATACCTCAACATAAAATTCCTGCAATCAAATTAAATTTAAGGACAGCAATCATTACTTTCTTCCGATATAACTCCAGAGTACCTAAATTCAAACAGAACAAAATGAGTGGAGGTGTTACCAGATCATCTTTGATCCTATATATTGCAGGTTCATCAGTTTCTCCAACTTTGTGGTGTCCAAGATTAACAGCCTGGAGATCCAAAAACAAGATTCAATAGTTCATATTGTTATTGTTGCATACAATGATAAAGCAACACAATTGATCACGTCAAAATTCAATATAGCAATTGAATCAATAATCTAAAGCTCCCTTAAAAAGCCTATGATTTATTTTGCCTCAGAATATGAACTACCATTTATGCATACATTAATAAGACAAACCAATAATAATCCAGGATAACTGTTACACGTCTCACCTTTAGATGACCTCTTTCATGGAAAATCCATTTGCTAAGTTCAGTCACAAACTGCTCATTACCTGATTTCTCATATCTGCCATTATTATAAAAAAGAAATATTACTATTTGCTACTTGGAAGAGAACACAGTGGATGGCACAAAAAAAACATGTTCAACTGACAATTCCATAATCAATATCAAGAGGAAATGGAATAAATTCAAATCTACTATGACAGCTAGGCGCTTCTTCAGGTCTATGTCATTTGAAAACCGTATGCATTTATCATAATATTGTGCATTGAATCATCTATAAGGAGAAATAGATCACATACAAGCCTGAAGCACTACCTTAAACATCTTAAAGTAGCATCAAAACATAAACAGCCATCCATGCATGTGTCAGAGTTTTACCAAAAGGGAGCAAGGAATGAAAGCTTGTATCAAATATCTGATACAGTCCCAATGCCAGCTTCCTCTAATGATCTCAGGCTAAGATTGCAAGCGGCAAGCGCCATTAAGGGCCAGCTTGGAGTGCAATATAGGGGCCTGAGGGCATTTTTTTTCCCTTATTCTGGTCTTTATTGATTGGTTTTGCTTGTAATTTTTTATTGTTTTTACTTTATGCCTCAGTGTTTTGTTCTAACCACTGGATTGTTCTTTAAATGTCAATAAAATAAGTACAATTTCATGGAATCAACTTTTACAAGGTGAAGATCAAATTGAGGTTAACTTACTTTGTTGTGCTCTCAGCCTTCTGCACACCTGATTTGAAAAACCTGAATCATATAACAAACAGGAACATTTCATGAGTGAATAAATATTTGCCTAAGTAACACCAGAGCTGGCGCAGAAACTGCCACTTACATACCGGTTACTAAACATATCTAAGGAACCAGTGATCAGAATCCGAGCATTGTTTCTAGCCTGCATCACATAAAAACTGTTAATCAAAGAGATTCTGCTCCTAAAATTTCTCTTTTATCATAATTGAAGCTAGGCATAAAGTTTATAACAGCTACTGAGGCATCTAATGGTGGCATATAGCAAAATGATTAATGCATGGGCAATGTGAAAGAGAAGCATAAATTATTGATCCACTAGAAAAACTGAAGAAGATGATTACAACATTCAGCAGAAGATGCTCACAACTGATTAATGCATATAATGGCACACTGATAAAATGGTCAGTATAATCAGACATGAGAATATCACTACAAAAGCGACGCAGTAATGCCAACAAGTGAAAAAAATTTAAAAAAAGAATTTCCTAATTGGGATTCAATGCATCAATATTAGCTTCATGACTATGTACTGTGTGTTTTGAGGGGCACAGAGGGTCTAGAGAAGAAAGAGAGAGAGAGAGAGAGGTTGAATGATAATAAGATCCAATTTACCTGAACTACTGAAACCAATGAGATGGCAGATCCAGTAAGTGATGGGGGACTTGATAGCTTGGAACTAGGATTTGCTGAATATGCCGAAGGAGAAGCTGAAAGGACTTTCAAGGCCTATACATTATATCACAGACCACAACAACCAAGAACCTTAGTTTCTATACAGTCTTAACTCAGTAAAGCAATCATTCTGCTATATTAACAAAGAATAACCCAAGTCATTTAGACCTTACCAAGCCATTGGCTGCATTTATAGAATGTGCAATACCTTTAAAAAGTACTGGGGCCTGTTTAATGCATAAGCATAAACATTAAGAATAACAAATAAAGATTACGATCTATGTCATTTCTGTCCAGTGATAAAAATCTAAAGCAAAAACAAATTAGTACTAAAATTCAACACTCCATATGAGAAATATACAATCAAACCAACCTCAATTTTAGTTTTTCCCAGTATAACATCAGATTCAATGAAACTGTCTGCAGCAATCAACGTATGATCACCCTCAGTCTTCGAGACTGCATAGCTTTTATGATCAATGACCATTGCGGAAGGATCCTTCAACATCGCATAAACTCCATCAGAAATTAAGTTGATAACGGTATACCTCAAGCAACGCATCTCCATATATCTATATTAAATCCATGAAGTGATTCAAAAAATTTTCCACTGACCTCATCAAAATCGACCCCACATTCGGTTGCGATGCTCTTAATGAAATCAGAAGCAGAAGCATCAGCGGCTATAATCAAGTCATGGCCTGAGTCAACGAAGTCAAGCACAGCGGCTAAATCCAATGCACCTCCAAATCCTAATCAAACAAACAAGGGAGATCAAAAAAAAAATCCATGGAAGTTAAACATAAACAAATAGGGATCCATGAGTTTACTCTCGACGGAAGGAGAGAAGATAACGAGGCCATCGTATAAGAACTGGCCATATCTCTGAAGTGCGAGCTTAGGATCGTCAGCGAGCTTAAAATCGAGGCCGAATCCGCGAGACTTGAGGGAGTTGAAGAAAATGGAGTGGGAGGATTTAAGAGAGAAATCGTCGAGCAAGACTAGGATCCGGCGATCGGTTGGGGATTCCGGCGAGAAAGAGAAGCAGAGAAAGGGAAGCAGTGAGATTGCTAGCACAATCGAGATCGAGAGTTTCTCCATTGCCGCTGCTAACTCACAATCCAAAGAGGGTTTTAGGAACATGCAGTGACCAGTTCGGCTCTGGCAAGTAGAAAATGGTTCTGTTAGATGAAACGTTTCGGTGGCTGTAAAATTATAATTTTATCCTTATACTCTATCATGAATTACAAATTTATCTCTCAATTTTAAAAAATACATTAAAATAACATGTATTTCATTTTTATTATATTTTATTATCTTTATGTCCAAATTTTGCACTTTTATCTTTAATTTATCCTATGCAGAGTCGAAAATGACCTCTAATTTATAGGGTTACGATTTTTTCTTCTTCTCCTGTTGACGTCCACCATGGGAGATTGGCAGCAATTTCTTGGATCCATTTTCATCTGGTCTACTCTTCTCTTTTCTTCTTGCCAAGCTCACTTTGATTTTCCCTTCCTTCGACGACGACAATATCACCATTTCACACGGCTATAAATCTTACCTATCTCACCCTTCAAGACCCAAATCAAACCATGAATATGGCTCATGTGCCCGTGACTTGGCAGTCATTAGTGATGTTTTTCCGCTCTCTATTATACTGATCCAATTATGGCTGAGCACGACAATCAGAGGAATGAGAGCATAACTAGAACTGAGTTTAATGATAATCTACGATGCACCAACCTTAAAAGGTTGAACGTACTTGTATTGGACACCAACACTCTCAGGCACATGTCAAATATTTAAAAAATCGTGTTTTACTATTTGTTTTATTTTATTAATTTCATACATTTTAAAGACGCATCAGATGATATTTTAAAAATACTTTTTATGATATTTTAAGGACACATTTAAAAATTAAAATATTAAATATCGTCAGATATTAATTTGATTTCTTTTAAAAATGCTTAAATTCTCTAAATTGTCAATTCATCTTTAAATAAGCTATAAATATTATGATTTTCAAAACAGTGATATTAATTTTGAGAATTTAACTAATTTTATTAGAATAAGAAATTAAAATTTTTTTATTTTATATTTTAATTTATTATAAATTATTATTTATTTATTTAAAATATTAAAAAATTATATTTATTCAATGTTGCATATGTATATTTTTTAAAAATTATCATATATCGTATTTTAATTTTGTCTATGCAACCTCAATCGTCGTGATATCAATGATGATGATTGGGAGGCTCTCGAGAGCATATAATTATACGAGACTTTGGCATTGCGACAACATTTGTGACAGCAGCCAAGCACGCGACGACTTTTGTGTTGATAGCACAAAAGAATAAGAAGAAGGTTAAAAGTTGTTAAAGGGTAATTTTAGGTAAAAATATTATCTCTCTTCTCATCGCTTTTTTTTCCTCTAATTTGTACTAAAAATTGAAATAAAATAAATTGAAGGACAATTACGTGTAACAGGACCAAAATGGAAATATTGTAGCATATTTTATAAAGCACATAAATAAACTAATAATTTATGAAAAACTATATTAATAAAATCATTATTTTTAAAATCATATATTTTAAAAGAAATTATTTATTTTATAAATAAAATAACAAGAAATCAAAACCTTGAATATTGGTTTTATTTGTTTGTGAAATATATTTTGCTAAAGGATATTTTCAGATTTTTTTTTTAATGCTTGAGGTATCTAAAGAAAATAAATAGTATTTGCTAAAACTTAAAACTTTCAAATATTATGCATTTATGCTTGATGGATTATGTTTATAGAAATGTTAATTTTAGTGGTTGGTTTATTCATGATATTAACTGTATATGATATTTTAGATTTTGTGCCGTCTCCTGAACTCTATTCGTCCTTTTTATAAAAGAAATATATTAAAAGTTACAATTAATTTTGACTATTGATATAGTTATAAACACTACATTAGTCAATATAAAATAATTTTATGAGAGAAAATTAAGAAAAAAATTTTTAAAATTAATGCCAACTGATTAAAAAAAAAAACGTTCAATTTCCTCCAAAAAGGGCTAATTTTGTTAGTTGAATCGCTAGAGGGATGTCCAATCAACATTAACATGCCATGTGTAGATGTGCACAAGTCAGATTTAATAGTCTCGTCAGCTGAAGTTGGGTGATACCAAAGCCACAATTTGTTATAAAAAAAATGTACAACCTATCATCTAGTAAAATTGAAAATATTTAATAAATATATCAAAATTTGAGATTTTTAGTTATTTACCCTAAAAATTATCAAAAAAATTTATAATACTTATAGCCTATTTCATTCAACGGTTCCAATTAGTTATTAGCAATGATTTACGGTTTTGAATAAATAAAAAATGTTAATAGTTAGAAATATTGAACTGAATTTATCAATTACCCCTAAATAGTAATTTGAAATCCAAAGTCTAAACATTAATTTTCAGCTCCTCATAAACCGTACCTTGCTTCTGTAAAAAAAGTTCATATGAAAGAAAATATCATTTGAACATTTTAGAAACTATACTAATACTGTTAAATTTAATATTTTTAGTATGATATTCTTTTTGAATGATTAAAATTGTATTAGTATGTTTTAAATTGTCATTAACTAATATTTTAACTTTAAATTTTATAAATAGTGTTTATGTCGAGGTGGATTACTTCTTTATGTAATAAGGTTCAATTTTCATTAACATTTACTTAGTTTTTGTTTTTTTTTTACTCGGTAAAAAGTTTAAAATAAAAATTTTTATTTATTTAGTGTTTTTGCTTGTAAAAGGAAAGCAAATAAAATGGAAAATAACTTTTATTTTCAGTTCAAAAATTTATCTATAAAATAAAAAATAGAAAAAACTATAGCAATAAACTAATAAAGGTAAAATAATTTTATTTTCCAGAGACAAAATTAATCATTATTTTTTATCAAAATTTTATTTTCTTCCTTTTCTTTTTATTTTTATTTTATTTCTCTTGTATCCAAATATAGTGTATAGAGTTAAATTGAAACTCTAAATTCTATTTCTTATTCCACTACTTCAAATGGATTCGAAACAGTCCTAATAATTATTTATGCAATATGCATTCATCTTAAAAAATAAAAATGTTTAACACAGTTAATTGATAAAAATAAATTGAATTAAATACCAATAATATAATAAGAATCATAAAAAGGCTAAATTAAAAGAAATTGAGAAAAAAAAAATAAAAAGGTTAATAATTTCCAAATCAGCGTAGGAAAAAAGCAATATATTTTTTTCCATGTCTATCGCCAACCCAAACAGATCCCTACCGTGTGAGGCCAGAGCAAAGCTGCAGAAGCTAGTTTTAGGAACAGCAGAACGCCCACCCTCGGGTCGGGTCCACCTTCTCTCGTCATTTGCTGCCAAATCTGTGTACTCTTTCCTTCAATTATTATATTATAATAATAAATACAATTGCAATATATACATATAACCATTCTCATCGCTTACTCACTCGAATCACACATATAATTACCTTCTTTTTTTCTTTTTTCTCCGTCTCTCTCTGCCCCCATTTATTTTTTTCCTTAGACCAGGTACAGGTAGCTTCCTTTCCTTATTTGCTTATCTACCATTTTTCTCTTTCTATTTTTCTTTTGGTTTATTTTTGTGATTTGGCTTTTAAAGTTGAGATTTCTATTAGGGTTTTCTATTTATTTTGATTATTGAAAGAATTTTGCAGTTTTTCCTTCTTTTTTTTTTGTTTCCTTTAAATATGTTAGCGAGGTAAAAGGGAATATGAAGTTTACGATCTGTTATAGCAATTTATGTTTCGAATTTGAATTTATATTTGTATGGTGTTTGATGATCGGTGAGTTGTTTATTCTCGATGGATTATTGATGATGCTTATGATCTTCTTGAATAAGATTATATTACAGCAGCTATGATTCGGCTATTTAAAGTAAAGGAAAAGCAGAGAGAACAGGCTGAAAACGCCAATGGAGGGGCGCCTATCAAAAAGCAAACTGCTGGAGAATTGCGTCTTCATAAGGGTTCGTCTCTTCTATTCATCAGATGTTGTGGTTGTTTTGTAAAGTATATCTCCTTAGTGTACTATTTTGTTGTTTTTGTGTTTATTTTAAGAATCTTTGTCGCCCAGATAATTTTTTATGACTAAACGCGTAGCAAGGGAAGAAGAACAGTGTGGGAAACGGATTCTGTTAGTTGGATGATTTTGCTGGATTTGTAAGGTTTACTTTGTTCTTTTGGGTTTAGAGGGGCCTAGACATCTATTTATTGAATTGAAGATTGTGGACTATGTGAACTGTGAATCAGTATGTTTTTCTACTACCTGAACTACTTTATGAGCCTTAAGTTCGCAATAAGAGTCCAACTTCAGTTTGCAATTGATAGAATATGCTGAGTTCATGTCACTAGTAGAGGCTTATACCATTCCGGTAGGTGTTACAAGTTCATAGTGCTTTTAGCTGTGTCAAGTATAATAGTGGATTTAGGAATTTGGCTATTGGGTATAACAGAAATTCTGGAGATGTAGCACTTTTTTCTTCTCCAACTCTCTTTGCTATAAGACTAGAATTTACGATGGTTTAGTTGCTTTTCTTGTTAGGCTAGGATATTGGGATTAAGTAGGGAATACAGTTAAACAGACAAACCAATTATCTTCTTAACCAATTTTTTCTAAAATATACTGTCCATTAACTCTTGCCGTTGCTGGTGTTTGGCTTTTATTTTGGATGATGTTGTAGTAAAGATATTGAAGAATGCAGTTTTTAGGTCAATTATGCGGCCTGGTGCAAACATTCGGCGGAATATTCAATTAAGTTTTGGGAATGAAAAGTTGAAGGATACATAAAGATTATGTACTTGCTTGATGCTTTAGTGAAAAAATTGTTAGATAATACATTACAAGCATGACAAGCTTTAGGGAAGACATTTTTCAAGAAGTGGATTGAGTTACAAGCGGACCTTGTTCTATATCTTGGATTGATAAATATGTTTCAGCAGATGAAATAATGTGAATACTATACTTGTTATGTGCTCCATTTCTCATTAAATTACTCACGTGTGTTTGGTGCAGAAAACAAGTTGAATTGCATAAGAAGCTCATTTCTTTGATTTTGCATTGGGCAACTGTAACGTCATCTAGTAGTCTTGCTAATTATGGTTGTTTTATTCAGAAAGCTGTTGAGCTTCCAGGTTGCAATGACTAATTTAAAAAACTGGCTCTTGAATTTAAATTCCTCTTTCTTTTCTCTGTTTAAGCCTCAGGAGTTATGAAGTAACTACTAACCTGGTTTATGCACGTAATTAACCTGGTCTTGAACCAGTTCATAGACCATTAGTGGATGATGTTTATCATTCTGCTTTAAGAAATCACTTTTTGAAATGAATTTGTTTAGCCTGAGTCAAATGCATATCATGTGAGGTTATATTCTTGACTTAACTTCATCTTTTAGTGTTTTCACATGACATCTTGTATTTTGCTGCAGATATTTCTGAGCTAAACCTGCCTAAATCTTGTGCCATAACCTTCCCCAATGGCAAGGACGACCTGATGAGTTTTGAGGTTTCAATCCGACCAGACGAAGGATATTATTTGTAAGAAACTTTTTAATATAGCATCTTGTCTCTAGAACTTGATAAAACAAATACTAACTTACCATGGAGAAAATTGAATCTGTAATATTATCACTTGTTATTTGAGGTTTTCTCCTTTGCATGGAAAGATCAGTTCCTCTGTTCTTTAATCTCCAAAATTTATCTGATTTCTCCTCTAGAAACAATTGGTTAACTAAATGATTTTAATTTAGGGGTGGCACATTCTTGTTCTCTTTCCAAGTTTCTCCCATATATCCACATGAGGCACCAAAGGTTAAGTGCAAGACCAAGGTAAACTGGCCAATATCATATACTTTGCTAAGAGCTTTTTTCCTGAAAGAATTGTCTCTTCATCTTGTGGTGATTTGTGTTTAATGTGACATTTATGCATCTTACCTCCAACTCCAGGTTTATCATCCCAACATCGACTTGGAAGGAAATGTCTGCCTTAACATCTTGCGAGAAGACTGGAAACCTGTCCTCAACATAAATACTATTATCTATGGATTATATCATCTTTTCACGGTATTATTTTATCTTTTTGCAAGTAAATCTCTGTGGTTTTGTAGCCATTATTATCTGTTTTTTTCTGAAAAATTTCTTCCTAATTCTTTATGCAGGAACCAAATTATGAGGATCCTCTTAATCATGATGCTGCTGCAGTGTTGAGAGATAACCCAAAAATGTTCGAGTCTAATGTAAGAAGAGCTATGGCTGGAGGATATGTGGGGCAAACCTTTTTTCCGCGGTGTGTTTAGCTTTTGTTGTTTGGTGGCACAAAGTGCCAATTCACTCATATCCATGGTTGAAAGCCTGTGATTGTAAAATTTATCTGCGATTTACATTCTGTCATCTTTTTCAATTTTCTGAGTGGAGCTGGGGGCATTAGTTCCTATAAGTGCAACTAAAAACAAGAACGTAATTTGTATGTTACTACAACTCGTCTGATGTGATTTGTATGTTGACTTGGTATATTATTTTGAACAAGCATAGGCTAGACTCTGTTCATGGTTTAGAGAGAATCACCCTTTACCTTTGCGTGCACATTTGTGCTTATTGCCTTTTTATATACCTTTTTTTAATATTTGATATTTCGTAGCCTGGAAATCATCCTTCGCTCTTTATTTTTTCAATTTTTTTATATTTTGAGAAATTTATTTGACTTAGCAATTGGTTTAATCTCCTCGGAGAAGAATGCATTTACCGATGAATTGGATCTTCCATCGGGAAATTGCCAATGCACTGAAATGATTTGCGGCTACGATTGGTATTCTTGATTATTTGATGCTGCAATCTAAAGGGCCCAATGTCCAAATGTTGATCCATAAAAGCTAGTCTGTAAACTCATTAAATCCCCAGAACGTGGGATGTTTTTACGAAGACAAACATAAACTGATTGCTTGAACCAAAAATATGGCGTGTCAGTATTCACATAATCTAGACCTCGAACAATACGAGGCACTGTCATATCATCTCTGCCTCTTTTGAACATGCGATTCTAGCATTTTCACGATCTTGCCTAAAAAACTTATACAGTGGACTATAGAACAAACAGCACAAACCAAATGGAACTGCCATCATTGAAAGAAGCCCTTTTGACAATGCAGAAGCCTGCTGCACAGAACCTTTAACTGGATCAATAGAATTTGAATCATACCCGAACATTCTTTCAGAAAGAATTCCAACCAAAGGAGCAGCAAAAGAAGAGAGAGATCCTTCGAAAGCGCGATCAAATGCATAAATCATAGTTCGGTGTTTCACAGGAACGACTTCAGCAAACATTGGTGCATTTGCAGCAGTGCCATTCCAACTGATAGTCAGGCCCATCAGGAAAACTGTAACAGCAAAAATGTGATAGCTGTTTACTGATAATGGAATTTCTTTGAGCAGAAACCAAGAGAATGGTATGCCCATGAAGGCACTGAACTGCGCACATATGATTCGGCCAGAGTGAGGGTAAGTACGTGACATTCGATCTGCTATCAATCCACCAACAAGGGATCCAAGTGCACACCCAATAGCAAAGAGACTTAGGAGAAATGCCGTGCTATTATGATTGAAACCTGAAGCATGCAGTAAATTTCATCACCCAGTTCCAATTTACTTTTTAATAAGTGCATTCGCAGCTAATATAGAACTTGCAAATGTTCTCACCAATTAATTCAAACCACATGGCGAAGAACACCATAGCAGTCCATGGTAATGAACCAACAATGCCCTGCATAACTATTATCTGAAATGTTTTTACTTTCATTACAGCTTGCATGGCTGTCCAAGACTCTGTCCAAATGGATGATGTGCTAGAATTGCTCTTTTCTATTAATTCGTCCCTGCACCCAAAAACAACTGAATCACCACAAAGAAAAGGTTATACACATTCAAGATATTGCAAATTTGACAATAAAACTAGAGGATCACAAACAAAAGATTAGAACCTATCAGAACTTTCGTGACTGTCATGGGGGACTCCAATTGTTTTCCTTGGGTCAACAACAAATAAAAAAACAAGAAACCCAATTATTGAACTCAATGTTGCCATCATGATGAAGGCACAGCGCCATCCCGGGATGCCCCAGTATTGCTGACCAGCCATAATTGTTGCCAGCACACCGCCTCCTATACCACCCAAGTTACCAATAAGGTTAACCAATCCAAATCCAGTGCCTCTCACACTATCCTTATAGCTATCAGCAATGAAAGACTGTAATGCTGGTATCACAATTGCCAGTCCAAAGCCATTTACTGCTCTCCAGAATGCAACTTGCAGGAAATGCTGGCTTGCACCTACTGCTGCTGTTGATAAGGCCCAGCATAATGTCCCTATTGCAAGAACTGTAGGACGGTCATAGCTTATAACCAGTACACCAGCTAGGGGTGATGATAGCCCCTGCACAAAGTTCCTTATGAAAGTGAGATATCCCAAATCAGATGGCCCAACACTGAACGCTTCGCTAACTTCTTTGTAAACAGAAGGAAGGAGATTTTCATCAGCCCGCTCCATTATAGCAGCCAAATTTATAAGAATGAGAGAAAGAGAAACCCCAAAAATCTTTCTTGTTCTGGTGAAGGAAACAAATTGACAGAAAACAGAAGATGAAGTCAATAAATGAAATAAAACTCTTCTGAAGGGGACCAAGGAAACAATTGAAAATAGAAAAAGGAATGGAGTTTTTATATTTCTGGAACAAAAAACTTATGCGTCGAGCATGGGAAGTAGCTGCAAAATGGCCTACTTAATTTCTTACTGCAAAATGGTTTGAGTTTATCACATTTCTAGAATTAGAAGCATTTTGAAACGTATTAATTAAATTCTCCAAATACTTCAATTGCTTCCACTAGTTTTTTAGTGCAGGAATTCAATGAGTTTCTATAAGTGCCAAATGAGACAACCTAACATTTCTTGTTCTTCTTTTTTTGCTGTCATTTGTGAATCTCAAATTAAACAACAAAATGGAAGTCCACAACAAATAGAGTCGAGAAAGAAAAGATCTTCTCAACCTATACGCTAGATCAATCAAACAGAAGGCAACGACTACCAAAACCCTTCACTCCAAAAATAGTAAAGGAAAAACTGAAACCAAAGATCCATCCCATGAAGTTCTTTAAAAGTCAAATATCAGTTCTTTAAAGGTCAAAGATTGAAAGGAATTAAAAACAAAAAGATCAAGAGAACGATAGACATGACTTACTTCATGGCTTCAAATTTTCTGGGAAACAGAGGCTTCGAATGAAGAACGGTAGGAAATCTGGAATGGGTGCGATTAAGACCCATCAAAGTAGGTACTACCCACAAAACTCCTATAAATCCGGAACCGGAATAGCAATAAATTTATAGCATTTGTGGCGGATCTTGAGGTTGGACCCCATTTACTTGCGTTTTCATTGTAATAACCACCGCTTACAAGATTCATCAGAAACTGAACTCAATCCACTGTTCAATCGAAAATATTCATAACCGAATATTCCTATCACGAATGTAAATATATAATATAATGCAATTAGTCTATTATACTGCGTAATACAAAACAGATATGCCAAGATCGCCAATGGAAGATGACAAAATAAAATAATAATAAAAATATGGACGTCTCAGATCTTTCCTTATTGAAGGACTCATTGGGTAAACGGTCACTGGGGACTTTGGTTCTCTTTGGTATTTGTTTCTCACAAGTCAAAGGTGAGAAATTATGGGATCAGACACCTATACGAGGTGGTGATGCAGACATGATAACACGTTTCCAATTAAGTAAGACGAAAACAAAAACATATAAATGGATTTTTTTTTTTAGTCTAACGCATCATCAAGTTAGATCAAATGCAAATCACGACTTGATTTCATTACTCATATGTTATCATTAATCAAACATAATCAATACGTAAATTTATTAATTAATCAATTCAATTTTTGAGATTAAATTGTTCTATGTTTTCTAAAAGCTTACACATCATAATATCTTTTTTCCTATTAAGCAATAACAATGTATGTAAGAAAATATATAGTTTCATCATCAGTGAAAAACATTATTCAATGCATTTGCTTTCATGTTTATAAATTGACAACTTAATCAATTTTCACTGTATTAAATTTAAATTTCATTTATTAATTGGATTACAAAAAATTATCAGTATCAGAATCTTAAGAAATTTTTATTATATATATATGTATATATATATGGATTCTCAATCATCCTCTCTGTTTCTTCTCTTTTCTATCTGTCTTTGCACGGAGAACTCAAATTTAAAAAGAGTAGCAACGTACAGACATAGAGGTATGACCGCAAAATTAAAAATAAATAAATAAATATTTAGTGTAAAAATTTTTTGAAAATAAAAAAGTTTCTCTCTCTGTAATTTTTTGACCTCTCTAACTATTTGGGCTGGGTTCCGTCACTGAAAGCAGCCACAGCAAATGTGAAAATTCATCTCCAAATTTGAACTTGGATGAGTAACATGCAAATATGTATCCACGCTTTTCAACCTGGGCTGGATGGGCTGGGCTGGGCTGGGCCTTCAGTGTGCTACGATAATTTGATATCAGATTATTGGGTTAAATGTGAAAGGAACACACTTTGTGACCCAAATCCAGAAACAAACTCATTGGTCTGCACAATACACAAATTACTTTTTTTTTTTTGACACAATAATTAGTAATTAATAGGTTAAACTTTTAGAGTAATTTATATATTTATTAACAAGGATGAAATTATAATTATAATAAAACTTAATAGACGAAAAAATTATATACCTCAAAAAGATAATTAAAAAATTAAGGGGAAGCATCACCGACCGGATCAGCTCAGCGAACATCAGGATCGAAGAAAGTGAGATTGTTTATTTGTTGGGACAATAGGATTGGTAAAGCCCGTTCCATTCCAAGTGAGATAGAAATACCATTCCCACCCTCGTCAAGGCATGGGCCCCAATCTTTGTCGGATTAAAAAATGTTATCATGTGCCTGCCTGTACTGTAATACAAGCCTCACCGGAAAAGTACTATTTGCCACGCGTAGTTGCAATTTATACAGTAATGTCAATTCACGGCTTTGCTTTTTCAACTAAATTTACCAATTCAATTCTAAAGGATTGACTCAAAATATTCAAGATAAAATGATTTTCTAAAATATAATTATATATATTAATTATATCAATAATATTTAAAAATTTTAATTAGAAAAATTGAATAAATTTAGAGATTTTAATACACGTCTTGCCTAATAATTTTAATGGACTATTTTGGGAGGTTTTCCCCTGTGCAGAGTAAAGTATTATGACTCGTAAACGAATTAAAAAAAAAGCGAGGTATTACGACTCAACAACAAAGACTCAGTTGGTGGTCCAAACGGGCGCGATTCGCACGTGCGGGTGCTATTGTTAATTTGTTATGTTTTCCAACTAGCTTTCCAGCTGTCCCATCTTTCTCAGGCTGAGTTGGATACGCACGTGCCCATGGCGCGACTATTGCGCCTCCTGTCTCTTAGTATTTAACAAAAGGCATTTTACGTGATCATGCAATTAACTTCCTAAACGTTGATTAATTTGAAAACCAACAATAATGGACTAGTCACACTTGCTTGTTTTCTTTTATTTCTTTCCTTTTTTGTTATTTTAAATTGATTGCAAGAATATACTATTTATCATTTACCACTCGATTTATTTTCTCGTTTACTTTTCATATCACTTAAAAAAAATAGAAAAAAAAAGGAATTGAAGGTCAAATAATGTAGCGAGCTTGTTGGATAAGGATTGTATAGAGTCTAATTTGGTTATCACTTAAATTATTATTGAGAAAATGTATATTAATTGAAGAAATTCTGAAATAACTAGATAATTGCTTTAATCACAAGAGAAAAAACTATAATTATTTTAAAATATTTTTCGGTAACATTTGAAATGATAGAATATGAATAATTACTTTAAATTTATTTCAGCATGAATTTGGGTCTAGATATGACGTATATTATATAAAATATTAAAATAAATATTATAAGGATTTCTTGATCCAGACTTATATAATAATTTTTTGTGGTTAAATTACACGAAAATTTAATCATGCTCGTGTCACAGTAAATATTTAAACACGAAGTATTATTTAGGGAGATTTTTTTATAAAATATGTGGTACTTGATAATACCATTTAATATTTTAAATTAAAAGTAATATTAAACTTGAATTTATATCGATACAACTATTAGAATTATATTTAGTGAATTGTAAAAACATGTAAATAAATCTTATATCAAAATGTTTTATATTACAGTACATTTAATCTTAACTAAAATACTTAAGTGTTGAATTATATTTTATCATGGAGAACAAAAAGTACGCGTGGCGTGCTTTTCCTTTGTACTAGAACTAGGATCTGAGCGGAGAGCCGTGCGATTCCTCTGCTATTGTTGTAATTTCCCTGTGATCTGTGAAGAGAGAGAACCCTGACGATTATAGGCGATGGGGACCGCATCACGTGTTGCGTGCTAAATCAGACATGCGGGCAGCGGATGACAATGTGGTCCTCACTCAGCTGATGAGGAGGTAGAGCCCGTAGGATAATTTTACTATTAATTACTAGTATTTGTTAGTATTATTATTGTTAATTATTATTATGGATTTCTGCGTCGCACGTGCGGAGGGTTAAAGCAGTCTACGGGTCCCACATTTCTTTGTTTCTGAGATCGCTGTTTGTCCATATCTGTACCGTTCAGACTGAACATCACGGCACAGCCACCCTAAATGCTGGAGAAATTCAGAAAAGTAAGAGAAAATGTGCCTTGTGGGCATCCCTATCATAAGATCCAAAGCAGTTTATTACAACCATTGGATCAAATCAGATGCAATATCTCGAGGAGGCCCAAATTAATTTGGGAGATAATGTGATTTGGGAAGGGATAAATAAGACACATTAGAATTAGGGACCGTCCTATGTATGTATTAATACATGTCATTTTCTACTATCTTTTAGTACCAAAAATTATGCAGGAGGCAGGGGCCATGCTATGGTACGGCTGGGCACTGCTTAGCAGGGTAGGACTATCCTCCAGCTGCAGCTAATTATTAGTCTTTAGACTAAAGCCAATCTTTTACTGGCCTGGCACTTGCAGTTCGCTGTTGATTTTCTGTATTGCCTACTAATATTTTTGGTCAAAGCCCTTTTAAGTCATCAGGTCCCTCCCATTTCATGTTTTGCAATCCGGTTTCACAATTTTATTTTTTAAGTATTTTTTATTATTTTTATAGGAATAATAATAAAAATTTTGGGGTTAAATTAAATATTTTTCTACAAAATAATAGTACATTGTCTATTCCATGCCAGTGTGAAAAGTGAGAGAGGTAGAGAGAGGGAAGAGAAGAATCTGTGGAGGAAGCACGAGCAGCTTTTCTTTCTTTGTTTTCTGTTTTTCTTTCATCTACAAAAATTCAACAAAGGAAGCACCAAGCACTATCCTCGTGATAAAGAGAGAGAAAGCACACGCAAAACGAAACCAAGCAGACCTAGAGAGAGGGGGAGAGTGAAGGGTGTTTACCGGAAAAAATGACTGCCGGTGGATGCTCAGGTAGGCTACCGACGTGGAAGGAGAGAGAGAATAACAAGAGAAGAGAGAGGAGGAGAAGAGCTATAGCTGCTAAGATATATTCAGGGCTTCGAGCTCAAGGAAACTATAAACTCCCTAAACATTGTGATAATAATGAGGTGTTGAAAGCTCTTTGTGCAGAGGCTGGTTGGATCGTTGAAGAAGATGGCACAACATATCGCAAGGTGAATACTGATTTCCTTGTCTCTTTCGATCTTTTAATAGATGTGTTTTCTGTTCAATTTGTTTTACAGATCTACTTGCATGGTTCATAGATTTTGGTTTTTTTAAGCTTTTTTTTTTTTTTTGCTAATTAAAGCTTTCGATTGATCTTGACCATTTTTGTGTTCTTTTCTTGGTTTACTTTGCCTTCATCTGGTGTCCTATTTTGATTTCAATTTTCGCTGATTTGATGATGCTTTCAATTTTAGCGTCGTGGTTGATTTTGTTCTTAATCATTTTTTATCTGTGGCATTTTTGAGCTTCGATCTAAAAAATCTTGTTAATCGGTTCTGAATCTGATAAAATTTTATTTGAAGAGATCTTTGTGTTTTTTCTTATCAATAGACTTGATTTCACTTTCTTAACATCCATTAACAGATATGTAGCCAATGGTTTTAAGAGGCAAAAATACGATCCTTGAGAAATATATAGTCTCCAGGTTCAATATTATGTGCCAAAAGTTCTGCCAAAATTAGACTAATAATTCAAGTGATTTTCTTTCAGGGCTCTAAGCCACCTCCACTGGAGATTGCAGGCACTCCAACAAACATCAGTGCATGTTCCTCTATTCAACCTAGCCCACAATCCTCAAATTTCCCTAGTCCTGTTCCTTCCTACCATGCCAGTCCAACATCCTCTTCATTTCCGAGCCCTACTCGTTTCGATGCAAATCCTTCCACATACCTTCTCCCTTTCCTCCGTAACATAGCTTCAATCCCTGCGAACCTCCCTCAGCTTAGAATATCCAATAGTGCTCCTGTAACTCCACCGCTTTCTTCCCCTACTAATAGAAGTTCAAAGAGGAAAGCTGATTGGGAATCCTTTTCAAATGGATCACTAAACTCCTTTCGCCATCCCCTTTTTGCTGTCTCTGCCCCTTCAAGCCCTACACGACGCCAGCATCTTACACCAGCTACTATACCAGAATGTGATGAATCGGATGCCTCAACTGTTGATTCTGGTCGCTGGGTGAGTTTTCAGGCTGTTGCTCCTCAAGTAGCTCCTCCTTCACCGACGTTTAATCTTGTCAAACCAATTGGTCAGCAGAGTATGTTTCAGGATGGAATTGATCATGGGCATGGAGGATTTGGTTGGGGGGCAGGTGCAGAGAGGGGAAGAGGGTCAGAGTTTGAATTTGAGAATGGCAGGGTGAAGCCATGGGAAGGTGAGAGGATCCATGAAATAGGAGTGGATGATCTCGAGCTCACACTTGGGAGCGCAAAGGCTCATGGTTAAGCCAGTGATTGCTCTTAAGTTTGGGAATGTAACAAGAAGGGAAATAATTGGAGGTTGTGCATTCTCAATGGTATACTTGGTTTATCTTAGCCAAGCTGAATTGGCGATGCTGGGAGACTGGCGTGTGAGTTGTGTGATTCTGGGAAGGCCTCATCATATATGTCCTTGTAGATGTACAGTTCCTTTTTCTTGGAGCAATGGCAGGAATCTGTATCTATCTGATTCAACTCATTGGCAGCCTTCCTGGAAGGACCATATAAGGTCCCCAAATTTTCATATGGGGAAAAGACTGGTGCAAGTGATTTAGAAGGTTGTATTCTTCGTTAATCTGTTTATGTTTAGAGTATTTCTTTCAACTCTACATTGATGATTATAGTATCCTATTTAAATTGTCATTAGGATGACCTTTACTAGCTTCAATCAAGAGCAAAGATTGTGTACTAAACTTATCTGGGATTTGAGTTTATATAATCTGTAGGCTTGAAGAAAAACAAACTTAAACTATTTGAAGCCGATCATTTTTACTTTTCAATAGATTGTAGTCTTGTGGCAATGCATTTGGGTATTGGATGCTGCTCTTTTATAACTTATGAGCTAATGTTCAGCCTAGTATACTTATGCTATTTTATTTTTTTCAGCTTGGCTTATAAATGGGGCTAACACTCCAAACTGAACTGAGCTAACTATGGCTAAAGGAAACACAATTTTAATGTCCTGCAGTAAGAAGCTCATCATCCTACTTGGCTTGTAGGAGAAGAGCTTGTGTTGATAACAAATCTTAAGACTGTTTGACAAAGTTTTAAAAATTTTAATTCTAGAATTTGGAAAAACTATGTTTCTAATGTCATAATCTTAAAAAGTATATTTTGCAATTAGATGGAAGAAAATATGTGGAAAAGATAGAGAAGCTCATTTAAAAATTTAGTTTTAGCAGAAGAGCTCTTAGATGTGTTTTGCCCCAAAGACAAGGCCTGCAGCTACTGAAAGAACTTGGATAATTTGGTTGTAATTTAGTTTGGAAGAACTAGTAGGCCCATTTCTTGGTATGTGAAAGTTTTGTTTGTTGTGAATGGATGATGCATACCAAACTGACTTTCTGCAATTTTTTGTGGCGTTTTGTGGGTCAAAGGAGCATCTTAGAAGAAGGGACCCCTTCCCCACGTGATGTGTCTCATGTGGCATGTCACCTTCGATATTATAATTTACCAACCAATTTTGTGGCTTCCAAGTTCCAGTTCTTAATTATTGCTGTATCTTCTTTGAATAATGTTAGGAACAATGTGATAAGCCTGATTATTGACCGGAGTACTTTCTATGTCGACATGATCTTGTGGTTCTTGAATTAATTTCCTTTTTAACTTCAACATTATCCCTTATTTTCAAGATCTTGATATGATTTATCATTAGATACTGGTAAGAGAAAAAAGGGAAGCTAGTTCTTTTTATTTCACATTTGACATGGAATATCATGTTTATAAATATCATGATCTCTTGAACTTTGTTAGTTTAATATTGTAGTATCATTAACTTTTAGTTTGATCCATTAAACACTTAAGAGTATTTCCGATGCAATCATGGATTGTAGCTGATGTGTCTTAATAAATAGAAGTTGTGGATGGTGATATAGTTAAATGTGTTTTTGTAGATGTTAGATTTTAAAAATGGCTCTCCAATGCATGAAGAAGAACCAATTTCAGTGCAAGTAGAAGTTTGTGTGCGAATAAAAGAGAAGACATAAAGGAAAATAAAAAATAAGAAAAGAAAATCGAGTCGCACTATCGAACAAACCCTCTAAAAACGGAAGGCGTGATGGACAATGTCTTTTTTTTTTTTTTTTTTTTTTTTTTTTTTTTTTTTTTTTTACACATTAGACTCACAGACTAAACATATAACAACGTTGAAGAAATTAGACTCACAGACTAAACATATAACAACGTTGAAGAAAGTTTTTGTTTTTAACTTTCAATTTTTTAGACGTGGCAAATAAATTAAAACAATCTATGATTGAATTGAAGATGCTCAAAAATTTATAAAATTACATCAATTAAATACTTTCACTTGTAAAATTAAATTAATTAAGCATTCATTAAATAATTAAATATGTGAAAATTAATATTTTAAAAGTTATGCTAAGTACACATTAAATTAATATTTTACATATAAAAGTCAATAATCCTAAAAATTATTGCTATTAGTATGGAAAGATGTGCGTTGTTACCAAAATTTATAAGTTGAAGTGCACGATATGTCATCTATAGAATTCAAAGTACCATGAATTAAGTTGTAAATTTTAGAGGTTTTAGGGGGTGAATTTATATGTTTGCCCATTATCTTTCCATATATGCATATATACTTTCAAAATATGCTTTTCATTGGTTGGTGTATGCATTTGAAGAAATATATGTGCATCGCATGGAGATCTTACGGGGAAAGAAAGAATTGAAAGGGAAAGAGCTTGTCAACTCTTTACAAAGAGCTTGTCAACTCTTTACAAACCAAATGGACTTTCTGCACATAAAAGTATATTTGGGCATGTTATTACGCTGGAGATGGTTAAATACATTAATTAACTCCTGAATTTCACAATTTTAACTTTTGCTTTTCAAATTTTAGGATGATGAATTGTGTATTTAAACTTACAAATTTTGATAATTGCATATCTCTTCACACTAATTGTAATAGGTTTTAGTTTTTTTATTTTTTATATGTAAAATATTGAGTTAGTGTAATTTTTAGAATAATAATTTTAAAATTTTAAACTATTTAGTAGGTGTTTAATTGATTTAATTTTACAGGTTGAAATGTTTAATAAAATTATTTTGCAAATTGAAAATTTTAATTAATATAATTTTATATATTCAAGTGTTTGATGAGCCAAACTAAAAATTGAAGGTGACACAAAGTTAAAGTAGCAAAGTTGAGCGACTGTTTGTTTGTGGTTAGTAATACAAGTCTTATAAGCATTTTGGATTGAATTTATTATTCTTTATTGCTTTTAATTCTCTAAAAGGTTCTTTCCTCCTTTTTGTAATGAATTTCTTGCTGAATTCAAATGGAATAGATTCTAATTTGAATGGTGTTGTAATTGGATTGGAGATCAATTTTGTTGTCTATATTTTGTTATTACTTTATAAAATACTTCTTTCGTTCCATTTTGTTTGCATGATTTTACAAAACATGTATATTAAAATTTTAGTCAATAAAAATTATTTTACCTATTTTTACCCTTAACCTATTAACCTATTAATAAAAGTTATTCATTTAATAAATAATCATAAAAATTATTATAGAAAAAATAATTTTTTAAATATATAAATTTAAAAACTTGCAAATATTTTGTGACGTCCGAAAAAACAATAACAAGCAAATGAAATGGGAAAGTGAGAGTATTAATTACTTATGCTTAGGTGACCAATTTGGACTTACTGTCAAATCCAATATTAATTGGATCTGAATAACCAATTGTTCCAAAATATATCCAAAATTAACTAAGTGTACAAAAATGATATCCAAAATTAACCAAGTGTCCAAAAATGATATATACCATTCAATGTATAATTATTGATTCAATTGAATTAACCCCAAGATGTGACATTATTCAATTATTGAATCTATGTTGTAAGTAGTAGCCAATTAGACAATCCAAACCCGTAACTCACATAACTTTAGCTCAAGCCGAGTAGCGTAAAAGTTTTTAGCTGTACTTCTCAAGAATCAAACTCGTATTTTCACTTTAATATGGATTAAAGTCGCTAACCACCTCAATGAATATCTTATTGATTATTAAACAACTTTTGTTAATCAATCTAAGACAATTGATGATTTTTATCACTAATTAAAATATGATCCTAAAAAAATTGAAAAAGTAATTTCTAAATGCATAAGTATATCCATACACTTTAATAAAAGAAATTTCATGGCATTCAAATAATACGAGAAACCTTTCATGTTCATATTTTGATAATAGTGCATTTTTTCCATACTAGCAATAATTTTTTATTCTTTAGTTTTTATACATGTGTATAATATGGATTGATGTGTAGGGTTATACAACTTTTTGTCAATAATTTTCATGTTTTTTAATTATTTAATAAATATTTATTAACTGATCAAATTTCACAAATTGAAAAATTTAATGGAAAATTTTTTACAAATTGAAATTTTAATGTGCCATTTTATAAATTGAAATATCAATTAATCAAAATAAAAATTATAAGTATGATAATTTTTTTATAAAATATATAATATATTTATGCATTTAACAAAAGAAAAATAATAAAAAAGTTATTATCAAACTACTGGATAATCAAGTGTAGAATCAAGTGCCTTCGAATAATCAAATAAAGTTTTTCTCAAAAAAAAAAAAAAAAAATCAAATAAAGTTATCTTGATAATTCATTCTCAAAAGTAAAAGGAAAAACAATAATTCTTTAAAAAAAAGTCTCCACTCTACGTTTAGGCGAGCTATGGTATATATGAAAATTATTTGTGATCGTATCTTTACCTAAAGTAGGAATTTTCAAAAAAAATTATTAGTAATTTATCTTTTTTTTTTTTTTTTTTTTTCCGTGTATCTTCAGAAATACATCGTAGCACGCGCGTGTATATATATCTATATATATATTACAACAAACTTCCTTTCAAGAAAACATATTACATACATATAACTAACTGCAATTCCTACTATTCTCTATTTCCAGCTCTTGTTCGGCCATGGAAATAACAAACTCAAAACCCCATTTAGTATTCCTATCAAGCCCTGGCTTAGGCCACCTAATTCCAGTTCTTGAGTTAGGAAACCGCCTTGCCACTCTCTGCAACTTTGAAGTAACCATTTTTACAGTACCATCGAACACATCACAAGCTGAAACTCAACTTCTTCAATCAGCCATGACTGCAAAGATCTGCGAAATCATCCAACTCCCTCCGGTTGACATTTCCAGTCTCATCCAACCAGAAGCCGCCGTCGTTACCCAAATTTCTGTTATGATGCGTGAAATCCGCCCAGCTTTCCGTTCAGCTTTATCTGCTCTGAATTTTCGTCCCGCCGCCATAATCCTTGACCTGTTTGGAACTGAGTCTTTAGAGATTGCTAAAGAACTTGGGATTCCAAAATACGTTTATATGACTAATAATGCATGGTTTTTAGCTCTTACAATATACATACCTTTTCTTGATAAGGTGGTAGAAGGAGAGTTTGTTGATCAAAAAGAGAATCTCGAAATTCCGGGTTGCAGGCCAGTTCGACCGGAAGATGTTGTCGATCCGATGCTAGATAGGAGCAATCAACAGTATTTTGAGTATGTTCGTATTGGAAATGAAATCCCTAAAGCTGATGGGATATTGGTAAACACATGGGAAGCTTTAGAACCAACAACACTTGCAGCTCTTAGAGACGAGAACTTGTTGTACAAGACTACTAAGATTCCGGTTTTTCCAATCGGTCCAGTGAGAAGAGCGGTCGGAAAGGTTGAGGTTGGTTCAAAGTGTGAGTTGCTAAATTGGCTCGATAACCAGCCCAAGGAGTCAGTGGTTTATGTTTCATTTGGAAGCGGTGGTACACTCTCGTTTGAACAAATGCAGGAAATTGCTTATGGTCTTGAGATGAGTCACCAGAGATTTATTTGGGTAGTTCGCAGACCCAACATAGAAACTGGCGACAGTTCATTTTTTACTACAGGAAACGTTGGAGACGACGATATATCTAGGTATTTACCAGATGGATTCTTAACAAGGACTAAAAATATCGGTCGTGTGATTCCAGGGTGGGGCCCACAAGTTCAGATCATTGGCCATCCATCAACTGGAGTGTTTTTATCGCACTGTGGATGGAATTCTATATTGGAGAGTCTGACCAATGGAGTGCCAATCATCGGATGGCCATTATACGCCGAACAAAGATTAAATGCGACGCTGTTAGAAGAGGAGCTTGGGGTAGCGGTTAAACCGAAGATTTTACCGTCGAATGGAGTGGTAAAAAGGGAAGAAATTGTAATGATGATTAGAAAAATTATGGCTGATGAAGAAGAAGGAGATAAAATAAGAAAAAGAGTTAAAGAAGTCAAAGAGAATTCAGAAAGAGCTTTAAATGAAGGTGGTTCCTCTTGTAATGCATTATCTTCATTTGCTGGGGAGTGCAAGAAAGGATGGAAACGATAGACTATATTCATCAAACTAACCGATCTCAAAAATCGGCGGTAGAAAATATGAGATGGTTTATGTAATAAATAATATAAATGTTTCTCTTATTAGAAGATGGTTCCTCTTGGTCATTCTGTGTTTTGGCTTTTCCTAATTACAAAATGCAATAAGTGGTTTGCTTCCAACCCGATTCGAATTAATAAAAAGTAGGCATTAATGCCCAGATGCTTATAATTCTTGATCCTGTTAAAACTAATACTTCCTCCCTCTCAGCTTGTTATTCTTGTTTTGAAAGTTTATAAATTTATATATTTAAATAATTATTTTTTCCGATAATAACCATTTAGGTAACGATTGTCATTAAATAAAATATTTTCATTAATATTTTATTCAGTTAAGGTTAAGGATGAATAAAATAATTTTTATTGACTAATTCTTAATATGCGTATTTTGTTAAACTATCCAAACCAAATGGAACCGAGAGAGTACTTGCTTATATGCTTATATCAAATTTATGGTCCACTTATGGATTAAATTAATAAAAATAAAGATATTTTAAATTTTTTTCTACTTTTTTCTTTTTTTTTTCTAGTTTATGGTTACAAACCCTCAAGTTAAATTTAATTATAAGTCTCTTCTCCAATTCCAGCACTAACAATTGCACGTAAAAGAAACCTGAAGTCATCAAGATTCAGATCCTTGTTTCTTGCTGCGACTTTACCGCAGGATTTTGCGTCGAGTTTCCTGTCGTCTGTCGCCCTGAAACACTCATAAGCAAGCATATAGCAGGTGCGGTTTTTGTTCTTGAGCGCTAGCTTATAAATGTAGAAGGTAGTATAAAGAATACATATACATAGAAGGTAGATTATCAAGAAAATCTCCATGGCAGAAAGAGAGAAAGAGTTTATGCAATCTTTATATAGGACAAGAATAATAATCTTGAAGAGATGGAGAACATCTGTGCATTTCAAACCATTATATAATAGTTCAACAAGTCCAACGAAGAAGAAAATCATTTGGAAATGATAGTAGGTGGGAATTGAATTGATTAATTTCTTACAATATATAAGACAATATGTTTGTTTAACTATTTAATTGTCATATTGACAATTGCGTTTATCTTTTTCAGCAGCTTTTACGTATATGTATGGTTATTTGGTGAAAGGCATTAATTAAGAAGGAATGAACTTTTAGTGAAAAATGAAAGTTGCATTGACCTGAACGAAGAAAATTAGATCATTCTCATTTTTAAATTAATGCATTTAGCCAAAATTGATATATAAAACTAGCTAGGCAAATAATTTTCACTGCAGAAGTGGTTAGAACAATAACTATTTATTCCACGTACAGTCTATAGTGACGTCTTAACATATGTAATTTATTGGTAAGTGCATAAACGAATCGGAGGTTCAAATCGTTTGCGCAATTGTAATCTAGAGGTTCAACAAAAACTAATCTTCTACTATAATTGCAGTCCTCGTTGAACAACCGTTGGGTTATATAATCTAAGTTTAGAGTTCTTCTAGAAATGTAATCCACTTTTGTTAATCTAATTGTTTTATTGATTTATTACAAGTTTGCTTTTACATTGTTGTATAAATATAACATATATTTTATCAAAACTGAAAAAGACATATCCTTTTCTTTGGATCAAACTGAAATTTAAATCTTACAATCTTAAAATTTTGAAAAAGACAGAAACTAAGAAGCTTATTTGATTGCTAGTTCTGCCTCATGCATTGAAATTAAAGAAACAATACAAAGATCAATATAATATTGAAGGTCCAGTTTCTATATATAAAGTAAAAACTATAAATTAACTATGCATTATGTATGATAAGGTGACTGCCTGGGGTTTTGGTCCCTATTAACCTAGGCAGATGAACATTCATGTCTACGAAGTTTTAACTGAGCTTTTGACTTGTAACAGCTACAGTCATGATGCTTTAGTTTCTCAATTATTTTATCATTCATAATTGTTCTGGTTTTCAAATCTGCACTTTGCCAGGGCATATTCGGTCAGACTTTAAAATTAGCCAATAACCTCACGTCATACCGCTGAATATACGACGTACATTTATTGTTCAGCTGTGGATTTTTTTATTCTCTTTTCAAGAACAAAATATTTATTTATGCTATACAAGATTTTCATAGTGTTGGAATTTCATATCTCAGAACCTGGATACTATGAGGATGGGAACTTTGGTATAAGATTGGAGAATGTGCTTATAGTTAATGACGGCAATACCAAATTCAATTTTGGTATAAGATATTTTAAATTTTGGTTGATTTTGTTCATAATCATTTTTTATCTGTGGCATTTTTGAGCTTCGATCTAAAAAATCTTGTTAATCGGTTCTGAATCTGATAAAATTTTATTTGAAGAGATCTTTGTGTTTTTTCTTATCAATAGACTTGATTTCACTTTCTTAACATCCATTAACAGATATGTAGCCAATGGTTTTAAGAGGCAAAAATACGATCCTTGAGAAATATATATAGCCTCCAGGTTCAATATTATGTGCCAAAAGTTCTGCCAAAATTAGACTAATAATTCAAGTGATTTTCTTACAGGGCTCTAAGCCACCTCCACTGGAGATTGCAGGCACTCCAACAAACATCAGTGCATGTTCCTCTATTCAACCTAGCCCACAATCCTCAAATTTCCCTAGTCCTGTTCCTTCCTACCATGTCAGTCCAACATCCTCTTCATTTCCGAGCCCTACTCGTTTCGACGCAAATCCTTCCACATACCTTCTCCCTTTCCTCCGTAACATAGCTTCGATCCCTGCAAACCTCCCTCAGCTTAGAATATCCAATAGTGCTCCTGTAACTCCACCGCTTTCTTCCCCTACTAATAGAAGTTCAAAGAGGAAAGCTGATTGGGAATCCTTTTCAAATGGACCACTAAACTCCTTTCGCCATCCCCTTTTTCCTGTCTCTGCCCCTTCAAGCCCTACACGACGCCAGCATCTTACACCAGCTACTATACCAGAATGTGATGAATCGGATGCCTCAACTGTTGATTCTGGTCGCTGGGTGAGTTTTCAGGCTGTTGCTCCTCAAGTAGCTCCTCCTTCACCGACGTTTAATCTTGTCAAACCAATTGGTCAGCAGAGTATGTTTCAGGATGGAATTGATCATGGGCATGGAGGATTTGGTTGGGGGGCAGGTGCAGAGAGGGGAAGAGGGTCAGAGTTTGAATTTGAGAATGGCAGGGTGAAGCCATGGGAAGGTGAGAGGATCCATGAAATAGGAGTGGATGATCTCGAGCTCACACCTGGGAGCGCAAAGGCTCATGGTTAAGCCAGTGATTGCTCTTAAGTTTGGGAATTTAACAAGAAGGGAAATAATTGGAGGTTGTGCATTCTCAATGGTAAACTTGGTTTACCTTAGCCAAGCTGAATTGGCGATGCTGGGAGAATGCATGTGAGTTGTGTGATTCTGGGAAGGCCTCATTATATATTTCCTTGTAGATGTACAGTTCCTTTTTCTTGGAGCAATGGCAGGAATCTGTATCTATCTGATTCAACTCATTGGCAGCCTTCCTGGAAGGACCATATAAGGTCCCCAAATTTTCATAGGGGGAAAAGACTGGTGCAAGTGATTTAGAAGGTTGTATTCTTCGTTAATCTGTTTATGTTTAGAGTATTTCTTTCAACTCTACATTGATGATTATAGTATCCTATTTAAATTGTCATTAGGATGACCTTTACTAGCTTCAATCAAGAGCAAAGATTGTGTACTAAACTTATCTGGGATTTGAGTTTATATAATCTGTAGGCTTGAAGAAACACAAACTTAAACTATTTGAAGCCGATCATTTTTACTTTTCAATAGATTGTAGTCTTGTTGGCAATGCATTTGGGTATTGGATGCTGCTCTTTTATAACTTATGAGCTAATGTTCAGCATAGTATACTTATGCTATTTTATCTTTTTCTGCTTTGGCTTATAAATGTGGCTAACACTCCAAACTGAACTGAGCTAACTATGGCTAAAGGAAACACAATTTTAATGTCCTGCAGTAAGAAGCTCATCATCCTACTTGGCTTGTAGGAGAAGAGCCTGTGTTGATAACAAATCTTAAGACTGTTTGACAAAGTTTTAAAAATTTTAATTCTAGAATTTGGAAAAACTATGTTTCTAATGTCATAATCTTAAAAAGTATATTTTGCAATTAGATGGAAGAAAATATGTGGAAAAGATAGAGAAGCTCATTTAAATATTTAGTTTTAGCAGAAGAGCTCTTAGATGTGTTTTGCCCCAAAGACAAGGCCTGCAGCTACTGAAAGAACTTGGATAATTTGGTTGTAATTTAGTTTGGAAGAACTAGTAGGCCCATTTCTTGGTATGTGAAAGTTTTGTTTGTTGTGAATGGATGATGCATACCAAACTGACTTTCTGCAATTTTTTGTGGCGTTTTGTGGGTCAAAGGAGCATCTTAGAAGAAGGGACCCCTTCCCCACGTGATGTGTGTCTCATGAGGCATGTCACCTTCGATATTGTAATGTACCAGCCAATTTTGTGGCTTCCGAGTTCCAGTTCTTAATTATTGATTTATCTTCTTTGAATAATGTTAGCAATGTGATAAGCCTGATTATTGACTGGAGTACTTTCTATGTCCACATGATCTTGTGGTTCTTGAATTAATTTCCTTTTTAACTTCAACATTATCTCGTATTTTCAAGATCTTGATATGATTTATCATTAGATACTGGTAAGAGAAAAAAGGGAAGCTAGTTCTTTTTATTTCACATTTGACATGCAATATCATGTTTATAAATATCATGATCTCTTTGAACTTTTTTAGTTTAATATTTTAGCATCCTTAACTTTTAGTTTGATCCATTAAATACTTAGAGTATTTCCGACGCAATCATGGATCGTGGCACTTTTAGTTTGATCCATTAAATACTTAGAGTATTTCCGACGCAATCATGGATCGTGGCTGATGTGTCTTAATAAATAGAAGTTGTGGATAGCGATATAGTTAAATGTGTATTTGTAGATGTTAGATTTTAAAGAAGAACCAATGCATGAAGAAGAACCAATTTCAGTGCAAGAAGAAATTTGTGTGGGAATAAAAGAGAAGACATAAAGGAAAATAAAAAATAAGAAAAGAAAATCGAGTCGCGCAGTCGAACAGGCTCTCTGAAAACGGAAGGCGTGATGGACAACGTCTTTTTTTTTTTTTACACATCAGACTCGCACACTTAACATATAACAACGTTGAAGAAAGTTTTTGTTTTTAACTTTCAATTTTTTAGACCTAGCAAATAAATTAAAATAATCTATGATTTTACGGGGAAAGAAAGAATTGAAAGGGAAAGAGCTTGTCAACTCTTTACAAACCAAATGGACTTTCTACACATAAGAGTATATTTGGGCATGTTATTACGTTGGAGATGGTTAAATACACAAATTAACTCCTGAATTTTACAATTTTAACTCTTACTTTTTAAACTTCAAGATGATGAATTGTGTATTTAAACTTACAAATTTTGATAATTGCATACCTCTTCACACTGACTGTAATAGATTTTAGTGTTTTGGTCTTTTATATGTAAAATATTGAATTAGTGTAATTTTTAGAATAATAATTTTAAAATTTTAAACTATTTAGTAGGTGTTTAATTGATTTAATTTTACAGGTTGAAGTGTTTAATAAAATAATTTTGCAAATTGAAATGTTTAATTAATATAATTTTATATATTCAAATATTTGATGAGTCAAACTAAAAATTAAATGTGACACAAAGTTAAAATAATAAAGTTGAGTTGAAGTTAAAGTAATATATAAAGTTGAGCTACTCTTTGTTTGTAATTAGTGATACAAGTCTTATAGGCCTTTCGAATTGAATTTATTATTCTTTATTGCTTTTAATTCTCTAAAAGGTTGTTTCGTCCTTTTTGTAATGAATTTCTTGGCTGAATTTAAATGGAATGGATTCTAATTTGAATGGAGTTGTAATTGGATTGGAGATCAATTTTGTTTTCTATATTTTATTATTGCTTTATGAAATACTTTTTTTGTTCCATTTTATTTGCATAATTTTATAAAACATGTATATTAAAAATTTAGTCAATAAAAATTATTTTATCTTTCTTTATGCTTAACTTGTTAATCTATTAATAAAAGTCATTCATTTAATGAATAATCATAAAAGTTATTATAGAAAAATAATTTTTTAAATATATAAATTTAAAAAATTTATAAATATTTGGTGACATCTGAAAAAGCAATAACAAGCAAATGAAATGGGACAGAGGGAGTATTAATTACTTATGCTTAGGTGACCAATTTAGACTTATTGTCAAATCCAATATTAATTGGATCTGAATAACCAATTGTACCAAAATATATCCAAAATTAACTAAGTGTACAAAAATCATATCCAAAATTAACCAAGTGTCCAAAAATGATACACACCATTCAATGTATAATTATTGATTCAATTGAATTAACCCCAAGATGTGACATTATTCAATTGTTGAATCTCTCTTGTAAGTAGTAGCCAACTAGACAATCCAAACACTAGCTCACATAACTTTAGCTCGAACCCAGTAGTATAAAGGTTTTTAAGCTGCACTTCTCAAGAATCAAATCTGTATTCTCACTCTAACAGGGATTAAAGTCGCTGACCACCTTAATTAATATATTATTGATTATTAAACAACTTTTATTAATCAATCTAAGATAATTGATGATTTTTATGGCTAATTAGAATATGATCATAAAAAAAATTTAAAACGTAATTTCTAAATGCATAAGTATATCCGTACACTTTAATAAAAGAAATTTCATGGCATTCAAATAATACGAGAAACCTTTCATATCCATATTTTGATAATAGTGCATTTTTCACATACTAGCAATAATTTTTTATTCTTTAGTTTTTATACATATGTATAATATGGATTGATGTGTAGGGTTATACAACTTTTTGTAAATAGTTTTCATGTTTTTTAATTATTTAATAAATATATTAATTGATCAAATTTCACAAATTGAAACATTTAATGGAAAAGTTTTTACAAATTGAAATTTTTATACGCCATTTTATAAATTGAAATATCAATTAATCAAAATAAAAATTACAAGTATGATAATTTTTTTTATAAAATATATAATATGTTTATGCATTTAACAAAAGAAAAATAATAAAAAAGTTATTATCAACACTACTGGATAATCAAGTGTATAATCGTAGCACGCGCGTGTATATATATCTATATATATATTACAACAAACTTCCTTTCAAGAAAACAAATTACATACATATAACTAACTGCAATTCCTACTATTCTCTATTTCCAGCTCTTGTTCGGCCATGGAAATAACAAACTCAAAACCCCATTTAGTATTCCTATCAAGCCCTGGCTTAGGCCACCTAATTCCGGTTCTTGAATTAGGAAACCGCCTTGTCACTCTCTGCAACTTTGAAGTAACCATTTTTACAGTACTGTCGAACACATCACAAACTGAAACTCAACTTCTTCAATCAGCCATGACTGCAAAGATCTGCGAAATCATCCAACTCCCTCCGGTTGACATTTCCAGTCTCATCCAACCAGAAGCCGCCGTCGTTACCCAAATTTCTGTTATGATGCGTGAAATCCGCCCAGCTTTCCGTTCAGCTTTATCTGCTCTGAATTTTCGTCCCGCCGCCATAATCATCGACCTGTTTGGAACTGAGTCTTTAGAGATTGCTAAAGAACTTGGGATTCCAAAATACGTTTATATGCCTAATAATGCATGGTTTTTAGCTCTTACAATATATTTACCTTTTCTTGATCAGGTGGTAGAAGGAGAGTTTGTTGATCAAAAAGAGAATCTCGAAATTCCGGGTTGCAGGCCAGTTCGACCGGAAGATGTTGTCGATCCGATGCTAGACAGGAGCAATCAACAGTATTTTGAGTATGTTCGTGTTGGAAATGAAATCCCTAAAGCTGATGGGATATTGGTGAACACATGGGAAGCTTTAGAACCTACAACACTTGCAGCTCTTAGAGACGAGAACTTGTTGTACAAGACTATTAAGATTCCGGTTTTTCCAATCGGTCCAGTTCGAAGAGCGGTCGGAAAGGTTCAGGTTGGTTCAAAGTGTGAGTTACTAAATTGGCTCGATAACCAACCCAAGGAGTCAGTGGTTTATGTTTCATTTGGAAGCGGTGGAACACTCTCGTTTGAACAAATGCAGGAAATTGCTTATGGTCTTGAGATGAGTCACCAGAGATTTATTTGGGTAGTTCGCAGACCCACCATAGAAACTGGCGACAGTTCATTTTTTACTACAGGAAACGTTGGAGACGACGATATATCTAGCTATTTACCAGATGGATTCTTAACAAGGACTAAAAATATCGGCCGTGTGATTCCAGGGTGGGGCCCACAAGTTCAGATCATTGGCCATCCATCAACTGGAGCGTTTTTTTCGCACTGTGGATGGAATTCTATATTGGAGAGTCTGACCAATGGAGTGCCAATCATCGGATGGCCATTATACGCGGAACAAAGATTAAATGCGACGCTGTTAGCAGAGGAGGTTGGGGTAGCGGTTAAACCGAAGATTTTACCGTCGAATGGAGTGGTAAAAAGGGAAGAAATTGTAATGATGATTAGAAAAATTATGGCTGATGAAGAAGAAGGAGATAAAATAAGAAAAAGAGTTAAAGAAGTCAAAGAGAATTCAGAAAGAGCTTTAAATGAAGGTGGTTCCTCTTGTAATGCATTATCTTCATTTGCTGGGGAGTGCAAGAAAGGATGGAAACGATAGACTATATTCATCAAACTAACCGATCTCAAAAATGGAGGTAGAAAATATGAGAAGGTTTATGTAATAAATAATATAAATGTTTCTCTTATTAGAAGATGGTTCCTCTTGGTCATTCTGTGTTTTGGCTTTTCCTAATTACAAAATGCAATAAGTGGTTTGCTTCCTACCAGATTCCAATTAATAAAATGTAGGCGTTAATGCCAAATGCTTAAGATTCTTGATACTGTTAAAACTAATACTTACTCTGTCTTATTTTGATTATTTTGTTTTTTTGTTATTATTGTTTTGAAAGTTTATAAATTTATATATTTAAATAATTATTTTTTCAATTATAATCTTTTAGGTCATGATTGTCATTAAATAAAATATTTTTATTAATATCTTATTCAGTTAAGGTTAAGGATGAGTAAATTAATTTTTATTGATTAATTCTTAATATGCGTTGTTTATTAAACTATCCAAATCAAATAGAACCGAGAGAGTACTTGCTTATATGCTTATATATCAAATTTATGGTCAAACTTATGCATTAAATTAATGAAAATAAAGATATTTTAAAAATTTTTTCTACTTTATTCTCTCTTTTATTTTTTTTTTTCTAGTTTATGGTTACAAACCGTCAAGTTTTGTTTGCATTTTTTATTAGGACCCACAACAAGGTAGGGCCAGTTGTACCAATGTGGGCCCCACAGAGGGAGATATTGACCCATGTAGCAGTGGGTGGGTTTTTTGATCCATTGCGGTTGGAATTCAAGTCTTGAAGTATCACTAAATGGAGTGCCAATGATCGCGTGGCCATTATAAGCAGAGCAAAAACTGAATGCAGCTTTGTTGTCGGAGGAGCTTCCCGTGATAGTACGACCAAAAACAAATTCGACATGGGGCATAATTGGAAGAGAAGAGATAGAGATGATGGTTACAAAGATCATAGAGAACAAAGAAATGAGAAATAGAGTAAAAATACTTAAAATGTTTGCAGAAAAAGCTTCAAGCAAAGGTGGTTCCTCCTATAACTCACTTTCTTTAGTAGACAAAGAGTGTGAGTATAGTCTCCCCGCCCTAAATTCAACCTTTAAGGCGCCTAATTACCAGACAACATTTCACGACAAAACATTCTCCTGTTATAGAATATTATGAAAGGTTGTTATTCAATGCCCATATATCATGTTAAAATGGGTCACTTACATTTTTACAAGCGTAGGAGTTCTGTTCTGCAGGTGTTTTTTTCAGCAAGTGTTTTGTGGGTTTTGGAGAAAGAAGCATAGAGGAAGTGAGAATTGTTGGCAGAGAAGATAATGACATATACTCTATCAATGGGTTTTGTATGTTAGGAAAAAAATATTAAATATTGATAATTGAAAACAATAATACAATTCTATACGTATAATACTATGTATAAATGAATTTGTTCTTCATTTGATTGATTGAAGAGGTACTATTTCCTGGAGATTTCTTTTTCATATGCAAGTTCTCTAATTTCATTGTGGAAAGTTTATCTTTGACTGGATATGAAAAATTCACTTGGAGTCTCAAATTGAAATATATTAATGTCAAAAAAATGTACTGTTTTGCAAGTGTATGTTTCGTTTTTGATTTTCTTATATCAAAAATAGAACTAATAATTGCATAGTTGATTACTATTTGCTGTTAAGTGCTTTCAATCTTTCACACACTCTTCTATTTAAAAGGAATTTCCAAGATTATGAGTTCATTTTGAGAATTTTGGGTGACTGTAGTCCCTCAAACCCCTATGTAACTCCATCCTTAAGTGGAAATAACATTTTGTAAAGAAATCCAAATTTTAGAAACTTAAGCAGCCTGTATATAATGTAATATATATATATATATATATATATATACACATACATGTCCACAACTTGATTAAGACTCATGTCTCTCCGTCAAATTAATATTCTTATGTGGTAACTTGATGATAAAAAATTAAACATTTATAACCCTAAAGAAATTAATTGTTTCACATCTGGATATAATTTAATAATAAATGTATATATGATTTGTCAAATGAAAAAAAAAGTTATATATACTAATACAAATTTAAAACAATTTTCCTCTGAAATGGAAAAAAAAAAAGTTATACTGTATAAGCAAACATGCTTCAGCTTTTGTATGTTTATATAAATATATATAAATTGACACATCCAATATATTAAAATACAAAACCTTTCGTACAAAATTAAGCAATATGACTAAAACAATAATAGTTATCGTTTTACTTAATTTAGATTGACAACATACTTATTATCAATGACTTTGTATATCTGGTTCAAAAAAAAAAAAAAAAAATTGTATATCACTAAAGAAAACTAATTTGAAATGGGAATTTAAACTATATATATATGCGTTTTAATTAGTTTAACCCATGGTTGAGTTCATAGACTCTGTTTAAAAAAGTTTTTAACCAATTTCGGATTGAATGGAATCGTCAAGTAGTTCATTCTCATCAATTTAAACGCTAAATGCTTCCAGAAAAGTAAATTTGTATTAAAGAAAATAATGATAACGCTGGTTTGTGAGGGGAGAACATCTGTTCCCAAATTTGAAGGCTTCGATCAAATTTCAAACAATTCCAAATTCTTTACCAAGCAAGCAGATAATCCATGTGGTTATAAATACCTTAGCAACAGAGAGACCACAACACATCAAAATTTAAGAACCAAAAAGATAACCGCTTCAAGAGTCTTCTTCTTCTTCTTCTTCTTTAGCCATGCAAAACACAAAGCCTCATGCAGCTATGCTAGCCAGCCCTGGCATGGGCCATCTCATCCCTGTCCTTGAGCTTGGAAAGCGCCTTATCACCCACCATAACTTCCAAGTCACCATTTTTATCGTTGCAAGTGATTCTTCTACCACAAAATCTCTTCTCAAATCAACAAACCCTAATCTCACCATTGTTGCACTTCCTTTAGTAGATATCCCTGCTCTAGTTAACCCAAATGATAATATAGTAACAAAGATTGTTGTCTTTATGCGTCAGTCCTTACCATTTCTCCGTTCATCCATATCGGCTATGAAATCCCGGCCGACGGTTTTAGTTGTCGACTTATTCGGTACCGAAGCTTTTCCTATAGCAGATGAATTTCATATGTTAAAGTATGTTTTTGTAACTTCAAATGAATGGTTTCTTGCAATAGCTATATATTCACCAACAGTTCATAATTTGGTTCAAGTACACGTGAACCGGAAACAACCGTTAGAAATTCCAGGTTTCCGACCGGTTAGGTTCGAGGATACGATTGAAGCGTACCCAATTATGAATTTCGATCGGGTTTATGGTGAATTTTCACGTGTTGGAATTGAAATACCAATGTCTGATGGGATTTTGATTAATACATGGGAGGATTTGGATCCATCAACGCTTGAAGCTTTAAGAGATGATAACAAGTTAGGGAATGTGACTCGGGTTCCAGTTTATCCAGTTGGTCCACTGGTTAGACCGGTTGAGTTTGCAGTTCACGGAAACCCAGAGATATTAAAATGGCTCGAGTTGCAACCTAGTGAGTCAGTGATTTACGTGTCATTTGGTAGCGGTGGGACAATCTCTGAAGAGCAAATGATAGAGCTGGCATGGGGATTGGAGCTGAGTCAGCAAAGATTTATTTGGGTGGTGAGGCCACCAGTGAATGGCGATGTATCCGCATCATATTTCACCGTAGGACAAGAATCCGATGCGATTAAAAGTTATTTCCCAGATGGATTTTTGAGTAGGACCCACAACAAGGCAGGGCTTGTTGTGCCAATATGGGCTCCACAAAGGGAGATATTGGCCCACGTGGAAGTGGGCGGGTTTTTGACCCATTGTGGTTGGAATTCAAGTCTTGAAAGTATTACTAATGGAGTCCCAATGATCGCCTGGCCATTATACGCAGAGCAAAAACTGAATGCAGCTTTATTGGCGGAGGAGCTTAGGGTGGCCGTGCGACCAAAAACAAATCCGACGGAGGGTATAATTGGAAGAGAAGAGATAGAGATGATGGTTAGAAATATTATGGAGGACAAAGAAATGAGAAATAGAGTTAAAATGCTTAAAAATAGTGCAGAGAAGGCTTTAAGCAAAGGTGGTACCTCTTATAATTCACTCTCTTTAGTGGCCAAAGAAATCAAGGTTCACGGGTTCTAATCACATGACAGAATTGCATTTTGCCGTTTCATAATAAAACATTGTCGTTTCACTATAAAACATTGTCATATTATAGCCTTATGCATTGTGTTTTTCTAAAAAGTCAATTGATGAAATAAAAGAATGTGTGTTTGTGTTGCTGTTTCTATTGTATTGTTACTTGCTAATACAAATTTCCTTATAGCAGAAATAGATATAAACATAAAAAATATGTGAAGGAAAAAATTCTCACATTGACTTTTTTCTTTTTGTTCTTGTAAATTTTCCTTGCAGACCTCTCGAAGGGAGCTGGTGAATGGAAAAATCATCATGGCATTTATATATTTAGAAATTAAAAAGTCAATAAATGAAATCTCCCAATTCCTCTCTCTCTCTCTCTATATATATATTAATATATATAGGGTTCACTTGGGCAGTTTGTTCTAAAATGAGCCTATTTTTTATTCACTAGAAATATGTTTAGGTAACCAATATTTTGAAAAGTAACTTCGACCAATTTCTGAGTTTAAGCCTGACACTCTTTCGCTAAATATACCAGACAATGACTTGACTGCTCCCTCCAAAATTCTTGGTCAACTGAAGACCTTCTACACATATTCTAAAAAGAATAATTTAGTCCAATATTTTTAAAAGCAACTTCAAAACACAAATTTATTTTCTCACTGTACAAATGCCTTTCAAATACACACCCTTTTGGCAAATGCTTTTAAAACAACACCACTTGAGTAGTTTTTTTTTTTATTTTTTTAATTCCACACCATTTAGGAAAAATGCTCAAATTTAGAAATTATAACATAAATGCATTGAAAAACTTGCAGAACTCAGGCCTATGTACTAATATCATGAATACAATAATAATCACCAGTGAAAACTAAAATAGCAATATCCAGATGATGCTCGTCATGCGAGTAATGAACTGAAGTCTCTTTTCTCCTTATTTTTATTTTTACACAGAGAGCAGAGCAGTAATAAACCCTCTGGTTTATAGAAGTCAAGATCAGACGGCAATAGGTTCAGTGGCTTTCTTCAACCATGCCTTCTCAGATTCATCCAAATATGGAGCCAGAATATCTCTACATCTCGAATGATAGGTGTTCAGCCAATCTATCTCATCCGGCACTAATAGGCTCACATCGATTAACTTACTTTGATATGGTGCCTAGACATCAAAACATCATCAACGTTAATATTAAAGATCAGCTGCAGCAAACCTGTTTTGCAATAACTCTTAAATAGACGAATACACATCTGAATTTCATGATAAGGAAAAATACGAAGAATATACACTTAAAAATTACATCAACATGAATGATTCCCTCTTTTGCAACTAACTAATATAATTGAGCTAAATCACTTTCTTGTTGGATTTCAAATACAAAGTCTTCCTTTGAGAATCAAAACAATTGACATCACCAAAAGCATAAAAAGAATTGAAGCATAATTAAACTCATTAACACATAAATTGGGAAGAAGATTTAGATATTCACATAGCTTACCCAAGTTATGTGCTCAAATGATAGATAGCCCTTGTCACCAAAATTGAATTTTGTATTGCCGTCATTAACTATAAGCACATTCTCCAATCTTATACCAAAGTTCCCATCCTCATAGTATCCAGGTTCTGAGATATGAAATTCCAACACTATGAAAATCTTGTCCAGCATAAATAAATATTTTGTTCTTGAAAAGAGAATAACAAAATGCACAGCTGAACAATAAATGTACGTCGTATATTCAGCGGTATGAGGTGAGGTTACTGGCTAATTTTAAAGTCTGACCGAATATGCCCTGCCAAAGTGCAGATTTGAAAACCAGAACAATTATGCATGATAAAATAATTGAGAAACTAAAGCATCATGACTGCAGCTGTTACAAGTCAAAAGCTCAGTTAAACTTCGGGTGTGAACTTCGTGGACATGAATGTTCATCTGCCTAGGTTAATAGGGACCAAAACCCCAGGCAGTCACCTTATCATACATAGAAATACAGAAGTAAAATTCAATTAGTTAAACCTAGTATATGACAATTTTTGTTTTGTCCAACTGAAACTTTTCTTCCAGAATCATAACAAAATTCAAGAAAGAGCATGATACTAACCATCTGTTACAGTCATGGAAGCCTGCAGAGGCACATTACGAGCCTGTGGCCTGAAACTAATCAAATGGGGCCCTGCTCCAGATAAATCCACTGATGAGCTTATATACTATCATAATAAAATATCAGCAAAAGGCATACAGTTGCAGTTCATCAACCTTCATGAACATTCAGGTAAGACCCAATTCCATGACCAGTACCATGCCGATAATCAAGACCATCCTTCCATAAAGGGATTCTCGCAAGAATGTCAAGGGCATGACCTGTGAAATTTGGTCAATGAAAGAGTAAAATCAAAATAAGTAGAACTTGTCTAGAAACTAAAACAGCTAATATTTTTATATATCAAAGCATCAAGGAAAAGAACAGTAAAAGTTGCAATACCATTAGTCCCATTAGGAAATCGAGCGTTACCAAGGGCGATATGGCCCTTGAGAACCTGCATGGTTCCAATTTCTTATATTAACATTCAAATATAACAATCATAATAAAATCAAAGCAGTAGTTACTTCCCTTAATGGACAATGAAAGAAAATAAGGCATGAATAAAACAATAACCAAAAAAAAATGCAAAAAATCAAAAAATTCAACTCAGATTAAAATTAGGAGATGAGAAACAGGTTATTGTTAGTGATATCAGAACTATAAAGAGCTGAATTCCCAAGCAAGTAACGTCTCTATAGCAAGCAACTGAAGGCACCTACCGCAGTATAGCATGCTTTTTCATGAGCTGATGGCTTTCCGAAATGGACCGTGCGAGTTATATCAGTTGTTCCATCCAGATACTTCATTCATTCCATCAAAAGTATTAATAAAAAAAATATAAATCATCATTAAGCAAATAGCAATAGCAAAACTATATGTATGACAAACCTGAGCTCCAGAATCAAACAGATAGATGCTATTTGGATCAAGCTCAGCACATGTTTCGGCCTGTGGAGAGTAGTGGATGATTGCGGCATTTGGACCCACGGATGAAATTGTTGGGAAACTTAAGCCTCTAAAAAGCTGTGATTAAGACAAATAAGAAATAGAATCACGTTAACCAATTCCTGCACACAAATAGAGATAAAATGCTGCACTAAATCATCAAATTTCAGAGACTGTAAAACAATCTTTTCCTTTTCATCTTCTGTCCTAGCAACTGATGTATAACCATCATGCCAAATGATAAGAAACAAAGTGATGTATTATCAAAATGGCAATACCAGCTAGATGCATCTCAATGCCCGCTCAATATCTACAGCATAGAGCGCCACTTCCAAAATGACTATAGAAAGTTTTCTGGATCCTTCTACCCACCAGATAAAAGAAAAAAAAAAAAAAAGACAGGACAAACTCTCTATGAAAGCACGCCCAAATAGAAACTGATAAAGCCATCATAATTGATTTAAATGAAGTGTATAGCACCCAACAAGATGCAGGATGTTTGATCATGCCAATTCATGGAGTCCAAGAAAAACAATTATATGAGTTATAAATCATTCAACCATTACATTTTGGCAATTTGGCTTTTTCTTAGGAAACTAGCTTCCTGTTGCGATTTTCCTGGCTATAATTCATAAAATATATAGTTCAGGACTATTTAGAAATTTTGTTTTCGATAGGGATTGTATCATTCAGAAGGTTGCCTATGTAATATATTCTGATTCATTCCTGAAGGTTAGCATGCATAGTTTTCCCTCTCCTCTTTTCTCTCCTCTCTTCTTCTCCTTTCCTTCTGCAATTACAGAATTATCCTTTCTTCTGTTGCTAAGAGCATAGGGTAGAGTTTACAATTCTGAAACAGCCTCAAAGTTCTTTGTTTTCCTCACTCTAGCCAACTAATTAAATTTCCTAATCCAACACTCTTTCTTTTGCATTAAATCTTACCTCACAATTCATCAAATGCCTAAGCCTTTCCCACCATAAAAGCATTAGTAGGATGGTTCTTTAACCTGTCCTACATCATCAATGACAGTAAATTTTAAAATCTTCAGTAGTAAAGGATCAGAGAAAAGAAGACTTGATAAAATCTGGATTGATATGAATAGATCTCCATCCTCTTGATCAAACATGTCCCATCAAACAGTCAGAAAACGTCATTTAACAGTTAACACAGTGCTCTCTCTTTTCTAAATGCAATAATTGCCAAATGTGTCAAATGAAAATAAGATTGCATTAAAAAGAATGGAAAACATCAGATTCTCAAAACTAGAAACCAAAATTTTTATCATCAACAACACAATATTACCGTCACTAGCAGCAAAAGATTTTCTATAGCAACAGATGACACAAAAATGTTCTAAAATGACATTTAATTTATCTAGTTTACCAACAAAAAGATTTTTGTCTAGTTATATTCTGTTCAAATTACCTCTTTAGATGCTCGAAAACTTTCCAGCTTATCGCTTACAGTCACCTCTGTCAGTTTTCCAGTTTCCCTGTGATAGAAAATTTCAGTAACATAAAAAAAAATGGATGACTTATGTCAAGTTTCACTCGGTTTGCTTGTTTTCACTGTTCAGCAATGCAGAAGGGTTAGAAAGACACCCACATAGAAGAGGGAAGAGAGAGTGAGAGAGAGAAATCCACTTTAAATTAAAATTGGACAAACAAAAGAACAATGAAGTAATCCCAGAGTCCTTTACACCAAATGTGCAACCAGTTAGCTTACTTTCTGACAAAAATAGCAATCAATGTATTGATGGGACAGTAATTATTTGATGCTCAAATTAAGCATCTCTGGCATACCATTACTATTTATTGGTGAACTGGTTTCCGTGATTACTTATGGAACAATTTTAATAGAAGGATACAATACTAGCAAATGTAATCTTCAGGGATCAACTGTCAGTAAACTTTATTTGCGTTCTTCTCAACATAGAAGTTGATCCTATCAAGCAAAGTGGATAAACTAAACACAGCCAAAGAGAAACAAATGGTCTATACCATTTCCAACCAGTGGAGTGGACAACCGAAAAGGCTTTTGATCACAGGTTCCATTTCAACTTGCCAATGAAATGCTAAACAAGATATGATACAAGGTGGTAGAGATGTAACTGCTAGTAATGCAACTTCAGATTATGTTTCCATTGCATATTACTCAAGTAGATATTTAATAACATGAGATAGAATTCCCTCATGTAATTTTTGTCATAGTGCTTATGAACATCTGAGACAATGATATATATTTTGAGTATTGCTGCTTATTATATATGCCAAACACATCCAATATAACCTACTTTGTACAATCCGGTCATATTAGATTTCTGGTGCAACATTTCCCACTATGACATTACAGATACCAACTAGGAATTTAAACAATAGCCATAAGGTGCC